>NC_044387.1:31075688-32325688 GCF_006542625.1 Nomascus leucogenys | reverse complement strand
TGCTGTTAAACCGAGGTCCTCTACCATGTTTAAGACCATGTGTTCTACAAACAGTATATTTCATAAATAATATATCCAATACAAGTTTATTCTATGAATGAATCATCCCAAATGTATGATATGAAAATTGTTTTGTGTAATATGTCATATACATTATATGCAAGCACCACTTGTAGATTTCTGTACAATATTTTGTTCTGTTAGGGACAGTATTCAACCTTTTTTCTTCTGGAAGAAAGACCATTTACAAGCTTTCTTTGTTAATGAAGTTCTGAATGAATTTTTCTTTCTTTTATTGTATTAATTTTCAGTGAAACATTTTAAATAGTTACATGATGAAGAAACACATTTGAAAAAAGTTAGCTAAAATAACAGCAGAAACTTCCTATTTCTAAGCTAAAATTAATCAAAATCAGAACAGAAACCCTCTTAATTTCATACAAAACTGCACTGTTTAATGTTTTCTATGAGAATACTGACCTTTAATCTGCAGTGACTTGCCACTTTATCCTGTCTCTTTTATCTTTGACTTTTCTCCCAAATCTCTGAATAGTAATAAATTTCATTTTCATTTTGAGCTCATCATACTTTCCCACACATGTAATATCTACTTTTAGAATTACTCGTTTATAAACACACAACGACATAAAAACAGTATGCTAACTGGACTTGCCCTAGGTTTGTATGAATTTCCCACATGCAGTGGAGTGAGAAAACAGACACAGAAACACAGAACTGTTTTCATCTGGGTGACTAAATAGCTTGGGCTAAGATCATTGGTTAGAATTCCTACATAGATCTAAAATCCTAGAATTTTGCATGTTTGGTGAGAAAAACATGAGTGACACTGGTAGTAGGCAGTATTTCTTATGGGAAAGAAATACTGCAGATTTCTTTTGTAAAAAAAATACAGGCAGATTTTTAAAATGAGAATTACAGTATAAATATAAAGACTGTAACTTTTGACTACTTTGTTTTATACCTAAATCAAGATAAGAATGAATTAAATTTAAATAAATAAAATTATTTAGAAATATATTGTTACTGTCCTCACTAAACATCAATATTTGGGATCATTATTTATCATTGTAGAGCTAAGTTAAAAACTGCCTTAATTATCCTGAATCTTTTTTTAGGTCAAATTTTTCGTGGCTTATGTTTTGCTCTTAGTTTTTAATGGAAGAGCTTAAAGTTTCAGAATAACTTAATTTCTTTTCAAAGCTTTTCAATCCGGCTTTTGAATATTTGTGTTGTCTAACTTACTGCAGCCACCACAGATGCTAAAAGTATGTGGTTCCATGCAGTAGCAAAAGCTCCTTCATACCTATTTACATTATTAGAGAGAAGACAATTTCCTTAAAGCAAATCCACAGATAGTTTTGGAGTTAATGTTATGTGTTTGGTACTGTGTCAGATGCTGTAAGGTAAATGAAGATATGGAGATGTGATGGAGGAGTTAATCTAGTTAAAGAGATAAAATATATCAAAATGCTCATGTTTTAAATAACAAAATAAATATTTAAAAGTCAAATTAATTGTTCTACAGGTACAGTTAAAGAAGGCCCTTCAGACCCCAATGAAGGTTACGTTTAGCTGAGTCTCAGGGGACAGATAGGATTTGAGTGGGTGAGAAGAGGGGTATTAGCATTCCAGATTGGCTATGGGGGGCGGGCAAAGGGTGAGGGGCTGGGTAGAAAAAGTTGAATGTAGGAATTACAGAATCTATTCAGAAAACAATAAATAAGCTTGGCAGAGATTTTATGAAGGAAAACAGATAAGATGATGCAATAATGGAGGTTTTGCTCAGATTAGAGGGTTGAGGCAAAGACTATTGGGTTTCAGACTAGGCAGTTTTGGCTTCAGTATGTGCGCCCGGTTTTTTCAAATCGTGTCCCATGGAACATCAATTTTGAAAGATATGAAGATATGCACTATGAGGGAGCCAAAAAACAGTTCTAGAGGCAATCATTTGGCAGACATTGAGTTAAATAAAGTCACGTTTATTTTCTTCAGGAATTATTAGTCTTTAAATAGCAGCGTGGTTTGTAAATTTCCAAGAAGGTGAGGGGTATAGTATATAGTGTTTTCTAAACTTATGGAAATGAAGAAGAAGGCTCATAGAATAAATATCTTGAATTGATGTGATTTGGTGAATGATTAAGCATATGAAGTAAGAAAGAGTATAAACAAAGATAAAAGATGTTGCAGTTGAGAGATTATTGAAAAATCATGTTTTAATCATTGCTATCATTTGTTAAACTGCTATTACATACCAGGTACTGCAGATGAGGGACTGGGACTCAGAAGTTTAAGCAATTTGTCTACGTCATATAGATAATGTGGGCTTGTCATAGTAGTGCAATCACAGAATAGTGAAATGATTGATGGAGAGGCACCAAAGACATAAGTGAAAGGATGTGAAGTTTCTTTAATCACAAAGGATGTGGAAGCTTATGGTACCAATTACACAAAGTAGAAGGCAGTTTAGCTGACTCCCAGATGGAGGTACAGGTGCACTCAATGCATGCTACACATTGTGCCAGGAGCTCTTTTTTTTTTTTTTTAATCTATGTGACCATCTGCAAGTCACTGGTACAAAATAACCTCAGCGTATTTTTGAGTGCTTGTTGTGGGACTGGGTGAATCAAAGGTCAGTTTCCTAGGAATGGTATCTTTTACAAGGCTCAGGCCCCTCTGAGGTTCATTCTTATAGTAACTGTTAGAGGCTGGATTTAAGTCAAGGTCTATTTTGTTTCAAAGCCTATGTCTGTCCTGTATACTTGACTGCTGATTTTGTGGTATCAATTTAAGAATGGTAGAGCCATGGGAGTGCCATCACCTGTGATATTCCCTATCCAGGTCTACTGAAGAGTTTGATTTCCTTTGTTCCATAGTGTAGGAATCAAACTGTCCCTGTGGCTTCACTTACTTTTTCTATGTTTTCCACGCAAAAGAAAATCAGTGTATGTTCAGATGGATTCACTGGGTATCACATCCTGGTTGGTTTGTTTAAAGGAGGGGCTACTCTGTAGTTGTGAATCTTTGTCTTGAGCTCCTAAGACTATGATGCTGTAACATGCACAGCATACACTTTGCCAGGACAAGTCCACCAGGAGGAAGATTCTCAAGATGCCTTTTGACAGGCAGTTTTCTAAATCCTTCCAAACTCTTCCTCATTATCCTCTTAGCAATCAATGTGGTAAATGCTATAATTGTCCCCAGTTTTTAAATGTAAGTAGTATAGAGGATAAGTAATTTTCCTAAGTTCACATAGTCACTGAATGAGGGAGGTGACCATCTTAAACCTAGAGGGTCAGACTTCAGTCTCAATATTGTTAACTCCTACTCTGTATTGTGGCCGTGAAAATCATGCTACCATACAGGTGTTTGTTTTGATTCAGTCTCATCCTTGCCCTTTTCTGTTGATGCACCTGCTGTTTTCTCTTAGAAGTCTTATGGTGCTGTTTCTGCAGTCACTCCCAACCTCATCATGAGGCTTCCCCACTTTTTCCCCTCACATTTAACCTTTATGCCCTTCTTTTGATGACAAAGTCTGTCCTTAGGGATCCTTTGGTCAACACTCTTATGTGAATGAAGGAGTATCCTCCTGTATAGTGTTATGATGCTCTTGCCTTTTTTCTGTCTCTCTCTTTTTAAAAACTGTGCCTTTGCCATTCCAACTTTTTAAAACAAATATTCTCCTTCCTTCTGTTGAGAAACTTAGACATGTTCTATTAAGAGATGGGGGTATTTGGTAGATGTTCAAGTTTGTATGAAATCCTTTCTCTATTAATAATTTTTATTATAAATATTTTTCTGAACTCTCTAAATTGCACCTTCTTTTTCTTTTATAAAACCAACACTTACTGATCTCTTGTTATATGCTAGCAACATAAAGGTAAATAAGAAAAAGTCCTGGTCTTCAGGTGCTCTGTGTCTCAGAGATGAATGTACCCAAATAAATAACTGTGTGGTGTAAGGTAAAAAGTGCAATGCTAAAAGAATGTTAAAAGTACCTGGAGATAGGGCGTGGTGGCTCACACCTGTAATCTCAGCACCTGTAAGCCTCAGCCGAGGCAGCGGATCACCTGAGATCAGGAGTTCCAGACCAGCCTGGCCAACATGGTGAAACCCCATCTCTACTAAAAATGCAAAAATTAGCCTAGCACGCTGGCATGTGCCTGTAGTTCCATCTACTCAGGAGGCTGAGGTAGGAGAATCGCTAGAACCCAGGAGGCACAGGTTGCAGTGAGCTGAGATGGCACCATTGCACTCCAGCCTGGGCAACAAGAGCAAGACTGCATCTCCCGAAAAAAAAAAAAGTACCTGGAAAACGGTGAAACAATAGATAAAGGAAATAACATTTGATTTGGTGCTTTGAGAGGTGAACAGGAATTCACTAGCTGGAAAGGGAGCAAAGGGCAAATGAGGCAGAGTGAACCGTATGCGCAAATGCATGGACTTATGAAATGCACATGGCACGCTGGAGGAATAAATTGACTTCTGATGTGTGTAAAGCACAGAATGCGTGTACAAGAATGGAGAGAAGTGATGGTAGACTAGCTTTATATGCTGTGCTAGAATTTGAGCTTAAGGCAATGAGAACTCCCTTTTCCTTTGTAATAATGCTTTAATCTCCCCCACGTCCTCCCTTAACTCTTGCTCAGGTATAAAATTGATGGTAAAGCTGGGTAGGCTCCACAGCCAAAGAAGTTTCTGACTTCAAAAAAATATTAGAAAAAATGCTCAGCCTTTACCAAACAAACCAGTAGTGGTTATGGTAACATTTGCCAGGCCGGGCCAGTTTCCGTATCAATTATACCGCATGGCTTTCGGGGTCAGGCTGCCTTCCATACGTGGACTGCTGGTTTGGTGAAGAGGAAGGCTTATTGACTACTGCCCTTTTATATGTAAGAGTCTTTCTAGGTGACATTTGAATGCAGTTCACTTCATGTGTGTTTCAATTGTTGGGACCATCCTTCTCCTCCTCCAAATTATCAAGTGTATATCTGGGTAGAAAACTGCTCCTTCCCAGAAACAGTGTGCATTTCCTGGAAAGTTGGTCATTTCAGCCCCAAATTTATGAGTAAACATTTCTGTCATTTTTTCTTCAAACTTTTTCTTGATAATGTCTTTATAGATTCGTTTCATTGCCTGCCCTACTCACATCCTTTTAAAGGAAAAATTATCACACCATAGTCTCTGGCAAAGCAACACGACCCCATGACTTCTTCCCCAGTCACTGGACCCAAGAACAGCTAATCCCTTTGCCAATCAGTGACAAATTAAAATCTCCTTTTTGAGTTTTTTTTTAAATTAACAGAGATAAAGACTGTAGATAACATACATGTTGATGCTTCTCATTCATTCTTACACTGGAAAAATTTTCCTAAAATTTCCTCTGCTTTAGCTATTTTGGACTTAACTGAATAGAAAACACACACACACACACACACACACACACACAAACACACTATTATGTCTTCCTGATGTCTACTCAATAATTTAACAGATAGTTATTTTCTATTTTCAGTGTACATAGTGCTCAATTTATTGTCATAAACCCTAATCCTCTATAACATAACATAGGTGACTTCTAAACAACCTTTGAAAAATGTCTCTACACATTTTTTCAATGTTGTGGCAAAAGGGCAGATTAAATACTTCCTATATCAATGATATTTACGCTATTAATATGTTGACTCCCTATTGTCTGTCTCAAATCAGACATGACTGTTAGCTTTGTATAATGACAATGAATAGTAAAGTTGGCTTTCTGCCAGGCAGAAGGGGCATATGCAACACACACACACACACACACACACACACACACACACGACACTCTTTTTTTTTATATTTACATAATTCCAAGAAATTAAGTGAACATAGAAAGTTGCTAATGCTTTAAGGTCTTGTTTTATGTAAACAAGGAACCACAATAGGAGTGAGTCAATTTGTGTCCTTTCTTAGTGTTCAAATAAACTGCAGCTGAAATGATTACACAGCAAATTTTACCAATTTTGC
Source organism: Nomascus leucogenys (assembly GCF_006542625.1). Lineage (NCBI taxonomy): Eukaryota > Metazoa > Chordata > Mammalia > Primates > Hylobatidae > Nomascus > Nomascus leucogenys. Next base: position 32,319,664 of record NC_044387.1, on the reverse strand, counting down.
TCATGATTATAGTCTGCTCGTTCCTCATTTATAGACAGCTAAAACTTATTCTTTGTATAATCTGAAGGAGAGGCTTAGGATACCATTTTATATATATGGGGGCTCTTTATTTTTATTTTTGCCAAACAGAAGCAAACATTAGAGTATTCCACTGAGCGACAACTTAGAGTTGTTCCTGGTTTTGCTTGAGAGTGCATTTGGCTCACTTTCACTTCAGCTTTTTAAACCTTTTTGTTCCTTTGGATTTATGAGTCTCTTCCTTCTACTTCAGAGATTCACTTAACAGAGACGTCCCAGACCCTCAAGTCCCCTCCGTTTATAGTGTGGATCTAGCCGACAGCCCTGTACCATGCCCCGCCCCATGGCAAGCTTGCAGTGTAAAACAGCACCAATTGCGTGAGACGACATACAAGACCACATAATAGAGGGATTATAAGAGAACAAACATTTCTTTGCTTCATTTATAGTATCATTGTGGAAGGATGAAATGCTATAAGTCTGCTTTGCCCGGGTGTGGACTTGTAATCCACCCAAAACTTTGATTGTTCCCTTTACTTTGCTTTGTAAAAGCTTCTGTGGCTTTCGTGGATTATTACTTCATAATGTTTGGACAAACATCAATTAACATACATCAAAATGTTTCCACTTGTGTCCCTCTATGAATGGAGGAGACCCAAAAGACACATGGGGTTGGAAACACTCACATGGAGATGACAGGAGGCCAGGCTGTGCAGACAATACAGGTGTGCTGCTAGATATGTGTTGGGAATGGGGCATTTCTTAATGGAGCTTGGAGTAATTATCTAACCAGTCCTCTAAACAGTGGCTTTATTGGACACCTTAGCTATTATAAGGACTTTTTCTTTAAACCTAGGAAATTAGTGGTTGAAAATCAGATGAAGTTTGTGAACCTGGCTGTTGAAATTGGAAGCAGCAGAAATTATGTTAGTTTTCATAGTCATTTGAGAACTTTTTAATCTTTAAAAAAATTTCTTGAGAGAAATTTGAATTCATAAATATTGAAAATATTTATGTAATAATGTCCAACAAAAATATTCCCAAAGCCATATTATATTATGGAGTTTTAAACATATGCCATCTTTTGGTGTTTGGCTTATTCTCATAGGGATATTTTCTATCTATGAGGCCAATAATGTGAGTAGCTGGAACAAATTCATGGCCAAACCTTTACTGGTCTGTATTATCAGTTATAAAACATTGACAACAGATTCTTGTCCAGTTGAGAGTACTACAGCTCCAAATATCTCTCATTATGTGTTTATCTGATAATAATGTCTGTATTTGTGTGGCAAATCCTCAGAACATATTAATGTTGTTATTAAAGACTGTGTCTAGTTTGTAAAGGCACTATAAAACAACCCAAGAATGACTTCATTTTTTGGATTATTTTGTATATTATTATCATCAAGGCCTAGTTCCTGGAGAATTTCATTAATAAGTTTCAATAATCACATCAGGCTAATTTGCTGTATTTACAAGTCCACTTTATTAAATGGTATTAAAATATACTCATTTTCCTAGCTTGTCATAAACCAAACTGAAGGGTTGCCTTTAGTATTAATTTCTTTTGCAAATAATGTTTTTAGCAAAAATTGCAATAATGTTCTTGTGTTAAGGAAATAATAGTAACTGAGTTCTGCTCAATAAGAGATATAAAAACTCTTTGTCTATTAAGAGGACTTGTTAAAATGCAAGAATCATTCATTTGGTCTATTAAGGTAGGTAAATTGAGTGTTAAGTGGCCCACCTTGAGCACAGGGAGAAATCTTTGTGCTCTGGGGGGACAGAAACATAAACAGAGCTACCTATGGTTCATGTTAAAATAAAGGTAGATCTGACCTTATGGACACACCTGATTTTGAGATGGCGTAGCATAAAACTGGCATTTTGCACTTTCGGCTGACATCCTTTAGGTCCTTGCATGGGTAAAGGTGACACTGTATCCTTCTTCAATCTTAGGCTGCCATTTGAGATGGATGCCTGAAGCAAAGGCCTCACCTGGGGCTACTTGTGTACCTGCTCTGTCCTCTCCACATTAAAATTTCTGCTTTTCTTTTATGTATATAACTGCAACCACAGGCAATCTTTCAATATGATCTTTAAGGCCTATTGTCTTCTATTATCTGTGTGGTGGGACAATCCTATGCCATAAAATCATTGAATTGTATTTGTGTTGAGGACAACAGAACTTTAAGAGATATATGCTTCAAATATGCAAGAAATTGTCTTCTGCTTTTGGCTCTGTGGACTGAGCAAAACTGTTTTGCTTACTCAGTTTAGCTGAACATTGCAACCCTGTACCCTTTTGGAGTTCCAATATGGGCCCTGAAGAAAGGAACTTTAATATGGTGGAAAAAACATGGGCTTTGAAGTCTGAGAGACCTGGTTTTTGATGCTGTCTCTGCTATTTATATCACAAGCTTATTAGTGACAAGCAGGATTAGTGACAATGTAGGACGTGTCCAGCACCTTTTTTGGGCATTTGACAGATTAAAATAGAATAAGAGAAAGCTATCTTACTTGGAAAAAAGTCCCATTTCTTCCATTTCAGCTCCCTAATTCTGCAGTTTAGCTTCATTTTATTCAGAAGTATGAGGTGACATGATGTCTCCCACTTGTATAATTTTACTGTGGATGTAGAGGGGGACAGACTGGGGAGACAATAATAAGAATGAGGAAAAATATAGAGAACCAACGAGATATTATGGAATCATAGCCGTTTATTTGTAGGATTCCTTTTAGACCCGTCACAATAGGAAAGTGGATTTAATTTAGCCCAAGAGGCAGTTGCATTTTTCTACATTTAATACCCTGGTTCGTGGATAAGGGGTCACTTTGATGATCACAAGCTCAAGTGAAACTTTCCTATGTGGCTTTGAGGAGAGATTCCCTGATCTGTTTAAATTTAATCCATTTTGGTAAAAATACTTATTAAAAATGATATTAGACTTCCAAGGTCTTTTCCTGCCAACTTGCTTTTGTTGGTTGCCTATCAGTTGGCTATCATTTTTAGACACTAAATGAAAAGCATGTGTAGCAAAACACAGAAATGCACTTCTATTCCGTATTACCATGGGTAATGTCCAATATGAAATATGGGTTTTCTTGAAGTAGAACACACTAATTATTACATCCAGTTTGGAAATGTGAATATTTATACAATTAGAAACTTGGAGGCATAGCACAAATTCTTTCTAGTTGGACTCTGACCTAGTCACTTCCCCCTTCGCCCCAAATCTGGCCTAAAAATGCAGCCCCAAAGATGAAACACCGTGGTAGCCTGACATTCATTGATTCTAGAGGAAAATGCTAAAAAAAAAAGTGGTCACACGAAATAACATTTTTTGTTAGTACTGAGCCCCAAGGTCACTTAGATTATTTTTTTCCATTGTCTATTTTCATGTGAGTGATGGTAGGTGCTTTTGTTATTCATAACTTTTCTTCAGTTCTACATGATGAGAATGAATCACAAAAAGGAAGTATGTGGCTTATTAGAATATTTGAATAGTGCACTTAAGGTTGTAAATCAGGTCTTATTATAATCCCTTCTTAATTGTTTTTTCATATTTTTGCCTTTGGATGCTAACTTTTCAGTGCCTAGATAGATATTATTACACGTTTCCAAAAATTAATTGTACTCGTGGAAATGAATAAAACCTATGCTCTTCATAGAAAACACGCACGCATATCAAACAGAAGCGCACACACAACTGCAATTCAAAACATAGATCATTCTTAGGCTTTTGAGAGCATGCCGCTAGCTAGTTGTCCTAATGAAGAATTGTGAGCCTGCTAAAAAAGTTTCATTTCTAAATTTTCTAGATAAAAGTGGTTAAGGTTTTGACCATCTGCTAGCTTTATTGTTTTATTTGTTGTTTATTTATTGATGTGAAAATAAATTTACTTGAGTTCCTGTAATATAAGCTATTGGACTTTGTATAAATTTTTATACTAGGCTTTAAGATTTATGAGTTTTAAATTAACAGTAATTCTATTTCTGATTGAGTATCAGATTAGTAATATTTAATAAGAAAAAAACTCATGTAGGTGTAAGTAAATTGTAAGAGCCAGAGAGCTCCTGATAATCTGCATTTAGTGGTAGCAGTTATAATTGACCCTCACTAGCAAAATAGCATCTTTTTATTAGTCTTTTCTCTTTCTATACAAGAAACTTGTTAAAGACTTTTTTTTTTTTCATTTAGGGAACACTTTTTAGTAATTGGCTTCCACCAGACACATTTCTGCTAGATTTGTTTCCTACCTTAATTTGGTCAGGTAACATGGGGGAAGAAATGGTCAGGGTACCTAAAGAGAATTTGTAACTAAAGTTAGAACTGGGAATCTTTTCAATTATTTTGTTGAAAATATATGTGACTTTTTATAATATTTGTCACTGTTTTCATTGAGCCAATGAGAATAAAAAAGAGGAACCTGTAAAAAATACATTGAACTTTGGTCTTGTTCATCATTGTGTCACTGGATTTGTTGAGTAAATGGGTATGGTTTCCTGGGAAAAGACATCACCATTTGTTATGCTTGAAGTGGGCAGTTATGTCAAGATATGTTATCCCTGTCTATACAACTTGACAAAGATGTAGAGGAAAAACTTAACGATGGATCCCAGGACCTGAAATTGAACACAACATATTAAGCACTCTTTTGTGAATAAGGCCCGAAATCGCTAGTTTTTAGGTGCAGTTTGGGGTGGTGAGTCAGTAAAGGAAAACAATCATTTGGTTTGCTTCCTAACTGGGATTATCAGTGGCTACAAATACTGAAGTCAGATAGGATGATCTGAATATCATCTATCCCCCTTCACTTTCAACTTTTCTGTACTCATATAGATACTTGCCAGTATCAGCAAAGGGAAAAGAAGCCCAGGGCTGGGAATAAAGTTTATGCAATAAGTTGGTGAGCTTATGCAGCTCAATAAAAACTGATGACCCAATGTTATTTCAAGGAGATGTTATTCTAAATCTGAAAGGAATGTTGCAACCTAATCTTTACCATCTTCACTCACCTGCTTCCAATCAGGACTGCTACTGACGACGAGCTTAAAAAGGCAGGAAGAGGAATTTAGATTTGAGCCAATACACAACAACACAACCAGGCATGTGTTCCCTTAAAAATCTTGTCTTCCTGAGTGTGTATCCCAATATTATGGAAAATTATATATGTGTTTCATCTACACTGATATATTTTTGTTTTTGACTTAAGACATTAAGGAAATCTGACACCATTTTGAGGCTTCTTAATCAAATGCTTTAAAAATATTTCAGAGACAATGGATTAAAATAATTGCTGTAGAGGATGAGTGGTGGCTTCGGAGAGTTTTCACAAACTTTTGTATTCATAGAGATTTTTTTTACAAGAAGAACTTGTAAGGAAAGCCATGAGGAAAGAGATAGAAGAGGGCTGGAGCATTGGAAAAGTGGGGAGCAGTTAACAACCATTGTGGAAGTCAGTGTGGCGATTCCTCAGGGATCTCGAACTAGAAATACCATTTGACCCAGCCATCCCATTACTGGGTATATACCCAAAGGACTATAAATCATGCTGCTATAAAGACACATGCACACATATGTTTATTGCGGCACTATTTACAATAGCAAAGAGTTGGAACCAACCCAAATGTCCAACAACGATAGACTGGATTAAGAAAATGTGGCACATATACACCATGGAATACTATGCAGCCATAAAAAATGATGAGTTCGTGTCCTTTGTAGGGACATGGATGAAACTGGAAAACATCATTCTCACTAAACTATCGCAAGGACAAAAAACCAAACACCGCATGTTCTCTCTCATAGGTGGGAATTGAACAATGAGAACTCATGGACACAGGAAGGGGAACATCACACTCCGGGGACTGTTGTGGGGTGGGGGGAGGGGGGAGGGACAGCATTAGGAGATACACCTAATGCTAAATAACGAGTTAATGGGAGGATTAACTGCTCCACGTGTCAGTACGATGGAGGGTATGTTGGCCTGGAGGAGGATTTCTTGATGCTGAGCTTGAGTCCTTCTTCCCTTACCTATGTTTGTTGGGAATGTAGAACAGCTGCTCACCCCCCATATGATTCCATTATTTAATCTGCTGGCTTTTTTCTGGGAATGAAATAATCCTGATTCCTTTAAGCTTTCATCATGGTATCTGTTTCTCTGCTTTATAATCATTTTCACCAAGTTCTTCTCCAGCTCTCCTCACCATAGTTACAACTGGGAGCTTCAGAAGCGAATAACACTGCTGAATGTACTGGGAACATGACTAAGACTGTTTTCAAAAGCATCCTCCATTGGCACAGATAAATTACTGTACAGTTTTACTTCATTATGTGGTCTGATGTCAGTAACTGGGTTTAGAGGAGACATTGTCCAAAGAAAGGGCAGTCACCAGTCCAATTATTATTTTTTTTTAATTTCTGAAAGGGGAAATTTCAGTAGTATTCTGTATTTGTCCTTCATTTCCCTCAGATTTTTTTCTACGTGTTAATCTGATCAAACACATTGTATTCTGCTTATTTTAATTGGAGTTAAAAGTATACTAATGGCTTCTGTTGGTGATGATATTCATTTATTCATCCATTTATGCACTCAAGCCATATGTTTGAACTGCTAGCAAGAGAAAAGCTATATTCTAGTGATAGGGTTAAAATAGTGAATAAAGATAGATATATTACCTACAGTCTTGTGGTGGAGAAAGGTATTATATAAATGCTTATGTAGCTGAAAATTGAAATATAAGAGATAAAAGAAAAAGCAAAGTTGTATGAGAATATAAAATAAAGGAAACTCACTGGGGACAAGATAAACCTTCTCTTGGGAAAACAAAGGCACTGGAGCTGACATTTGGTGGATGAGTTAATTGGACGAAGAGGCAAATGTGTTGGAGAACTGCATTCTTTGTAGAGGGAACAGCATATTCAAAAAGTATTATATATTTTTTATATAGTTAGCAGACTTAAATTTCCTTAAATTTGTATTGTCTCCTTTAATTATTTTAGTTTGAATTACCTGTTTTCCCTTCATTTTGTCATAAGGAGTCCCTCATTTGAGTTTCTATTGTATGCTGATCCTGTGTTAAGGGATTTGAATTTTTCCTGATTAAACAACAAAATTTTTTATTGTGCTATACCATTCCTTAGGGCTCCACTTTGAACAAAAAACAGCCAGTGGCTTTCACTTTTCATGCTAGACTTTGTTTACTGCAACACTTACTGAACCCTCCATAAATCCCTGGTCATGTCTGTGTAGACATACATTGTTACAGAGGCACTCTGTCCTTTTTTCTGCTTTTGGAAAATAGGTGCTAAATTTTCCCAAATTCTAAGAAAATTTCATTGAATAGGACAGCCTCCTTATAGAATGGCGATAAGCATATATGACCCTCCGACATATCCCAGTAGCTGTATAGTTCTGCTTTGAGCTGCCTGATTAATTGACTCCCTAAGTCCCTCCCTAAATTCTTGATTAGTTAAGATTCCCCACATTCCTGACTTTTCCTTGAATTCTGTAGTCCCTCAAATTTGACTTACCCATCCTGACTGTTGGCTACTCTTTAAATATCTTAGTTTGGAGTCCTGATTGACAGTCCCTGAATGGTTGTTCTTCAAGCACATATTGAACATTACATTCTCATGTGCCCTAGAACTATGGGTTTGATTGGTGTCTTTTAAATCATTCATAAAGAAAAAATGTAGGAGACTCAAACAAGATAGACAATATGATATAAAACAATGTGTAGAATATGGTCCTCCTTGGCTGGGCGTGGTGGCTCACACCTGTAATCCCAGCACTTTGGGAGGCTGAGGAAGGCAGATCACGAGGTCAAAAGATTGAGACCATCTTGGTCAACATGGTGAAACCCCATCTCTACTAAAACTACAAAAATTAGCTGGGCGTGGTGGCGCACCTGTAGTCCCAGCTACTCAGGGGGCTGAGGCAGGAGAATCGCTTGAACCCGGGAGGCGGAGGTTGCCGTGAGCTGAGATCACCCCACTGCGCTGCAGCCCTGGCAGCAGAGGAAGACTCCGTCTCAAAAAAAAAAAAAAAAAGAATATGATCCTTTCTTTCAAAAGGACTTACAGTAAAAGGATTTCCATTTTCAGTGGCAATACCTTTGATTATTAAGGATGTTCATCACTTCCTTTTGTGAGGCAGGAAGAATGACTTATCCAAAATCATTCATTTTGTTGCGAAAAGAATATTTTATTCATTTCAAGTGGGCACATTCATTCTTCCACATTGAGTTCTGTGGACTCTTAGATGATATGAGGATACTAACTAGATCTAGATAACTCCTAATTCCCTAGTGTACCTCTGTTTGCCCTCCTGCTCTCAGGCTTACCAAATTATGGACATGACTAATTTCTCTCCATATTCTATTACTCACACAATTTGACAAATATTCAAACAATATGGCAAAGATTGAGCAGCACTTTTTCTTTTTCTTAACTCTAAAACTTCTTGATGGTCTGTTTTCTTCTGGGCTCCCCTTCTTCATCCACCTGTTTCTCTTATTTGCTTTTGAGCTTCCTTAGATCTCCCATTATGATAGTTTTCTTCTCTATAAAAGTGCAAAAGAGAAATGAAACATAAATACTATCTCCTCTAAGCAGTTGTAAGGAGTTTGCCAAATTGTAACATCAGAGGGAACAGTCCCCACAAGACTTCCCTCACCTTTGGACAGCAATTGCAAGTTCAGAGACTTCCCAAAACCACACTCAGTTTTGATAACCTGCTATTATGACTCACAGAACTCAGGAAAGTGCTATATTTGTGATTAGTTTTCTGTTGAAAGGAAGCAAATTAGAACTGGCCAAAGAAAGAAACACACTGGGCAAATTCTGGGAGGCAAAGTTTCTGGTTGTCTCCCCCTGGAATCCTGGATGGCATTACCTCCTCTAGGCTACTATGTGAGACAATACTCAACGAGTACTGCCCAGGAGGGAGCCTCACTTGATCTTCAGTATCTGAAGTTTTCATGGGAGCTTCATTATGTGGGATAATTGATTGAACCATTGCTATGTTTTCAGCTCTCCTCCCTCCCTGGAAGTTGGGTCGACACCAAGGGGTTCACCATAAATCATCTCATTAGCATAAACTGTTCGGGTGTGCTTGAGGGTTCGTTATGAATAACAAATACACTCTTACCGCGCAGAAGTTCCAAGGGTGTAGAGATCACCTCCTGAAAGCCAGGAGCAAGGGCCAGAATTCATTCTTACACAGTAGTTAATTAAGTTAATAAAATCTGTCACTCTTTTAACTAACATATTTTTATAATATATTAATATGTATTATATATCTAAGCATATTATAACATATTCTATTTATAGTAAATAAATATGCATGATATGAGATAGAGATATCTGTGAAAATGACCAGTTGCTTGGATTATAAACTCCGAATGATATTTTCTTTTGAAGGATCTTTTATACAGCCATGGGACAAAGTAAAATAAGTCACCATTAGAGGTATCATTATATATACAGTATTAGCACACCTACCTTAACCTCATTTTGTGGGAAGATGCCTCCAAATCTTTCATTTATTTATTAATTGGAAGTATTTCATTCCTTTACAATTTAAAATGTATTAATTGAGAATCTAGGGTGGGTCAGGCACTATGTTATAAATTTTGTGATGAGAACGACATAGTTCCCATCTTTGAAGAGCTACCATTCTATTGCAGGAGGCAGTGAGAAAAATTGTAATACAATACCATAAATGCTATACTAGTCATGAACCAGGTACTGTGGGAACTAAATGTAAGTACTTTCATTGAATTTGTGGGTAAGAAGTATCATCCTGGAAACAAGTTTCTTATGTCTGTCACATTGTATGTATAGTACTGGATAAATTCCAATGTTAAAATTAAAGTTTAATTAGATAAGTTGGCATAAAGTTTTCATCTGTGTAGCCACTAAAATAGAAGTTGCTATTATATTTAATAGCTCCTTTTAAAAGCACCAAACTGTTTTATTTAACAAAAAATATCAATGAACACATTTTTTCATCAACTGCCAACAAAGTCTTCTGTTTGTATCATATTTCCAAGGAATTTCATCTTCTTACTAAGTCTGTTTTGAGGGCTAATTTTGTCCTTACTATATTCTCAAGAGGAGAAAAATCACAATTCTCCTTTCTGGTTATCTATGAAATCTAGTATCCTGTTAGCTTTGTAATCATGTTTCATTAACTTCCCCAAGTACGTGCAAAATACTCTGAGAAACTGTACATTTCAGAGCTATGTAAGAAGAGAATCATATATTTTGATCTTTAACTAAATGTGGTTAACATTGATTATACAATATTGTATTCTTTTATTATTTCATGTGTTAAACCTTTAACAGTTTCAAGTCTTAGCAATAATATAAAAATCCTTGAAGAAAATTATCATGTAACATTATAGACATAGTAGTTACTCAGATATTATTGAATATAGGAATATGAATGTACTTTGCTAAAAATATATTTTCCTAGAAGACTTTCCAAGCAAATTATATCAGGATAATGTAAGAGAATGACAGGGAATATTGGAGAAGGTGCTCTTCCAAGGGCTTTGCATGTAATAACTTATTTAATTCTCTTAACAATGAGATAGATATTAGTCTTATAAATGCTTTCTTAGCAGGGTCTCTAAAATATATGCTTTTTCCTCTACTTTTGACTCAACTTCAGTGCCAAATAATAAGAAAATGTTATTATCCAAAACTTGGGAAGTATGGGAAAAGATAACTGTGTGACTTACATTGTTAAGTGATGGCATTGTCTAACAAGCTCACCTAAAGGTCTTCTGTCTTAAGAATGTAACTTTCCTTGACTTGCTATTTATTGTTATCCATGGCAACATTTTATAGCTTTGTAAGCACAGATCTTAACTTGCAGAAAGCCAAGAGGGTGCATGTGTTTATTGTTGTGGTAGTAATGCAAATGGTTTCAGCCCAGTAAAAAAGATCACCTCAAAGTTCATGTCTCTGGCCCTATCAGACAATACTCGGTTTTTTGTTGTTGTTGTTATTCTAATTTAGCAAGCCCATTCCAGATTTCTTCTTTTCTTTCACTGACTCTATATACATGGGTCAGTATGTTTTAGTATAATGACCAGCAAAATAATGCCCTTTACTTCTTGCTGATTCCCTTAACAAATTCAATAAAACTTTGACTATGCATCTACATGAGAATTACATTGTCTTAAGATTTTGAAAATTATGTTTGACAACAAGTGACCACTTTCTTGAATTCTTACTGCATTAATCCATTTAGGCTGCTGTAACAAATACTAGTAAACTAGGTGGCTTGTAAACAACAAACATTCATTTTTACAGTTCTGGAGGCTGGGAAGTCCAAGACTAAGGTGCTGACAGATTAGTGTCTGGTAAAAACCCATTCCTCATAGACAGTGCCTAGCTGTGCCCTCACATGGTGGATGGGGCTAGCTAGCTTTTGGAGGTCTCTTTTATAAGAGCACTAATCCAATCATGAGAGCTCCACTCTTGTGACTTTATCACCTACCAAAAGGTCCCACATCCTGATTCCACTGCCTTTGGGGTTAGGATTTCAATAAATAAATTTTGAGGAGACAAATGTTCAGATCACAGCACCTGTTAACAGGTTAACTCTCCTATAATCTCTGACCCAACTTGCTATCAATCTTGTATTTCACTTTTTTTTTTTTTTGAGATGGAGTCTCACTCTGTTGCCCAGGTTTGATGGAGTGCAGTGGCACGATCTCTGCTCAGTGCAACCTCCGCCTCCCAGGCTCAAGTGATTCTGCTGCCTCAGCCTCCTGATTAGCTGGGGTTATAGGCACCTGCCACCATACCCAGCTAATTTTTGTATTTTTAGTGGAGAAGAGGTTTCATTATGTTGGCCAGGCTGGTCTCGAACTCCTGACCTCTGGTGATCCGCCCACCTTGGCCTTCCAAAATGCTGGGATTACAGGCATGAGCCACTGTGCTTGGCCTTATATTTCACTTTTAACCCAGCTCCAAAACAAAATAAAGCCATTGCCCACCAGGGCAAGCCAGGATTCAATGTGAAACTCCAGACAATCTGTGCTAGATTTTCAGGACTGCCATAACGAACTGTCACAAACTTGGTTTCTTAATACAGTGGAAAAATGGAAACTTATTCTTTCACAGTTCTGGAGGACAGAAGTCCAAAATCAAGAAATCAAGTTCTTGGTAATACCATACTCCCTCCGTGGGCTCTAAGGAAGAAATTTTTTTTTTTTTTCCTCTTTTAGCTTCCGAGAGCTATTAGTATTACTTAACTTGTGGAGGCAAAATTCTAGTTTCTGCATCCATCTGCACTGTGTCTCCTTCTCTTCTGTGTTTTCTCCTCCCTGTCTGACAAGCATCCTTCTGCCTTACTCTTATGACATCTGTCATGGCATGTAGGTCCACCCAGACAATCAAGGATGATCGGTAAATCTCAAGATCTTTAATTTAGTTACATCTGCAAAAATTCTTTCCCCAAATAGCTAACATTCAGAAGTTCTGGGAATTAGGATATATTTATATCTTTTTGGGGACTACCATTCAACCCACTATACTGCCATATCCAGCCCCAGTTCAGCTCTCTATGCTTACCTCCCAGTGTTTCTTGATAAGTATTTCTGTTTATTTCTTGATCCGTCTCCAATCCCTAACCCACAGACTTTACAGCTTGTTGATTTTGTTGACCATACAGTTTCTCTGCCTAGTACAGCTTCCCCCTCCTTTTGTGTGTCTAGTGTCCAATCTTCCTTCAAGCAGGCTTCCCCTGCCCCCATCCCCGGTTTCCCCAATTCCAGGCTGAGTCTGGTGCTTTCTCGGCTGCTCTCACTGCACAGTGAACATACTCTTATTCTGTTGCCTCCTGAATTTCACTGGCTGTCTCCTTCTGTATATATCTGTATCCTCCATCAATCTTTTTCTCAAAGAGCACAAACTATGCACAACCTCACTCAGTGTCTGTCAATAACAGGCATTTACTAAAGGTTATTAGATCGGTCTCTCACTCAAAACCTACTTGTTCTTAAAATTTAGCCTACAACTTTCTTTACGTTTAAACAAATCTAGCATGTGAATTATAATTTATTTTGTGTTCTGGTATTCCTCAGCTATCTTTCTTATGCTTGGTTGGTTCACCTAAGTTATTAACTTTAAAGGATAAAATTCATGTCTTCTCTGGTAGATGTATTGGGAACATAGAAATAGCTCGCTAGATTTGTTCATTTAATCCCCAGTGGAAATATCAAAAATATACCTTGGGAGGAAGATAACCTGGCTTAAATTTATCTTTCACTTTTCTCCTCATTAGAGAAAGTCAGACTTTACTTCTTAACAGTTGACTAATGCTTTAGAACTAAGAAAAGTTGTGTTCCAATTGGAATTTCTATTTTCTGGGTTTTAACAAACTGTCAGCTTTCATAAAGCAAGTTTGTAGAATTTAATTTTCCTTCCCTATTTTATATCTTAATCATAACCACAGTACAAATAATTTGTTGTTTCAAAATCTCCATTCACTCATACATTTTATTCTTGTTGACCTTGGCTTATGCAATTTGGGTGGAAAGAATCACTAACTAGGAGAGGAGTATTTGAACTTTGATTTTATGTTTCAGACAAAGTCTTAACTGAGAGACTTCAGCCACATGAAAGCATGAAATTATTATCTGCCTACTTTGGGAAAACCACCAGTTTAAAATAAAAAATAATTGTATTGTGTGATAGCTTACTCTAAGAAACTTTATTTTCTATTCTTAACTTTTAAATGAATATTTGGTCAATGGAAAATTTTTGTTTTCTATAGCCTTATGAATGTTAGTCTTAAAATCATTTAAAAAAATTCACCTGGTGTCAGGTATCATTAAAAACTCCATATTTGTGCCAGATTAACTGAGAACTTTGGCCCCAGATAAATTGGTGGGTTTTGGCCGAGTTTTAGGCAAACTTGGGTCTTTCTTTATTTCAGGTAGAAAGTACATAAAGCTCTATGGATTCTTCCCTCTGACCTAAACCAACTAAAATTCAACAATTTGGCTATGATATCCTTAGAGGTTTCATATATTTTTTCGGCTATAAAATGTGAACCCAGGTCAAGAGGCATATACTGAAGCCTCAATTTTAGCAAGAAAAATATTTATGAACTAAAAGTGGAAATTCTACAGAAACTTGGCTGAGGAGAGAACTTTAAAACTGGAACAATTAACTTAGACTATTTGGGAGAAGTGAATCTTTCATGTAATTTGCTCTCTTTTTCTGTTCTCAGAATTTTAAAGAGTTTTGCACTAACAGGCTTCTATGCTGCATTGCAATCTTTTGATAGGTTCTGTAGAGAAACTTCTCTTATTTTTTCCCTTTGTCTTTAATGTTTTGACTCTTTAATTTGAATCACTCTTTTATTTCTTTTTAATGCTTTTCTATTATGAGGAACTTAGCAAATTTCCCTCAAGGACTGACTCAGAGGGAACAGTGAATTAATCCAGGCAATACTGCACTCCATGTTATGCTCCCTTGTGATCCTTGTGTTGACCACTTTCTCTGGACAAGGACACAGCTCTGTAACATACAAGATGAGTTTCTTCTGTTTTATGGAAACTCCCCAAGAGGTGAGGAGGTGACTTCTATCCCTCCCCTTTGTCTAGACATCTCAGTCCTAGAGCTCACAATTATTTCTAAAGAGTTTCTAGCTATTCTCACGAGGAGTGTGTTGAGCCCTTATGCAAATAAAACCTCAAGAGGCACACCTAAACTTGTCTGAAAAGTCTCCTGAAGATCCTTCAAACAACTTTTCTCTCCTTTCTTTTTTTCCCAGTAACCTCTTTACTCCTTTCCACGAAGATTTCCATGCCTCAGAACAAAGTTGACCTCATCTTGAAGAGAGGATAGAGGGGAGATAATGCCTGTCAACATCTATCACAAAATCTTGCTCCACTTACTGATAAATTTAAAAAAGTCATCTGTACTCTCTTCTGATGCCCATCATCTGCTCCTGTAAGCCTTATTTCCCACTGTTCTTCTATGTAGTGTATGCTCTAGTCAAAAATTTGACTCTTGCTGTCATTCATTAATCCTTCAATCAGTGAGTGTTTTTGAGTGTCTACTATGTGCCAGACACTATTCTAGCCTCCAAAGAGCCATCAAAACAAGCAAAACAAAAACCAGACACATTTCATGGTCTCATGGACCCCATATTCTAGTATAGCCTGGGCATGCCAGCTTTGTACCTTTCTCTTCCTTGGTGGTCCCTCCTTAAGTATTGCCAGTCCTAACTTCCAACTGGTCCCTGTATTTCAAAGTTGTCTTGAATCCACAAAGTGCCTTAATAGATAGACTTACTCTTAACACTTGCAAGGTTGCGAGGCCTAGGATTGAAGTATGAATGAAGTCTACATATTATTAGTATAAATATTTAAAAGATACAAGTTTAGCTAAAAACTCTGATAGCTATATAATTTCAAAATTTTAAAAATGTGTGAGGCTATGGTGTTTATTTGTCTAGAAGTTGGCAAAGTATCCAAGATTACTATGTGTATTTTTGAGCATATTTTGCTATTCTGTGTTGTTTAGCTCTTAAAAATTTTAAATGTTTAATATTGCGGACTGTTGCTCAGCTTCCTTGTGCACCTATTGCAAACGTAGTAATTTAATAAAGTATGAATGTGTCCACATGCCACACCTGGAACCTATGGAGAAGAACAGCTCAGCAACAGCTGGGAAAGATGCTTCATTATGAAGAATCCTTTGCACCCACACTAAAAAGAAGAACTGTACAAGTTAATTAATTTGTGTTTTCTCTTACCTAACTCTTCTGCTGCTCACATCTTTCCCATATAACAAAGTAGTATCATCTCTGAAGTCAGCAGCAGCTGGCCTCATGCCATTTTATACCATTCTCATGCAGTCATCTTTTGTTCTGGGGACAAATGACAAGAGGTTTGAAGAGTTGATTATTTGGGACTTGAAGGAGGTTTGACGAGAACCTGCATTTAAAACCACAGATTGGGCTCTGCTTGCTGGACCCCAGGTGATGATATATCCACGTATTCTGTTTTAAATTTGGGTTAGTATGTTCATAATGTGTGGCACTCTCTAAAGCGTGAGGCCCAAAGGAGGATATTCTTACACAGGCCCAAAGGTAATACTTTCTGAAGGAAACTTTACTTGGACTAGGAGTGATCTATAGTTCTGAAATCTCTAAACACTGCATTTTTTTTGTAATGCCTGGAAAAATGTGAGAAATACTATAATACTTTGCCCATATGTTCATATCTCCTCATAGAAAAAAAGTAATATTTTATGAGTACAAAAGATATTTGTTTTTTCAACCACCATCTGTGCACAATAGATTCATGATTATACAGCGTTATTTAAAAAAAAATATTGAACTAAACTAAGTACAAAAATGCAAATAACTGTAATTCATAATCCTTGTTTTCTTAAACTTAAGAATAAGTTTTATACATCTCTGTGACAGGGTAATTAACAACCACCACCACCAAATGGCAAATGTGAATTGCAGTGTGGGCGGGAGAGGAGTGAGGGAAGGAAGAAGAGTAAGAAGAATCAGTTTAGTTTAAGAGGAAATTAGGAAATACTAATGGGAAAGTTCAGAAGGAAATAAGAGATACAGGATTAGAGGGCAAGGCAGAGATTAGGATTAGTGAATGATTTTTGCATTGTGGTTCAGAAATTATAATAATGATATTTGCCTCTGTGGTGATAATCAATACATTTCATAAGTGTTTCCTATGTGTCAATGATTCTATTGAATATTTTACACGTACCAGCTCATTTAGTCCTTAGAACCACATGAGGTTGCTGTTACCACAATCCTTCTCTTTGAGATGATATAAACAAGGCTTTGAGATAGTTACTTGCTAACAGAGCCAGGAAGTGAACCCAGGTGTATCTGACTGCAAAGCTTCTTTTTAATCGCAAGGACATTTGAAGTCATTGGATAGGATTCAGGCTCCTTGGAATAAGGCAAAGAAAAATAAAAGAAGAAAAGGACAGTTAGAGAATGGTAACATCTGGGAGAAGAAAAAGAAGTTTTATTATTGTCTAACTTACGAGTGAACAAAATCCCACTTGAATTGATTTAAGCAAAAGAGGCGATTTTAATGGAACACTAAGCTATGAAAGAATGGGACAACCATGATTGGAGAAAGGTCAATATCTTTTATAGTATCAGGAACCAAACCCCAGCATCAAGCTTCTTTCCCTGTCTCTTAGCCATGCTTCTTTTCTCCGTATGTCAAGTTCATTCTTATCTCTTTCTAAAGAGTTTTTTTCCATGTGGCAAGAACTCAGGTAACCAAAATTTCCAAAATTTTATAGCTTATGATTTCAGTCAACAGAGACGCATTGGCATGACTCTTTGGCTCTTGAGTCCAAAAATCAGGATGAGGTACTAATTGTCCCTGCTTAGTTCAAGACATACCAATAGTATTAGGATGCTTTTTGCTGCACAACAAAAAACATGAATAATCTCTTATTGTGTATTTTTCTTACATAACAAGAAGTCTAGCGGGGGGGTTCTAGAGTTGGTCAGAGCTAAATGATGTCAAGGGGCAGATTATCTAGGATTATTTTAGCATTCTGTGGGTGGAAGCATTAATGCTATTGTTGTCATAACCATATCCTTCTGGTAGCATATGAAGCAGAAAAGAGGCAGGAAAAATAACTCTCCTTGTGTGACATTCTCTTTTTATTTGGAGAGAAATAACTGCATTTCAGGGTTAATGGGATCTGAACCTAATACAATTTTGGGATCTTCTTTAAGAAAACCAGAAAAATATTAAAATTAAAAATGGGGCACAGGGCTTTGACTGGAGTCATTACGAGTGTTGGCCTCTAAACTTCCTGGTAAATAAAGTCTCTGTTGAATTTCCTTTTTTGTTTTAGTGGTTGGACTGAGTCCCATGAAGCCAGATCACTTCTGACTGCAAGGAGCTTGGGAAAGCAAGTATCTGGATCTTTTACCAGCTAAATTTGGAGGTAGGTATCTACCCAACTAGGGAAGAAGAGGAGAAGAATGGCTGTTGAGTGCAGATCAATTTGTTTCCACTGAAGTCTATGGATGAAATATTTATGCATAGCCGAGGTATAGAATTGTGCTGTAAAATGTGGTTGATTTTGTGGTAACTATGTGGATAGGTGTGGTAGGCTGAAGTGTCCCCTGCAAATTTATGTCTACCTTGGATCTCAGAATGTGACTTTAATTAGAAATAGAGTCTTGCTGATGCAATTAGTTAAGAACTTTGAGATGAGTCATACTGGGTTTTCGGTGGGTGCTAAATCCAGTGGCTGGCATCCTTATAAGAAGAGAGGACACACAGACACACAGAAGAGAAGGCCATTCAAAGATGGAGGCAGAGCCTGGGGTTATGCTGACAGGAGCCAAGGAATGCTGGGGGGGGACATTAGAAGCTGAAAGAAGCAGGGAAGGATTTTCCTCTACAGGTTCAGAGGATGCATGGCTCTGCTGACACCTTGATTTCTGGCTTCCAGCCTCTAGAACTGAGAGAGAATTAATTTTTGCTGTAATAAATCACCCAGTTTGTGGTCATTTACTGTGGCAGTCTTAGGAAACTAAAGCGATAGGGTAAAGGGCAGTTATCAGAATAAGGGGATGTGGTGCTGGTAGACAACTGGTGTCCATTCTACAATGGTGTCAATTCTACAATGGACCAAAGGTGTCCATTGTAGAATTTATAAAAGGAGCTTAGCAGTAGGTGGAGTCATAGCTACAGAATGAGAGCCAGGTTAGTATATTGCCTTGATGTTATGACAAGGCATGAGAATGTCAGTGCCAGGAAGAGTGAGCACTGAGAAGCTGAGAAGAGGGAAGGCATGATGAGACAGGAGGACAAGCACCTAGCCTTTCATCTAGACAAGCCAGTTCCTAAGCATTTCTACCTCCTTCCTGAATCTGCCTGTGAATGTCCTTCATGTGAAATGCTCATCACCTCACTCTGCTTGACTAATTCATTCCCCTTCCCTTTGTGAAACTGACATTGAAGGTACACTCCTGCAGTGTTCATGTCGTTGGTGTGGTGTACATGTGTGTGTGTGTGTGTGTGTGTATGTGTATAGAGTGATACTTTCACAATTTTTTAGATTTCTGTTTGTGATAGGATATTCTTTTTTTTTTTTTTTTTTTTTGAGACAGGGTCTCGCTCTGTCACCCAGGCTGGAGTGCAATGGCTTGATCTCAGCGCATTGCAACCTCCACCTCCCAGGTTCAAACAATTCTCCTGCCTCAGCCTTCTGAGTAGCTGGGATTACAGGTGCACGCCACCACACCCAGCTGATTTTTTGTATTTTTAGTAGAGACGGGATTTCGCCATGTTGGACAGGCTGGTCTCAAACTCCTGACCTCAAGTGATCCGCACACCTCGGCTTCCCAAAGTGCTGGGATTACAGATGTGAGCCACCATGCCTGGCTGTGGTAGGATACTCTTGAAGTTATTTAGGACGTGTTTAATTAAAGACAATGGCATGCAATGTGTATCTTGTGGAGTCTGAGCAAAAAAAAAAAAGAGACACTGATATTAAATTTTATGTATAAGTCTTCTGTATTTAAATACAGTGATTTAATAAAATCTGTTATTTGGAGACAAAGAAGTATTTCATGTATTTTCGTTTTAGACATAAAGGAAATCAACTCCTTTGAAGTACCAAAATTTATAACTTAAATTGTTTTGATATAAATATACCTAAAACATATTGTATAGTTCCCCTGGATTCTTATACAGAATGCATCTTCTCCCTGCTGACCCAACGTCAACATTAGACACATCCATTATTGTTCTGTGTGATATTTTAATGTTCTGGGGCCTCTTTCCTAAATACCCTGACAATCGTGCTGCTCTTTTCTCTTGCTGTGAGGTGACCAGCTGTGCCCCTGCCTGTTGCCAGCATGCTCCCCTCTTCTAGATCCCTGTCTTCCTCTAGTGCAGTTTTTAATTCATCGTGGCCTGGGAATCCAGATAACACAGCTAATTAGAAATGATCTAAATGTAAGAGTGAATGCCCCTGAGGGAGCATCTGTGGCCTTCTCTGTGAGTTTCTATGGGGATCTCTCCTTTGCATTAGATGCTGTAACTGTTAGTGTATGGATGGCAGACCTGTTTTTCCTTTGCTTCTCAACACTCAATTAGATCCAAGTAGCTAATGAAATTCATGACAGCATGCAGCAAAATTCTGTATAGGAAGGTTTTTTTTCCTTCTTTACATAGTTTCCCATGTTCTAAATTAGTTGTTTTAATGTTATCTATGTGTTTTTGTTTCATTTTAGGGTATCAGTGGGATAATATTAACTGCCAAAATAATTCATTAGCTGTAAAGCTCCATCCTGGGGAGTTATCTTGGATAAACTGTGGATAATGTGCCTCTTAGTTTAGACTGCTGAAAAGTCATTACGGTCAATGACTGACCCACAGCCACCATGTAAAAAACCTGGGGTTAACTAGAAAGTAAAAACTGCTGAACAACCTGATTGTGCCAAGAGGTAGTATGTTAAATCTATGTAGAAGTAGCAGAAGTTACAGGAAAAAAAGCCAGTGATTACCAGGATGTCACATCGTTTATGAATCAGGTTGCTGAGTCTTTGAATCTTGAGATTATATTTAAGTCGAAATTTCAAGAGTAGCAATTCTGAGGTCAGAATCAATAGTGTAGTTGGGTATTAGTCATATCAATAAAAAGCCGGCTTTTGAGCTTGACCGCTTTTCTCTCAGTTCCTTTTCCTAATTATCCTACTTTTCTCAAAAATGTCACTCACAAACCCTTTTGCTGTGAGAGTTAATTGTGAGGTGCATAAAATACACATAAAAGTTTCAAAAGTGAAGTATAAATAGCCATAGCCTTTCAAAGTATTATTCAGGTTTAGAAAACCAAGTGCCTTTACACATCATTCGAGCACCCGAGGATGATTCTATCTGCAGATGGGCCTTTAAATAAGTGTGAGTTTGCTGCTGCTTCTCAACTCCCAGTTGGATACTGAAAAAAAAGATCTTTCTCAATTTCCTGTTCTTGTGCCTTATTAAAATCCTTCTGTTGCCCCCACCGCCACCCCTGCCTCTTTCTTCTTTTCCCATCTTTTTGTGTGGAGGATGTTATCCACAGTTCCCAGCAGTGATGATGCATTTGAGTCAGGAGGATGAGATTGTGACCCAGATACAGTGCATGAGAAATGAGTGATGGGAAGAGAGAGAATGACGGGGGGGATGGGGGGGTGGAGGAAGAGAGAGAGAGAGAGCGAGCAGTGGGGAAGCGTTATGAGTTGTACAGTTATTTCTAGCTTTGAATGGTTTCCAAATCTCATACATTCACAGACAACCTCGCCAAAGCCCACAGCTGTCATGCATTTTCAACAGATTCCACAGGGCCTAGATGAGGTTTGAAGGCATTCCTTTGCTCTTACGCATTAGCTAAAAGGAATTACCGTAACATCTGATATTGTGGAAGTGGGACATTTGCCATCCTGACCTTGCCCAGAGCAGTCCGGAAATAGGGGTCTAAGAATGTATTATCTCATATGGCCCCTAAAGGTCACCAGGGGCCTGTCGGTGGTGTTCTGAGAAAATCCAAGCACCCAATATGCTCTGCATTTGGAGAAACCGGGCTGCTTTGTATGGACACAGTGGGCAGACACATGTTCCCATTGCTCTTTGGATGTTTGTCATAGGAAAGGCATGTTCCACTGGAGAAATTCCCAGCTGTCAGTAATGTGCTGATATACCACAGCCAATCATCAGAGGATGAGCCAAATAAACAGGATGTTCGCAATGTGTGTGATTGCATGAGTGTGTAACAAAACTTCTGCCCATTTCACAGTCTCATAATGGGATTGACATGCATTGCTTAATGCCTCTGTCTGTTTAGGATAGAAAGGCATAAACACCATGGAAACCATGTGTAAGAAAGCCCTTTCTTTGGCTATATGGGCTGTTGATATGACGGGATGAAATCTGGTATAAATTGGGAAAGAACATTGCTTTAATATTATGAGTTTACTTGCTGGGAAGTGCCTTGAAGTCATCCAAACACAGATGAGATGGAATAATCAGATAATCAGTAGCTATTGTGAGTTAACAAAAGGGGCTGAGTTGATGTGAATATTTTTACATACCAGTGGCGTCATTTTCATTCTTTCTTCTTGTAAGACACTCATTAGTTGAATTATTTATATAAATGTACAGAAAGGAGTCAAAGTTATGTCATTGCCCTTTTTGTTTGGATATGCTGCTACTGTTAACAATTAGTTTCTAAATATATTCCCGAGGCAGCAATTTGGGAAGGGGGAGTAGTGGTTCCTTCAACACTCATGTGTAGATAGGTTCTTGGAAAAATAACATCAGGTATACTGTTAAGTGTCAGACCTTTTACTTCTCTGCGTATTCAAATCCCCTTTGCTCAAGGTGGCACATCCATTCATGATAATAACAGTAATAAATAACATTTATTGTACATTTCCTGTTTGATGGTACTGAGCTAAGCCTTTAACATGCATTAACTCTTTTAATTCTCACAAAATATATAAGATTGATACTATTACTATTACTATCATAATGATAAGAAAACCAGCATTCAGAGAAGGTAGTAGGCTTTTAAGAAGGTAGAGTTAGTGACAGAGCAAGCTGGAACAGGTATTTGAGTACTGAATCCATGCATTTAACCATTTCACTATGTTACCCTTGTGTGTCCCTGCTCTATGTGAAATTTGATTCTATTACAGTCTCTGGTGTTAATTACTTTATTGCATTGAAATGTGATTTGTATTTCCTTGAACAGGACTAATGCACAAATAAAATTTTAGTATCCTAGGGTCCATCTGTATAGAATATTTCACCAACCTAGTACAGTTGAGGAACATGCCATGAAGTCTTTGTAATTATTTTTCTCTGTCGTTAAGTTTTGGTCTTTTAATTGTGGTTATTATGTGCTGCTTTTCAAACTTTGCCCAAGATGCACTGATTTAGGAAAAAATCATATGTGTCAGGATGCTTCCTCCTAATAATGTTAACACTTTCAATAGGTTTTATGTGATAAACACAGCAGGAAAGAAAAGGAGTTCTGAGTGTACAGAATCTGTGTGTTTATATTGGTTTATGAGATCGTTAGAGACTTGTACTGTATCATTTGGTGGAAAGCAGTACCTAATGTACATAATGGTTAGGATTTGGGCTCTGGAGTTTCACTACTTAACGATCTGTGTGACCCTGAGCCATTTCATTGATGTCTCTGAGCCCATTTCTTTCATCTGTACAGTAGGTATAAGATAATAATTTTTTTATAAGATTATTGTTAGGATGAAATGAGAGAATCCCTGTAAAATTCATGGCTCCTAATAAGTATTTTAAAGAATGCTCTGAAATGCCTTTCAGCGCTCTTCATTGCCAATCCTTGTACTGTTTATCTTTGAGTCCTTATCACAATTAGACATGCTGTATTACACTTGTTAAATGTCGTCTCCCTAAACTAGAATATAAACTCCCCAAACTCAGGTATGTGTCCTTCTCTCCTGTGCCCTCATTGCCCAGAACAGCACCTGATGCAAGCTAGGCCCTTATGAATATTCGCAGATAAATAAATGACAGCTATTTTATTATCATCATTATTATCACTATTACTATGGCTCTTATTACCATGTGTTTCAGACTCAGATACCATGCTTAAGAAAATCCTAAAAATACTGTTTAGATTTGAATAGTTACGAAGAGGCTTACGAAATATTTGATTTCTGATCATAGAAGTTTATAGGAACATCAGAGCACATTGAGTTTAACCTCTTCAATTTATAAAATAAAAGACTTAGAATACTCCAAGGCCAAGTGATGTTAATTGGTCTTACCTTAGTCAAGAATTACCAAGTGGCGGCCAGGCGTGGTGGCTCACGCCTGTAATCCCAGCACTTTGGGAGGCCAAGGCATGTGGATCACAAGGTCAGGAGATTGAGACCATCCTGGCTAACGAGACCATCCTGGCTAACACGGTGAAACCCTGTCTCTACTAAAAATACAAAAAATTAGCCAGGAGCGGTGGCAGGCGCCTGTAGTCCCAGCTACTCGGGAGGCTGAGGCAGGAGAATGGCGTGAACCCAGGAGGCAGAGCTTGCAGTGAGCCTAGATAGCACTACTGCACTCTGGCCTGGGCAAAAGAGCGAGACTCTGTCTCAAAAAAAAAAAAACCAAATGGCAAATAAGAGCTGGGATCCAGGCTCCACCCCCAGTCCAGTAAGTACTCTTTCTACTGTGCTCTACTGACATCTAACTTGGGTACCAATATGGCTGTCCACTCTTCAGCAGACCAGGCCTCAATGAAACCATGGCCCTACTTTATCATTGCATTTTACTCCAAACTTCTTGTCCCCTTTTGTTGATTGGTCATGGCTGTATCTTCCAGGTTTTTCACAGGAATGGAATTTCTTTTTGATGATAAAATGTGCACTAGTGACAAGTCATACATGGAAATGGCTGAGAACTGCAAGACACCTCTTGGGGCCAGGTAGAAATGCCCCTCTCCAGATAACTCAGTGAAAATTGGATACCTTTTGTCAGCTCTATTTGGAGTCTTTTACTGGATTTGGGATCTCCAAAGCATTTCATCCTGAGACAAAATCAAAACAAATAAAAGCTATAAAGTTTATTACTCCTCTGGCTTAGAGCTGTCTAGGAAGAAAAATGTATGAATTCATTCAATCAACACTTATTAAGAGATAGTAAGAAATGGATGTGCGTGGATGGAATTTACAAATATTTTCAAGTTGCATCATTTTCCCTCAAGGAGTTTACAGTCTAGCAAAAAGTAGATTTTTCCAAATTAATCATAGCGGTACATAACATGATAGTGAGAACATGGAGAGAGGAAATGAAAATAAAATTTTGAGGGAGCTTGGAGGAGGAAGAGATTACTTCCAGATGGTGAATTGAGATGTTCGTGGAAGAGGAAGCATTATAACTAGATTGATGGATCAGTAGTATTCTTCAAATTGCGTGCATCTTAGATCAAATATATTTTAAAGGTGATTTCTTAGGAAGTTCATTTACTTCCTGACATTTTATATTCTTATGTATGCCATATAACAGATTCAAATGTATATAATGTAATGTAACCACCATAGCCTGTTTCTCAAAAGGAGGCATTTATTAGAGACATTATTATGTATTTTTTGTGTAGTCACAATTATAAATATTTACATGAGTTTATAAATAATAGCGTACCAAAAGAAAAAGAAATTGTATCTTGTACTTACACACATACAATATTTGGAGGCTCTACACATAGCTAAGATTATTTTTGGACATTTCTGATTTGACTTACATAACTGTTTATGCTTAAGCCACAAAAGGTTTTCAAACTAAAGTCCATTATGATAATAGTGTGATGTATCAAAGGCATCCATGAGCTGAACTCACATTCTTATACTAAAAGTCTTGGAAAACATTTGCAGTGTTTACAATGCCTTCACTCACATTTTTTTCTCCTTATGGATGTATCTTTCTACTTAAAATAGCTGCATTTATTTTAGTAGTTGATCTCTTTCCTGGAAATTATTTTCAAAAGTAAATATAATGTTAGTTAAATAAATATTTTAAGTTTTACTTCACATTTTCAATGTATTAAGCACTACATGGTAACTAGAAAATTGAAAGTTTTCATTAATTTGATTAATGTAAGCCATATTTTACATTCAGCAACCCCAAATTAAATAAAAACAATAATAGAGGAATTATAAAGAATGAGATTAACATCAGTTTAGTGCCGGTAATCTTCCCTTACCATTTCGACTTTGCCCTGTTCCTGGTCAGCTGGGAAGTTATCTGCTGTGGGGTTTCCTGTTTGCCTATTGCTTTTCTACCTTGGGGTTCTCTAGCTACCCATTTGGCTTGCTGGCTCCTAAAGCTATGACTGCAGCCATATAGTCTTTCGCGTTTCACTTGAAACATGCTGACAGATGTGCTGACTGAACATTTTAACCAGTACACTTATTCTGGCTTCTTCTGAAGCTGATTAAGCTACCAAAACAATTCTATGTTCCTCTGCTGATTAAGCTACCAAAACAATTCTGTGTTCCTCTGAAGAACAAAGAAAGGGCAAAACCAAAAACATGAATCAAATAGAGCCAATATGGAAGACGTACAGCTTTAACAGAACATAAGAACTATGGTGTTCAGTGGCTTTTGGAGGCCACATTCTTTCATGTGGCGAGAACATGGAATGGCTTACTGTCTTGCTATAGTTTGCTTTTACCTTAGTACTAGATCTTACACTGGATTAGTCATTACTATTTGCAATGAGTCAATAAAACTTAAAAAATCTCTTGGGACAGTTTTTCTAAGCTCAGGAAAATATGAATATAGCTAGGAGAATGATTTATTTCCAAGTATTTATTGAGCTGCTATTATGTGATGAAGACTTATTTAAAGAGTAAATATTTTTGCAAGACATAGTCTCTGTCCAGGGGAACTGGTACACCATTGCTGAAACTGGTGTGGGGTCTTCCATGGTTGAAGGAAGTCAAAGCTCTAAGCCAAATTAAGGATTTCCTGGTTGCTGATAGAATATTAGAACTGAAAGGTCTTTCAGATATCATCTACTCCTCTAATTTTATTTTATGAATATGGTAACTATAATTGTTACTTGTTAAAGATCACCCAGAAATTTAGCAAGAATGTCATATATGAACATATTTTTCTTTCCTCTAAATCTGATGTTTTTTTCATGATATGACATATATATTTATATTAATTTAAATGGGTCAAATGTAATTTAATTTTACTTTTATTAGTTTAGTGTATGTATGTATATGTATATGTATGTATAAAACAGTAGTTCTCTCTGGGGATTGGCATTGTACATATACATGTATATATATATATACACACACACACACACACACATATTCTTTGCAATAAAAATGAGATCACATTTAACCTACCATTTTGTACCTCACTTTTTCATCTAACTATTGCATGAATATTTTCAATGTGAATGAATATGTTAAGAATATTACTTTTATTGGGACTGCAAAATAGTCTATTCATCTTGTATTTTAGAACATTTTACTTTGATGTAACTTTTAAACACGTTATTTGAGATCAATATTTCCCTTTGTAAATCATTCTGCAATGAAGATCCACATATTATATATTTATTCTCCATTCTTTCCTTTGTATTTCCAGACCTAGAGTTTCTAGGTCAAAGGAAACACATACATGCAAGACTTTTGATCCACAGTGGGCCCACCAACAACACTTTCCACTACCAATTTCAAAATCCATAGTTTATATTCAGTGCTGCAGGACTGTAAAATCTGGCAAGGGTTAACAGGTTTATAAAAAAATCCAAACAAAACTTCTCCAGCCAGAAATATAAAGTCACAATGGCTCAGTATCCACCCAGCAGGGCTGTCATTTCCTGAAATGTATTAGATGGACAGGTGGCATCGATTAAGCTCACAGAAGAAAAGTGTTTGTGATGGAGTCTCCCCATTTCCAACCTTCAAAGGCGAGAGGATGATGATCTTAGATTTAGCAGTGGCCTCAGGAGGTGGCTTTTGTCACATCCTCATACATCTCTGACTTACATTTGCTAAAGCTGGGATGTAAAATGCAGATATGAATTTATAACAAATTAGAAGTCTTCAGATGTTAATTAGAGAGCAAATATATTTACTGCCTAGGGGTCATTGTGAGTCTCCTACCTCTTGTTTGAGTTTGCTTGCTGTGTGTGATTGCTTATCAATGTAAGCGTGAATAAGAGTTATAATTTAACGGTTTACTGAAAGCTGCTAGATGTTTGTAATGAAAATACTAAATTCAGTGAGGTTTGCATCTATCTTTTAAAAGTAAGAATAAACATCCTAATATTTAAAAAAATGTCAAAGAGAAAAATGCACATGTACTCTTTTTTCAATTTTAACTTCTGACATTTTGCTGCCTT
This sequence comes from Nomascus leucogenys, assembly GCF_006542625.1. Lineage (NCBI taxonomy): Eukaryota > Metazoa > Chordata > Mammalia > Primates > Hylobatidae > Nomascus > Nomascus leucogenys. The sequence goes on along the minus strand of NC_044387.1, from coordinate 32,291,702 downwards.
ATGTAGTACGTGCTCTTTGTTTTTCTCGGATAGGAAATAGCTGTAGATGGTTTTTCAAGCATATTGTTTTTAGGTAATGCTTTGAGATAATGCTGCTTCATGATAATAGTTGTAGACAGTTTCAAGCATGATGTTTGAGCACAGAAATTAACCTCTATTTGTGTTTCTGAAGCAGTCTGGAAATTCAAGGAAAATTGTTTTGCATTTGATTGTTTTATACCATCTGTGATTTGAATTTTTCATGTAGTAAGTTGTTATATGCTATCTGTAAAGGTAAGATTTTTTTCCAGTTAAGTATTTCATTATCTAAGTAAATGCTAATAGAATTTCAGATTAAATTAATATTGAAAATAAATATATGTGCAATTATCTTACCATCTTTATTTTATCTCTCAAGTATAAGCTAGTTCATATTTATAAAGGAAAACTGTCAATTTTAAATTTTCATTTTTGTTTACAAATTGATTTTTTTCTGATTATTGGATTCTAGGATAGCTCCAGGAAAGCTTATTAAAATTTTTTTACAGCTTGTTTTTGGATAATATAGATTTGTACTTGGTAAAGACATTCATATTAGTAAATATTATCATTTTAGATGAGCCCACTCTACTTCAAAAATGAAGAAGAGGATATTGCTGTACTTAAATACAGGAAAGGTACATTTGCATGGAATGGAGAGATGTGAGGAAAATAAAAAAGCCCACATAGCATGGATAACTTCTGGCTCAGGGAAGACTCAGGCAGTAACTACGTGACTATTCTGGGTGATCACTAGGTAGTATGAGGGTCTTAGCCACCTGTCTGGGTGGGGTATGCCCAAATTAAGAGTTGTGTTCCACTTGCCCTTGATAACTCCCTGTCAACCCAAATGTTTGCTCTAGAGAACAGCTTCCCTCTGTTTCATCAGATCCCTTTTCTTCTCAAATTATAGTATAAGACCCACTTCTTTCAGGACAGTTTCTCTAATTAACATCCAATGACCTCCAAACCATTGACATATTAATAATTCCGGATCCTTTCATTTACTCATCACTTTTGTAATCATTATAGCTCTCATTTTTGTAAATGGGATGTGCGTCTGCATTGCTTCCTTTATTAAATTATAATCATGAATCTGGGATCATGGCTAATCTCGACTGTGTTCCCTGGAACAATAAACAAAATAGTTATAAATCTGAGCATTTCTAAATAAATGCAGTCCCTAAGGGGAATTTTATACCAATTTCTTAAACATTTGTGGAAAATATGTTTATTCATTGGATTAAAAGGAGAGGAAGAAAAAAGAGATGGGTCTGAGCACTGAAATATTTATCAAAGGTTTGCTTCATGCTGTACAGTGTACTGAAACTTTGTGACATGTTACCTCACATAATCCTTGCCACTGCTCACGTGGAGGTACTGTTAAATCCACTTACAGATGAGGAAATGGGGAGGTTTTTTTCTAAGTTTCAGGAAGTTCAGAGACTTGGTCTAGGAAACATCATTAGTAAATGGAAGCATTGGGACAAGAACTCAAAAAATATGTGACAGGAAAAACTCCTTCTCTGCCAATTCTAACATCTTCCTATTCATTTTCTACTGGGCTTATCTTAATGAAGTGAAGTAATGCTTTAAAACCCCTTTTTACATTTTAAACTTGCAAAGCTTTGGTGCTTAAGGTTTATAGTTCAGTAATTGATTCTACTTTAAGGACTGAGAATTCACCACTCCTATTCAACATAGTGTTGGAAGTTCTGGCCAGGGCAATCGGGCAGGAGAAGGAAATAAAGGGTATTCAATTTGGAAAAGAGGAAGTCAAATTGTCCCTGTTTGCAGATGACATGATTGTATATCTAGAAAACCCCATTGTCTCAGCCCAAAATCTCCTTAAGCTGATAAGCAACTTCAGCAAAGTCTCAGGATACAAAATCGACGTACAAAAATCACAAGCATTCTTGTACACCAATCACAGACAAACAGAGAGCCAAATCATGAGTGAACTCCCATTCACAATTGCTTCAAAGAGAATAAAATACCTAGGAATCCAACTTACAAGGGACGTGAAGGACCTCTTCAAGGGGAGCTACAAACCACTGCTCAATGAAATAAAAGAGGATACAAACAAATGGAAGAACATTCCATGCTCATGGGTAGGAAGAATCAATATCGTGAAAATGGCCATACTGCCCAAGGTAATTTACAGATTCAATGCCATCCCCATCAAGCTACCAATGACTTCCTTCACAGAATTGGAAAAAACTACTTTAAAGTTCATATGGAACCAAAAAAGAGCCCGCATCGCCAAGTCAATTCTAAGCCACAAGAACAAAGCTGGAGGCATCACGCTACCTGACTTCAAACTATACTACAAGGCTACAGTAACCAAAACAGCATGGTACTGGTACCAAAACAGAGACATAGATCAATGCAACAGAACAGAGCCCTCAGAAATAATGCCACATATCTACAACTATCTCATCTTTGACAAACCTGACAAAAACAAGCAATGGGATAAGGATTCCCTATTTAATAAATGGTGCTGGGAAAACTGGCTAGCCATGTGTAGAAAGCTGAAACTGGATCCCTTCCTTACACCTTATACAAAAATTAATTCAAGATGGATTAAAGACTTACATGTTAGACCTAAAACCATAAAAACCCTAGAAGAAAACCTAGGCAATACCATTCAGGACATAGGCATGGGCAAGGACTTCATGTCTAAAACACCAAAAGCAATGGCAACAAAAGCCAAAATTGACAAATGGGATCTAATTAAACTAAAGAGCTTCTGCACAGCAAAAGAAACTACCATCAGAGTGAACAGGCAACCTACAGAATGGGAGAAAATTTTCACAACCTACTCATCTGACAAAGGGCTAATATCCAGAATCTACAATGAACTCAAACAAATTTATAAGAAAAAAACAAACAACCCCATCAAAAAGTGGGCGAAGGACATGAACAGACACTTCTCAAAAGAAGACATTTATGCAGCCAAAAAACACATGAAAAAATGCTCATCATCACTGGCCATCGGAGAAATGCAAATCAAAACCACAGTGAGATACCATCTCACACCAGTTAGAATGGCCATCATTAAAAAGTCAGGAAACAACAGGTGCTGGAGAGGATGTGGAGAAATAGGAACACTTTGACACTGTTGGTGGGACTGTAAACTAGTTCAACCATTGTGGAAGTCAGTGTGGCGATTCCTCAGGGATCTAGAACTAGAAATACCATTTGACCCAGCCATCCCGTGACTGGGTATATACCCAAAAGACTATAAATCATGCTGCTATAAAGACACATGAACACGTATGTTTATTGAGGCACTGTTCACAATAGCAAAGACTTGGAACCAACCCAAATGTCCAACAACGATAGACTGGATTAAGAAAATGTGGCACATATACACCATGGAATACTATGCAGCCATAAAAAATGATGAGTTCATGTCCTTTGTAGGGACATGGATGAAACTGGAAACCATCATTCTCAGTAAACTATCGCAAGGACAAAAAACCAAACACTGCATGTTCTCACTCATAGGTGGGAATTGAACAATGAGAACTCATGGACACAGGAAGGGGAACATCACACTCCGGGGACTATTGTGGGGTGGGGGGAGGGCAGAGGGACAGCATTAGGAGATATACCTAACGCTAAATGACGAGTTAATGGGTGCAGCACACCAACATGGCACATGGATACATATGTAACAAACCTGCACATTGTGCACATGTACCCTAAAACTTAAAGTATAATAATAATAATAATAATAATAATAATAAGACATAAAAAATCCCTTTTTACATTTTAAACTTGCAAAGCTTTGGTGCTTAAGGTTTCTAGTTCAGTAATTGATTCTACTTTAAGGACTGAGAATTCTAGGGTGGATCATTCCACAGTAGATTCCTTATTCACCTTATCTATAAATATAGGACCATTGAATTTTTAATCTGGAAAGGACTCTATGGATGACTTCATTCTGTACAACCATTATAGGGATTCTCTGGTTCTTAACAAAAATATCCAATTAAAACCTGTTGTGAAAATAAGAAGACAATGATTTTTCATTGCAGTGTAGGGCTGAAAATATCATTTTATTATTAGTAGTAGTGTAGTATTATATTGGCTTTGTAGGCATGCCAGCTCACATAGTTAGTTACTTGGTCATCATATCTTACTTGAGGGAATAGTGACTATTCTAAGTTATATTCTTTTTTGGTTACTATGTCATATTTGTTTTCAAATGAAATGTAATTCAGACTGCCAATTCTTGTCAAGTAGTGCCTAAATTGTGATACTTTACAGTGTTAAACACAACTTTCTACCAGCATAGTATAGAATATAATTTTATTAATAAAATATTAATAAAATGCCAACTGTAGAGAAAGAAATTGACAATTGCAGAAAGATGTCCCTAGAAAGCAGATCAAATTAAATGACACAATAATTCCCCTCCAAATATGAATATCTTTGACTTAAAAGAAAGATCTGCTTTATGATGTTATAAACATATCCTTCCCTGGAGCAGTATTGATAATTAATGCCACATACTGTTGGTTAGAATTATATATGAGTTTGGTCATAAATGTTCTCATGCACTTTAAATGTCAATAAAAGAAATAGCCTTTATTATTTCAAAATGATTACTTGCTCCCAGACACTGCTACTTTGCGGGAGAGGATGGCTGCCTTGGCACATAATGAAGTATTACAGAGACATGCCGTTAACATTTGGAAGACACACTCTTAGCTCTCAGGCAATGCAGCATGGGGAGCATATAAGGGCACAAGGAATATGCTTGAAGAAACCCAATCCCTGTCCTTGCTTCCACTTGTGCTCTCATAAATCAGCCTATTAAGATCTTAAGCTTAGAAATAATTTTTAAAAAGGACAATGTTCCTCTTTTGTGGCTTTCAGGGCCAAGTGCTTTGTTTCTGGTCACTCTTGCTTTCTAGATACAGCCTTTGTTATTGTTTTCGATTTGAAACAGGGAGTGTCTTGCTCTGTTGCCCAGGCTGGAGTGCAGTGATGTGATCTCAGTGATCCTCCCACGTTAGCCTTCTGAGTAGCTGGGATTACAGGCACATGCCACCATTCCCAGCTAATTTTTTTTTTTCCATTTTTTTCTAGAAACAAGGTTTTGCCATGTTGCCCAGGCTGGTCTTGAACTCCTGTCCTCAAGTGATCTTCCTGCCTTGGCCTCCCAAAGTGCTCAGATTACAGGTATGAGCCACTGTGCCAGATTCTTTTGTTTTTAAGAAAATTCCCAAATGTTTAACTTCTGTAGGCAATTTTATCCCACATCAAGAGAGAAGGACTCGTATATATTCTTACTTCATGACATATTAAAAACATGTGAGACTGACACATAGGTAATGAATAAGAGGAGTCAGTCCTTGCCGTAGGAAGAATTATCAATTGAATAAAAAACTAAAAATAGGACTTCCAGTTTCAGCTTTAGCATATAAAGAGCTTGGAAGTTGTTATGTCTGTCTTCACAAGAAAAAGCTAATCAAGTTGTGAACCAATGATTTTTCTTGAATCCATCAGAGAATAGACATTGCAAGGCAAATTTCCACCCTAAATTTCAGAAAGACAGGTGAATCCAGAGTCATAGCTGAGGTCTGCTTACCTGTAGCAGAAGCTGCTGGCATTATAATCCAGTAAGAACACCTAAATGGTAATCTTGAGGAAATGCTGGAGGCTAAGTGTGAACTGGAGGAGAGTGAAAAACTTGTGGGGGTTGCAATTTTATGGGGCCCTCTTGCTTTTATGAGCTTTTACTGCAGGAACTTCAGTGGATTCTCACAGTGAAGATCCAAGATTCTCTTGTGGCTCTGTCATGTGGGGCAAAAGAGTAATTCTTGCTAGATACTCCAAGACAGTTCTCCATAACAAAGACCTATGCTGGAGGAGAAAAAAGTTGACTAGAGTATATCCGAGCTGGGGGAAGGGTATTCTCAATCCAGTTACCTCTAGCCTTCAGGTCTCACCCGAGGGGGAAATATTATACCACTGAAGAAGTACTTGTGAAGGTCACAGCCCAGAGGCACAGGACCACTAAGCACACAGAGTTATGTGTAAAATTATAGAATGCCTGACTTTCCCCATATCTTAGCATCACACCAACAGGGGTTCCGTATAACAACAGTGTATTACAATGGAAAGAACTGTAAAATGCAGAGTCTCTGAAGAAGAGTCTTAAGGAAGCCCAAAGTCAACAATGAAGATAAAAACAAGGACACTAGAGAAATTTGAGTCCTGTGGCACCTACAGTTACAGCAAATATTAATACAGCATGTCTGGGTTTTAAATAATTATAAAGCATGCAAGAGGTCAAGAAAAAACACAATCTGAAAGGAGAAAGTAAGAATCAGACTCAGACCTTGATATATCACAGATGTTGGAATTATCAGACAGGAAACTTAAGATGACTATGATTAACATGTTAAAGGTCCTAATGGAAAGAATAGGCAACATGCAAGAACAGATGGGCAATGTAATCTGAGAGATAAAAACAACAAAAATAAAAAATGAAAAAAAAATAAAATAAGTGCTAGAAATCAAAGACAGAAATGAAGACTCTATTTATCAGTACAGTGGGCATGCCAGAGGAAAAAACTAGTGAGATTGAAAATAGGCTAACAAGAACTTTCCAAACTGAAAGGGAAAGAAAAAAAGGAAAGAAAGAAAGAAAGAAAAAAGAAAGAAAGAAAGAAAAAAGAAAGAAAGAAAGAAAGGAGGGAGGGAGGGAGGAAGGAAGAGAAAAAATCAGAATACCCAAGGACTGTGGGGCAACTGTAATAAGTATAAATTATGCATAATTGGAATACCGGAAGGAGAAAAGGGAACACAGCAAAATAAATATTTGACATAACGATGGCTGAGAACTTTCCAAAATTAATCACAGACATGCAGCACAGTTCCAGAAAGCCCAGAAAACACCAAAAAAGAGAAAAAACAAACAATAAACAAATGAACAAAACAACAACAAAAAACACCATGAAAGTATACCTAAGCATATTATATTCAAGCAACAGAAAAGCAAAGACAAAGAAATCTTGAAAGAAGCCAGAGGAAAAATAATACATCTTATTTGTAGATAAAGAAGGGATAAGAATTATAGTGGTTTTCTTATCAGAAACCACGTAAGAAGAGAGTGGAGGAAAATATTTAAAGTTTGAAAGAAAAACAACCCCCACCTAGAATTCTATATCCAGTGAAATTATTCTTCAGAAGTAAAAGAGAAATAAAGAGTTTCCCAGACAAAAACTGAGGGACCTGATCACCAACAAATCTGCCCTGAAATAAATGTTAAAAGAAGTTATTTAGGAAGAAGAAAAATGATACAGTTCAGAAACTAGTGAAATGAGATTGTTCCCTCGACCCCTTCACGGGACTTGTGAAGGGGGTGGCTCATTTACTCAGCTTGTAGCTCTCAACCCCTAATGGAAGGGGGAACATGCAGGTGAGTGGATGCAGTGGCCAGGATGAGCACTTGTGGGGAACTGGCAGGAGCAGAACTCCCTGTGGCCCACAGCGGCGTCTAGGGGTTGCCTGTGACTCCCAGAGCCCCACAGGGTGTGTATTACAGTGTGCTCTTTTTGCTTTGCCAACCATGGATGCTTAAGTGTTAAACAGCTCAGTGGAGGGTAAATGTGACAGCCTCTTGCATTGTATCCAAGTCCTGTCTGGTGTCCAGGAGGAATGAGGTCACAAGTCATGTGAACAAATTGGAGGGTAGTGAATGCAGAGGATTTTATTGCCAATGAAAGTGGCTCTCAGTGGGAAGGGGGACTGGAAAGGGGATGGAGTGGGAAGGTGGTCCTCCCCTGGAATTTGGGTGTCCTGCTATCAAGCTGTCCCTCTGAAGCCAAGCTGCTTCTCTCTGATGTCCAGCTGCTGGTTCTCTTCTCTCCTTCTCTGCTACGCCACTCTGCTGGTAGGGCCTGGGGTTTTTGTGGGTACAGGATGGGGGCTGGGGCAGGTCAGGGTGGATTTGGAAAAGGCAACCTTTAGGCTGGAAAACAGGAATGCATGCTCGCACTTTAAGCTGCAGGTGGAGGCTTGAGGGTGTGGCCCTCACCAGGGACCACTTTCTTCTACCCAGTATTTCCCTGCCTCCTGTCTGTATCACTAGGGTTTACATGAAGAAAGGAAGTGTGTTGAAGAAGTAATGAATCAAAGTAAAATTAAATCTTTTACTTTTCTCATTTTCAATTGCATTAAAAGATAACTCTTAAGAGCAATAATTGTAACAAAGTATGGAGTTATAGTATATAGGTAAGTGAAGTGAATAATAGCAATGCAAATGGGATGGGAATAGGGACTAGTGTATTATAAGGTACTTGTATTACCCGTGAAGCAGTATAGAGTTATTTGAAGGTGAAATTAAATTAATTTAAAATGTGTACTTGAAAATCTAAGCCAACTACTAGAAATATTTTTAAAGAAATATAATTGATAAGCTAAGAGAGGAAGATAAATAGAACCATATAATATAAAGAAACAAAGAACAAATGCAATAATTAGAATAATTAAAACATGGTAGATATTAATTCAACTATATCATTAGTCACTATGTGGTTTATATAGATTAATTAAAGGAACATAGATCATCAGAGTGAATTAAAAGTAAATACAGAGTTGTATTAAGTTAATGCTAGCTACTAAAACAACTAGTCTTCACAATTTCAATAGCTTAACACAATACAAGTTAATTTCTTGCTCATATTAAAGATGGTCAGATATCCTAGGCAGTGGGCAGCTCCTGCTACACAGTGTCAGGGACCAAGGTCTTTCTATCTCATGGCCTCACCATCTCTAGGGCTTCATGAATTCTGCATCTAGGTGCTGCAAAAGTGAGAGAGAATAAAGGGGAAAAAGTCACACATGTTTAATTCGTAAATTTTTATACAAAATATCTTTGATAATCACAACTTAATTTTATGATACTTACACATTCTAAAGGGAAGGTGTAAACCATTAGGGCTGAGAGCAGGGAATTCTTATGAACATCAATTTAGGTTACTCTCTCTGGTCCATGAATTTTTATAAACTATTATCTCTAAAACAAAGATGTAGTATTTTGACTAAGTTTGCCAAAATACTTTGAAATTTAAAGAAACGTAAGAAAATTTTAACCAGGTTAAAAAATTATTTGGAAAATTTCTGGAAACCAATTTTGATAAAATTGTTTTGTTTATTTTGGCAAAAAGTTATATTTTGAATATTACAATAAATGGTCCAATTTGGTAAATGTCTAAAGTTAAACTGGTTTAAACAAAAAATGCTGGCCTAAAAAACTTGCCTCTCTCCTAAATTTATGACCCTTGTTTCCATTCATTTACAACAGATTTCCATTTGGATGATTTAGTAGATAATTAAATACATATGTCCAAAATTAAAAAAACAAAAACGAAAAAATAAGGATCTTCACTAAAAGAACATTCATTATTGAAAATACAGAATAAAGATAATTCAATTAATTCATGAGAAGCTAGGAAATAAGAAGAAAATAAAAAGCACAATGCAACACAAAATGGAAGAGAGGAATACAAATATATAAAACTATCTCAACAAATGCAAACTGATTAAACATAGATCAAAATACAGAGATTTTTATTGTTTTAAAAAAATGTATGTACTTTTTTGTAGGAAACAGAGCAGAACAATGACATAGAAAGGTTAAAAGTAAGTAAATGGAAAATGTATCAGAAAAATACTATGTTAATATAAGCGAAATTGATTTGAAACCAAAAAAATTTTACTGAAGTTATTTTATGATGATAAATCTGCTATTTTCCAAGAAGATGTAGCAGTCTTGAATCTGTATGTAACTAAAAGCATACCCTCAAACACATGAGTCAAAATTGAAATAAGTTCAACAAAAAATAAACAAATCTACATAGAAGATTGCAACACAACTCTGGGACGTATTGGTAGATCAAGCATTCAACTTTCGTTTCATATACAGACAAATGGAATAACACAATTAATACTGGTCTAATGTATATATATTTATAATACTTTATCCAACAATTAGACAAGTTAGAGATTGTTTTTCACACACTCTTGAAACTTTTAGAAAATTTGACCGCATACCAGGTCACAAAACACATCTTAACAAATGTCAGTGAAGCCATATGATGTTGTCTGATCACAGGAAATAAGATACATAACCATATTTTAAAATAGACCACCAAACTCATATGTTTTGAATTTTAAAGCAACACTTTCCAAAATATTCCATGGATTTAATAATGATGATGTTTATAAGAATGACATTGAGGATAATGGCAGCCAATTTCAATAGTTGCTTACTATGGGTCATGTACTGTGATATGTGCATCACATATACCTCATAAAACCCTAGAGGTAAGTTCTACTTCTTTTGTTATTATTTTGCTGATGGGGAAACTAAATCACAGATCTAATGAATGATGGAGCTAAGATTCACAGTCCAGATAATTTGATTCCAGATACTGTGCTTTAAATCACTACATTGTGACGAAATCAAAATGAAAGAATGAAATAGCAATGAAATACTACATATCAAAACTTGTGAAAGGCAATTAAAATGTTTTAAAACACGAGTTTTTTCCTAAGTTCATTATAATAGTGTAGAAGATACACTGAAAATTAATGTTCTAAAGGTCAGCGCCAAAACTTAAAAGGAGGAAAGCAAAGTAAACTCCAAGATAGTAGGCAGAGGAAAATCGTGAAGATGGAACAAAAATTAATTAAGTCTAAAACAAGGAAACATAAATTTTGTAGATGTAAAATCCCTTTTTCATTTCACTTCATTTCGTTTATTTCATTTCATTTTATTTTATTTCAATTTCATTATTTCTTTCTTTGTTTTTCTTTTTTAGACAGGACCTTCCTCTGTCACCCAGGCTGGAGTGCAGGGGCACTGTCATAGCTCACTACAGCCTCGGACTCTCGGGCTCAAGCAATCCTCCTGCCTCAACCTTCTGAGTAGCTGGGACTACAGGCATCCCAACATGCCTGGCTAATTTTTTTTTTTTTTTTTGTAGAGACAGGGTCTTGCTATGTTGCCCAGGCTGGTCTCCAACTCCTAGCCTCAAGTAATCTTCCCATCCTGGCCTCCCAAAGTGTTGGAATTACAGGCATGAGCCACTGTGTGCAGTTAAAACCTATTTTTGTTTTAATAAAGACATTTATCTGACAAAACTGGTCAAGAAAAAAGAAGGCAATAAAAAATGTAAATTTTTAAAACCGCAACGTGACTGTATGTAGAACAGAGATATTAAAACTCAATGTCAAGTTCCATAAGGGACTTTTATACAAATACCAGGGTGAATTGACCAACTTTCTAAAAAAGTGTACACTACCAAAATTGATAGAAGAAGAAATTAAAAACAAACCATGAATTAATCTAAAACCATCATAATCACTTAGTTGGTAGTATAGAGCCTACCCACAAAATGGACACAAAATGAGATATGTTTGTTTACCAGTTTTACTGAACCCTCAAAAAATAGATAACATCTATTTTGGGTACTCTTTCAAAAATTGAAGAATAGAGAAGTTTGCTAACTCACCAAAATCAGAGAGAGAGTACAAGAACAAAAATTATGGGCTAATTTCATTATAAGCATAGATGCAAAACTTCTAAGATATTAACAAATTCAACATATTATATGTTTCTATGAGATATATAACGTTTAATTTTCAAAGTATGTAAATGAGTGTTTTATAATTGACATAGCAAAATTGTTTTCAGTAACAAAGTTGCATAATGATGAAAACATTGCCAAACATCTGTTTTCAAAATCCTGTCTTGATAGCAGGAATTATTTTCCAAAACAATCATTTTCTCACTTCTTATTAAAAATGCCTCTTTTACATTGGGACATATTAAGGATGGGTGTGTGTTTAAATACTGCTAAGCAGGCATTTTTCATTACAGAAAAGGTCAGAAATTTGGAACAGCTGTTTTTTTTGTGTGTGTGGAAGAAAAACATGTAACTCTTCTTCAAATTCCCCAACTCTTTTAAGGACTTTACCATGAGATAACCAGCACATCGTTTTATGACATAGGATTTTCATGTCAATTCCCCATTTTAATACAATACCAGTCAATATTCTGGTCCAAGGATAATTCTTAAAATATATACTGAAGTGTTATATTTACAGAGGCTTTTCTTTAACTTGAAATGTTTATAGACACAGAAATGTATTATATTAATTCTAACCAATTTGAATTTCAATGACGGCATTCATGATGAAAGATATGCAGTGATCATTGTAGGGCCACATTTTAAATAGCAAGGCTGAAATACTACTTAAGGAGATTACCTTTTTAAATTTCTAGTTCTAGCTCAGTTCTAGTTGAAGCACCATGATTTCAATAAACACTAATAGAAATTTCAGCTGCTATAATATCAAGCCCTTAAAAGACTTTTTGAAAGAAATATCCTTTTCTAACAGTGGAGCTAGACTCTCTAAGAGCATGTTATACGTTAGAATATCAATTACTTTTATTTGCATTCATCGGAACTGGTATTGCAAAGAATTTTTCTGAGTGAAATGAAAGAAAAGACTGAAGTCCTTCAGTAACCCCTCTCATTAATTCTTTGTGCAAACAAACTCTAGTTTGGTATAAAGCAAGATAACCTAATGGATGTTTTGTAGAGGATGTGCAGCCACTTTGTTTACCAGTTAAGTTTTATCAAATAAGATGGACCAAGAAAAGCGAAGAAAAGTTTGCAGCTCTATAAATCTCAAGCTATATTTTGAACATTCCTGAAACACCCAATCTGCAGACTTCAGCTTTGAGTAGATTTATAAGAGTCAAAAGTCACAGTTCTTGCAAACAGAGGAAACAGCACATACAGCTTTTGTTTATTTTCTGTCTCTTAAAAAAATCAAATATGGCCATCAAGGATGTAAAACACCAATAATCAACTACTAGTAGCAGAAATAAGGCCTGTGGCTGTTTTTGTCTTCTTGGTTTCCACCTGTAACAAAGGCAGGTGAAGAATCTTTCAGGTTTATTCTATTTTGTTTTAACCAATTTTTTTAATACATTTGTTTTGAACAATAGAGGAATTCCATGAAACACTGCATGGAGAAGACAAAACAGTTCACTTGCGAATGGACTTAAGAATATGGACAAAATGAATGCAGTTTGCTGTAACAGAAAGATTTCTTCATCCTCATGTTGGAAGGCATTGAGTTTTAGTTCTAAAACTTTTACTTATTAGGTCTTGGAACTTTGGACAAGTTATTCAAGTCTGCTTTTTATTTCTCATCTGTAAAATAATTGATCTCTCTGCTACATGGTGTTATTGAGAGGATTATTAGAAATCATTGATAAGAAAACTTTATTTTGGTTATTTTTGTTTCTTAAAGAATCATACAAATTTAAGATATCACAATAATATTTTGTGGCTGTGCATTCTTCTGTTCCTAGAATTGACTCACAGAGGTCCTTGCTCTGGGATCGTTTACCTGCTTTGGCTGGGGAGCAATGAAATCCTAGCACAGCGGCATCAAGATGAGCTACTATTGTTTTATTAGCAATATTTATCAGAATTAATTTTCCGTTTTCTTTACATTTCAGTTTAGAAGACCCTACCCAGTGGCAGCAGCAGTTTTCCGTGGTCTTATTGGGTAGATGTATTTATAATGACAGCTGAACTACTGCTAAACATTTAGCTTTTCAAATGAATCAAAGGTAGAAAATAAAAGACCATCTCTGTTCCCTACCCATAATAAATATAAAGAGTTTAACCTCTCTGGACTTAGAAAAATTAATTTTGCTTTTTTTTAAATTTTTTGAGATGGAGTCTCTCTCTGTCACATGGGCTGGGTGCAGTGGTGCGATCTCAGCTCACTGCAACCTCTGCCTCCTGGGTTCAAGTGATTCTTCTGCCTCAGCCTCCTGACTAGCTGGGATTACAGGCGTGTGCCACCACACCCAGCTAATTTTTGTATTTTTAGTAGAGATGGGGTTTCCCCATGTTGATCAGGTTGGTCTCGAACTCTTGACCTCGTGATCTACTGCCTTGGCCTCCCAGAGTGCTGGGATTACAGGCATAAGCCACCATATCAGGCCTTAATTTTACTTTTAAGTTCTAAATTCATTGGAAAATATCCTTTCTAATTTTTCCTAGTAAATCATTGATTCCCAAATGTTGCTTGTGAGTAATATTTATATATGACTAAATTTTTCACACATTACAGTAAGAGTAATTGATCTTAGGCCCTTGCAGTAAAATTCTATTTGTAAATCAGAATATTAGTACATGCCAAGGCTTCTGTCTAGAGCTGATCCAAGTTTTGGTTATGGAAGACTTGTGGAAATGTCCTGCTTTATCTTTAGTCTCCCATTGCCCCTTTCTTTTTAAAACAATGATTATAAATGATTTCTGTTATTAGGAGCCTTAATTAGGGAACCCTAAGTACCTTTATTCTATTTCCTTTGAGCTCTAGTTGATTGCCAACCAGCCTGGAAGACAGAGGTTTAGAAAGACTGGGCTCTGATGCAGACTGTCCTAGGCTGCAAAAATCCTTCTCACCTTGTTTAAAGATAAGAACTGCTTTAGGCTTGAGGTCCTCGAGCAGATTTCTAAGCCTGTAGCCAAATGCTTAAAACACTGAGTGAGCCATGGAATGATTTTAATCTTTCTGAACTAGAGGTTTCCCAGGCTTAGACAAGCTCTTATGCTGAAAACATAGCACGAAGTCCGTTGATGACTACTGATATGGTTTGAGTCTGTGTCCCCACCCAAATCTCCTGTCAAATTTTAATTCCAGTGTTGGACGTGGGGCCTGGTGGGAGGTGACTGGATCATGGGGGTGGATTTCCCCTTTGGTGCTATTCTCATGATAGTGAGTGAGTTATCATGAAATCTGGTTGCTTAAAAGTGTGTAGCGCCTTCCCCTTCATCCCTTTTCGTCCTGCTGCTGCCACGTGAGACATGTTGGCTTCCTCTTTGCCTTCCGCCGTGATTGTAAGTTTCCTGAGGCCTTTCCAGCCATGCGTCCTGTACATCCTATGGAACCATGAGTCAATTAAACCTTTATTCTTTATAAATTACTCAGTCTCAGGTATTTCTTTATAGCAGTGCGAGAATGGACTAATACAAGTACTTTCTCTAAAATTACCTCTTATGCTGTTTTAGTTAGATAATTTCCCAATTACACCCTGATTATGGGCCACCTAGGTTGGTCTTGTCTCTTGGCTGTGATCTTCTCAATAACACCTTGAGATATATCAATGCTTCTTGATTTCTGTAGCTTGAGAAGTAAAGATTAATATGTTCATGTAACATTGGATTTAGCACTTAACCGAATTTAAATAATATAATGACAGCAGCCATCAACTTCTCTTCTTAGGGCATTAGTAAAATGAATGTTAATTTTGGGAAAGGTCCTGAGTTTCTTAAAATTAATAAACTTTACAGAAATGAAGGACCAGCAAAGTGTGAGGACTACTCTAAAAAGCTCCTAATTTGTTGGTGGGATACCTTGATCCCATAGGAGAAGTCTTCCTAAAATAAGAATTGGTTCTCCAAAAGCCAGACATAGTTCTGATTGGAGAGGATTCACTTCTGGCCCCAGAGGACATGCCACAAAACTAAGGGAATTCTAGTCTCTGACCAAGAGGCCAATTCTTCATGTGGTTTACAACAATTTTTGTTTTATGTGCTAAAGAATAGAAAGCTGAATAAGAAATGATTCTTGCTCTAAATAGTTTTTAAATTTTGTGGAGGCCACAAGGCAGTAATCTTATCCTTGGAAATTTCTTTTGGACACCCAGATAGCCATGACAGTGGTGTAATGTATGGGGAAATTTTCCTCTATCATTCAAGTGATGCTTGTTTCTGGGGGGCAGTCAGCTATATATATGGTTATATTCTTAGAATCTGCATGCAAAAAAGATGTCCATTCAAGTAACGAAGAAAAATATTTTTAAACTCTGGCCCAAGTCATTCTTCTAGGCCCAGGGTATACTTCACTTTTACTATGAATTCCTCCTCATCCCTCAGATTCTGTACTTCAGAAGCTTTCAAACGCCTTTATTGTAGCACTCATCGGTTATGATTTATGCATACATTTTTTCCATTAGACTCTGAACTCCTCAGGGATACAGACTATCTATTATTTGTCTTTTAAAATTTTGAGCTAGTTTTATTTTGTTGTCAAATACAAACACAGAATTGAATATTTGTAACAAAAAAGTTTGAATTTCTCTCTAGTAATAATTTCTAAGAGGAAACTGTCATTTTTTATTCCTTCTCCAGATGTAATTATTGACAGCTTATTAAGTAAAGTAGCATTTTCTTAGCAGTGACAGGTATGACTTTTGTCTTTTGAGGCTGTCTATAAATATTAATATCTTATAATGTGAGTACATGAATCCATAATTGTCCAAATGAAGAATTCAAGAATAAATTACTTGATTTAGAAAGATTCAGAAGAGCTTGAGTCTCTGGAACTGAAGTCCACCTCAGATTTACATTTTGCATCATAATCTTGGCTTTTAGAATGCATTTAATGCATGAGAATAATTACTGGGTACCAGTCACTGCTTTGCTTAGATTATTTTATGTACTTTGTGCATTAGATAGTTTTAATATTAGTTCTATGAGTGAGGGAGCTTTGAGGGATTATGTAATGAGCTTTAGATAATATAGGTGGTAAGTGGTCCTACCACTTTCCTTAAACAAGGAACTGTGCTCCCTTGCCTCCTTTTCTACCCCTGAGCTTCTCTCATCAGTCCCTGCACCCTGTCCCCAATTTATTGACCTCAAATATTATTCTACCTTGTTGCAGACTGAAGTGAAGGTCTTAGCAGATTTTGGGACACATGGAGTGCAGCAGAGGTTATCATCACACACTGTGTTTATAGCTTCACTCAGCCAGGGGTTTTTGGTGGTTTTCAGGACCATAGAGGCCTCCTTTCAACACGGGAGCCAGTGTAAATACACAACAAAGAGACCACACCTGAGGAGATTTTTCTGTCTATTTTAGTGACCTTGTTCATGGCTGTGGGCCACTGGCGATCCTTCTCATCAGTCAAATATTAAACTTCTCTTTCCGAAACTTCCCCTCGGCCTGTCTGAAGATTTTTGGTCCCCATGTTTTATGAGGTGATAAAGATTTTGAGCTTTTCAAAGACAAAGCTGGTATGTATTTTTTAGACGACATTGTCATCATGTCGTGGTAATGTACATTTGCCGTGTAAATTAATTTTTATTTTTTAAAGAGTAAGTTACCACTGAAGTTCCTCTTCTACTTGATAGTTGTCAGAAGACAAGATAAGTGCTTAGGTTTTGACATTCACAATCTATGTGACAGGAGGCTGATCAAAAGTTGGATTTCTGATACCCGATGAAAGCCATATGGTAGGGCTGTGCTAAATCAGATTAAACAAAGATCTTTCCTTCCTGTTTCTATTGCGGCATGAATACTAATAAGTTAATATGTTTTGGGTGCCCACCAAGTACCCATTTTAGAAGACCTTTAAAGAATATAAGAAATGAGTGACAAGATCCATGCACATGAGGAACTTAATTATTAAGAAAAGATTCTAACAAACTCTGAATCATTAACAGTGTGAAGGTACGGTTTTGCTTTTGTAAACTGAATATGAAAAGATGACAGGAAGTAAATGGTTGAAATGTGTAATAAGAGTGGTGGTATTTGAAAAGAGGAAAGCTTGGAACATTTTTGGTTTGGTACACCGACAAATGTTGAGGGGCCTAGCAGATTTGCAAAAATTGAGTCTGGAAATTTGGTTCCTAGTGTGTGAACAGTATGGTCTGAGGGTCTGAGATAATTAGCAGAAATTAATCTTAACTTGCTGGCTTTAGTTTCCAAAGAGGCTGCTGACATGACTTGGTGCTATGCAAGACAAAGTTGACATGTAATGCAAGAGACGTTAATTCTATCTGCCAAAACATTAAAAATATGCTTATTAAATAGAAATAAATAATCACTACATACGTATATAAAATAACCACAATGAATTTTTACAAGTATTGGATATAAATGAAAAAGTGAAAATTTCATACGTCCTGCTTAGATATAGATGAAGCTGTTTTGCATGCTTCTCTTTCTTCAGTATTTAATTAGGAGATTTATCTACCTTATTGTGTAACTTGATTTTATATTTTACGTGTAAGAAGGTGAATCAACTTTTCCGTATTGCAACAATCTTTGTTAACATTTTCAACATGTACTTTCACTTTAGCTGATTTATAATTGCAGCTTCACTGCTTTATTGCCATGTTTTATTCCTAATACAATGTGCTTCTATATTTAAGGATGATATGGTGCACAAATGTTGTTAAGCATACAAATTGATGGCATAATTTGCCCTTGACCTTGGATCTTGGTAGTTGCTAGGACACTGAGGAGAGAGCTTTTTTTTGGCCATGTGGGAGACTACCAAAGGCATCAATTTTAAAACTAGACTGGAGCAATTACCATTACATTTATGTTAGAGGTTAACTTTTGTGTTATTTCCTCTTATTGCCTGGCTTTACAGAATGTTATGCCCCACTGCTTTTATTAAATCCAGGTAATAGAGGAAATAACAGTGTTATTAACCTCTAACACTGATGAAAAATTAGTCTTAAGTAAAACATGGTTTAAAATCAGAGCCATTGAGCCAGTACTTTAGCTGGTTCCCTGACCAAGCACAGAAAGGCTTTGTATACTCATTGTGCCCATATTCGTTATGATAAAAGTAAAACAAAGTATAACATGAAATAAATCTCTGGGGGAAAAAGGGATTTGATTTTAATATGTACTGTATTCTTACTAGTAAATGTTATAGGTTTGCATGACATTATATAAATAAATATTGATCAGGAGAGTACCACTTTTCTATGATTGAAAGAGGAATTCATTTTGATAACTTGATTACTTTCACAGAAAAGCACTTAGAAATTTAATATATAATAATTGACCTCATCAGAAGTCTCTAGTTAGGTGCTTCCAAACACAACTATTGTTAAGCTGAGGATTACTTTAGAAAATTTCCCTTTTCTATTCTTGTTTGCATTTAAAACAATAATTTTTCAAAGTGATTTTTGGGATTTAGGCAGAGTTTGCTTCCCTGGTTATACAGTGGTTACACGTGGTTTTGTTGGGATGTTTATTCTAATTGAGACCATAAAGTTGTGAGTGAATTTATACATTTTAGGCAAATTAGGAAATATAGACTTAGTCAATAAAATTAGAATGATAATTTATTATAGGAAAATAAGATCTTGGTATCATAGTCTATTGATTATGTAGTTTAAATAACCCTAAATGTATTTTGTATGCTTTGATTAATAAATAGTTTATTTAAATTTAATATTAAAGCAACATATTTCTATTAAGCAATGCATATATGTATCTAAGTAACTCTAAAGGTTTTTCAGTTGTCTGACTTTTAAATAAATCTCTCTGCCTAACATTTATTAGTGAATTGCCAAATTATTTAAAGGTATTTTTCTTTTGTGGAATAAAATATACTTCTTAATATAAGCATATTGGTTTCTAAATTACTCAATATATTTACCATGATTTTGTAAATAATGAAGTAGTAAAAGGTTTCCTTTTAAGCTACTATTTTAAATATAGAATTAATATAATTGATTAGAATAAATATCATTGAGAGAGAACATTGTATCTTATGTATTTATTCAAAGGATGGTGTTGGGTAACACTAGATTTAAGAGCTTTTGTGTGAATTAAATAAAACTGCACATATAGAAGTGTCTTGTAATTATGTCAACATTAAGTATTATATTATTCTCATGACTTATAGTGGGAAAGATATATATAAACTTCATAGTATTTATGGCATTTCTATAGTATAAGTTGTTTAATAGAAAATAACAAAGAAAAGTAGGCATTGTACTTCTTAATCTTTAGGTAAATATACATTCCAGTTGCATGAATAGTCCTATGTAAAGGCTCAACAATCCGTTTACTTTTTAAATTAACAGACACTTCAATGGTTAATTGAGTATTTCTAAGCCAATAAATTACCCTTCAACATTACTGACTGGAAGCTTAGTTAGTATCCAAAACAAGCCTGGCATTAATGAACTCATTCTCCAACAAAAGGAAAAGGAACCATCAAATCTGAACTTTGGATGTGTTCGGTTCCTTATTCTAAACACATTAGTACACTGTATTTTCCCACTTAGAGAAGCTTTTGTACACTGAGCATGTGGCTGTTTAAATGCCCCAGCGGGACATCCAGAGGCTGCAAAAAAGGGAAAAATTATTTGGAACAATTTGCTTTCGTTCAAGGGCAACCATTTTACAGCTGGTTTATTGCTATTCTTGTGCTGTTTAAGCTGTCTTTCATGTCAAAAGTCCTTTCCTGCTTACAGATCATCAGGAAGCATTCTGCTGCGTGCTGTTTGCCTAAGTTCCTCCCGGGCTCCGGGCCTTTGATCACGGATACCATTTGCAATCTGGTTAAAAATAGGAGTCTGCTGAGATAAGCTTGGGTCCTGGCAGTGAGGAAAAGGCCCTTTCCTTTTTTTTTTTTTATTTTTTTTAAACTTTGTTATTTTGCTTTTTAGCATGGGAACACATAATCGAAGCGAAGAGGAATAGTGCTTAGAAATTATAGCATGCTTAGAGGTGTAAAAAGTTTGTGTGAAAAAAGGTTATTGGTTATTAAAAAGTTCAATTTTTTTGAAACCAGTTTCATTATTGTAGTAAGTTAAAGTTTTGAACGTAATGAGTACATTCTTTTCTTTGAGGTTGACACAAACAATATTTGCTCCCTTACATTTAAAATACACTACTGGTTGCACAGCTTTCAAGCTTGTACTCCTAAGGATGGCGTTTAAACCAGAAGCATATTTTTTTTTTTTTTAGTGAGGAAAAATATATTATTGTTGTTAGCAAACCTAATATAAAAGAACAATAATATATTTAATATTGCTACTAGATAACAAGCATTGTAAGGATAAAGTCAGAATAAAAGACTCATATTTTTTATATTTTTTATTGCTTATCATTTTCTAGTGCTTTCTTAAATTTGTCAACTTATTGAAAACAAAAGCATGAAGATATACATGATTTTTAAATTATAGTTTCTCTCAGAATTTTGATTAACATGATTGTATCAATCTTATGATGTAGGAGGATGGTGACTTTCATTATTCTTTGCTTAAGCAACAAGTCAAATATACCATAAGCCAGGAAATTAGAGAATTAATTGGAAATGAAACATAACCTAGATGGTAAAATTGGATACTAGAATATCAACATGATACTCAATGTAGAATATTTACTGTGAAATAAAATGTACTAGAAGGGATCTTGGGAGTTTAATGAATTTTTCTACCAGTGGGCAAGATCATTTATTTGTTAATTTACTCAAATAAAGATCTGTGCCAAGCCAAAACCTGTAAAGTAAAGCAGAATAAAAGAGTGCCATCTGAGGCTAAAAACATGTTTACTGTATTGCCACATGCATTCTTGGCAGTTTGGGGTCCTGTGTATATTTTGGAGGGGTAAAGAACAATTAGTCAAAGGAAAGATTGTGGGAATAAATTTGTAGAATGGAGGGTAAGTGAGGGATTAGAGATGAAGGAATCAGTTTATATGGATTTCAGCATGAAAGAGAGTTTAGAAAGAGAGTTCCTGAAGCTGCAATTGATGCAGTTAGGCCGGGCTGGAACAACTTGGGATAGGAAGTGTGGTGGGGAGGCAGAGCGGACTGAACTAAGCTGGCTGGAAGTGAAGTCTGGGATGAAGTTTACAGTGCTAGGCAGGGTCAGATTATGGAAGAACATGTGCTGTGTACACTGAGTTGTATTAATTGTTATATATATATTTTTAATCAATAGTGTACTAACTTATGCTGCTGAGTTTACTGAATTCATATTTTTAAAAACTCGAATTTGCCTAACTTTCAAAATAAAGCATCTAACGCTTATTAAGCATATAGAACAGGAAACTTGGTAAGTTATTCTTGTGTCTGTGTTTAAATATTACCAAGTATATAATAGCTCACATTCCAGCAGACACAATACTGTGGCTTAGTCAGACCATGTTTTATATTACAAATAGTTTTACGTAAAATGAATGTTCCAGTCTGTATCTCCAGAATGGAGACAGTCCTCTCTAAAAGGGGCTCCTTCATCCTGAAAACTAGCTCAGAGGTTTTTTTGAGCTTCGTGTCCTGTTTATCACTTCTTTGAGTACCTTAACCTGCTGTATAGTTACCCTTGCCACACTGCAATATCATAAAATGGGCATCTTGTACCTGTGTCTCAAGGTGGTAATGGAGTTGAAATATATATCAGGGAAAAGATCAGGATTTCATTGAAAAGATGGAATAGACATTTTGCACTAATGTCTGAGAAATCAACTTGCTCCCTAAGTTATTAAAGACCACAGGTGCAAGCAGTGCAATTTTTGCAATTCCCTTTCCTGATACATTCTAGCAAGATCATTTGCCCCTAAGCCTCAGAAGGTTAATTGGATCTCATAATAAGTGAATGCACCCAATCACTCATGATTTGGGAAATTTTAAAATTGTTGTTGTTTAGGCATTAACACTGGAATGTCAAATTTGACTTTCTTTTTATTGAGTGGAATTGTTCTAAATTTGCTGGTTTTATGCCTCTTGTAATGAAAATTATTAAAAAAGAACACTAAAGGCCAACTTAAATAAAAACTACCTGTGTTGCTCAAATAAGTTTTTTACCTACATGTCTAGCAAATAGATTTATGGAAATTTAAATCTGCTTTGAGCTCTTTGGTACAAGTGTAATAGCCCTAAATCAAGTATTCAACATGCACCAGAGGTGGTCACTGTGTGCTAATTTTGTTGGTCAATAGAGTGACTCTTACTAACAAGGAAGAAATAGGAAAAGCAGGGGATCGACAAGGTGAGGCTGGACACCATTGTGTGATTAAAGTAGAAAGTGTTTTTCTAATATAGTTCTGTGCCTTATTTGTCTTTTTTTTTTTTTTTTTTTTTTTTTTTTTTTTTACATCTTTTTGTTCTACAGTTTTGCTTTCTTTTTTCACCTGTTCTCTTTTGCTGAGATGTTAAGTTGTAGGCTCTATTCTGGGTTTAAGTTGATTGTACAAGTATCAGAGATGATGACATTTTGAATTTGTTAAAAAGCTTTTATCTGAAAATTGTCAGGGTATTTTTGTAAAACAAGCAGAAAACATGAGAGGGGCAATGAAAAAATATTTAGCCATAAGACCCACAGATTTTTCTATTAGATCCATACAACTCAATAGAGAATGTCATGAAAATTCATCCAGGAGTGAGAAAACTGGCTGCATGATATCTACCATGTAACTCCACATCAAGAGGGGCATCACCGTTTCATTCACTCTAGGCTCTCATTAAGTTCACTACACTAGAATGAGAGACCTGCCTGTGCTCTTAAAAGAAAGGGTGGGGGTTGGATGTGGTGGCTCACACCTATAATCCCAGCACTTTAGGAGGCCGAGGCGGGCAGATCACCTGTGGTCGGGAGTTCAAGACCAGCCTGACCAACATGGAGAAACCCCGTCTCTACTAAAAATACAAAATTAGCCAGGCGTGGTGGCGGATGCCTATAATCCCAGCTACTTGGGAGGCTGAGGCAGGAGAATCACTTGAACCCAGGAGGCAGAGGTTGCAGTCAGCCGAGAGTGTGCCATTGCACTCCAGCCTGGGCAACAAGAGCAAAACTTTGTCTCAAAACAAAAAAAAAAAAAAAGAAAAAGAAAGGGTGGTGAGCTTACCTAGATGGCAGGTTGATAGGTGCAGCAAACCACCATGGCGCATGTATACCTATGTAACAAACCTGCACGTTCAGCACATGTACCCCAGAACCTTAAAATAAATGCTCCATGTATCTTTATGTATTTACTTTGACTAATTTTATAGAATATCTTATCTAAATACACTAGAACTATCAACTCCATATTTGTTATAGTGTAATTAATATGTAATATCTTATCCAAAAGTAAACATATTTAATATTTATTTTAAAACTCAATAAACATCATATATAATTTTACTTAATGGAGTAGCATATTATCTTCTCTAATGGCTTATCAATCAAGAAAAATTTATTTCAAAGAGGACTGTTATACAGATATATCAGGAATTATTGTTATCTTAGGTGGTATCTTCACAAGGAAGAGACATAAAGATATTTCTTATTATTGCAGCATATCTATACGTTAAAGCATGTTCTCTTAAGGGATCATATCTTTGGCAGAAGAAAAGATATAAAAGGATTCTAAAAGTGGCTACGATATTCAATTCCACAGTACCAGAAGATTAATCTGTCACAATTTCTTTTGCTTTAATCACTATATGTCTTAGGTTTTTCTCTTCTTTTTTGGGTGCTCCCTTTCTTAATGGTAGTTGAATTCTCAGAGTTTAGCATACTGTACTTCTGGGGGAGTGGAGAGCTCTAGAGAAACTCAAATACTTCTTTTTACAAGATGTATATTTGTTTTATTCATAATTTTTCATGTTCTGGAATACAAAAAGTAATTATAATGATGGTTGAATTTAACAAAAAATTTTTAACTTCAACTTAAAACATGGACTGATTAATCTCATTCAATGGCAATATTCAATGCTTAAAGGAACATAAAAACAAACATGGACACAATCGTGCAGTTTTCATAAGGGTTTATTTTATAACTGGTGGATAGCACATTTAACAGTTAAATACATTTAAATAATGTATAGGTGACTACACAATTGCAGCACTGGTAACTAGATAGATAACCAATTCAACTAAAAACCAGCTAATGAGTAACTGTCTAAATATTTAAAAAACAGCTCTTGTTTGGGTCATCTTTTGTTTTGAACACCTTCTTATGGGGGCAAAAGCCTGCTGGTCACAATGGAAATATATTAAGGCCAAATCTTCTGATATCCATTCTCAGAGGCTACTTTCAGCTGGATTAAGTCTCTGCCTCTAGGGCAAGCACCAGTTTGTGACCTCCAGTATCAATGCTCTTCCTTTCTACCACAGCAGACAATGTAAGCTTTACACCAGGCCTCAGAATCTGAGGGTAGCCTGCTCCAGTCAATATAGAATTGTTGACTTTTGCATTGAAGAGTTTATTGTAAAGGATGAACAGCCAGATAAAGCGATACATAGGGTGAGGTCTGGAAAAGTCCTGAGCATGGGGGGCGTCTGTCCCTGTGGAGCTGGTGTGCGCCAGTCTCCCAATATGTGGATGTGTTCTTGTTCACCTCCCTGAACCGCTCAAATACTTCTAATAAGAAGCGTTTACACAGTAGTTTGGGGAGAGACCATTGGATCACCATTGGAAGGTGATCTCCCATTTAGGAGATGAACTTTCATACTGGAAAGGATTGGCCTTTTGGATATTTGATAGAGAGCTACATGAAACATTTATGATGGTCCTGAGCCCTAGACCATCAGGGTAGTCACACTATTGAGGATAGGAACACTTCACACAGACTTCTAGATGTGAAACTTTGTATAACTTTGAGGAGAAGGCCCAGAATTTAAAATACCAAGATTTTATGAGTACACAGGTCCTGGGAATTGTAGGTACTCAAGATAGTTCTCTGAGGGAAAAGTCCATTGTGGCATTCATTCCCAAGGAGTCAAATCCCACTAAAAATAGAAACATATCAAAACCCAAAAATCTCAAATGAATCTCAGTCTTAAGGGAAGAGGATTGTGTAGGCAGATTTTCCCAGTGTGGGGAGAAACAGTACATAGAAGATTTTGAGTCCAGAGCAGTTTTTATTTTTGTTTTTGAAATCCATATGTGAGAGGTACTGAGAAAGAGAAATATTTTGGTCTTTGCGAATTTAGGAGACTTTATAATTAAAAATCATAAGATAACAGTCAGAGATAGCTCACGAGGAAAACTGCTACAAATATTCAATGTACAAAATTCCTAAACATTAGGCATTCACAAATATTGGAGAGTTCATGTAGGAGAGAAACCTTATAAATGTGATGAAACTTCATCTAGGACTAAATGACACATTTGTGCACTTTGGAGCACGTTGCCCCTTCCTCTGAGCAGACATAGCCTTGCACCAGGGCTTCTGGCTTGGTGAGCAGAAGATCACTTCATATTTTCCCCTTGTTCAGTGAATTGCTAGTGCTAGCCTATCAGTCGCCCTCATTGTACTGAGTTTCCTGGCAGTTAGCAGGCCTGATGATATTCTACCTGGTTTTGTTAGTATTTTTTGAAAGCATACTGCATGTATCTTTTGGATTCATGTGCAATATACTAAAGTGATAGATTGGGGTGATTATTTTCACTTTGCAAGTTTATTTGCTTTACAAAAGAGTATAGGATGATTTATTTAAAAAATCATTTCTTCTATGATTTAATTTATGAAAGATTAAGAATGCATCTAATAGTTAAAATAAATTTCACTCTTAAAATTTTTTGTTGTAGGTCAAGCAAAAATTATACGGATGGCGAGTCTCTGCCACATAATTATCTCCCCTAATCAGAATGATTACAATATGGAATGTCTACTCTTTTTTTCTTAGTTTAAGGGAGTTTCAGACATACTTACACACAAATATTTATGGTAGATTGTATTATTGTTCTAAATTATTTGTTCACTCCTTACCCCTGAGAAGACAATGCATTCTTATGCTGTTGATTTCAGGCTTGGCCTTGTGACCTGCTTAAACCAAGAGATATGCCACCTCCGAGCAGTACTTTTCCTTGTGGCCCCTGCCACGAGAGCAGCGTCTACAAAGTGGATGCTGCTCCTTTAGCGTGGAGCCTGGGATGAGAAGACTCAGGGAGCAGGCTCTGCCAACCCACAGTCTGCAGCAGAGCTGCAGCCAGCAGTAGTCCTCATTCAACAGGAGGGGGAAAAAACTGCTCGTCATCCTTAGCTCTGAGATTTGGGGGTTGCTTGTTATCACAGAAGATACTGTCTCATAGAAGTTTTTAATATGACTACTACTACAACAACTATTGCTATAATGTTTACAGCAATCATTGCTACTTTACATTCCAACAGTATTATTGCTTGCAAGCTGCTATCAAATAGATGATCTTGTTGGAAACTCACAGCTACAAGGGCAGGTGAGGAAGCTGAAGTAATGAGTAAGAGAAGTTAATGAATTATCCCAAGGTCAAAGTGCTAGAAACTAGAAGGAAAGGATTTGAACTCAGATTTTCTTATTTCAAGTTGTCGTTTTTCTGGACCTTAGTTTACTAGTCTCCAATACACTTCACAGATTTCTCAAGGCATCTTAAGTGTAGCATGCTATCTCAATTGTCCATCACTTCACCTACAGAGACCCTGTCTCTATAGGTACTTTGTTATACAATTCCCTCACTGGCATTTCCAAGGCCTTCTAGTAGGCTCAAGGGAAAGATGAAAATCCTTAACATGTTTGACACAATTCTGACTTGTCTAAGTTCTGCACATCTCCCAAGCCTCAAATTCCTCCTTAGTTGCCTCCTGGATTGCTCTCTGGCCTCCAGCTATACTAATGTTTTTTGGAAGCCCATGGGGAAGTCATGCCTTTTTCAGCCACAGGACTTTGTGCGTATAATAATTTTTTTCTGCCAAAATGTCACCTCTGTACCCTAAATTCTTACCATGTACCATCCTTGTTCTCCTCACCATCTATTCTGGATCTCTACTCAATAGTCAATGGCTGGGAGACCTCCCCCGACTTTCTGATCAGGTCAATCCCCATACTTAAAGGGCATTTACCTCTGCCTCGGTGGTGGTTGATGTGGTTCTCTTTGTGTAATGTCTCTTTTTCCTTTATTATTCTATTTATCATTGCTTGTGTATTCATTTTGCTCGCCCTAGTACCTAGCACACTGCCTGCTACATAGGAAGTATTCCACAAACATTTCTTAAATCTCTGAATACTCAGATATAATGCTGAACGCTAAATATTCAGCTGCAGTGCTGTAGCTGAGCTGTCAGGAATGGGGTAGAAGTGTCTTGAGTTTTGGTAAGGAGAGGGATCTGCTTGTTACATGAACTGGAAATAGTGATGAGATGGAAATTTGGTGTGAAGAAGCCAAGAGGTCATTTGTGGTCATTGTAACATCACCAGGTAATGATCAGAGAGGCAGTAGAGAGCATCCCTCAGTGGCTGTGTCTACACAAGACTCACCACTTTGAAGAAGCACATGCCAAGAACTCACATCCCGTTAGTGGCTTAAGTCTTTGAACTTTCTTTCCAGTTTTCATAAAAGTTTTGCTTACAGACTTGACCAGCAGTAAAGCTAAGACGTTTGCATGTGTTTTACCAGCCCTATCATTTTAATAGGCATTGATTTCTGGAAGATTATTTTTCTCTGCAGATTTTATTCTTTTTTCTCATTTGTTTTAATAAATAGCATCTTTCAGGCCAAGTAGAAAAGAGGATGAAGTATATCCTGTAAGTCTAAGGATGGCACAATGGCAAGCACTGTTATGGAGCACTAACTGCTTTCTGGTATTATTGTTTAGTTATGAGGGCAACCTAGGTTGTTCATGTCTATATTTTCAAATGTCTTTTCATTTTCTATCCTTTTATTTTTAGTAGAGATCTGTTAAGGATTTTCACTCTCTTTCACTGGGCTGCTTTTCAATCTTATTTCACAGGTAGCAATATTAGATTTCTACTAAAGAAATAAAAACAAACTAAAAACTCTGCAAGTTTTCTGACAAATTTAGGCATGTGTGGGGTATTGGACTTAGGCTTTTAAGAATAGTAGGTTAGTTTATGATGACAAAAAGAGAGAAGTGGTACAGGAATAGAAAAAAGTAGCAATTGTTTGCCTGCAAGGATCCAATTTGAGAAGATGAGAGTGCATGAATATAGTATGTGCTGCAATCCAGTGTTTAAGTTAATGATGGACCACATATATGATGGTGGTTTCTTAAGATTATAATGGAGCTGAAAAATTCCTATCACCTATTGATGGTGTAGGCATCATAACATCATAGTGTTGCACATAACCTTTTCTATGCTTAGACATGTTTAGACACACAGATGCTTACCATTATGTTACAATTGCCTACAGTGTTCAGTACAGCAACGTGCCATACAGGTTTGTAGCCTAGGAGCAATAGGCTGTATGGTATAGCCTAGGTGGGTAGTAGGCTGTACCATCAGATTTTTGTAAGTACACTCTACGATGTTCACACAAGAACAAAATCACTGAGTGACGTATTTCTTAGAACATATTCCTGTGGCTTAAGCAACACATGACAGTAATGATGTGGTCAGGGAGCAACAGACCACGAACAGGATCGCCCAAGCAATGGGCTAGCCTGGAAAATATCTCAATGTGAGCTATAGGGAAAGATAAGACCTCATCGCAATGCTGGGGTGACTGCATCAGGATGTGCTCAAATTCCAATATACACGTAAATTTCCCAACCTGGATTCTCCATTTCAGTCTAGAGTACACTCAAGTCATCTCTGATGTAGGTCCTGCTGCATGGCCCAGAGCCCCATAATTTCTTTAATTGTCTAAAGGTTCCCAGTCTTTGGGGAGTTTATGGTCTCCTTAAGAAGACTTAAACCTTTTCTATTAAAAATGACACACAAACTGATGTAGTTTGGATATTTGTCCCTCCCAAATCCCATGTTGAATTGTAATCCCCAGTGCTGGAAGTGGGGCCGGGTGGGAGGTGTTTGGGTCATGGGAGAGGATCCCTCATGGCTTGGTCCTATTTTCGTGATAGTGCGTGAGTTCTCGGGAGATCTAGTTGTAAGAAGTGTGTGGCACCTCCCCCTTCACTCTTTCTCTCACTTGCTCTTGCTTTCACCATGTGACGTGCTGGCCCCCTGCTGTGCCTTCTGCCATGACTGTAAGCTTCCTTAGACCTCGCTAGAAGCCAAGCAGATGCCAGCACCATACTTCCTGTAAGGCCTGCAGAACGATGAGCCAGTTAAATCTCTTTTCTTTATAAATTACCCAGCCACAGGCATTTCTTTATAGCAATGCAAGAATGACCTAATACTCATACCTTCTTTCCTTCCATGATATCTACAAAAGGTTGCATCTAGTTAGCTGAATATAGTCTAGAAACAATCCTACAGCTGCCAAAATAGGTGATGGCACAGGCTTAGTAATGTAAAATAATAAGATTTGCTAATGTTTGCCATCAGTTGCCATTAGTTCAAGTAAGTTCTTCTGTTTGGTCTCTGAATCAACACAGTAACAAAAGGTGATTCCATGACTCTTTCTGTCACCAAGTGGCAACGTCCCAGATCTGTCTTCCCTTTGCTTGGCCATGCCTATTTTCGGATCTTCTGGCAGAAGTCTAATACGTATATTCCAAAATTTTAATTTTTTATCTTCTATCTTCAATTTGCCCTATCACTTTTCCTCTTTGATTTTTTCACAATTCCTTTATCCCTTTATTCTGTTCTCCTTTTCTTTACCGTTCTTCATATAATTTACCCATCTTTGCCATCAGTTTTCTGGTCATCCTCAGCCAGGATGTGAGGGTACTTCCTTACAACATATTCTTCATTGTAACGTAAAATGTTACAGCAATTCAACAAAATTCATATATTTTTCTTTACTTAAAAATATTTATGACATTACACTTATTTTTTTCTATGGGTAGGTCTGTCCTCTGTGCTGTCTTCTCATCTCGCTTAGGAGTTTATCATAGAGCTTTTTCCTATGCCTAAAGACCACAGACTCTAGGCCTTTACATGTGGGAATAATAAGAAACACCTTCTGTGTAACAGCTTCATTTCTGAGTAGGGACCAAAGATGTCCCAGGCTAGAATCCTTATATAATTTTCTTATAAATATAGAAAGATGATAATTTAAATAGGATTTTCATCATTATAGGTTCTGGGTGTATCTGCAGTGCCAGTGCCAAATGGTTTCATTTCTCTCCTTTCTATGTAGCTTCCATTGAATTATTCTGATGTCCTCTGAAAAATCAGAAAAAACAATTTTTCTCTGTTTCTGGCAATGAAGAAGAAAGATTCTTTAGGAATATTTCCTACTGTCCCCTTTTCTCTTTGATACCAAAGGAATGGGATGATTACTTCATTAATTATAATATGGAATTATATAACCAAATAAAATGATTTTATATGATCTAGCAATTTCATTTCCGGGCATATACCTAAATGAAATAAAAGCAGGAATTTAAAGAGATACTCTACATCAATATTCATAGCAGCATTTTTCACAACAGCAAAAAGGTGGAAGCAACCCAAGTGTCCATTGAAGGTTGAATGAATATACCAAATGTGGTTTGTACACACAATGGAATATTACTCAGCCTTGAAAAGAGAGAAAATTCTGACACATGCCACAACATGGATGAAACTTGACATTATGCAAAGTGAAATAAGCCCATCATGAAAGGAGAAAAATACTCTATGATTCCACTTATATGAGGTACCTAGAGTAATCAAATTCATAGCAACAGAAAGTAGATGGTGGTTGCCAGGGCCTGGGGGAAGGGGTGAATAGGAAACTATTGTTTAGTGGGTACAGAGTTTCTGTTGTGCAAGATGAAAATAGTTCAGTGGTGGTGATGATTGCACAACAATGTGAATGTACTTAATGCCACTGAATGGTACACTTAAAAATGGTTCAAAAAGTAAATGTTATGTTATGCATATTTTATCATGATTAAACAATAATAATTTTAGATTGCACCTCTAACATGTGAAACTAATTGTAAGTTGCCTACTTTGTGCCAGATGGTGCACTGGGTACTTTAAATACATTATTCCTGATAAATATGATTCTCATTTTATCAGTGAGGAAACAGAAGTACATAGAGGCAGCCAGGCATGGTGGCTCATGTCTAATCCCAGTACTTTGGGAGGCCGAAGTGGGTGGATCACATGAGGTTAGGAGCTTGAGACCAGCCTGGCCAACATGATGAAACCCCATCTCTACTAAAAATACAAAAATTAGCTGGATGTGGTGCCACACACCTGTGATCCCAGCTACTTGGGAGGCTAAGACAGGAGAATCACTTGAACCCGGGAGGAGGAGGTTGCAGTGAGCCGAGATGATGCCACTGCACTCCAGCCTGGGTGACAGAGCAGGACTCCATCTCAAAAAAAAAAAAAAAAAAAAAAAAAAGGAAGTAAATAGAGGCTAAGTTGCTTTCATGAAGTTAAGCAATTCAGCAGCAGAAATGTGATCTGAATCCAGGTCTGTGTAGTCTCTCCACTAACCCACATCTCTGCTCTGCTACTACTCATGGGGAACTCACGTATGTGTGCAGGCATGCATGTACGTTTCTGTATTTTTCTGTATATGTTTTATTCCCTAGCTTATAATTAATTTTGTTAGTTACTATAAATACAAATGTTAAGGATAACCACTTAATTAATATCACAAAGTTAATCCACATAATCGCCTTATAGTATGTGGCATATACCAATTCTCATTGCCAAACGAATCTGTGAGGAAGAACTGCCCAAATACAAACAGCTTTATTGGATGCCTCAGGAAGCAGGGAATTAGAGTGATTGCTTAGGCTTCAGGCTTTGCAATTACAACCTGACATTTTGGTAACAACAATTTAAAATTTAAGTTCCAAAAAGGCTTAAGACCAAGTCTGTCATTTGACACTTTTTTCCCTCTGGATTTTTGGGAAAAGAATGAATTACTTAGAAATGGATCTTGTGGAACTGCTAGAAAATTTTTCTAAGTGGTTTTGGTCTCTGAAATGAGCTTACTTAACGTGTGTTCATTGTGTAAAAGAAGCAATCTGTCTGGTATAGACAGGAATTGGATCCCCATGGTAAACAAAATTGCCTCAGCCTTGCTGGAGCATGTACTTTCTAAGTAGTGGGCACAGAGACAGTGTAATTGGCTGCCTCCTGGTTGTAAGTATAGGTATGTTAAATGTGGGCCTGAGGGGAACCTCCATTTTGGGTTGTAGTTTATTATTAGGTGAGGAAATTACTGGACACCTCCAGCTGCCATTAATCAGCCACAGAGTCAGACTGGAGCCAAGGGAGAAGCCTGTGGGTGGATTCTGCCCCGTGCTGTGGAAATACAAGAAGACAGAGACAAATGTTTTCCAGCCTAGCAGCTCTAAACTCTGCCCTTTCACAGTCCTTAACATGCATGTTCAAATTGATTTAGTCCATTTACCCCCTCAACCTAACCATCTATTTTCCTTGAAGACTGACAGTTTTATGTGTTGCTACCATGTTATTATGTGTTGCTGCTCTGCCGGTAGCTATAGTATTTCAGAAACATTTACTTCCAGACATAAAGGATGAATGAGGAGGGGCGGGGGAGTGTAGAGAAAGGGAGGTGAGGTTGAGTCATTTTAATTCCTTTTTTATAGGGTGCAAAACATGCCCATCGTGGCACTGACTTTCTCTCTCCCTCTCGTTTTTTCTTTATTCCTTTTCTCTGTCAGTGATTTCCATGAAAAAACCTTGAATAACATTTCCCACTTGAGAAACGCATCTGTCAGGTGATGTCAATGCCTGGCTTACTCCTCTTC
The DNA here is from genome assembly GCF_006542625.1 of Nomascus leucogenys. Classification (NCBI taxonomy): domain Eukaryota; kingdom Metazoa; phylum Chordata; class Mammalia; order Primates; family Hylobatidae; genus Nomascus; species Nomascus leucogenys. The sequence goes on along the minus strand of NC_044387.1, from coordinate 32,258,263 downwards.
CTGTTGGGTTGTAAACGCGGCCTTCTCTCATGATCCTGGAATGCTGACATGGTCGGGCAGCCAGAGCCTAACACAGGTAGGGTCAAGCTGAAAACATGGGCAAGCCCTGCTGTCCTCAGCCTGGCTTTAGAGGGAATGGGAAGAACCTAGACACAATTTATTGTCTTTGCTGCTGTGTAAATTCAGAAAAGGGAAACGGTGGAGGTAAAAGCAAGACCGCAAATAGCCTCTTGTCAGCTGCAGGGACGTCAGTCAAGACATTCCAAGTATTTGTCCAATGAGAGATATTTGCCTCAGGGTAAGTGGGGATTCAAATCTGACCCCCACCCTCAACATTTTTGGAACTGGATGAAAGTGCCTTATCTGAACATGTAAGAATATTTCTGGCACTGAAGGCCAAAGACTAAAACTCTGAGTTAAAATAAATACTCAGAGAAGGAAAGGAAACAGTGAGGTGAAAGGTTTGATCAGATATGAACCTCTGAACTCACTGACTACCATACCCTTGTTTTGTTCTATCCGGTTTTCATGTACGAATCTATGCAAAGGCAAACAGAGAGACTATCCTTTTAGTTTTCCTGTTTTTGTGTGGACAAGTAGAAAATGAAAATTCTATTGATTTATGCTACACAAATAAAAATAAAACACAAAATAAAATAAGGCAATTTGAAGTGTGTAACCAGATATGAGAATTTTCTGTTATTTCCTGTGGATCAGTTCTCAGTTATGCATAGAATCTGATTCTATTGAGTAGTCATGATGATTACATAGTAATAGAAAAAGATTTTAAAGTAGTACCTTGAGAGTGAATTATTTTATAATGAAATAGAATCTGAGGAACATTGAGTGAGACAGACATACTTATATGGATATACACACACATAAACCTATATATGTAATTTCTTTAAGGAAAAAACTTTATTACTCTAGCATAAATTAAACTTATGGTTCAGGGTTGGAGTCACCCAGTGACTTTCGACATGGGTCCACTTTGGGCTGCTGGAGGTTTCTGGGAGGGGTCCTTGAGTGGGTGTTGAGAGGGTGTTTGTGGTGATCTTTACATCATCATCATCATTTAGATGACAGTCCTTGTTTTCCCCGCACTTCTCAGGGTTTGCATGGTTGACTGTTCCTAACCAGAGGTCACCTCAGCAATGCACTGAGTTCCTCTGAAGCAGGGCACCCGTATGCCCCTAGGGAAATGAAGCATGTGGCTCCTTCAGCCATTCAGTCTCCGTTTGATGACTGTGGAATGACTGAGAAAGCCTCACAGACATTCACAGGCTTTTCTTCACCCTTGTGCTCAAGCACTGTTGTTGAGGCTTTGGTGCTGGTAGCTTTGATTCAGACTGCCTTGCAAAGTCGAGGGTGGCCAAATGAATTACCCGTATTGCTTTCCGCAACAACTGAATTTTCTTTGATGGGATTCCATGAAAATACCATTTGACAACACAAACCTCGTTCAGTTTGAAGAGCTGATGGATTGTAAAACTACTATAGGGAATCTTTTCCTCTTACAATGAACTTTAACAGTTACTTAAAGTATCTTTTTAAAGGGCATGCGAGCATGTGTCCATAAAGTATAGTCATTTAGAAAGTTACCTTTGTTTCTGGCACTGTAATACAGAAGCTTTCAACACTATTGGCAAGTGGGAGATTGTCTGACTGTTCTGAATCCAAAATTGGGATATATGTTGTAAAACATTATGACCGTCTTTATGGGAAACACAGAACGGTCTGCTTAAAATTGAGACTTTTTCAGAAAATTGGAACTAATGATTGCCACAGTAATAGCTTAAATAATTAATATTTTGGCATCCTTCAGTCATATTTTACCTTTATAAAACTTTTCCCTAACAAAGCATGATAAAAATTAACCAGTAAAAGCATTTCTATTTGAATTATCTAAGGAATTCTCTCAAGAGTCAGAGAGGAATCTAGATAGAGAAAGCACTTGTGATAAAATTGGTTGCCTTAACCTGCCACTTTCTTCATGCTGGCAGAAAGTTAGTAACCCAGTATGGCTTTCTGGTGCAGAAACGAAGCTTGAGAATGATTAGCAAGGTATGAACAACCTGTAATTAAAGACTTAGAAATTTTTTGTATTGTCTTTATCTTTTAAATAGGCATACCTCTTCAACTGTAAACGAAACCTCTCAGTGACAATTTTTGTCTGAATAAAATTCAGTATTTGATAACTGTTTTTAAACATGCAAGTTTTAGTGTACAATAAATAATGACTGTTTTTTTCCGGCTATGGCCTTGTTATGAAGTATTCCTTAAAAAGACCTGAATCCATAAAAAATGTGAGATGGTAATAAGTGACCATAGTTTATACTAAATAAGGATTTATGCTTCACAGGGAAGATGAAAAGTAATAAAAAAGGCAGACTAAATCTTATTCCAAAGTGTAAATTGTCATAATAAATAAAGAGTATCTCTTATATTCTTTCTGCCATATCATATTCATGGAAAGGGCCAGTCTTTTGCCTTTTCTCCTTTTCTGTAATTCTGCAGGACACTATTAGATATTATATATATATGTATAACTGCTACTTTTGACCAAAGGAAAATGGCCCTGGTCGTCCTTTAGGTTCAGTGAATTCAGGGAGCTAATTGTAAGGTCAGGGTGTGTACTTTGACCCCCTAAGGGGAAGCCCTTTTAGTTGTACAGCAGTATACTTCATCGTGGTAATATGGCATTACAGCATATAAACAAAAGAAAGGGGATCAGGATACAGAAGCCATGGAGAAGGGACACACAATCACCTGGATACTTAATTCTTTCTAGTTAAATACTTGTGACTGAGTTATGTTTAGGCTACAAGAGGAGGCAAATGAGTTTGGAAGACTCAGTACAGACACCCATTACCAGTTTTGTCAAACAGTGTCTGACCTAGCATCAACACACTGGGAGAATACAGGTTACTTTCCAGAATTCTAGAAAATACAATCCAGTTAGAATAAGTAGCAGTGATTTCTTTTAGTTGATTTGTAATCTTAAATCATTCTACTCCACATACTTCAGCACGGGGGTTGGACAAATACTAGAGCTGGCCACCACCATTTCATCTCATCATTTTGTTCAAACTCTAGATAATTTTATTACACATCCATTTTTATTTTTAATTGGAGCCTACCTGCCTTTCTACTCCCATTAATGGCAAAAGCCACAATTACTTTTGCGCAGACTTCATAGATATTTGTCCTTAGGGTACTTTGGTAAAATTCAGGAGCCTGGAAAGTAAACGGAGCATTTTGTTGTTCGACAGAAGGGAAACAGCAGAAGTGCTATGACAATCGTGTGTCCAAGTTGCCTTGCACTACAGGTGTACATACTGTTCTAGGACATTAAAAAATACAGAGAAAATTTCACCTAGAAATGTGCATTTTGATTTGAACTTCTCCTTGTGGGTGATCATCGAATTTACCCAAAAACTTTAAAATACTACGTGGTTTTTCTTAATTATGTCTGTGACTAGACTTCGTTTCTCCCTCCCAATTCTGATATTTTATTATTTTGTGATTAAAGACACTGGATCTAGCTGCTTGCTGTGTAAGGAGCACAATGCCTAAAGAATAAGTAACACCCTCTTTACTCCTGTTCCTATTCTGTTTTTTGATGACTGGTGAATTTCATAGAACTTAGCCCCATATATGTTAAAGACAGTTTCAGAAATTTTGTGACCCTTTTAATAAATTATTACCTTGGTGCTCAACTTTGATTTAGTGATCATTATATTAATTAATGCTTTCAAAACTGCTGAGTTTTGGTTAATTCTAGATTATAACAGCTTGAATTATGACATGTTTTATCTTATATTTTAGTTATCAAAACCATACTGGATTAGCCCTCAGGAAATCTGGCCAGTTTTCATGATAAATTGACTCAGCCTTGTAATGCATAATTCAGTCGCACAGCTGTGTAATCTGGTGTGTTCTCTGAGGGATGTAGTTTTACTTGTAGGTTTACATCAAGAAAATCTACTCCAATAAGTTTGATTTATACCCCCAGAAACATATAAAAATATGCATACTGATTTAACATAAATCCAAATTATATGCTTTTTAATAAACACTGAATGTATTTTTTCTTAAAACTCACACGCCAAGTTTTAAAGAAAAGCAAAAAATTTTGTGAAAGTTTTTTCACTTCATTCTAGAAATGGATCCCTCATTTAGAAACATCTTGTTTTTTTCTGGTTATAGTTCCAATAAAAATGTTTTTTAGTAGTAATTTAAAATAGGTGTTGAATTTTTTTATTATGAAGAGGCTGTTGGGCATAGTGGCTAAGAGTATGAATATTAAAATCATAGACTGGAAGTATTCCTTTTCTGTTTTCAAAATTGTTGAATGCCATTAACAATTATATTGCCGTTAACCAATATATGCGAATGTATGCTTTCTTTCATCCCCGTCTGTGATTGAGATAAGGACAACAGGGAAATGTAGAAATCCGCCTAGCATGGATTCAATCCCCAATGAAGTTATAGTCCTGGTTATACTTAGAAAAGGTAGGATTCCATGGACCTTATTAAAATGACACCTCTTAGCCGTGAACAGCCCCAGGCATTGTATAAACTGTTAAAATCCTGCAGTAATATCGTTTCAATGTAGAGAATATCTCATTCACAGTCATTGACATAAAATATCTCCATCAAACTTTAGCAATGTGTAGTTTTGAAGGTTTTAGGAGGGAGGCAAGAGAGTTTTTCTGAATGTTTGAAAAATAATATTTTTAGGCAGAATGTTTAGGAAATGAATTTTTACTTTGGTTGTGCTTACCTTTGAGGAAGTTCAGAAATTTCAACTTAAGCAGTGGAAGAAATTCAATTTCAGGTGAGCCTTTTTTTTTTTTAATTTATTCTTTTAAAGGACTTAAGCAGTGGAAGAAATTCAATTTCAAGTGAGCATTTTTTTTAAACTTCTTCTTTTAAAGGATTGGTGGCATAGACATACCCTTCTTAATCAGAGGTTCATTTCGAAGACTGTGTTGAACACAGTGGGCAAGCTAGTTGATATGCCTGTAATCCCATCACTTTGGGAGGCGAAGGCAAATGGATCACTTGAGGTCAGGAGTTCATGACCAGCCTGGCCAACTTGGTAAAACCACGTCTCTACTAAAAATACAAAAAAATTAGCCAGGCATGGTGGCGTGCACCTGTAATCCCAGCTACTCCAGAGGCTGAGGTATGAGAATCCCTTGACCTGGGAGGTGGAGGTTGCAGTGAGCTGAGATCATGCCACTGCACTCCAGCCTGGGTGACAGAGCGAGACCTTGTCTCAAAAAAAAAAAAAATTTCCATCATTTTACTTCCACTTGACTGTGATTTTCATGGCCATTGTCATTATTCCTAATTGTCAAAAATATTAAATAGAGATGAAGATGAAATTAATACTATGTTTTTATTCTTTATTAAAATGTTTAAAAGATTATTTGATGAAGATAAATTTGTATAACTTAAATGTCAAGTATTCTTTTTATGATTTTATGTACATGCTTACTATTACATAATCAATTTTGTGAATAGGAACAAGGTAAGGTTGTTGTATAAATACCAAGTAATGATTATGTTAAATACTTATTTTTTATGCATTTAACAATATTATAAACCGATAGCTGAAATCCAAATATTGTGTGCTTAGATAGTCTTTAAGGGTCACAATATCATTAGAATACAATCTTTGACCTATACAGCATAGCTAAATTTTGACAATACTTCAAAATTTTTAGGCAGTTTAATTTATGGATTCGTGGTTGTTATATTTATCTAGTATGATTTTAAAATATAGATAATTTACTAAAGCATATTTGAAAATGTAAAGTAACTCTATTTCAAGCAATTCAGTCTCTACTTTCTGTTTCCCTAAACAGTCTAAGACAGAAGAAAACTGCAGAAGATTGCTACCCATTCAAGTAGAAAAACTCAAGCTGGAAAATTAACAGCACAGCTGGAAAGGCTAATGAACTTAGCATTTAAAAATGCTTGTAGAGCCGCCAGATCTACCCCTCAATCCCAGAGGTAGCTGTTTTTGACATAATCAACCCAATCATGAAACTTCAGAACCATTTAAATATCACAGTGGTGAAATAGATTTGTTCGTACCACAACCTTCACAATTTTTCTCACGATTGCCTTTCACCACCCATCATTTGCTCATGACAAAGTGCCATTTCTTATTTTCTCTTTAAATAGACAAGTGGCAAATTGACCAGCAAGGTAGCTGGCCAGGGTTAGAACTCTGTTATTGAATTCCTATGGTGGGAGTGAAAACAAAAATACTGATGGATACCCATGTTATGCCTACAATTAACAGAGTAAACATCTTAATAGGCATAGAAGACACAAACAGATGTTCTAATTGCATGTCTGTGAGAAACTGATGTTTACTAGTTCCACTCTGGCTTGGCCTTTGAGACCTCAGGAAGTTTCTCTCCCAGTGGGGATTTCAGTGATTTATTGATTTCAGTACAATGAATATTTCAGAAACTCGCAGGATTTTTAAGAGGTTAAATACATCCTTACAAAGGTTAGCATTATTCACGCTTGAAGGGAATGCTTACTCTACTTTAACCAGGGTAGCTATGGCCACATTTGCCACATTCTTGCCTAAGTGGGAGAGAAGATGGATGGGGTAATGGAAAGGACTTTCTAATAGAAAATGTAGAAATAAAACATTGGCACAGAATTTTCTTTTCTTTTCTTTTTTGCCTTGAAGTGAACAAAAAATGAGGGAGGTATAAGAGCAAATTCCTAAACATTCCTAGTTGAAACACTGAGTAGTCTTGATCCAAACAGTAAAGATATTTTTTGGCTCATATTTGAAATACTCAGAACCAAATAAAAATAATAATGCTTGGAAACTTGGAAGTTTTTTAAATGCCTAAGAAATGCTTAATTTATCACTCACATTCTGTATTGGTTTTCCAAGTTCATTCTCTTGTAATTATTTGGCTTTTTATTTTTTTCCAGAAAGCACCTAAAAAATAATGGATGGGTACTTTGTACTCTTATGCTTTTTTCTTCTTAGTCACACTCATGGATATTGATAAACTGATATGTTCTCATTGGTATTAATAAGGATACTCAATCCTTATCAAAAATGTACTTCATACCAGGTACTGTGTAAGTGCTTTAAACAAATCATCTCAATAAAATAATATCCTTACATAAGATAAACAGGTATGAAATCATTTACAGACTATTTTGTAATAAACATAGACAGTATTTTATCTTAGCTACTCTTTCAAATTGTGCTCGATTATTGGTTATTTGCAATAAGATTTGGCTAACTTTTTTCTTCTTAAGATTAAAAATAAATAGTAGATAAGAATTTTGTGGTTGGCCAGGCCTCCTGCTTGTCTATTTTATGGCTCTAGGCCAGCACTGTCAAATACAGTAGCTGCTGGCTAGGTGCAGCTGTTGAATGCCTGAAGCATAGTTGGTCTGAATTAAAGATTTAAATATTTTCACTTAGACAATATTTAAAACAGCATTTAATATTTTTGTATTGATTAGATGTGGAAGTGGTAGTATTTGGATATACTGGATTCAATTAAATAGATTATTAATATTAATTTTACCTGCTTTTATTGGGGGAAAGTAGCCCCTATTCAATGTGTGGTACAGGGACAGCTGGCTAGCCATATGTAGAAGAATGAAACTGGACCCCTACATTTCACCATATAGAAAAGTTAACTGAAGATGGATTAAAGATTTAGATGTAAGACCTCAAACTATAAGAATCCTAGAAGAAAACCTAGAAAATACCATTCTGCACATTGGCCTTAAGAAAGAATTTATGACTAAGTCCTCAAAAGCAATTGCAGCAACAACAAAAAAATTGACAAGTAGGACCTAATTAAACTAAAGATCTTCTGCTTAGCAAAAGAAATGATCAACAGAGTAAACAGACAACCTACAGAATGGGAGAAAATATTTGCAAATTATGCATCTGGCAAAGGTCCCTATAAGGAATTTTTACAACTGAACAGGCAAAAAACAAATAACTCCATTTAAAAATGAGCAAAAGACATGAACAGACACTTCTCTAAAGAAGAATATTAAAAAATGCTCAATCTCACTAATCATCAGAGAAATACTAATGAAAACCACAATGAGATACCATGTCACACCAGTCAAAATGGTGATTATTAAAACGTCAAAAAGCAACAGATGCTTCTGAGCCTGCAGAGAAGGGGAATGCTTACACACTGTTGATGGGAATGTAAATTAGTTCAGCCACTGTGGAAAGCAGTTTGTAGATTTCTGAAAGAACATAAACCAGAATGATCATTCAACCCAGCAATCCCATTATGGAGTTTATATGCAAAAGAAAATAAATCGTTCTATGAAAAGGGCACATGCACTCGAATGTTCATTGAAGCCCTATTATCAAAAGCAAAGACATGGGATTGAAACCACCTTTGCAAAAATCATAACAAAAAATTATTACAATGAAAGAGATCTTGCCTAACCAACCCCGACTTGCTTCTAAGCTCCAAGCTGTCCTTGGCATAGGCCAAACTAACTTTGGGAGGAACTTAGTTTATATAGTTTAGCTTTGAAACAAAGATGAAAACAGCCTTTCCCAAAACAAACCCCTTTCCTGCCTGGGGACTAGCCTGCCTTTGCAGGACTAAAAAATTAGCCACAAGATTAGAAATTATGGTTTAGGAGTCACGCAGCTGGAGGCTGCAAAATTCTAAACCTCCTCAAATAGCTCCTGGGGATAACATCACTATTGTAAAACCTAAGATCGCTGCTTAAAATATTTTGCAGACCCTGCACTGGACGGATCAGCTGGCATCACGCAGATGAATAAACTGGCTCATCTGATCTTGTGGCCTTCACCCAGGAACTGACTCAGCAGAAGACAGCTTCGATGCCCTATGATTTCATCTCTGACCCAACCATCAGCATTCCTGACTCATGAGCCCCCGACCCATCAAATTATCCTTAAAAACTCCTAACCCCAAATTCTCCAGGAAACTAATTTGAGTAATAATAATGCCCATCAATGGTGGATTGGATAAAGAAAAGAAATGTGACACACACACACACACGTATGTGTGTGTGTGTATATATATATATATACACACATATATATGGATATATATATTGGATAAAGAAAAGGAATATATCCATATATATATGGATATATATATTGGATAAAGAAAAGAAATGTGACACACACACACATATGTGTGCGTATATATATATACACATATATATACATGTATGCTGTGGAATACTACACAACCATAAAAAAGAATGAAATCATGTCCTTTGAAGCAACATGAATGCAGTTGGAAGCCTTATTCTAAGTGAATTAATGCAGAAACAGAAAACCAAACACAGCATATTCTCACTTATAAGTGGAACTTAAACAATGGATACTCATGGACATAAAAATGGCAATAGTAGACACTGGGGACTACTGGAAGGGGTAGGGAGGGAGAGGGACAAGGGTTGAAAAGCCGTAGGGTACTATGATCAGTACTTGGTTGATGGGATCAATGGTACCCAAACCTCACATCATGAAATACACCTGGGTAACAAACCTGCATATTTACCCTCTGAATCTAAAAAGTTGAAATTATTAATTTTTTTACCTGCTTCTTTTTACTTTTTAAAATGTGACTACTCAAAAGTTTAAGTTTTCATAACTAGAATTATTTGTTGAGCAGCAATTTCTCAAACCTTGGAACCAGATTGGACACTGACAGCTTAATTTCCTATTCCACACTTATTATTGCATTTTACTTGCTTTTATTGCAGCAACCATAGAAAATCCAGCTCCACAAAGGTGTGGCATCATAAAAAAATGTAGCATAACTTGGAACACAGTTTGGGAACCACAGATATATACTATTAAATACTCGACAATTTTTAGTTTTGTTACATATGCCATCTCTCAGTGGAATGATGAATTCTGTGATGTTATCAGAATACATATCTCATTCACCTTTATACTCATTCATCTGTTCATTCAGTCATTCATTTAGCTATTCATATTTAGTTCTAAAATGTGCAAAACATGAGTGCTGTGTGCTGGTGATACAGTGGTGAGAAACGCTGACAAAAATCCCTATCTTGTGGAGTTTGCATTCTAGTATATGGAAACAAAAAAAGAGAGAGCGAAACCTGAAGTGAATGGGAAAACAAGGTAATTGCAAGTCGTGATAGGTGCTATGGAAGAGAGACGCCATGGAGCACTGCAGGGGTGGGGTGGGGTGGCCCCTTGGATGGGGGGGACAGAGAAGGCCTCTGAAATGACATTTGAATGGACACCAACAAAGGGAATAGTCAACCTAGAAAAGCATCTGAAAAGAGCATTCTGAAAGATTAGCAACAGCAAAGACCTTAAGAATGGAAATAACTTGGGGTGTTTGCACAACAGAAAGAAGACTGCTATGGTTGAGGAAGGGGAAGCCTGATGTGACAAGCTGTAGAGCTTGGCAGGAGCCTCCGTGCAAGACATTGTATGCTACAATCGCAGTTTCAGTTTTTATTTTCCAAAAGCAAGGCTTAAGCTATCTAGTGCAATGCTTTTCCTATAATAGGCATCAAGTAAATGTTTGTTGAATTAATGTAGATAGCCAAATAATGGGTGCCTAAAATGAATACAGCATCCAGCTTTTTAAAATAAGTCTTAAGTTTTTTTTCTGATCAATTTAATCTTTTATTCTATTTTAAAACACGTCAGAAATAGACGTGTTTTATTGCAGGAAAAATAAATAACTAATTATTAATGTTTTCATTTGCAATTAACCACGTTTTTTATATATGAGTTTGTCAGGAGTAGGAAGCTGTGATGGTTAATACTGAATGTCAACTTGATTGGATTGAGGGATGCAACGTATTCTTGGGTGTGTCTGTGAGCATGTTGCCAAAGGAGATTAACATTTGAGTCAGTGGGCTGCAAGAGGGAGACCCACCCTCAATCTGTATGGGCACCATCTAATCAGCTGCCAGCGTGGCTAGGATGAAAGCAAGCAGGGGAACGTGGAAGGACTAGACTGGCTTAGTCTTCCAGCCTATATCTTTCTCCCATGCTGGATGCTTCTGGCCCTCGAACATCACACTCCAAGTTCTTCAGCTTTTGGACTCTTGGACCTTTGACCAAGACTGAAGGTGGCACACTGTTGGCTTCCCTTTTGAGGTTTGGGACTCGGACTGGCTTCCTTGCTCCTCAGCTTGCAGATGGCCTGTTGTGGGACTTCACCTTGTGATTGTGTGAATCAATACTCCTTAGTAAACCCCCCTTTATATATACATCTATCCTATTAGCTCTGTCCTTCTAGTGAACCCTGACTAATACAGAGGTTCTGTATAGGGACCAACCAAGACTGAAATCTTTGGGGAATTACCTTAATTCAATGGTAGCTTCCAGGTGTGCTACCAGGCAGGTAATCCAGAGCTCATGAAACAGAATGACTGTCAGACCAAATAAAGATGCTTGGATAGTGAATTTATTAAATAAATCATAAACATACAGCAATAGCAAGGGTAAAGAGACTGAGTAGACAGACATACTTGGAAGATGGAGCAAGTGGCACAGAAGTCAAGTCCTAAATTATGCCATTTGTACATGCTCGGGATTTTCCTGCTGACAATGTGGCTACAAGAATCAGAGTGAAGGTGTGGTAGCCAGAATAATGGCCCTAGAAATGGCTCACACTTTAATCCTCAGAATCTGGGAATATTGGTGATTCCCTGAGTCAGTGTCTATGCAAATGTCACTTTAAAGAGATCTTCTCTGGCCACCCTATCTCAGCTTTCTTACATGGCTAAAGGGATTTTGCAGATGTGATTATGTTAAGGACCTTAGGAGGGGGGTTTTCCTAGATTATCCAGATGGACCTAATCTGATCACACAAGTTCTTAAAAATTGGACAATATTTCCTGGGCTCCAGTCAGATAGAAATATGAGGATGGATGGAGAGTCAAAAGAATGTGATGCTGCTGCTGTTGAAGATGAAGGAAGATGTCCACCAGCTAAGGAATGTGGGTGGCCTCTAGAGGCTGGAAAAAGCAAGGAAGTGGATTGTCCCCATCAAGCCGCCAGAAAAAAGTGCAGCTCAGCTGACATCTTGATCTTTGTCCAGTGAAATTTATGCCAGACTTCTAACCTATAAAAGATAAGTCTGTGTTTTAAGCCACTATGTTTGTGGCAATTTGTTATGGCAGCAATAGGAAAGTAATTCAGAAAGTGAAGCAGCGAGGCTGGGCAGGTGAGAGGGGCCTTAAGCCAACATTTGCTCTATGAGAGATGCAGGGGCAAGATGCCAGCCATGGCCTGGCCACAGCTGTAGTTCTCTCTGCAGCTATAGCCTTTGCCTGAATTTTGCAAGCAGAGCACATCTGGGGAATGAGTTGGTGGCTGCATCCAAGACACCTTAGCTGTAAATTTGAGGTAGCATAAGCTGTGTCTTATAAATATTTAACATTTGTTTGGTCTTTCCATCATTTTCTACCTAAATTAAAACTCTCATTTGTTTCATTAAAAAAAATATTAAAAATACCATAAATTCCATCTATTCAACCTGTTTTTTTGTTTTTTCCTCACTCTGTCACCCAGGTTGGAGTGCAGTGGCATGATCTCAGCTCACTGCAACCTCTGCGTCCCAGGTTCAAGCACTTCTCCTGCTTCAGCCTCCCGAGTAGGTGGGACTACAGGTGCCCACCACCATGCCTGACTAATTTTTGTATTTTTAGTAGAGATGGAGTTTCACCATTTTGGCCAGCCTGGTCTCGAACTCTGACCTCAGGTTATCTTCCCACCTCGGCCTCCCAAAGTGCTGGAATTACAGGCGTGAGCCACTGCCCGGCCTCAACCTGTTTTTAACATGCTTTACTGACTTACTCTTTGACATTATTGTTAGGGTCTGAATGTTTTATGTTCCCCTATCCCCAAAATTCATATGTTGAAATCTTGATCCCCAAGATGATGGTGTTATGAGGTAGGGCCTTTGGGAGGTGATTAGATCATAGGGGAAGAATCCTTATGAATGGAATTAGTGCTCTTGTATAAGAGGCCCAAGAGAGACCCTTTGCCCCTTCCACCATTTAAGAACCCAGTAAGAAGGCACCCTTTATGAACCAGAAAGTGGGCCCTCGCTAGACACTGAATCCACCAACACCTTCATCTTGGACTGCCTAGCTCCAAGATCTGTGAGACCTAATACTTTCTACTGTTTGTAAGCCACTCAGTTTATGGTATTTTGTTATAGCACCCCAAATGGGTTAAGATATTTATGATATTTGTACATTTCTTTTTCCCCCCTTGCACACTGTTAGTGGGAATATAGATTGGTGTAGCCACTATAGGAAACAGTATGAAGGTGCCTTAACATTAAAAGCAGAACTATCGTATGATCTGGCAATCCCACTTCTGAGTCTATATTCAAAGGAAATAAAATCAATATGTCAAAAAGATATCTACACTCGCATATTCATGGCAGCATTATTCACAATAGCCAAGATATAGAAGCAATTAAATGTTCATCCAGAGATGAATGGATACAGAAAAGGTCATACAAACACACACAGGAATATTAATTCGACCTTAAAAAAGAAGAAAATCCTGCCATTTGTGACAACGTGGACGAACCTGGAGGACATAATACTAAGTGAGGGAAGCCACGCACAGATAAACAAATACTAAACTACTTATGTGATGAATCTAAAAGAGTCAAACTAAAAGAAGCAGAGAGTGGAATAATGGTTTCCAAGGGGTGGGATAAGGCAGAAACAGGAGGTACAAAGTTTTAGTTATACAAGATACTAGAGATCTACTGTAACAATAATGTATTGTATACTTGAAAATATGCTAAGAAGATAGATCCTATATTAAGCATTCTTACCATGCACACACAAAATTATAATAAATACGAAGGCAAGAATAAATTTTTGGAGGTGATGGATAGGTTTATGGCAGATTGTGGTAATGGTTTCATGGGTCTGTACTTATCTCCAAACTCATTGTGTACATTAAATATGTACAGCTTTGTGTATGGTAATAATACCTCAGTAAAGTGGTTAGAATAAGAATCCCACAAAAGGCAATCCTCCACAGGTGTAAATAAGTTGAGTGTGTTCAGTGTGCCCCTTCTGTTGAGTATGTTTAGGGATTCTTGCTTCCTTGATGAACCTCACTTTTGCCATACAGCTCCCATAGAACTGAGGAGGATATTTTGAGAATTTTCCAGTACTTCAGGCTGTCTGATAGACTCTCAGTAGATATGCAAACTTTTCCAGGCGCTGTGAACTGTGCATTCTGTTTATAGTCTGAAATTGAAGTACATTATTTGGTTATGTCAATACCTTGGTGAATACAATCATCTATGTGCAAGGACAAATTATAGCTGTAAACATTTGTTACACATGTAACATACAGAGAGGTGAAATCAACTTGCAAACTTGAATAATCACATATTATGATAATTGTAAGAGAAGTAAAAGTAATTTAAAACCTATATTTGGCTTTTGTTCAAGTTTTAAATATTAAAAAACCAACCACTAGACCATTATATTTTCAGTGTAATATTAGATCAAGGAGGCTGATAATGGCGTGGCTGTGTCCCCACCCAAATTTCATGTTGAATTGTAATTTCCAAAGTTCCCACCTGTCATGGGAGAAACCCAGTGGGAGGTGATGAATTATGAGGGCAGGTCTTTCCTGTGCTGTTCTCGTGATAGTGAATGAATCTCACAAGATCAGATGGTTTTAAAAAATGAGAGTTTCCCTGCACAAGCTCTCACTTTGCCAGCTGCCATCCACGTAAGATGTGACTTGCTCCACCTTGCCTTCCACCATGATTGTGAGGCCTCCCCAGCCATGTGAAACTGTATGTCCATTAAATCTAATTGTCTTTGAGTCTCATATATGTCTTTATCAGCACTGTAAAAATGGACTAATACAGAGGCTGTTGTCTACTTAACTCCTTCAGAAAAATGTAGCTTTTGATAAAATTTTGAACTAAAAATTAGAGATTGGGCTACTTCAATTATTTTTCAAAAACACCACTAATACATGATTGGGTGGTTGGAGATGGTCTGAGAGATGGATTTTTCCTATCATAGACAATCAGCTAATATTCTCTTGAATCATATCTATATAGGTGAAGCCAGATTTCTTGTTTAAAGAATCTTTGGTTAGTGTGAGGTGCAGCCCATTTCTGAAAGGTTAGGAGTCAGCTTTTGTTAGCTGAGCTTAGTTCATTGATCCCATACATTCATTTAGAAGTTCCTTTTCTTCTCAATTTGTATTTTAGGAATGAGAAGACCATCCTGGATAACAGAGAGAGACCCTGTATCTACCAAAAAAAAAAAAAAAAAAGTATTAGCCAGGCATGGTGGTGCATGCCTGCAGTCTCAGCTACTCTTGAGGCTGAGGAGGGAGGATTGCTTAATCCCAGGAATTCAAGGCTGCAGTAAACCATGATATCACCACTGCATTTAAGCCTGGGCAACAGAGTAAGACCTTGCCTTTAAAAAAAGGAATGTGGAAACATTATTAATATTTACTTATCTTAGCAAGGTTTTCTATCCTAATGCAGAAGTCAATATTATGTTAGCCTCTCTTCAATTACAAAAAAACTATTAAATAAGCCAAAATTTTCTGAAAGTCAATCTCCACTTAGTAGTTTTCTTAAAGAATTGATTAATGGCTGATATAATAAACCATTTTTCTTTTGGCTGGAAAAATACTGTTAAACCATTCAATTTCATACCAATAAAGCAGTTTTTAGACAAACGTTATAATTGAACTGGATAAGTATTAATTTGATTCAGATTTGCTAGGACCAGCCAAGCGACCAGTATTTGCTAGTCTGTTACAATAAAGGCTTAACATTAAGTTTTCTGTTCATGTTGTCACCAGGTTATAATTTCCTCAGAGATCAGTCCTTGGAGAATTAAATAAAAGCCATTTAGCAATTAGCCCATGAAGGTGTTAAAATTGTCTTATAGTTCATTAGTTACACTTTGATGTTGCCAGCTTCTATTAAATAAATCAAGGTTTAGGCAGTAGGGAAGGAAGAATGTTTTAATGGAGACTTTATTCCAACTGATAATTACAAAAGATGAAGAAAAGTTTAGGCTTATTTAATAATGGTAATAATGTAAATTCTGCTATTTAAATGTCATTTAAGCACTTTTCATTAAGAGATGATATGGGAAATAGGAAGGAATACATTGACCCATGGAAAATTAATGATGCGGCATGCACACAGACATATCCCCACTTCTGATAAATGACACTCATCACCAAATACAGTGCACATATGTAGAGACATCATTATTAAGTTATAGATTAGACACAGCTTTTTTTTTTGGAGTATAAGAACCTTAATAATAGGCCTCACATTTATAATTCTAAAATCTAGAATTTACAGCTAGCTCTTTCATTTGAAAAATAGAAAGCTTAACCTTATTTAGGGTCACTGTAGCTCAAGCTGATTTCTGTAGAATTCAAAATAAGGGGCTGCAAATATGGCTCTTACCTTGGAAATAGTGAGGATGACTGCCAGCAGTCCCCATGGCTTTTTCCTCTCACCTTACTTTGAGAGCATTGGGGGAGGTAGGAATCAGGGGAGGCTCTGGAGTCTTAGCTGGAGAGTGGAAAGACAGACAAATCAAGTCATAGAACTTCTAAACCCCGCTGTCTCTTGCACTTGTCCTGTGCTTCTTGTCCAAGTTGTGTGGACTGATTCAATAGCACCACAAATCATCTTGTGTATGAGAATGGGAAGATTTGGGAGGAGCATAAACTGGGCTTAGCAATAGTTAGTAGTGCTTACTATTGGGAAATCATTAAGAATAGTGCCTTAGGTGTTCAGAGAATTGACAGCTTACCTGCTTTCTTATTTTCAGAAAGAGGAGAAAACAAATATGCCTGCACTATGACAGGACTATTTTTTTTTTTTTAAGAAACACTAGATACATAAACTTTGCAGTGGAGGATAAACCATGTTCAAAAAGAAACAAACTCAGAAAGGAAGAGGGAATGGTCATATGTATGGAATATGAAAGTGGATTTGATCACATTTATATAAAGAATTGTCCAAATGGCTAGCCAGATAAATAGATCTCATATTTTACAGTTCTGGTGTGATGAAAAGATGTTCTTTTACTACCTTGATAATCACACTTATGACACATAAGAAAAAAAATACAAGGTCAACGAAAGATAAATTCCTAGTTATCAAGTCTGATGGTGAACAGAAATAGCCAGCCTTTGATAAGGTTTCTGATTTAATTATATACTTCTATATATCATAGAAAATATTTTGGTTATCATTGTTCTTTATGGAATTAAAAAGAGTTAATAGATGTCTAAAAAGTTGGTACTTTAAAGAACTGTATAAGAACATTTGGGAAAAAGGTTTAGAAACCCAGGCAACTTAACAAATAGATAACTAATAATAATTATCCTAGAATAATGGAAATAAAAGAAACTATAAGGTCCATCCTTTTGTTTTTGTCCCACCTTTGTCCCAGAACATTTTGTATTCTGTCCTATCAGGTAGTGTTCTTTCCAGGGTAATACATTGTGATTAAAAAATGTAGCAAAATATGTATAAAAGCATTTTATATAGATAAATGGGAAGCAATTCACTCTTTAAAGAAAACTTGTAAAACGAGTTGCTAATGCCAAAAGGAGTAGAAAAGTTGTGATTTGTGTTAACTCTGTTTGCAGGTTGAGACAGGGCTGGAGTGAGCGTGGAGCATGTTCTTCAACTGCAATCGCCTGTCTTAGGTAACAGGATAATTCTCTTTCCTTAGTGACTGCCTCCATCACATTCACATGAGCAGCCAGTACATACTGGAGTGAAGGTGAGGGTGAAATAGGGGGATCCTTAGGGTGTCTTCCTTCCAACCCATCTCAGTTGAGCATATTTGTTGTAAAAATCAAAGAAACTCTTCAGTTTTGCAATATAATTATTTGCCATTTCTGAACATAGTGGAGAAGCTTTAGGAAGTCTTAATGTCTCCGAAGCTTTCAAATAGAGAAAACAGAGCTCATATATGTCCTCCACACTGTGGAAACAGGCTGTTTGTTGAACAGTCTTTTATGAGACTTGTCTTATTCTGTAATGTGATGTTAGTCATTCTTGACCAATCATCTTGATGTCTCCATTAGGTTCTGAATGACTGGACCCTTCTGGCACTGTTGTGTATCCAAAGTCTTAATCAGTAGTGTAAGTAATTTCTAAATTAGCAGGCCTTAGAAAACATTAATGCACCAAGCCTTACCTCAGTTTAGGTTTACAAGATATTTTACATTATAAAGCTCATTAACCTTACTAATACTTATCTATTTATAACAAAATACTCAATATTACTCACTCTCACTCTACAAACCATATCCACAAGGATGGACATCTGATATCCAATTTGTTATTGTAAACATTTGTTGAACATTTTATTTGACCCCATGTTAGGCCCAGGGATGTAAAGAAAACTAAAACAATAAAGAAGGCAGACATCTGTAGGAAAACAAAAGAACCAAAGTAAAATAAAGCCCAATTGACTTTAAATATAGGGGTAAGGGATTCCAGTCATATCATTAGACCTTGAAGTCAATATTATATTTTTAGCACAATAGTTTCTGAGGCCATCAGGAAAACTATAATGTTTAAATGCACATTCTGTTTAAGAAGGCATGGAACACAGGTATATACCTATGGAAACATTCATCAAGCTATATATGTAAGATCTGTGTACTTTTGGTATGTAAATTATAACAATTAAAAGAAAGAACATATGAAAGTATAGATTATATCCAGCATCACTAAAAAAAGAGAGGCTCCTTTGGCCAATCTCTTACCTATTTCACTCACTTATTTGGAATATTTGTTCTGTACAGCTCAGGATTTCTGTGTTCTAATGTGTAGTGTGCAATAGTATAATATTAAATTCTTTATCTCATCATTACTTTTGGTGAATAATTTTACTTCTTATACAGGATTTTTAAGTACCTGCTTATTTGTCTAATGCTTAAAATATACATACAATATAATTTTCATACTATATTAGTATCACATTCTTCAGTCTCATGTGAGAGACTAAATGCTATAATTATGAGAAGAACTTCATGTTGTGCCGTGATTCGGGGATTTTCTAGAACACTGGGTTAGGCCAGATACATTTTCCACAGTGGCCACAGATCTAGAACAAATATTCTCGTGCCCTGAAGCCCTGGCAGCACCCCAGAACCCCAGACTGTGGGGTTACAGGTCTTTATTCTGAACATTATGAAACTTCCTCCTAAACAATAGATAAATTGATTTTGTGGTCAGAAAGCCTGTGCTTAGATATAAGACAGGCTACAAATGTGAATTTATGCAGTTTGGAGAAGGCATAGAGATAATGTCAACTTTAATTCCTGTTTTTTCCCAAACACAGAGAATAGGCCAAAGGTCATGTGTGGAAATTAAAAAAAAATGGAAAACAGATGTTAGGAAGCTCACTATAGGAATGGAAACACAAGCAGCACTGAAAATTATTTAAAAGCAAAGCAAAACAAATCTTTGCTTAAAAAAATCTAGAAAGTGATTAGCTTATGAAGGTTCTATTTTCATAATGATTTGTTTAACATAGTTCGACTTTTTACTATTTTTCTGAAGTTTAATTTTATATAATCTTCATATATATAAACTTTAACTTTATATAATCTTTTCCTTACATCTAGAGACAGAATTTGGGAGCAAAAAAAGATTTTAGAATCTTCCCATTATAAATTCCTAAAAAGATGATGCCTGGAGAATAGCCTCTTCTCAACAACCAAAATACAACCATCATCCTAAAAAGATGATGTCTGGAGAATAGCCTGTTCTCCAGAACCAAAATACAGTCACTTTATCCCTCAAATAATCAAACTTTAACTTAAAAAAGTTTGTCTTTCAATTGACAGTGGTGTTACTTTTAAAAATGCTTATTATTCTTAAATTTTCATTCCGTTAAGACACATTAATACATTTCCTTGACATTAGTAAGAGCCATGCAGATTTATTGTGGTGAAAATAGACAGGTATAATTCATGTTAGATTATAAAATACACCCTAATGACTCTCAAATGGATTGTCAATTCTTCTGTGCTTAAAGAAGATCTATGTGTTTGACATGTTTTGACTTTTTATGTATGATCCTCAGCCAAATAAAAGAAGATATTGCAAGATCAATGAAATGTATGGATGATGATCTGAAACTTTATAAACAAACACACAATGGACCTCTAGACTCTATCTTGAAGCTCTTCTCTGTGTTGTGTTTTAAAAATCCAGATAAGATTCATAAAAATGAAAGAAATGTAATATGATTAAGAAGCAATTTCTAAAATTTTATTAAAACTGAAATTAAGAGGAATTATTAAAAATACATACTCCTATTGCTGTTGTAATCTTTGTGTAGGAATACAGAATAAGCTTACTCAATGTTTTCTTAAATAGTTATTAATCTTCCAGATATCACCATTTGTTGGAATTCAAGAGTTATGAGTGGCCCTCACCATACCAATGCTTTCTGACGGAACTCCTCTCTATGCTAAATACAAGCGACCCAATAGTTAGGCAGGTATAACTTCACCCCTATTCAGCCTGAAGAAGTTACAGAAGACTGATCGTCGTCCCTCTGCAACCCCTAGGATTAAGGGTTCTCTTATACAAGGGAGGGGGAAATGTCAGAGGCATGTGAAACAGAGCAACTCCATTTTGAATAGGGGCTGAGTAAAATAGGGCTGAGACCTGCTGGGCTGCATTTCCAGGAGGCTAAGACACCCTAAGTCACAGGATGAAATAGGAGGTCAGCACAAGATACAGGTCATAAAGACCTTGCTGATAAAACAAGTTGCAGTAAAGAGGCCAGCTAAAACCTACCCAAACCAAGATGGCAATGAGAGTGTCCTCTGGTCGCCCTTACTGCTACACTCCCACCAGTACCATGACAATTTGCAAATGCCATGGCAATGTCAGGAAGTTACCTATATGGTTCAAAAATGGGAGGCACAAATAATCCACCCCTGTTTAGCATATAATCAAGAGATCACCATAAAAATGGGCAACCAGCAGCCCTTGGGGCTGCTCTGCCTATGGAGTAGCCATTCTTTTATTCCTTTACTTTCCTAATAAACTTGCTTCGGCTTTAAAAATAAAAATGAAAAATACATATTTCTCAGTTTATCTTTCTATTCAAAACCGCCCACTGATGGCTTTCTTGTGTGTCTACGTATTTGTTTGGTTTAGTATTAACCAATTGACTTCAATGATGACAAAGGAGAGTTGGCATGCATTTGCAGTCGGTGTGTAATTAAGAGGATGTAATTAAGGATTATTGCTGGATGTATTTACATTAGGGATGTAATTAGGAAGAAAGAAGAGTCAGTGCAATAGCCAAGGCATGGATGCCAATATGTGCTTGGAAACTCAGACACTGAAATGTATTTCTTTGTAGGAGGAACTTCCGTGGTCATCCCAGTCATGTGCTGTAAGGGCAATGACAGCAGTGAAATAAGGAGGAGTCTGGGAGCCACCGTGCCCAGAACCATCAGCCTCAAGCAAATCATCTTCCCTTGTCCTCTTGCTCTCATCTTACCCTTCCAGACAAAATCCGTGGTATACTATTTTTATGTGCGTTCTTATTTTCTCATGAGTAGACGCATTAACGTGATGAGTTTAACCATAGTTCATTTTATTTATGAGTCTCTGGTTAAATGTTAATAGCTTGAAGTCAAGTATCAAACAATAATTTAGAGCTAAAGATCTTGCAAGTTGTACTTACTGCCTATCCAACAACGTTAGGATCCAGCCAATCCTGTTTCTTTATATGTTTTAATGTTATCAAGAGTGAACACTTGCTATGCTTTTTAAATGCCAATAACTGTTCTGAGCATCCTGGATATGTTAACTCATTTAATCCTCATGATGCACACATGAGACAGCTACTATTATTATAATCTCTATTTTAAGGTTGAGGAAACTAAGTCAATAGAGAGGTTAAGTAATTCACCCAAAGTCAAACAGCTGGTGAGAGGCAAAGCTAGCTATGACTACAGAATCTGTGTTATTAACCACCATACCACCATCTGTGCCTTTTTACAGTTGCTAGATAAATCTTTTGTGATCATCTCTTATTATACGAAGGGGTAAAAATTATTGGATTGGATGTATGCTGGATTGTTCATATTGCATAGACAGTGATGGAGTGTTTTCTCCAATTGTGTAAGTCTGTTTTATGATCTGAATATACAGCTTGCACCATTACAATATCGCTTGACATACTCTCTAATATCACCATGCAGATTCATCATCATTCTGTCTATAGTGTGAATAACTCATAGCCTCAAGATTAGCACAATAAAAGGGTTCTTAATAAAACAACATGAGATTCTACTCAAAGACTTGAAGGAAGCTGATCTCATGTCCATTAAACTGCTAGTTGGATCTGTTTGAAAAACTTCCAAAGGATTAGTATATTTGTTTCAGTGGAGTGTAATGAAAATTCAGGACTGGTGAGGGATTTAGTAAAAGTGAAAAGAAAGGAGAAGTTAAAATCTGAAGCAAAGCAGACTTTCAGAAACAATTTCTCGTTCCTCAGTTATACGGAGCCTTCATATGTAGAGAAAGGTTAACCTTAGATAGAGCTTGCCCTGCATATCAGTAATCTTTATTATTGAGACACAACAACTTTATTTCATAATCATTTTCTTCCGGCCAACCAGCTGTGATTACTCAAGGAAGATTAACTAAAACCTGATGGATATCAGCCCCTATTCAGCAATGCCAGCCAAATACTATAATTACACAGGATGCAGGCTGAGATAATGTTGACCTTGTACTTAGAGATTGTCCTAGATAAGTTGAACGGTCAGATTTGCAGGTCAGGTTTTTCAGTCACTGGGGCTGTATCTGTAAAGGGAAAGAGACAGGAAAAGAGGAAGAAAAGCAAGCAAAAAACCTCTCATCATTTTAGCCATCCTGAAAGAAAGCATTTAATAAAGACAAAGACTTCAACAGACAGGAGTGGGTTCAGCAGTGCAGATCTTTGAGGCTGTGTGGAGGATGTATAGTTCCTAAAGTAAATGTAATTTCTGCCCCCCCTGAGTCCATGTATTATGTGGATGGGGCGTGTGGGAGCCTTTCCATTTGGCAGTTTGCACGGCATGCTGCTGATGTTATGAAATTTACATCAAGTTGGAAAAACAGTCTTTGTCATACCTTGTCCTTTTGGAGGAAATGGATTTCCCTAACAAGAGCACCACTTTATTTCCCCTATGAATTCAGATACGGAACACATTCCTGCATGGCGTTCTACCAAATAGAAAGGCTGCTAAGGAAGGGCTTATTATTCTAAAAATTTTAATGACCCAGAAGCAAAATATTTTTGGTCCTTATAGTGTAGACATAAATGCTTAAGTTCAGATTTCAAGTGCCAAGACCTCTGAGATATTACTGTTGGAACTCAACCAAAGATGAGGGATGCAGGAGGTATTTGTTAATGATTAATGAATAATTCCCTAAATCATTTGGTTATTAACTAGTTCAAAATGCCTCACCTCTAGATCTTTGTAATTTTATTAAACTACGCAAAAGTTTCCCTGCTTTAATAAACTTTAAGTTAAATGTGAAAATATTTTACATATATCAAATGTGCTTTCCTTTTAGTTTAATGATTTCTGAAATGCTGCATATTCAGACCTTTGCGCCTTTGCCCATGGGCTTCTTTTTTAAGGGATAGCTTCGTTCCCACTCATTTTCTCCTAGTGAACTCCTATTCATTTTTCAAAGCCTACATCAGGACAATATGTTTTTGTTATTTTTATTACAATGTTTCTTTTTCTTTCTTCTAGTAATTAATTGCCCCTTCCCCTTTGGGTTCATGGTATAATATTCCTTTCTCCATTATACTGTGTATTACATTTTATTACTATTATTATTATTATTAGTTAATTGGCCATTTCTCCAGCTAGAGCTCTTTAAGGACATTGCTGGTGGCTTATTTTTCTTTGATCACTAGCATAAAAGAACCAGGAAAATGATAGGCATTTAATAAATGTTTTTTGAATGCATGAGTGCATAAGTAAATAGTGAAACAGGTTATTCTAAAGAAACAGGTTAGTTTTTAGTATAGCTGCTAAATTTTTGATCTTTCAAAATATCAAAGAAGATTATTCAAAGAAGATTATGTTTTTAATATGTAAGGTCAATTGTAGACTTGGAAGCTACTGAAAGATGACATTGCTCTTTTTTTTTTTTTTTTTTTTTTTTTTTTGAGATGGAGTCTTGCTCTGTCGCCCAGGCTGGAGTGCAGTGGTGCAGTCTCGGCTCACTGCAAGCTCTGCCTCCTGGGTTCATGCCATTCTCCTGCCTCAGCCTCCCGAGTAGCTGGGACTACAGGCGCCCGCCACCATGCCCGGCTAATTTGACATTGCTCTTAAAAGTATGTTAGAACACTTCCTTATTCTTCATGCGTCCCTATAGAAAAGGAAAAGTCTTCTTAACTCTCCAGAAGAATTAATAAGAGGAGCATTTCTAACTTCTTTCCACCCACTCACTCACTCTCCTTCCACTGACCATTGAAAATGGGGGAAGAAAAAAGGTATGGTTGGCTCAAGGTTTTCTGGATCCTCCCCAAATTTCTTTGGCTCTGACCTTTACCTTCTGGCATTCTCAACAGAGGAAACCAGCATCTTTAGATGAGTAGGTGCTATGGATTGAATGTGTCCTCTCAAATTATTGTGTTGGAAACTTAATTGCCAATGCAACAGGGTAGGGTCTGATGGGAGGTTTATAGGTGGAAGGGACTAATGCTGCTATAAAAAGGTCTTGAGGGAATGAGTTATATCTCTCCAGCTTTTCTGCCATGTGACGACATAGAGTTTGTCTCTCTCTTGCTCTTCCTTCTTCTGCTGTGTTAGGATGCAGCAAGGAAACCCTAATCAGATACTGGCATCTAGATCTTGGACTTTGCAGCCTCTAGAACTGTGAAAATACAGTTCTAGGGGCCTGGTGTGGTGGCTGACACCTGTAATACCAGCACTTTGGGAGGCCGAGGTGGGCAGATCATGAGGTCAGGAGTTCAAGACCATCCTGGCCAACATGGTGAAACCCCATCTCTACTAAAAATACAAAAAATTAGCCGGGTGTGGTGGCAGGTGCCTGTATCCCAGCTATTTGGGAGGCCAAAGCAGGAGAATTGCTTGAACCCAGGAAGCAGAGGTTGCAGTGAGCCAAGAAGAGGCCATTGCACTCCAGCCTGGGCGACAGAGCGAGACTCTGTCTCAAAATAAATAAATAAATAAATAAAATAAAATACAGTTCTGTTCTTTATAAATTACCCAGTGCATGGTATTCTGCTCGAGCAGCACAAAAGCAACTAAGGCAATTGGTATTTTCAATGTAGGGTATATTATTAGGCCTGCAGAAGAATGTGGCTTTATCAGTAACCTAAAGCTGTTCATTTTTATTGATAACAAAGGTAATACTTGACCTTAATTTATCAGACTCCTATGTTCATCTTTACTACGTATCCAATCTCAGGTAGGGGAAAGGAGGTATTAATTATTGTTCCCTGCTACTACCAAATAAATCCAAAATAATGTCTCTAGTTGTACATTCCCAGAATATTGTGGAATTATAAAATTTTAGTGAACTCTTACTATTAATACACTGTAATTAATTCAAATTTAATATTTTAAATTACAGAGTTGAGGCAGAGATACCAAATAATCTCATTTACTAAAAAAATTATTTGAGAATCACTTAATTGTCTGCCTTTTCATAGAATGACATCAGGCACGTAGGACTTGTAGAGGTCTAAATCCTCATCCAATACCAGTGTTGAATAGAGACCACATTCTGGTTGAAGACATTAAGCCATCTTATTTTAGCCTGAATCTAGTAATCAGAAGCTCACTAACTCTTGATCCTTCCTGCTTGCTATTTAGGTAACTCCAAAGATTAGAGAGTATGTTATTTTATTGAGTAATTTTTTTCTTTGTAGATTTTTCTAATTTTACTCTCTGGTGGAATATAAGCAAATCTATTTTATATTTTTTCCACTATAAATCTTTAGATTGTAATGTTATTTCTTTGAAATCAGGGACCATATATCTTTCACATGCATATCCTCTTTCTCTGCTTAATATTAATATAAAAAACATCTTTTGAGCACTAGGCACTGTGCCTGGTATTTGTCATAAAAATGAATAAGATATGATTCCTTTCTTCAGGAAGGATATACAAAAAAAGGCTATACAAAGTATATACAAAGAAATGCATACAAGCTGTGATATAAATTGCTGTAATGGAAGCATGTACAAAATGCAAAAGGAAGCTGAGAAAGAGAGCATCTATTATGGCTTAGGAAAAGAGGCTGACCTAGCCATGGAGAAATTTTTTGGGTGAGTCTTAAAAGAGAAATTTTCCTGGCAGAAAAAGAGGGGAAGAATTTTGGAGTCGGTGAGATCAGCATGTCCAAAGGCACAGAGGAAAGAAAGTTTGCAGCACACATAGTAAACATCAGTGTTCAAGGTTGCTGAAGTGAGTGTGTGGAGGGTGGCAGAAGAGCCCAGAAATGAAGGTGCTCAGAGCATGAATGGCTTCCTATAACCTGCTAAGGATGTGGGTATTGACTTAAGGAAAGAAAAGCCACTTTAAGATGTAGAACAGGAAAGTGGCTATGTTACATATATTAGAAAAATCACATAAGCAGTAGTACAATGGAAATGTGATGAAATTAAAAGCAGGAAGATCATTTAGAAAGTTCTTGTTTGCTTGTTTCTCTTTGGATTTTTGCAATCGTACAGATGACTGCTGAATAAGGGACAGTGGGAATGGAGATTACAAATGATAGATGGACACGAAGGATATTTAGCATGTAGACTATATAGGATTTGTGGTTGGATAAAGGTGGGATGAGGGACATAAGAGATTTACAAAATAAAAGAAGTTTGTAAAGGTTTGTTTCTTCAGGGGGTGTTCAGGTGAAAAAAAGTTCAGAATAATACAAGCAGTAAAGGCATGAATCTTGGAAGAGAGTTCTGAGACTGATAATATTATAGAATTGGGAACCTCTAATATATGAGTAGTACTCGAACCATAGAACTGTGCAATGCAAGAAATGCCATGATTAAGACCCTGGGGAACATTGGCACTTCAGAGCCTATTACAAGAGAAGGCCAGCAAAGCAGACTTAGAAGAATTGCTCAGAGAGGTAAGAGGAAAACCAAGAGAAATTAGGGCTATGGAGGCCAAGAATTAAGAGATTTTTCTGGAAGTAGGGAGAAGTCATCATTGTCAGAGGACGTCATTTCATGCCTGTGAAATTCCTTGTGGAAAGATACAGGTAAAATTTAAAGAAAAAAAGAGACACCATCTAAACAGTTTAAAATACCAGTCTAATAGATTGATACAACTTTAAAAGCAATTAATGAAAAGAATAAAAAGATAAAAAGGTCATGTTAAACAAGGACTGATACATTTCTGGTGGATTTCTTGATGAAGTCATTATCAACGTCCTTACACAAGAGTGATTTGAGTGAGTTGAAATGGTGAAATAAAGAGCAGAGATGCTGTATTACAGATTGTGGCTGAGCTAGAAGATATTATATCAATGAATATATAAAGACTATAAAAGAATTGAGCTTTAGGGTCCCTTGTCTATTTTATTTAATATTTTGCCTTTTCTCTTTTTGAAAAAAATTGCGCCAAACAGATTTTAATACCATACTACATATTAAGATAGGAATATTTGAATCAAACACCCACAGTAGATTTCTCTTATGTAAGTGTTTTAAAAATCTCTTTTCACTGATTCTGGGGAACCAAGTAAAATTTGCCACCGTCTCAGTCATAATAGAGTCAATGTGGCCAACCGTGTTCACTGCCTATGGGAGGATGTGTGAAGACCATTGTTACTTCCAATCTTGCTCCATGGTTTGCCTGAGCAGCCGTCACTCACACCTAAAAGGTTTCCAAGATTGGCTACATATTTATATACCTTTCTTGAATATAAAATCCATAACATAAAGCGTGTTGTTGAACTGAAAGTTCCCAAATGCCTTGTGGAAATGTATGGGTAAAATTTAAAGAAGAAGAAGAAAAAAGATGCTATCTAAAAGTTGGGGGGAGGGGGGAGGGACAGCATGAGGAGATATACCTAATGCTAAATGACGAGTTAATGGGTGCAGCAAACCACATGGCACATGGATACATATGTAACAAACCCGCACATTGTGCACATGTACCCTAAAACCTAAAGTATAATAATAATAAAAAAAGAAAATCTCAAAAAAAAGCATGAAGCTTAAATAAAAAATAAATAAATAAAAATAAAAATAAAAAGTTTAAAATACCAGTCTAATAGACTGACGCAACTTTAAAGGCAATTAATGAAAAGAATAAAAAGATTAAGTGAGAAATGACTATTCTGTACTTTATAGAATCATTAGGAAGTGCCTATTAATGGCTTAATAATGGTAATAGAAATTTCTGAAAATTAATTGTGTTTGGAGAAAATGGATTTTTTTTCAAATTACTAAGTAATGCTCAATTTTTTATTTGGGGCTTTGTCAGTTGGAAAAGAAAGAAGTTAAATTTCCTGGAAATTATGTTTGATAATAACACAGCAATTTAATTATCTTATCATTGTGCAGACTGATATTCAAGAAAATGCTGTGCCATGGTAGATGTTTTGCTGACTTACTCTACAACTCAATTACAGCAGTATTTAAGGGCAAAGAGAAAATGGCTAGAAGTTACATTAATTTCATTGCAACTTTGACTTGTAGTTATTTTCAGTCTGATTTGGTAGGAGTTGGCTGGAGCTATTTCATGGAAATGATCCTTATTTTTCTTTTTTAACCCTATGACCTCTTCTTGAAAAGAAATCTCTTCATTGACAGGTTCATTCAGAGTTGGTCTCAAATATTTTCCCCATCTCCCAGGTCTTCAATTGGAAACCTGCCTGAATGGCCCTAGGGAATAACAAGCTTCTAACTGCATTACATGATCACGTCTTTGGAAATATATTTTGGTATCCATAGTTTTGATTTTCTATTAAGCAGTTGATTTTGCCATTAAGTTACATGTCTGTTATGAGTAGATGCTATTTCACTTGGTAGAAAGTCCCCAAAGCAGGGCTTCAACAGGATAGGCATTCCTTTCTCTGTTATGGAAATGAAATCTGAGGGTACTTATTTCAGGTGCGGATGGCACTGCGTGGTGTCAGAGACTAAGGCTCCTTTGGTCTGGCTGCTCCACCACCCTCAGCACATAATTTCTATCCCAAATTTCAAGAAAGCTCTTCTTGCTCTTGCCCCTTTGTCAGCATTCCAGCCAGCAAGGGGTAGGAAGGGTGGAGAAAAGGCAGGCCTCTCTCACTAAGGACATTTCTAGAAAATGGCACACAATGTTTTCATTTACATTCTATCAGCTAAAACTTAAGCACAGGCCCATCCCTGGCAGAAATGGAGTCTAGGAAGTGTAGTCTTGACTCCAGGTGGCCACATACCCAGCTAAGCCTGAGAGTTTTATAACTAAGGGAAGAGGGGAGACTGGATCCTGGAGAAAAAACAGTTATCTCTGCCACAGTTTTCTTCTCCCTGCTCAGCCTGTCACATCATCCCTGCCATTAAATCTCAGTTTATG
Organism: Nomascus leucogenys; assembly: GCF_006542625.1. Lineage (NCBI taxonomy): Eukaryota > Metazoa > Chordata > Mammalia > Primates > Hylobatidae > Nomascus > Nomascus leucogenys. The sequence continues at coordinate 32,228,609 of NC_044387.1, read as the reverse complement.
GTCTTCCTACTCAACTAAAGCTTTTTTGGATATTAGCCGCTCTTTTTCTTTGGCTTTTGGAAAAATGATTTATCTGCTCTTGTCTTTATATACTGTATTTGTATTTCTGTTCATCATGTTTTTCTCATCTATTAAATAGTATTCCTTAAGGAAAAAAGTCTTAGGTATTCCAAGCCTAGTTGCACAGATGTGCACCCGGAGGAAATTCAGTAATACCATGACTAAAAATCAGAGGTACATAAATTAGAGATACAAATAAATATTAGTACTCTTCTTGCCAGAACAAGGTTTCTTTAGAAATATCATAAAATTGGTCTGGGTGTGGTGGCTCACACCTGTAATCCCAGCACTTTGGGAGGCCGAGGCAGGTGGATCACCTGAGGTCAGGAGTTCAAGACCAGCCTGGCCAATATGGTGAAGCCCCGTCTCTACTAAAAATACAAAAAATTAGCCAGGCATCATGGTGGGCACCTGTAATCCCGGCTACTTGGGAGGCTGAGGCAGGAGGATTGCTTTAACCCAGGAGGTGGAGATTGCAGTGAGCTGAGATCATGCCACTGCTCTCCAGCCTGTGTGACAGAGTGAGACTACATCTAAAAAAACAAAAAAAAAAAAAACAAAAAAAAAAAGGAAAAAAAAAATCATAAAATCTATTATGTGTTCCTAGGAGGCTGCTCTGCTCCATTTTAAGTTTTTTGTTTGATGGACTTCTGAGCTCTGCTGTGTCAGTGGCACTATGGTTTTCCATTCATGAGTGACGTCTGAACAGTTGTGTCTTGTAGCCTGGAAGGTGAGATCCAAGAGACAATATCCTCAGATATAAACCGGGAGAATCCCTGAAAATATCCATTTTCCACAGCAATAATGAAACCAACACTCTATGATTGAATAGTTCTTTATTCTCTCAAAGTACTAGGAAGAGATGTGAGGATGAGAATAAATATAAATGAATTGGTGCATACTTATTGATTGAGGTTTCCTAAATCAAGCTATGACTGTTTTATGGACAGGTTAAAAGCCAATGTGTGGTAAACCAGCTTGATAATAATAATAAACAAGCCACTAGAGATTCAAGGTAAAATACAGGACAGCCAGTTAAATTTGGAGTTAGATAAAGAGTGAATTTTTAAAAATTATATATATGCCCTATGCAATATTTGAGATATATTTACACTCAAAAAGTTTCTATTTTTTTCTAAAATTCAGATGTAACCATGTTTCCTGTATTTTTATTTGCTAAATGTGATTTATGTTTTACTCTATCCATGGCACTTTGTAAGGCTCTTCTCTCAAAAGGTGGAGAGTATTTCTCTACTCTGCTGAATAGGGGCTGGCCTTAGACTTTCTTTGGCCAATGATATGTGGCCCAAGAAACACTGCAAATTGGGGTACCCAGGATTAAGTTGCACTAGTAGACCCCCCAAATGAATGAAGTTTCTCAGGTGAGCCTGGATGAGCCTGCAGATGGGCCACTCAGCCAAACCACAGAATCCTGTGAAAGAGTGCACAGCTATAGTTTTAACCCATTGTATTTTGGGTTTGTATTATGTATTGCTAGGCAGCAATAGATATCTGATATAATTCTGATTAGAATGAGTATTTTTGAGCGCCTTTGAAATGATGAAGTTATTATAATGTTTATTATAATACTTAGGACAGTGACCTACTGTTTCTGGAGTGATGGCTAGATACTGAATGACTCTTCCAACGCATAATGTATAAATAAGCCTAGATAAAATATTTTAAAATACAATTTTATAAAAGAAACGTGTCTGTATTGGCACAAAAAGAAAAATATCGAGAAAGCAAGAATGAAGTGAAAAAACAAAAAACAACCAGGAGGCACTAGAGCAGTGAGGCTAGAACAGATGAGATGAGAGCAAGGGCTGAAAATAGCCAAGATACTCATAAAAAAGAACACATTTTATTTTTTTCTTCTCATGCCTGCTCTCACCATTTATGAAGTACAAGTGAAAACTCACTTACCATGTATCTCAATACTTAAAAATAATACCTGAAACAAGCCCACAGCCTGGTCATGAATCCCACCAATGGCTCCACAGCCCATTCTCCAGGGATGGCCTTAGAAACTCAGAGGCTAAAGGGCCAAATCCTTGCCCAAGCCAGCCCTTCAATCTGATCTATCAGGTTGATCTTCTGGGGTCAGGCAGGGCGGAAGCTGAGACCAGCCCAGGAATCCTGGCAGTGAATGGACCAGGTCAAAACCAGGCTGGAAACTGACTAGGAGAAGCTCCCAGCTTCATCCTCCCCAGGCTGTTATATAAATGCCCCATGAATCCAGACATCAGCCTGAGGATGAGGAGGGAGGGACAGGCAATCTTAACAGCAATGGATTTGAACATGGATCATTGAACTGACTGAATATAAATCCTAAATTAACTGAGCACAGACTCAACATGTATCTGGTGTCAAACTGGAAGTGACTGAGTTGCTTTGAGGGGACAAGAGTAATTATTTTCTGCTTTATGGTGTTAATAAAACAAGTTAAGGCCGGGCATGGTGGCTCATACCTGTAATCCCAGCACTTTGGAGGCTGAGGTGGGCAGATCACGAGGGCTACCTTGAGGACTAGAGGCTAGAATCATCTGAAGGCTCCTTCATTCAAATATCTGGTTCCTGGGCAAGGAGAACTCAAAAACCAAGGTTGTCAAAAGCAGTGCCTACATTTGGTCTTGCCATGTGGCTTGGCCTACTGACAGTGTGGCAGCCTCAGAGTACATGGTAGCTCAGCACTCCTAGTGCAAGTGCTCCAACTGACAAGTTAGAAGCTTCACTGCTCTTTCTGACCTAGCCTTGGAAGTCATGCAGCTTCTGTTGGTTGCAAATGAGTCATAAGCCCACCCGTATTCAAGGAGGGGATTCACAGAACAACACTTTTTGATAAGGGTGGAGAGCATGTCATAAATGAGAATGTGAGATAGGACATATTTTTGCTGCCGTTTTGGAAAATTTAGTCTGCCATACTATATGATTTCTAGCTATCTTCCTGTTCAGTTATTCAGTTTCCATAATTCAGTATGAGTAAAAACTACCTGAAATAGAATTTGAGCATTCAACCTTCTCCTTCTACTTTCATCTTCATTTCACCCTGGCCTCTATTGCTTTAGTATTCTGTGGTTGTAAGGCTAAGCACTAAGCAGAAGGTCAACTTTTATAATGGTATAGCATTTTGTTTTTTGTGGATGTGTTTATTTTTTATGACTTTCCAGGTCTGAAGAAGGAAATGTACTGTTATGACTATAAAGACATCCTGCTGAATGTCCTGATGCTTGGGAAAGTAAAACTCAATACAGAAAAAGCATCACTAATCAAATCTACAAGTAAGGTTTACTTTGATGAGGAATTTGATGCTCAAGAAATATTTTCTTCCTTTTATTGTAAATTTATAATCCTGAATTAGATTTCAACGAAAACAGGAGCCATAATAAGCCACTCTTTAAAAATAAATCATGTATTGTTAAGATTTTATTTGAGGATGTGAATTTCAGTTGTAAATTAATTCATTCTGCTAATGTTGGTTGTGTACCACTTTCCCTTCAGACACTATGCTAGATAGGGGTCTGCAATGGTGAATGGAACCCAGCATTCTCTAATGGAGCTTCTAGTCTAGCTGACAGGACGGGTGGGGATGGGTAATGAGAATCATTACATGAGTAAACATGTAAGTTAATATACTGTTCCAAACTGTGGTCACTAAAGTGAAAGGAAAGGACAGAGTCCAACCAGAGAGAAGAAAAAGAAAAGCTCATTTGTCCCAGCACTTTGGGAGGCTGAGGCGGGCGGATCACGAGGTCAGGAGATCGAGACCATCCTGGCTAACACGGTGAAACCCTGTCTCTACTAAAAATACAAAAAAAATTAGCCGGGCAAGGTGGAGGGTGTCTGTAGTCCCAGCTACTCAGGAGGCTGGGGCAGGAGAATGGCGTGAACTCGGGAGGCAGAGCTTGCAGTGAGCCGAGATCGCGCCACTGCACTCCAGCCTGGGGGACAGAGCGAGACTCCATCTCACCAAAAAAAAAAAAAAAAAGAAAAGCTCATTTGGATTAGGTGAGTCAGGGAAAAAATATTTGAGAAACTGATACTTAGCTGATACTTGATGATAAATCATAACGAGTTAGATGAATTTATTGTGAAAATTTAGGTAGAGGGAAGAACTTTCTCAGAGGCCCAAAGTCAGGTAAAACTTTGTATTATTTTATTTTATTTCAGGAACTATAAAATGAGAAAAGAGTGATGAATATTAAGTAGAAGAGTGAGATGGTCATCTTTGCATTTAAAAAGGATCATTCGCTGTTGCTGTATGGAAAATGAATTGGAGCAGGGTAAGAATGGAGCTGGTTCTTGCTAATGTTTGTGGAGATGGAAAATAACTAGATGGAAAATAATAATTTTTTAGGAAGAAGAAATAAAAGACCTTCCAAAATTTCATAATTACTACATAGAATTTGTAATGTAGTACTACTCATTACTACACTCAACCCATAATTAGTATGTTCAACCCATAATCTCACCTGAGGGGTACAAAAGATAGTAAGAGTCTATACTCATACAATATCACAACTAGAAACGTTCCCATGCAACGTCTTGCATGCCTCTTGAGTTCTTCCCTTTTGCCTCTGCAGCTAACTTTTTTTGGAGAAAGCCCTCGTCTCTTTGTCTGTTGAAATTGTAACCATCTTTCAAATCCCAATTTTAGTGCTCCCTCCTCCACAAAAGGTTGATTCTTGCTAACCAAATATTTTCTCTTTCTTGACTTTAGCTCTACTGCACTTAATTTTAAATGTTTCTTATGCCATTTTTCTATTGAGTGCAGGCCTGAATTTACTTGTGTAATGCACCATTCCAGATTCCATTCACCATTGTAGACCAAGGGCCTGGCAGTGTCTGAAGGAGAGATGGTGCACAACAAACATTGGTGAAATGAATTAATTTCCAACTGCAATTCCAGTCCTGAAACATAATCATCAAAGTACATGGGTGGCTTATTATAACTCCTTTTTTCATAAGCCATTTTTCTATAAACTCCCTAGTGTGTATCTTCAATGATGTCTTGATAAGTCTTTATTAAATTACATTTGACTTTCAATTTAAATGACATTTTAAATTTATTTTGAAGGTGGTTAACTAGGATTTACTCATTTACTTGGATAATGTGCACTCTTTTCTTACTGCCATTCTGAAAGAAAATTTGCGTAGATAATACTGTGTTAAACATAGCACAAACCCACGAAACAAAAATATTTAAATATTATTTTCCATTCTTAGATATAATCTAGTTAAGTATCAATTAAGTTGGTGCCCTTTTGTGAATTTATCATTTTGAGAGGTGACAGCATGCTGGCAGTCCTCACAGCCCTTGCTCACTCTCGGTGCCTCCTCTGCCTGGGCTCCCACTTTGGCGGCACTTGAGGAGCCCTTTAGCCCGCCGCTGCACTGTGGGAGCCCCTTCCTGGGCTGGCCGAGGCCGGAGCCCGCTCCCTCAGCTTGCTGGGAGGTGTGGAGGGAGAGGCGTGGGCGGGAACCCGGGCAGCCTGCGGTGCTTGCGGGCCAGCACGAACTCTGGGTGGGTGTGGGCTCTGCGGCCCCGCACTCGGAGCGGCCTGCCGGCCCTGCTAGCCCCGGGCAATGAGGGGCTTAGCACCTGGGCCAGCAGTTGCAGAGGGTGTACTGGGTCCCCCAGCAGTGCCGGCCCGCTGGCCCTGCGCTGGATTTCTCGCCCGGCCTTAGCTGCCTCCCCGCGCGGCAGGGCTCTGGACCTGCAGCCCACCATGCCTGAGCCTCCCCCCACTCCGTGGGCTCCTGTGTGGCCTGAGCCTCCCCGACGAGCGCCGCCCCCTGCTCCATGGCACCCAGTCCCATCAACCACCCAAGGGCTGAGGAGTGAGGGCGCGCAGGCAGCTCCACCTGGAGCCCCGGTGCGGGATCCACTGGGTGAAGCCAGCTAAGCTCCTGAGTCTGGTGGGGATGTGGAGAACCTTTATGTCTAGCTCAGGGATTGTAAATACACCAATCGGCACTCTGTGTCTAGCTCAAGGTTTGTAAACACACCAATTAGAACCCTGTGTCTAGCTCAGGGTTTGTGAATGCACCAATCGACACTCTGTATCTAGCTACTCTGGTGGGGACTTGGAGAACCTTTGTGTGGACACTCTGTATGTAGCTAATCTGGTGGGGACGTGGAGAACCTTTGTGTCTAGCTCAGGGATTGTAAATGCACCAATCAGTGCCCAGTCAAAACAGACCACTGGGCTCTACCAATCAGCAGGATGTGGGTGGGGCCAGATAAGAGAATAAAGCAGACTGTCCGAGCCAGCAGTGGCAACCTGCTGGAGTCCCTTTCCACACTGTGGAAGGTTTGTTCTTTCACTCTTTGCAGTAAATCTTGCTGCTGCTTCCTCTTTGGGTCCACACTGCCTTTATGAGCTGTAACACTCACCGCGAAGGTCTGCAGCTTCACTCTTGAAGCCAGCGAGACCACGAACTCACTGGGAGGAACGAACAACTCCAAACGCGCCACCTTAAGAGCTGTAACACCCACCACAAAGGTCCGCAGCTTCACTCCTGAGCCGGCGAGACCATGAACCCCACCAGAAGGAAGAAACTCCGAACACTTCCGAACATCAGAAGGAACAAACTCTGGACACGCCACCTTTAAGAACTGTAGCACTCACCGCGAGGGTCCATGGCTTCATTCTTGAAGTCAGTGAGACCAAGAACCCACCAATTCTGGGCACAATTTTATCACTCTTAATGCTTTTAAACCTGTTTTTATTAAAGTAAGCAGTTCAACCGAGTCATTAGGAGGGATTACATGCAAATGTAGTTATGTAGTGTTGTGTAATGTTACTTGATGTTTAGGATGAAATCAATACACGTTTAAGAAATTAAAAAAGAATGAACAACCAATTGTACAACAGAAACGATAAAAAAAGTTGTATTTAAAGTAAAATAATTTTTTTAATTCAGGAAGTTGTGATCAAATACTTGCTACAAGCGTTTCATATTAGTTCATAAGGAGCTACAGCTAAGTGACACATCAATAAAAAAACCTTTTTGATGGTTTGTTCAGTCTAATCTAAGCACCACAAAACTTCCCACAAGAAACTGCCCCGAAATCCACTTTGATAAGATTATCAATGAAACTTACAGTATATTTCCAGTTCTCACATTTTCCTTAAAATTTGTTAAACTTAAAAAAGAAAAGAGATAGTGCTCTTATTTATTCAGTAATAAATAAGCAAACAAATAACAGGCTAATTTAGATCTCTTTAGAATTTCTTTTGCGTAAGTAGTATTTGTAACAAATAGTTGTCCATTTCATAATTTCTAGTTATAACAGTTTTTACCATTCAACTTTGTGATTTTATAATGCCTAAAACATAGCAGTACTTAGGTATAAAAACCAGTTATTTAGTGGAATGAGGGTTGAAAAAAGCAATGTACTAAGTCACATGATTCAAATCTCTTCTTGGTTCCCTCACTCGCAGTTATGTAATCGTGAACCATTTTTTCCCCTAATAACATGACTTAGGAAGACTTGTTTTCTTCTTTTGCCAGTAATCATACTGATGGATCAATTAACCATATTGTTTTGTTTTGTTCTCCCTTTCCCCAAATTGCTTCTAAGTATTAAAAAAGAAATCACAGGATCAGCATTCCACTTGGTAGCTAGCAATGGCTTAAAACCTGTCAGTGAACTTAGTTTTGCTTTAAAATATGGTTATCACTAAGCTTTATTTTTATCTAGGCTGATTGCAGATGAGCATATTTGGAGAAAGGATTAAATATTTTACCTGCTTGCATTGGAAGTATGTAAAGAGAACTCCTGGATGATATCAGGTGATATTTTATTACTTACTATCAAAAGTGAGCATTCAGCTTTTGGATCAACTCAGATACCTAAAAAACAGCTATTCTGGCACATTTACAACTTGGTGAGCAAATTTATGCAATTTTAGGTCCCTCTGCAGATTTACCTGGAAAGGCCATTATGTAAGGTAATGAATTCAACAGATGAAAATCAGTGAATGCTTTTGCACAATGTCACTTTATATTATAAGGAAAGATCTGGCATTTCATCACTGAGTCATGTCCATCTTCATGTGATCATATTAGAGATGTGGCCCCTACTTTGGAATTGAAAACTTCTCTTGATTAATTTTTCCTTGAATATTGCATATATTTAACTTGGGTATTTTAAAACTGAGTCAAGTGCATGTATTAGCCAGATATCATCAAATATTCAGGCTAACATGGTAGTTAATGATGCAAATACAGAAAATATTTATTTTTTCCATTATTTGCACTTCAAAAGCTAGATGAATCTCTAATCCAAGCATTTCTTAATTGGGGTAAGGGCTGCAACTGGGGTTGGAGTGAAGAAGGAAAGTGGCAAATAGAGTATCTTTTCCTCTTTTAATGTCTGCATTTTCAGGAATGATGACCCAGATTACTCATTTAAATATTCTAATATTCATCAGTAAAAGGAAGTTAACCAAGCAGTTTGTGAGAGGGAGAAAATTGAAAAAAAAAACATAGAAAAAACTAAGAAATAAACTGAAATGAGTCAACTAATAAAATATTCAGAAGAAAAGAACACAACAGTTACATCAACAGAAATTGAAAATCACCAAATCCAAGAAGATAATTAAGAGTAGGAACATAGAAGAGATTTGAAACAAATCCTTGAAGACCCCTTTGTAAAAGTCTAGAAAGAATAGAGTGAAAGGAAAAGAAAGAATAAGAGGAAAAGTTGAAATTTTAAGAAGATGGGTTCAAATTACTTTATTAAAGAGTGGTTTTATTTGCAACATGTGTTGGTGTGACTGATCATCCTGTGATAGTCTTAGCCACCTTGTTGATATAAAAAAATCAGATTTATAAACACTTGGATATCTTTTATATTAAAATCGTCTCTGAATGGCATTCCTGACTTTGTTATTTTCAAATCATTATAAAGTAAACAGTGAGCAGTCAAGGAGACAAACTGGGATTTAAATCTTGGCTTTGACACTTAGCATCTCAAGATACTTATCTTCCTGTGAGTCAGTTTTCTCACCTGAAAAGTAGGTATAGTAATATCCCCTGTTTCTTAGATTTATTGTGTACTTTATTTTTATTTTTATTTTTTTTGAGACAGAGTTTCACTCCTGTCACCCAGGCTGGAGTACAGTGTCAAGATCTCGGCTCACTGCAACCTTCGCCTCCTGGGTTCAAGTGATTCTCCTGCCTCAGCCTCCCCAGTAGCTGGGATTACAGGCGCCTGCCACCATGCCTGGCTAATTTTTTTTTTGTATTTTTAGTAGAGATGGGGTTTCACCATGTTGGCCAGGCTGGTCTCAAACTCTTGTTCTCAGGTGATCCACCCGCCTCAGCCTCCCAAAGTGCTGGGATTACAGGTGTAAGCCACCGCACCTGGCCCCTATCGTGTATTTTAAATACATTAACACATGTGATGGTCTTGAAAACAAGTGCTCTGATATAGTAAGTGTTATCTAAGTCTTAGGATTATTATGTTTGGAGGAAGTCTTACAATACAGTATACATTATCGTTTTCCTCTCTAGAATCGAATAAATTACTTTTTCTTTGTAACACATCTCAAGGAATTTATAAGTTGTAAGGTATTTTCTTGATTTTCCATCATGTTTATGTTTTGAACTGAGGGGCAGATGGTTTCAAAAATTGTTTAAATGATAGAGATGATGGGGCAATCATTTTGCGGAGTTTTATTGGATATAACTAGAACAAAGGAGATGGTTTGGGGTTGTCAGCGTACAATCTTCATCTGTTAAACTCTCCAAGCTCAATTTTCTTTACTTTAAATCTCCTTCCCTTCCTTGTCAGGGAAGAAGCTGGGATTGAGTTTGGATTAGAAATCGAAATAAATCTGCTGAAAATGTAAAATTTGTGTTGGTTGATCACGTTTCTTCTATAATCTAACGTTCCTTGAGGAGCAATACTGGATGATTAGAATTGCTGGTTTATAGAAACAGCTGGTATGGGTTTAACAGTTTAAAACTGCACTGAGAGCAGAAATCAACCTCACATATGTTTTAGCTTAATCACATATGAGTTAGCTTAATCTCCTGATAGGAGTTCAATTGATTGGGAAAGAGTTAATCAGAAGTCACGATGCATTCTTGTGTGCAGCAGTGATTGGCCATAGCACCAACAGACAAAGAGAAGTGCATTACTGAGAAAGTTTGCTATATGCAGTTTTTGTTTCTGGAATTCTACATGTGACTGGCAATAAAAAGGTTTTGCCTTTTTCCCACAACAATAGTAAAAACAGCATGACTGTTTACACTACTGTCTTTGCTACTACTGCTTTCACCCAACCAAGACTAGAACATAATAGCCTTGGTTGGTGAAGTGGATACTATGACAGACTTACGTTAAGTGCATTTAAAATGCAATTTCACATAATCCTCACAAAAACTCTGAGGTAGTCACTAACAAGCTAGATTTATAAAATTAATGATCAAAGCTATTAAATTATTAATCCAAGATTATCCCAAAAGTAAGAAATAGAGTTGGGATTTGAACCCAGCCTTGTATGATGACCAAACCATATGCCCTTTCTATTGTACTTGCCCCTTGTTTTGTTCCCATAATTTTCTATTCCAAAGGTCTTTATAATTTCCAATGTTGGAATCATTTATAGGCCTGAGTCGGGATATTTCTAAAAAGCAACACATATAACCTCAGAATAAAATGAATATAATTAGTTTTGTTTGTTTGTTTGTTTTGAGACTCTCACTTTGTTGCCCTGGCTGGAGTGCGGTGGTATGATCTCAGCTCACTGCAACCTCCACCTCCCAGATTCAAGTGATTCTTGTGCCTCAGCCTCCTGAGTAGCTGGGACTACAGGTGTCTGCCACCACACAGGGCTGATTTTTGTAGAGACTGGGTTTCACCAAGTTGGCCAGGCTGGTCTCGAACTTCTGACCTCAGGTGATCCACCCGCCTCGGCCTTCCAAAGTGCTGGGATTACAGGCGGGAGCCACTGTGCCTGGCCCTGAATATACTTATTTTTTAATTTGTTTATATACTAATATAATTGAATGTGTTTAGCCTTATGAAAACTCATTACATCGTCCTTAAGATTCCAAATAAGAAATAATTCTTATTTGTATATGCACAGGGGAAAACTTCTGGATTGGCATCAGCCTAACGATTTCACATTTGGGAACCATCACATGACACCACAGTGACTTAGTTGCTTCTTGCTCTAGGTTAAATCCATGTTTGTTATTAGAGGAGTTACTGAAAAAAAGATATGTGTAAACTGACTGTGCCTATGTTAGACTACACTCTCTTATTTGTTTCTATCATAAGTTGAGAAATGTACTTCTGTGGGAAATAATTTGGCTCTAACTCATAATACACATTATTCTTAAAAAGCCTAGAATCCTTGTGATTTTCATAATAGGAGGTTGATAGGTATGATAAAATTTTTTAAAAATAAAAATCTGGCTAAATTTTAAAAAGGTGAGACAATTTAAATAATAGGTAGCTTACTCTGTTCCAGGTATTGTTCTAAAAACATATACATTGAATTCCCATAGCAATGCAAAAAGGAGGCACTATAATCATTGCCATTTTATAAATGAGGAAACAGAGGCCCAGAGAAGTTAAGTAACTTGTACCAGGTCATGTAGCTAGCCAGTGACGGAGCTGCAGTTTGAACCGAAGCAGCCTAGCTTTAAGGCTCCATGCTTTTAATTAATATGCCACGCCTTGTGGTTTGTGTGCTTGTTTGCTTGCTTTTCTCTATGCTATGCCGTGCTCTGCCGTGTGAGAAAGGGTTAGTAATACTTCTTTATACTTTTTTTCTGAACATATTCAGTTTAGCATCAGCATCTTGATACTATCTTTTTCTATAATGCTATTTCAATTTTAAAAATGTTGCTTTGCGTTACTTTTTATTTTAAATATTACATAGGGCCATTTATCTTTCTTTTTCTATTCATTACCCACTCCTCATAAATTATTGATTGATAATAAATATTGAATGGGAAAGATACCCCTAATGTGGAGATAAAACGGGAATATAGAAAAGGACTTTGAATATTCTACTCTCATTGGCAAAACTTTCTCTACTGTGAGTTAGATATCTCACAGCATCTTCCCTGTTGCTATTTAGTGTTAGATTTTCGAACTGTCTTTGTTTTGATTTGATGATAGTCACTTGTCATTTTCTGGCTTTCCATTTAGGAAGGTCAGGTCAGGTTATGTTGCTCTCTGCCTAGAGAAAGAGGATGCTGTATAGACATTGAGGTATTCCAGTTCATGTTGCAGTTACTTATCATTATAAATTAATTAAAAACCTACCCGGTTATGATATGAATTTCCAAGTAGATGTGACTAATAACAAAAATAATAATAGTAACCAACTCATGGGTTGTTGTGAGAACAGAATGAGCTAATCTGTATGAGGCACCAGAGCAGTATGCAACATAATGGGCTCTCAATAAATGGTGGCTGTCATTATTATCACTACTGTTGTTTTGGGAAGTGGTGCTGATCCAGTGACCGATTATGTTGTTGCCTATGGCAGCCTTTCAAAAATTTTAACAATGAAATAGATGCCTTGGAATTCTAGATTAAATATACATACATACATATATGCATATTTAAAAATAGCACTTAATTTTCATAATAGCATATAAGCTTATGCTCCACATAGGTTAATGAAGACTTGTTAAGAACTGAGCATTGCCATTACAGGCCATTTAATAACAGTGAGGGAAGTGATAACAAACTCATATGAACAATAAACACAGCATGAAAGCGTATATAATTAAATTCTCTATGGTATGATCTAAGTATTGTATGGTGTTCAGAACAGAAAAAGCTCAACTAAGGTTGAAGTATTTAGAAAGAATCTAGTCATGGAAGTGCTGGGACATGAGGTTTCCTTTAAAGAAAAGGGTCTGTCCAGAAGAGAAGGAAAAATATAACCATACGTCTCTACACAGAAATAAGCACGGTACACTTGTGGAATAACTAGTAAATTATCAGTGCTCTGTATGCCTTTCTTATCGCTTATCATAGGCACTGAGCAAAACTTTTTCCCAGGAATGAGAACAAAATAATTTTCAAACAAATCCCAGATCATTGTTTCTGTCAAAGTCAATGTTACTTTCTACGTAAATGCTGAAACTAATGGCTTTATAATGGTATTTCTACAGACTTTATTTATTTAAATAATATCATGGCTATTAAATTACTACATTGGATCTGGCAGATGAAAGTATCTGTGTTTTGCTTTACAAACTTGTTCATATCAAAAACTGCCTCTTCAAAAAAGGATAATGACCTTAGGGTGTAGTGATCATGTCATCCCATTCTAAATAGTTCTGTGTTTCTCACTTATAAATTGAAAGAGCAGGGTGGTAAACCTGACTGCAGAGTAAGTCATATTTCATTCTGAAATATCCAGGCTGGCATTCATTTGAAGACAGGAAAGAAAACACAGAGAAACATTCACAAACGAGAGGAAAGATTACAAAGCGTGGAGAAGGTTGGTAAAGATAGACACTTTTCTTTCTCTCTCCCCTCCTCTTCTTCCTCCTTGCCACCTCCTCTCCTTCCCTCTTATCTTTCTTCTTTGTGTCTCATATGAGTTAGTATTACTCACATACATACCAGCTTTGTTGTCAGATGTTAATACCCACAAAACATTCCCTGGGTAGATATGAGAATTCCTCAGGTTGTGCCTTAATCTGTGCTCAAAAACAAACTCCCAGCCTGCTCTGCTTCTGCATCTTGCCTTGCTGTGTTTTAGGGAGAAGACTATTCCCACTTGTGAATCTGGCATTTTTCTTGGAAAGCTGTCTTGCATCACTAGTCACCAGAGTGATCACCACCTTGATCTTGGAGAAAGAAACATTGCTATCCCTTGGGATAGTACCGTTTTCTGTAATTTCCCACACATTGAGACCAGTTGTAATTTTTAACAGGGTTTATGGAAGGTTAAGGAATAATGGAAAGAAGCTACATCAAGAGCGTTACTCACAGCTATTGGCCAGGCTCAGAACCATGTCTTGCTAACCACACTGTCTCCCTGTGACACTGTCTCCCATACAGGAGTGCTACCACACTGTCTCCTGTACGGTAGGTGAGAAGGGCTGCTCACCTCCCATATCTGAGACTATTTCAACTGTCTATAGGCCAAACTATTTTAAGTTCTTTTTCAGTGTAAGATTTGCTGCTTAGATCTTCATTTTCTGTCATAAGATTGATATCTTTCCAGGATTTTTGACAACAGGAATTTCATTCTCTTATATCGATAGGCCTTCCTTTGGGTTGAGGGTATGTATCTGGGATAGTTGTAGGAACCTCATCCCACTGAAGGAAACATGCTGTGCCTTTCTGCTTCTTATAAGGCAACCTTGCAGTAGGACTACGATGTTTTTGAGTTAGCTGGTCTAATAAAAACCACAGGTGGCAAATAATTGTGTCCAGGTTAGCCCACACCAAGCTGAGTCCAGTCTCTCTTCCATCAGCCCTTTCCAAAGATTAAAACAATCTTGGTGTCTAGACTCAGGTTACTTGATACATATATTCATATATTTCATTTTTTTATATTTCTTTTATTGTTATTATTTTTAATAGAAACAGGGTTTTATCGTGTTGCCCAGGCTGGTCTCAAACTCCTGAGATCTGCCTGCCTCAGCCTCCCAAAGTGCTGGGATTATGAGCATGAGCCTCTGTACCAGGCCTATATTTGTATATTTTAAATAATTAATTAATCTAGTTTTAATTGAAAAGTAAAGATTGTATATATTTATTGCGTACCACGTTTTGAAATATGTATTCATTGTGAAATGACTGCTAGAGCTAATTAACATGTGCATTACCGCACATAATTGTCATTTTTTGTGATAAGAACACCAAATCTTTCAGCAATTCTTTAGAATACAATGCATTGTTACTAACTGCAGTTATCATGTTGTACGATGTATCTCTTAAACTTATTCCTCCTATCTAACAAACTTTGTATTCTTTGACTAGCATCTGCCCATCTCCCCCCTCCCCCAAACTCTGGTAACCACCATTCTACTCTCTTCCTACAAAATACACTTTTTAATTTTAATTTAATTTTATTCTATTTTGAGACAGGGTCTCACTCTGTCACTGAGACTGAAGCAAGTGGTGCGATCTAAGCTCACTGCAGCCTTGACCTCCTGTCCTCAGGTGATCCTTCCCTTTCAGCCTTCGAGTAGCTGAGATTACAGGTGCATGCCACCACATTTGGCTTTAAATTTTTTTTTTTTTCATACAGATGGGGTTTTGCCATGTTGCCCAGGCTGGTCTCAATCTCCTAGGTTCAAGTCATCCTCCTGTCTTGGCCTCCCAAAGTGCTGAGATTACAGGTGTGAGCCACTGCACTTGGCCTGGTTTGATTCCACATTTTCTTACTATGATAGAATACTGCACACTGGGAAATTTATAAACAAGAGAAGTTTATTTGGCTCATGATCCTGCAGGCTAGAAAGTTCAGAATCGAGGGGCTGAATCTGGTGAAGGACTTCTTGCTGCATCATCCATGGAAGAAAGACAAAGAGAGTGAGAGAGAGACAGCCAGAGATTAAATTTACAGCCCCAAGCCCTTTTATAATTGGTTTTAATCCATTCATGAGAATGTAGCCTTCATTATCTAAAGACTTCTTATTAGGCCCCACTGCCAAACATTGTTGCACTGGGGGATTAAGCTTCCAGCACATGCCTTTTGAAGGACATATTCAAACCGTAGCATACAGATAAGTGAGATCATGTGTATTTGTCTTTCTGTGCCTGGCTTATTTCACTTGGCATAATGTCTTCCAGGTTCACCCATGTTGTTGAAATGACAGGATTTTCTTCTTCTTCTTTTTTTTTTTTTTTAGATTAAATGGTATTCCACTGTGTATATATACTATATTTCCCTTATCTAATTATCTGTTGATGGACACTTCGGTTGATTCCATATCTTGGCTATTGTGATAATGCTGCAGTGAATATGGGAGTGTAGATATATCTTTGAAATACTAATTTCATTTCCTTTGGATATATATGTATATAAGATTGCTGGATCAAGTAATTTTTTGAGGAACCTCCATACTGTTTTATGTAATGACTTTCTTAATTCATATACCTATCAACAGTGTGAAAGTATTTCCTTTTCCCCACATCCTCACCAACTCTTGTTATCTTTCCTCCTTTTGATAATAGCCATTCTAACAAGTGTAAGGTAATATCTCATTATGGTTTTAATTTGTATTTCTCTGATAAGTAGTAAAGGTTTACTGAATTCATTTTTTAATTCTAGCAGTTTTTTGGTGGAGTCTTTAGGGTTTTCTTATATATAGAAAACCTATATATAGGTTTTCTGTGTATAAGATCATGCCATGTGCAAACAGGAACAATTTAACTTATTTCTTACCAGTTTGGATGTTTTTTATTTCCTTCTGTTGCCTAATTGCTCTGGCTAGGACTTAGAATATTATATTGAATAAAAGTGGCATTGTCTTGTTCCTGATCTCAGACGAAAAGTTTTCAACTTTTAACTGTTGAGTATGATATTAACTGTGGGTTTGTTACATATGGCCTTTATTGTGTTGAGGCACATTCCTTCTATATTTAATTTATGGAGAGATTTTATCATGATATATTTACAGGTTTTTTTTTTTTTTTTTTGAGACTGAGTCTCGCTCTTTCGCCCAGGCCGGACTGCAGTGGCGCTATCTCGGCTCACTGCAAGCTCCGTCTCCCGGGTTCACGCCATTCTCCTGTCTCAGCTTCCCGAGTAGCTGGGACTACAGGTGCCCGCCACCGTATTTATACATTTTTTTTTTTTTTTTTTTTTGAGACGGAGTCTCGTTGTGTCGCCCAGGCTGGAGTGCAGTGGCGCGATCTCGGCTCACTGCAAGCTCCACCTCCCGGGTTCATGCCATTCTCCTGCCTCAGCCTCTCGAGTAGCTGGGACTACAGGTGCCCGCCACCGCGCCCGGCTAATTTTTTTGTATTTTTAGTAGAGACGGGGTTTCATCGTGTTAGCCAGGATGGTCTCGATCTCCTGACCTCGTGATCCACCCGCCTCTGCCCCCCAAAGTGCTGGGATTACAGGCGTGAGCCACTACATTTTTTATATTATCTTACTCCAAACAGAGCTTGAGGCAGCTTTAAAAATACGGGCAGTATAAAGTAAAATAAGAAATCAGGCCTGAAAAACAATTACAGAAATAAGAAATAAATTAGAGAAATAGGAAAAGTAATTACAGATATACATGCTGGAACTTCCTCAGGTTAAGCCACAAATTTGGTCATGAACTTTCTGTCAGGAAAAGAAAATGGAGGCATGACTGTCAATTACTGAGGTCTTAAAGGCGTTACTTATTTGAACATTTCTAAAGAAAATCCTGAGTAATAGAAGAGTAACCCAGGGAACATAGGAAAGCTTATTAACATCCCTGAAAGAAATTTACCAGTTCACATATTCTCCGCCATAAACACTTTAGTCCAAAACTTGATCATCTCGTACCTGGACTACATAAAACTGCCTTCTAATTAGTCTCCCCTCTTCTACTCTTATAGCTTGTTATTTACATAGCAGCTTTTTAAATAGTGTCTTTTCAAAACTTCAGTTAGATCACATCAGTTCTCATCTTAATGGGAAATCCTTCTATGGCTTTCTATTGTGAGAAGAATAGAATCTAACTCTACTTTGCCTCAAATACCGTGCCTGATCTAGCACTGGGTTATCCCTCCAGCACCGTCTCCTACTTCATTCCCCTCATTCACTCTGCGACAGCCACACTGAGCTTTATTTGGTAGCTGCAACATACCAAACTTGCTTCTACTGCACTAAGCTCCTATCTTCACACAGCTTATCCCAAAGCTAAGGATACCTATTTTAGGTTTTTATTATGATAGCACCCACTTTTAGGTACCCAAGCCTTCCAATTATCTTCTGCTGCATAATCAACCACTCTAATCCTAGTAGCTTAAAACACAATCATTTATTTAGCTCAAGAATGTGCAATATGAGCAGATTTTAGCAGGGAAGGCTTGTCACTGTTCCATGCGCTATGAGCAGAAAAAACCTTTGAAAATTTTACTATGAAAATGCTCAGCAAACAAGGAAAGGAGCTAAAAGAGTTTCCTACACTTGAATAAAGGGCATCTGTGAAAAAAATAAAGCTAACTTCATGCTTAATATTGAAATAGTAAAATTCTTTTCCCATGGATTAGAAAGAGATCAGGATGTCTCTTCTCACCACTTCTATTCACTATTGTATTTATTCTTAAAATTCTCCAGTGAATGGCAGATATTGAGGAAATGTGAGATTTATAGTCATTTTAGAAAGCCAAGTAATACTTTTTTTGTTGTCCTTACATTACTTTGGTGGTAGCAATCATGTGTGTTGAGAGAGACACATAGGAGATGGTAGAGAAATATATTTAGTAGAATATTATTATGCTAATTAATACAATTTCATAATTTTAAGTAGTTCATTCTGTGAAGACTTTTTGAAATGGGTAAATTCACAATGATTACAGCTGAATACAATATATATTTTCCTACTAGTTACAAAATAAGAATTAACAATGAAAACACAATGTCCTCTCATAACTTCCCTAAATTTAAAAAAAAGCCAAAAAAGAATATTCTTTTGAAGACTTAGTAAAGCATTATGGAAAAAAGAATGCAGGAAATGATGTTAAGAATTTTTGATATTTGATTTTAGAATAAAAATGTTAATACTAGTAAACACCAATTTCATACTGAAGACATGTCTTAGGGCTTAGTGTGGACCTCACTTATCCCAGAAAACAAGAATTGGATAGCAGATATCAAATAAATGAGACAACCAGATTTTGGAGATCTTGAAGGTCAAGATTAAAGTTAATATGCCATGTTTAAATTTTTTCCTAAATGGAAGCCAGATGATGGACAAAATTACCCTCCCCACCTGGCTCCTACCACCTGTCTGCTTGTTTTCTTTGTGTTGTTCCATGGGGCTGTGGCATAAGCAATTGTGATTTACACTAGGATGTAGGAGAACATTCAGGAACGTGTGGTTCTCCATCACTGCACTGAACAACCACTGGGGAGTTTTTTGAATGCTGACTCACTCATTATTGCAGCCCCAACATGCAACCTAAAGCAGGACACATATTAAACACTTAGTAAAGACTTGTTGAGTGAATGGTTGACAGAGTGCATATTAATAAGTAAATAATAATAAAAGGAAATGACTTTCAAAAAGAAGTTGTAATTGCATTACTATTTTTAAACATCACACATTTAAATGTTCATTGTTGCTAGTGCTGTGAGAGGTTTATTGCAGTTCTGCTACTGGTTTTAGGTATTATCTCATGCAAAACACCTAATTCAGGCAAGAACCAGCCTTGGTAGGTTTTTATAACTATTTTTCCTTGCAGTTCTAATATCTTACACCCCTTTTGACTCACTTGGCCTCCTTTTGGATAGTTTAATATGTATGACTCTGCTTGTTTATTCTATCCTTAGGTAGGAAATAATTTAATAATATTGCCACTTTCCATTTACAAAAACTTACAAGTTAAATGGACTTGACGAGATAAAGCATGCTAAAAAGGAGCAAGACTAGACTTCACAGTGAACATAAATCTGACTAGCATCTAATGTTGTTCTGTGATTTTCCTAGATTTTTGTTCTTTCTTTAGAAAAAGAGCATTTTCACAATTTTCTAATTAATAAAGCAATACATACTCAATGCAGAAAACAGAAAAGAACAAATAAAAATGTACTTAGACTTCCACCACACACAAATAATTACTTTTAAGGATTTTGCTATAGCTTTTCTTGGCTTCTATCTATCTTTTCATAGATTTACACAATGTATATTTTTTTACATAGGGCTTCCTACTTTTATTTATTTAGCAATGTGTCAGCAAAGTTTTCATATCATTAAATATTTAAAACTTGTGAGTAATGCTGAGTCTTAAACAATGTATTTAATAATAGTAAATTATAATGATTACAAAATTCATTTCAGTCAATCCCCTATAATTGAACATTTAAGATGCTCTAAGTTTTCATTATTATTAATTATTATTACATTTGGAAACAAATTTTCTCGACATAAGAAATTATTATAAAAATCTTGTTAATGATGGTTAGTTATACATATTAGGAGTATACACAAGTGGCCTTTTAGCCCTTGTATTTTGTAAAAATCTGTTCTTTATTTTTGGAAGGCCAGATTTTCAAATGCTTATCTCAAAATCGTTTCTGGCTTATCTGAACTCCGGCATGAGGAATAATCATGTGATCTTACAA
This sequence comes from Nomascus leucogenys, assembly GCF_006542625.1. Classification (NCBI taxonomy): domain Eukaryota; kingdom Metazoa; phylum Chordata; class Mammalia; order Primates; family Hylobatidae; genus Nomascus; species Nomascus leucogenys. The sequence goes on along the minus strand of NC_044387.1, from coordinate 32,208,276 downwards.
GTTACAACTATATCTTCACGTCCTTTTTTCTTTTTCTCTTGGACAATTACTTATGAGAAATTGGGCTAGGCACTGCACAAAAGGGAAATTATTACAAATACAACTCTTGCCCTGAGTACCATTTACTCTCAACCATTGGTTGGTCATCACCAGTCATTTCAATGAACTTGAGAATAGTTTTGTTTTCTGTCCAAGGAAAAGACCACTTGGAATTTTTATTAAAATTATATTCAGTGTGTTATTTAATAACAGAAAGTATTTACATTTGTAAAATCCTAAGCCTTCCTATCTGTTCCTGAATCTATTTATAAGCATGATTTTATATTACCTATAAACATATCATTTTTGAATCTATTCAGGTCATGTAGGTCTTTTTTTTTTTTTTTTTTTTGAGACAGAGTCTCATTCTGTTGCCCAGGCTGGTGTGCTGCAGTGCAATTTGGCTCACTGCAACCTCCACCTCCTGGGTTCAAGCGATTCTCCTGCCTCAGCCTCCTGAGTAGCTGGGATTACAGGCGCCCACCACCACACCCAGCTACTTTTTTTGTATTTTTAGTAGAGATGGGGTTTCACCGTGTTGGCCAGGCTGGTCTCGAACTCCTGACCTCAGGCAATCCACCCGCCTGGGCCTCCCAAAGCATGAATAATTTTATCTAACCCTCACAACAACTGCATGAAGAGGGAAAAATTATTATTTCTGATACATAGATGGGGAAATTGAGGCTTGGATATGTTATATATCCTGCCCAGAGCAATATACCTAGCAAGTTGCGGAAGATTTTGAGACCAAGCTGTTGGAAAAAAATTTTAAGTAAACTTTTTATTGAAGTATAACATATGTAGGGAAATGTGCCAAATAATAAATGTACAGCTCAATTGATTTCTATGAAATAAACATACTCATGTAATGAATACACAGAATATTACTGGTATCCCCAGATACCTCTCCTAGGCCCTCCAGCTGTCATTAATCCCCTTGGGGATAACCAGTAGTCTGATGTTTGCCACTGTAAACTAGCTATGCCTTATTTGGAACTTCACTTTTCTGTGTCTAGATTATTTTGTTCAACATTGTATTTTTGATTCATTGTTGGGTTTAGCTATAGTTTATTCATTGTTGTGTAGAATTCCATTTTATATATAAAACACAATTTATTTATGTATTCTATAGTAGGTGGCATTTGAGTTGTTTTCAGTTTGGGATTATTTAAATAATGTTACTATAAACATACTTTTTCATGTTTGTTGGTGTGTAAATTTCTGTCAGGTATGTACATAGGAGTGGAATTGCTAGGGACGCATATGCTTAGTTTCAGTATAGATTCCCAGATTTCCAAAGTGACTGCATCCTTTTTCACTTTTCACTGAAGTTTCTGAGAGTTCTCGTTGCTCTGGAACATTTTGCCCTTGTGCTTTTTGACTGGCAGTTGTTAATAAAATAGAAAGCTGTATTTTTTTCCTGTATGTTCATTTTATGTATTTTGCTAAGTGTCTTTTTTTTTTTAAAAAAATGCTCTAAAACCGTGGTAATATCTCCACCTTTATTTCTAATTTTGTATATTTATACATTATTTATTACACTAAAAGTTTGCCTGTTATTGGTTTAATTTCTAGCAAAATATCTATGAAAATTATTTATTAATTCTATTGTTTCAAAAATTAATATTTTCTTACTTCATACTTACTCGTTTTTAGCTTTCCTTAAGCTTATTTTTCAATCTTCATTAGCAGAATGCTTACCTAATTGATTATTGTTTAATAGTAAATTGTTTCTGCTGATGGAGTGACCAACATAAATCCAGGGGAAATCTGCTGGAGAGATATTGAGTATAAAATATTTTTTCTTTCAGAGAGAGAGAGAGAGAGAGACAGAGACACACAGGGAGAGAAATAAGGAGTTAATTACCCATTTCCTTCCCCAGGACATTGCCATGTCTGCATGTGTGGATGAAGAGTATGATTTCAATCTTAAAACCAGGAAGGGAGTTAGTCATAGGGAAAATAACAGAGCAGATGATTAAAGATATGTAGGTCTTTTCTGATATCACAAAGGCACAGCCTTTCTTCCAACTTCCTCTTATTAAAGACCAAAAACATTAAAAATAAAAAAAGGAAAAAGGAAATAAATATTTTCCCCAATTTTTAAACTTTTGAATTCTGTTTTCTATTATTGGCCAAGGCATTCTAACTGATTCACTACCCATATCTTTCTTCATTTTTTTTTTTTTGCTTGATATAACAGGGACAGAGAGCTATGAAAGTATCCTTCTACTGTTGTTTTTGTTTTTTTGAAAAAATTAGTTTTTGATTACATGATCCTGTATTTTATTATCATTCAGCTTGAAGATTCATGAGTTACAATTTTGTGTCATAAACTTATTTTGTTCTTTCCCGTCATATTCTTTTAAAATATACAATCTACAATTTTTTACCCAGCTTCTTAAAGTATTATTTTATTACTATGTGAGGATTAATTTACTTTTCTTTCAAATAGTGTTAAAATGTACTTTCCGATACAATATTGTTAAACAATTTCTTATACTCAATGCTATATTTACATATTTTCTGAGATTCACTTCTACTGTTCTTATGCCATAATTTCCCCTTTTATATGTACAAATAAACCTTAATAGAATACTTTCTTGATTTTTTTTCCAGGATAAATAAATAGATAATATTCTTTCAGTTACTGTTACACATGAAACAAAACTTCGGTGAACATAGAGCATCTGGCTTAAAATTGTTCCCCTGTTGCATTTGTAGCCGTTTTCCCCATGTTCTGGCATTTGGTGTGGTGCAGAAGAGGTCCTGCCTCAGTGTAATTGTTCTCTCGTGCTAGGTTGCATTCATTTTTTCCCACCTTTAGGCTGGTTGTCTTTCACTTCTCAACAGGGTATATCTGGGTTGATTTTTACTCTTCAGATGTAACTTCTTTAAATCTTTAGATTCAATTCAAATTTTTTTCTATTAATACTTTATTTCAGTATATTTTCTGTCCTGTTTTTCAGAATTATTCATCAAATTTGGATCTCTGTGTGCTGTCTTCCAATTTAATACTTTCTGCGTTGCTGTTCTATTTTCTTTCTTCCAGAACCTGGCAAAGTGTGTCAAGGTGGGTCACCAGATGTCTGACTCAATCTTCTATATTAATAGATTTTCTCTGTATTGTTAAAATTAATTTTAAAGTGATTTTGTAAAATTTATAATTATAGGATTTTTTCATGTTCAGCTCCTTTTAAATTTTTTCCTGTTTGCCCATTCTTCTTTTTTCTTATCACTTTGAACTTACTGATCTCACACTGAAAAGACACACTGATAGAAATGAATTTTTGAACTGAGTCCAAAGATTTAAAGAGGTTACATATAAATTGTAAAACACCTACATCTGGTTGTACCCTGATGAAAAAAGAAAGAAGACAATCTCTTTATCATGTCTGTCTTTTGTTTTGAAGTTGTTACTTAAATTTTGTTAAAATAAATTGTGGTTTATTGTTTTATTTTCCTCATTTCTTCACCTCTTCTTGCATCTGTTCCCTTGCTATGGCCTCGTCATCACAGATGGCATGTACTCATTTCATCTTGTCTCTGGGCTTGGCTATGTGACTTGCTTTGGCTGATGACACATGAGCAAAAGTCACAGTTTGTATTCTAAGTGCAAGCCTTGAAGACCTCACATGTTCTTGCTTGTTTTCTTTTCTTTCTGGCAGATCATGGAAATAATAAAACCGTGGGTAGCCTGCTGGTCAGCAGAGCCACCCTAGGTAATTAATAGACATGCAGTGACAGAAAGAGCTTCCCAGTTGAGCCCAGCCTATGTCAATAAGATTCTAGTAGATTCAAAGATGCATGAGCAGTAAGAAAAGTTTACACTTATTGGAGTGATTTGTTAAGTAGCAATAAGTAACCAATACAATATGTTTTAAAATATTTTCTCTGGTAAGTCATTTTCAAAAGTAATTCTTTCTGTGCTTCTTGCTTAATAAAATTTTTTTGTAAATCTTACTTTTAAAACTTTATTCTTTTTTGCCTTGAATTCTTCATTTAAAAAAGATTCATAGATTTTTTTTTTTCCTAATTCATCTGTCTAAATAGCGATGAGGCTTCCTCTTTGAAGATCACAGGTGAGAAGATTAGGTGCTTTCGCAGAAGCCCAACAACCTGATGGGAGTGTGGAGTGAGCCAGACCCAAATCAGAGCTTCATCCCTGCATGGCTTATTTGGCAAACTTGCCCTGCAGGTAAGCAGATCCAGTGTGACAGTATCTTCCTGTGCCAGCTGTTCATGTTTTCAAAGAAGAGATTCTTTGGGGTTTTGTTTTGTGCCTTGAACCCTTCAAAAGCAAATGTCCCAAATCTCGCTGGCTTACTACTTGTCCTGCTTCCTGCTCTTCTAAAGAAGATATCTGCTGCTTTGGGGGAAAATTGTCAGCATGGTCCAAGGATTTTATTTGCTTGATATCCTTGAAAGAGACTAGCCAGCTGCTCACAAATCTCACTTCATCTCCCTCTTAGATATTCAGCTAACCTATATTTTTGTTTCCTCTGCCTGTGGTCATGTGATTGATTTCTTAGGAATATAATGTGAATAGAAGTGATATTGTTATTTACAGGTCTGGCTCATAAAAACTTCCTATGAACAATTCCCAACTTTCCAACAGAGGCTAAAGAAAACGGAGAAAGTCCAGTAACCAAGGATTGCATCTGACCCACTGCAGTAGGCAATAAACTTTAACAATTATTGAAAAAGCAGAGATTTTGTAAGATTCTTCAGTTAAACAAAGTAACTATACTTGTTGTAAAGATCAAATTCAGAGAGATCTAGACTACGGCAAAAAGTATCACTCATCTCTACTATTAAATCAGACTGTATGTTAGGTCTTTCAACATGACCATCCTTGAATTTAACCTAAATGTCTCCATTTTCTGCTAACTGCTACAGCAAGGCAGTGTCCAGTCATTTTTGTGTAGTGCTGCTCCCACTTACACTCACACACCCTGTTTAGTTCAGATTCCGGTGTCTCTGGATCAATTACTGTGAAAGGAAGGTGGCAGAGGTGGGATGGGGCAAAGGAAGTACAGCTGTGATGCACCAAAATGGCAGGGTGCTCTGGAATGAGTACTGACATACAGAGCCAGGGTCCCATTTTGGGCTCAAATTGTTGAGTTTTTGTCCTCTGCAGGGCTGAAAATCAGGTCTTGATATTCCTGCCTTGCTCAGTCACCACAGTGACCACTCCCACATGGCTGTGATCTTAACTAGATCTCTACAGTTGAAGATGGTCATTTGGGACCAACTTGGGGAGCTATATGCTGCCTGACCACACTCCTAGTGACTGGGCAGCGACTTCTACCAAATCCTAGTTAATCTTACATTTCTTCTCACACACTATTTTTTTTCTCCCATTTTTAAATAATATGCTGTTTTTTCCTCCATGAAAATGTTTGGTGTGACTCCTAACAGTTCTCTATTTTTTTTTTATTAAAAGAAATTGGCAGTGCTCAATGTCTGTGCAGAGTAGAAGAGGCACCTTGAGACAAATTACTTTTGATCACCAAATAATTACTTAAAGGGCTGTTGGTCTCTTTTAGTTATCAAATTTTATTGGTATACCTAATGTATTTGACACCTGAAGTAAATAATTTTTAAATATCTTCCCTCTATTCTAGAAAATTATTTTAGTAAATTTCATAAAATGAAATAAATAATAGTAATGGATAGATTTTTAAATTATGCTTTATATGTATAATCATATAGCTCAGAAATATAAAACAAATTTAAAACAAACCAATTAAAACAAAAATAAATAAAACAAGAATGAAAAAAGAAAAAATAGAAGGAAAAATAAATAAACAAAGTAATTAGAATGGTATAAAAAGAACAAAGTACAATTAATTCAATAATTTTGATAGCTACACAGCAGTTGAAACTCTGAACTTTTGGTTACAGTCTGATATAATAAGTCATCTGTATAATTGGTAATTAATAAGTGAATTATAAGAGAAGCAAAATATCTATAAAGGCTAAAATTTAGGCAACTAGGTCATAGCCCTGATGTAACATTTTATTATTATGATTTGTTTATTATTTTAAAAACAAGATAGTTTCTTAAAAAGTTAACCATAAATTTACCATCTGACACAGCAATTTCACTACGAGGTATTTGTGCAAGAATAGATGAAAACATATGTCCATTCAAAGACTTGTGCACCAATCTTCATGGCAGCATTTTTACTAATAGCCAAAAAGTGAAAACAGTTTAATGCCCATCAATTGGTAAAGGAATTAACAAATGTGGTATATCTATATGTGCAATATTATTTGGCAATAAGACATAGTTTATCCATATGATGGATAAACCTCAAAAACATCATGCTAAGTGAAAGAAGTCAGATGCAAAATATTACATAGTATATAATTCCCCTTACTTGAAAAGTCCAAAAAAGGCAAATCTGTAGAGTTGGAATGCAGATCAGTGATTACCCCTGGTTGGGGGTAGGAATGAAGATTGATTGAAGAAAGGCACAAGAGACCTTTTAGGGCTGGTGGAAATGCTCTAAAACTAGGTTGTGGTGATGGTTTCACAACTCTAAATTTGTGAAAAATCACTGTATTCTTAAAATGGATGATTCTTTTGCTGTGCAAATTGTACCTCAATAAAGTTGTTAAAAAAGCAAACACATAACAATTAAAATGAATAAAGTGGAAAGACATTAAAATTCAGTAAAAATTTTTTTCATTTGTACTAACAAATATCAGTTTTGGCGTTTTAATTTTTAAACACAAAAATACTAAGTGTTCACATGGAATGACATAATTGAAGTAATTCAAAGTTTTTTTTTTCATTTTCACTTCACTAATTATTATTTCTTTTCAATCCGCTATTGAGACAAGGAAATATGCAGCCAAGGAATTGGAGACACAAACAAGTAGCTGAAAGTGACATGGAAGGTTCTGGGCTGTTTGAACTTACACTCAGATGAGTACACAATGCTGAAGCTGCCTGTGTTGGCCGACTTTATAACTGACATTTTCATGAATTAGCTTTATGGTAGAACATAATGATTATTAAATGACAAGTAATTAAAATATTCTCATTTAAACTTCACATGTATATTATTAAAACACAACTGTTTCCACAGCAAGTGTTTACAACTTATAGTATATCATATCAATAGAACAGAAGCGAAAGGAAACATTTCAGTAGATGTAAAAAGTATCATTTTTAACATTTATTAGTAAATATTAGCTTATTGACAACCCAATTTAAATGTAATATAATAAGAGTGGATGGACATGGTTTTAACATACTAAGAACAGTTTTGCCTCAAAGGAAAGCTAACATTTTGCTTAGTGTTCATTCACTAAAGAGCATATTTTAACTTGTGTAATGATACTTGGCAATACAATTAGAAAAAAGCAGAAGAAAAAAAGAGTATAAGATGTAAGATATACATGCATGAAGTCCAGATTCTAAGATTAGATTGTTAACCCAGAAAATCTAAAAGAATGAATTTAAAAAATTAGGGGAGAGGGGGCCAAGGTAGCTGACTAGAAGTGGCTAGTGTGCACTGCTCTCATGGAGAGGAGAGAGTAGTGCATAAACGCTAGCTCCCCAACTGGATGTTCCAGGTGGACACATTGGGATTCTTAAAGGAAGTAAGGCAATCTACGGAGAACAAAGAAGAGTGAGTCACGACAGCCACCCAACTGGGACTGGCATGGCGTCAGGGGAAGACTCCCCACTGTGGGGAAACTCTGAGTGAGTGAGACCCCCCTCCCTGCCCCGGACACAACTTCCACCACAGACCTTTGTAACCATAGTCTCAGGAGATTCCCCCATGATGTCACCCACTGGGGCCTCCACACTGACAGAGAGCTACTTAGAGTCTGGGCAGAGCTGCTGCTCAGGCACATGAGGAATCTCAGGGGCCTTGGATCCCTAGGTACTCGGCACCAGCACCTGCAGCTTCGGCAATGGGGGAGGCCAAAGTCCCTTGCATACTTCCAGGATAGGGGCTGAATCCACAGGACTGAGGAGTGAATTGACTGCAGGCCTCACCTGCACTGCACCTCACTGGACAAGGGCCTAGGACTCTAGCGTGGCCAGGTCAGCCCTGCCTGAGCTCACTGGCTGGTAGCAACCTGGCACTTTCCGGGGGTGAAGCTCCCAGAGGGAGCGGGCAGACCTGTCAGTTATGCTGCTCTGCATCTCCTGCCCCTACTGCCCTCAGGCTCTGGAGGGACTGAAGTGATTAAGGACTAATTCAGGCCCCCAGCACAGAGCAGCTGCCTTACAGAAAAGTGGTCAAACTGTTTTCCACATAGGTCCCTGCCCCTCAGTGAGCAGGCCCTCAGCACAACCACCCTATCCCATCCTGAACACTTGAGTTGGTGGCAGTTCTGTGTTTCTTTGGGGAGGAAATCCCAGAGACAAACCACAGCCCCTCAGCCATTGCAGCTGCAGTGGTACCATCCTCACCACTCACAGGCTGGGGAAAGAACAAAGGGCTTGGTCTTGTCACTGCTACCTCCAGCACACCCCAGCCACCATACAGAGAGAAGTCCAGGCCCTCTTCTCTGTGAACCCCCACCCACTACTCTTCACCAGATAGGGCCCCCAGATCAGAACTGCAGAGCAGCCACTTCACCCCCGACTGAGCATTCTCACTGGTAGTGGCTCTGTATTTCCTTGGAGTAGAGCTTCCAGAGACAACTGATAGCCCCTCTGTCACTACTACTGCCGCAGTTCTACCCTTGCTGACCTAAACTGGGGAAAGAATAAAGAGCCTGAGATCTTTACTTGTGCCTCCAGCATGCCACAGCCGCCATACACAGAGGGGTTCAGTCTCTCTTCCCTGTGAGTCTCTGAGTCCCTACTCTTCATCAGGCAGGGCCCCCAGCTTGGGTCAGGAGTGCAGCCACTCCACAGCCTCTAGCTGAACATTCCCATTGACAGCAGCTCTGTGTTTCTTGGGTGGATCTCACGGAGGCAAGTGAAGGCCTGTCTGCCACTGCCACTGCCACTGCCACTGTGCTGGTACTGCCCTTGCTGCCCTTGGGCTGGGGAAGGAGCAAATACTCTGATTGCTTTACTCACACCTCCATCTCACCACAGCCATCCTAAGGAGAAGAGACCAATCTGTCTTCCCTGTAAGCCCCCACCTCCCCTGCTTGTCACCAGGCAGGGTACTATAGCTTGGGCCACAGTGTAGTCACTCCACCCAAGGCTGATTGATCTGATTGGTGGTGGCACTGCATTTCTCTGGGGTGGAACACCAGGAGATAAGTGAAAGGCCCTCTGCCATTGACACTGCCAAGTTTCCTTCTTCTCTGCCTGTAAGCTAGGAAGGGAACATAAAACCTGAGCTTACCTTAGGACTGTGATGTGTAGCCCAGGAATGCCAAGCCAAAATCTGCAGCCGGCAGAGTGGGAGAGGAGGCCACACTCTCAGAGCACTGAGAGGGAGCATGGCTTACAAACATGAGGAAATACAGAGGAGCCGAGTGGCTGAGCAGCAGCTTACCTATTGGCTGGTGCATCTAAGCACCATTTACTGGATCACAGCCAAAAACTCAGCCCCCAAATTACTTTGCTAATATTATTCCCTTATCCCATGAAGCCAAGGACAAGAATTCAGCTACAAATAAAGTTCCAGCACAAAACCTTGTCCTTCTAAAAACATCCAGAAGCAAAGTCAACAAAGACCATACAAAAATTACTCCACAGTTGAAGGACCATTAGCCTACACAGACGAGAATGAATGAGTGCAAGAACTCTGGAAACTCAAAAAGCTAGAGTGTCTTCTTTCGTGCAAATTACCACACTAGTTTCCTAGCAGTGGTTCTTAACCCAGCTAAAATGGCTGGAATGACAGAATTCAGAATATGGATATGAATGGAGATCATTAAGACTTAGGAGAAAGTTGAAACCCAATCCAAAGAATCTAAAGACTACAATAAAATGATATAGGAGCTGAAAGACAAAATAGCAATTTTAAGAAAGAATCAAACTGATGTGATAGAGCTGGAAACACACTACAAGAATTTCATAATACAATTTGCAAATATTAACAGCAGAACACACCAAGCTGTGGAACGATTCTCAGAGCTCAAAGCCTGCTTCTCTGAACTAAATCAGTCAGACAAAAATAAAGAAAAAATAAAAAAGAATGAACAACCTCTCTGAGAAATATGAGACTATGTAGAAAAGCAAATCTAAGACTCACTGGTATCCCTGAAAGAGGGAGAGAAAGCAAGCAACTTGAAAAACATATTTGAGGATATCAATGAAAATTTCCCCCACCTCACTAGCGAGGCCAACATTCAAATACAGGAAGTGCAGAGAACCCACCCGTGTGAGATACTATATAAGATGACCAACCTCAAGACACACAGTCATCAGATTCTCCAAGGTCAAAATGAAAGAAGAAAGTGTTAAAGGCAGCTAGAGAGAAGGGGCAGGTCACCTACAAAGGGAAGCCCATCAGACTAACAATGGACCTTTTAGCATAAATCATACAAGCCAAAAGAGATTAAAGCCTATATTTAGCACGCTTAAACAAAAGAAACTCCAACTAATAATTAATATCCAGTCAAACTAAGCTTTATAAGAGAAAGAGAAGTAAAATTCTTTTCAGACAAGTAAATGCTAAGGAATTCGTTACCACCAGACCTATTTTACAAGAGATCCTTAATGGAGTGCTAAACATGGAAATGAAAGACCATTATTGGTCTCCACAAAAACACAATTAGGCACCTATACCGTTGACATTATAAAGCAACTGCACAATCAAGTCTGCATAATAACCAGGTAACATCATGATGACAGAATCAAATCTGCAGTATCAATATTAACCTTGAAGGTAAATGGGCTAAATGCTGCAAATAAATGGCACAGAGTGGCAAGTTGGATAAAGAAACATGACCCCATGCCATGCAGTCTTCAAGACACGTATCTCACATGTAGTGACACCCATAGGTTCAAAGTAAAGAAATGAAGAAAAATCTAACAAGCAAACGGAAAACAAAACAAAACAAAAATCAAGGAGTTGCTATTTTAATTTTAGACAAAACAGGCTTTAAACCAACAACAATAAAAAAAAGACAAAGAAGGGCATTACATCATGGTAAATATTCCAATTCAACAACATTTAACTATCTTAAATATATATGCACCCAATACAGGAGCACCTAGATTTATAAAACAAGTTCTTAGAGACTACAAAGAGACTTGAGTGTGGAGGGTGAGAGGAGGTTTAGGATCAAAACACTACCTGTTGGATACCATGAGTATCACCTGGTTTACAAAATAATATGTACACCAAACCTACACAACATGTAATTTATCTATAGAGTCAACCTGCATATGTACTCCTGAAACTTAAAAAAAAAAGTTAGAAAAAAATTAGATGCTGGGAAAATTCAGAGTCACAGCTCTTTTTAAAAATTTTAATAAGGAAATTTTTTTCCATATATAAACAATAGCTTATTAGAAAACATAAATGAAAAGAATTTTTTCTTCACAATTCCAATTCCACACACAAAATATCTAGAAATATACTTCATAAAAGGTGTGTAATACCTACATAAAGAAAGAGTAAAAACATTTCTGAGGAACATAAAGGATGACTGAAGAAAATACAAAGATACTCTACATTCTTGGAAAGGAAGAATCAGTATTGTGAAGATATCAACGTACCTAAATTGATCTGGAAATCCAATATGATATCAATTATTAAAATAACAGATTCACTAAAATAATGAATCTGTTTTATTTCTACTAACAATATAATATAAAACTCTCTGGAGGAATTAACATAAAATAATATTCTGAGGAATCCTGAAAAAGAAAATTAATAATGAGGAACTAGCCTTAGTGTTTCTGGAAATATATGTAATAAAGCAACAAAAATTAAAATTCTTTAGTCCTTATGAATAAATAGACAGCAACAGAACACAATCTAGGTACAGTCCCAAACACACGAAGATTTAATTTATAACAAAGTGACTAAATATTTAGAACAAAATTAAGTAAACTTGGGTCTTTATCTCGCTCCTTACACCAAATATTTAAACATTAAAAAAAACCCCACATAAATTCTAGGAAAAAATAATAGTAACTTTATTTATTATTTTAGACCAAGAAAGGACTTCTCAAGTGACCTAAACTCAGAATTGAGAAAGTGTCTATGAGAACCAAAGCAAACCATCCATCCAAACAAAATAAACTTCTGTCTGGTGAAAAGAATCATCAACCAAGTAAACACAACTGGTAGTTTTTTGGGGAAAAATTGCAATACTTCTGGCAGAAAATGTCATTGATTTATAAAAAGGTCAAACAATATAATGGCAGTCAAAATCAGATCATTTAAATGAGGAAAAAATTAGGGATATACATTCAACAAAACAGTCATAGACCATGGAAACAGAAAGTCCCTAAAAATGTTAATAATGTTGATTTTTATTGTTTTATCTTTGTTTTCCATTTTATGCACCCAAGATTTTCCTTTGCACCTTAGAATACTTTCTTTAAAATGTCCTTGCTCTCTTAATTTTCTGAGTTGCTACTTTCTCATTTTCCTTGCTGATTATAAAACAACTGAAGGATAAGAAACACATGTTTTTCTATAACTGTTTTTAATTAAATGTTTGGTAAAACTGAGATGATTGTAATTACTCTTTTGTTATCTTCAAGAATCTACTCAAGCTTCCTCAGTTTCTCAGATCATTCTTGGGCAACAAACGAACAAGAAAGAGGATGTCTTATTATCTGGTGTCTGGCTAGCTGATTTAATAACCTAGAAGACAGTGTTTGAAGAACACAAACTCTAAAGTCCTTCACTTTAAAAAAAAAAAAAAAAAACTTTCCCGAATTGCTTACCATTTGGGAAAAATTGCCTTACCTTCTTCAGTCATCTCTGATGTTGTCACCCTCAGAGTAAGAAGTACGCATTCATAAGGAACCATAACGTCCTTCAGGAAATCCACTACACCCTACAATTTTACCTAAATTTTGATGTTGTTTTTTTCTGTCCATTTTACCCTCTAGGGAAATGGATCTCATGCTGTTTATCAGTTTCTGAAAGTTGTTATTAATCTCCCCTCATCCCCAAATTGAAGAACTTTGCTTAAATCTTAGAATCAGAACTTTGGCTCCAGTAATAAAGACTTTTCAATATCTTTGTCTCCCATTGAGTCTTACCTAACGAAATAGAGCCTCCACAGTGGGAATTTGAAATGTTTTAGAATCTTTTTTTCTTTTGACATAGTGATTGGTGGGATGCTACAGGCAGTTAGTGGTTAGGGTCCAGAGATGCCAGACATCTTGCAGTGAGAGGGATAGTCTGTACAAGGAAGAATTCTCACGTGTTCTGACTAACATTGGATATTATTACAGGTGAAAGCATTGGAATCATGTGAACCTCGACCTGTGTTTTGCATATGTATACATGAAGTGAGTTTTGTATGCTTTATTTTTTCACTATTTGAAAAATGTAACTGCTTATTTTCTATTGTTGTGTAACAAATCACTATGCACTTAGCAGCTTAATAAAACATGTATTTATTATCTCACAGTTTCTATGGGTCATAGGCCACCAGTTTGGACACACTTAGCTGAGTCCTCTGCTCAAGGTCTCACGTACCTGTTATTAAGATGTTGACCAGAGATATGGCCTCATCTAAAGATTAGGTTCTCTTCTTAGTTCACGTGGTTGGTGGTGGAATTCATATCCTTGCAGCTGTAGAACTCATAGCAACTTGCTTCTTCAAGGCCAGCAGTAGAGATAACTCTGTTTCCAGTCTCTCTGTTCTCTAGACTCTTGTTTAAAGGGCTGGCCTGATGAAGCCAGGTCAAGTCAAGATCATATCTTTCTTAATGAACTCAAAATCAACTTTGAGAAACCCTAATGGCATGTATTAAATCCCTTCATTTTTGCCACCTGTTGTGCAATAATCACTGGATTGATATCTCATCAAGTTTGTCATAGTCTATTGGTTAGAAGCAAGTCACAGGTTTCATCTACCCTCAAGGGGAGGGGATTGTAAAGAGCTAAAAGTAATTGGGAGTCACACTTGAGTGTGCCTGAGGTAACAACCATTGCATAAATCAAGGAAACATTGAATTCTGCTTTGTATGAACTCTACTTAAGTTGCTCACCATTTTGAAGAATGAGTTTACCAGCAGCACTTCTCATAATAGTCTACACTTACAGATGCTCTAGTCACCATGATTCCACACAGAAGGGCAAACATCTGACTACTTCACTATGTCTTCTAGAGTACAGAGCTTTACATAGAGAAATGTTTAGTTTTATATAAATGACTCTTCTTATTTTCTTTATATTATAGTTAATACATTGCATTGCCTTTTTGAAATCACATGCATAGGTAGTTTATGTTACCTACAGATTTAATTTCCAAACAGTAAATGCAGAATTATAAAATATCTGTTGGCCTAGTTGGGTTGAAACCATTATGATAGGTAGATAGAGTGGGCTAAGGACATGAATAGACAATTCTCAAAATAAAATATACAACTGGCCAACCAACATATGAAAAAATGCTCAACGTCATTAATGATCAGGGAAATGCAAATCAAAACCATAATGTGATACCATCTTACTACTGTAAGAATGGCCATAATCAAAAAATCAAAAAACAGTAGATGTTGGTGTGGATGCGGTGATCAGCGAACACTTCTACACTGCTGTTAGGAATGTAAACTAGTACAGCCACTATAGAAAACAATATGGAGATTCTTTACAGAACTTAAAGTAGAACTACCATTCGATCCAGCAATCCCACTACTGGGTATGTACCCAGAGGAAAAGAAGTCATTATACAAAAAAGATACTTGCACACACATGTTTATAGAAGCACAATTCACAATTGCAAAATTGTGGAACCAACCTAAATGCCCATCAATCAACGAGTGGATAAAGAAACTGGTATATATATACGATGGACTACTACTCAGCCATAAAAAGGAATGAATTAACAGCATTTGCAGTGACTTAAATGAGATTGGAGATTATTATTCTAAGTAACTCAGGAATGGAAAACCAAACATTGTATGTTCTCACTAATAAGTGGGAGCTAAGCTATGAGGACACACAGGCATAAGAATGATACAATGGACTTTGGAGACTCTGGGGGAAGGTTGGGGGGAGGGGGGCGAGGGATGAAAGACTACAAATATGGTGCAGTCTATACTGCTCAGGTGATGGGTGCATCAAAATCTCACAAATCACCACTAAAGAACTTACAAATACCACCTGTACCCCAATAACTTATGGAAAAAGAAAAATAATAATTCAAAAATTCTGCTTTTCTTTTTTACATAAAGATACTGAGAATCTTTTAGCCATAATCCCAATCCATTAGCACAGACTAATTTATGAGATTAATTTGAAAGCATGGGAGGCCTGAACTGAATAAATTAAATAAAATAGCTAAATTGTGAAACAGGCTAGAGAAGAAGTTATACACAACTAGGTTAGCAAAGCAAGAGAACTTATGAGTTATCTGTCAGCTACGGGCTTCTCATTCAAACAAGATCAAGGAACCTGGGAAGTGGATACCCAATGTAGGAGTTGCCAGAAGATATGGAAGACTCGTAAAAGACACAGTCATGGACTTCACTCTTGGCTTACGGTGACCCTAATTATAAAAAGACTAATTCTGCAGCAAGAAATGTTTTATTTATTGACTTTCTTAAGATAACCAACTTATTCTGAAACTAAACCAATAATTTGTATACTGATGCTAATTGACTGGGATTATTAAAAGGCTATTTTTCCCCAAATTAAAAAAAAAAAACTTTTTAGTATGTCCCTCTCCCTCTTTCATTCCCTCTCGGTTTTTCTCTCCTTCTCTTTCTTTCTCTCTTTCTATCCCCTCATCTATCTTTGGAAGGGTCAGCAGAATATTGCTAACAAGTTGACACTCAGGCCACATTAGGTACAATACGCTGATTGCGTAACAAGGCTGTCAAAGGTTTGCCCATTGGGCAGACACAGTAACTAGGGATATCTTTCTGAAAGAAGCAATTGCTCATTAATGCAATGTTTTAGTGCCCATTGCCATCTGCCCAAAGTTCCAGGGCACTTGTGCAAGTGGCCCCTTTTCACTCCCTTGAGAGATCCCTGTTCCTACACAGTGGTATTGTCAACCTTACTCTTTGAAGATGCTGGATATTTGTAGGGCCAAACACTGGGAATTCGTATGTGGAGAATGAGGTTCAGCACTTGAAGAAATAATTTCATACACTGCAGGACCAAGGCAATGGTTGGGAAAGGCTTCACAATAAGAGACAGTTTTGTGGAATTTTCAGTCACATATTCCCATATTTAACTTGAATAAACCTTAGCAAGGGTGATAAGATCATTGTAAGCTTTAATAATAGACATTCAAATCTCATTTCTTGAGATTTGGGTAGCTCATCACTTAATAATTAATATTGTAGTGAACAGAGTAGCTGAATATGTCCATGACACATGGCCTATTGGGTAAAAGATTTTGATCTGAAATAGCCTTGTTAATTGCATTCTGTATCAGTTTAAGAGGCTACCAAATTTCTGTAAAGCCAAGCATTCTAGTCACTTTCCAAATGTAAGCTTAAGATCTGAATACGAATTTATAGATTCTTTAAACCTAGGAAACAGAATGCAAAGCAATTACATTTGACATAGTCATTTTTGCCTTTGTGCAATTTTCACACTTGAAAAATGCATTGCAGCTGTGCATGAATGCCATTCTAACCCCCAACTTTTTCTAACAGCCACTGGGTGTTTTTCTTTTTCTCTGCCCCTTATCTTCCTATTGAGGATAATTTGGAAGGTAAAGAAGAGACACATATGTTGCAGGAGCAACATATGATAATGACGATTTTTCTTTCTGTCTTGAAACAATGATAGTGGTGATTTTTGGCCTTGTTTAAGATTGTCTGCATGTGGTACCAAGTACCATTAGGGGATGGCCTCTAACAATATAATTTTGACCATGTCACTTCTTTATTCAAAGACGTCCAGTGGCATTCGACCTCAGCCAGAGAAGAAGCTCTTAAGGGATCAGGTGCCTCATTTCACCCATGGGCTGCTCAAGCATTTCCAGCCTCCTCACTCCTGACACACACAGGCACATGCTCTCTGTGGAGTCTTTGCACTTCTGCTTTCCCTCCTGAAATGCTCTTCCCCTGGGTGTCTTCATCCTACCTCCCTCAGCTCTTTCATCTTGTTTAAAAAATGTCATTTTCTCAGTGAGACCTTCCTTGTCTTATTCAGTTTGGGCTTCTCTAATAAAAATACTACAGACTGAGTGACTTAAACACCAGAAATTTATTTCCCACAGTTCTAGAGGCTGGGAATTCTGAGATCAGGGTACCAGCCTGGTTGGATTCTCAGTTTAGAGACAGCTATCTTCTCATTGTGTTTCACCTGGTGGAGAGCAGAGAGGGAAGAAGCAAGCTCTCGCACGTCTCTTCTTATAAGGACACTAATCCCATTCATGATGGCTCCATCCTCATGACCAAAGGCCTTGCCTCAAAATATCATCACATTAGGGATTTGGCTTCAACATTTGATTTTGGGGGTGGGGGACAAAAAATTTAGTCCATAGCATTCCCAGGTGATTTGTTTAAATTTTCTACCTAATCTCTTCTGTGCTTAAATTTATCTCCTTAGTATTGTAACCCATCTATGTATCTATCTATTTATCACCTATGTATGTACGTATGTATGTACTATGAATGTGTGTGTATGTATGTAAGTATATAGGTATCTACCTGTCTAGTTTATCTAACTTGCTTCAGAGACAGGAAACTCTTTGAAGAGCAGTGTTTTTTTCTTTTTAGTTGTCGTTTAGGTATAACTATGTCACTAGAAAGTAAAAAGGCAAAAAGATTCTTTGCATATACATTTATAGAAGTACATACTAATTGAATAAAAGTATTTTATATCTACCACCTTGGCCACCTATATGTTTTAAGGTCTACAGAAGGAATTAAAAAAATATACAGTGCAACAAAACCATGGCTTTGACTTCTTATTTCTTCTTCAAAGGTAGTATGCAAAGGGAAAGCCATGGCAATTGTCAGTCTTGTAAATGGGAATTGTGGCATTTGAGATCCAGGTTTACTTTATTTAAACATGCTTTCTACAATAAAAATTATGTTTCCAGACTCCTAATTGTATTTTCTGAAAAGAAAAGAGAATGACAATAATTCCCGTGGTCTTAACTCTGTTCTTTCATTAGATTAAAAATTTTCTTTAAATGTCCTAAGAAAAAATTGGATTCAATTTTGGACCAGAATGAATGCGGGAAGAACTACAAATTTAGGTGGAAAATTGACCATTCCAAATTATAAAAGTCAATATTTATAAATTAATCTGAAAACAATTGCAGCAACAATGTGTTTAAACAGAGCTATCCTTGTCACATAGTCATTCTAAGTAAAAAGGGGTCTCTTCTTCATTGAAATCCAAACCACAAGAATTCCCAGTTCCAAATTCTTTCTTTTTTGTGTGTGGCTAATACCAATTGAAGAAGTCCAAGGAATGCTGAAAATGCTTTTCCTGAATCAGCTTCTTTTTTATTTTAAATAAATATTTTTTGATGTAGACACTTTGCCAAAAGATCTTAATAGTTTTAATAACTGATTATCCACAGAAAATGCAACTTTTTGCCTCTAGTTTCAAACAGAAGATGCAGATGAATGACACACAAATAAAGTATTATTGAATTCAAGGGTGTGTTCTTTGGATATCTTTTGAAAAATTGTTCTTTACATAAGTTTTTATATCGGACTTATAAATGTGAAAATGTTCACATCACAATGCACACAGGTTTGCATTTGCTTTCTTTTCTGCTTAACTTGGAATTTTCTATGCTTGACTATGTAATATAATAACATTAAAAGACACTGTTCTTTCTTCCCTCTTGTTTGGGATGCAATTAATGAATATCTAACTCATGGCCATTCTCAAGATATCTTAGTTTCATTAAGAAAAGGTTGAATCTCATAACTGTATTAATATCTTGTGAATGTGCCTTATCATATTTGTCTGGGTTTTTGCTATTCATTTCCTTGTGATAAAATTCCTGGGTAGAGCAAGTCTTCGGAAGTAAGCCCACAGGGCTGCCTGGCAAGTTTATTTTGGGAAGGAAATAATAAATTTAGAGCTATTACCGCAGGAGCCCTTATCAAGCTCATTTCCTCATCTAATGCTTCACAAGCTAATATTACATGTTTAGCAGCAACTTCAAAGAAACAGTACTGTGCTTTGTAGGTTTTATTAATGAGAAATTTCTCTGAGGGCACCAAGTGTTTACCATTAACATGACTACAATCCACAGACTTGCAAACATAGGTCATAAAAGCCTTAGCTGCCATAGCCCAAGACACTATTAATGTGATTCTGTGTTAACTGCTGAATTACAAGGGCTGGGGCAGAGGCTGGGGGCTGGAGGGAGGGCAGGCTGAGCTGGGAAGCAGTATTATGCCTACAGTCTTGATTTGTCTGCACTCTCTCTTCTCCATTACAGTCCAATGTATTGAAAATAGTGATGTAGCCTAACAGCAATATAGTCAAAACAATGTACAGAGAGTGTCAGTCCATACTCAGGTAACAATAAGAGGATTGTTTTTTCTGTATGGCACATTTAAATCCAGACCCTTATCTATACAGAGAAGCATTTAATGTTCTAAATTAGAATAGCAGAATAGCAAACATTTAGGCATGGCACGTAAGAAAGAGATTTGAAGTAAGGAAAGATCAGGGTTAGCTTCAAGGCAAGAGCCTTGTTAATCCTGAAAGTTCTTAATTAGAAAGATGAGTGATATTTGTGTCTTCCAAATCAAGATACCTCGTTGTTCATTTCAAGACTTTGCAGTGTGATTGTTTTCTGACCTTAAAATATGAGAATATTATTTTCGTTTGCTGTATATTAGATTAGACTTACGGGGCAGGCTGTTCTCTTTGTCAGCTAACAGCAAGCCTCTGTTGGACAGAAGTAAGGAGATAATTTTAATTAAGTGTTATCTATACATGTCTCATATAATTTCCCACTTGAACACTATTTCATTTCCATTTTAAGCTGCTACCATTCTGTTCAATAAAAACCACCTTAGGTGGGCTTCTTTTTCATATACAGATTAAACCTGTTTAAGAAAATTCAGAGAGGAGGAGTGCCCATGCGCAGGGTCTGCTAGGCTTTACGGACACCCCTGCTGCAAATGAGCGGCAGCTGCACACTAGGAACGGCTCTAATGTCCAGAGTGAGAAAACCAAAACATCCCCTGGAATTTGGCGATACTTTAGGAAAAATTGGATAAAAATACGGAAATTATAGGAAAATCATTAGTAGTTGTTTGGTCATTTTTCTGTGTCAGTAGACTTTTGTTTAATATATTAGATATTTGAGCAGCACTGTAAGGGCTTTTGTTTAGTTTCTTTCAAATTAAAAATAGCCAGTTGAGCAGCCAGCTTTACAGAGTAGGGTTATAAATTAGGAAAGGAAGAAAGGAGAAAATGATATGGAACTTCTAAGTTAAAATAAACCTTCCTATCCAATTTAAAGTTTATAAAGGGGAGAGATATATCCGAAGGACCCCTTTTTTATGTCTTAGAGTTAGCTATCAAACTACCTCTGTGATGACTAATATTTGTTTAGAACTCAATTCTTGTTGAAAGGGGGAGGATCTTTCTTTCCAATTAAAACAAAAATTGCAAAACCCTAAATAAAATTTCGACAGGAAATTAAAGATAGGACATCAATTTTTTTTGTTTTCTTTAAGCAAATTATTATTTTATATTTTCACACAATCCTTTGAAAGAGGTGGAATAGTTTGGAATAGTGATTTTGAAATTCAGTTGCCATAAAACTCAAGTGTTACATAAACCAGGTCAAGTTATTTTACCATGAAAGTCAAATGATGGCAATTTTTGAAGAGAAAATATATAAAATGGACCTATTTTTTTTAATTTTTCTTTTTTTTAATAACTTAAAAACATTTTCTTACACCCAAATATACTGCAGTATTTGATTTGGCACAGGCATACATTTAGTTTATTTGAGTTTAATAATTATTTGGTTTAATAATTCCACATTTCATGGTGTTCTGTAAAATGGCTCACAGCATGCAGGTGCTCTTCTACCTGAACAAAACTGGGAAATAAGTACCTACGTCTGTCTTTCAGGCTATTTCTTGAACTCTACTTTATTTGAACTTCATGGGGCTTATAAAAAAATAATAGCTTTCAATAACAAGCCCCAATCTCCCCTAAGAATAAGCAGAGAACAGTTTGAAAGGAATCACGGCACATGACATTTAGGTTTCATCCTGTGTCCTCAACTGTTTCAAAGTCTTTGGCTTCCTTTTGGGTTTCCCTTAAAATCGGTATCACTCATGAGTGCTTGCTTGCCTATATTTATTAAAATATGTATATATTTAAGATGCAGTTATTTTTCAGAGCATCATTTCCTCTGATTTTCTTGCTTCTTTCTCCCCTTTAACAAGTTTTTATTTCTAAGTTAGTAAAATGACTGTAACTTTTATCATATCTTACCTTAGAATGACAGATTTATCCCTATCTAGTGCCACCCTGGATGCTGGGTATGGGAGTGATGATACACAATTTCCACAAAAAATTGAAATAACAAGATGTATAATTTTAGAAGTGGGTATGCCTGTCATTTTCTAAATTTGTAAAATCTACTGCAGGATATATTAGGATACTATCGAAATTGTCATTTTTGTAGGTAAAAATAGTCAAATACTGCCAGTTTCAGGAGGTTCATTAATTATAATGTCACTCCTGCATTTGTTAGACATGTTATATTGATTTCCATTGTTTTTACTTCAATACACTACAAAAATATAAACATCTATTTTGAAACAAATAGAATCTTCTTCATCCCAGCTTCCTCAGAACACCACTCTAAATATAGTTAACATTGTTTTACATGTCTAATTCCCTGATGTACCATTTCACAATTGCATATGTTTTTTCTAAAACTTCAATTACTTTCAGTTGTTGCCCCAAATGAATGGAAATTCATAACATCACTTGCTGACTTTAGCTGGAATTAAACTACCAATACTCTTTAAAAAACTAAATATTTTACAAAGAGATAGCTGCGAATACTTTAGCATTACAGACTGGGCTATATCATGATGTCACTTTCAGCAACTTAATGAGCAATACCCAATTTTCTCTCCCATGGTTTTGATGATTCATCTGTTCTTTCCTGCCTCTGGATCAAGACCATATTTTACCAGGAGTCCTGTTACATCCTCCCTTGTTCAGTACAGAATTGCTCCCACCTTTCCTGTTAACACCTGTACCAAGCTGTTGAGGAAACAGTTTCAAAGCAATCCTTGAAAATGAGATTCTTGTCTCTACCTTAAAGGAGGAAACATTTATTCCAAATAGGAGAGAGATTGTTATAAAGCCAAAATTACTTGTAGTCGCATCTAAATATTTAATTTTACTTTGTTACTAAGGTTACTTACTATAGTAAAAATTTTTCATGGGCATGCCACACTGAAAATTGAACCTATGGTTCAATATATCATGTATCTTGCTTCTGTGTTATTTATTACACTATATTAATAAATCCATATATTTTCCAGACTTAAATGAGAAGAAAATTTATAATATTTTCTGTATTGAAACTCAATATGCGAAGCTGCCAAATTATTATTAATAACCTCATTTTTGATAATAGTCAAAATTAGTTTGTGAATGCATACTGAATCCATCCATCCATCCATCCATCTGTTTTTCAGTCCATCCATCCATCCATCCATCCATCCATCCATCCATCCATCTGTCCTATTCATCTATCATTCATCCTTTATTCTGGATACTCTCTATGTAGAGATGGTTTGAGGATTTGTGGGGAACACATTACCTTTTCTGTAGTGTTGAAGAAAAGGCATAGAGGTTGGCCTTAAACTTGGAAATGAAGGTTGAGGCATAATTCTACATTGGTTTCTTGAAGGATGTGGTCATTCAAACTCAAGAAAGGAAAAACAGAATAAAACACATCCTTTGTTGGACAAAAGTCATTTAAAAACAAAAATAATTGCAATTTTACATTTATAAACAGATGTGAAATGCATTACAAAGGTACTCAATAATTATTTCCCTGAGGAAATAGCTGGTATGCAATGCACAGAAGCCTTCCAACATCTGTCTCTGCTTTTCTGATTTGAGATAAACCTTGGTGACAGCTGAGAGATAAAATTGTGATCTTGAGACCAGGCACCCAAATTAAGGTCTATAGAATTAAAAAATAAATAAGAAAATTACAAGCTCCTCTAGATAAAAAAGGAGAAAGAGAAGACAGATGGAAAAAGCAACACACATTAAAAATGACAATAAATATGAGATTGATTCAAGAAGGAAAAATGTGGTATTTGGACTTAAACAGGACTGGGTTAAAATCTCTAGCTCTGTTTTCTTTTGTAAATTCAGGTAAATTATTTCAATGTATCCCAATATACATTTTCTCAATTATCAAATGAACTCAAACATTTTCTTGAAAATTAAATGAGATAATATATGAAAAGCTATTAGGATTTTGTCTGCACTATAAGAGGTACTCAAGATTTGATGGATGTCTTGCATGCATTACTTTTGGCATGAATCTCAGGACTTAGTCTAGTAAGCTTTTGTCCACATGATTGGACACACAATAGACTTTTAAGAACACTTAATAGAATTCCTGAATTATTAGGTTTGGATTAAGTTCATACTTCTAAATTCAGATACACCAATAACTTTCTTTCTCAACTTCTTTCCCCAATAAGTTTTTCTAATCCAGTGTTTGAATGTTTATGTCATGTGACATGAGGGAGTGGGTGGGAATACCAGCTATTTTCTCTTCTTGACAATGATCTGTATTCCATATATGATTCAGAGTGGAAAAGAGAGGCCGGAGGAGAAATTCAAAAGAATCCTTGTCTGAAACCTCAAACAGAGGCTGGCTAAGGAAGGGGTAAAACTTTTATGTCTTTCCTTTAACTCTTGGCCCTTGAGCCGGCTCAGAGGGGGAAGAATAAAAGCTTTAGAATCCTTGGTATTTTGGTACCTCCTCACTTTCCCTTTACTTCAAGTTCCAGTTCATTTGTGGCTGTAAACTGTGATACTTTCCCTGATCACACCAAGGGACATTTCTCTGTCTTTTCCTAACTTACATACTATTGACTACTGCAATACATACATATTGCTTTAATAATAACTTGAAGTATTATGTTTCATATGTATGCACATTATTTTCCTAAATAAGCAGAAAGATATCTTCCCAGCCTGTATCTTCATGGTGACTATCACAGTATTGATAGCGGCAGGAGACAGACAAATTCCTAGGCAGACAAGGGCGAGTCCTCAGTGAAACCCCACCTTCAAGCCAAAGACAACCTGAAGCCTGAAAACCGGGCTGCCAGTTCCAGGTAGAGTTCATGACTACAGTGAGAACTTAATGCTGGTTAGCCAATTGAATGGTGCTTTTTCCAGGCCCACCCATGGGCCAATCAGCATGCATTCCCCCATTCTGAACCCATAAAAACACTGGACTCAACCACAAGTGGAGACTACCTGCCTTTGGGCCCCCTCTCACATAGAGGACTGCCCACTTTGGGTCCCCTCTCACATAGAGGACTGCCCACTTTGGGTCCCCTCTCACGTCGAGAGTTGTTCTATTGCTCAATAAAGCCGTTCTTCACCTTGCTCACTCTCTGGTGTCCGCATAACCTCATTCTTCTTTGACATGGGACAAGAACCCGGGACCTGCCAAATGGCAGGCGTGAAAGGAGCTGTAACACTATAGCCCTCCCACCTTCTGCCAGCACTGGGCTGCTGCCTCACATGATGGGAAGCAGCAGAGGGCAGAGCCAGGTCAGTCCTGGAGCCGCTGGCCAGAGAGGGTGGCAGGAACAAATAAGCTGTGACACGTCCCCCATTTGCCAAAGCCTGCAGGAATGAAGAAGCTGTAACATGCCCCCGCCCCCACACCCATTGGCTGCTCTGTAGGTGGTGGAAGCAAATGTGAGCTGTAACGCAAATGAGCTGTAACACTCTGTCCCTGCCCTGTTTGCTGCACTGAAGGCGGCACAAAGGAGAGAGAGCTACAACAGTCCTTGGGGGCACAGGTCTCGGGACTCCCTGGGCGGGAGCCGTAACACCCCTTGGGGCTCCATGGTTGCTGGCATCTCTGGGTGGGGTGCCACCACATTCTCTTTGTCCAGATGCTGGTGCCCAAGGCAGAGGACAGTTCCAGCATGCCCAGATCAGCACAGAGCCGTGGCAGGTGTGGAATCCAAGGTGGTAGTGCCAGTGGAGTGCAGCCTACTGGCCTGAGTGGGTGGAGTGAGCCCAGTGGTGAGCCTGGGGCCCAGCGAGGTTCAGGCAGGGCACTGCTGGCTGTGGAGATTTCTGGCTAGTGAAGCGGCATGGGAAGAATCTTGTGTCAGTATTCTGTATATTAGAGTGTGAAAATATAAATATTATATGCATAGTCTATTCATTCTAATTTGATAATATAAATATATGCACATATTTTTTATTTTCAGATTTATTTGGTTTTTCCTTTTTTCACTCGATTTGTCAGCATATGCATTTTATTAGCTTAGTTTTAAGAATTAACATTTTGGATTTTTATGTATTTCTGCTTTCTAATTTGTCAGTATTTCCTTTAATTTTACTATTTCTGTTCTTCTCTGAAGATTGCTCATTGTTGCTTATAAAATTCCTAAAGTTGGGCAAGGCGCGGTGGCTCACGCCTATAATCCCGGCACTTTGGGAGGCTGAGGTGGGCGGATCACGAAGTCAGGAGATCGAGACCATCCTGGCTAACACGGTGAAACCCCGTCTCTACTAAAAATACAAAAAAATTAGCCGGGCATGGTGGCAGGCACCTGTAGTCCCAGCTACTCGGGAGGCTGAGGCAGGAGAATGGTGTGAACCCGGGAGGCGCAGGTTGCAGTGAGCCGAGATTGTGCCACTGCACTCCTGCCTTGGCCACAGAGCGAAGACTCTGTCTCAAAGTAAAAAAAAAAAAAAAATTCTAAAGTTAATGCTAATTTACTTATGGCCATTCTTTCTCATTTAATCATGAAACATTTTAAAACTGTGACTTTGTATCTAAGATTAGCTAAGCCCTGTCTACTTAAATTTTATAAAAGTGTTTTTACTTTCTTATGTTTTAGTTTGGTTTTATCTTTAAGCCATTGTGTCAAGAGGAGGAAGCCTGGACATATTTCATTTTAGGTCATTTATTTGAGGGTTCTTTTCTGTCCTCTACATTTATTTGCTCTCTGTTGCATAACATTTTTATTATTCATCAGATTCTTGGCATACTCATATTTATGGTATTAACATTTATGGGTTGCCCTGAAGTTACCTACATATAATATTTTTCCATTTTTCTGAGGTTCAAACTGGAATTTACTGTGTTATAAAACTAGAGAACAAGAAAGGGGTAATTAGCAAGTCAATAGATCTAGTTGTCCATTGAATATTCCTACTTCAATATAGTTGGTGGCTGTCTCAGGGATGTCAGGTCCACCACAATTCTCCTTAATTGTTAAGAGTTACAAAATATTCTCAGTTATGCAATATTATAGTTGGTCAAGTAAATTATATTAGACAGATTTTTTCCAAGTTTAGAGAATGAAAATATTCTTGGAATTGTGTTTGTATGTGTAACAAATCTTATCAATTTATTACAAAAACAAGTTTATATTCAACTTATTTACTTGCTAGACAGTGCTTTAGGTCTTTAAACCTGTCTCAGCCATGGTCTTAATGTCAATTTTTTCTTATTTTCAAACACTTTTTGTTTCATGGATAAAGACCTATGCATTCCAAAAGTTCACACATACAATGTTTTGTTACTCAATACATTGTTTCTCCATCCACAGTTTCCTTGAGGATTATACCATTTAACAATGTGAAATAACGGTCTTTTATTCTTGATTATTAAACTTGGTCTTGAATTTTTACCTTGTTTAATTTACTACTCCTTGGTTTCCTTACTTTTTACCTCATAAATACAATACTATACTTTTATTGGTAACTATTTGTGTATATTTTTAAGGTCTGAGTATTTTAAGTAATTAGTAGTTGGATTTTGTTTTAAACACTAACCTGAGTGTTATGTGTTTTTAAAAAATTTGACTTAATATTTTAAATAAGAAATTTGAATAAATGGCTTAAAATCTGAAAGATACAAAATTACAAAATGACGTATAGTAAAGAACCCTTTTCATATAACGTTCTTCTGGATCTGTTTTTTCCCTTCCAGAAGAAACTACTGTTATCAATTTCCTGTGTATCCTTTCAGCAGTAATTTATGGCTACATAATTGAGCGAATAAATACACACATTTTATGTGTGTGCACCTGTTCATGCATGCACACACACACCCCCAAAGAGTTCCTGCATCTTGCCTTTTTTTCTTAACAATTAACCGTAAAGATTGTTCCATATGAGCACATAATGTGTTTCTTCTTTTTAAATGGCTGCATAGGATTCCATTTTGTATGTGGACTCAATTTATTTCATCATTCTCTTGATGTATGGTTAGGATCTTTTCAATCTTCTGATATTAAAATTTTTCAGTGAATAATTTTATGCATACCCCATTCATTTTTCACATTTTTAATATATATATAAAATCTTAGAACTGGAGATGCAAGATCGGGGCATTTGTAATTTCCCTTTTAGAGAATGTATTTTAATTTTTTCAGTTCTTGAATAGATAATGCACCGCATATTATAAAATCAAAGAAGACAATAGAATAGGGGCAGACTAATGTCCCTTTCCCCCATCTCAGCCAAAGCTGTCAATATTCTAATTCCTAGAACTTGTGAGTATGTCACATCACATGGAAAAAGGACCTTGCAAGTACTTGGCAGATGCTTATTAAAGTTAAGATCCCTGGAATGGAGAGATTATCCTGGATTATTTGGTGGACTGATCTAATCACACAAATCCTTAAATTGGAGAACACTTCCTGGCTGCAGTTACAGAGAGATGTGAGAATAGATGCAAAGTCAGAGAGACATGATCTTCCGGTTTTAAAGATGAAGGAAAGGGGCCACAAGATATATGGGTGGTCTTTAGAAGCTGAAAAAGGCAAGGAGACGGATTTTCCCTTAAAGCCTTCAGGAAGATATGGAGCCCTCGTGACACCTTGATCTTAGTTCAGGGAGACCCTTGTCAGACTTCTGACCTCCAGAAATTTAAGGTAATAAGCCTGTGTTGCTTTGAACCCCAAAGTTTGTGGTAATTTGTTACAGCAGCATACACAATGAATAAAGGGGGGAATAGGGAAGAGTAAATCTCCATATACCCCTTGCCAAAGTAAACTGATGTCTCTTACCAGATGTAGCCGTTCACCAGTTTTCTATGCCTGCTTTCAGATATATTCTATGCCTTTACAAACACTTACATATCATGTATCATGGATTCTAGGGAGCTTATTTTTTCCTTTTTCAACAGCTGTGAAATTTGGATGCACCTTACAATCAAGAGTTCTTAGACTTGAGTTCTCCTTGAGGGGATTTGCATTTGCTTTTGTCAGTCACTAGAAATACTACCAACCTGAGATTATTCTTGATTAAATTATCTGCTTGGGCACTCTCTAAATTAAATTATCTAGGTTAAAAATCTGTTGTTTTTTTGAGCCTCATTGATAAGGTAAATTCATGCCACAAACCCATGTGAGTAATGGTTTGTACTTCAAATTCTTGAGGGAGATTCTTTTTCTCTCCAAGTAGTGTCAATGTCAAGTTTGAGACCAGCCAGTTTTCCTGCTATCTCTCTGCATGGTGGGTTTGGTTTTCATTTGCTCTGTTTTGAGAATGTAGCCATTTGGTGACTCAGCTGTATGTATAGGTAATTAGTTAGATTCCCAAATTTATCCTTGGAATAAATTGCAAATATAAATTGCAAATTAAAATGAAAAGCTCTTACCTTTGATGACATATGCTATATAAGAGAATTTCCTTCAATGGGAAGATTTGTGTATTCTCTGTTGCAGTCTATGGAGATCAAAAGGTTTTGTCAAGTTGTCAGAAAGATATCAAACATCGCTGCAATCATTCATGTTAGGAACATTCTTTTTTATTCTCCTACTTTGTAGTCTCAGTCATAAGCTATCACCAATATTAATTGCATCAATAACAATGAGGTCTCCATCTGCTCTCACTGTTCCTGAATGTTGGCACGTATGAAAAGCAAAGAGGTCTTGCCGTGCAATCCAGACTTGTTGCTCCCTTCACAGTCAAGGGAATTCCCTTCCTTTCTCTCTCTTCTTGTGTTAGACCCATATTTTCTATCTCTCATCTATTCTATTTTGTGGTCAAGCTCCTTGTTTTGTTAGAGCACCCCACAGGTGCTTCTGGGGAGAGAGAGGTGAGAGACAACTCTTCAAAGGTAATTTATATCTAAAATGTGTTTATTCTAATCTTCTATTTGACTGGCATTTTGTGTGAGTATAGGAATCTAGGTTGGAAATAAGTTTCCTTCTGTGTTTTGAAGGCATTTTTATATCGTTTTGTTAATTTCTTGTGGTGATGTTAGTGAATGAAAGCAACTCTGATTCCCAGCAATTTACATGTAACCAGCTTTTCTCTTTGTTGGTTAGTTTGTTTTTTCATTTTTCTGTAGAAGCTATTAAAATCCCCTCTATGCATGTTTATGAAATTTTACATTAATGTGCTTTGCTGTGGATCTACTCTTGACATTGTGTTGGGAACTAAGTATACCCTTCCATTTTAGAAACTCATGTCCTTCAATCTTGTAATACTATCTTGAATTATTTTATTAATAATTTTCTCCCTCCTATCACCTCATTTTCTATATTTCTTTTTCCTCTTTGAAATTCCTATTATTCTGATGGTGAATCTCCTAGAATGGACTTCCAAGTTTCTTACCTTTCTCTCTTAATCTATGTGTTCTTTTGTTCTATATTCTAGGATAATTTCCATAACTTTATGTTTTATATGCTTTTAAATTTACTTTTACATTTTAAAACATCTTTTATTTTATTGTATTTATTTTGTTTCCTTTAAATATCTTATTTTTAAATATTTAATTTTTTTCTTTCTTTTTTTTTTTACATTTTAAGAGCTACTTTTTGTTCTTGACATATTTCTTTTCTTGGAGGATGCCCATCTGGCTTCAGGGCTGCAATTTGTTTTCTTATCTTCTGTTGATAGCTTTCTTTTAATAACTACCTTTAAAAATGTCTCTGCATAGTTTCTATTTCTTCCACATTTCTTTTATTCTTTTTGGTTTGTTTAGTCTCTATTTTATATGGAAGAAGATTTTCTCAGATGACAATTCTGGGATCTCTGCTAATGATTAAGGATGAGGGAGTAACAAGTGATTGGAAGCGTTGACATGTGGATGAGATTGACAACCTTGACTTCATTTCAGGGTGATCAGGAAGGGCTAATGATGGCATACATGTCACATAATTTCCTATTTTCATTAGGTACTCAGTTGTTTAACTGTGCCTGGAATCCTTTTGTCCAGACAATATCCCTTTTACCTTCTTCAGACATTAGGATTTCTTCAAGGATGCAGAAAAAAGTAGCCACCTAAAGTCATGAAGCAGGAAAAGGCATCTAGGGCCTTAAGGATCTAATGACTCCTTAAACATCTTCTCTTCATCTTTCACTTTATTGTAGCATAACATCCTTCACTCCAATTCTAAATTTCCCAATGCAACTGCATCCTGAGCATTTTAAAGATTGTCCTGTTTAAACTGGGTTGCCTCCCCTCTGTGCCCACTACAATCTTAGATCCCTTTACTAAAGAGCTGAAGCTTAAGGGTTTTAAACAGTTTTCCAGTGGATACCACCCCAAGATAATTCAGGGAATGTCTCATATAGTTCTAAGGGGAAAGTCATGGGGCTTGGTTTATGGGCCATGTAGAGAGAAACATTGAAAAATTATCATTTCTCTTTCTCCTTTTCACCTTTAGTCTGCTGTTCAACCAGTATAGTGAAATCACTTTAAGTAAAATCCTGTTTTGCTCAAAACACTATGAATCTTCCAGTGTAACTCCAGTTCCCAAATTCTTACTTGAGCTTTAATATATCATTTGTGGAAGAAAGTCAACACTAATTTATCCAAATTTCCCTTTGAATAAACTTTAAAGTTGCCAGAGCAAACTTAACTATAATTTTACTATTAATCAGTAATAGAAATTTGCTAAAAGGAAGATCTGAAAATCAATACACCCAGCTTGTTTGTGTGTTGGTTGGTTTTGGTCATCATGACCTAAGGCCCACCATTTTCAAGTTTTAGAATTAATAATTGACTTCTCTTATGGGACAGGGAAGAAAAAAGAAGAGGAAGAGCAATTAGATTGCATGATTTATGGAGAGAGGATAGAATAAAAAAAAATACCAGAGAACAGAATTGAAAAGCAGGAGTTTTAGCATTTTTGTTGATATTGTTTGTTTACTTCAACCTTGAGGCCATTTGATTTGGGTGAGGAAGTTTGCAGCTTTGAATGACCAAATAATAAATTCCATAATCTAATTTTTAAGTGAAGTCATTTAACTCTTTATCTTTTCCTCTCATATGCTATATTCTAAGACATTGAAATACTTAAGGCTTTGTTTATAAAGTTGCTCAGAAATCTATGGGATAAACAGGCCAAAATTTGATTCTATTACATTCATAGTTCTTAATTAAAATACACATTTGTAAATTCAGTTTTACAATCGTATATCTTCATGGAGTACCACCTCATCATATGGCCTATGTACTTCGCTGGGCATATAAATTTGGCTAATTACGTAGCTCCTATCCTTAGCAAATTTATAGTGCAGATGAGGAGAAAACAGCTGAACAGATATTTCAGAATAATGTGATCCATGTAGACATTTATCAGTTACAACTACAATTGTGTATCACAGAAAGCGGCTTAAGTACAAAATGGCATTTATTGGCTCATATAAATGAAACATTCAGGGGTATGCCTCCTTTTCTGTGAGGCACTAATGCATTCACATAAAGTCACTATCTTTAGGCCCCACAGAGGAGCCCAGGCTTTGCCAGGCTCACATTGTTAGTCCAGCAAATGTTTAAGAAAATGGATTCTAGCTTTCTCTCTAATCCAAACTGGAATTGAATCTCATGATCTTGAATCAGTCTTATTTGTCTTGTCAACATCTGCCTTAACCTACTACTTTTATTGCTGTGACCAAGCACACTGGAGTATTGCAATAATACTGAAATGGCTTGAATCAGTTGTATCTGTGCTGAGTATAGAATATCTTCAGCCTTCAGAGCGGACAAGTAGAGCCTGAGGTAGCCAGAGTCCCCTGACTAGCCACCTCTGGCCATCAGCAGCTTCATGTGACATTCTAATTAATATCAATTTTTATGTGGACCATGCTAAGGATAAGATTGGGAAGTGCTGTCTTAACCAATTTTTATCACTAGAGAGATATAGTACTTTGATTGGTCATCTTTGAAATTGGCTGATATCAATTATATGTGAATTCTATGAATGGAGAGTCAGTGAAAGGGTGTAATTCCTCTAAAATGCATTTGGTAGGTTGTTAGCAGAGTGAAGGAGTTTAAAACAAATGGTCACTCAACACAGTGGTGAAGGTCTGATTCTGTATTTTATTGTCAGAAAATTGGAGCTCTTCTCATGCTCTAGAAATAATATATCACAGAGCTTTATGTTTGAAATGTTTCTCAATGTACACATTGACAAAATATTTGTAAGAATGCTACCCTTTTTCTAACTTTACATTAAAATTAAATTTTTGAGTATTTACACCAAGCAATTTGTATTAGTTAAAAATAACAAGGAAAAGATAAGGAGACGAAAAACTTGAAGTGAAAATTTTCGATGAAAGTTCACCCCTGTGTGAAAGCCTCCACTTCACGGGCATGACAAATACCCCTTGATGTAGGCACCACCCTCATTTATAGGCCTGGAGCATGCTTTTAACAGTCTGGGGAACCCCCAGGGAAACTGGTTTCTTAGGATTATTGCAAATAAGATCTGATTAGTTAATTATTCCTTTGTCTGAAAGAGCCCATTAAATTTGATGAAGGAATCTGTCAATGCATTAAAAGGTACAACTGAGTGAAAGGTGAGAACAAATGCTGACAAGTATGGTAAACATAAGACACACCTGACAAGACACAGGACAAGTTAAGCAAATGGCCCATAAAACTGATTTAGCAGGAGGACAGTAAAATTCTTCCTTTCAAGGGATTTGCCTTTTTACTAAGCATTTATTTGGAGACAGGATCTACTAAGGAAGGTGGACTCCATGGTTTTTACTAGAATTTACAGACATCAATCTTGTGTAATAATTCTTTATAATGGCACTAAATCTATTAAGTTCTTACAGACATTTTTCCTTTACATAAACATTTTCTTTGACTAAAGTCAGACATTCACTCTTTCTTGGCCATGATAATTATTTTTGGCAGGTACTCTTCTATATCTCTTTTAAATGTCATACAGAATTGGGTTTCTGTTGTGGTGAAAGCTGCCATAAGGTAATGATTTAGAAATAATTACAATGAGAAATTGGCCTAGGGAAGACCCAAAAAACTTCACCCTGTGCTAAGAAATTGTATAGCTACTGCTTCATACTCCTCTAGTTACAGATTATTTCATCCAATAACCACTATGATAATAGTTATTAGTCATATAAAGGCCTTTAAAAGGATGGAGATTTATTTTGTTTTTAAATAAGTACCCAGGCAATTGAATGTTTATTCAAAACATATCTGAACCTCAATGGTCTGGAAAATGCTTAAATTCATGTACAGTTGCAAAATTTGTAGCTTCGGAAGACAATGAAACTAGACTTCTTGGTAACATTTTATAGTAGTCTGAGATTTTCTCATTGTACTGTCTAATGAGATATCTACATGTCTATTGTTTTTTATGGCTGTGGTGAATGTCAAGTTATGCCTGTGCTTTGGGCATCATTGCTACTGGGCAAAGTCTGTTCTCTAAGTTATACCCCTCCTTTAACAACAATGTAATGCTAGATGCTAAAACAAATAAACCCCAAATTCCTTGTGGCTTAACATAATGTAAATTTATTTCTCACTCATATCGAGCTGAAGTGGCAGCTGGGGCTCTACTTTCTGCAGCTCATAGGGGCCCAGTTTTATGAAACACTCAGCGTCCAAGATCACTCAGCCTCGAAATCCAGTCTGCTGATGGGAATAGAGGAAGAGTGGAAATCTCATGGGAAAATATTTTTAAAATATCACTTCTGCCCACTTTCCATTCTCCAGGATTTAGTCTCATGTCTCTACCCAGATGTAAGTGGTCTTGGAAAATGCTCCTTCCTGGGGGAGGGGAAGAGGCTGCTTCTCAGCAACTAATGCATGCTGGGAAAGAAAAGTAGATATATTTGGTGGCCAGCTAGCAGTCTCTGTCACAGCCTCTGCATAATGCTTTGCTGGAGCTACAGTTGCTTATGACATGCGTGTCTGAATGATAAACTGCCATGGAAATAAGTCTCCAGTCTTCAGTGGGCTTTCCATTTTAGGCAGCAAGGAGAGGTCCAAAAACATTCTGTTAACTCCCAGTGTTTTAGAGACAGTGAAAAGAAAATCTTCAAATTCTCAATAGTCTAATGGCTTTGGAGATCCCTATAACCTCTGAGCACATTCTGCCTTCAGCAGTGGCCAGGCCTGGAGGCAGTGACCAGAGTTCCAGCCTTCAAGTATGGCAGACCTATAGTTTGAGGGTGCTGTTTGGTTTTTCAGTGGCCTTAAGGTATCCCCGAATTCTCCCTTGGCTGGCATGGGCTGAAGATTTATGTTAAAGTACTTAGTTTTGACAAATTAAACTGACATTATAAATTTTAAAAACTGAAAATGTTTCTATGGAAGGAGGTTGATGTTTTAAGTAAGCCATATGACTCTTTTCTCAGTTCACTCAGTAATAAAATTATTAATAGAAGTACTGCAACTGCTTAGATAGGGCCCTGCTCAAAGCATTTTAGAGGTGTTAACCAATTAAATCTTCACGATTACCTTGTGAGGTACCATTATTACCTCCACTTTATAAATGAGCACATTGAGGTTCGGAAATTTGCTCAGTGTCAGAGCTCCAGGAAATGGTACACCCAGCATTCTGAACCCAGAGAGTATGACTTACTGGGTTAAGCAACCAGGGAGTTCACCACCACACCGGCTGTCTCTTCCTTGGCTCCTTGATAAGCTGGTAAGATGAAACCCATTGTTATAGTGACTTTATGTTTTCTATTTTATGAGAAAAACCAGTGTGCTAAACTGGTTTTCATGAGTAGTAAAGTGCACTAATATTTCTAATTGTGGGGCCTAGATAGGGCTTAAAAAAGGTGTGGGGAGGATGCAGGACTGGAAGGTGCTAATCATGAGATAGTTGAGTAGCAGACATTAAAGACATTTGATGAGAGATAGGCGAGATGAGGTCAGTTTACTATGGAGAAGAGCCACCTGAAATTTGCATATAAGTGCATACACAATATAAAACAAAGAACTGCTGGCAGGATGCTACATTCCTTTATGTTGAGGTACGGCTAATGCATGCTTGTCTTCCCTCCAACACCGGCAGTGGAATAGCTTGTTTTCTGCTACCTCCTTTCCAATCTAGCTCCTTCACAAAACATGCTAGTCCATTTTGGTGTATCTTCCTGTGGACTACCTCTGTGATTTATTTAGAAATTAGGGATAATCAGATGTTGTCTTCTTAAAAATATAAGTGCTCATGTAATTTCTCTCAAACAAGATTGTAAACGTACTGAACGTCGAAAGAAACATCTTTTTTGCTTCCTTTTTCTCTCTCTATATCAGTTAGTGGGATACTTAATTTTCATTAAGTCTATTTACAGAGAACCATGTGGAATGGAAAACCATAGCCAAATTAGAGCCTTATAGTCAGTCAATTCTTTCTAAATTTATGCCCACTGTGTTACAGTTTGCTTTGATTCCACATTATCAGTGTCCTTCTCGGATGCCTGAACCTAGAAAACACATACCTCAGACAAAAAGTTTTCTGGACAAATTGCCTCAACGATGTGTACTTTGTTGGCTGGAAAATCTTCTGATTCAACCACGAGGCCATCTTTAATTGTCATAGCGGGTAGAAGCAGGATAAATGAATAAGATCAAGATGCTTGGACTTTTGCTGGATCACAGAAAAAGCAGGAAACAGCAGAGTGGTGCCTGAGTGACCACATGTGTGCTGGGGATGGCTTGGGCACTCCCTGCCACACTGCAAGTGATGAGACCAAGTAATCGTTTACAGCTTTGTCCTCACTTCAAGCTTGGCATGGGATTCAAACACTTGTTTGAAATTATAGTAGACTGTCCTATTTAAATTTATTTTTATACTGACATTTTATAATGTAATTTGACATGCAAAGTAGCTATATATATTTTAAGTCAATTGAACAAACAAAAAAGGGTACAACACTCTGGCAAACAAATAAACATCTGTGAGTGCATTTTTCCCACTGGATGGTTATAGAATACAATTCCAATTACTTGTTGCAGCAATTATCCAGAAAATCTTTTGGAAATATAATTTTAAGATGTTACCAGAAAGGGGTCCCATTTCAGACCCCAAGAGAGGGTTCTTGAATCTCCTGCAAGAAAGAATCGAAGAGAGTCCATAGAGTAAAGTGAAAGAAAGTTTATTAACAAAGTGAAGGAATAAAAGAATGGCTACTCCATAGGCAGAGCAGCAGCTTGGGCTCCTGGACAAAGGATACTTATAGTTATTTCTTGATTATATGCTAAACAAAGGGTGGATTATTCATGGGTGTTCGGGGACAGGGGTGGGCAATTCCCAGAACTGAGGGTTTCTCCCCTTTTTAGACCATACAAGGTAACTTCCTGACATTGCCATGGCATTTGTAAACTGTCATGGCACTGCTGGGAGTGTCTTTTAGCATGCTAACGCATTGTAATTAGCATATAATGAGCAGTGAGAACGACCAGAGGTTACTTTTGCCGCCATCTTGGTTTTGGTGTGTTTTGGCCGGCTTCTTTACTGCAATCTGTCTTATAGGCAAGGTTTTTACAATCTGTATTTTGTGCTGACTTCCTATCTCATCCTGCGACTTAGAATGTCTAACCTCCTGGAAATGCAGTCCAGTAAGTCTCAGTCTTATTTTACTCAGCACCTATTCAAGATGGAGTTGCTCTGGTTCAAACACCTTTGACAGATGGAGTCAATTACTCATCAACTACAAATCTGGGACTTATCAGGTAACAATTATTTTTGGAAACTTGGGACAGTATTTTGAGGATTTGTCACTTGACATGTTATTTACATCTTTTCTTATACACACCCAAACCACTTTTCTCTGTTCTTGATAGCGTAGGATTCTGACAGGACTACTTACTGGCAAATATCACAGTGCCTTAAGAATACTTCATCTTCTTCCACAAGTGTTATTTTTGTAGTTAGATTCAAATTAAAGAATTATATATGTTGATGGTGTGTATTTGTAGGAACTTTCTGTGAATTTTTTTGTATTTCTATTTACAAAATTATCTGCAATTCCATAAATCATAAAGACAGACAAGAGATATTTATTTGTCCAATAAAAGTTCAAATTGCTTAAAGCTCTAAGGTCAGGTTTTTTTTTCCCCCAAAGAATATGCTTTTCACATATATTTATTCATTCAACAAATATTTATCAAGTGCCTCTCATGTGTCAGGAAGTGTTCAGGTTACATGAAGTACATTATTGGGAAAACAAAAGCCTCAGCTTTTATTGAGGTTATGTAGTAGCATGGAAAGGATGACTATAAACAATAAACATAATAAATAAGCAAGTCATACAGTCTGTTAGAGGGTGATAGGTGCTGTGGAGAAAACATTAAGCAGAGCATGTAAGCGGAATCAAAACAGTGAATAGCTGGGTGGGCAGTGTTGTAATTTGAATAGGCTGATTTGGATAAGTGTACTTGAAAAGTTGGCATTTGAGCAAAGACTTGAAAGAGGTGAGAGGGTTGGCCATGTGGATAGTTTGAGAAGTGTTGTAGGCAGAGATAACAGCAGTGAAATAGTTTTAAGTAACAACTTGCCTGAAATGTACAAAGGGCAGCAAGAAGGCCAGTGTGGCTGGGACCAAGGGCAGAG
Organism: Nomascus leucogenys; assembly: GCF_006542625.1. Taxonomy (NCBI): domain Eukaryota; kingdom Metazoa; phylum Chordata; class Mammalia; order Primates; family Hylobatidae; genus Nomascus; species Nomascus leucogenys. The sequence goes on along the minus strand of NC_044387.1, from coordinate 32,170,124 downwards.
AGGAGGAGGAGGAGAAGAGGTTGGCAGATTAACAGTGTGGAGGAGAGGGCAGCTCAGGGAGAGGGAGGGACTTGTCAGCCATTCTGAGGACCTGCTTCTAACACAGGCAGAAGGCAGAGAAATCCCAGGCAGACAGGGGCAGGTCCCTGGTGAAACCCCACTTTCAAGCCCAAAACATCCTGAAACCCGCAGACCAGAGTGAGAACTTCTATTCCTGTTTACTCGCTCTCTCCCGATTGGTTCTTTCTGAATAACACCTTTTAACCAGTTGAATGTTGCCTTTTCCAATATTACCTATGGCCCACCCCTGCCCCCACCTTGTGCCTGTAAAGACCCAGACTCAGTTGGTAGAGTGGTGATGGTCTGATGGGAAGGAGATGGCCTGACTTCAGGGAAGAGACCTCCTGACTTCAGGGGAAGATGACCTGCCTCTCCCATCCCCTTTCCAGCTCCCCTCTCTGCTGAGAGCTGTTCTCATCACTCAACAAAATTATCTGCCCTCACCATTCTTCAGTAATCAAGTGTGACCTCATTCTTCTTGGATGCTGGACAAGAGCTTGGGACCTACCAAGTATGAGTACTCAGAAAGGCTGTCACACTGGCCCTTTGCCTTTGCTGGTGGAGGGCAGCCACCTCACACAACAGGGTCGGGGCTGACTGAGCTGCTAACATGTTCATTGGGCTGTAGACAGTGGAACTAAAAGAGCTAATCAGCAGACTAACACCCCCTTTGGGGCTTTGGGGTCACAGGCACCCTTGCCTGAGTGCCACTGTGTTCCCCTCAAGACAAAATGCCTGGTCTGGCTACAGGCCCTCCTTGGAGTTTGCTCCTGTGTCAGCTGAGTGGCCAGCCGAATCTCACACTCACTCTCTCATGTGCTTCCTCCTGAAGAGGCTGATTATGATGGGCCAAGTAGGCAGGGCACCCTTGCTGGGAGTCCAGAAAAGGGGCTGAGAAAAACCCTGCATCACTTCTACTCTGAATGAAATGAGCAGCCAAAGGCAGTTCTCATAGCAGGTTCACACAGCTACTTAGTGTGGATGAATAAAATATTATCACTCCATTTTGTGGATGATGAAATGAAGAGATGCTAAAAATTGAGGGGGCATGCAAAATAATCTGCTTTCAATAATTTTTTATGAAAAATAAAGGAAAAATATTTGTAGAATGTCGCTTTTTGACAGATAATTCCTCTTGGGGCCTGCCACTGTTAGCATTTTAATTTCTTTTTAATGCTTACAAATAATCGTATAAGACAGATATGTATCCAATTCAATAAATGAGAAAATGAAGGTTTAGAGAAGGTATAAAATTTGTAAAAGTTTACACATATAGTGAATATAGAGTCACAATTAAGTCTCTCTCACCTCAAATAACAAAACATTTTGTAAGGTTATATTGAGATAGTTTTAAATTTCAGACTAGGAATCATTTCAAACCCAGGAAATAAGACAAAATATAATAGCATCCAACATATATACCTCGAAATACATAAGCATTCAATATATACCTCCAAGTTTAAAAGATACTAACTTTTTACCATGTTTGCTATAGGTCACTGGTTTTTTTTTTTGCCTTTAGAAAGTAAGATATATTTTTTCTCATTTAATGGAAATGGGAATACTATGCTGTCATTATGTTAATTGGAATTTCTTTGATTATTGCTGAGGTTGAAAACCTTTACATGTTTTTAACCATTTAGTTTACCTATTTTGTGACTTGTCTGTTTATGTTCTCAGCCTATTTTTCTATTGATTGTCATTTCCTTACTCAGGTAGAAGAGCTCTCTATATTCTAGTTAATATTCATTTGTTTGTTACAGTCATTGCAAATACTTTTTTTTTGAGATGGAGTCTCACTCTGTCGCCCAGTCTGGAGTGCAGTGGCACAATCTTGGCTCACTGCAACCTCTGCCTCCCAGGTTCAAGTGATTCTCCTGCCTCAGCCTCCCAAGTAGCTGGGACTACAGGGGCCTGCCACCATGTTTGGCTAATTTTTTTGTATTTTTAGTAGAGACGGGGTTTCACCATATTATCCAGGATGGTCTTGATCTCCTGACCTCGTAAGCCGCCTGCCCCAGCCTCCCGAAGTGCTGGGATTACAGGCGTGAGTCACTGCGCTGGCCACAAATACTTTCATCTAGTCTATGGCTGGTATATTTTTTCATCATTTATTATGTAATGCATATGTAAAATCTTGGATAAAACATACATTTTTGTTTCAGTCATCTTTCTGATCACAAAAGCAACACTTCAATTTTTCCTCATTAAAGTAAATTATCTTTATGTTTATCACAAATACTACATATTATGTTAAGTTTCTAAAAGTGAATGTTAAATATTATCAAATGTATGTTCTGCATTCATGAGATGATAATATAATATTTTCTCTTAAATATATTAATATAGTGAATTTCACTAATTGAAATCAAGAAGTTCTTGGAAACCAATGAGAACAAAGAGACAGTACCAGAATCTCTGAGACACAGCTGAAGCAGTGTTAAGAGGGAAATTAAGAGTACTAAATGCCTACATCGAAGAGCTAGAAATATCTCAAATCAGCACCCTAACATCACAACTAAAAGAACTAGAGAGCCAAAAGCAAGCAAACAATAAAGCTAGTAGAAGACAAGAAATAACAAAGAACAGAATGAAATTGAAGGAGATAGAGACACAAAAACTCCTTTCAAAAAAAAATCAATGAATCCGGGGTTTTTTTTGAAAAAATAAAATAAAATAAAATGACCATTAGCTAGACTAATAAAGAAGAAAAGAGAGAAGAATCAAATAGACATAATACAGTATGTTAAAGGAAATATCACCACTGACCCCACAGAAATACAAACAACCATCAGAGAATACTATAAAAAACTCTTTGCAAATGAAGTAGAAAATCTACAAGAAATGGATAAATTCCTGTACACATACACCCTCCCAAGACTGAAACAGAAAGAAGTTGAATCCCTGAATAGATCAATAACAAGTTCTGAAATTGAGGCAGTAATAAATAGCCTACGAACCAAAAAAAGCCCAGGATGAGACGGATTTACAGTTGAATTCTATCAAAGGTGCAAAGAGGAGTTGGTACCATTTCTTCTGTGACTATTCCAAACAATTGAAAAGAAGGGACTTCTCCCTAACTCATTTTATGAAGCTAGCATCATCTGATACCAAAACCTGGCAGAGATACATCAAAAAAAGAAAACTTCAGACCAACATCCCTGATGAACATCAATGCAAAATTCCCCAATAAAAAACTGGGAAACCAAATCCAGCAGCACATCAAAAAGCTTATCCACCGTGATCACCACCACCCATCAATCCTGGGGTGCAAGGCTGGTTCAACATATGCAAATCAATGAAAATAATTCGTTACATAAACAGAACTAAAGACAGAAGCTACATGATTATCTCAATAGGCGGAGAAAAGGCCTTCAATAAAATTCAACATCCCTTCATGTTAAAAACTCTCAATAAACTCAGTATTGATGGAACATACCTCAAAACAGTAAGAGCCATTTATGACAAACCCACAGCCAATATCATGCTAAATGAACAAAAGCTGGAAGCATTCCTCTTGAAATCTGGCACCGCTCCTGTTCAACATAGTATTGGAAGTTCTGGCCAGGGCAATCAGTCAGGAGAAAGAAAGAAATCGTATTCAAATAGGAAGAGAGAAAGTCAAACTGTTTCTGTTTGTAGGTGACATGACCCTATATCTAGAAAACCTCATCGTCTCAGCCGAGAGCTTCTTAAGCTGATAAGCATCTGCAGCAAAGTCAGGATATAAAATCAGTGTGCAAAAATCATAACCATTCATATACACCAACAATAGACAAGCAGAGAGCGAAATCATGAATCGACTTCTATTCACAGTTGCTACAAAGAGAATAACATACCTACAGCTAACAAGGGAAGTGAAGGACAGCTTTGAGGAGAACTACAAACCACTGCTGAAGGAAATCAGGGAGGACACAAACAAATGGAAACACATTCCATGACCATGGACAGGAAGAATCAATATCGTGAAAATGGCCATACTGCCCAAAGTGCTTTATAGATTCAATGCTATTCCCATTAAACTACCATTGACATTCTTCACAAATTAGAAAAAAATTACTTTAAAATTAATATGGGGCCAGGCACAGTGGCTCACACCTGTAATCCCAGCACTTTGGAAGGCCGAGGCAGGATGATCACCTGAGGTCAGGAGTTCAAGACCAGCCTGGCCAACACGGTGAAACTCTGTCTCTACTAAAAATACAAAAATTAGCTGGGCATGGTGGTGGGTGCCTGTAATCCCAGCTACTCAGGAGGCTAAGGCAGGAGAATAGCTTGAACCTGGGAGGTGGAGTTTGCAGTGAGCCGAGATTGCACCATTGCACCCCATCCTGGGTGACAGAGTGAGACTTTGTCTCAAAAAAAAAAAAATTTATATGGAACCAAAATAGAGGTCATATAGCCAAGGCAATCCTAAGCAAAAAGAACAAAGCTGAAGGCATCATGCTACCTGACTTCAAACTGTACCACAAGTCTTCAGTAACCAAAACACCATGGTACTGGTACAAAAACAGACACATGGGCCAATGGAACAGAATAGAGATCTCAGAAATAAGGCTACACATCTACAACCATCTGATCTTTGACAAACCTGACAAAAACAAGCAATGGAGAAAGGATTCCCTATTTAATAAATGGTGCTGGGAAAACTGGCTAGCCATATGCAGAAAATTGAAACTGGGCCCCTCCCTTAAACTTTACACAAAAATTAACTCAAGATGGATTAAAAACTTAAATGTAAAACCCAAAACTATAAAAACCCCAGAAGAAAATCTAGGCAATACCATTCAGGACCTAGGCACGGGAATGGATTTCATGACAAAAACGTCAAAAGCAAATGCAACAAAAGCAAAAATTGACAAATGGGATCTAGTTAAACTGAAGAGCTTCTGCACAGCAAAAGAAACTATCATCAGAGTGAACAGACAACCTAAGAATAGGAAAAGAATTTTGCAATCTATCCATCTGACAAAGATCTAATATCTGGGATCTACAAGAAACTTAAACAAATTTTCAAGAAAAAACAAACAACCCCATTAAAAAGTAGGCAAAGGACATGAACAGACCCTTCTTTAAAGAAGAAATTTATGTGGCCAACAAACATGTGAAAAAATGGTTAACATTACTGATCATTAGAGAAATTTCTTAATTTCCAAACTTACAGAATATTTCCAGTTTCTTAAATTGATTTCTAATTTCTAGTCATAGAAAATGGTCTATGTGATTTAACTTCTTTAAAAATTGTTAACTTACTTTTTAGTCCAGGATATAGTAAGTTTTTATAAATATGCACATTGTAAAAGAACATGAATTCTGTAGTTGTTGAATGGAGTAGTTTATAGAAGTCTGCTAGGTCAATTTTTAAATTGTGCTATTCAAGTTTTTTACATCTTTATGCTATTCAAGTTTTTTACATCTTTATAGTTTTTTCCTTCTATTATATCCTTGTAGAGGAAAATCTCTGACTCTGATGTTTTATGTATATTTTTATCCTTCTGGTTTTATCAATATTTGCTACTTTACGAAATACATTAAAAATTTAAAAATAAAAGTAATTGGTGGTCTGTTGTCTATTTCATCTTTATTCATTTTGAAAAGACTCTGTTGAAATACAATAATACTTTTTGCTGTAACATCTCTCTTTCTTTGATATTGCTATAACTAAATTCTATTTTTAAGGAGAAAGTGTTAATATTTATGAAGTAAATCTATTTCCAATTTTAAAATTTATAATCTCTGTATTCTTATTTTTATATGCATTATTAATAAAAAGTGTTTGTTGGGTGTTTGCATTTTCATCTACCTGTGCCTTTTAATTACAACATATGGCCCATTTATATTTAATGTAATTTTTGATATATTCTACTAACATTTTTGCTCTATTTGTAAGACCTGTTCTCTATTGCTTTTTTCTTATTTTTGTCTGCCCTTTTTTGTGTTTGTGTTAATTCTTGTCATTGCATATTCTTCTATCCTCTAGTTGAAATTCATAACTTTTTATTCTTTAGTAGGTATGCTACGAAATACATGACACTTAATTTATCAAACCCAAAGTTATTTAAGACATTTTTCTGAAGGGGATTTAGAATTAAAGCCTAGATGGTAAACCTCCAGAGTTTATTCTTTTAACACTTGTTTCCATTTTCACTGCAGATTGAGAAATTAAGGTCACATGATATAAGTGAAGTTGAACACCACTTTTCTAATACCCTACGTCAGGTACATTCCTAAATAAACTGGAACTTACCTCAGAAGCCTCAGAAAATTAGGAAAATAAAATGCATTACTTTGTATATTAAGAAGCTCAAAATCCCATATTTGATTCACTGTAGAATTACTTCAGAATCTCATATGTTGTTTTTGTTCACGCAAAACCTGTCCCATATTAAAACATACCTACTGCTGTGTTGTCTATTTGCTTTTCTCTTTTTAAATGCCCTTTTGAGAAATGCTGCAAAAATTTTGCCCTGACATGTGGAGGCCCAACTGTTTCCTGCTATACTCAGCTTGGAGGACATAGCCTCTAGGTTATACTCTTTTGAAATTGTCCTGTTGAAATGCATGTTTTGATTTTGGGATTTTCCAGATGCTTCATAAGTAGGTCCCATGTGTTAAAACTTGTGGAAATTCAGCATGTTTCTCAATGTTGAGGCATCTAAATAGTTCACAAATTTAAGGCAATTAGTCTATTACTGGGATAAGATTAATTCTATTATATTCCATTGTTTACATATTACATGTTTAATCTATTTCCTATTCTATGCTTTATTTTTTCATTTGTCTGAATTATTAAAAGTCACTACATTTTAACATTTTGAGCAATTTAATTTTTATATATAATTATATCCTTTGGCTATTTAAACTGAAGACACATTATATATGTAAATCAAATTAAGAAAAATAAATGGATAGTGTGTTCACTTACAATAGGAGGCTATCGCTGTGCTAAAACTTTCTGCTTCTTTTGAGTCTCAGAATTGTGGAATCACATAATATTTTAAAAAATTAGAAGGAACTTTAAATACTATGTCCACAGACTTTCTCACTTTTCCAATGAGAAAACTGAGACCAAGAATGTTTAACAGACAGGTAATGCCTGAATTAGTCCTAGAATCCAGATTTCCTTATTATTTACATGAAGTCCAGAAACATACCATATGTATTAAATATAATGGTTTCAAACATTAATGAAGTTGATTCTGAAATGTGGGAGGGTTCATATAAGTCTAAAATTTTAGTGTGCTTGGGTATCCAAGGTTCTTTTGTCTTAAAATTTCTTATTGGAGGAAGCCACTTTTCAGTCACTTTGATAGGCACAAAGGATTTCATGGTGAGGAAAACTGATATAATCGTAAAAATAATTATGAAATTACAAACGTTGATTTGTAAATACTCATTCCCTTTTTCCAACTCATTGCAGGTACCTCTTTAGATCTTTTAAACCTCAGACCAAATCTCCTTTCTTAGAATACCTTCAGACTAGGCCAGGTCTCTGGCCATGCACCCTTGTGTTATTGTACATGTTCTCACTCATCATTATGGGATGCCACAAGCTATGTTTGAAGTGTATACTCTAGATCATGGAGAGCCTTATAGGTCATAGTAAGGACTGGGTTTTTATCTTTAAATAACCGAAAGCCAATCGAAAGGTTTTAGTACTATCTATGCTTTTAAAAAATTGCCTGGGTGCCTTCTCGTAAGGCAGTAAGCATGGTTGAGGGAAATCCTGTTAGAAGACTGTTGCAGTAGCATAATGGGAGACCATGAAAGCTTCTTCTAGGAAGTCACCCTGGAGGGAGAAGTGGATGAATCTGATAGACATTTAGGCAGAAAATGGGAAGAACAGAGATGGGAAAATATTGTGGATGTGGTGGATGGCAAAATGGTGACAATATTTGCAGGTCCTCTTAGTTAGAGGTGAAGTCTTTCATTGCCCTATTGAGTGGGGGCTGGCCTTGTGACCAGCTTTGGTCAACGGGACAGCAGAAGATTGAGGCCTGAAAAGCATCTGCACACTGGGGATCTCCCTCACTGAGCTTAAAACAGCACTCTGTGAACAACCAGGCTGGCCTGCTGGAGAATGAGAAACCATGTGGAGAAAAGCTTTCACTGGTACAGCTATGCTAGCCAAGACCCCTGAAAGAGCTTTGCTGAGAACAGCCATCACAGACCATATCAGAAGGCCTGCCAGGCTGAAAACAGCCCAAACTGCTGACCTCCTGCATTTTGAGCTAAATAAATGGTCGTTGCCTAACTACATTATATTGTGGAGTGGTTTGTTACTCAGCAAATGCTAACTGATACCATGAGCAAAAGAGAGAGAAGTCTATGAAATAAGTATGATTGATACCTAAATGTGTATACACACACACACACACACATGCTCACATTACATGAAGAGCCGCAAAGTATAAGCTCTGTCTCCTCTCATTGCTGTTTCAATAATTCACATTTAACTCTATCTAGTTAACAGTCCATTTTATAAACATCAATTCCTTTAGCCTAAGAAGCTTTTCTTTCAAAGATTTATTTTCAGATTCACCTTTTACATGTTGCAATTCATTGTCCTAAATACAGGGTTTTTTCTTTTTTTGTATTCTTAGAGAGCATTAAATAAACTAGATGTAAATATTAGTGATTGGGAATTTGGAAAATGCATTTGAAATGTGAACAATATATGTGTTTAAGTAGCTAGGGAAAGATTTCATTGTGGAAAAGATTTGATGTGAGGATCCTTGATGCATATGATCCACTGTTGTTATTAAAAACATTCGCTTGTAAATGTGAACATTGTAATACAACTACTTGACATGATGGAAACTTCTGAAAATGTAAGGGATGCTTTATTTACCTGAATTCAAGAACAGGCTTTGTGTTTATATTAAGTTAATTTTAGATCACATAGAAATAAAAGAGAAAATTTGGTCTTCTGAAATCTATTTCTTATAGATCTAGGATCATATCAGTCAGTTGCTGTGATTAGGATAAGTGAATAGTTTACTATCTAATAAAATTTAGCTGAAGCAATGTTAGACACAGATATGGGTATTTATTTAAAAATATGTAGTTCTCACTTTTGTGGTAGGTAAAAACGTTTTCTTTATCACCCATAGAAAGCCAACCTGGTTATTTTAGGACACATCACAAAGTTATCAAACCGCTATTTCTTTTTGTGATGTGCAGATTTTTCAGCCTTTCACACAATACAAGCATTTTACATTTAGAAAGGGAACTGAGTATCAGATGCTCTGAAACTTCTTTGTGATTTTATAAGGTCACAGATACTGAACTCATTGACAGATAGTCTCATACTATTAAAATCTTATTGACAAATCTATTAAAGGCAGTCTTTTAAACAAAATATCAATAAGAATTACGGCGAGTAATATCACACAATTATGATTGAATTATGATTGCTGTAAATTGTTCAAAATGAAAACAAAAGATGTATTTTAAAAATTTAGTTAGCTCTTAATATCAGTATTATTGAGAGAGGAAAGTTGTGTCATCAGGTTGAACTTGCCCAACTTCAGAGCACTGAGTTTTCCTTTTGAATGAAAAAGGGAGATGAGCTTTAAAATTTCTATTCTCTGTGAGTTCTCCTTGTAAAATAGTTTTCTTTCTTTAGACTACTCTTTCAAAAACCTCAGAATATTTGATGACTTTTTAGGGAAAATATCGTTGCATCGTGTTTCTTTTAAAAATATTTTATTAAACTTTCTTTTCAGGGCTTTTTCATACAAAATGAAGTGAATGTTCCATTCACAAAAATGCTTTGTTCTAACTAGAAGTTATAACCTCTGGGAATGGTGGCTCACTAATAATTTCTCCCATCCCTTTCCATTATTCACTTCTCTCTTTGTTTGCTTTTTGTGCATCACCTTTCACCAACACCTTTTCTCCAACCACCACCATTAAAACTGAGATGCCCAATTTTGGGTAAAATGTATGGAGCAGGAAATTAGAAAACGATAACCATTGTCATCATCAGCCAACTAAACTGGCAGAGAACACATAAATGCAGATCATAAAAATACATTGTGTGATGAAATATACAATATTTTAAAAATACTGCATGCAAATATTAAGTTTACTGTGCTGAAATTTTCTGAAGACTTTCTCTAGGAATTTCTACTGTTTGCTTTTTCATTTAAGAGCATTCACTTAAAAATGAATATAAATGTATTCTTGTTCATCCAAACACTCAAAAAAATTTTAGCTTCCAAGTGAAGGTGGAAAGATGTATTCTTCATTGGAAATTAATATTTTAAAGTAGTTCAAATAGAGTAAAAAGGTGGAAAACTTAAGTCTATAGCAGGTAATTCAGGTCCACTACCTCAGAAACATCCGTTTCATAGCAGTTGTGCTATTGGCATGGGTGAATCTTGAGTGGATTCCTTTTTGTTGTTGATAACAACTTCAATTTTCTTTGGTTGTGATATTAACACTAAATCGGCAGTGTGTAATTTTCCTCATCAGTGCAGAAGTGGTTAAGCTAGTTATGCACTTATGGATTTCAGTAATGTTGCAATATTTACCTTACCTTGAAGTGATTAAGACAACTTAAGAATGTCACTTTTGGCCAGGTGCAGTGGTTTACACCTGTAATCCCAGCACTTTGGGAGGCCGAGGTGGGCAGATCACCTGAAGTCTGGAGTTCAAGACCAGCCTGGCCAACATGGTGAAACCCTGTTTCTACTAAAAATACAAAATTAGCTGGGCGTGGTGGTGGGCACCTGTAATCCCAGCTACTCAGGAGGCTGAGGTAGGAGAATAGCTTGAACCTGGGAGGCGGAGGATGCAGTGAACCGAGATTGTGCCATTGCACTCCAGCCTGGGGGACAAGAGTGAGACTTCTAAAAAAAACACAAAAACACACTTTTATTAAAATTGGTTTTAAAACTGCTAACAGGAAGAGTTTCAACTACATATGAGGGCTGGTTATTCCATTCAAAAATGCTCCATACCTATATTTTCATTTAAATCACATGCATCACATTAAATTAAGTAAACTTTGAATTTTGGTGGTTATTTGGTTTTGAAAACAAATAATAAGAGAACAATAGCTGTCATTTACTAAGTGTTATGTGGTATGTATTATTATATATATATTTCATATACTTGCATGATGTGTAAGGTGGGGTTCTGCTATTATTGATGAAGCATTTGAAAACTTAGTAACGTGTCTGAGGTGACATGGCTCGTGAGCAGTGGAGGTGGGACCACACAAAGGTGTCATGACACCAGAGTCTCTGCCATCACCAGGAAGAATGAAAACTAGAGGCATGAGAAGCTTGCATCTTGTTTTATGGTTGTACATATTTAAGTAACACTATGACAAAAGCAGTTTAAATCAACATGGAGGGAGGCTAAGCTTAAGTCATTTTTTTTCTTTAAAAACACCCATTACTCAGCTTTGATACACACTGTACTGGTCCCATCTAAGTTTGGTGTTCTATGATTTTGTGGTTCCATTGGCTGTGGGCTTTGGTCTTTTAGGAACCATTTCAAATGACCTCAGTGGATGTTGTGTAATCCCACTGTACTGGGAAAGATTTAGGCTCTTTATACGCTGGGGACTGCATCTATTAAACCCGTCCACACCCTGTGGTGTGTTTTTATGCACATTCCTTTTGTCTTCTAAATGAAGTTTCTGCATATGAGAGAAGAGTGTGAAAGAAAACAAAATTCTGGACTCTGCCTATACAGCGATTACAATTCAGACACAAAAACATCTGCTGGGTTAAAGGCACCAGCTGTTGGCCATGTACAAAAATTGCATACAATGCCGTTGGTCAGGAAATTAAGAAAACTATCGTGTCAGTGGATCAAACTGTGAAGAATTTTGGAAAGACTAAATATTGTTCCCCACACTGACATTTAACCAACACAGAGCACTAAATAGAGTATACTTATTTAAAGATAATTTCCTGTCCATCACCTCTGTTTGGAAAAATCACTGATTTTAAAAAAATAATTTTGAGCCATTTTCAGAAAGGAATGAACTTAATGGTGTGAAAAAAAAAACTAGTCCTGCAATGAAAGAGCAAGGAGTTTTATATCTTTAATTCACCTGTGATTTTCTTATAATCTCCAAAGAAACTTTACTGAGAAAAACACTTGTGAAACTGATTTAGCTTTTAACTCAAAACTACTGATCATTTCTTCCAACTTTCCCTTTACCTATAGCCCTGATTTATGACAATACGAAGGCTAAACTTCAAAAAACATGTGCATCTATCTATTTTTAGGATTTGACAACAGTAGTTTTGTAAAATCAGTGGGCTGTTTTTGTATTGCTGGGATACCTATGCCACTAAAGTGTTGTTCCGAAATGTGTCATCATTGCAAATCACATTAAACTGATGACTTAGAGTAAAGCAAGTCTTAGAATTCATTGAAATGTGGAAAGCTTAAATTTTATAAAACAAAGGAATCGCTATTTTATTTGATATGTTCTTTGTATTTAAGTGCAAATAGCTACAGCAGAGAAAACTACTATAGTTGAATAAATATACTTAGCTTGAAGCTTTTCCAAAGCTCTGGAAAAAACAAAAATATAATAGTTACACAACTAATTCCTTATAAGAAGCAAAGAAATACTTTTTGATGGTCTTAAGTGTTTAGATCGAAATGCTTAACTCTGATGCCTAATGTTTCTATCTGTTTGGAGGGACGCACATTGGTGAAGCACTCCTAGTCCCTTAGCTACTACTCTCAATCCCTTACTACTGCAAGGGAGGTAAAAGGAACCGCCTGTCTTTAATAATCTGCCATTAGGTGCATCTGACATTGTAATATTGCTTCTCAGTTGGATTGGACTAATCTATCAGATTCTCATGAATGGGGATTGGGTCTCTTGTTTCTCCTCTCTCCACCAGGTCCAGAGAGAGGCAATGACCTGGGTAAGTGTTTGCAAATTCAAAATCTTCTTTGGGTAACTTTTTCAAGACCAAAGCAAAAAGTTCAGAGCTAGTTCTATCTCAAAAAGCCATCTTTTCCAACTTAACATTTATAAATTATTAGTTTGAGTGTCCGTTTGCTGATTTTTGTCTAATTTTCCAATTGGTACAGAACCTATGTGGTTGAGAAGGGTAATATTTATTAGGTCCCTTCATGCTCATCTTGAGATATTTGGTTCATTTATTGAGAATCTTGTTAATTAGAAGACAGAGCATATAATTTTAGAGAAAAATATGCATGAAGAAACTCGGGGGTGGGGTCAGGACTTTCAACCATGGATTTTAGTAGGTGGATTCGTACCTTTAACTTGCCGGCGTGTTATGACCTATGTGGTAGAATGTCTCTGGGTTTGCATGCGGCTTTAGGATTTAGGCATAAGCCTTGTGGGATTTTCACCTAGACAGATCATTGCAGTTTATGGTAATGATTATAGGCAAGTATCAATTTCTGTAGTGGCAGTGAGCCTTAAGCAAAAAAGCAAGACTTATTAAAGGTGGGTCTTAAAAGCTTCAGCACCTAAAACTGAGAGGGCTAGGACAGGCTTAGAAAGTGGGCAAGGAGCTTATAGACCTTAGCCAAGATGTAAGCTTGTTTTCAAATGCTACCTATGTGGCTGTCCATGAGCAGTCATCGGCTTCATACAGAGAATTGTTATGCACAGACACTAAGCGACAGAGCCACCATTGGCTGTGTTTGCCATGTTTTTGGGCACATCTTCAGGGCACTCTTAGTGTCAACTCTGGGAAGGAAACACTGTTTACCATTGCCTTCTCTGTCTTTGGAGCCAAGAAAGAAAATGGGAAAAGCATACCCCGGAATTTTTGAGGCCTTTGCTGATCCATGTATCACTTCCTACTGTAAGATTCCACGTTGCTCCAGACTGGTTCATGATATAAACTTTAACCACGACATGAGATATTTCATGACACAAATGATGACTTCCTTCAAATAAAACTGGCAAACTTGATTAATAAGTTATTAAAACTTTATTAATATCTTTTTTGACCAATACAATCAAGGCTCCTGTTTCTTTCATTGATTGTTAATAAAATCTTGACTATGATTTTGTTACTGAAGTGATTTGATCAATTTTAGAGCTTCTTAGCAGCAACATCTTTACCAGCCACCATAAGTTCTGGAGGACATCCGAAGCAATGGGGCTGGACATTAGGGAGAGGCTTCAGAAAGATGGAATGCCCTACTCTCGAGATTTACCCTTAGTATTTAACTTTCTTATAGTTTATTAATAATTATGTAAAAGCATCAGCTGTTTTTATACTTTAAACAAAAGCATCAGAGTTTGGTGAACACATTGCATAATACAATTAATAGCTTATAAATCCTTGTTCTTCTTTTTTTTTCATTTACATCTTTTTTATTGTAATTTTTTTCTTTTGTTTTTTTTGTTATACTTTAAGTTCTAGGGTACATGTGCACAACGTGCAGGTTAGTTACATACATATACATGTGCCATGTTGGTGTGCTGCACCCATTAACTCGTCATTTACATTAGGTGTATCTCCTAATGCTATCCCTCCCCCCCCCCCACCCCACAACAGGCCCCAGGGTGTGATGTTCCCCTTCCTGTGTTCAAGTGTTCTCATTGTTCAATTCCCACCTATGAGTGAGAACATGCAGTGTTTGGTTGTTTGTCCTTGCGATAGTTTGCTGAGAATGGTTTCCAGCTTCATCCATGTCCCTACAAAGGACATGAACTCATCATTTTTTATGGCTGCATAGTATTCCATGGTGTATATGTGCCACATTTTCTTAATCCAGTCTATCATTGATGGACATTTGGGTTGGTTCCAAGTCTTTACTATTGTGAATAGTGCCACAATAAACATACGTGTGCATGTGTCTTTGTAGCAGCATGATTTATAGTCCTTTGGGTATATACCCAGTAATGGGATGGTTGGGTCAAATGGTATTTCTAGTTCTAGATCCCTGAGAAATCACCACACTGACTTCCACAATGCTTGAACTAGTTTACAGTCCCGCCAACAGTGTCAAAGTGTTCCTATTTCTCCACATCCTCTCCAGCACCTGTTGTTTCCTGACTTTTTAACGATTGCCATTCTAACTGGTGAGAGATGGTATCTCATTGTGGTTTTGATTTGCATTTCTCTGATGGCTAGTGATGATGACCATTTTTTCATGTGTCTGTTGGCTGCATAAATGTCTTCTTTTGAGAAGTGTCTGTTCATATCCTTCACCCACTTTTTGATGGGGTTGTTTGTTTTTTTCTTGTAAACTTGTTTGAGTTCATTGTAGATTCTGGCTATTAACCCTTTGTCAGATGAGTAGACTGCAAAGGGGCCATTCTCTAGGTTGCCTGTTCACTCTTACGGTAGTTTCTTTTGCTGTGCAGAAGCTCTTTAGTTTAATTAGATCCCATTTGTCAACTTTGGCTTTTGTTGCCATTGCTTTTGGTGTTTTAGTCATGAAGTCCTTGCCCATGCCTATGTCCTGAATGGTATTGCCTAGGTTTTCTTCTAGGGTTTTTATGGTTTTAGGTCTAACATTTGAGTCTTTAATCCATCTTGAATTAATTTTTGTATAAGGTGTAAGGAAGGGATCCAGTTTCAGCTTTCTACATATGGCTAGCCAGTTTTCCCAGCACCACTTATTAAATAGGGAATCCTTTCCCCATTTCTTGTTTTTGTCAGGTTTGTCAAAGATCAGATAGTTGTAGATGTGTGACATTATTTCTGAGGGCTCTATTCTGTTCCATTGGCCCATGTGTCTGTTTTTGTACCAGTACCATGCTATTTTGGTTACTGTAGCCTTTTAGTATAGTTTGAAGTCAGGTAGCGTGATGCCTCCAGCTTTGTTCTTTTGTCTTAGGATTGACTTGGCAATGTGGGCTCTTTTTTAGTTCCATATGAACTTTAAAGTAGTTTTTTCCAATTCTGTGAAGAAAGTCATTGGTAGCTTGAGGGGGATGACATTGAATCTATAAATTACCTTGGGCAGTATGGCCATTTTCACAATATTGATTCTTCCTATCCTTGTTCTTTTAATATTATTACTGTGTCCCCTTTTAGAAAGAGACCTACAGTTACATTGCTCTTTCCAGTTATGGCTTGAGTCTTGATTTACAGTTTACAGGGAAGTGTGTATTAACATTTGGAACTGTGTTGTTTCTTTTGTGATGTGACTGACTTTATCCCATGTCTGCAAACAATAACTTAATTAGGTCTCCAAAGTCCCTTAGGGTAAAAGAGGACAAGACTTAACAAATTTTGAAGCATTGCAGAATAACAAAAGAATTTTAAGGCATTGTTCCCCAGCAATGAGGAGGGCTTTTTAGTGTATTGTGCTTTGAGGGGCTCTAACAATAGCAGTGCTATTCCGGTCCTGGGTTTCTTTGGCGGGGATGCCAGAGCCAAAAGGCACTAATGACCTGTGCCATCTGGCTTGTCAGCAACCAGTTTCAGTGGAGTAATTAACAAATGTAGTCATTATTTATGCATTTTGGCTCTGTTATTCATTCTAATATATATTTCCCAATGTTTCCACTGATTAGTCAAGATCAAGATCCTGCCTGTGTCTTCTTGAGCACGTCATTTCTGAGAAGGTTTTTCTTAAGATAATTTTGCAGTTAATTTGAGTAGAAAATTCTTTTCATAAGAAATGAATGGATGCCTTTTCTGCAATTTGGTAAGCTATTTAAAGATGCATTACTTAAAACATTTTATAAAGTCTCATTGTTATGTGTATGTTTGGATTTAAAATCAGAAATATTTGGAAGGATGAATAGCGTATAATAATAAAATGACATATTTGTAATTTATTCTTTCTAAATTGTACTCAAATTTTAAGGTGATTTGGATTGATGTTCACTTTCATCTAATATCTAAAAGTATGAGAATGCATCCTTGTTCTGAAAATTATTCTCATTCTCACCAATTGTAGAGTTTGAATGAATCTAACAGAAAGTAGAACCTTGGGAAGTCAGGTGACTTTTCTCAACATCATTCAGTTCTTTAGAAATAGATTGATTCTCGTGCCATGGTTTTCAGTTCCATCAGGTCATTTAAGGACTTCTCTACACTGATTATTCTAGTTAGCCATTTGTCTAATCTTTTTTCAAGGTTTTTAGCTTCTTTGCGATGGGTTCGAACTTCCTCCTTTAGCTTGGAGAAGTTTGATCATCTGAAGCCTTCTTCTGTCAACTCATCAAAGTCATTCTTTGTCCAGGTTTGTTCTGTTGTTGGCGAGGAGCTGCGTTACTTTGGAGGGGGAAGAGGTGCTCTGATTTTTACAATTTTCAGCTTTTCTGCTTTGTTTTTTCCCCATCTTTGTGGTTTTATCTGTCTTTGGTCTTTGATGATGGTGAAGTACAGATGGGGTTTTGGTGTGGATGTCCTTTCTGTTTGTTAGTTTTCCTTCTAACAGTTAGGACCCTCAGCTGCAGGTCTGTTGAAGTTTGCCAGAGGTCCACTCCAGATCCTGTTTGCCTGGGTATCAGCAGCGGAGGCTTCAGAACAGCAAATATTGCTGAACAGCAAATGTTGCTGCCTGATTGTTCCTCTGGAAGCTTCGTCTCACAGGGGTACCCAGCCATGTGGGCTGTCAGTCCGTCCCTACTGGGGCGTGCCTCCCAGTTATGCTACTCAGGGGTCAAGGACCCACTTGAAGAGGCAGTCTTTCCACACTTGGACACAGGAAGGGGAACATCACACACCGGGGCCTGTCGTGGAGTGGGGGGAGGGGGAGCGTTAGCATTAGGAGATATACCTAATGTAAATGAAGAGTTAACGGGTGCAGCACACCAACATGGCACATGTATACGTATGTAACAAACCTGCATGTTGTGCACATGTACCCTATAACTTAAAGTATATATATATATATAAAAGAAATAGACTGATTCAAAGATCATCTTTGACTCCTCTTTGATTTCCTTTGCTGAACTTTGATTTACTAATCTGTCTTTAAATTTGGGTTCCTCAAGGGGCTAGATTTTCATTTCACATATGAAGAAATAGAGATACAGGGAGGGTAAGCCTGTATCTCTTGGCCAAATTCACACAGCTCATAGGTGGCAGAAGTGAGATTTGAATTGAATCTCGACCAGGGTCCAGAGTCTTTGTTGACATAATTTCCCTGAACAGGCCTTTACCTTCTTAAAAGATTCTGATTCAGCAAGTCTGAGTGGGGCTGGGGAATCTACTTTTTGAAACAAATAGGGAAGATGAGGTAATTTTCCTCAGCAGGAAAGTTTGGAAAAATTGCCCCAGAGAATAAATGTACAATGTCCATCCTGAAAATAGCAAAATTTAACAATTTTTTTTTGTATTGTTTAGAAATGAGAATACACCCATGCAAACTTGAAATTGTATATTTTCTTTTCTGGGTTCCAGCTATTCTTATATAGCTCTCTTTCTGATGAGTAAGGGGGAAAGGTTTTCTTTGTAATTATTCAGGAAAATAACTTGAGTACTAATAAAAATGGACCTAAACGAATTAAGCAGTAGATCTGAAAAATTTGCTATGGGTTGCTTTGCAGGAAATCATTGAAAAAGGGACCAGCCAAGTTACGATGATAGACATTTTTCCCTTTGTTTAGAAGCGTCTATGATCTGCTGAGCCAAGTCAAGAACAAGAAATATGAAAGTCTGTGTTTTCTTCCAGGACTCTCTTTGGCCTACTGGATGTACAGGAAATGGTGAAAGCTATATGGTGGCTCCTTAGGAATTGAAAGGCCTTGGGCAAATCAGTCAGGTCCTGGCTTTCCACATCAGCAAGTCAAGATAATCATATTGGCTAAACTTATTTGAATACCATCTGGATTCACTTACTGGCAAGTGTAAAGTGTTTTCAGAATACCAAATATTATATAGGGCATCCAAGCAGCTTAAATTTCAGTGCCCTCCATTCCTTCCCTTCCTGCACTTCAGTGTACTACTGAATGCAATGAGATATAATAAAACCAAGATCTCAGGGCTCCTAGCCCTTTACCTGAAACTGCTCTTTGGTGCTGCTCATACTGGCTGCTATAGACTGAATGTTTGTGTCCCTGCCCCCTACCCCAATTCATATGTTAAATCCTAATTCCCAATGTGATGGTATGAGGAAATGAGGTCTTTGGATGTGCTTAGGTCATGAGGGCAAAGCCCTATGAATAGAGCTAGTGCCTTTATATAAAATTAGTGAAGACAGCTCCCTGGCTCCTTCCACCATGTGAGGACACAGTGAAAAGATGGCCATCCATCTATGAACCAGGAAGTGATCTCTCACCAGACACCGAAACTGCTGGTGGCTTGATCTTGGACTTGGCAGCCTCCAAAACTGTGAGAAATAAATTTTTTGTTGTTTATGAGCCAGTTAGTCCATGGTATTAGCATAGCGGCCCAAACAGATGAAGACATTGACCAAGACCTGCATGGAATGCACATACTCTCTATTAGCCTGCAATAACAATTTTGGCAACACTGAAGGAATTTTTTTGTTTTTATTCTTATTGGTGTCAGAAAAACACATGAATGCTTATAATTGTTACAGAAAATTGATTACTTTCCCAGCACATATTTTTAGAAAACATGTTTGCTAACAAATTCCAGACCTATGAGACCATGCTCATTTACATACCCAAATAATACATGTGCCTCTTCTGTTTTAACTTTGTGGGCATTACGCATCACATAACTAATCTCAGCTCCCTCTTTGAATTGGCTGCTAGAAAACTCAGGGCCACATGTGTAGCTTAGCTCTAGTAATACATTGATATATGTTTGGTTTGTATGCCTCAATCTTAGCTTCATCTTATGTTTTCTTCTTTGCTTTTCCTTTTGTTCTGTTTTTCTCATCCAGTTAATATTAACATTGTGTTTTAATGTGTCTTCAAGTTGTCCTAAACTCTTCCTGGAATAAAAAGAAGGGCTGAAAGAGAATTCATTTTAAAAATCTCTTGGCAAATTGTTATATTCATCTTCCAGAACTTCAGATACATAAAAATATTTAAAAATTATCTCTCTCTACTATGCTTGCCATGCATATATATTTTTTTTACTTTATACCACAAAAACCATTATCTCCCTACTGTTTCTGAATATGTAGCATATCTGGAGAAAGCAACTTCATCTGTAATACATTTTCTCAGATTTTGTCTTTTTGGAAAATCCAAAACCTTTATTTAGCATCGATTTTTTCGTGTTGATAGACTCAAAATTCCATACGATTTTTATTTTCTGGGAATACTTCTCTAAAGCAGAAAAGCAAAGATAAAGAAACAGTCAATTAAAAAACAAACAAAATGCAAGTGAATACAGGTTGAGGAAAATTCTACTTTACAAAGTCCCTCCATCTTATTGCCTCATTCTCAGACCTATTCAGTACTTGGAAAAATTCATAACCTGGCAAAATAAAAGCATTCATACTTCTCTAGGCTACAAGCCAAATCAAACCATTCTTTTTAATTACAGGTGAATAATAACACCCTTAAATTTCTTACAAATAACGTCAGCCTCCTTTTGCTTTTTGACTGATGGAAGGTGATGAATGAAGACCTTTTAATTCAGCACAGCTGGATGTCTTTTGTTGCACTTCCTCTCAAAAGTTGCTGTGCAGATCTGGCCTATTTTGTCAGATGTGCTGAAAACAACGTGCCTGACTGGAAGTGGAAACAGCCTTCAAACAGAAGACATTTGCATGATTGAATACCCTGTCGGGAGAGCAGCTGTGGCAGTCAATGCATAAGGTGGAAGATATGCCATTTGTTAAGAGTATCTCTCTGTGTGTGTGTGTGTCTGCGTGTGTGCACACGCATGAGTGTGTTTTGATTTGATTGTTCTCGGAGGACTGGAGGAGGCCTCTCTAGTAAATCTTTAAGGGTGGTATAAAAGTGACTTTAGTATTGCTCGCAATTTTGAGGCTGTCCTGTAAAATAGTTGGTGTATTGTCTGGACCTTTCTTTTTTCATGGGTTTCAGAATACCCAGTAAGCCAGGACTTTCTTGAGCAAATCAGATTTGTGAGCTGCAGGCCTCAAAGACTTCTGGATAAAGAGTTCACTCACTGAAGGTTACTAAACCAGTCTTTTCCAAGATGAAATCACTGCATTTCCCTGGGAAGATAGTAAGAGTGTTGCAGCCACCATTTATTTCCCTTACTCACTGTAGGCATAATTAAAATGAGTGATCTGTGACAGACTGCATCTGTGTCTCCAGGGGCACAAATGTTGTCACCTGTAGTAGATAGCTCAGCACAGATGCCAATTTACTGGGGATATATTCCTCATCCACAGAGGCCGTCACAGAGTTGACACATCAGTTTCTAAAGATAGAATAAAGCTTTGGATTAGCTAAACACCTTATTTGTGTTCGATTTGGTGCAAAGTGTTTCTCAACCACCTGAGATCAGTATTACCTATATTTTACGGATTAAAAAACTATAGTAATGAGACTTGGAGGTATGGGAGGACAGTAATCACAAATTTAGGAAGTGGTGAATACTGAGATTCACACCCAAGTGTAGCTTGAAATTCTGTGTTCTTTGCCAAAGTTGGCTTTATTATCATTTTAACAGTGTGTTTTATAAAGCTTGAAAAGATCCTTTGAAAATGGAAACCAGACATTGTACTTTAAGAAATGTGTGGTAATTTTGTCTGAAGGGATTTGAATTATTAGGATTCATTTAATAGGCAAATATAATTGTACTTGAATTATTTTTTAACCTCTTTCTCTCATACTTCTAAACAAAGATAACCCAACAATAATTACTTTGATGGTATTTGCATGCCAGGAGAAACAAAGGGAAAAGAAAACAGCTGGTGGTGGGGACTCCCTTGTTTGGAGCTCTGACTTTTTTCCAGTGGCCTTTAAATCCCTCATGTGGAATCACACAACATGATTAATTCACTTAACAAACTCAGTGACTCATCATCAGCTAATAAGTACTTCAAATGAGCTTAGAGAGTTTAGCTCTTTAGGTTTGAATACAAATGTTGTATCTGGAGGGACTTTGGAACTTTGAACATGTTTAACAAATGTCCTTAATTAGCTGTAAATAAGTAAACTGGACTAAGACCTATATGTTTAAATTTCATTGTTTTGTCAATACAGACATTTTGCAGAAGATAATTCTTTGTTTGGGGGACTGTCCTATACATCCTAAGATTTTTGGCAGCACTCTTGGCCTCTACCCATTAGTTGTCAGCAGCACCCCACCCCCTCCAATCAAAAATGTTTCTAGAGATTGCCAAATTTCTCCCAGAGGGCAAAATTGGCGCCGGTTGAGAACAACTGTTTATTTATTTATTTATTTATGTACTTTTTAAGGACCTGTGATGGTTTTTATTAAATATGCAAACAATATAAGCATGTAAAGTAAAAAGTGACAATTTCTTACATAATTGTAACCCCAAATAAAGCTATTGATAATGGATGTTATCCACTGCACATCAAGTAAACACATAAATACATAGAAACATTAAAATATATACTATTTATGCTAGGGAACAACTTTTAATAACAAATGTGATCATATTAAAAAAATTAAAACCCAGTAGACTGGGGCTTATACACATACACATGCACACACACACACACACATATATATTATCTACATATGCATGTATATATCAAGAAAGCATAGAGAATATGGGGTAGAAACTGAATTACATTGTTAAAGATTCCTATATATTTTATATAAAGTAGTACTCTACATATATTGTTAGTACTTCAAAATAGGCATTGTAATTTTTAGAGCATCTGCCAAAAATGCAGAGATATATTGAAAAGTCAAAAAAGAAATCAAAATAGAATTCAAAAAGTAATTGATTAATCCAAAATAAGTTAGGAAAAGAGAAATGAATAAGCAACAACAATAACAGATTTAAAAAATAAGAAAAAACATAAAGAAAAAATAGCAGGCCTAAATTCAACCACAGCAATCAGTTCATTAAATGTAAATGGACAAAAATTTTTCAATAAAAAGGCAAAGCGTTAATCTGTATAAAACAGTAAGACCACGGTAAATATGCTGTTTCCAAAAGATACATTTTTAACTAAAAAGGCACAAATAACTTGAAAGAAAAAAGGATAAAAAATGCTATACTTTGCAAATACTACTTATAATAAAACTAAATAGATATATGCTATAAGTAACAATAGTGACAGCATTAAAATGACTTCATTTAAATGTGAATGTGCATAAAATAGTTTTAAGATACATGAAACAACAACTGATAGATAAAACAACTGATAGATAAAAAAGAAGACATAGAAAAATCCATAATCATATTTTGCGATATTAACACATATCTCCAAGTAATGGATAGTAAAATTAAGAATAAAGCAAGAGAAGTGAAAATATAAATAATACTGTCAACCATTTTTTACCTCACAGACACTTATTGAGCCCCCCATACAAGTGCAGAATATACATTCTTTTGAAGTGCACATGAACTATGAACCAGGATAGATTATGCTGGACCACAAAACAAGTCTCAGTGAATTTCAAAGGACTAGATAGTACGAGTAATTACCCTCTGTGACCATAAAAAATTAAGTTTTACATCAATAAGATATGTAGAAAAGTTCTAACATTTGAAAATTAACAAATCAGCTTCTGAATAACCAATGAATAAGTGAAGAAATCACTAAGAAATTAGAAAGAATTTTGAACTGAAGGCTGATAAAAAAACAGCATATCAAAATTTGTGGTATGCAGTTAACATGGTACTTAGAAGGATATTTATAGCTTTAAATGATTTTATCAGAAGCAAAGGAAGCCTTAAGATTAATGATCTAATTTTCTACTCTAATAAGCCATTGTAATTATACTAAGATAATCATAAGAATTTTTAAGAAATTAGCAAAAGGTGAGAAAGTTAAACCTAATAGATAGAAGTAATAATGATAACAGCAGAAATAAAAGAAGTAGAAAACAGACATGATTGAAAATGTTTGCAAAACCAAGAGGCGGCTTTTGAAAAGGTTAATAAAATTTATAAACTTTAGCAAGACAGATGAAGATAAGAAGAAATAAATCACAAAAATCTAATATCAGGGATGAAAGATGAGATATTACTCTAGATCTTAGAAAAATCAAAAGGATTTTGAAGAGATATTTTGAACAGTTTTATGTGTATGACTCTGCCAACATAGATGAAATGATCAAATTCATTGAAACACACAACTTACCAAATCTGATACCCAGTGAAACACAAAATTCAAATGCCTTATATATCAGAAATGTTGAATTTCAGCCAGGCGCGGTGGCTCATGCCTGTAATCCCAGCGCTCTGGGAGGCTGAGGTGGGCAGGTCACCTGAGGTCAGGAGTTTGAGACAATCCTGGCCAAACTGGCAAAACCTCATCTCTACTAAAAATACAAAAAATTAGCTGGGCATGGTGGCGCACACCTGTAATCCCAGCTACTCAGGAGGGTGAGGCAGGAGTATTCCCTGAACCCAGGAGGTGGAGGTTGCAGTGAGCCGAGATCATGCCATTGCACTCCAGCTTGGGCGACAGGAGCAAAACTCTGTCTCAAAAAAAGAAAAGAAAAAAGAAATGTTGAATTTCTTTCAGAAAACTTTACACCAAGAAAATTCTAGGCCTACATCATTTTCATAGTAAATTACCTCAAGTCTAAGAAGATATTATACCAATCACACAAATTTTTTTTCAAAAAAATGGAAAAGGGAATCACACTTTCCAACTCATCTTGTGAAGGCAGTGTAACTGCGATACTTGACAAAAACATTGCAAGAAAGGAAAATTGTAGACTGATTTATTTCACAAAATTCTTAACAAAATACTAGCATGTGAAATCCCACAATAAAAGCATAATACAAAATGATCAAGCAGGATCAATATGAATTATGTAGGCTTATGGAAGACTTACTTCATGGAAACAATTTAAATTAATGCTTAGTCTTTTACTGTTTCAAATTACCATTGTCAGGTGCCTGCTACAGACTTATCTGTCATTTCCAGTAATTCATGGTGTTACCTGTTGTTCTTTTTATCCCTTTTGATACAGTGTAGGACGTCTGTTTTTTGTATGAGACCAAATTCTGGGAAAATAAAAATGTTTACCAAATTCATTTTTTTAAAATTCACTCCAGGAAATGCCTACTCTTCCATCATGTAGATTATTTTATTCAATTAAAAAATCCAGTGAGAAAACTGGCAAGGCTTTCAGATACCATCATGTATTCAGGCATTGAGAATAAAAATATGAACACAACTTCCTGCTATTCATCCCTCGCATTCCTGAAATGCAGTTTAGGTGATAAAATGAATATTCCCATTTTGTCCTTGATGCTTCCGCTTGAGACAGGCATTATTTTTATCCACATTATATGAATAAGAAAATAAGGCTCAGAACAGGGAAAAGTGGATCAAAGAGGGTTACAACTAAAGCAAATGACATATATGTTGAGGATGTATTTTATATTCAGAACTGCTGTAATCCTTGTGGGTACAGATAGCAATAAGATGCATGGAACCATGCTGAATTTCCATTTCCTTTCTTATTTATTGATGCTAAGATCACATAAGATCACATAATGAGTTTTCCTTCAAGATGACCATGACTTTATTTCATTAGTCAGAGTAAACCCACATTCATAGTAACTGTCAACAAAAAAAGTAAAAATGTTGTTTGATTCAAAGGAGGAAATGAAGTTAGTAAAAAAAATGTGGACCATGTATAATCTTATACTCAAATAAATGCAACTTCATACTAAGAATAAATTTGGAAACTAGTAGATAGTCCATAGACATTGATTAGATTAACAAAGAAGCAGAACAACAGTGAGACAACATTTTTGCCTTTCAAATGGGCAGAAATATGGATAGATAAAGAATATAAAGATAGCCAGATAGATAGAGGTAATATGACCTACTGCTCCTTAGGGTATGTAGAAATTGGCATTTCTGTTGGTTGCTTTTGGCATTGTAAATTCAAGCAATCTTTTTGAATTTATACAAAGAGTGGTAATGATGTCATATGCTTTCAACCAGTTAGTTTTATTGTGGATAATATATCAAAAAGTAACCATCCAAAATATGGGAAAAATATATGTTCATAAAAAAGTGTTCATAGTAGCACAACTTATATAGATAAAAACAGTAAACCAAGTATATATTCAGCAGTAGAACAAGGTTAAAGAATTTATGTCACAACCATTTAGTTTAATATTATACCACCTTAAAAACAGTATTATAAAAATCATGATTATTAAAATCATGATTTGTTAAACTATATTTATTAAAAATCATTAACAGAGTGTTCTCGGATCTTAGATACAAAGGGTTAAGTTAATTACCCTGTTTATTCCATACTATCATTGATTTTCTCACTTTACTGAAAGTTTATTCCTTTTTATTCCTGTATTCCACTTCCATTTTCATAGTGTCCCCACTACATGCACTACAAATATAAAAACCATTTGTCTTAACATTCAATTTTATGTAATGTACATTTTTGATTCTATGTATTTTTATAAAATGTGTGCTCCTTTCTGAGTATTTTTAATTTATGTAAATGAGTTGTTATATTTTATCTACATTTTATAAATAGCATATTAAATATCTGTTTTTTTATTACACATTGTTTAAATATTTACCCATATTGCTATGTACGCATCTATTCGCTGTTTCTATTTACTAGGTAAAACATGTAGCAAATTACATGAAAGAGCAGAGTATGAATATATATTGTGATATATAGTATATATATATATAGAGAGAGAATATGTATTACAATATATATAATCCCATGATTACAGCAGAGGACATGAGTTACAATTAATGCTCTTTTAGCAGTTGCCATCTGCAGATGGCTAAGTGTTAACCAGCTCAGCAGAGAGTCCGGGTGACAGTCTTTTACACTCATCCCTCTTGGTACCGGGGTCCCTGTCTGGCATCCGGGAAGAATCAGGTGACATGGACTTAAAGGACGGTGAATGTGGAGGTTTTATTGAGTGTAGAGGTGGCTCTCAGCAGGATGGGGAGCTGGAAAAGGGATGGAGTGGGAAGATTATCCTCCCGTGTAGTTCAGCTGTCCCCAGTCAAACTCCTCTCCAGCAGTCCAGCTGCCTCTTCAACATTCAGGTGTTTCTTCCCTTCTCTCCTCTACCGCAGAGCTCTGCTCCTCTGCCAGTGGACTTTGGGGTTTCTGTGGGTACAGGACGCAGGGGCATGATGGGCCAGGGTGATTATGAAAAAAGCAACATTTGGGCACGAAAACAGGGATAACTGTTCTAATTTAGGGCCACAGTTTCCAGGCTTGAGGGTGGGGGCTTTGCTGGGGAACCACCCTCTCTACCTAGTGTTTCCTTGCCTCCTGTCTGTATCAGTAATATTAAAAAACTGGAAATAATTCACCAGATTTTCTTATGGTTGACTTGGTATCAGGTGAGTTTCTGAGTATCTTTATACTGAAAACATCAACAACATTAAGTATATCTCATGCATTCCTGAGAGCAGAATGAGACTTTTGGCAGAGGTTTCAGTATTTAAGTTCCTGAATTATCTTGTCTCTGTGAAAATTCTGCATTATCCATAGTTGTCAATCTGATTGGACAGGATATATGCTAATAAAACTTTCACTTTAAAAAATTATCACCCAAATGTTTTCTATGGTGCGGATATCCACTCAGTTGTATGTTTTCTAGACATAGAGTATTTCTTTCTACTCTTTCAATCCAATTTGTTTATTTAAAAAAAGTATAGTCTTTCAGAAAAATATTCTAGTCTCTAAACATTTTAGAGAAATATGATCTGTTTCTTATCACCAAATTCATTGTATTTAATACTTTACATTAAAATATCAAGGTTTTTTTTCTTCTTATCAATAGACTTTACATTGGTATATCAACAAAAACACATAAAGTTATTTTGTATTATTTCATACTATTTTCTTTTGAGAATTATTATATGTCCTTCACTTTATTCACTTTACTTACTTTACTTCACATCTATAAGTTAACTTCTTTCTTTTTAAATTTAATTTAAAGCTTTGAGTTCAGGTAGGTTGAAGATTCCTCAGTCCAACATGATCTTCATAGGTCCTATGAGATGCTTATGATTCCTAACTAGGAACTCACTGCCCTAGTTTGTAAAAGCATTGTCCAGAAATCCCATGGTTGCTTTTCAGAGTCAGTTATTGACTTTCTATATCTTTACTTTCTTTCCAAGGAAGCCAATGTCAAGTGGATAAGAGAGAGAGAACACCCTGTCTCTTTCCCTAACTCTTCCATTTTCTTACCCAGTTTTTCAAAGCTGCTAGCGATAAATTCCTACTTCCTTTTTTGGCTCAAAAGCAATATTGTATGTGTTATAATGATGGTGTATATAAAAGCAATAGTGATGCCAGGAAGCAAATCTAAATCAGTAAAATATAAAAAACCCATTTGTCTTAACTAAAGAAACCATAGAAGCCTTTCCCTCCTTTTTCCTACTAGGTTAGGTACATAAACCCCTAATTCTAACCACCCTTCTAAGTTACTCATCATTGAGCACCCCATGTATGTTGTATATGCAAATATACACCCCTATGTATGTATGTTGTATATGCAAATAAACATTTTCTTCTGCTTCTGGAATCATGCCCATAGTCCATGCAGAAATAAGTAGGAAGGATGAAGGGCAAAGGATTTATGCCAACAATTCACTCAACAAATTAACAACAACAACAAAAAAGAGTCTTTTTAAAAATTAAGCAAACAATAGCTCTCCAGAAACTTCATCTAGTAGTCTTCTGCTTTCATCTGATTGGCCAGAAATCTGTCTCGAGACTATCTCAACGTGCTGCAGTGCCTGGGGAAGTGATTAGTTTGAACTGGGCACATAACCGTGTTGAAAAAAATCAGCTTTGCTAGAAAGAAAAAGGGAGAAAAAGATGTTGGCTCGCACCAAGTAGTGTTACCACAACTGCCTCCTTGGGATAGATATAATGAAAATACTTACAGCACAAAGAAAATAAAAGCTTTCCAGCTCTATTTTATGAGAAAATAACTTGGAAAAAATGGCACTGAAAAAATTTCAACCATTGTTTCAAAATATTGGAATGAGTAAATTTAAGAAAGCATTTTAAACTTTGAGATAAGCACTAATTAGACATCTTTTTTCTTTAATTTCTCTACTTCCCCCCTCCCTTCCTTACTTATTTTCTGCTTGTAAAATTATAAATGGGTCCAGAGTCTTTTTGTTGCCTAGCACATTGTTTATCAAACTGTGCTCCGGAGCATCAGCAGCAGCTACCGCAGGGAAGCAGGGCCCACAGTGGGGCTTTGATAGCCATTCCCCTTCAACCACAGCAGCTCTGCTGTTGGAGCATTTCCGTCAGGGCACTTTGAAGGGTGGTTGTTCCAAAAGAATTGGAAAGCCACCTTATTAAGTCTAATTCTCTAATTTTACAGAAAAAGAAACCAAATAAAAGTTAAGAAAATTGACCCAAGGCCCAAAGGAACACCAGGGATTAAGCCTTGCTTTTATTTATTTTATATTTTAGTATTTCTGCCAGTCATCTTCTAACTCAGCTTCAACACATTGTTACTAAGTTATCACTGTGATGGTTATTTAAAGAAATTAGTAAATTAAGAGACTTGGAAAGAAATTCACCTTCTGAATTTTAGCCCGATTAATTGCTATATAATACATGTCTAGTGAAAAATATATTTTGGCATCAGACTCATGTTTTTTTTCAGATAGAGATTTTGGCTATGCAAAAAGATTACTATGAGATAACATAGCGATCCTTTTCTCCAATAATCCTACATATTCAAATTAAGGGTGAATGATTTATCCATGTGACAAGATATATTGTAAAACAATATTACCCAACACTATATTAGGCACCTGTGGCTCTTGCTTTAGGGATCTCAGAAACTTTCTGTGCCTGGAGGGTATAGTGCCAAATACCAGCCCTATATATATTCAGAAAACACTTTTCTGCATTTCCATTACCTCTCTTCAGTATTTTTGGCAGAAGTGGTCAAGATTTTGTTACTAGGCACTATAATAATGATGGCACTGGTGCCAATATTTTCCTCTAAGAAGAAAAGAATAATTGCATTCACTATACTTAACCTGCCTGGCCAAAATAATTTCTGCTTAAAACCACAATGATGAAGCTAGGAAGTATGACATTTTTGGTTTTCCTCCCAAAATCAGTTAAAAATCTTGTTTTGAATTTGATCTAGGTTATTATGATGAAATGCTTATTGGCTTTAATTTATTTGGCTTATGATTTTAATTATGTATTCATTGTTATAACAGCTTGCAACTGATTAGTATTTTGTCAGGATGGCAAGCAAGGATATGTGTATTCCTTAATATTTGCTCTGAATTATTTGTCTATTATTCTTAATAACTTCTTGAAAAATCTTAATCAGAAAGAAGTTATAGAACAAAGAATTCCAGCCTTGGTCATAACATGAGGAAATAATTTTAGCATTCTGAAAATATGCTGAAGGATGAGACCAGCAAAAATAGGGCGGGGCTTCAGCAGCCTTCTTTCTGCACAAACAACAGCTGGATGTGCCTGTTGCCACTGGTGGGGATGGTAATGATGGAAAAAAACAATTTTTTTTTAAGTGTTGGAAAGTTTTCACTGAAATCATGATGTCACCAGGATATGTTTTGTCTGTGACTATAATTTGCATAAGTTCCTTCCCATGGAACTATGTAAAATACAAAGGAATGTTTTACAGTACATTTTGCTGCTGTGATGCCAATGCTCTTAACAGTTCATGAAGTAGACATCATGAACAAAGAATTTCTTTTGTACATTCTCTCAAAGTAAGAACTAATGAAAAAGGAAAGAAAAAGGCTATGCAAAGACTATAACTTTCACATTGTACTCACAGAAACAATGAGATTGTTTTGCATTCCTGATCTTTGACTAATATTTTAACTTTGTACTACATATTTTTGAGACCAGGATCCACATTCCTTTGTACTTATAGTTTGAGATGTGTACTCATTTTATTGTTCTTCTTGTTATAATTACCTTGTACGTTTTTTCAAGTTCCTGTCTTTGAAAGATTTCAGTCATCAATCAGAATGTATTTGAGACAAATTTTGGAGGTTTGGTTTGATATGAAACAAAGAAATGTCTGGATGTAGAGTAGAGGTGTTCGAGTATCCAATAAAATGTCTGGAAATCAAGAACCATGGAGTGCTTACCCAGGAATTTTAATTTCAAAAATACTATTTGAACCTTGTGGACATGTTCAAGTTGGCTCATGAGTCTCCATGTCAATCAGATGATATAAATAAAGTAATGAGGGGCATGGTCAGGTGAAGTGGTGTAAACATCAATATGCCAGAGACATCCATCTCTAACTTCCACAATACTTTTGCAAATGTAATAGTTGAAAATAATTATTTTACATTTACTGATGACTTTTATTTCTGCTAATATAGCTGATTAGGTTATCTGAATCAACATTCCCATTGGAAACAAATAAAAAACACTGGGTAAAAGTTTTCAAAAAATTATTGAAAGCACCAAATAACTGGGAACATTAAAAGGCTTCACTGGACAACTTCTAACAAAAAGCGGGAACCTGGAGCAGTAAGGCAATTACTGAAGCCACTTTTATCCTGAAAGCCTTTGTTGAACTCGGTAAACTTGACCTTAGTTTTGAGGTCTCCACCAGACCATAAAGTTCTGAAGTCAAGGCTCGGGGTCTGCCCAGGGTGAGGAGTCAAGTAGCAGCTCTTCCCTGAAAGCTGAAGTAGCAAAAAGCTATATCCTCAGGATAAAGGTGAACAGGAATTAAACTATCTCTATCCCTCTCACCCCAAAAGAGTGCAAAGAAATTGGCCTCAACCCTGAGCCAAGCGAGAGGAAAAAAACAACTTCCTTAGATGTTGTAACCACTGCCAGCTGTCTCATGGATTCATAACAACAATTAATACTATCTGTATTAATCATGCAGTGTAAACTGTGATTTAATTTTAAGCAATTCCTTAATTATTTAAATGATTGGTAGTATTTCCACGTACCTGGAAGAAACAAACGTGAATGTTTTTTGGAGGAATCTGCCTTAACCTTAGGCTTCAAAATTTGTTACAAATAAGTAACCCCCAACACCTTGAAAAAATAATCAAAGCATACAAAGGGAAAAAAAACCACAAGAGCAGTACAAGAAGAAAGAACAGACAACACAAAGATATCTGCAAAAAATTTCTCCTATTTTTGAAGCAAATATGAGAAAACAAAGTCCTCTGAATATTCAAAGCCCCACTCTCCTCATACCCTCTGACGGAATATAATCGACTGTGTTATTTCTCCTTCCCACCATGATTTTTGTTTACTCACTTCTTGTTTACAAAGAAATCCTCCTGTATTGAAAGAATAACGTAGGGCCTCATGCTGTAGGGCCTCATTCAAAGTCTCCTTGAGGAAAACAGTGAGACCAGAACAGATACAGGAGCTTTTCAAGTTTACCATACAGAAATTTAAATTGCCATTTTGCCAAGGTTAACACATTGAACACCAGCAATTTTATATGCTTCAACATAGTATATTAGTTGAGCTAAGCTGCTGTTTCAAGGAGACCTTAAATACAGAGAATCAAACAGTATAGTTTAGTTATCTTTCAAGTAATAGTCCAGATGTGATTAGCTTATGGCTTATGAAGCAACTCTCTTATCCTCAACATAAGACTTTCAAAGTTTCTCTAATTTTTCCCATTTTATAGTCATCTAGCAGAGTGAAAGATGAAGCCCAGGGCAAACTCATTTCTCGAAAAAGAGTTAAGAGAAAAGTTGAACACATTTCATTTGTTTATATCCCAGTGGCCCCAAATTAGTTAAATGTGGTTGTCCCTAATTTCAAAATCTGTGCTCTCAATAATTTCTCATCTTATTTTCTCCTTTATTGAGGTTTCTGTTCTACTTATTATTATTTTTTTTTGGTTAGAATCCTTTATCTAGCAATTATCTCCAGTGAGGTATACTCTTTTAAAAACATTTTTGAATCCTTGGATATAGATATATATCTTTTTTTTTTCCATGCTGCCAAATGTTCAATTCTCTTCTTATTTCCTGTATTGCAGATAAGGTCAATGTGAAATGTTATTTTCTGTATTCCTTTGTAAATAACCACTTCTTTATGTTTGGAGGGGTATTACGATGTTTCCTTGGAATTCAGGGTTTTATCAGGATATATGCAATATTAACATGTGTCTTTTTTTCCAGAGACCTTCCTGGAACTTAGTGAGCCTTTCTAATTTGAAAATTCAAGTCATCCCTCTTGTTAAATAACTAAATTTGGCCTAAAGCTGCTTTTGTAATGTAACCTGCAACCTAACCTAGCATGCAAACAAACTGCAACCTAACTTGAGTATATTCTTATAACAAATAGTTTAGTCCCAGCCAATCACAGCAGCTGAGCTTCAGCCAATGATAGGCTACCAGCTGCTTAGATCATGTCCATATCAGACAAATGCCTCATCACACCATGCCCAAATAAGACAAACATGGAGCTATAACCAATCTGTCTGTTTCTTTACGTCACTTCCTTTGTCTGTCTATAAATACTGCCTGCCTATGTTCTTTGTTGGAGCTCTCTGAAGCTCTCTTGGTTCTGAGCAGTGCTTGAATCATGAATTGTTCTTTGCTCAAGTAAATTCTTAAATTCAATTTGTCTAAAGTTTTTATTTTAACAGGCTGCTCAAAGGAACTTTAAAATGTTATATTTTCAATGATTTCCTCTCCAACATCTGTCATTTTTGCTTCTTCTGGAACTCCTATATTCCTATTTTAGGTCTCTTGCAAGATAGGCCCTATAGGAAGAAGGTAATTGAATCAAGCTGTGTTAGGCTGTGGAGCTTGCACCTGATGCGTGACGAGCTCTTTATTGTGCCCTAGCAATCATATTGTGCATTGTATACCTCAAGACTGATGACATACACTTGGCCTAGGTGAGAGTTCCCCAGCAGTTTTCCAGACAATATACCATCCTGGAATGTTCTAGGCTTATGTACACATAAGACCGACTTAAAAGGGGACAGGTATGATCTTGGACAATGAATGTGATTTACTTGGAGGCTATTAACTGCAACTCTGTAGACCTTAGAGGCCAGAAGATTTGCACCTCCTTTGGAGAGTGTAATTGATCTTGCTGCTGCGTATTTGAATTCTTCTGCCTTTTTTCTGAACACTTTAGATGGAAACAACTTGTTTGATTTACCCAAGCAGTTTTGGCTTCTGTGCCTTATCTTTCTGTCAATCATACCAGTTGTGGGTATTTATCAATAGTCTCCACGCCCTCTTGAATCTGTCCTACAATTCTAATATGTTTTTGGTATGTTTGCCATTTATTTATATTTCTTATTCTATATTACCAGACCTTTGAACTACCTGATCATTCAGTTTCATTGTAATTCCTTCCTCTTCGATACACCATTTCTTTTTAATTTAAAAATAATCTTTTTTTTTAAGTTTAGAAAAGTTGTGTATGTGTGTGTGTATGCATGTGCTACCATGAACTTCTGTATTTTTGTTATTATTTCATGGGCCCCTTGTCTTCTGTTTCCTCTAACAGTGCTGTTTCACTGTGAGATGCCTATTCTGGGTCTGGTGCTTGTTCTTCCTTTTGCTAAGTACTTTGTCCCTTTAGGGTCATTACAGTTATTCTGTACCTATTCATTGGGCTTAGTCCTGGAAGCAGAAGAGGCAGCCACCTTGTGGATAGTGGTAAAGGTGTCAGTCTTTTCTACTGGGGAAGGTGATGTATTGGTCAAGAAGTAGTCAGTATCCTGTTGAGGTCCCTTGAGGATGTCTCTGTGTTCCTTGTTCACCACAACTTCAAGTGCTGGCACTCTCCTGGCCTCAATCAACCCACCCAGACTCCTAGTGAAAGAATCTGTGGAGGCAGAGATAAGGGCTGATTCTTTAAAAAAAAAAAAAACAATTCTCATGAGAAACAGCATGCCCTCTTCTTTTCATGGGAACATAGTTCCCCTCAGAGCATCTTTTTCCAGGATACACTCTGTTCTGATCCTCACCTCAAGTCTGCTTTGGCTGCTCCCAAGAAGGGGAAAGAATACAATGGATTCTGAAATTTGCTCATGTGCATTAGCTGGAGTGTACTGAACCATTCTGGAAACTGAGGCAAAAAATAATATTCAATAATAGTGATCATTCCTTCATTTCAAAATTTTATTATTTTTTTCATCATGGATTTTTCATTAATTTTGATTTTTTAAAATATTGCATTAAAATATTGTTTATCCTGCTTACTGAGATTTGTGGCACCACTTAACTTTTGTATCCAAGGGAGTTCCCCCACTTGCCTCATCCTTGTCCCAACCCTTTCCTCCAGATCCTTCCTGCTGTGGCCGCTCTGGGGATTCTCCTAACTCAGGGGAATCACTAGGGTTTGGATTGGAGGCAGGAGAATGGGGCAGACGTTTCCAAGTACTATCTTTGGAAATATAAAAAGAAAAAAGAAAAGAAAACATGTGTACATAATTCTTCAGCTCATCTTTAATGTTCCCATTCATATTGTTTTCAAATTTATATAAAATCAACTTTAAAATTTAATCCTGTTTGTGGACTAAAAATATCAAACTGTACAAAAGGGTACAAGTAAAAACTAATATTTTCCCCTCACTCAAGCTTCCTTCCTCAGAGGTAAACATCTAAAAGTTTTAGTGTAAGACTGGTTATCCTCTTCAGTTTTGGAAAATTTCATTATATTTTTTCTTTTGTCAAACCACTTCTTCCAAATTTTTTTATTTTCCCTCTTTCAGGAAGACTAAATTGTTAGCTTTTGGGTCTTCTGAGTTGAATTGTCTTATGTTTGTGTTTCTGTCTTGTCTTTTTTCCTTTGTTGGAAGGGAGTTTCTCAAATAATATCTTCTAGCTCTTGTTTTTACTTTTAAGGCTTGGCAAGTGTAGTTTTAATTTCCATCAATTCCTTTTTCCCTGCTCATTTTTAAATAGCAACTTACTTTTACTTAATATATCAGGAATCAAAATAAATAAAATATATTACAAATAATAGTATGAAAATATATAAAATTAGGAACTGATATGGTTTGGGAGGTAATGATATGGACAGGAGGCAGGGAAATAGTGGGCAGAAGAGGGAGGTCCCTGGCGAGGGCCACACCGTCAAGCCTGGACTCATGGCCCAAAGTGAGAATGTACATTCTTTTTTTCCTGCTCAAAAGTTGCCTTTTCCAAAACCACCCCTGACCCATCCCACCCCTGATCCTGTACCCATAAAAACCCCAGTCCCCACCAGCAGAGCGGCAGAATGATCAAGAAGGAGAGAAGCAGCAGCTGGATATTGGAGAGAAGCAGGTTGAATTCAGAGGGATGGCTTGATGGTGGGACCTTGGAGAAGAGATTGGCCAGGGATGGCCAAAGTCCATGAAAGACCACCTTCTCAATCCATCCTCTTTCCAGCTCCCCATCCCACTGAGAGCCACTTCCACCACTCAATAAAATCTTCCACATTTACCACCCTTCAACTTCTTTGCATGACCTGATTCATCCTGGATGGCAGACGAAGACCTGAGTGTGGGTTCAAGAGGTTGTCACAGTGACCCTCCACTGAGTTAACACTTAAGCCATCCGTGGATGGCAAAGCTAAAAGAACACACTATAACACATACTCTCTGGGGTTCCAGGGGTCCCTGACAACCCCAAGGTGCTGCCATGGGGCTGCACAGAGTTCTCCTGCCAGAAGTGCTCATCCTGGCCTCTGCACCTGCTCACCTGCATGCTCCCCCTCCCAAAAGGTGTTGGGAGCTTTGAGCTGAGTACATGAGCCAACTCCTTTGCAGGGGTCAAGGGAACTATCACATTTCAGTAGGACAGGCTTCCTTGAGAAAATGACATTTGAGCAGAAATCTAACCTATGCTAAGGAATTAGTTATAATGATGAAAAATGACCTAGTCAAGGAGGAGGAGGGAGTAAGAGCAGTTCAAAAATAGGATTATAGTTGCCTGTTCAAAGCCTTCTTTAATGGCCAACACATTTACAGTTAGGATTTCTTCTCTGCCCATGGCTTCAGGGCAACCCATAGGTTTGATAGGTAGTACTCTAACCCGAGTGTGTAAATGTTCTTTAGCTGCAATTTTATGTACCTCACTGGCACAAAAGTAAGTTAGGGACTATTTTCCAGTCTATGTATGTTGGCTCTTGTGTTGTTGTTGTGGATATTTTATGTTTAACTTTTTTATTTTTTTCAGTATTACTTGAAAATGTAGTATATATATTTTCAACATTTAAGCATTAATTGAGATCTTTTATGACAAAATAACATTTGTAAATATACCATAGGACCTCAGTAAATAGTTTACTCAATTTGGAATGTACTAAATCCTATGCATATCTATTATTAAACTATCTTAATTAGATTATAAAGAGATCTATATTTTCATTTATTTTGGGCCTATGTAGGTCATAAAAGTATTTAAATATATGTCAAAGTTCCCATCACAATATTAGTAGATATATTCATGTTTTAACAGTTTTGACTTTGTATGTCCCTATAAAATATTATCTTGCTAATAAAGTTTCATAGCTGTTATTTCTTATCAATATTAGATAACGCTTTTTTTCTTTTTAATGAGTTCTTTTTTTACCTTGAAATCACTTTTGTCTGAATTGCTATTATAACCTTTGCCTTTGCTTAATAAATCTCTCTCTAGCTTGCATTTTTAACCACTCTCTATAACCTTTGAAGAATCTGTGTTGTAAAAAATTAATGTTAGACTTTCTTTCATGTAATATGAAAAATATTACTATTTTAAATTCAGATGAATACACTAAACTATTAAATTTGGAATTATGTATTTTCTTTAACTTTTTAAAAACTTTGCCTTTAGTTTTGTAGCTAGATTTACAGTTGTTTAGTTTTAACAGTATGGTTAACTGTTTTCAATTAAATTATATCATCCACATCCTTCAGTTCTTAATTTTTATTCATCTCTAGGTCCTCATATTTTGAAAGACCATCTGTGCCATATGTTTTATGACTAGGTAGTCATTGCTCCATCCATTTGTTTTTCAGTATTGTGTGTGTGGTTTTCTTTGTGGGGGGGGGGCGGGGGACGGAGTTTCACTCTCGTTGCCCAGGCTGGAATGCAATGGCACGATCTTGGTTCACCGCAACCTCTGCCTGCTGGGTCCAAGCGATTCTCCCGCCTCAGCCTCCCGAATAGCTGATATTACAGGCATGTGCCACCACGCCCAGCAAATTTTGTATTTTTACTAGAGACTGGGTTTCTCCATATTGGTCAGGCTGGTCTTGAATTCCCGACCTCAGGTGATCCGCCTGCCTTGGCCTCCGAAAATGCTGGGATTACAGGTGTGAACCACTGTGCCTGGTCAGTATTTTGTGTTTTATAGAAGATGTCTTAGACAGCTTGATATTTTTACTTTATAATCAGTTAACTAACTCTGCCTGGATGCTTTTAATACTTTTATGTGTAATAATACAAAAATTTGGCCTATTTCTAGGTGTAAATATTTATTTCTAGAGTCCATGGAAAGCTCTTTCAATATACATGCATAAAATAGTATATAGTCATTAAGGACATATTGTTTTCTGTCATATAATCCTAGGAACGGTTTAACAAGTACTTAACCATTCTAAGGCTCAGTTTTCTCCTCTCTAAATGGACTAATACATACTAGCTCAGAGGACTATTTAAGAAATTAAATGAGATAATTCAGGATGCCTGGTAAGAGCACATATTAAAAGGCTATGTTTTTTCATTCAGATAAGCTTTCCTTCATTTTTTTTATTTCTTCTGTTCAAATTATTCTCATTTCTCCACTCAGGAATAGCTATAATTCTCAATTTTCTCTCCATTCTTTTGCCATTTAGGTTTATCATCTATTTCAACCTTTTTCACCTCATCTTTCCTAACATGCTGGGGAAGTTTCTCAAACTTGCCTTCAAATTCAATGATTTTATTTTCAGTTGTATTCATTTTGCTCTTCACTACCTTCATTGTGTATTGTAATTCTCCTATTTTATTTTTATTTTCTTGAGTCCTTTCTTATTTAATGTATACTCCTGTTAAACTCACCCTATTAGTATTCTCTAAAAGTTAGTATTCTTGTTTTACAGAGGTTGCTGGCTCAAATTATTTTGAAAATGTCATTTTCTTAGAATACTTTCCTTATCCTGAAGTAAATAATTATTTATGCTTCTTACTTATCTCAGGATGATTTCCTTTTCCTTTCTTTCAGTTTTATTTGTAAGTTCTTGATGAGTACTTTCTTCCTTACTCACTTCAAACATGGCAAAATCCGTACCTGCCAGATAAGCCACACTTGATGCTTGCTAGTGGGCAATGAATGCATTGCACCCATTTCTCTCTGTCAATTTGGGAAATCGTTCTATTTTCTTCAGAGATGCAGTGCTAGCTCAGCCCTCCCTCCAGAAGGAATTATTCCTGAGGAATGGTTCCCAAGCTTTGTTTCCCCCAAAACATTCTTCTTCCGTAAGATGATAATAAAACCGGTTTTAAAAGGGGGGGGGAAGGGAGCAGTCCATTGAGAAGTAATTTTAGTAATCACTGTGACAAACTGACTTGAACAAGTTTCTTTACCTCAAACATCTTAGAGTTGACATATGCTAATGTGTATTGTGAATTCAGAACTTTTATTTTCCTTATAGAGCACCTAATAATATCTTGTGGGAAATAAATGCTCCATAGAATAAAGTTGAGAAACAGAAATATCAAACATGCTTGCTCTATTGAGGTAGAATACGCCTCACCAAACCCCCTGCCTGGCCTGATTCTCTGATACTCTGAATTAATAAACACTTGAGAAACTACATTATATAGCATATTCTACTACCAGTGCTATTTCTATGTCCACTTGCCTGAAGTGTTTTGTTTGTGAGTCTAAACTGGTCTGAGGGTGTCAATGCTGTCAGGGTCCACCATGAGAACTTGATGTCTGTGCTGAGGGAACTGTGTTCTCATGGGGCTGAGTCTCACCTCCATTGCTGCTACTGGGGAAGCAGAACTTTGGGTGCACTAAGCCCCCACTTATTGCCAGAGCTATCCATGCATTGACACTGTGATACTTTCTATGCAGAGTTGGGGAAAATGCCTCCTTCTCCATAATTGAAAATATGTTGTACCTATTTCACTGAAACCACCATTTAATCTCCAAATATTTTACAAGAATTTCTTATGGTTTTTTTTTTGTTTGCTTGTTTGTTGATCAGTTTTTCACACATAGCCCATTGTTTTATTAGGATTTAGATGTAAGGTCATGGGAGAGTCAGGATATACTTAGAACCTGCCTCCTGTGACACATGAGAGATGATTCACCCTAGCTCAGATGCCTCATTCTCTCCTTTCATAGGAAGAATTCCCTCTGGAAAGATTCCTTGGTTGTGCATGCAGAAGCATTTTAGTGACTCTGCCCCACCAAATTCTCAGGCAGCCTCATTTTCTTGAACCAAGGTGGAGGCCTCTCCCACCTGCTCCTTGACAGCATAGACCTCATTCCACCAACAAGCATTTTATTGGATCTTTCTCCTACGTGGAAAACACTAAAAATAAGTTTTTACAGATTCACACTACAATCTTAGAAGTTTGTCGGTGGACAGTGAAGAACATTCAAGGAGGTAAAGTGACGTCTCTAATGTCATATAATCAGTACTAATTGTATTGGGACTAGAATTTAACTTTTTTAACTCTAGTTCTCACTTAAAAAAAAAAAAGAATTACAAACCACACTGCTTC
The DNA here is from genome assembly GCF_006542625.1 of Nomascus leucogenys. Lineage (NCBI taxonomy): Eukaryota > Metazoa > Chordata > Mammalia > Primates > Hylobatidae > Nomascus > Nomascus leucogenys. The sequence goes on along the minus strand of NC_044387.1, from coordinate 32,129,401 downwards.
TTTCCTCTTTTTTCTGTTAACTAATAATCTAATTAATCCAAATAATACCCATAACTTATCCTAACTTGCAGACATGACTCTGCAAGTTAGAATATTATAACAAAAATAGTATTTTTTTCTGGACCTAATGAATAAAATCAACATGTTCAGAGTTTAGACTGTAAAAACTAAATTGATCGTAATAGAAATTCAAAATAGATGACTAAACTACAATGACTTATTTCTAAAAAATTACTAAAAATGTTAACAATAAAATTCTAGTGACAAATAATTTTTACACTAATGCACGGAACATCCAAGTCAGCAATGGTAAAAAGGTTTATGACCATGACAACATCATTTATTAGAAGACTGTTCACAGCAATATATCTGATGAGGAATTAAGGGTGAGTAAAGCTGCATTCAGTGAAGGAGTGTTTCTTTGGCTCACTGTTACTTTCATGATAAATGTCTCATGCTATTCGGACATGGAATATTTTAAACAGTATTTCACTGCCCTATAATCCTTCTTCATTCAGCCTTGTTTTCAAGGTACTTAAAAGGAAGTGACAACACAAATCTCATTCCTGTCTCTAGCTGAATATCCTTTTCATTCTTTTCTTTCTGTGCATAAAATTTCTTAGGTAAATATAACCCAGAGGAAATAGGTGCATCAAAGGAGACTAATTCTGCTAGTTTGGGGCCTTTTGCAAAACAGGATTGCTCTCTTTGAAAACAGAATGTCTGGAAGAGAAGAGGCCTTAGGCAGGCCACCTGCTGGGCAGGACACACAGGGCACAGCCAGACAGTTTCCCATTGCCACTGGCAACCAGAAAAAACATTTTCTACCCATCTGCTCTCCCTTTGTTACAGCAGTTTAAATGGTGGCACAGCTTTGCTTTCAATAATAGCCAAGGCTTTAAAAATTATGAGAAATTGTGATGAAGGCTAGTTTAATATAAGTTAATTATTTTAATTAGACACAAATAATTTTCTGATAACCACATTTTTATGCCATAGGTCATCTGTGTAATGATAAGTGTCAAAACTTTTATTCAAAGTGAAGAGTGATGACAAGACAGAGAATCTAAACCCTAAAACTGGGAGCCCATTTTTCAAGAAGTTTACCCTGCCAACCAATTTTTTCTTACTAAATCCAAATTTATTTTTTATTTTTTATTTTGGTGGATGTCTTAGTTTGCTGAGGTTGCCACAACAAAATACCACAGACTGGGTGGCTTAGACAATGGAAATATATTTTTTCACAGTTTTAGAGGGTGGAAGTCCAAGATCAAGGTGTCGGCAAGTTTGGTTTCTTTTGAGGTCTTGCTCCTTGACTTGCAAATGGCCACCATCTCACTGTGTCCTCACATGGCCTTTCCTCTATGCATGTGCATCCCTTGTGTCTCTTCCTCTTTTTATAAGAACAACAGTCACAGGATTAAGACACCACCCTTATGACCTCATTTAACTTTTAATTGACTCTTAAGTAGCAGGAAATGTGATTTTGCTGGGGCACTATCTGACTCTGGCCTGCTATCTAAATTGCCCAAGTGTCCTATAATTTGAATTCTTACAAGGTTGAAAAACCCAGCTGTTTTTGTATCCTAAGTTGAAGCAATTACAAATGATGACTATAAAACTGAAGAAATAAAAGTAGGCAGTAAGCAATTTATGGGGAGAGATGAAATTAACTGTGTTGCCTCCTCACTCAAAACCATTGTTTCAGAAAGTCTTAAGTCAGCAGTCAGTACACTGAGCAGCTGGCAGAATGAGAGGACAGAGTCCATTAAGTAAAAGACAAGTGCCTTTATGCTTTAAATCTGTTTCTAGAAAGATCCTTGGCTGTGAGTATTTAAACATGAAACTGACTTGAAGCAATTGAACAAGAAATGTACTGCATTTTGGAGACAATTTTAGTGCCCCTCTCAAAAACAACCCCCCAAACAAATCATTCAGAAAAAATATAATAATAATAATAAAATGAAAACAATCCTGGAGCCTGATGAGGAGTAGCTGGGCTTTAATTTACAGCTGCAGCAGGTAGGCTTCAAGAAATGAGCAGCAGTCATATGCCCAGGTTACTTAATGCATGCCTCAGATGTGGACAAGCAAGAATCTTCCTTAGGGCAGAGCCAGGAGGCTCAGTCTCAGGGACAATCGAAAAGGAGAGTATATTAGTTTTCAGTGCTTTTTAACAAAATACTGCAAACTTAATGGCTTAAGCAAAAAACATTCATTAGCACACGTTTTCTTTGGGTCAGGAGACCATGGATGGCTTAACTGGGCCACAATCAAGTTGTAGGCTGGGCTGCATTCTCATCTGTAGATTTGACTTGGAATGAATCTGTTTCTGATCTCCCTCAGGTTGTTGGCAGAATTTATTTCTCTATGGCTGCAGGACTGACAGTTTTTTAGTTATTGCTAGGGTCTGCCTTCATCTCCTAGAGGCTGCTTACAATTCTTTGACATATGGGTTTCTTCAACATGGCCATTTCATGACAGCTTGCAAGAGAGAGAGAGGACACCTTTGCTAAAAAAAAGTGGAGCTTATAAAATATACTGTAATCATAGAGGTGACATTATTCCATCACATTTGCTATACCTATCCTTTTGGCTAGAAGCAAGCTGCAGATCCTTCCCACATTCAAAGGAAGAGGATCATAAAATGGTGTGACCACTAAGAGGCAGGGATCACTGGGACAGCTTTACAGCCTATCTGCCATAGACAGCCTTTCCACAAAAAGTAACAGGGCTCTCAGATGGTCTAAGATGTTTCTTTCACCATTAGGGTGTGCAGTCTTTACTTTTCCTGCTTAGCAAAATTTGATAATTGCTATGGATCAGAGACTATTGTATGCTTTCTATTAGGCAAAACTGTAATTACTTTTGCACCATCCTGATATTTATTTCTTTATCAAATTGAGGAAGTAGCTTTATTAACATCATTTTGTTTTTTCTGTACTGTTTTGTATTGGGTACATTGAAGGAAAACACCTTGCATTTTAGTTTATAAATAATCAAACCATTAGAAGCAACTCCAGAGATCCTAGAATTGGAGCTGGACACAGTATTGGATAGACTTCAGGGTTGCATCTTGGGCATGGAGTGGATATGTTCCATGAATGGGTAAAATATGAATGTCTGTCTGGGTAGCCAAAGAGGCAACTATGTCAAAGAATATTAGTTTTATGCCACCAGATCCATGATCCATTCTCATCATCCTCTCCTCTGATTTTTAGCTTGGCCCATAGGAATTTATCATGAAGTCAATGAATAGCCATTACAAGATATTAATCTGGATTGCTAGATGTCTTGTAATGCACAGGGCCATCCTGCACAACAAAAGATTGTCCCAGATTCCTCATGACTTTTGAAATGTTTCCTCCTATATTCATGTGTTTGAAAAACCTGTTTAGAATTATCTGAGCCTAATATCTAACCCTGGGTTAAAAATAATTTCAAATATTTTTGAGTGGTTTTAATATGCATTGTGTTATCCAAAAGTGCAACTACCATGTACATTAAGAGATGATTGGGTTTGGGTCTTTACCAAGAGTAGGTTATCATGTCAGAAAATCACATCACTGATATTAATGCTCCTTGTATATTTAACTTGCTGGTACTTCTTTAGTCTCTACTTCTGTCACTTTCATGATATTCCAAGCATAGAAATAGGTATTTGACTGTTTCATTATGTCTTACAGTGTAGTCATGATCATATGGAAATCAATAACACAGACTTTCATCTTTACATTATAGATTACATTGAAATGTATTTGTGAAGATAGATTATGTTATCTAGAAAGTTAATCTCAGGATAAAAAAGTATTATCAAGTATTTTTTATAAAAAGTAGAAGCATTGGGCATGACAGGGTTGAAACGTACTGATTTAAGTAAAAGGCTAAACTAAATGTGGCATTTCGTGGGTAGATGTTAGGGATGCTTTCTTAAAATGAATATATTAGTCATACAAAATAAAAAATTGTTTCATATCCTGCACCACTTCAAAATGTATCATCTTACATTCTTGTAGATAAAAATTCTGTTCATAATTGTGTGATAAAATAAGGGAAGTCTTTACCTCCATAATTTTCTGAGAAAAAAATTATCTTTTGTACATGCTAAAGGCAGAGTTACTATCAACAAAACAAAAGCAGCCATGTATTTTGCTGCAAGCTTTGTATCAGACACTCTGCTTTATATACCGCATCTTAAGTAATCCTTATCCCAATATTGTTAGTAGGTATATAGCAGTGGACTATTAATCAAATGATGCCGTAAGGACTTCTATCACTTACTAGGTCATTTGATTAGTAGCTAGTACTGCTTGGGCTACTACTGCTTGGGCAAATCAATTATCTTGCTTCCTAATCCTCAATTTTCTTATTAATAAATAAAATGGAGGAAAACAGTAAATGTAATTCACAGGATTGATGTAATTATTAAATAAAACACAATTTTGAAGATAGTATAGTGTAGTAATACTTTGCTAATAATTAGAAAGTGAATTTTGAAGATTTAGTTCATTTTCAATATTATATCTTTAATTATAAATTTATATAATTTATAATTTAATAATGTAACTATAATTTAATATATAACTTTAAGGTGATTTAATCAATTTTTGTAGTATTTACAATGTAATGACAATGGGCAAAACACACTTATGTTTACACTACATTATCAGGTTTTTCTTCCTCACTTTCTTAAGTATAGACAATCAACAAAACAATAAATCTACCCTTGATTTGTAGCATTTGCTTATTTTCATGGTGCAAATACTTGCAGCATAAGAGTTTAAGCTATCAATGTGACATCATTGAGCTAGAATAGGGAAAAAATGGATAGTATGCTATTGCACAGTATTTCCACAAGACAGATAAAATAGAGGTAGAGCACAGGTGATATGCTCAAGAGCAGAGGTAATAGTAAAATGTAATAAAATATTTAGGAAATGATGGGTTTTGAATATTTAATTATTTCATTTTTAATATGATCTCTTTAATTATAATTTTATATAATTAAAAATTTAATAGTCTGTATTTAAAAACTGGCTAGCAGAATTCCCGCAAATTTAATAATCAGCTTTCATGAATTGGTACAAGGTGACTCCAGCATGACACTGGTTTTATCTTATGAATAAAAGATTTATATAACATTGAAAATTGAACAATATATTAACAGAATTAAAAAGAAAAACCACATAGCAATCTTATTAAATGACTAAATAATTTGATGCAATTCATTATTCATTTATAATAGAAACTCTCAGAATCCAACATTAAAAGGCAGCCTTCTTGATTTGACAAATAGTGTCTATAAAAATCCTGCAGCTAATATCACAGTTAATTGTGGAAAATGATGATGAGGTACTGTTAGGGCATGAATAAGTTTGCAATAATGTTAACAGATCAGGCCAAAACAGTATAAGGGCAGAACAATGGGTTAGCTGATGCCAGCCATACAAAAATTAGAAGTTCTAGCAACACTGTGGGAATCTCAAGCTTCATAAAATTAAAATCTATTTGAAAGACAAGGACTTAGAAATCCCATGAGGTAGCACTGGAGACTTACATATAAAACAAGATGCTGGCTGGGCGCGGTGGCTCATGCCTGTAATCCTAGCACATTGGGAAGTGGGTGGATCACTTGAGGTCAGGAGTTCGAGACCAGCCTGATGAACATGGAGAAACTCCATCTCTACTAAAAAAAAAAAAAAAAAATACAAAATTAGCTGAGCGTGGTGGCACACACCTGTAATACCAACTACTTTGGAGGCTGAGGCAGGAGAATTGCTTGAACCTAGGAGGTGGAGGTTGCAGTGAGTTGAGATCCTGCCATTACACTTTTGAAGAATTTGATTAAGTAGTTTTGCAAACAATAGGAAAATCCAACTTGTTATATCCATAATTTTTTACTTGGTAATTGCATAAGTATTGTGGCTATTTAGAGGAATGCTACTCATAAACAAATGTTAATGTTTCATTAAAAAGATAAATATATTAAACAAGGAAAGTAGTCATGAATATTCATGTACATGCAAAAAACTTAATGAGATATTGATAATTCCATCAAGAATATGGACAATATTTAAATTGAAGGACACTCACCCAGAAGGATTCATAATAGTAAATAATGCTTAGAGATCTAATTTAGGACTCTGGTTGAACAGATGATCACATGGCCATTGAATTCTAGTAATATAATTTGTAGAAATTATATGCAAAATATTGAGCATAAAGAACTAAGTAAGAAGAGCATAGGACAAAACAGTGTGTATAATAGAGTATTAAAAACATTGTGTACAGATGTTTGAATGCATTTTTATTTGTCAGTTTAAACTTAAAAAGTCTATCAGCTAAATATGCATCTTTTGTAAGAGTCTTTTCAAAGATTATAGAATAGGCTACAACCATCTAATAATACAAATATTTTAATTTGTAATTTAAAAAATCCTGTGTTTGTGACAGAAGTGTCACACTGGAAATGATTAAGAAGTGCAAAATTTATTTCTTAGAATTCTGTTTAACTTAGAGACATTGTTTTATGGTACAAACCATCAAAAAATCTAAAACATTCTTATAATCATGTTATATATGTGTGTATAGACATATATGTATACATGTACACTATATATGTATGTATATGCATATGTGCATGCATACAATATTTGAAGGTCATATGCCAAGATAGTAATAGTAATTACTTTGGATTCTGGGGATACATACAATTTAAATACTTTCATTAATGTCTTAAATTTTTCCTTCAGTTGAAGTTTTTCTTCTGTAATTTAAAAAAAATCAAAAAAGCTATAATATTTTTGCAGTTTTACTTAAGTATGGAAATTTGTCTAAGTGTAGAAAAACACTGGAAAAAATCTTAAAGTCCAGTAATAGAGAAATGATTTAATACATTTTGGTATAATTTTATTAAACCTGTTCAATCATTAAAATGTTAATAACTAAGTGATAATAATACTCTTGAGTGAAAAATGATGAATACATCATTATAAATATTTCATAATTTTAATTTTATTTTCAAGCAATCTGTGTTATTATCTTAAATTGCATGCATTATCCAGAAGATGTATGATTATTTTACTTTCAGTGATTTTTAAGATTTTCACAATATAACTTTGTTTTAACCTCAAATATTTTTCTTGTTTTTCTCTGAAAGAGTTATCTTTCTACTTACTTCAAACTCTCCAGCAACTGGTCAAAACGTACTTGTATTATCATATGTGTAAGATTTTATTAGCATAAATTGTGTTCATCTATATTGCTATACAATAAACATAAAGATAATACATGCCTACACCTTGGAAAATGTACTTATTAATATTCAATTATACATTATTTGAATTTCAGTAAGAACCGCTGGGCAAAATGATAAATATTTCAGTGGGAATTATCACAGCACATGTCTAATCCTTGGGTGGGAAATGAGAGGACTTTTGAACAGAGGGAGGAAGGAACTTTTTCTGGCATGTGAAGGTCTAAGTTCCAAGGCATGGGGGTCACTTATATTTCTAGGACTCAACATTCTTAACTCTAAATTGAGAGGAGCCATATTAAATAAACTGTAACATCCGTATCTCCTCAAACTCTCCAACACTTTCCTATATAGATTGAAAATTGAAGGGATAAAAACAGTAACATATCATCTTTACAACAATTATGTTAGCTTACCCTTCATCAATATGCAAGGTTACTATGGATATTACAAGGCAGTTGAAAATAGCCTTATTATATTGAATGTGCTGTTGCAATTACATCTTTTAATGTGATTTTTCTCTTTTCCTTTTTTTTTTTTTTTTGAAACGTCCTATCTTGACTTTGGACTACTTTTAAGTTAGGTCATCCAGAAGATAGCAAGTGTTCTGTACTAAGAATACAGGCATACTGTGGATATGGCTCCAGACCATTATCACAATAAAAGAATCACATGAACTTTTTGGTTTCACAGGGCATATAAAAGTTATGTTTACACTACACTGTAGTCTCTTAAGTGTGTAATAGCATTATGTCTAAAAAACAATGTACATAATGTAATATTACTAAAAATGCTAACAGTAATCTTAGCCTTCAGCAAGATTTCTGCTGGTGGAGGGTTTTGCCTCCATGTTTATGGCTGCTGACTGATTAAGGTAAGGTGATGGTTGCTGAAGTTTGGGTGGCTGTGGCCATTTCTTAAAATAAGACAACAATGAAGTTTGCTGCATTGATTGACTCTTCCTTTCATGAAATATTTCTCTGAAGCATGTGACACTGTTTGATAGCATTTTACCCACAGTAAAAGTTCTTTCAAAATTGGAGTCAATCCTCTCAAACCCCACCACTGCTTTATCAATTAAGTTGATGTAATAGTCTAAATCCTTTGTTGTCATTTCAACAAAGTTCACTGCATCTTCACCAGTAGTGGATTCCATCTCAAGAAACTATGTTATTTGCTCATCCATAAGAAGCAACCCTTCATCTGTTCAAGTTTATTACATTATAGCAATTCAGTTATATCTTCAGGCTCCACTTCTAGTTCTAGTTCTCTTTCCATTTCCATCTCTTCTTCAGTTACTTCCTCCACTGAAGTCTTGAATCCCTCAAAGTCACCCATGAGGGTTGGAAAAAACTTCTTCTAAGCTCCTGTGAATGTGTATATTTTGACCTCCTCCCGTAAATCATGAGTGTACTTAATTGGAATCTAGAATCGTGAATCTTTTCCACAAGGTTTTCTATTTACATTGCCCAAATGCATCAGAGGAATACCTATCTATGGCAGCTATAGCCTTACAAAATATATTTCTTCAATCACAAGACTTGAAAGTTGAAATTGTTCCTTGATTTATAGGCTGCAAAATAAATGTTATTAGTAAGCATAAAAACAACATTAATTATCCTTGTACATTTTCACTGGAGATCTTGGGTGGCCAGGTACATGATCAGTGAGTGGTGATATTTTAAAAGGAATATTTCTGAACAGTGGTTTTCAATAGCGGGCTTAAAATATTCAGCTAACTACACTGTAAACAGATGTGCTGTCAGCAAGGCTTTGTTATTCTATATATAGAGTACAAGCAGAGTAGATTAAGTATAACTCTTAAGGGCCCTAGGATTTTCCAAATGGTAAATGAGCATTAGTTTCAACATAAAGTGGCCAGTTGCATTAACCCCTAACAAGAGAGTCATTAGAAGCTTTGAAGCCCGTCACTGACTTCTCCTCTCTAGCTATGAAAATCCTAGATGGCATCTTCTTCCAATAGAAAGCTGTTTTGTCTACACTGAAAATCTGTTGTTTACTGTAGCCACCTTCACCAGTGATCTTATCTAGATCTTCTGGATAACTTGCTGCAGTTTCTGCATCAGCACTTGCTTCATCTTGCATCTTTATGTTATGGAGATGGCTTCTTTCATTAAACCTCATGAACCAAACTCTGCTACCTTTCAACTTTTCTTCTGCAGATTTTTCATCTCTCTCAGCCTTCATAGAATTGAAGAGAGTTACAGCCTTGCTCTGGATTAGGCCTTGGTTTAAGGGAAAGTTGTGGCTGGTGCGATCTTCTATTCAAGCCGCTTATACTTTGTGTCAGCAATAAGCCTGTTTTGCTTTCTTATTATTTGTATGCTCATGGCAATAGCAATTTTAATTTCCTTCAAGATCTTTCCCTTCGCATTCATAACTTGGCTGTTTGGTGCAAGAGGCCCAGCTTTTACCCCATCTCACCTTTCAACATGCCTTCCTCACTAAGCTTAACAATTTCTAGCTTTCAGTCTAAAGTGGGAGATGAGTAGCTCTTCTTTTCACTTGAATACTTAGAGGCCTTTGTAGGCACATTCCCTGGCCTAATTTCAATAATGTTGTGTCTCAGGGAATAGGAATGCCCAAAGAGAAGGAAAGAGATGGAGTAATGGCCAGTTAGAGGAGCAGTCAGGGCACCCATAACATTGATCAATCAAGTTTGCCATCTTATATGTATGATTGTTTGTGGCACCCCAATACAATTACAATAGTAACATCAAAGATTACTGATCACAGATTACCATAATAGCAATAATAATAATGAAAATGTCTAAAATATTGTGAGACTTATCAAAATGTGACAGAGACAGAAAGTGAGCACATGCTGTTGGACAATGTTGCCAACAGACTTGCTTGATCCAGGGTTCTCACAAACCTTTGTAAAACACATATCTAAAAGCTTCATAAATCAAAGCACAATAAAATAAGGAATGCTTGTGTTTGTATGGACTTTAAAAGATCTTCTTAAATAAATGCTGCATGTATCACTTATTTAGAGATGGATACTTCTGCAATGCACACAGAATTTTTGAAATTAAAATTACATACTATGGTTTAAATATTTGTATTGTTGGCCACCATATTATTTGTATTATTAGGTCATTGTAGTCTTTTCTCTGACATGAGAAGATTCTTGAAGTACATACCTATTTTAGGCTTAGTGTTCTTTGATTTAAGTCATTGAATAATAATCTGTTTGAAAATCTGGTCTGTCTGTGAGTCGATTACTCAGTGGGCAACAAGAGCTCTCCCTCTTTAGTTCAGATGTATGAGTTATAAAAATCCTGGGACTTTAGAATTTTTCATTTTACTTATTTTAACTGATACCTGAAGTATTTTAACCTTTGGTATGGGTTTTATTTTCTAAAACCTGGATGAATTACAAACAATCTAAGAAAGTCTAGGGAGGAAAAATAAGGGCAATTAAAAATGAGGTTTTCCCTCTCCTCCATTCCTCATATATTCATGTCCTTTCAGACACAATAAACCAACCTTTTCTAAAATTGCTCCTATCCGGCAACATATTACATATGATAGGCTTGTTCATTAGTTGCATGTCAATTCCCCCATTTAATCTGTAAGCTGCATGAGCGCAGAAATTTTTCAGGTAGCACTGTATAGACTGTACCTAGCATAGTGCCTGGCACATGATAAGGAAGCAACTAATAACTGTTGAATCAATGAAAGAAAACATGAACCTATTAGAAAAGCATCTTTTTCAAGAAATGGGAAATGAATTTTTGTTATATTGACTGAAAAAGACTGAAGGAAGTCATTATACTTTTGAGATATTCAATATATTTTTAGCTAAATTTTGGGGTGCTACAATTCATCTTATTTAATTGTTACAAGGACCTCTAAAAGTTCAGTTTCGTTGTTTCTATTTTGTAGATTAGAAAACCACAACTGATGGAATTTAATAACTTGCCTGAAGTCACTTAGCTAGTAGGAATTTGAATCCAGATTTGTCTGACTACAGAGGTGTTAAGAACTAAATTGTGCTCCCCAAAATCCATGAGTTGAATTCCTGCCCCACAATATGACTATATTTGGAGACAGAGAGACTGAAGAGGTAATTAAGGGTGTAGTCCTAATCCAATAGGAAGATCAATTTCTGTTCTTTAAGCCACTTCGTCTGTGGGATTTTGTTATGACAGCCTGAGCAGACTAGCACAAGTGGAGAAAAAGAAAAAAAAAAATAGCAAAGAAAGAAAGAAAGAAAGAAATAAAAAGAAATAAAGAAAGAATAGAATGTAACATAATAGCAAAAAATTTATTTATATGAATTTGGAGAAGAAAATTGTGGAATATCTTTCTTTGGACAATTTTAAGAATAGGCTGAGCTATTAGATTTAGATTTTATTCCAGTGTGATTTAGATTTTATTCTTCTTGGAGGCGGTGGTACGATTTAGATAATCTATTAAAATAACTGCTGATCTATGTTTCCAGGGACTAAAAGAAATTTTACAAGATGACTCTAATGAGAGTTAGAGCTTAATATTAAAGGGAAGACCCTTTATTTTCTTTCCATTTTTCTTTTTCACTCCTGGGCCCCTCCTCTTTCTTCTTTTTCTTTTCTTTTTTTTTTTTGTTATTATACTTTAAGTTCTAGGGTACACGTGCACAACGTGCAGGTTTGTTACATATGTATACATGTGCCATGTTGGTTTGCTGAACCCATCAACTCGTCATTTACATTAGGTATTTCTCCTAATGCTATCCCTCTCCCAGGCCCCCACCCCCAGACAGGCCCCAATGTGTGATGTTCCATGCCCCGTGTCCAAGTGTTCTCATTGTTCGATTCCCACCCATGAGTAAGAATATGTGGTGTTTGGTTTTCTGTCCTTGTGATAGTTTGCTGAGAATGATGGTTTCCAGCTTCATCCATGTCCCTGCAAAGGACATGAACTCATTCTTTTTTATGGCTGTCTAGTATTCCATGGTGTATATGTGTCATATTTTCTTAATCCAGTCTATTGTTGTTGGACATTTGGGTTGGTTCCAAGTCTTTGCTATTGTGAATAGTGCTGCAATAAACATATGTGTGCATGTGTCTTTATAGCAGCATGATTTATAGTCCTTTGGGTATATACCCAGTAATGGGATGGCTGGGTCAAATGGTATTTCTAGTTCTAGATCCCTAAGGAATCGCCACACTGACTTCCACAATGGTTGAACTAGTTTACAGTCCCACCAACAGTGTAAAACTGTTCCTATTTCTCCACATCCTCTCCAGCACCTGTTGTTTCCTGACTTTTTAATGATTGCCATTCTAACTGGTGTGAGATGGTATCTCATTGTGGTTTTGATTTGCATTTCTCTGATGGCTAGTGATGATGAGCATTTTTTCATGTGTCTGTTGGCTGCATAAATGTCTTCTTTTGAGAAGTGTCTGTTCATACCCTTTGCCCACTTTTTGATGGGGTTGTTTGTTTTTTTCTTGTAAATTTGTTTAAGTTCTTTGTAGATTCTGGATATTAGCCCTTTGTCAGATGGGTAGATTGCAAAAATTTTCTCCCATTCTGTAGGTTGCCTGTTCACTCTGATGGTAGTTTCTTTTGCTGTGCAGAAGCTCTTTAGTTTAATTAGCTCCCATTTGTCTATTTTGGCTTTTGTTGCTATTGCTTTTGGTGTTTTAGTCATGAAGTCCTTGCCCATGCCTATGTCCTGAATGGTATTGCCTAGTCAGTCACAGCTTCCCTTTGCTAGGAGAGGGAAATCCCCTGTCCCCTTGTGCTTCCCCGGTGAGTTGACACCCTGCCCTGCTTTGGCTCACCCTCTGTGGGCTGCACCCACTGTCTAACCAGTCTCAATGAGATGAACCAGTACCTCAGTTGGAAATGCAGAATACACCCATTTTCTGAGTCGATCATGCTGGGAGCTGCAGACCGGAGCTGTTCCTATTTGGCCATCTTGGAACGGTCTCCTCCTCTTTCTAAAATCTGTCTTGGTGATTGGCCTCTGCCACAGAAAAACCAGCTAGAGAAAATTTTGCTGAGTGAAAAATATTTCATGAGAATAAAAAATGTTTGTAATGAAGGCAAGGAGAAGTAGGTATTTCAAATGTAGGCAGTGTGAAAGGATAATAATAATTTATTAAATGCTGCAGCCCATCTTGATTCTTGAGGAAGTGTTTTGAGTCCCCAGATTGGCCACGGAAAGCACAGTCTTATGGAGGCTCCACTGCTTGTAGCCCCAGCAACTCTTGGGAATATGGAAATTTAAGAGTTTTACTGTGGTGTAATGATTATCATAATTAGTCTGAGGATCTAGGATCAGGCCCATCAGGCATCAGGAGGCAGTGGGAGAGCTGAGAGGATTAAGCTTCTTCCTGCTCCTCTTTGTTTTCTGCATTCTTAATCAGCAAACTAACTTTGAGCATAAAGGAAAAAATGATTTTGGCAATATGGTGAACTCACCTTTCTGGCCATAAGTGGAAAAAAGTATACAAAAAGAAAGCTATGCATATCCAGCAGTTGTTGCTCAGTTTTTACATTAACTAGCTTAGATCAGCATTCATGTGATATTTAAACTTCCTTCTGGAAGCAACAATAAGTAGCAAATTTATTCATTCACAAATTTTTCTATTTTCTCATTCATTTAACAAATATATTTAGCACACCTACTATGTATTAGAGATGTACTGTTAGTGGGAATACAGTAGAAATACAATAATTAATCAATAAGAAGACATAATATGTGCCTTCATTTAGTCAGTAAAACCAGACTAACACAGTAAAATAAGTGTCCTTACCATTTCATTCTTCAGTATAATATTTTATGCCAGTTTTTGATAACTACTCATTGAAAGTTAAATGAACTTGTTGGGCTAGCTTGGTAAATGTTATAATTTTTATTATTTTCTACAGAGAAAATATTTTCTAATTTATGTTGGAGCTATCTGTGCAGTGGTTTCTCTAGAGTTGTACATCAATGTTTCACTATAAAATGAAGTAATATATAAAATACTACTCTATACCATAATAAACATAGCAATACTTTGAAAAAAAACCAGAAAATTGACCTGCTAAAAGTCTGTTTCATGCTAGCTTACTATGGGTCTGTGATGAGGAATAAATACTACATTTTACTGTCACTTCAGCATCCATTGATAAGTTTTGTTTTACATGAATCTAACCATTCTTACATATTATTATCAGTTGTTGCTTAGTGTGTTAAAACTCATTAATGTTCTCCTGCTAGATAGATTGTGTCTTGTGACATTCTAAAGACATAGATTGATAGATTGATTGATGCCTTGACTTTGACCATATCAGGGTGTGATGGCAGTCCTCTCGCTCTAGGTACATGAATCCTCATGTGGATTTCCCCCAGCCATTGAGTGGAGGTAGGGATGTACAGACAGGCGAACCCGAGTTTGCACTGCACAAGCAGGAAACGAGATGACTATGTGATGACCCTTTCAATTGAGAAATAGAAAAGGGTTTATCCTGGAGATAAAACAAGTTCAGATAATTTTACTGCTCTGCAGAGCTTTTTTCTGTTTTTATTTTTTTAAAAAAACACTTAATCCATAACAGTAGCCTAGATAATATTGCTACTTTTCTCACTGGCCTTATGCTGAGAATCTTCATGGTGGTTCTCCCACTCTACTTTGAAATCTTTCTTTTCTTGAAGTTGACATGGTGGCTGGATGTTTCACATTTGTTGATGTTGGTAGAGAAATCATTATATTATGGAACCAACAGCCCCATGGCCTTCACCCATTTCCAGTCTCTGCTTGTTTGCATTTGGAATTTCCTTACAGGACTGAAATAGAAAAAATTATGATGCTCTTTCTCTCTGGAAGTTTCTGTTGATCACAAGATCTTTATTCTAGGTGTTGTTTTTTTAATTATTAATTTGATTCCATTTGATTCATAACTTCCATAAATTTCACTAATAAATCCCTTCCTGTTTTCTAACACTAATGTTATTTTACTCTTATTTTTCTACTTTCACTTGATACTAGGAGTAAACTTAGGTAAACATGGGCTCCATCGTTCATCTTGGACTCTTTCTTATTTTTAGTTTAACTTTCTTTGGCCCTTAAGTGCAGAGAGGTAAGTTAATCACACTCATCATTTCAAGGCCAGCTATCATCATTTTCTATGCAAGGCCCTTTAGATTTTATTTTTTGGTATTCTTGATATGTGAGTGTTGTTTTCTCCTTTATGCAAATGCCCGCTCCCATTTTATGCCACACTGCTGGCACCCACCAGAGTTGTCTTTTTCTTTTCTTTTTTCATTTATTTTCATAATTCATTAACCTCTTGCTTGCATTTCTGACTTTCCTAAGGTTAGATCTTAGGGAAGAGGCCAGACTATTTTGTCATTTTGTCAGAAACAGAAGGTGAGAAAAACAGATCTATCAACACAAATAGCTACATAGCTTAAGTTTGAGCCCAAGGTTGCTATGGTGCTGTGTCCCTAGTGAGGTAGTTTACTCAAAAGTGTGTCTCCAGACATGCTGAAGAAAATTTTATTCCTTATTAGACTGATATTTGTTTGATATGTGCTGAAGAAGGATCTAGAAAACAAATTTTAATAACTTTGATCTAGCTTCTGAAAGAGAACATTCAAAGGAATTACAGCTTGATGATTCTTTGGGAACAGCATTGTTCAAGCCTCTCACCATTCTGCATGTCCCCACAGTACAGAAGCTGTTTGGAAGCCTCATTGACGTTTGTGATTTTAGACACTCTGTGCTTTCCAAAAAAATGTATAGAGCAGACGTGATTTGACATGAACTTAAAACTCACACATGGTGTTGGCACTGTGGCTTTATAAGCTCAGAGGTATCCAGGGACGATTACATGAAGGATGTTTACTACAACTCTATTCTTAATGAGCCAAGCAGGCTAACTACTGAGTGCTTCACATGAGGCATTACATTATGAAAGACTACAGCAGCAAGTTACTAAACTGTACATTAGGGACCTAAGTTCGTGCATCTCTCTAGTGACTAATTTGCTACTCCAAAATAAATGAAACTCTACCCGTGCCAGGCAAATACTACATGTGTGGGGCCCTGAAATGACTTGTTTGGTTCTGCTATCTACAGAGCTACAGAATTATTCATTAGCATGTATTTGTTAGCTTTGGTTATAAATGTAAAAATAAAACTGAAAATTTTATTAACAACTGTGATAAGGTATTTTAGAATTTCTGTTTGAAATAAAGACTATTTCCCTAGCTATACATGATCTTTATTCCAATAGAATTTCTAGAAACTTTTTTTTTTCTGGATTGGGTTGAAAAATGAGTCTATTTAAATGTTATATTATGAATTCACAAGTTTTATAAGTATATCAATCATATCTAATGACCTTGGATATCAGGCAGAAAAACAACTCTATCCCCAGAACTGTAACATGTTTTTCTTCTCAGTAATGGGATTACTTTTCTACTTTTCTTATCATTTTGTGGCAGTTTCACAGAAACAACAACAAAGATCTCCTTTGAGTACATTAATAAGCAAAATCATTGGTCTGAATCATTATAGTTAGTTCACCTTTGAGATTTCTCAGTTCCCTTCCCTTCCCTTCCTTTCCCTCTCCTCCCCTCCCCTTCCCTCCCTTCTTTCCTTCCCTTCTCTTCCTTCTTTACTTCCCTTATGTCTTTCCTTCCCTCTTTCCTTTTTTACCTCTTCCCTTCCCTTTCCTTTTTTTCCCTTCCCTCTTCCCTTCCTTTCCATTTCCTTCCCTGTTTTCTTCCTTTGTTTTCTCTGTTTTCTTCCTATGCATTTTTCCCTTCTTCCTCCCTCCCTCCTTTCCTTTCTTCCTCCCTCCCTCCCTCTTTCCCTTTCTTCCTTTATTCTTTCCCTATTTCTTATTTTCCTTTCTTTCTGTTTTTTTCTTAAAGAAAAAGGTCCCAAGCCAAGCCGGATCTGCCATGATGCAGGTTCTGGCATGTGCATCCCCACTGCCCTCATTGCATTGCTTAGGGAAAGGCTGACATTCTTCCCCATCTGGATATGCCTGGGGTCCCAGTTACTGGAGGCTGGAGCTCCTGGGCCAAAGGGCATTCTGGGGTTTGGAACCAAATCAGCAGTTCACAGAATGGCCTGAGCCTGGTGGTGACCTCACAGTTTCAGAGAGAAACTGGGAGGAACTGTGCTGTCAACAACAGGAAGTTGATGAAAAATGAAAGAAGCCCTTGGGGAGTGAAATGAAGAGCAGATGGCTTTAATTGTTAGCCTTGCTGTGACAACTGACAAGAGAAATTCTGCTCTCTTGACATTTAAAGATACCAGAAATACCAGTGACCACATTCCATAGCTTCTTGAAGGTTTCCATGTCAAGGAGTTCAAACTCCTCTCTATTTTCATTATTGAACAGTCCATAAAAACTGCAGGTGATAAGATCCCTGATGGGTTAGCACTCTAAGAGTTTGATAAGGCACTGAGTGCACACAGTGTAAGGGAGTGGGAAGTCACGGTGAAGGGAGGCACCTATGCAGGGAAGTTCTGAGTGATTTATAATCTAGGCTGCTGCAAGGAAAACAAGCTCAGGTGGAAATCAAGAGCTGTCTCTATAAGCTCAGTGGATTTTCTTTTATTCCTATGACTATAGAAATCCAGTTTAAATCTGTAGTTGTCATATTGTGGAATAGTCCTTTGTTAAAAAAAAAAAGATTTCTATGAAACCTTTAAAGAAATGCAGTAAAAGAGAAATGAATGTTAACACAGAGATATGATGCCTTATTTGCACAGTCAATTCATTTGTAAGAATTAGAATCCCAAACTATGGAAGGTGGCAAGTGCAGATCCCGTGTATGGAGCATCTTAAGGAACTAGAAAAAAACACATACATGCTTCATGCTGAGAGGTGGATACTCTGTATTACATCAATATGTAATTATTCGATTGAATGTTGCTGATGCATTCTAAGTATTAACCAAATCTTTTTCTTCTCTGGTGATATAAAATAGAAACATTTCCCCATTACTGAAATCTTAATTAGGGCTACTAAATTAAGACTTAAATGTGAAAGATGAGTTTTGTTCTTTAGCCAGATCCTATAGCATCTCTATGACAATTACCACTATGTTTTCTAGTTTTTCATTGTGACTCTCATATAGAAATCTCCTAGCTCTCTCACCCCTGGGTGAGATAATTCTGAATATGTCCTGCACTGGCTTCCCCCAGAGCTCCCTGGCAGGACTGACTGAGCTCCAGTTACCCACACTGATAACTTGCTTGAAAATTAATCCTTCATTGGCTTCCCTCTCTCCCCCTACTCAATTCCCGATTAGTCTAGTTGTATTTATTCATCTCACCTTTTACTTGAAATGAAATCTTTGAATTGGCTTCTGGAAGAACCTAACATAAAACCCCTTTCCTGATGTACACACCCATTCCATGCAGTGCTTTTATACTGTGTTCCTGCATGGAGCTCTCATCACACCCTATTTTAAGCATTTGTTTATTTGCTCTCATTTTTCGTTACACTATGTACTTTTTGAAGTTAAGAAATGTGATTTAACTCTCCATATTTGGATCCAAACAATGGAGGACATCCAGATGGTGCTTATAAATGTTGTTGAAGTGGTGAACATTTTCCTGTCTCTGTTGTCCTTCTGACCCACTCAGTCACAGGTTTTGGCATTTCTTTCATTTCTCCTGCCCAAGCTTTCCTCTCCTCTCACCATTACCCTGGCTCAGGCCCTTACCATTTTGTGAATAAACTTCTGTAATAGTTTCCTACTCGCCATCCTAGACTCCAATCTCAGGTGTCTATTTACACCAGACTCCAAACCACAGGACAATTATCCCTCCAAAAACACCAGTTTCATTTTCTCTCTCCCTTCCTTAAAATGTCCAGTACACACACATACACACACACACACACACAAAATATATGTATATATATACATATATATGTATTTTTATTTTAGTCTAGCCTGTGTTTTATCATAGTCTAGCATTTCGTTAACATTTTTGTCTATAGTGTTTTCTTTGTAGCTAGACAAAAGTTACATACTGCAGATGAGGTATATTATTGTGGTAAATGTCAGAGGCCCGAGACACAGACTGCCTGTTTAATCCTAGGTTTACCCTGTGTTGAGTTGAGTGATGGCCCTCAAAAGATAGAAGGTCCTAATCCCTGGAAACCAGTGAAGTTACCTTATAAAGTTTTCACAGAGGTGATTAAATTAAGGCTGTTGAGATGAGGGGATTATTCTGGATTATCCTATCAGGTGCTTTTATAGGCTGAATTGTGTTCCCCCAGATTCATATGGTAAAATCCTAATCTTTGTCCTTCAGATTATGACTGTATTTGGACAGAAGGCCTTTAAAAAGATAACTAAGTTTAAATGAGGCTGTTGGGTTGGCACCTAACCTAATATAACTAGTGTCCTTATAAGAAGAGAAGATTAGCACACATAAAGAGACACCAGGGATGGGTTTAGGCAGAGGAAAGATCTTGTGAGGATACAGCAAGAAGACAGCCTTCTGCAAGCCAAGAAGAGAGACCTCAGAAGAAACCAAACATTTCCACACCTTGAGCTTGGACTTCCAGCCTCCAGAACTGAGAAAATAAATATCAGTTGTCTAAACTACCAAGTTTGGTATTTTGTTATGGCTACCTTAACAAACTAATGTAGGCCATCAAGAGTGTCTTTATAAGAGACACACAGAGAGAGATTAGACACACACATCGCAGAGAAGGTGCTATGAAGATAAATGTATTAGTCTGTTCTGGTGCTGCTAATGAAGAGATACTGGAGACTGGGCAATTTATAAAGGAAAGAGGTTTAATTGACTCACAGTTCAGCATGGCTGAGGAGGCCTCAGAAAACTTTCAATCATGGCAGAAAGGAAAGCAAATATGTCCTTCTTCACATGTGGCAGAAAGCAGAAGAAGAATGAGTGCCAAGCCAAGGGGAAAGCCCCTTATAAAACCATCAGGTCTTCTGAGAACTCACTCGCTATCGTGAGAACAGCATGCGGAAACTGCCTCCATGATCTAATTACCTCCCACCAGGTCCCTCCCATGACATCTGGGGATTATTGGAACTACAGTTCAAAATGAGATTTGGATGGGGACACAGCCAAACCCTTTCAATTAAGTAATGAGAAATTTGAAGATGCTGGCCTTGAAGATGAGAGTAATGTGTCCACAAACCAAAAAATACTAGCAACCATCAAAAACTGGAAGAGGCAGGCATCGGAATCTCTCCTAGAGCCTCTGGAGATAGGGCGGCCCTGTCACCCCTTGATTTTGGCACAGCGATAGTGTTTTCAGACTCTGGGCCTCCAATAATTGAAGAAAATAAATTTCTGTTTCTGTAATCCATCAAGTTTGTGTTAATTTGTTACAGCAGCTACAAGTAATTAATATAGACTCCTTATTAGGTGTAATCTGGGGCAATTATATTAATCTCTCCAAGCCTCAGTATTTTCATCCGTAAAGTGTTTCCTTATCTCACAGCGTTATCTAAAGACTAGATGACTTAATGTTTGCAGAATCCTTAGAATATGTTTGGCACATCCTGAACATTCAATAAAAGTTGCTTTATTCTTTATTTTGAAGAAGATCAATGACTTCTACATATACTTTAATACTGTATAACATATCTTTGCATTACATACTTTATGATTAGAATGTCATTTTAATAATTATTTATTGTGGGCCAGGTGCAGTGGTTCATGTCTGTAATCCCAACATTTTAGGAGGCCAAGATGGGCAGATCACTGAAGGTTGGGAGTTCAAGACCAGCCTGGCCAACATGTGAAACCCCATCTCTACTAAAAATACAAAAAAGTTAGCTGGGCATGGTGGCGGGTACCTGTAATCTCAGCTATTCAGGAGGTTGAGGCAGGAGAACTGCTTGAACCTGGGAGGCGGATGTTACAGTATCACACCACTGCATTCCAACCTGGGTGACAGAGAGAGATTCCATCTTGAAAAAAAAATTATTATTATTTATTGTGCACCATCTACTTATCTACTTATAGACTAGTGCTATAATCTGAATGTATTCTCCAGCATTTATGTGTTAAAATTTAATTACTAATGTAATAGTGTTAAGAGGTAGAGCCTGTAGGAAGTGATAAAGTCATGAGAGCAGATCCTGAGATGGGATTAGGGCCTTCATTAAAGGGCATCAGAAAATGAGTGCATTCACTTTTGCTCTTCCACCATGTGCAGACACAGCAACAAAGCACCACCTTGACACAGAGATAGCAGCCCTCACCAGACACCACATCTGTTGGCACCTTGATCTTGGACTTCTCAGCCTTCTTATCTGTGAGAAATACATTTCTACTGTTTAGAAAGTACCCGGTCTGTGGTATTTTGTTATAGCAGCAGGAATAGACTAAAACAATTAGGTTCCAAACAGAATAAAAAATGTTGACTGACCTCAATGACTATATAACACTACAGTCATTTTTAACTTATTTAGGGTGAAAGAAAAAAAAAGTTACATTTTTTTTTTCAGGTTTCAGAACTTAAATACTTAACTATATAATATATGGTGTATATAGATATTTCTTTGTAAAAATCAATGAGTTGAGCAAATGTGTGCCTTTGAAATATTTTCATCTTGCTCAAAGTAAAACAAATATTCCTATTTAGTCTTCCTTTGTTTGTGGCAATTTTGCAAGAAGGAGGTATATAGAAGATCAGGTTCTTTTATGGATGATTTTGTAATTTCCTGATTAGTTGCCTGTGTCCACCATTGAAGGTGAGTTGTGGAGATTTATGCTGATCTGAGCCCAGTGTAGATTCACTCTAGCATTCAATATTCATTGAATACGTGAACAATGCTCTCAGGTACCTCTGGGTGAGTGTGCATGCTGCAACCTCTCAGACCCTGGTCAAAGAATAGCCAGGGCAGATGCAGTTGTCTCAAGAGGATTTTAATAAAATCATGCTTTCCTGTTTATTGTTTGGTGGGACTTTAATACGATATGCAAACTTCAAAAACAATAGCTGAAGAAAGCGAAGTAGAGGATTCCAGTTCTGATACAGAAACACTATGCCCTGGCATTCCTAAAGTTTAAAGTTGGTGACTATCAGGAAAGCAAATATTTCATGCAAGGGTAAGCCCTCTAATTGCGTTTGTGTTGAATGCTTGCCAGATCCTCATGTAGAGGGTTCCACAGACGTATTTCTGATCTCACCTTCCCATCGGAGGCCATTTCAAAAGTGCCTGTGGGTGGAAGGAAAGAGGAGGAAAGTCCAAAAAGCACAGGAGGAAAGGCAAGAGGTAGAGGGAATGAGGCAAGGAAAGGAACAAGTGAAACCCTCTTGGGAAAGGAAGCTGTGTTTCATTTTAGTTGCTTGGTTTGGACGGAAGCCTATAAGAGATCGAATAACACAAGAAAACATAACGGCCGCCCTCTCTTCTCATTCTCTCTGAATGTATGTAGAATTGCACTAGTGAAACCCAGAATGAAAACTCTCGGGAAAGCATATTCTTTAATACTATGTTAATTAATTAAAACCTGTGCATAAAAATTAATTTTAAAATCCATATAATTTCATCTCTGAAAAATGTAATAATAAATTGTTTTTAATTTTTTAGCAAAGATTAACTTATTTGTTTGCTGGTAATTTTTCTTTCTTATTTTTTGCCAGGATTTGTAAAAAACACATTCTCATAAAAAACAAGAATATTATTTATGTGTTTGCTAAGTTACCATTACTATAAGATATAACAACATAAAATACACACTCAGAAAATATTTTAACACATAAACAGTTTTAAATGAGGTCTCAAGACTTGCTTCATAATAGGCTTATTTTTAACACAATTATATGCTCAGCTTCATTTTTCTAATTGCCAAAGTGGGAGTAAAAATTGTACTTATTTCATAAGGTTTTTGTGAGTATTAAGTGTGCATGACTCAGAATGGTGGCACATAGTAAGTACACAATATGTAAATGTTAGCATCATTCATATCTTTGAAAATGTTGCAATCTGATTAGAAAAAAAAGAAATAAAAAGTAAGGGTAAACAATAAATATTGTAGAAATAATCATCCATATGAACTTTTTGCAGAATTGATGGACAAGCAACATGGTTTTGATATAGATGTTTCATTCATTCATTCATTCAATAAATTCATTCAACATTTATTGAGCAGCTACTATGTGCTGAGCACTGTTCTGGGTGCTAGAGTTCCAGCAAGAGATAAAATGGAAACATTTTCACTTCCACAGAGCTAATATTTCAGTGCTGGAATACAGACAATAACCTAGTAAAAACTGAATAAACCGTTATACCAGACAGTATGATAAGTGCAAAGAAGGCAAAGTAGGATAACGGAATAGTTGAGAGAGTTGTGGGATAGCCAGATTTAGTAAAGAAAAAAATACAAGATGTCAAGCTAAATTTGATTTTCCAATAAATAACATTTTTAGCATAAGTATGGCCCAAATATTGCATGGGACAAAGTATACTAAAAATCCATCATTGTTTATATAAAATTCAAATATATCTGGAGAGCCTATCTTTTATCTGGCAACCCTATATGGGGTGAAGAGCTGAAGATGAGATATTTTAACACAGATCTGCCTTTTATCCTGTTTTTAGTGGTAGGAGTTGGGGGAGTGCACATCAGCTCTCATAATTTCCTCTTGCTTGCATCTAAGGAAATTCATGCTGTGCCATAGTCACACAAATCCAGTCCTATTTGTCATTGGGCCATTGGGTCTATTCCAGGTGTCAGTGTATGAGGCCTGTCTGTGCCTTCTCTGACATTTAGTACTGACAGGTTATGGGGTTCAAAACTCACTGAAATTACATACTGAGGTGATTGAAGGAAGATGACCAGAGTCCAGGTCTCAATCCCAGGCTGACATTATATACATTTTGTTACAAGGTAGTTTAATTCTTGAGCCAGAGAAACACCTGACTTAAATGTACCAAAGATAATACTTTTAAAAGTCTATTGCGATAAAAAAAAGTCTATTGTGATCAACAATTACTTCAACATAAGCTACTTCCACACAAATGATGTTACCTGGAAAATTAAAAAAAAATCTTCATAGAAATCTTTGCACTGAACATTTAAAAAGTATTTAATAGATTTTTCCTTCATCAGCATGGCGTACTTTTCAGTATAAGCAGATATGATCCCTACATTTATTGCTTGACAATACACAAATTTCCTTTACATTTCAGCTATGATATTAGGAAATAAAGAAGAAGAAGAAGAGAAATCCCAGAAGCCTGAAATCTATGTTTCTGAGTGGTGAGAAACAGCAAACTGAGGAGGCTGGCAGTCAGGAGAGCCAGGATCAAACTGGCAACTATGGGAGTTTGAGTCTGTATTTTTGTTTTCTTTTCCTTTTCTTATATTTCCGAGAGAAGCACTACAAAAAGAATGCCTTTGGCTTGAGGAAATCCAGGCTGTTTTGGCTGGCTGGACCTTTTCTAGGCTATAGGAGGTGGGAGAGGGAAAGAGATAGATTAGGAAGGGCAGGAAGGAAAAAGAGAAGTGGAGGAAAAGAAAGAAGGCATGAATGGAGAGAACTGAAAATAGTGGAAGAAGGAAGAAAGAAAGGTGAGCAACAATAAATTATCTATGTTGGCTACATTAAAATATTGACAACTAAACCATTCCAGATTTCACCATCTGTATTCATTCTCATCATCACCATCATCTAGACTTATTCTCAAGACTCTGCCGGATGCAGGACACTATGTGAGACGATACGCCATGGAGATCTTGGGCAAGAAGCTGAGTGGATGACCCCACCATCACTTAGGTACGATCCACTTCCTCTTCGGTAGTGGAGCTTTATAGTATGTTTCTCAGGCTGACCATGTGGAGACAGAACTGGCCAGTTGTTGCTGTTACCATGTACAAACTGTCTTTCTCTGCCCAGGCTAGGATCTCAAAGTTGACTTCAGAACTCTTTACAACATCACGGCTTAGTGACAGGAAAGCTTGCTTTCCAGCAGCTCCTGGCCTTTACTTATTTCTTTCACTCCCACCAATTTATCTTTGCAGTCCTGGGGAATATTGCCAAGTCTCCTCTAGATGGGGGTGAGCACTGTAAATCCCTAATTCCCAAACTAATCTTATAGCAGGGGACGTGTTCTGGGCAGCCTTCCCATTCAGCTAACACAACACGTCCTTTTTTTCTTCCTGAAGTGTGTTCTATATCCTGCATGCTTTCTTATCCAAAAGTTAATTATCAAATTTACTGCATATTTTTTAAAAACCCAGAACACCTGAACCTGGGACAGCACACATTAGTTTTGTTATATGAACTGAGAAATCAGCTTGTATTTTTATTTAACCAGTGGAGTTTCCCTAAAACTAGAGAGTATTTCAAACAGTAGGCTTAGTGTACCCAAAGACAAAAGAGTCCCTGTAGACCATTCAGAAAATGGAATGAACATGCACCAACCCCCAGTTATTCAGAAATAAATGACCCAGGGTGTTCCTTTTCCAGAATTTTCTTCTTTGTCTAAGTGTTTTACATTTGACCACTTTACTACTTGTTAGAGTACTTATCAGAAGAACAGAAAAAAATAAGGTAATATTCAAATCCCAGTATATCACCATATGATTCACCAGCCAGTGTTTGTAAAAACAAAGAACAAATTTTTGTATAATTTCAACAAGAAGTACGTGTAAGACAAAAATAGAATATACTATAAAAATCTAAAAGGCTCCAAACTTTTGGGGGCTTCTCAAAAATTACAATCTTAGAATCTCTGTGCATATGTATATTTTAATATTTTATGAAATTATTTTTATACTCTTTAAATATTTCTCATTTTTAAAAAATTGTGTTATTTATTAAATGTAGTTGGCTATAAACCTATATTGTTAAATAATGAAATTAACATCATAATGAATATTTTCTGACATCCTATAACAGAAATTTTAAAAATTTTCTACTACTACTGCTACTACTAATGGAGATTAGGTATATATATGTATGTGTGTTTGTGTGTGTGTATTTTTTTAAACAGGGTCTCACTGTGTCACCCAGGCTGGAGTGCAGTAGCATGACCTCAGCTCACTGCAGCCCCAACCTCTCAGGCTCAAGTGATCCTCCCACCTCAGCCTCCTGAGTAGCTGGGACCACAGTGAACATCGCGATGCTTGGATAATTTTTAAATTTTTTGCAACGATGGGTCTCGCTATGTTGCCCAGGCTGGTCTCAAACTCCTGGCCTCAAGTGGATAATTCGTCAAAAATAAAGATAAATCTAATATTCAACCACAATTTTTTTTTTTTTTTTTTTTGAGATGGAGTCTCCCTCTGTCACCCAGGCCAGAGTGCAGTGGTGCGATCTCGGCTCACCACAACCTCTGCCTCCCCCGTTCAAGCGATTCTCCTGCCTCAGCCTCCCAAGTAGCTGGGATTACAGGTGTGTGCCACCACACCTGGCTGATTTTGTACATTTAGTAGAGACGGGGTTTCACCATGTTGGCCAGGCTGGTCCTGAACTCCTGACCTCAGGTGATCTGCCTACCTTGGCCTCTCAAAGTGCTGGGATTACAGGGAATTTAAGTTCAGTTTAATTGTGGTAGAGCAAGTCACTTGTCTGAAGATAATTGTTCAAAGAGAAAATTAAAATTACCCAAACTGACCTGATAGAATTACTTCTACTCTGCTCTCCTCAACACAAGACAGTTTTTGGTGTGTCAGGTCAACCCTGCAGTGGGAGTTAAATACACATTTTATTCTAATATTTCCTCAGTCATGATTTAACTGTCCAAACACTTAAGCCACTGGAAACTCTTCCTATTGGCAGACTCTGTTAAGCTTCCTGGCTGCATTATTTCATCCTCATTTGCTTTGAGGACTCCTTCAGTGCCTATGTTCTATTCAGTCTTAGCACAGGAAGCCTGCAGGTGCTAGCCTTTTGCATCTTTTTTGTTTGTTTGTTTCATCCTCCATGGGGAATAGGCTAGAGAGAGCCAACTAATTAAAGAATTCCATTGGAGAATATCTGGAGCCAGCAGCTGTGAAACAGCAATCCAGCATTATGCGTGCTCTCTCTCTGTCAGGGAAGGCCTAAAGGGTGTGGTGAGTGGCCACTTTTCCAGATGGTCTGCGTTCTGTGATGAGGCCATAGCTGTATGATGCCTCTGCTCTGAAGATGGGACATTTGGCCTTTGGATAAATGTCATTCCCCAAACTTTGAGCCGACAAAACTACTTTTACTGCATGGAATGTTTTTCTTATCTTCAGTTAGGCCAGAACAAAAAAGCCTTGATTATACTTTTCTAAGTATCATTCACTTTACTGTCAGAGAAGTTGTTTTCAAATTCTAGAATTTTAAATACTGGTTTTACTTGTTAAGTGAGATGGGGGGTGGTGGGAAAAATATGGAAACAGGATAGGAAAGAAAAAGAGAAAATAATGTGTTAAAAAGAAAAAAAAGTTGAGAAATATATATTGTTGTAATGTCACGGAACTTTATATACTGAATGCTAGACATGCTGCTTTTTTCTGCTCTCGAATCAGTCCATCTGTGTCATCCTTAAAATTCTTCAAGGGTCCTAAGACAGGACATTAACCTGAGACATTGTTTGAACTTCTGAAATCCTGTGCTCATGCCCATTAGTCCTTCTGATTGGCCAGGATTTGTCATCAGAATGGTCCTAGAAGATGTCTCTGATATTGATCTGGAATCTAGTGTCTTTATCAGCAGAAGGCAATCCCCATATAGCTGTGGGTGATAAAATGCCTCATCATATAATCCTTATATTCAAGTTCTAGTATATATGATACATTATGTAGATCATATTATCCAGTCCCCAAACTGCTTTACTCATTCAATAAATCTTTTTTGAATACTTACCAAGTGTCACGTGCTGTGTGGGGACATAATAATGAACCTTATTAGGATTATTCATTAAAAAGTGTTCTTTTTAACTTCTAGCAAGATCTTTCCCTTTTCAAGTTCCTGTGTATTCTGACTAGATTATGTATATTTTACATTATTTTCAGGTGATTTTTATTTAGGATGTAGCTTATTTGACCCGCAACTAGATTTTAATGTCATCACAATGCTTAACATATTTTGAGGCACATAGGAGATTTAAAAAAAAAAAAAACCATATCAACTAGAGAAAAATCCATTAAAAATAGGTTTATATAAAAAGTTTAAAGAAGAAGAAGAAAATGAAACAATTTCTACATCATAGAAACATATCTATAGTGTTGAGTCAAAATTAGCAATATTTTGGTTATTGTCTTAAATCCGAGCACATTATAAATATTTGTCAGAGAAAGTCAGACATAAACAGTAAAAATCGCCCAAGCATCTTTTTTCATTTGCTCTTCATTAACAGAGATTGGAAAGGGTTTTTTGGGGGAGAGTTATGTCACCTATTCTAAGATTATGTCTGTGTTTTTATGGTGCCAAACATTTGGATTGAAATGAGAAATGGCACAGGTCTCTTGATTGTTCATTTGGGTAAACTATCATGGACTAGACTTTTTTCCTTCTTTATATGATAGGCCTCAGGTTACAGCTAACCTAAAAATACCATGGGAATGGTAGGAATTGGAGGGGCTTCTTGTGAAAACACTGTTAGAGTGGTCCCTCTTGAACCTTTGTGAGAAGAGGAAAGAAGAGTATTTTTTTAGTTAGAAAAATAAAGCATGAAGTTATAATCTAGTTTCTTCATATATAGCCCTTCAGGCAATAGAAGAAAACAGTTTCACTTGAGTCACTTTAATAAAATACTGAACTATATATTTTATTTCTAAACATTGTGTTCTTTTGGAAAACATGCTGTAAAGTTTCTAAGCAATGGAAATTTCATTGTGATAGTACCTTTGCCAAATTTCTGGAAAGTAACATACACATAAAACTCTTTATTGCTGCCAAATTCTCCTGTTGAACTGGGAAAAAATAAAATATTCCAAGTAAAATGTCTGCTAGATTATAACATATATGGTCTACACTTGCAAGACTACATTTACTTCCACCAGGCAGTAAATATTATGCACTCTCACTTACTTAATATTGGCTGGCATTTTGAGTCTAAAAACAATTTCAGGGCCCCTAAACGGAAGATTTTTTAAATAAACTGTGCTCCTCAGAATATGACAAGATTTTCCTAGGAAATCTGCGGGTGTTATATGAGTTAATTTTTTTCTCTAATGAAATATTTTTACATGGTCCATTAACAGGATTCGAAGTGATTAATTTTTTCTTTGTACTTTTCTAGGTAGATCTTTTAGTGGAAAACTTGGGGCAGTGAAATTGCCAAAGCATTAAGAAAAACAAAAGAAAACAAAAAGAAGGGCAAGATACAGGCCTGTTTAATTTTCAAACTTAATAATAGTCTATGGATAATTGAGAGTTGGCAGATATAATGTTTCTAGTCAAGTCCTGCCACCTAAAGAGAAGTATTTCATATCTGAGCCTTGTACAAATCACTGGCAAACACTGTCCAGGGATGCTGTATGGAATTCATCTCTTTCCCGGATTTCAAAAGTACATAAATCCACAATGTTTTGAATGGCTATGTTTATATTTCATTTCCCTTCTTTTTTCTTTT
Organism: Nomascus leucogenys; assembly: GCF_006542625.1. Taxonomy (NCBI): domain Eukaryota; kingdom Metazoa; phylum Chordata; class Mammalia; order Primates; family Hylobatidae; genus Nomascus; species Nomascus leucogenys. The sequence continues at coordinate 32,099,627 of NC_044387.1, read as the reverse complement.
TGGAGGCAAGTCAATCAACCCTATCTTCATCCTTTGCTTCCACTCTTGGTAGAGTATGAGTCAGAGCAGAAATGTTCAATTAAATAATTATCTGTGATCTCAGAGTATATTTATTATAAGGTCTAAAGGAGAAAGCATAAAAAATCAGAACAAAGAAGCTAGAAGAGAAAACAGAACACATTATGGTGAATAATAAATACTGTTTTGCTCACTGGAAAGCCTTTAAATTACACCACTTCTATCTAATAATTGTTAACCATCATATTAGCCAAGCAAATTTTACACTCGTAGCATTGATTTAACAAATAACATTATATATCTAGCTCCATGCAGACTGAGTCTGGTTGTCCTCATAGGACTTTAAACAAAACAGGCACAGCAGTCGTACCTAATTGTAAGGTTATTTAAAGAAAAAAAGTCAATTCCGTAAATTGCTTTGCAATAACCACTACGTATAGTAAAGAGCTCAAAATGCTTGTTTAAAATATCTTATAAAATCAATTGCCTTTATTGTTTTGTGTTTGTACAATAAAATTGTACTTCAAATAAGCCAAAGTTTGCTTACAATGTTCACACTGTGTGCATTCTGCATGTTATTCTTCTTCTTTTTGGTTGTTTTATGTTACATTTTCATTATCACTGAATAAAAAAGATAAAAATGTTTTTTTAAAAATTATGTATTTAAAATCATACAGGAAATTAACTAAAATGTTATATTATGATCTTAATGCAACAATAATTAAATTGAAAGATATACCTGTCAATAATGTTGTAATAACAATAATGTATAATGCATATTTAAATTTCCAACACAGGCACGTTTTTATGTTAACAACAAGTAAATTTTGTTTGCTTCAATGCAACAAAAACCTGGAGATATTCCATAAAACATTTGGAGAAAACATATTTAAAACATTTAAAGTTGTAGTTATTTTATGTCTCTTTGTTGTTGCTGTTCAGAAGACAGATACTTTGGTTCTAAGTCTGATTTTCAAATAGGATTTCTTTGGTTAATAGCTAAATTCAACATCCTAATTTTATTTTCACAATGAGTTAAATGAAGAGATATTTAGGGTTAGCCTTTATTTCCATGATTCTAACTGTTTGGAAATCTCTTCCCTTTGAAGAGGAATTAACACTCTCAGCGTCTCCTTAAATGGTGGTTTGCTGTGAAGCATTTATGAGTTTTCCCTTCTACATACACTCATGTTTGGTATTTTGGTTTTAATCTTCTCATTCCTTCAGGGTAGCATTTACTTGTAGACATTTTAAATTTCTATGATGCGATTTTTTTTAAGTGGAAAGATACACTTTATTTTTCAAAGAAGAATATAATTCCTTCTCTTACAGGCATTGAGAAAAACCACTGGTGCCAGAATCTGATTTGCAACTGGAGAAAGTGTATCCTACAACTCAACAAAACACTCACTGCATTGCTGTTCTATCTTTTAGTGTACAGGCCACCTCTAATGTCACTGTGCTGGAAATGGCTTTTCAAGTAAATGTTGTGTGGTGTCCAGGTAGCTTCTCATAAAACAACCTGGAAAGCAGGAGGTACAATGAAGTGCACAGGCTTTCAGTCATCCCTTGGTTAATCACCAAGCTTACACACATCAATACCCTTACTTTTGGTATACAACAATTTATTCAAAATATGTTTGATTAATTGTATATCCATCATTACTGGGAAGGTTGTGCATAAAATACAATATGAATGTCACTGGTATAAAGCTACAGTGTTACTAATTTGCATGAGTTTATAAATGTAGCTTTATACATCATTTAACAGTTTAATAATTTTGAAGAGGACTTTTAACAGAATTGTGTTATATTAAAGTAGGTAGTGCTAAAATCTAAAGAGTGATTATATATGAATATATACAAGTCATATAATAGTCAAAACACATAGAATTTTCTTAGATAATATAAAAGTATACACTAAACCTTCAGGGAAAGAAAGTTGTAAACAACTGTGAAATCTTACAAGAAAGGTTAGAAGAAAATCATATTTTATTTCTCTCACTTTGGATGCTATATAAATGATATGAGTGAATATTAGTTTGTAGACCATTTTGATTCTGGTAAGACCATGCTAAAAGGTTGTCTACTATATTTTGATCTAATCTTTTTTTTTTTTTTTTTTTTTTTTTTTTTTTTTTTTTTTTTTGAGACAGAGTCTCACTCTGTCACCCAGGCTGGAGTGCAGTGGCACGATCTTGGCTCACTGCAACCTCTGCCTCCCAGGTTCACGCGACTCCCTTGCCTCAGCCTCCCGAGTAGCTGGGAGTACAGGCGCTCACCACCATGCCCGGCTAATTTTTGTATTTTTAGTACAGACAGGGTTTCTCCACATTGGCCAGGCTAGTCTCAAACTCCTGACCTTGTGATCCACCCTCTTCAGCCTCCCAAAGTGCTGGGATTACAGGCATGAGCCACAGCGCCCGGCCTGATTGACAGGGTTTCTCCATATTGGCCAGGCTAGTCTCAAACTCCTGATCTTGTGATCCACCCTCTTCAGCCTCCCAAAGTGCTGGGATTACAGGCATAAGCCACAGCGTCCGGCCTGATCTAATCTTTTAAAAGGAGCAACCAGTTGGTAGTACAATTGAGAAAAACTGTGAATAATTAAGGCAATGTAAAAGTACTGAAATATTAGGCAAAATTCAAGCAAAGAAGTTTCTTTAGTTAATTGGTATGAATGGTTAGACCTCACAAAAAACAGATCCTACTTTTCAACAAAGAAACCATGACAAAAATAGCAACAACATTCAGTACATGCTGTACAATTAAGCACATGTGCAAATTACCAGTAAAATTGCTGACAAAAAATGTATCATGTCTGTGTCAATATCCAGTTTATTTCTGGAAATGACTAGGGGAAGAAATAATTGATAAACTAAATGTCTGATATACAAACATATCATTTAAGATGTTTCTGCTTCTTGATTTATTAGAAAGAATAACAACTAGGGGAGGAAAACACTAACCTTCCATTGTTTACAGTGGATTTAAAATTACACAGTAAGCGAACACAAAAGATGTTCTTGGAATACTCTGTTAAATAAATTTTCAATGAGAATTCCAGAGGAGCCATGATATTAAACAGATGTATTATTTTCTAGACTTAAAGTAAGAAGGAACGATAATAATTGTTGGTGTATATACAGAATACTATCTTAATATTTATTGTTTTCTCAATAAAATATAGAGATAAAATACTGCTACAACACTATGTTTGAGATGAAAGGGTGGTTAGCAGCTTATTGAACTTTAAATTTTGAGTTTCTATTAAATTATTCAATTTAATAATTTTAAAATGTCACTTTCAGAATAACCTTGGAAAGGATAACTTCTAATAAATTCTTTTATGAGTCAGACTAAAAGCCAATCTTTGTCATGTCTATTAAATCTCTCTTTGAAATATGTGTAGTCTATAGGATTCTTTTTGTTTGACATTATTTCTGAATTGGCTAACCTGTACAGCAAATTACAACAATGCAATTTCAAAATAGAATAACCATGGAAATGCCAGTATCTCTTACAGATCTTGATTTCAATCCTTTGAATATACACACAGAAGTGAGATTGCTGGATAATATGGTAGCTCTATTTTTAATTTTTGAGGAAGCCCGATACTGTATTCCATAGTGGCTGCACTATTTTACAACCATGAAAATGTATAATAGCCTGATTTTCCTCAAGCTGTTCATTTTAAGGAATTGTCACATTTGCCCTTTCTTTGCTTTGAGGGGTTCCTATATCAGAGATCCAATGCTGGGGGGTATGAAAAGATGAATGCCTCAGCTAAAGAAGAGAGAGAGGAAATTTACCCTTCCTCTGTCTTTTTGTTCTATTTGGCCCCTCCATGGATTGAATAGTGCTCACCTACATGGGTGAGGGTAGGTCTTTACTCAGTCTACTGATCCTAATGCTGTCTCTTCTGGAAATATTCTTACAGAAACACTTAGAAATAATGTTTCACCAGTTATCTGGTGCTCCCTTACCCCAATCAAGCTGACAAATGAAATTAACCATCATATTGTTACCTTTACGATGGCTGGAAGGGTTGGTAGGTGGTTCTGTTACAGCTTGTAGAAGGAAGTAGTTCTCTTCAGGCTTTTGTAACATATCTCTCCCTAAATGACTTACTGTTTTCCCATGGGGTCAAATACTTCATTTTTATTGGCAACTCTGAAAGCCCGGCAAAAACCTTGCCAATCTCATCACAGGGTAAAGATGTTTCCCTTTCTGGTTACCATTTTCCTTCTCTCTTTTTCTATGATGTCTCCTTTCCATACTGAACTGCCATTCAATGTCACGTCCCGCATCCTGTAGGAGCCCATCTACCTTAACCTTACCATCTGCAATGCATGCCTATTGATTTTCTGTTTACTATGTTGTCACCAGAGAAAATTTCTTAAGTGAGTTTTAGCATTGCACATTTGTGTTTATGTATTCATTTATTTGCCTTAAAAACTTTGGACAAATAAGTTACTAAATTGTTAATAACCAGTGTTTAGCTTTTCAAATCAAACAAAAATAAAATGAAGCCAATTACCTTGAAATATTAAGCAACATCTTAGAGTGAAATGCAATTTGGCAAGTGGGAAGGCTTGAGGCCACCCCTTGCATGTCTAAGCTCAGTTATGCCACATGACTTGAGCTTTCACTGTACATATCAACATAACTGGAATAACAGAACAAATCATTCTTAAAAGTTTTTAGTACATCCAAACAAATTTATGCCTTTAGGAAAGGATACAAGTTACTTTAAAAGCATATTTATTTTGAGACCCAATTCACAAGGCAATTTATTTCTCTCCAGCAGAAACAGAAAGTGGCCTTCTTAATTTATTTCTCTTTCTGTTGATTTTTGTGACTTACAAAAATACATATGCTTCTAAAAATCAGAAATTATTGCCAAATAATTAAATTATGACTGATAGAGGAATGGTGTTGCTGTGATGCATGAGACGTAAAATACACAATTATTAACTTTGAAGAACTCATAATTTGTTATGATGATAAAACTTAATAGTAATATAAGAAGAATTCATTACAAGGCTGTATAATCAAAGAGTAGGAAAACAAAGCAAAGGAAATTATTTTGATATTGTTTATTTCATTCTCATCATTGGGCAAAAACAAAGTTGCTTAAAATTAAGGCTTTACTGGTTGGTTATTCAACTCCTCATTTTGCTTCATTGTCTTCAGTGATACATCCAAGGATGTTGTGGATTAGCTGGAATATGCCATCTCTGGGTGACGTGGTTCTGTCGTGTTATGTGATTAGAAAATGCCTTACACTTTTTCCATCTCCTGAGGTTGTTCATATTAACCTAGAATGATAGCCCTCTATGTGTGACACCTTAGTTGCCACGAGCATTTTTAGATTTTATCCGGTGTTTCTGCCTAACTGGATTACCTACTCTAGTCACTAGGAAAAAAGATAGCAATTGTCAGTTGAGTTCCCTTAATCTTATGAAAGAAGAACTATTAAATCAAGACTTTATGAAAACAACCAAAGACTTAGTTGACCACGTGTGTATGTACCTTGTGGAATAAAATGTTTGTGGCTTACCACATAATTAATAAGCATAAATAAATATTTAACCCAGATTTGTGCAGCTTGTATGGGTTGCTCCTTCATACTTTTCCAAATCATGATTTGAGGCATCATTTTATAGATATTGGGAAGTCATTTGGGGTGTGTGTGTGTGTGTGTATGTGTTTGTGTATGTACCTTGTGGAATAAAATGTTTGTGGCTTACCACATAATTAATAAGCATAAATAAATATTTAACCCAGATTTGTGCAGCTTGTATGGGTCGCTCCTTCATACTTTTGCAAATCATGATTTGAGGCATCATTCTATAGATATTGGGAAGTCATTTGGGGGGTGTGTGTTTGTGTGTGTGTATGTGTTTTCAGATTATTTTCTGGAAGGGTTACATGTTTTATGAATCCAAGTAATTTCTCTACTGGAGACCTTTCTTCTGGCCATGGAATAACTTCTCCAGGAAGCTTTGATATTCCCATATCATTCTACCACAAGCCTGAATATAGATAAGTCATTTAATTCCTCAAGCAAAACAAACAAAGAAACAAATGTCCTAAAAGGAAATTTATGTCTTTATTTTTAAAAGGAGAAATGTAATATTTTTCTTGGTTCTTAAAAAAAATCAAAGCCCTGTCACAACTCTACTTCTCATAATATGCTTCTTATACATACTAGATAAAGCTACAAAATAGTACAGGCATTTATTATCAATTATTCTATTACTAGAGTATTGCTAAAATCTTTTACCAGATCTCCTTAGCAGAACTGATTTTACGTTGGCTTTGCCTAGGTAATTTGACTCTCTTTTCTCCTTATTCTTTGATATCTCTGATTCTCCTTTGGTTTCTGGAATTCCATGCTGATCCATGTGGAGCTGGTTACTTTCATAAATGAATACCAATTGATAAATAAGAAATTTACCAGTTGCTCAAATTTCAGTCTTTAAGATAAAGAGATGACAAAAAATGCACTCATTTATGTTGCTAATTCTTCTTTACACACTGAATACAGCCAATACTACAGAAGAGCTGATGCAACTCCTCTCAGGAGTCAAGAAAAAGAGGAGGAAAAGGGAAAGCCATTAAATTCATTGGCTTGTGATATTTAAAAAGTTTCAAAAAGTAAAAATCTATTCAGAGGACCTCATTTTGTGATGACTTCTTGGACAATGACATCGATTTTTATCCTCAGCCTGTGTGGTCTTACTCTCTGCCATGCTATAGTCATTAAACAGGGCCAACAGTAACACCTGTCAATAGTAGCCTTGAATACAGGACTGGGCAGTTAATGATCTCTTACGTTAATTAAAGCCAAATTGACTTTTGAAAAGTAATTTGCAAATTTCAAATTTTATTTGTCATATTGGGATAAAAGTCTCCATTTATGTGTTTTGAACTGAGTATGTAATATTGGAAAGGCTACAGATTTTCTTCTTCTTTTTTTACATTTTATTTAATTTTATTTTAAGTTCCAGGATACATGTGCAGGACATGCAGGCTTGTTACACAGGTAGACATGCGCCATGGTGGTTTGCTGCACCTATCAACCCATCACCTAGGTATTAAGTGCCACACGCATGCACTTAATACTGATGCTCTCCCTCTGCCTCACCCAAGACATCCTGATGCTCTCCCTCTGCCTCACCCAAGACAGGCCCCAGTGTGTTGTCCCCCTCCATGTGTCCACGTGTTCTTATTGTTTAGTTCCTACTTAAAAGTGAGAACATGTGGTGTTTCATTTTCTGTTCCTGCGTTAGTTTGCTGAGGATAATGGCTTCCAGCTCCATCCATGTCCCTGCAAAGGACATGATCTCATTAGTTTTCATGGCTGCCTAGTATTCCATGGTGTATATGTACCACATTTTCTTTATGCAGTCTATATCATTAGTGGGCATTTGGATTGATTCCATGTCTTGGCTATTGTGAATAGTGCTGCAATGACCATACATGTGCATGTATCTTTATAAAAGAATGATTTATATTCCTTTGTGTACATATTCAGTAATGAGATTGCTGAGTCAAATAGTATGTCTGGTTCTAGGTCTTTGAGAAGTTGCCACACTGTCTTCCAAAATGGTTGAACTAATTTACATTCCCACCAACAGTGTAAAGGGTTCCTATTTCTTCAGAGCCTTGCCAGCATCTGTTGTTTCTTGACTTTTTAATAATCGCCATTCTGACTGGCATGATATAGTATCTCACTGTGGTTTTCATTTGCATTTCTCTAATGATCAGTAATGTTAAGCATTTTTTCTTATGTTTGCTGGCCACATAAATGTCTTCTTTTAAGAAGTGTCTGTTCGTGTCCTTTGCCCACTTTTTAATGGGGTTGTTTTTTTCTCGAAAATTTGTTTCAGTTCCTTGTAGATTCTGGATATTAGATCTTTGTCAGATGGGATAGATTGCAAAAGTATTCTCCAATTCTTAGGTTGTCTGTTCACTCTGATGATAGTTTCTTTTGCTGTGCAGAAGCTCTTCAGTTTAATCAGATCCTATTTGTCAATTTTTGCTTTTGTTGCATTTGCTTTTGATGTTTTCATCCTGAAATCTTTTCCCGTGCCTATGTCCTGAATGGTATTGCCTAGATTTTCTTCTAGGGTTTTTATAGTTTTGGATATTACATTTAAGTCTTTAATGCATCTTGAGTTAATTTTTATACTACAGAAGAGCTCCAGTTTCAAATGTCTGCATATGGCTAGCCAGTTTTCCCAGTGCCATTTATTAAATAGGTAATCCTTTCCCAACTGTTTGTTTTTGTCAGGTTTGTCAAAGATCAGATGGTTGTAGATGCACAATCTCATTTCTGAGATCTCTATTCTGTTCCATAGGTCTATGTGTCCGTTTTTGTACCAGTACCATGCTGTTTTCGTTACTGGAGCCTTGAAGTCAGGTAGCGTGATGCCCCCTTCTTTTTGTTTAGGATTGCCTTGGCTATATGGGCTGTTTCATGGTTCCATATGAATTTTAAAGTAGTTTTTTTTCTAACTTTTGAAGCATGTCCATGGTAGTTTAATGGGAATAGCATTGCATTTATAAATTTATAGTTTACTTTGGGCGGTATGGCCATTTTCGCGATATTGAATCTTCCTATCCATGAACGTGGAATGTGTTTCCATTTGTTTGTGTCCTCTATAATTTCCTTCAGCAGTATTTCTCCTTGAAGAGGTCCTTCACTTCCCTTGTTACCTGTATTCCTAGGTATTTTATTCTGTTTATAGCAATTGTGAATAGGAGTTCGTGATTTGGCTCTCTGCTTGCCTATTATTGGCGTATAGGAATGCTTGTGACTTTTGCACAAAGATTTTGTATCCAGAGACTACTGAAGTTGCTTAACAGCTTTAGAAGCTTTTGGGCTGAGACGATGGAGTTTTCTAGATACAGGATTATGCCATCTGCAAACAGAGACAGTTTGACTTTCTCTCTTCTTATCCGGATACACTTTCTTTCTTTCTCTTGCCCGATTGCCCTGGCCAGAACTTCCAATACTGTGTTGGGTAGGAATGGTGAGAGAGCGCATACTTGCCTTGTGCTGGTTTTGAAGGGGAATGCTTTGAGCTTTTGCCCATTCAGTATGCTACTGGCTGTGGGTTTTTCATAAATGGTTCTTATGATTTTTAGGCACGTTCCTTCAATACCTAGTTTATTGAGAGTTTTTTAACATGAAATGATGTTGAACTTTATTGAAGGCCTTTTCTGTGTCTATTGAGGTAATCATGTGGTTTTTGTCTTTAGTTCTGTTTATGTGATGAATTACATTTATTGATTTGTGTATGTTGAACCAGCATTGCATCCTGGGTATGAGACCAACTTGATCATGGTAGATAAGCTTTTTGATGTGCTGCTAGATTTGGTTTGCCAGTATCTTATTGAAGATTTTGGCATTGATGTTCATCAGGAATATTGATCTGAAGTTTTCTTTTTTTTTTGTATCACTGCCAGGTTTTGGTATCAGGATTATGCTGGCCTCATAAAATGAGTTATGGAAAAGTCCTTCCATTTCAATAGTTCAGAATATTTGCAGATGAAATGATACCAACTCCTCTTTGTACCTCTGGTAGAATTCAGCTGTATATCCGTCTGGTCCTGGCCTGTTTTTGGTTGGTAGGCTATTTATTACTGCCTCAATTTCAGAACTTGTTACTGGTCTATTCAGGGATTCAACTTCTTTCTGGTTCAGTCTTAGGAGGGTGTATATGTCCAGGAATTTATCCATTTCTTCTAGATTTTCTAGTTTATTTGCATAGATGTTTTTATAGTATTCTGTGATTGTTGTTTGTGTTTCTGTGGGGTCAGTGGTGATAAACCCTTTATCATTTTGTATTGTGTCTATTTCCTTCTTCTCTCTTTTCTCCTTTATTAGTCTAGCTAGTGGTCTATCTATTTTATTAATATTTTCAAAAACAAGCTCCTGAATTCATTGATTTCTTGAAGGGTTTTTCATGTCTCTATCTCTTTCAGTTCTGCTCTAATCTTGGTTATTTCTTCTCTTCTGTTAGTTTTGTGGTTTTTTTTGCTCTTAGTTCTCTAGTTCTTGTATTTTTGATGTTAGGGTATCAATTTAAGATCTTTCTACCTTTTTGATGTGGGCATTTATTGCTGTAAATTTTCCTCTTAACACTGCCTTAGCTGTGTCCCAGAGATTCTGGTCTGTTGTCTCTTTGTTCTCATTGGTTTCAAAGAACTTCTTGATCTCTACCTTAATTTGTTTATTTACCCAAGAGTCATTCAGGAGCAGGTTGTTCAATTTCCATGAAGTTGTGAAGTTTTTGAGTGAGTTTCTTAGTCTTGGGTTCTAATTTGGTTATTTTGTGGTCTGAGAAATTGTTTGTTATGATTTCGGTTATTTTGCATTTGCTGAGGAGTTTTTTACTTCCAGTTGTGTGATTGATTTTAGAGTAAGTGCCATGTGGCACTGAGAATAATGTATATTCTGTTGTTTTTGGGTGAAGAGTTCTGTAGATATTTATCAGATCCACTTGATCCAGAGCTGAGTCCAAGTCCTGAATATCCTTGTTGATCTTCTGTCTTGATGACCTAATATTGACGATGAGGTGTTAAAGTCTCCCACTATTATTGTGTGGGAATCTAATTCTCTTTGTAGGTCTCTAAGAACTTGTATGTAGTTGGGTGCTCCTTTATTGGGTGCATATCTATTTAGGATATTTAGCTCTTTTTGTTGAATTGATCCTTTTACTATTATGGAATGCATTTTTTTTGTCTTTTTGGATCTTTGTTTAAACTGTTTTTTCAGAAACTAGGTTTGTCACCCCTGCTTTTTTTCTGCTTTCCATTTGCTTGGTAGATTTTCCTCCATCCCTTTATTTTGAGCTTAGGTGTGTTTTTGCATGTGAGATGGGTCTCTTGAATACAGCACAATGATTCGTCTTGACTCTTTGTCTGGCTTGCCATTCTGTATCTTTTAATTAGGGCATTTAGTCCATTTATATTTAAGGTTAGTATTGTTATGTGTGAATTTGATCCTGTCATGATAATGCTAGCTGGTTATTTTGCAAATTTATTGATGTTTATAGCATCATTGGTTTTTGTGCTTCAGTAAGTTTTTGCAGTGGTTGCTAATGGTTTTTCCTTTCCATATTTAGTTTGTCCTTCAGGAGCTCTTGCAAGGCAGGCCTGGTGCCTCAGCATTTGCTTGTCTGGAAAGGATTTTATTTATCCTTCACTTTATTTATCCTTCATTCCTTTTCATTTATTAGTTTGGCCAGATATGAATTTCTGGGTTGGAAATTCTTTTCTTCAAGAATGTTGACTATTGTCCCCCAATCTCTTCTGGCTTGTAGGGTTTCTGCTGAGAAGGTCACTGTTAGTCTGATAGGCTTTCCTCTGTAGGTGACCTGGACTTTCTTTCTGGTTGCTGTTAACATTTTTTTTTATTCATTTTGACCTTGGAGAATCTGATGATTATTTGTATTGAGGTTGATCTTCTCACGGAGTATCTTACTGGGGTTCTCTTATTTCCTGAATTTGAATGTTGGTCATCTTGTTAGGTTGGGGAAGTTCTCCTGGATGATATCCTTAAGTATGTTTTCTGACTTGGTTCCTTTCTCCCTGTTTTTTTTCAGGTACCCCAGTCAGTCATAGGTTTAGTCTTTTTACATAATCACATAGTTCTTGGAGGTTTTGTTCATTCCTTTTCATTCTTTTTTTCCTCTAATCTTGTCTGCCTGTTTTATTTTAGCCAGATAGTCTTCAAGCTCTGAAATTCTTTCCTCTGCTTGGTCTATTTGGTTATTGATACTTTTGGTTGCATTGTGAAGTTCTCCTGTTGTGTTTTTCAGCTCCATCAGGTCATTTATGTTCCTCTCTAAACTGGTTACTCTGGTTAACAGCTCCTTCTGAAGCCTACTTCTGTCACTTCATTCATCTTAGCCTCCACCCAGTTCTGTGCCCTTGCTGGAAAGGTTTTGCAATCATTTGGTGGAAAAGAGGCACCCTGGCTTGTTGACTTTTCAAGGTTTTTTCATTGATTCTTTCTCATCTTTGTGAGTTTATCTAGCTTTGATCTTTGAGGCTGTTGATCTTTGGATGGGGTTTTTGTGGGGTCTTGCTTGTTAATGCTGGTGTTGTTGTTGCTTTCTGTTTCTTTGTTTTTCTTTTTAATAGTCAGGGGCCTTTTCCACAGGGCTACTGTGATTTACTGTGTGTCCACTACAGACCCTACTTGCCTGGGTCCCTCCTGCACCTGGAGGTGTCACCAGTGGAGGCTGCAGAATAGCAAAGATGGCTGCCTGCTCCTTCCTCTGTGATCTCTGTTTCATAGGAGCACCGACCTGATGCCAGTGGGAACACTCCTGTATAAAGTGTCTGGTGATCCCTGCTGGGGGCTGTCACCCAGGCAGGAGGCATGGGATCCCAGACCTGTGTAATGAAGCACTCTAGCTGCCCCTTGGCAGAGGGGGCGTGCTGCGCTGGCAGGAATCTCACTCTTCTGGACTGCTCAGATTCCTCAGAGCCAGCCCGGAGAAAGACTAAGTCTGCTGATTCATGGTGACTGTGGCCACCCTTTCCCCCGGGGGCTCAGTCCCGGGGAGATCAGAGTTGTATCCCTAAACCCTTGGCTGGAGTTTCTGAAATTCAGGCAGGGAGACCCCACCCAGTGAGGAGGGATGGGTTGGGGTCCAGCCTAAAGAGGCAGTCTGGCCATGATCTGCCACAGCCACTGTGCTGCACAGTGGGAAATTCCTCCTGTGTCCAAACTGCCTACTCTCTTCAGCACTGGCAAGGGAAAAACAGCAGATTGGAGCGGCAGTGATGGCTGCCACCCCTCCCTTCAGGAGCTCAGTAGTCTTAGGCAGTAGGCAGCCACAGTGATGGCGGCTGCCACTTCCCTAGGAAGCTCAGTTGTCTTAGGCAGCTGGAAGCCAGTGATGATGGCCACCTTTCCCTCTGGGAATTTGGTTGTCTTAGGCAGACTCCAGCTGAGCGGCCACTGAGAATCTGCACAGCTCTGTGCTTGGGGCCCAAGGCCTTGGTGGCATGGGCTCATGAGGGGGATCTCCTGATCTGCGGGTTGCACAGATCCATGGAAAAAGCATGGTTTCCCCGGCAGGGTAGCACAATCACTCACTGCCTCCCTTGGCTGGGGGTGGTAGCTCTCCTCTCCCCTGTGTGGCTCCCAAGTGAGCCATTGCTCCACCCTGCTTTTCCTCATTCTCTGTGGGTTGCACCAACTGCCTAGTCAATCCTATTGAGAGAAACTGGATACTTCAGTTGCCAGTGCAGGATTTACTTGCCATTTTCATTCTTCTTGGTGAGACTCTCCAACCACTGCTGTTTCTAGTCACTTATCTTGGCCTTGGTGATTTTCTTCTTAATTATGTAATGATAACTTTGTATCTAAGCTATTGCTTTATTAAGAGTTGAAATTAGCTTCTATTTATTCATTTATTAAATAAAATAGAACATCATGCTGGGTTTGAGGAATAAATAAAAGCAGAAGCAGGTCTTTCACTTCTGTGACCTAACTGTATGGTGGAAAAGAAAGACTTAAAAAATAGCTTATATTTACAGATATTATATTAGAGCAGTGATTCCTACCCAGGGCTGTGCAACAGAAATATATGAAAGTTTATTTCTTCAATGTTTCTTAAAACATACATGATTGACTGTGTGACTCTCATGGATATGAGTTTTAAAAGATTTCACTTTGAGTCTGACATACACATCTCCTAGTCATATAAAAATGATTCTGGCATTCAGAGGATGGAAATTTTAACTCAGGCTGGGAGACAACATTTGTTCTGGGACATCTTTTATTCTGAGTCTTGAGAATAATGTAGGAATTCATTAGATTGAGAAAACTGAAGGAACATTATAGTGCAAGAAACATAGATGAAAAGGCATATAGGCACATATAAATAAAGACTATTAATGTTTAAGTGTAGCGTGGCATGACAATGACTTCTGGAAACCCATGGCAAAAACAAGCAAACACCAACAGCATGAAAAAACAGATCTGTGTTGACCAATCACAAAATAAAGTGTCCTTAAAAGTGAACATGTCAACAGAAATTTGAATCAAAGTAAATGACTCTGTCTATGTAAGAGCAACTTTTATTTTCTGGCAAAGAAAGAAGCAGTGCATATGGTAATGTGCAGGAATAATAGCATGGGAGCAGTTTCCACCCACTGAAAAAATTTGTTTTAATATGTTTGTTCTCTAGGCAATATCCTCATGAACACATGTCATAGACGAAACTCTCTGCCATTTTTGGATTAGTATTTTTTTAGTTTTGAGTAAATTAAAAATTAAAAGTAGGTATGATTATGTTTATAAGACAAAAGTTATATTTACATGTCACACATTGTGCCAAGCATTTTAAAAACACTGCTTCATTTAAAAACATTGCAAATTTTTACAACTATAAAATTTATTAGCTTCATTTTATTGAGAAAAGCTAAGATTCTGAAAAGTTGAATGGCTTATCTAATATACTTTGTAACTTCAAATCCAGACCAACTTCTAAGTCTGGCTTCCAATGGACCTGCTCTACAGTCTTCTTGTATGGTTTGGAAACACGTTTTTTTCAGAAATACTTAGCCTATAAGGAGGAGTATGGTAGAAAACAGTTCTGAATGTCACAGAACAAAGCACCGTCTCTGTACTTTTTCTCTGTATACATGACAGAAGAAAAACTGTCAAGCAGTAAAGTCTTCACCTGCAGACAGGCATTACTTTCAAGTGTCTCCTTGAGAATATGAAAGATAATTGATAACTGCCATGAATATATTCGTCAAAATTTGAGTGCATTTTGTTTCAAATTGAACTCTAAAATGAAACATACTCTATGCCAGAGGAAATTCTTTTATTTTTTGAGATGGAGTCTCGCCCTGTCACCAGGCTGGAGTGCAGTGGCATGATCTCGGTTCACTGCAATCTCCACCTCCCGGGTTTAAGGGACTCCCCTGCCTCAGCCTCCAAGTAGCTGGGATTACAGGTGCCTACCACAATGCCCAGCCAATATTTTTTGTATTTTAGTAGACACAGGGTTTCACCATGTTGGCCAGGATGGTCTCGGTCTCCTCACCTCGTAATCTGCCCGCCTCGGCCTCCCAAAGTGGGAAATTATTTTTAAAAAAATTATTGTATGTATGCAAGGTATACAACATGATGTTTGGATATGCATATATATAGTAAAATTAATAGTACAGTAAAGCAAATTAACTTATCCATCACTTCCTGTATTTACTTTTAGTGTGTGTGTTCAGTATAAGAACTTAAAATCTACTCTCAGCAAATTTTCGGTATACAATATGATATTATTAACTATAGTCCTCATAGTATACATTCATTCTCTAGACTTATTCATCCTATGTAATTGCAGGTTTGTACCCTTTGACCTACTTCTCCCTATTTTCATTCTCTTTCTGCCCTTGATAACTACTGTCCTACTCTCTGCTTTTATGTAATTGACTTTAAAAAAAAATCCCCCATATTTGTGAAATAATGCAGTACTTTCATTTCTGTCTCTGGTTTATTTCACTTAGCATAATGTCCTCCAGGTTCACCTATGTTGTCACAAACTGCAATATTTCTTTCTTTGTTAAGGTTGAATAATATTTCATTGTATATATAGATCACATTTTCTTTATCCATTCATCTATCAATAACACTTAGGTTGTTTCTGTATGTTGGTTTTGAGAATAATGCCACAATGAACATGGAAATTCAGATATCTTTGTTAGGTGGTGGTTTTATTTCCCTTGATATATACCCAGAAATGAGATTACTGGATTATATAGTAGTTCTATTTTTAATTTTTTGAGGAATCACCATACTGTTTTCCATAATGGCTATATCAATTTACATTCCAGAAGGGAATTCTTAAATAAAATTCAAGGGGAGGTGTTATAATTTGGATATGATCTGCCTGTCCCTGTCAAAACTCAGGTTGAAATTTTGTTCCCGATGTGGTGGTGTTGGGAGGTGGAGTCTAGTGGGAGGTATTTTGCTTATGGATCAAATCTGCTATGAATAACCTGGTGCTGTTTACATGGTAGTGAGTTGAGTTCTTGTTGTAGTGAGACTGGATTATTTATCATAGGAATGGACTAGTTCCCATGAGAGTGAGTTGTTATAAAGCCAGAATACCTCTCAGGTTTTCCCCTCTTCACACATATCTGCTTTCCTTTTGACCTTCTCTGCCATGTTGTGATGTGGTACAAAAGTCCTCACTGGAAGCAAGGGGCATGCCCGTGAACTTCTCAGCCTGCAGAACCATGACCTAACATAAAACTTTCATTTTCCTTTTTAAATAAATTACCCAGTCTCAGGTATTTTTATAGCAACCAAAAAAGGACTACGACAGTAGAGATTAGCTCGTGAATGTTTATTGGTCCCTCTTCCCTAGGTCAGAAAACAGGATTGATATCCTCCTTCTTCATGATTTACAAGGTCAGGTTATTGGCTTTTATGAATATGTAAATCCCTCTGTTCTGTGTAGGCTCACATATCAGCTATATTACTCTCTCATTCTTCTTAGATCTATAATTTACTGACTCCCTGTCAGTCTTTCCCATTAAGTGAAAGGTTTAGCATGGCTTTCCTCTTCATCCCAAATTTGACTTATCAAGATGGCTTCAAAATTTATGGTATAAACTTATATTTTAACTTTTCATTGTCTTCATCTCTTGCATTCCAATCTTGAAATCCGGACTCACAGCTCCCAATTCCCAGCCTCATACTCCAAATTTCCAACTTTATTATTCCTTTGTAAATGTAACAATACCTTTATCATTAAACCAGTTGAAATTATTAGGTTCTTCTTAATTGGTTTGATAACTTCTTCATCTTTGGAACATTCTTTTCCATCAGCTTCTATGACACCATACTATTATGGACTTTTTTTCTTTCACCTTTCTGATAGCTCATTGTTTCATTCCCTTCATGAGCACATGTTCCCCACTATTCTTTTTTTAAAAGATTTATTGGGGCATAATTGATAGATAAAAATTGTAAACAATTAATGTAGATATTTTAATCAGTTTGAACATATGCATACACCTGTGATGCCATCACCACAGCCAAGGTACTAAACATACCCATCACCTTCAAAAATAAATTTTCTTGTGTCATTTTGCATGTAGTTTTGTTTGTTTTGGTAAGAACATTTAACATGAGGTCTATCCTCTTAAAAATTTTTAAAGTGCACAATATTGTATTACTAACTATAGGTACTATGTTGTACAACGGATCTGTAGAACTTATTCGTCTTGTATGGCAGAAACTTTATACCCACTGAAGGAAAATTCCTCATTCTTCTCTTCCTACAGCCACTGGCAACAATGTTTCTTAGATTTTTATCCTCAACCTCTTCTTACTTTAAATACTTTGTATGAGTAATGTCATCTGTATCCATTACATTGCACTGTCATGTGTCCACTTACCCAGAAGACTCCAGCTCAGGTTCATCTCCTGGAGACTTTGGAGATGTGTATATCCAATTACAACTAGATATTTTATTTTAAAGAAGTATTTCCAGGCAGAAAAAATTTGTGCAGAGATCATAGGCAACTGTGAATTTAGAGGATATAAGACTGTTTCATTTTGAGTTAAACTGAAGAAAGGCAGAAAGATAAATTTTGAGAGACATGACATATTATTCGTGGAGGTCCTTATAAGACATATTAAAAGATGTGATTTAATCTGAAGTACAACACAGAGTGATTGAAGGTTACCAATCATAGAAATGTGATTAGAGAGATTACTCTGAAAGTGGGATAAAAATTGATTGAAGAAAATGCAGTGGAGAATGACCAGTTAGGAATTTTTTTAACCTAAGTAAGAGTTTGTGGAAGTCTGAAATAAAATAACTAGAGAGATAAAAGAAATCTGAAATAGAGAGAAATATTCATGAAATAAATGTATTAAAGAATCTTTTATGCAGTTAGTATAGTGATTCAGTTGATGTGAAGTGAACTTCTTTCACACTGAAATAAATTTAGTAGAGTTCCTGAAAATCATATTTGGGAATATGATCAGAGAAATATATTAAGTGTATGTACATATTTGAAAAAATACAATAAAATATGTTAAACTGATGAATTTTGGAAGTTTTACTTGATCCAATACAATTGAGTGATCCATAAAACTTAAAAAGCAAACAAGCAAGTAAAATATAAAGAGTAAGAACAATAACAAAAACATGGATTATATATTTGTGCATTGATAAAGAGAAGAACTAAAGCAAGTTAGATTGTTTTCTACTGACTAAATCAATTGAAGTTGGCTAAATGTCACTATGTTTATGTTTACATCTATTAGACCAAACCTATATGAATAAAAATACCAATTTGATCATTATTTGATATCGCCGAGGAAAATAATAAGTTATTGCTGTTTTTACTGCCCATCAAATATGTTGGCATCAGGTAGACAGCATTTAGAATATGATCTGCCTATGATTGAGAGAAATATTTATGTTTTGACTTATATTTAAGATTTTCAATGTTACCGTATTTTCTTTGGCTACCAAAGACATTAATGCTATTTCTGTTGAGTTTAGAAAATTTTAACAAAAAAATTAAAATGCTATTTTTCCTAACCTAGCACATGAGTTTAAGTTGCAACATAAATCAAAGTAAAGAAATAATGATTATTTATTCCTCAAATATTTTGCTGAGTGTCTACTCCTTGTCAACACCCCCATAGTTGCTGTGGCTATAGTAGGTATGGGAAAATTCTCTGCTCTCAGTGAAAAAGTGAGAACATAAACTAAATAATTATATAAATAAGATGATTTCAGGAAATGTTATGTGTCTTAAAGAAAATAAAATTGTAATTGCTTGAAGTAACTAGATATGTAGGTACATGAAAGAAGGTCAAGGTGGTTGAGAATTATGAGTAAGAAAATGAGTGGTACGGATATCAGAGTGAAAGGTGGAAAGGCAGGCTCAGTTCACATAGGACTTTTTATGCAATATATAGAACTTAGATTCATTCTAAATGTGAAATCTTTGGAGGGTTATATGGAGTGGAGCTATATGATAAAATTTATAGTTTTAAGTGACCTTTCTGGCTCCTGTCTAGAAAATGGTTTGAAAAGGATGTAGGTCATGGTGGTCGGTTGGTGAGAATGAAATGAGTTAGAAGGCATGTGCAGAAGTCTAGTGAGAGATAACAGTGGTTTGGACCAGGATTGTAGAGGAAAGAAAGTAAGAGCTTGAAGGGTTTAGGATATATTTTGGAGGTAGTCTCACAGGCTGGCAAGTAAATTGGGTCGGAGATGACGGGAAGAGGGGATTCAGTGATCCACCATGAGCAAATGGATAAATACTAGTATCACTTACTGACACGAGGAAGATAGAGGTTATGTTTAAGAGGGGGACATGGGGATAGGGAGGATTAAAAGTTATGTCTTTAACATGGTAAGTTTGAGGCATGGTAATTTTAAGGTATCTGTTAATCATCCAAATAGAGATACTGCATAGGTAGTTGGATATACCAGTCTGGAGGTTTGAAGTACTGAACTGAGCTAGGCATAGAGATTGGAATAATCAGCACATAGATGACCATTAGTGTCCACATGAGAGAACTAGAGAGAAGGTAAGGTAACCCCAAAGAAGTCACAGGCTTTAGTCAGATAGGAAGCCAAGTACTTAGAATGTTTAGAGAATTAATAACATAGGGGAATTTGCTAAATAAAAAGAGAGTAGGTGTTTAAGTGGAAGGGTTTGGGGAAAGGCTGGGAAAGGAGGAGGGTGGCAGAGGATTACAGAATAGTGTAGAAGAAGAGGGTGAAGAAAGGAGGAGAAAGGGAGAGAAGCATAAAGAAGGCAACAGATGGGTGAGCCAAAGGAGGAAGGCTGATCAAGGGGCTGAGGGAGGAAGAAAGGCAGAGGAAAGGAGGTGGGACTGGCAATGAATTGGCTAAGGGGAAGATGTGGGGCATCTTGAGAGGAGGGGAAGAGGAGGAAGAGGAGGATGGGGAGCAGGAGAGAGAAGTCAAGGCAGGTGAAAGAGAAGTTTCCATAACATTAGTTTGGAATACACAGGATTTTAAAATTCATTTGTTTTGACTTTGTTTTTACTATCTTGAGGATTTTTCTTCTTAATTTCCTGAAAGGCAATTTCAATCAGGGATGTTTTTGTTTAAAATTCAGATTAAGCTATTCAGAGCGCAATAATACTTTATATTAAATAACAGTCATATAAATTTTCTTCTCTATTCTGAAGCATCCTATGGCATAAGCAGGGACATCGTTTTATGGAATACAGTGATAATATTCAAACTTGGGTTAAGTGATTTATGGAGTTGTCAACATATTTATTCTACTGTACTTAGAGATCACTGTCATAAAGTGTATACTGGTTTCTGGTGATTGCTGTAATAAATTACCACAAATTGTACAGCTTAAACCATCATAAACTTATTCTCTTACAGTTCTGAAGGTCACTGAATTTCTGAACTCAAGGTGTCACCAGCACCACATTCCCTCTGGAAGCTCTGGGAGAGAATCCATTTGTCTGCTTTTTCCAGCTTCTACAGGCTCCCTGCATTCCTTGGATTGTAGCCTCTCCTCAGATCTGCAAAGCCAGTGGCATAGATTCTTCAGCCTCTGACTCTGCTTCCTTTGGCTTCAATTATATAGCCTCCTTCTCTTTTGTCTGTAGTCAAATCTCTTTCTATCTACCTTTATAAAGATACTTGTAATGCCATTTATGGCCCATCTGGATAATCCAGGATAATTTCCCATTTCAAGATCCTTAACTTAATTACATCTACAAATCTCTTTAGAAAATAAAGTCACATTCACAGTTTTCAGGGATTAGGATCTGGTTACTTTGGGGGCCACTATTCAGCCTAAAATATATAGTAATACCACAATATTAGCGTTAATTTTTCCCCTGGGTATTTGAGAGATAACCATTGTTTTATTTTATAATGCTTTTATATGATCCATCTCACACTGTATATTTTTGGTGATGTGGCCCTGGGATAAGCAGGAAATAAAGTTGCATTGGGAAAATGGTTCTCCAGCAAGGTTTCTTTCCATGTTGCTATTCTTACTTTTAGATCTTCCCACCAGAGATATGTACAATACAGTGAGCTTGTTTTTCTCAACTAAGCAGATGAGATGGAGAGATGGCTGTCCTAAGAACTGCAGTATCTGTCCTGGAATGAGAGACAAAGAGGACTGTCTTTTGTCTTCTCTCTTGTCCCAGGAAGACATATATTCTCCTTTTTGGCTTTAGCTGAGCGAACAGTCTACAGTAAGACACAAAGTATCAGTATTTATGGTGGAGACGCCTGGAGGGAGGATCCTCTGATTATTCTACATAGCGCCAAACTTTCTGATCTTTGAAAAATCTAAAGCACTTTGCTCAGGAGGCATAGTTTTAACCCTGGTGGCCTAAACCACAAATTCCAACTACTTAATTACATTCTGCCTAGAGTGTCCTTCCAAGTATTCCAGAACACAGTGGTGGTTTTCATTTCCTATCTTAAGCTGCTCTGTAGTTGTTCTATTGCTATTATTTAAAATTCCTGAGAACAGACAGATGCTCGTTTTGAAACAGGAATATACATTTCCTATTGAATGAGCTAATACTCTAAAATCTGGTTGCCATATTCCATCTCTAAAGTTGAATAAAAAAATGCATTAGAGGAAACATAATAAAAGGAAACAGTGAAAGAAAATATTATACAAGACAAGGCATCTGTCCTGGTTAAAACCCAAACCAGTTAATGCAGAGAATAGGCCACTTATGTGACTTTGGGTCTGGCTAATGTTCTCATCTGGAACAATAACAATAAGACACTTGTACTGGTGCCGCAAATGGACAGGCTTATTATTTTTCTAATAAAATGAGTTAAATTTGTTTGAAGGGAGGATCACAGAAGGATGAGAAATTTCCTTACAGCAATAGCATTCCATTTAAAGTAACTCTGTTGTATATTATAGCTCCTCATTCTTCCCATCTTTGGTTCTTTCAAATCATCTTACACAGCATTCACATTTTTAACTTTATAATTCACTCATTGTTAGAGTCATTTAACCATTACAAAATAAATTAAAAAAAAACAGAATCAGAAAATTTTGAGAGCGGAAGGGGATCTAGCAATGGTTTATGATTCCAAACCTCTCGCCTTTCTCTTCTGTTTCAGTGGAGGAGCTCTCTCTTCTTTTAAGACAGATCCTTTTAACTGTGCTTCGATACTCGACTACAGCCTACAAATTGGCTTCCTCTGGTATGACTTAAGCTCCTTCTATCTACTTGTATTTTACTCTTGATATATAAATATGCTAAGTTTCTTCCATGTACAACCATAGCAATATTTTAAAAAGACATGAGTGTTCTTTTTTGCATTTCCTGAGGAGGACTTTCCCCTCATCCTGCCAGAGTCAACTGTTTGACTTTGGGAGAATTGGAATTGTTGACTCTGGACCTGATTGAGTCAGAGGCCATCACTATTTGGCTTTTGACTTCAGAATAAAATATTTGAGTCTACAGCATGACCAAAAGTTTTGAAAGCCAGGCTTGGCTGGGAGGAAAAAAAAACCTCTAAAACTATTTACCTCCGACTGATGTATTAAGTATTTGCCTTACCACCCTAGGTTGTAGATATTTTCTAATTACCAGGGATGAAAAGTCAAGGGATGTCATGAAGAAAGTGTGTCATAAGGGGAGGTGGGATATCTTTCCAGTCCTTTTACCAGGTCAGGGGTGGATGAAGTTTATGGTGAGACTTCCACATCCCGGTTGCCCCTCTGTAGGCCACGGTTCCAAATATGACCCATGTTATTATGTAGGAAAAAAATGCGCAGAAAAGGGCAAGGTTGATATCACTTCCTGTTTAGAATCTGGGAGGAGATGCATATGCAGGTTCCTGCCATATCAAAGACCAGCCCAGGCTGTCTCTGTTGGAGATCAGCATGTTAGTAGCCAGCAGCAGGCCAGAGGGATGCTTTTGCCCAGCTGCATGAGGGATATGTTTTCTCCCAGCCTAAATGCTATCTTCAGAAGAATGAAGGGAAGTAGAAAACAGTGTTGATGGGAAACAACTTTCTTTATCCATAAGACTACTTTATATAAAAAGAAACTGTTTCGGTTACCTAAGACTAAGGTTAATGTGGCAAGTTTCAGTTAAACTTTTGCCTCCACTAACCCAGGGGGTGAGACACTGGGTATTTATCAAATATTTTTGGATATTAAATATCTGTGGAATACCCTTCTTGTATTTGGAGTGCTTGTCACATTTCTAGCACAGCCTAAGGAAGCCAGAGTTGATTCTGCCAGGTTTCCTTGTTACTGATGTGCAGATTCTTCTCAGATGTGCTCAAACACAAAAGTGAGCAAAGTGCCATAAACACAGCAGCGGTAGCATCTGGTTCTTTGGAGGCAGTTGTGATAGAGCTTCTGACATCAGGCCCTGCTTTTGTTGGCATGAACTGTGTGTGGGTCTCTAACATCAGTGCAAACTTTATTATCATTACTAATGCTGAGTAGTCATGGCAGAATGTTGTTGTTGAAGTAACCATATTTTAGGAGCCACCTAGCATGTTTTTAAAATTCCTTTTCCATTTAAGCTAATCTTAGGTAGCTAGGAACTATAGCTAGTAAGAGTCAAATGTATCCAGTGCTTAGTATGTACTATACACTGGTTTAAGCACATCACATGTATTATTTACTGCAAATAATTAACATCAGCAATATTAATAAAATAGATACTATTATTACCTACATTTTACAGGTGAGGAAACTGAGGTATATGGAGATTCAGTAATTTGCCCAATATTAACCAGTAAGTGGTAATATCTGGGACTAAAACCCAGGCATTCCAGCCTCAAAGCTCATACATAAATATTTTATACCTCCCTTTTTGTTGCCTGTTTTTATAGTGCATAAGTAAATCACAAACCCCATGCACATACATTGAAAACGCTTTCCACCTATCTCATTTCTGTATAAAAAAACTATGCTATTTCCTATCCTTCTTGCCATTGCTAGACATGTTGAAAGCACGGCTTACTTTTGCTTTCCCATTC
Source organism: Nomascus leucogenys (assembly GCF_006542625.1). NCBI lineage: Eukaryota > Metazoa > Chordata > Mammalia > Primates > Hylobatidae > Nomascus > Nomascus leucogenys. The sequence goes on along the minus strand of NC_044387.1, from coordinate 32,075,561 downwards.
CATCCCCTATCTTCCACTTCTCACTCCACTGATCTATGGCTTCCTTTCCTAATGCTCCCTGTAACTGCTCCTTGTCAAAGTCACCACAGGTTTTATCAATAGTCTCTTTTCTGGTTTTTATTCTGACTCTATCTCCTATAGCATTTGGTATGTGATTCCTTACTTCTTTCTTGATTCTCTTTAGCTGTGCAGTTTCTGTGATATTTTTGTGGCCTGCTTTTTATCCACAACTCTGGCCAGTGTTTCTTAGGGTCCTTTATGTATTCTATTTCCTCTGATACACCTTAGAGACCTTTTAAAATTCACAGTCTCATTTTCCTTTTACATTTTTTACTTTCCCTGGATAAACCTATAAATATTCTAGATACAGAAACATCGATAAACCCCTAATTTATACCTTATTGTATAGATTTCTCTTAAGATCTAGAATCACATATCATATTATCTGCTGGAAATATGTTCCAAAGGTATCTCAAGTTCAAACTAATATTCCCCACGTTAAACTCATCTTCTCTTTTTTCCCCAAACTTCTCTTGCCCCTCCATTTCTATTATTAGATAATACTGATTAATTTTGTTTTCCTCAAGTCACATCTCCAGTTAGCCATGAAGTCCTAGATACACTCTGGCTTTCATGTCTCATGTCTATCCCATCGTTACCATCTCTACCAGCCCTGTTTTGATCCCTTTGTCCTGCTTCCTGCAATAGCCTTCCTAATTCATCTGCATGGGATTTCCTTTCTACGTTTCCTACATCATGCACAGTAAGCTTTCCAAAGCATAAAGGTAATTGTTTTACTCCTCACTTAACATCTTTATGTGTCTCATTACTTTCAGGGTGCAGTGTGAGCTTCTCGGCCAGCCCTGTGTGATCTGGCCTGTGCTTATCTAGATACTTGATTACCATACAACTCTGTGTCTACATACCACATTTCATCTAACTGATTTATTTGCAGTTCCCCTAATACACATGCTGTCTCATGCACCGGTTTTTGTTTACTATTAAATTCATCTGACACCGTTGGCTTACTTTAACTGATCTATCAAAATTCATCTCAGATTTTACCTCTTCCCATGTCTTTTTTTGTGTTCTTCCTAGTGGTAACAGTGTTAACTGTCTTACTCACTAGACAGACTTTCAAAAGGCATTTGCTATATCTTTTATCTCAGGATACTCAGGTCTTCCATGATGACTGGACTATTGTAGAAACTAAATATTATTTTACCAAATTAAATGACATCATATATATATATATATATATATATTTATTTGAAAGTTGAGTAAACTAAGTTTCCGAGGGGTTAAGCAATTTGTTGAATGTTAAACTGCTAGTAATTAGCAGAGGTGTAACAACTCTTTACTGTTCTTTAGTTTACATTCTCAGGACTTAACAAAAAGCATAAAATGTAGAGGAGACTCAATATATATTTGTTGAAAGGATAAATGGAAAAAGAAATTAGAAAAATCTCATTCTTTTTAAACAAAATGCTAAAAAGAAGTGAATTTCAAAATAGTACAAAGGAGTAAAGCTATAATATATTATTTTATAGTAAAAGTATCTTATTATGAAATGTAATAAATGAATCGAAGCAAATTTTTGAGTGTGGCATTTTGATTTTATAGGGAGCCAAATTGTATCTGTATTTTTCATTCTTTAAATGTGTCATGTAGTTAATTATCTTGAATAATATCAAATTAAAATTAAGATACAAATAACTTCCATGTGTAAAGGAAAGTAAACATCTCCCAGATTTATAGTAATATTTTGAATGTCTAAAATATTTTCTCATAAGCATGTCTTTTAAAATTAGTAAACCTATAGAGATTACTATATGCCATAGACAGGATTTGAAAACATGCCCTGATGATCTCCTTCCTGGTGTTATGCCTCATATAATTTCTTCCCTTTGAGTGAGGGAAGGGCCTATGATTTGTTTTTTAGTCAAAAGAATATGGCAAAGGTGATAGGATATCACTCCCATGTTTGTACTATGCTTTATAAGACTTCTTTTAGCAGACTAGAGCCAGAGTGTCTCCCTTGCTGGCTTTGAAAAACTAAGATGCCATGTTATGAGAGGGCCTGTGAGAGCATCACCTGACAGGGAACCTTGGTGGCCTGGAAGCTGAGAGTAGCCCCAGTTTCTAGTCAGCAAGAAAACAGTGAAGTCAGTCTTATAACCACAAGGAGTTGATATCTTCCAGTACTCATGTGAGCTTGGAATATACCCTTAGCTTCAGAAAGGAATGTAGCCTGGCACTCACCTTAATTTTCTCATCCTTGTGAGTTTGAGCCAATGATCCAATAAAAGTGAGCCTGTACTTATGATCCACAGTGACTTTGAGATAATATGTGATGTTTTAAAACTTTCTAAGTTTGTGGCAATATGTTATGCATCAGTATAAAACGACTGCAGGTGCCTCTTCAACATGTTTAATATGACAAGACTTGCTATAAACTTCTAAATTTTGAGAACAAATAAATACATTAATTTATGAAAAGCAAAACTTAAAAGCATTAAAGGAAAATAAAACCTAATGATATCTTAAATAATTTGGGTTCCAAAAAATGACCAACAAATTGTCATGAGAAAAATACATGATAAATCAACTGAATGAATGAAAATGAATAGCAATGTTATATATTCATTTTAATGAGATGGAAAGTAAAGGAAAATGCAACCATGTTTATCTTGGGTTTAAATCAATATTCATTCACCGTGCTGTTTTAAAGTATTTTATGGTTATGGTTGTTTTACAAACCATGGCAGCTCAATCTCTGTTTTATTTAGAAAAGCAAAAATATGTCAAAAATAAATAAAAGTTATACAAAACAAGCAATAATTTTTAGAGAAATAATGCAAACTTCAATTACTTCTCATGTTATTTAACACTGAATATCAATAATCAGCTTCTCTAAAATAATTATGTCTTATATTGATCCTTTCCCAAACATATTTCTTCCTTTCACAGGATATTAAACATCTGATTTGGTCAGTATCAAAAAATAACTTCTAACATTTACTTTAAGAATTTTTCAACTTAAGTTTAAGAATATAGCAGAATAAAGCTTAAAGAAAACAAATGTTGAAACAATCAAACACTTAGTAGTTTTAATTCCCGATTTCCAAAACTTATCAGAGGGAAAAAATACAAATGGCCTATACATATTTTAGACTGTTATGTTCAATATAAAAATTCAGATGTAACAGACACCTTATTTGGAAATTTGGTAGATAGAATCTGTCAGGGTTGATCACAACTTGGAGAAGAGACCCAGAGACTGTTACATTGGGCTTGGGACTATGAGAATTCTATTTACTTAAAAAAAGTATGGAGAATTTAAATGCTCAAAATTTGCTGTTTTAGGACACATGAAACTGAAGTAATGACTTTTATGGCTGCCTAACTACCTCTCATTTGTAGTTTTAAAATATTAAAATTAAGAATATTGGAAATAAATAAATGATACCCTAAAAATGTCTCTTCCAACTGTGTGAAAAATACAACAGTTTCATGTTACTATCACCTCTCCTATTTTTCTTGTCTTAACAAGACTTCGTTACTTCCAAATTCTTAAGTGTTCTGAGTAGTCATGACATTATCATTCTGTATTTGTGATAGGATGACTAGCCTTAGATAGCTCATAGGAATTGTTATTCATTTCTTGTTTCATGATGTTCAGGGTACAATATGTACCAACACTTTTTTCTCTGTTTTCCTTCCTGCAGCTGATCTGATATTAAAGTGCTGGCTTTAATAAGTTTCCACTCCAGTCTAAAATAGATAATGTAAGAAATCCAGAAAGCAGAGGCTGCCAAAGCTCACTGTTTCCTGAAACCAGATTGCTATTTTACTTCTTCCATTGTGAGAAAACACAGGCCTCCAGAACCTGCCCCACCTCTTCCTCAGAGTCAATTGCACCGTCTGTGATCCAGTCACTTCACTGAGGAAGTGCTCTATGTTGAGGGCTATCATCCAGTTTCACTTCTTACTTTATTGTTTGTTTTTTTGTTTAAATTTCATTGCTTTCACATCTGGCTGGTGCAGCTTTTATGTGGTATTAAAAGTATGTGTCCAAAAATGTGTCCCAGATGAACATCCTGTTTGCCTTTTGATTTAAATTTCTGTTTAGTAAACCTTTGTGGTTTGGATACAGTGAGGAGTATTTTCGGCAGAACTCCCTACCCACTTCCTCAAAAATAATGACTCCCCTGTCCGTTCCTCCCTTCCTTATGTCCTCTGCTAAATTAATATTGTCTATCATATGCATTCTTAGCGATATTCAAGAATATTACCTCCTCTCACCATGATAAAAATCTATATCTAAAACATTACTGTTTCAGAAGCTCTTCCCACAAAAAGGCTATTTTACATGCTCTGTCATTAGCAGCAAATTGAAAATGTACCCATCCGGCCCTGGTAGAAAAATAACCAGTTTTTGAATTATGAGATATTTGCTTCATTCAGAGAAACATAAACAATGGCTTTTTAAAAAATAGGTTAGCAACTGAATTTTTTCTAGTCAAAATCAGAAAAGAAATATGTTTAAGGTATTTTAAAAATATTTCCTGCAAATTGGTCACAGAAATTCTATCACAGATGAATATATTTACTTGACATATTGCATAAAATTATTTTTTTTAAATAAAATATTGTTTAAGCCAATTTTTTTGAAGCAAAATCTTTGGTTGTTCTTGGCATTTCTTAATTTGCTTACTTGGGGGTATATTCTCCCCAAATCCACACATATAATTTTCATTGCCTCTAAAAGGGGTTATGAACACACATCTGAAGGAGAATTGACCACTCGTTTTTTGATGTTTTAAAGCCAACTAAAGCATAAACCTCTTGCTTCCTTTCTGATCCCAGGCTTTTTCAATGAGAACAATGCTTATGCAAGATTTCCTAGGGGGATTTTGTGGTTTGAGGTTTTAATAATCTAGGCTAAAATTCAAATAGGAACCACAGCTGCTTGGATAAGACTCTTAGACCTTTTCATTTGAACTGTAGTGAACTTACCAGAATTTTTAACTATTCTGAGCTCTATCTGATATACAAGCAGGGCATGTGGTAGCTGTATTTCCCATGTAAGAATATCTGTATACTTGCAAATTGTATAAAATAACATAAAATAATATGCATTTTTCCTTAAATACTTGTTAATTTGTTTAAAACAGATTTGACTCTTTTAAACAGTAATGAATACTGGTGTTTTGATTCAGTAAGGGGAACCTATGAAGAATACTTTAACAATTAGATCTTTAGCACTGTTAAAATAGAATCTCTTCATTTTCTGAAAAAAAATAAGCTATGTCTTTACTATATTACTCTTTCGTGATACTTTTTATAAAATTGATTTTGTATACAGATGCCCCTTTACTTGATGCGGTTACGTCTCCATAAATCCATTGTATGTTGAAAATATCATTAAGCCAAAAATGCACTTAATACACCAAACCTACTGAGCATCATAACTTAGCCCAGCCTAGCTTAAATGAGCCCAGAAAACTTACATTAACCTGTAGTTAGACAAAATTATCTAACACAAAGCCTATTTTATAAAAAACTGTTGGATATCTCATGTAATTTATTGAATGCTATACTGAAAGTGAAAAACAGAATGGTTGTATATGTACTCAACATACAGTGTCTGCTGAAAGCATTTTGCTTTTTCACCATTTTAAAGTTGAAAAATAGTAACTATTGTAAGTCAGTGACCATCTGTACTTCTAATATAGTAGTATTGTGTTTAAAATGTAAGATTTATTGGAGAATCTGGGCTTTACAGATGCCACTGACCAACCAGAGTCTCCTGTTACCAGCCATGGTCAACCCCACCGTATTCTTCTACATTGCCATCCCTGGCGAACCCTTGGGCCCCAACTCCTTAGGCCTGTTTGCAGAAATAATTCCAAAGACAGCAGAAACCTATAGTGCTCTGAGCATTGGAGAGAAAGGATTTGTTATAAAGGTTCCTGATTTTGCAGAATTATTACAGGGTTTATGTGTCAGAGTAGTGAGTTCACATGCCATAATAGCACTGGTGGCAGGTCCATCTATGGGGAGACATTTGATGAGGACTTCAACTTGACGCATACAGGTCTAGCATCTTGTTCATGGCAAATTCTGTACCCAACACAAATGATTCCCAGTTCTTCATCTGCACTGCCAAGACAGAGTTGTTGGATGGCAAGCATGTGGTAGTTAGCAAGGTGAAAGATTGTATGAATATTGTGGAGGCCATGGAGCGCTTTGGGTCCAGGAATGGCAAGACCAGCAAGAAGATCACCATTGCTGACTGTGGACAACTCTAATACATTTGACTTGTGTTTTATCTTAACCACCAAACCTTTCTTTCTACAACTCAGGAGAGTGCCCCTCCACCTCATTTGCTTGCAGTGTCCTAGAATCTTTGTGCTGTCACTGCAGTTCCTTTGCCTTCCATATTTTCCTTATTCCCTTCCATGCCTAGCTGGATTGCAGAATTAAGTTTATAATTCTGAAATAAAAACTAAATTACAAAAAAAGAAGATCTATTGAACAATCTGTTCACCAAGTTCCTGAAGTATGAAATACATTAAATTATAGCCATCAGGTATATTTAAATGAGGCTCCAATGTTCATACGAAAGGCAAGCATTCAGAGTCTATCACAGTGTTATAACGTTATTTAAACATTTATTTAATCAACAAATGACTGCATACTGAGGAATTTACAAGTAGAGAATATAATAGAGAGAAAGTTTATGAATGGTCCAGCACTAAATTTAGGTGAAGGGCCTAATCCAAAGAGGAAAACTTTAAGAGCTAGGAAAGCTTAAATGACTTCGGGGCTCCTTTTCAGGGCATAGAGCCTCAAAGATGCTGGCTCTGCAGCCTGGGAGGCGTTTCTCTGGGAAAACATAGCCTTGGAAGGATACCAGGCTTGATGGACTCTGCCCTTGCTGGGCATCAGCCCCATGTGCCTTTACGCACAATGAAACTTAGTGGTTCTCACCTAACCAGTAGTTTGCAAAGTCTTCTACAGAATCCTATACATTTACAGAATTGTATGATGGATTTCCACAGGGAGAAGGGTGTTCTCTGTTGATGAGTAAGTAGGATCTGGATATCTCCTTCAATTTTTGTCAGAAGTGTTCCACATTTTATCAGCTTTATATTAATTTTCTGGTTAAGATTTAATTTAAACCCATCCTTTGAAGAAATGAAAAAGGACAAGTTTAATTTCTTGCATTACAGAGTATTAAAAGAGTCACAGCCTACCACATATTTCCTATGACCCCTAACCCTGAATATGAATGGTTAATAGATCGCCCATGTTCCATTATGGCCAAGGTAGTCTGTGGGACTCAGATGACACCAGCTGAATCCCAACATTTCAGAATTAGACATTACACTAAACTGTTGGCAAGCATGTACTAAAAGAAAATTTGGTAGATAACAGGTACAAATGATAAATGGTTTCTTGAAAAGAAATCAACCAAAATGTTAGGGTTGTTAAGATAAATGTTAAGATTTATTATCCTGGCAACTACAGACACAAATCAAAGCATCCTCTGTCACTTTGGTCATCTATAAGCCCTCTGCATTGGATTTCCTTTCTCTACTGGTTGGTTCGGTAATGCTTTCTCACTATTCCTAGATAAAATATTACTGATAATTAATTTTAAGTTATTATAAAAGAATATGAAATCAGCTGTTTCAAAATCTGGGTGTACACTCTAAAGGATAGCAGGATTCTCTGCTCCCTCAGAAATATGCTTTCCTAGAATAACAGGCTTTGAAGACCATTCTCACCATTCTCCAATTTGTGAATTCAGAGACAAATGTAAGGACAGCACTTTCTAGGGATAGATATATTCCTTGAATGGCTTGTTTTGACAACTGCAAAAACTCTCTGCATGAATATCCCATTTGAACCTCTACACTAAGAGACTTGACCAAACTTTAACACAACTTCTGGTAGCTTAACGCCACTTGGCTGGAACAACCTAGCCCCCATTTCGAGTTTCTGTCTGTCTGAAAAATCTCAAGGCTGTCAAAAGAAGTTAGTGTTTGTTTTAGGCAATATCTGACCATAGGTCCCTGACCTTAGCATTTGTTGAAAGGGGCTTATAATTCTGAATCTTTCCACTGCCCGTTTGAGATGTATATGTATCTCCTACAACTCAAGAGTGCCTTTCTAAGGATCCGAAAGCCATTCCTTTGAAATATAATCATCAGGAAAGACAGGACCTCTGTCTCACAGTCTCTGGGGGAGAATAGAATCCTAACTTCCATAACTGACCACTAGCAGACACAGCTTCCCTGATCACATTTGTACTGACCAACACTTTGTAATTTTTCAATTGAGTCCCCTCTTCTTCTCCCTCCCTACACCCCATTCTCCCTTTAAAATTCCATATCATCTTTCAGCAAATTGGAATGAAGCTTAGCTCTTTTCCTTACTGTGAGTAGTTACAGAATACAATATTTTCAACACTTTAACTAATGTCCAGCTTTGTTTATCTTTGACAGTTTTAAAAGAGGAAACAATGATCTGGCTCTTGAGGGAGACTGTGGAGAATGGTCTGTGAGGAAACTGAAGCTTAGCATTGAGGGACCTTGGTTTTCAGGAGCTTGTTAGCAATGCTGGAGAGTAGTTCAGCAAGACCTTGAGGGTGATGGGGTTGTCTTTGATAAGAATCCAAGAAAGTGTTACTTGATTCATACACGAGAGGCATAGAATCAGGAACTACAAGAGATAGGAAGTCTGGTGGAAGGTGAGTGAATTACCAAGAAGTTATCTCCCAAATTGGACAAAACCTGATAGGTTTGAAAATTGTTGAGATAGTTCAGCTGTATTTTGCATACTCTGACAATAGTTCAAGGCTCCAGAGGGAAGAAAAGACTTTAAACTCTAAGTAACTCTGAAAGCATTAACTTTGGAAATCCTCTGGAGTGAGGCAGGCTAGGAGAATCAAGTTACATGAGCCACCATTTAATCAACATAAAGAATGATATCATTCCATGGAACTCTCTGAAAAGCAGTCATGAACAAAGCATGAGACAATGATAATAAAGGATAAGATTATTAGATATCTCAATCAGCAAGGACCATTGAGAAAAACTAAAAAAGGAAATGTCTCTTAGTTACCATGTCCAATGTGCAATAGATAAGAACTTACTAATTTTCTTTCAATTGTTATGTGAAAATTATTTATACTTTTGAAAAGCTATTTCCAGATCACGCCTGTATTAGTCCATTTTTATGTTGCTGATAAAGACATACCTGAGACTGGAAAGAAAAGGAGGTTTAATTTGACTTACAGTTCCACATGGCTGGGGAGGTGTCATAATCATGGTGGAGGGCAAAAGGCACTTCTTACATGGTGGCAGCGAGAGAGAATGAGTAAGAAGCAAAAGCGGAAAATCCTGACAAACCCATCAGATCTCGTGAGACTTATTCACTCTCACAAGAATAGCATGGGAATGACTAGCCCTCATGATTCGACTACCTCTCCTTGAGTCCCTCCTACAACACATGGAAATTCTGGGAGATACAACTGAAGTTGAGATTTGAATGGGGACACAGCCAAACCATATCAACACCGAATACTGTACTTCTTTTAACAGATTCAGTATGGATTAGATGAAACGTAATGTTAAACACTGGATATGTAAAACATGAATAATATTTCTTTGCTGGTTAAATATTGCCAATGAGATTTCATTGGATTGGTACTGAACATGTCTAATTTTATGGTTGTTATAATGATTTGGATAAGGAGGACACAGTCACAACTAAGTACTTCAGTGAAGCAAAGTATGCAGTTTTGTAGCTAAATTTCAGAATGATTTGGTAAGGCTGTGTAAGTAGGTACAATAATATGATGACAAGCTACCTAAAGTGAAAGTATCATATTTCATCTATATAAAAGTTACAACTGGATGTTGCAAAGTGGAAAGGAGTTATTCTTACTTTGCCAGGTATGTCATGAGAAAAAAGACATTGCTGAGTATAAATAAACATTTTGAGCCCAAATGAATGAGAGAATCATTTTTAGTCAGGACCCAGAAGTTTATAAGAATGATCAAGATAGAGGGTGGAGACAACCAACACTGTAGTTTGGGAAAGTCCAAGATTTAATCATTAACAATTTCAGCTGCATCTTCCTCAATCTTATTGCAGTTCACAACAGTTCCTTTTTCATGAAAACTCTGGCATTTGTTTGGTTTGTCTTTTACTTTTCAACCATCAGGCCCTTTGTTTTTCGGACTCCTCTTTTTCCTGTCCCCCAAAATGGGCTGTTCCTTAAGGTCCTATTTTCAGTTCTCTTCTTCTACTACAGGCTTTTACTTAAACATTTTATTAATTTCATTAAATGTATTAAAGTAAATACATTCAAAGCTCTGGCACTGTCTTTGCACATATTATTGTTCATTGGATGGCAGTAGATAATATTTCTCCCTCTGATATTTCTTCTACTACTATAAACAACCACAGGAGCTGCTGCCCCTTAACCACTGTGAACCCGTCTCAACACCGGTGAATTAGATGTAATATCTACTTCATAGGATTAGCTTGAAGACCAAATGAGTCAATATATAAAAAGTGACTAAGCAAACTGCTTAGCCTGAAAATAATCTATTTCTTTTTCTACATTTGCTTCTTGTTTTGACCTATCACATGAGGGTGATTCTCAGGTTGTTCTCCATTCTAAATTGCTCTCCCCAACCTCTCATTTTTTTAAAAACAAAAAAAGTATTAAAGATCTAAATTGCTGTTGAACATCCCTGATTTGAGTTCATTTTTAAAAAATAAAATCTTTCTTTGGCGTTTAGATGGAAACATTATTTCTATATGCTAAAAATATTTCATAATAGAGGGAGAAAAAGCAAAAATAAGAATTCATTAACTTTCCATTTATATCTACATTTTTTCCTGACTTTTCTTTTTCCTTTGGGAGTTCTATCATCTTCTGTGCTGCAAAAGTTGATATTTCAGCTTCAATTTTTGAAAATTGATAATTTTTCTTATTACACAGCAATATATGTTTCATGATGTAATACAAAATTCATAAAATGGACTAATAAAAAAAGACTATAAAGAAACTCCTAAAATTTCACCAACCTGAGGTGATATTTTGATATATATCCTCCAGGTACATATTGTATATGTATTTGTATATTGAATATGTATATTATTTTATCGACTGCTTTGTTTCACTTAAAATATAGAAATATTATCTACACCATTTCTCAAATTACACATGTAGCTGATTATAATTCCATTTAACTTGTTTATAATATTATAATAAACAACATACAGCAAAATTTTATGTCATTTTGACTTAAAAATTTTTTCTCCACCATATTCTATTTGTTTTGATTTTATTTACAAAATTTTCCCACATATATTTTGTTTATTTCCACTGTTATACTAATGTATTCCTTTTACTTATTGTGAAGACTAGTAAAATAGAGTAATTCAATTCAGCTTTTTAATTGAGAATCTACTGTAGGTCAGATATGCTAAGTACTAAGTAAAGTAAAGAAAGACGAATAAGAAAAAAATTCTTTCTTTACACTAGTAAGAGAGATAGAAATGAAACTTTTAATGTAGTGTGGTGTATGTGATAAAAAGTGCTTGCACAAAACAATTATTGGAGTAATGAGTAGAAATTCTACTCAAAAGTATACATTTAATATATTACACATTTTATGAAACATATATACATTTTTAAGAATTGTAGTGTGCTATTAGTTGGTATATTTTGAACTATTACAATTAAATATTAAACATTATTAATATTTTAAGTGTTAAAGATCAAACAACAAATCTCAATAAATTAAATTTAAAAAGCATGATATTAATGAAGCACACCTATAATCATAAAAGACAAGTGACTTATAATTTATTTTTAAATAAAAGGAGCATTGAGTCTATACATATGTGAACACTCATGGAGTCAATCAATAACAACCAAGACCGGGGAGGTGGGGGGATGGAGAATATGAAAGCTGTGCAAATATCAAATACCTAGTTTATTTGAAATTCAAACTTAACTTCGTGTTTTGTATTTTTATTTGTTATTAGGTTGCTGCAAAAGTAATTGCAGTTTTTGCCATTAAAAGTAATTACCACAGTTACTTTTGCATCAGCCTAATAAATCTGTCAATCCTAAGTCTAGGCTATCTCACTAAGGGTAGAAAACCTGATGTGAGATATGAAGGATGAGAATGACCATAAGAAAAGCTAGGATACTGCAGGAAATAATAAGTGCAAAGTCCTTACAGCAGGTAAGAGATTGGCCTGCTCCATAAACAGAGAAGGGGTGGGCACTGGAGCACAATGAACAAAAGAGTGTTGGAGAAACAGAAGTTCAATAAGGTCACGAGAGAGGGAATAGCAAAGAAGGAATGATGATGCTACTGGTCAAATTCATAGAACACATTGAAGAAAATGCTGTGGATATTAATGTATTTCAGTCAGGGGATCAAAAAACCAAAATCATATTCCAGAAAAAGCATATTAACAGTAGCGTTTAGGAAAGATTGGAGAAGATTAAGAGTGAAAGCAGTTAGTTTCAGTTAGTCATGTGAACAAAAGAGGAGAGCCTGCATTAACAAAGGTAGAAAATACCCTTCATATGAAATGTGAAGTTGAGTTTGAATTTCAGATAAACCAACTAGTTTATACTGGAAGATAGTGGGTTTTAAATTTCTCATTTGTGATCTACCATTAGAAACATTTTAATCCAGTACAAACTATGTGCATGTGCATGTAAACACACACATATACACACCTATTAAGAATATCACAAAATAATAATGTACTCAGCCTTACTACAGGAAATCCTCTCTGATATTTTTATTCTAATCATATGTATTCTTTCATTAAAAATCTTTGGTAACTACCCACTAATTTTTATATCTACAAATGGATTATGATGAATAATTTAAAAATATTATTTTAAGAACAAATTCAGAGTAACGTCAGCAAGATGAAAGACTAGGAAGTTATGCTCTCTTTTCCTCACAGAGACACTGAGTAACAACAAGAGATGAACCAGAATACCTCCATAAGAATTCTAGAGGTCAGTCAAAAGGCTACAGTGTCCATGCCATTGTAAAATCAAGATGAAATCCAGTGAAAGGGTTAAAAAAATTTGTAGCATTTGGCATGCCCATTTACACCCCTTTCTCTGCATAGCTAGTGCAAAAACAATTAGAAGAAAACCTCTTACACCATGGTCCTTTCTCAGGATGGAAATAAAAGGGTGCACCTTGAATCTAATGCTCTGGCTTACTGGGGACGGCCTGTGTTAGTCCATTCCCACACTGCTATAAATAAATACCTGAGACCAGGTAATTAATAAAGAAAACTTTAATTGGCTCATGGCTACACAGGCTATACAGGGAACATAATGCTGGTATCTGCTCAGCTCCTTGGGAGGTCTCAGGAAATTTACAAACATGGTTAGAGGCAAAGGGGGAGTGACCAATTCACATGCCTGGGGCAAGAAGAAGAGATAGAGGTAGCAAGTGCCACATACTTTTAAACAATCAGATCTCATGAGAACTCTATCATGAGAAGAGGATCAAAGGTGGAAATCCACCCTCATAATTCAATCACCTCCCACCAGGCCCCACCTCCAACACTGGGGACTAAAATTGCACATGAGATTTGGGCAGGAACACAAATCCAAACCATATCTCTAGCCAAGAGACTGGTTTCTATCTCACCTGACTCAGATGCAACCAGTGTCAGAGTATAAAAGCCACTGAAAAACAGAAGTAAGTAACATGCTGCAGTTCTGCAGGCAAATGCCAGGGTGAGCAAAAAATCATGAAAAGCTTGAGAGGTCTTAGAACCTCCAGTTAGCCCAACTGGTGAAAATCTTTCTTTGCACAAGGTCAGTATGCAAAGACTGGGACTGGTGGTCATTTTTCAAATGAGCAAATCCCAGGAAAAAATTACAATACATACAAAGAAAGAAGAAATTTGACCAAACAAAGGAACAAAATAAAACCTAAGAAACCAATCCTAAGAAATACAGATCTATGAGCTGCCTCATAAAGAATTTGAAATAATCATCATAGAGATATTCAAGACATTCAATGAACTTAAAAAAAAAGATCACAGATAGACAACTAAATGGAAACAGGAAAACTGCATGAACAAAATGAGAATATCAACAAAGAGACAGAAGCTATTACAAAGCTCCAAGCAAATATTCTGGAGCTGAAAAATACAGTAATTGAATGGAAAAATTTATTAGAAAATTTCAGCAGCAGATTTGATAAAGCAGAAGAATCGGTTAACTTGAAAACAGGTCATTTGAAATCATCAAGTTAGAGGTGCATAAAGAAAAAAGAATGAAGAAAAGAAAAAAGAGCCTTGGGACTTATGAGATACTATCAACTGGGCCAAAATACACATTACGGGAATCCTAGAATGAGAAGAGGGAGTAAAGGGTGAGATACAGTATTTAAAGAAACAATGACTAAAAACTTCCCAAATCTGAGGAAAGAAATGAACTGTCAATGAAATAAAACAGTCTAAAATCAAAGGCAAAAGAGAGAATCTTGAAAGCAGTAAGAGAAAAATGATTTGTCACATACAAGGGAACCTCAATACGACTATCTGTGGATTTCTCAGCAGAAACTTTGCAGGCTAAAAGACAGTAGGATGATATTTTCAAAGTACTGGGGCAAACAACAATTGTTGACCAAGATTACTGTATCCAGCTAAATAATCCTTCAAAACTGAAAGATAAATCAAGATTTTTCCCCAGAGAAACAAAAGCTGACAGATATTACCACTAGACATGCTCTGCAAGAAATGGTAAAGCAACTAAATCAAGTTGAAAAACAAACAAAAAACAGTAGAGAATAACACAAAGCTGTAGGAAAATATAAGGTTCTCCCATAAAGGTAAAATCATGAACAAATATAGTAACCTGTACTATTGCAATTTTGATACAAATAATTTAAATGACAAAAGCATTTAAAAAACTACAATTGTATGTTAATGGGTGCACAATATATAGAAATGTAATTTGTAAAAATGATAACATAAATTGGAAGAGTGGAGCTGTAAAGAGACAGAAGTTTTGTATGTAATTAAAGTTAATTTGTTATTAGTTTAAGAAGGAATGCTATAACTTAAAATGTTTTATGTAACTGCAATTATAGCCAAACTTAAATGGAAATGGAAAGGAAATAAAAAATCACTATAGAAAAATCAATAAGACACAAAGGAAGGCAGCAATAGAGAAAAGAAGGGACAAAAAAGCCATGGAACAACAGAAAACAATGAACAAAATGGCAATAATAAGCCTTTTCCTATCAGCAATTACCTTAAGTACAAATGGATTACACTTCCCTATTAAAAGGCATAGATTGGACCAAGCACAGTGGCTTCCACCTATAATCCCAGCACTTTGGGAGACCAAGATGCAAGGATCACTTTAGGCCAGGAGATCAAGACCAGCCTGAAACCCAGTCTCTAAAAAATTTTCTCAAACTTAGCTGGGCATGATGGCATGCACCTGCAGTCCCAGATATTTGGGTGGCTAAGGCAGGAGAATCACTTGAGCCTAGGAGTTTGAGGCTGCAATGAATTATGTTTGTACCACTGCACTCCAGCCTGGGTGACACAACAAGACCCTGACCCTGTCTATTAAAAAAAAAAAAAAAGACTGGCTGAGTGAATAAAAACAATAAAAAAAATCCACTTTTATGCTATCTACAAGAGACTCACTTTAGATCTAAAGACACACAGGCTGAAAGTGAAAGGATGATAAAAGATAGTCACATTTGTGACTACACAAATATAAGATAAAATAGACTTCAAGGGGGCAGGGCCAAGATGGCCGACTAAAAACAGTGCATTTGGAGGATCTATCACAAAAAAACATAATAAGCATGTGAAACCTTCACTGGCAACCAAGGTATTCAGGTTCTCTCATCAGAACTCACTAGGAAGCTGGCATGACTCCATGGAAAAAAGGAAGAACAGTGCAGTGCAGTGGCCCACCTGAGAGCCACATGAGGCAGGGGACCACCTTTCCCCAGCCAAGGGAGGCCATGAGTGTGCTACCCAGCCAGGGAAACTGTGCTTTTTACAGCACTGGGACTCACAACTGCCTAACATGCTAAGCTCCCTGGGTGGGGAAAAGGTGTTATCCATCTCTATAGATTCAGGCTATGCATTTCCCCTGCTGTATGCAGGGAGGCTGGACTGCTTGGTCCCAAGACTTGTCCCCCACAGCTCAACATAACAGCTGTAGCAGTCTGCAGCCAGAGTGCCTCTTCAGACCTGACCCTGACCCAACCTTCCTCATTGGGTGGTTCTTCCCTGCAGGAACTCCAGAAACTCCAGCCAGAGGCTCAGGGACAGAATCCAGATCTCCCTGGGCCTGAGCCCCTACAGGGATGGATGGCCTCAGTCTCAGCAGACTAGCAGACTTAGCCTTTCCTCCTGGTAGTTCTGAGGATTCCAGGCAGCCCAGAGGAGTGGGTTTTCCCCTAGCAAGGCACATCGCCACCACCAAGGGACAATGTGCTTCATTAAATTGGTCCTATTCCCTGTGCCACCCAACTGGGTGAGACCCTCCAACAGGGGTTGTCAGAGACCCTACACATGCACAATCTTACTGACATCAGGTTGGTACCCCTCAAGGTCAGAAGTCCCAGAAGAAGGAGGAGGCACCCATCTTTGCTGTTCCCCAGCCTCCTTGAGTGACATCTCCATGCACAGGAATGAATCAGATGAATAGGGCCTGAAGTGAACACCCAGAAAACTGCTGCAGCCCTACAAAAGAGGGACCTGACCATTGAAAGAAAAACAAACAAGTGGAAAACAACAACAGCATCAACAACAACAACAACAAAGCCCCCACAAAAACTCCATCCAAGGGTCAGCAGCCTCGAAGGCCGAAACTGGTCAAACTCATGAAGATGAGAAAGAATCAAGGAAAAAAAGCTGAAAACCCAAAAGGCCAGAATGGCTCTTCTCCTCCAAACGATTGCAACATCTCTCCATCAAAGGCACAGAACAGGATGAAGGATCAGGTGGGTGAATTGACAGAAGTAGGCTTCAGAAGATGGGTAATAAAAAACTATGCTAAGCTAAAGGAGCATGTTCTAACCCAATGCAAAGAAGCTAAGAACCTTGATAAAAGGTTAGAAGAATTGCTAACTAGAATAACCAGTTTAGAGAGACATATAAACGACCTGATGGAGCTGAAAAACACAGCATGAGAACTTCGTGAAGCATACACAAGTATCAATAGCCGAATCGACCAAGCAGAAGAAAGGATATCAGAGTTTGAAGACCACCTTGCTAAAATAAGTCATGCAATTCAAGACTAGAGAAAAAATAATGAAAAGGAATGAATAAAGTCTCCAAGAAATATGGGACTTCATAAAAAGACCAAACCTATAATTGATTGGAGTACCAGAAGGAGACAAGGAGAATGGAAACAAGCTGGAAAACACACTTCAGGATATTATCCAGGAGAATTCCCCAACCTAGAAAGACAAGTAAACATGCAAATTTAAGAAATACAGAGAACACCACTAAGATACTCCATGAGAAAATCAACCCCAAGACACATAATCATCAGATTCTCCAAGGTTGAAATGAAAGAAAAACTGTTAAGGGCAGCCAGAGAGAAAGGCCAGGTCACCTACAGAGGGAAGCATCAGACTAACAGTGGACCTCTCAGCAGAAACTCTATAAGCCAGAAGAGATTGGGGGCCAATATTCAACATTCTTAAAGAATAAAATTTTCAACCTAGAATTTCATATCCAGCCAAACTAAGCTTCATAAGCAAAGGAGAAATAAAATCCTTTTCAGACAAGCAAATGCCAAGGGATTTCATTACCACCAAGCTTGCCCTGCAAGAGCTCCTAACTGAAGCACTAAATATGGAAAGGAAAAACCTGTACCAGCCACTGCAGAAACACACCAAAATATAAAATATAAAGACCAATGACACTATGAAGAAACTGCATCAACTAGTGTGCAAAATAACCAAATAGCAGCATGATGACAGGATCAAATTCACACATAACAATATTAAACTTAAATGTAAATGGGCTAAATGCCCCAATTAAAAGACACAGACTGGAAAATTGGATAAAGAGCCAAGACCCATTGGTGTGCTGTATTCAGGAGACCTATCTCACCTGCAAAGACACATACAGGCTCAAAATAAAGGGATGGAGGAAAATTTACCAAGCAAAAGGAAAGCAAAAAAAAAAAAAAAAGCAGGGGTTGCAATCCTAGTCCTGACAAAATAGACTTTAAACCAACAAAGTTCGAAAATGACGAACAATGGCATTACATAATGGTAAAGGGAACAATTCAACAAGAAGAGCTAACTATTTTAAATACATATGCACTCAATGCAGGAGCACCCAGATTTATAAGACAAGTTCTTAGAGACCTACAAAGAGACTTAGACTCCCACACACAGTAGGAGGAGACTTTAATACTCCACTGTCAGTATTAGACAGATCAATGAGACAGAAAATTGACAAGGATATTCACAACTTGAACTCAGATCTAGATCAAACGGACCTGGTAGACATCTACAAAACTCTACCCCTAATCAACAGAATATACATTCTTCTCAGTGCCACATGGCATGTATTCTAAAATTGACCACATAATTGGAAGTAAAACATTCCTCGGCAAATGCAAAAGAATGGAAATAATAACAAACAGTCTCTCAGACCACACAACTCAATTAAATTAGAACTCAAGATTAAGAAACTCACTCAAAACCACACAATTACATGAAAATTAAACAATCTGCTCCTGAATGACTCCTGGGTAAATAATGAAATTGAGACAGAAATCAAGAAGTTATTTGAAACCAAGGAGAACAAAGACACAACATACCAGAATTTCTGGGACACAGCTAAAGCGCTGTAAGAGAGAAATTTATAGCACTAAATGCCCACATCAGAAAGCTAGAAAGATCTCAAATTGACACTCTAACATCACAATTAAAAGAGCTAGAGAGGCAAGAGCAAATGAATCCAAAAGCCAGCAGAAGACAAGAAATAACTGAGACACTGAGACCAGAGAAGAATTAAAGGAGATAGAGACATGAAAAACACTCGAAAAAAATCAATGAATCCAGGAGCTGTCTTTTTTTTTTGAAAAAATTAACAAAATAGACCACTAGCTAGACTAATAAAGAAGAGAGAAGAATCAATTAGACACAATAAAAAAATGATAAAGGGGATATCACAGTGACCCCATAGAAATACAAACTACTGTTAGAGAATACTAAAAACACCTCTTTGCAAATACACTAGAAAATACAGAAAAAATAGATAAATTCTTGGACACATACAGGCTCTCAATACTGAATCAGGAAGAAGTTGAATCCCTGAACAGAACAATAACAAGTTCTGAAATTGAGGCAGTAATTAATAGCCTACCAACCAATAAAAGCCCAGGACCAGATGGATTCACAGCTGAATTCTACCAGAAACACGAAAAGGAGCTGGTACAATTCCTTCTAAAACTATTCAAAACAATAGAAAAGGAGGGACTCCTCCCTAACTCATTTTATGAAGACAACATCATCCTGATACCCAACCAGGAAGAAACACAACAAGAAAAAAAGGGAACTTCAGGCCAATATTCCTGATGAACATTGAGGTGAAAATCCTCAATAAAATTCAGGCAAACCAAATCCAGCAGCACATCAAAAAATTTATTCAACATGATCAACTTGGCTTCATTCCTGGGATACAAGGCTGGTTCAACAAATGCAAATCGATAAATGTAAGCTATCACATAAACAGAAACAAAGACAAAAAGCACATGATTATCTCAATAGATGCATAAAAGGCCTTTGATAAAATTCAACATCCCTTCATGTTAAAACTCTCAGTAAACTAGGTATTGATGGAACATATCTCAAATTAATAAGAGCTATTTATGAAAAACCCACAGCCAATATCATATTGAATGGGCAAAAGCTGGAAGCACTTCCTTTGAAGACTGGTACAAGACTAGGATTCCCTCTCTTACTACCCCTAGTCAGCATAGTATTGGAAGTTTTGGCCAGGGCAATCAGGCAAGAGAAAGAAATAAACGGAATTCAAACAGGAAGAGAGGAAGTCAAATAGTCTCTGTTTGCAGATGACATGATTTCATCAATAGATGCAGAAAAGGCCTTTAACAAAATTCAACAACCTTCATGCTAAAAACTCTCAATAAATTAGGTATTGATGGGACGTATCTCAAAATAATAAGAGCTATCTATGACAAACTCACAGCCAATATCATACTGAATGGCAAAAACTGGAAGCATTCCCTTTGAAAATGGGCACAAGACAGAGATGCCCTCTCTCACCACTCCTATTCAACATAGTGTTGGAAGTTCTGGCCAGGGCAATCAAGCAGGGGAAGGAAATAAAGGGTATTCAATTAGGAAAAGAGGAAGTCAAATTGTCCCTGTTTGCAGATGACATGATTGTGTATCTAGAAAACCCCATCGTCTCAGCCCCAAATCTCCTTAAGCTGATAAGCAACTTCAGCAAAGTCTCAGGATACAAAATCAATGTGCAAAAATCACAAGCATTCTTATACACCCATAACAGACAAACAGCCAAATCATGAGTGAATTCCCATTCACAATTGCTTCAAAGAAAATAAAATACCTAGGAATCCAACTTACAGGGGATGTGAAGGACCTCTTCAAGGAGAACTACAAACCACTGCTCAATGAAATCAAAGAGGATACAAACAAATGGAAGAACATTCCATGCTCATGGGTTGGAATAATCAATATCATGAAAATGGCCATACTGCCCAAGGTAATTTATAGATTCAATGCCATCCCTATCAAGCTACCAATGACTTTCTTCACAGAATTGGAAAAAAACTACTTAAAAGTTCATATGGAATCAAAAAAGAGCCCGCATCACCAAGTCAATCCTAAGCCAAAAGAACAAAGCTGGAGGCATTATGCTACCTGACTTCAAACTATACTACAAGGCTACAGTAACCAAAACAGCATGGTACTGGTACCACAACAGAGACATAGATCAATGGAACAGAACAGAGCCCTCAGAAATAATGCCGCATATCTACAACTATCTGATCTTTGACAAACCTGACAAAAAACAAGCAATGGGAAAAGGATTCCCTATTTAATAAATGGTGCTGGGAAAACTGGCTAGCCATATGTAGAAAGCTGAAACTGGATCCCTTCCTTACACCTTATACAAAAATTAATTCAAGATGGATTAGAGACTTAAATGTTAGATCTAAAACCATAAAAACCCTAGAAGAAAACCTAGGCAATACCATTCAGGACATAGGCATGGGCAAGGACTTCATGTCTAAAACACCAAAAGCAATGGCAACAAAGTCCAAAATTGACAAATGGGATCTAATTAAACCAAAGAGCTTCTGCACAGCAAAAGAAACTACCATCAGAGTGAACAGGCAACCTACAGAATGGGAGAAAATTTTTGCAACCTACTCAGCTGACAAAGGGCTAATATCCAGAATCTACAATGAACTCAAACAAATTTACAAGAAAAAAAACAAACAACCCCATCAAAAAGTAGGTGAAGGATATGAACAGACACTTCTCAAAAGAAGACATTTATGCAGCCAAAAAACACATGAAAAAATGCTCATCATCACTGGCCATCAGAGAAATGCAAATGAAAACCACAATGAGATACCATCTCACACCAGTTAGAATGGCCATCATTAAAAAGTCAGGAAACAACAGGTGCTGGGGAGGATGCGGTGAAATAGGAACACTTTTACACTGTTGGTGGGACTGTAAACTAGTTCAACCATTGGGGAAGTCAGTGTGGCGATTCCTCAGGGATCTAGAACTAGAAATACCATTTGACCCAGCCATCCCATTACTGGGTATATACCCAAAGGACTATAAATCATGCTGCTATAAGGACACATGCACACGTATGTTTATAGCGGCACTATTCACAATAGCAAAGACTTGGAACCAACCTAAATGTCCAACAACGATAGACTGGATTAAGAAAATGTGGCACATATACACCATGGAATACGATGCAGCCATAAAAAATGATGAGTTCATGTCCTTTGTAGGGACATGGATGAAACTGGAAACCATCATTCTCAGCAAACTATCGCAAGGACAAAAAACCAAACACCGCATGTTCTCACTCATAGGTGGGAATTGAACAATGAGAACACATGGACATAGGAAGGGGAACATCACACACTGGGGACTGTTGTGGGGTGGGGGGAGCATGGAGGGATAGCATTAGGAGATATACCTAATGCTAAATGATGAGTTAATGGGTGCAGCACACCAACATGGCACATGTATACATATGTAACAAAGCTGCATGTTGTGCACATGTACTCTAAAACTTAAAGTATAATAATAATAAAAGAAAAAAAAGAAAAAAAAAGAAAACCTCACCATCTCAGTCCAAAAACTCCTTAAACTGACGAGCAACTTCAGCAAAGTCTCAGGATGCAAAATCAACGTGCAAAAATCACAAGCATCCCTTTGCGCCAACAATAGACAAGCAGAGAGCCAAATCATGAATGAACTCCCATTTAGTCACCACAAAGAGAATAAAATACCTAGGAATACAGCTAGGGATGTGAACAAGGGATATGAAGGACCTCTTCAAAGAGAACTACAAACTACTCCTCCAGGAAATAAGAGAGGACACAAACAAATGGAAAAATATTCCACACTCATGGATAGGAAGAATCAATATTGTGAAAATGGCCATACTGCCCAAAGTAATTTATACATCATATGCTATTCCCATCAAACTAACATAGACATTCTTCACAGAATTAGAAAAAAACTATTTTAAATTTCATATGGAATCAAAGAAGACCCCAGATAGCCAAGACAATCCTAAGCAAAAACAACAAAGCTGGAGGCATCAGGCTACCTGATTTCAGACTATATTACAAGGGTACTGTAACCAAAACAGCATTGTTCTAGTACAAACCAGATATATAGACCAATAGAGCAGAACAGAGACCTCAGAAATAACACCGCACATCTACAACCATCTGATCTTAGACAAACCTGACAAAAACAAGCAACGGGGAAAGGATCTCCTCTTCAGTAAACGGTGCTGGGAAAACTGGCTAGCCATATTCAGAGAACTGAAACTGGGCCCCTTCCTTACACCTTATACAAAAATTAACTCAAGATGGATTAAAGACTTAAGTGTAAAACTCAAAACCATAAAAACTCTAGAAAAAACCTAGGCAAGGCAATACCGTTCAGGACATAGGCATGGGCAAAGACTTCATGACAAAAATGCCAAAAACAATTGCAACAAAAGCCAAAATACAAAAATGTTAGCTAATTAAACTAAAGAGCTTCTGCACAGCAAATAAAACTATCATCAGAGTGAACACGCAACCTACAGAATGGGAGAAAGTTTTTGCAATCTACCCATTTGACAAAGGTCATATTAGACCTTCTGGATATTACCAGAATTTACAAGGAACTTAAACAAATTTACAAGAAAAAAAACAAACAACCCCATCAAAAAGTGGGCAAAGGATATGAAAAGAGACTTCTCAAAAGAAGACATTTATGTGGCCAACAAATATATGATAAAAAGCTCAACATCACTGATCATCAGAGAAATGCAAATCAAAACCACAATGAGATACCTTCTTGTGCCAGTCAGAATGGAGATTATTAAAAAAGTCAGGAAACCATAGACGCTGGCGAGGCTATAGAGAAATACGAATGTGTTTACACTGTTGGTGGGAATGCAAATTAGTTCAGCTCTTGTGGAAGACAGTATGCCAATTCCTGAAGCAACTAGAACCAGAAATAATATTTGACCTAGCAATACCATTACTGGGTATAAACCTAAAGGAATGTAAATCATTCTACTATAAAGACACACGCACATGTATGTGTACTGTAACACTATTTACAATAGCAGAGACATGGAACCAACACAAATGCCCATCAATGATAGACTGGATAAAGAAAATGTGGTAAATATACACCATGGAATACTATGATGCCATAAAAAGTAATGAGATCATGTCCTTTGCAGGGACATGGATGAAGCTGTAAGCCATCATCCTCAGCAAACCTAACACAGGAACAGAAAACCCAACACTGCATGTTCTCACTTATGTGTAGGAGTTGAACAATGAGAACATACGGAAACAGAGAGGGGAACAACACATACTGGGGCCTATTGATGGGTTGCGGGGTGAGGGGAGGGAACTTAGAGGATGGATCATTAGGTGCAGCAAACCACCATGGCACACACATACCTATGTAACAAACCTGAATGTTCTGCACATGTATCCTGTTTTTATTTTTTTAAGAGTAAATTAAAAAAAGAAAAAAAGCAGTGCTTGAAATAAATAAAATAATAGATTTCAAATTTTAAAATTTCACAACAGAAACCAAGACATTGTAGGATAAAAGGGCCAATTCACTGAGACAATATGACAATTATAAGTGTTTATGTACCAAACCTTAGAGCCAGTAAATATGTAATGCTAACTTTGAGAGAATTGAAGGGAGAGATAGCAACATAATAATAGTTGAAGACTTTAATATACTCCTTTCAATAATGGAAAGAGAAAACATTACAACTGATAGCACAGAAATAAAAAGAATTATAAGAAAACACTATGAACAAATATATACCAACAAATTCAATAACCTACGATAAATGGATAAATTCCTAGAAATATACAACCTACCATGACTGAATCATGAAGAAATAGAAAATCTGAACAGACCAATGATGAATAAGGAGATTGAGTCAGTATTCAAAAACCTCTCAACAAAGAAAAGCCCAGGACTGGATGGCTTCATAGAGAATTCCAAGCCCATTCTCTTACTGACAGCATTACCCTGATACTAAAGCCAGGCGAAGACACTCTAAGGAAAATAAAAACCTGTTGAGTCTATATCACTGATGAATATTGATGCAAAAATCCTTTTAAAACAGTAGAAAACTGAATTCAACAGCACATTTTATAGATTATACACTATGACCAAATGGAATTTATTTCTGGAATGCAAGGATGTTTCAACATATGAAAATCAATCAATGTCAAATACCACACTAACAGAATGAAGGACAAAAGCCACATGATCATCTCAATACATGTAGAAAAAGCATTTGACAAGATTTAACACTCTTTCATGATAAAAATATTCAACAAACTAGGAATAGAAAGGAACTACCTCAACATAATGAAGGGTATTTATGAAAAGCCCATAGATAACATCAAATTCAATAGAGAAAGACTAAAAGCTTTGCCTCTAAGATCAGGAACAGGGAAAGATGTCCATGGCACTCCTATTCAATATGGTATTGAAAGTCTTAGCCAGAGTAATTAGGCAAGAATAATAAATAAAAGGCATCCAAATCAGAAAGAAAGAAGTAAAACAGTTTCTGTTTGCAGATGGCATTACCACTAATGTTTCTGTTTGCAGATGGCATTACCAATAATGTTTCTGTTTGTAGATGGCATTACCACTAATGTTTCTGTTTGCAGAAACCATTACCACTAATCCTGTGGCCACAGATGGTGCCCAGTTTGGGCAGGAATAAAATACCACATAGGGTTAACTGGCCAAAGTCCTTTGAGTGGAGCACAGAAACCTGCTTTAGAGAGCACTTGAATAAAGGCCCAAAATTTAAAGTAAGGTATAGTTTCCTATCAAAACTTTAGTGTTTATAATATTATATACTTTCCACAGAGAGGAAAACTGTCCTACTATGTTGATGTTTTAGCTCCTGACTCCCAACAGATGTATGGTGAAGCAGTATGTCACATTCCACGTTAAAAAAAAAAAGAAGAAGCAGAAGCAGAAGCAGAAGCAGAAGCAGAAGCAGAGGCAGAGGCAGAGGCAGAAGAAGAAGAATGAGAAGGAGAAGGAGAAGGAGACAAATAAATTGAAAAATAACATCTTGTGTTCTTGGGTTGGAAGACTTAATATTGTTAAGACGTTCATTCTACTGAAAGAAATCTACAGATTCAATGCAATTTCTACCAAAATGTCAATGGCTTTTTTTTTTTGCAGAATAAAAAATTCATCCTAAATTTCATGTGCAATTTAAATAAACCCAGAATAGCCAAAACAATTTCAAAAAAGAACAAATTTGGAAGACATATGTTCTGATTTCAAAACATATTACAAAGCTACAGTAATCAAAATAGTGTGGTACTAACATAAAGAGACAAATAGACTAATAGAGTAGAATAGAAAGCCCAGAAATAAAGCCCTGGGTATAAGATCAAATGATCTCTCACAAGGATACCACGGGGAAAAGCTAGTCTCTTCAAACAATGGTATTTGGAAAAGTGGATATGCACATGCAAAATAATAAAATTGGACCCTCGCCTTACACCATATACAAAAAATAATTCAAAATGGATTCAATACCTAAATGTAAGACCTAATACTCCTAGAAGAAAACATCAGGGAAAAGCTACATGACTTTGAACCTGGCAATGATTTTTTGGCTATGACACCAAAAGCACAGGCAACAACAGCAATAATAGACAAATATGACTATTTCAAACTTAAAACCTTTTGTGCATCAAAAGGCTCAATCAACAAAGTGAAAGTGTATTTAGAATGGGAGAAAATATTTGCAAATCACATATCTGATAAGGAGTTCATATGCAGAATATATATAGAATTCCCACAACTCAACAACAAAAAATCAAATATCTCAATTAATATATGGGCAAGGAACTTCAATTGACATTTCTTCAAAGATGATATACAAATTGCCAACAAGCATATAAAAAATGCTTAACATCTCTAATCATCAGAAAAATGCAAACTAAAACCAAAATAAGATATTACTTCACACTCATTAGGATAGTCACTATGAAAGTAAAAAAATAACAAGTGTTGTGAGAGATATGAAGAAATTGGGACCCATATGGATTTCAGTGGGATTGCACAATGGTGCAATTAGTGTGGAAAACAGTATGGAAGTGCCTCCAAAAATTAAAAATACAACTGATGTATGATTTAGCAATCCAACTTTTGATATATAAACAAAATAAGTGAAAGTAAGATCTTGAAAAAATATTTGCACATTCATGTTTACGGCAGCATTATTCACAATGATCAAGAGGTAGAAGCAACCCAAATGTCCAAAGGCAGATGAACTGATAAACAGAATATGGTGTACACACAGCAGGGAATATTAGCCTTAAAAAGAAGGAAAATCTTGTCATATGCTACAACATGAATGAGACTTGAGGCCATTATGCTAAGTTAAATAAATTAGTCACAAAAAGACAAATGCTCTAAGATTCCACTTATATGAGTTGTCTAAAGCAGTCAAATTCATAGAAACAGAAAATAGAATAATGTTTACCATGGCCTGGGGGAAGGGAGGAAAAGGATGTTGCTATTTAATGGATATAAAGTTTCCGAATTGCAGGATAAGAACATTCTGAAGATCTGTTTTACAACAATGTGAATATAGTTAAAACTACTGAACTGTACACTTAAAATTAGTTAGGATGGTAAATTTTATGCTATGCGTTTTTTACTACAAAAGAAAAATTGGTTCATCTTATGCATTTCCTTATGCCAAATTGTATCTTTTGTCTCTCTCCATAATTTGTGGCAGTCATTGCATTCTTTTTATCTCTCTTTTTTATGATAATGAAACTGGTAATTTGCTTATCTCCTAAATATCACAATAGACAAAGGGAGGCAGAAGTACGACACAATATCAGTGCTATATAGGTAATTCAATCAATATTCCCATTTATTGACACTAAAACACATTATATTATTTACTTCTCAAAACTACCCTACGGAGTATTTTAGTGTTTTTTTTTTTTAAATAAGAAGACAAAGGCCTATGAGGATAAGTAATCTGTAGAAGATCTCATAGCTGTTAAATTTTGAAGCCAGACTTAGAGCTCATGGTCATCTCACACTGATGTAAAAATCTATATTCTTTCCACTATACTGTATTTGATGAACTAACCCTTCCTGCCCCCATATTTGGCATTAGGGAGATTTTCATGAGGATATGAAAGGACATATTATCTCTTGATATTAATTTCCAGATCTGTGATAAACCTGATATCCAGATATTGACCTGAAACCCTGGGGAAAAACACGTATTTGGGAAAAGTATCTTTAAAGAGGATATTTAACTAGTACTAGATAATTGATTAAGAGCTTATTAATTTTCAGACTAAATGCTTATTGCTTTTATACATGATCTTTTATTTAATGTGGGATTTTCAAGTGGGCTTGAAAGTCTGAATAGCTAGACTGAGTAAGTGCAATAGATAATGTGGTTGGTTCTTACAAATTATTTTCTACCTTCAATCCAGTTGACCCCTGGCTGCCATTCCTCCAGCTCTTCCAATGATTTTGTAAACATGTAATTATCTATAATAAGTCCTTTTCCTTTTGAAATGCTTATGGTATTTTCTCTTTCATACAACTGGACCTGACAGATTAAAGAAGGAAGCTTCACACTTAGTAAAAGGTAAGACAAGATGAAACTCAATCACAAACTCTAGTCTTTTATTGTAATAGAAAGCTTAGACCTGTGCTAAATATGCCTTCATAACTTTTAATCTGTTTTCACCATCTTCTCAACCTAGATAGACTTGCTCATTAGATTGGTAAGCTCTAGGTACTAGGTATTCAAGTAAAGAAATTTCTTGAGGTACAGAATAAATGAATATCATTCTCAGAGTACCAACATTTTGAAAAAATGAGAAGGAAAATGGCAGCAGTAAAAGACCCCATTATGAACACAGGCTAGTAACTTTCTTAATCCAAAATTTCAATTTGTTATAATGACAAATACATTTTATTCATGACAAATGTAAAGTATTGAAAGAGAAATAATCAAATAGTTTATAGCTTATACTCCTCTATTTCCTGAGGATGCTGGCTTTGTAATTTTTGATAGTCAAGAAAACAATCATAAACCTAATAGAGTGCTTTTGTTTGTGCAAATATTCTGTCTCATTTCACTTGGAATATGGAGTATAATTTTGACCACTGCTTTTTGGCTGACCCATGATAAAGATATAAATTATCTAGAAAGGCAAATGGATTATATAAATGGGATTCTATATAAATCAAACACAAACTCCTGGAAAGTTGAAGAGTAAATGAGATGATTAAACATCACAAATTAACATGGTGCTTGTACTCAATAAACATAGCTATTATAATTATTTAAAAATTAATAAAGAGTTAATACTATACTCTTTATAAAATGAAGCACCAGGACAAGAAAATAATGCAAAGGATAGCTTAACTGTGAAAAATAATTTAATATTAAATAATGCTTAGAGTTGTTAATCCGAATCAATACAATATATATCTTTTTAGTGTCTCTTCACATAAATCTTATATAATACTATTGCACAAGTTTGTTAAAAGAAAAAAAACTACTAAAAATAAATGTGTGTGTGATTTTTAGAAGACTACATATTTATATGTTCCACATACTGAATCAATTTTCAAACGTCAAATTTTTAGAGTGCTTTTGGAGTGGAACACATCCTGAGTGTGCCCTTTCAGTCCAGTCTCTTACTGATGCTCTCCTAATGGCATTCACACATGCATACAGCTCGCCTCCTTAGAAGCAGCCTGCTTTAAGATTGAAAATATGACTGAGAGTGGCCAAAATACAACTCTCTGTGAGTGTTCCAGTTATGTCCTAATTAACTTTCAATGTGTCAAATTCAAGTGTTAGAAAATGGCCAAGGAATTAAGGAGGTAAGCTGAGATTTTACACTTTTCTCAATTTTAAGCTTGTTATTAAGTGGAAAATAAAGACTACGTGCTTTTATTGCTTTAAAAAAGATAAAAAATGACATTTAATGACATTCTTGAAGAAGATGAACATTTGCAATTGCAAATGGAACTCCTTGGAAAATAAGCTTTCGGTGCTTTTGTTGCACAGATCTTTCTTTTCCAGTTCAATATGAATCTCGAACTTTTAAAATCCAGATGGGCAGCACATGACAATTATGGGTAAACTCAGCCAATGGAACAAAAGTATTTATTTCCACCCTATTTAATGTGTTACTTCCTCCAAGTAACAATAAAAAACTAAAACTTCTTGAAAATAAATAAAATACCAATAATTTAAAAAGTGGTGAATAAATTCCAAGAAAAATATGATTATATTCATTGTTATTATACCTTCAATCATATTTAAAGGGCATTTTGAAACTGGATAAATTAAAATGTCCAACTAAAAGTATAGTTGTGTCTTAGTTAACCATTCTGTTTCCAGAAAGAACATAAATAAATATATCTCACAGCAAATTCTTAAGCTTTACATAACTTTATTTTCATCACTCTTTATCTCTAGGATTTAACAAAGAGCTGCTGGAGGTTTCACTGATATGGAAGCAGTGAATTTATATTTCAGAAGGAATATACAGATAAGTGAATGGATTCAGATAATTTATAAGCTTAAAAATGAATTTTAAAAATATAAATCAAACGATATCTACTTTGTGATCAAATCCATTTGGCTCCGTGTTATTGTTTTCATGCCCTAATGGAGCTACTTCTCTGCATAGCTTTCTGGGAGTCCAGAGACTGCACTATACATTGGAAAATATCATGAATGCGTTCAAGAGGGGAGTGACAATTGTTCCGTACACAGATTTTTCCAAGCATTCTATGTTTTTTATACTTTGTCTTGTATTCTTTGACCAATTATTACCTCCAAGCCCAGCGTTCTTTAGGAGAAAATTATCTCCTCTTTTTTGGTATTCCTCTCTGCACACACTAAGTTTTCAACTTCTCCTCTGTTAACATAGTTACCCTTCCATGAGCTTTCTCTTTCAAAAAAGTAATTAGGTACTGCAGTTGAAATTACTAGTCTGTGTTTGGCTCCTCTCCTGCCTTCCTTTCTCTCTCTCCTTTCTTTTCATTTCTTTCTTTCCCTCTTTTACTTTCTGATAACTTAGCAGAATTTGAAAAGGAAGAAGGGGTAAATGCACATGGATGCCTTGATGTGTAACCAGACACACAGACTATGGATCCTAATACGCTCTCTGCTCTATGCAGAATTGGCTTCAGATTAGGCTGCCCTGAGGCTGGAGGTTAAAGACCTGGGTGATTAGAGCTGAGCAGCATGAATAAAGCAAGGGCTGACATTTCCACTCAGTTGCTTGATTAAATAATGCTCCTAACTTAAAAGTCTTATTTTTTTGTTCGTTTGAGTCACATCATTGATGTAACTGTGGGTTTTCCATTTCTTGGCAGTACATTTTCTGGTCTCTATGATTTAGTTGATTTCAGCTTCTATTTTAAATCTATTGGTGTTTATCATGTCAAAGAAGCATAGACACAGATATATCCTTCCTGCAAATCTCTTCCAGACTTTTCTCTGATTTACATCATAGGCTTATCAAGCTACTGTGCTTTAGGTACAAATACTTCTACATTTCTTCTGTATGCCTTTTAAGGCTTCCCTTAACATGGTCTCCTAATCAACATTCTTTCCTGTCACTCTTTACACTTCTTGGTCTGGCCGGGTGAATCTTCTGTGTCACCAACACCAACCTACACCACACCATGTGATCCTGCCCCTTCTCTTCCAGAATTCCCACTTCCAGAAATGACTCAGACCACTCAGGACTATCTTTGCCTCTCTGGAAGGTTCATTTCACTACTGCCTGTCTTCTAAAACTCTATCTCATCCTCAAGTTTCAACAGAATTTTCTGCTTTCTTGCACAATATAAGCATTTTCTGGTTTTTCTACTTACCAGTTTCCTGCCTAATTGTTCTTATCTCCTTGAAATGGATTTTAAATTCAGAGAACAGGAACCATTTTCCATTTATCTCCATGCCTCACAACACGAATCGTCTTTCTGTGCAGGTGTCCATTGATTGGCCAATTAAAAAAAAAAAAAAAGCTGGTCTCTTTTGCTTTTCAGTTACTGGTTTCATAGGTCAGTTTAATTTCCTTATAGTAAGTTTTTAAAACTAGCTTTTGAGAATTGGGAGGTTTGGTGTTTTAGACATGAAGTCCTTGCCCATGCCTATGTCCTGAATGGTATTGCCTAGGTTTTCTTCTAGGGTTTTTATGGTTTTAGGTCTAACATGTAAGTCTCTAATCCATCTTGAATTAATTTTTGTATAAGGTGTAAGGAAGGGATCCAGTTTCAGCTTTCTACATATGGCTAGCCAGTTTTCCCAGCACCATTTATTAAATAGGGAATCCTTTCCCCATTGCTTGTTTTTGTCAGGTTTGTCAAAGATCAGATAGTTGTAGATATGCGGCATCATTTCTGAGGGCTCTGTTCTGTTCCATTGATCTATGTCTCTGTTGTGGTACAAGTACCATGCTCTTTTGGTTACTGTAGCCTTGTAGTATAGTTTGAAGTCAGGTAGCGTGATGCCTCCAGCTTTGTTCTTTTGGCTTAGGATTGACTTAGTGATGCGGGCTCTTTTTTGATTCCATATGAACTTTAAAGTAGTTTTTTCCAATTCTGTGAAGAAAGTCATTGGTAGCTTGATGGGGATGGCATTGAATCTATAAATTACCTTGGGCAGTATGGCTATTTTCACGATATTGATTATTCCAACCCATGAGCATGGAATGTTCTTCCATTTGTTTGTATCCTCTTTGATTTCATTGAGCAGTGGTTTGTAGTTCTCCTTGAAGAGGTCCTTCATATCCCTTGTAAGTTGGATTCCTAGGTATTTTATTCTCTTTGAAGCAATTGTGAATGGGAGTTCACTCATGATTTGGCTCTCTGTTTGTCTGTGATTGGTGTACAAGAATGCTTATGATTTTTGTACATTGATTTTGTATCCTGAGACTTTGCTGAAATTGCTAATCAGCTTAAGGAGATTTTGGGCTGAGATGATGGGGTTTTCTAGATATACAATCATGTCATCTGCAAACAGGGACAATTTGACTTCCTCTTTTCCTAATTGAATACCCTTTATTTCCTTCTTCTGCCTGATTGCCCTGGCCAGAACTTCCAGCACTATGTTGAATAGGAGTGGTGAGAGAGGGCGTCCCTGTCTTGTGCCAGTTTTCAAAGGGAATGCTTCTAGTTTTTGCTCATTCAGTATGATATTGGCTGTGAGTTTGTCATAGATAGCTCTTATTATTTTGAGATACGTCCCATCAATACCTAATTTATTGAGAGTTTTTAGCATGAAGGTTGTTGAATTTTGTCAAAGGCCATTTCTGCATCTATTGAGATAATCATGTGGTTTTTGTCTTTGGTTCTGTTTATATGCTGGATTACATTGATTGATTTGCGTATGTTGAACCAGCCTTGCATCCTAGGGATGAAGCCCACTTGATCATGGTGTATAAGCTTTTTGATGTGCTGCTGGATTCGGTTTGCCAGTATTTTATTGAGGATTTTTGCATCAATGTTCATCAAGGATATTGGTCTGAAATTCTCTTTTTTGGTTGTGTCTCTGCCCAGCTTTGATATCAGGATGATGCTGGCCTCATAAAATGTGTTAGGGAGGATTCCTTCTTTTTCTATGGATTGGAATAGTTTCAGAAGGAATGGTACCAGTTCCTCCTTGTACCTCTGGTAGAATTCGGCTGTGAATCCATCAGGTCCTGGACTCTTTTTGGTTGGTAAGCTATTGATTATTGCCACAATTTCAGAGCCTGTTACTGGTCTGTTCAGAGATTCAACTTCTTCCTGGTTTAGTCTTGGGAGGGTGTATTTGTCGAAGAATTTATCCATTTCTTCTAGATTTTCTAGTTTATTTGCGTAGAGGTGTTTGTAGTATTCTCTGATGGTAGATTATATTTCTGTGGGATCGGTGGTGATATCCCCTTTTTCATTTTTTATTGCGTCTATTTGATTCTTCTCTCTTTTCTTCTTTATTAGTCTTGCTAGCGGTCTACCAATTTTGTTGATCTTTTCAAAAAACCAGCTCCTGGATTCATTAATTTTTTGAAGGGCTTTTTGTGTCTCTATTTCCTTCAGTTCTCCTCTGATTTTAGTTATTTCTAGCCTTCTGCTAGCTTTTGAATGTGTTTGCTCTTGCTTTTCTAGTTCTTTTAATTGTGATGTTAGGGTGTGAATTTTGGATCTTTCCTGCTTTCTCTTGTGGGCATTTAGTGCTATAAATTTCCCTCTACACACTGCTTTGAATGTGTCCCAGAGATTCTGGTATGTTGGGTCTTTGTTCTCGTTGGTTTCAAAGAACATCTTTATTTCTGCCTTCATTTCATTATGTACCTAGTAGTCATTCAGGAGCAGGTTGTTCAGTTTCCACGTAGTTGAGCGGTTTTGAGTGAGTTTCTTAATCCCGAGTTCTAGTTTGATTGCACTGTGGTCTGAGAGACAGTTTGTTATAATTTCTGTTCTTTTACATTTGCTGAGGAGAGCTTTACTTCCAACTATGTGGTCAATTTTGGAATAGGTGTGGTGTGGTGCTGAAAAGAATGTATAGTCTGTTGATTTGGGGTGGAGAGTTCTGTAGATGTCTATTAGGTCCACTTTGTGCAGAGCTGAGTTCAATTCCTGGATATCCTTGTTAACTTTCTGTCTCGTTGATCTGTCCAATGTTCACAGTGGGGTGTTAAAATCTCCCATTATTATTGTGTGGGAGTTTAAGTCCCTTTGTAGGTCACTCAGGACTTGCTTTATGAATCTGGGTGCTCCTGTGTTGGGTGCATATACATTTAGGATAGTTAGCTCTTCTTGTTGAATTGATCCCTTTACCATTATGTAATGGCCTTCTTTGTCTCTTTTGATCTTTGTTGGTTTAAAGTCTATTTTATCAGACACTAGGATTGCAACCCCTGCCTTTTTTTGTTTTCCATTTGCTTGATAGATCTTCCTCCATCCCTTTATTTTGAGTCTATGTGTGTCTCTGCACGTGAGATGGGTTTCAAAAGCAATGGCAACAAAAGCCAAAATTGACAAATGGGATCTAATTAAACTAAAGAGCTTCTGCACAGCAAAAGAAACTACCATCAGAGCGAACAGGCAACCTACAAAATGGGAGAAAATTTTCGCAACCTACTCATCTGACAAAGGGCTAATATCCGGAATCTACAATGAACTCAAACAAATTTACAAGAAAAATCAAACAACCCCATCAAAAAGTGGACGAAGGACATGAACAGACACTTCTCGAAAGAAGATATTTATGCAGCCAAAAAACACATGCAAAATTGCTCATCATCACTGGCCATCAGAGAAATGCAAATGAAAACCACAATGAGATACCATCTCACACCAGTTAGAATGGCCATCATTAAAAAGTCAGGAAACAACAGGTGCTGGAGAGGATGTGGAGAAATAGGAACAGTTTTACACTGTTGGTGGGACTGTAAACTAGTTCAACCATTGTGGAAGTCAGTGTGGCGATTCCTCAGGGATCTAGAACTAGAAATACCATTTGACCCAGCCATCCCATTACTGGGTATATACCCAAAGGACTACAAATCATGCTGTTATAAAGACACATGCATACGTATGTTTATTGAGGCACTATTCACAATAGCAAAGACTTGGAATCAACCCAAATGTCCAACAACGATAGACTGGATTAAGAAAATGTGGCACACATACACCATGGAATACTATGCAGCCATAAAAAATGATGAGTTCATGTCCTTTGTAGGGACATGGATGAAACTGGAAAACATCATTCTCAGTAAACTATTGCAAGGACAAAAAACCAAACACCGAATGTTCTCACTCATAGGTGGGAATGGAACAATGAGTTCTCATGGACACAGGAAGGGGAACATCACACTCCGGGGACTGTTGTGGGGTGGGGGCAGGGGGGAGGGACAGCATTAGGAGATATACCTAATGCTAAATGACGAGTTAATGGGTGCAACAAACCAACATGACACATGGATACATATGTAACAAACCTGCACATTGTGCACATGTACCCTAAAACCTAAAGTATAATAATAAAAAAAAAAATAATAAAAATAAAAATGTTGTTTGACAGACCAAAAAAAAAAAAAAAGAATTGGGAGGTTTAAGTTTTCTTTAGTTAAATCAACCAGTTAAGTGAGGATAGTTTTGTTTTCTGCTTCCAGTGAAACAATTTGGAGTATAACTAAAAACCAGTTGGATTTACTATTGTTTATTTCAAATTTTTTATGTTTCTCTGTGGGAGGATACACTAGCTATTGATATTATCTATACCACTTTTAATCCTTATTTGCATACAGTTCCTCAGTTTACATTTTTATTTTTTTCCTGAGTGTTCCCAAATTAAAAAAATATTTTTTGACATGTTTGTAGAGATTTTTAAAAAATTTGTTTTGTTTTCATTTGTATTTTCATCTGCTACATTTAATAAAAGATTGTAAAGTAATTTTCTTAAAGTTTGTTCTTAAGTCTATCCCATGTTTAGTTAGACTAAATGCCAAGCTGTGTTTGGCAAACTTGAGAGGGTAACTGCTAATTAAGCAAAGCTTGTTTAATGATAAAAAGGAAGCAAGAGAACTCCTTTAAACTAGGTGTGAGAAAGTGATTCGAGCATGTTGAGTACTGCCAAAATGCTTCAGAATCCTCTGTTAATGATTTAATTAGTAGCAAACTGTCATCAGCCTTAGTAAATGTCTTAACATTTGTTTCTTTTAGTCAGCCCCTAGTGACTTAAACCTGCAACTTCTAAGTCATTAATGTTTTGGGTCATTAGGGTATGTTAACATAAGACTTCATTTGGTTGGTTTTAAATTATCTATAAAAGTAAGCTCTTTTTTTTCCCCTTTCTCTTCTTATTGCCTAACCATCATATTTTTATATGTTTTTCTTGCCACTGCTGGGAAACTGTAGTGCTTCACTTGTAAAGATAAATACTACTGTAATGGATTTTAATATTTTGGCCACCCAGCACCACAATTTAATTTGAGATATGCCTCTCCTTGAAAGCCATCTTGGTGGAACATAAAGTCCGTGAGACTGCCCTACTACTTCAGAAGTTACCTTCAAATTACTAGGAATGCTTTCTAGGATTTTAAAGCTTGAGCAGTGTAAAGCAAGGCCAAAAGGATGACGTGGGTTTAATCCATTTTCCTAAGATTATCAAGCAACCCTTGCCACTGAGACACTCTGAGTTGCTCTGGTTCTGGACGGTTAAAAAGCTGTTCGTCTTCAGCCTTCCTTCTAATACTGTGAGCTCCATCTTTTTCAAAGGGAGCCACTCTTTATAAAGTCACCCTAAAGTCATTATTATTTTTTGCTTGCAAACAGACCACTTCTGTGATGTACTCACAATTATTTGTAATTGTCTCTTTCCTTGTGTGCCAATATAAGAACAAAGCTAAGTGGTGCCTTTTATTACTAAATATAATTTTTCCTATTATTTAATATTTCAGGGAAAATTATTTAACTTGTATTTACTTGTATTAAGTGCAAAGAAACCTCTCTAATATTATGCCATGTGTCCTGGTATCTGGAAAACCTAACTCAGGTGAATGTGAGATACTCAGAATGCTGGACTATCTATCCAGAAGCAAGAAAAAGATGAGTGATCATGAAAATGAGTCTCTTCACATTATGAGGTTGACAAAGTTGTGGAATAGCAAGAAAGACAAAGAATATGAAGGTGCTTCATTTTTAAGTGTATAATGCTTTGCTAAGAATATAATCAGATTATGATTATATATTTGGAGTAGTGAATGAAAATGTAAATTAAAATACCATTTAATTACTGCAATTTAAAAATGACTTGGAAAAGAAAGAAACTAAAATTTTCTACGTTTTTAGAAAAAGTAATATATACTTTGTAGACATAAAACTTATTTGAGAAATAAATTGTGGTTTAAGACAACATTGTGGAAACAGAGTTCATTAAATAGAGTGTGTTCAAGTAGTTGATCATGTTCTACAGTACTTTAAGTCTAATACAGTTGATTGCTAGGGCAAACAACTGGTGTCACAGACCAATCCCAGTGGTTTGAGCCACCTATCTGTTTCTACTAACCTTCATCCTAAATCTTCATAACTCTCTAACCCTTTTTTCCAGAACGCTGAAGACTTTCAGAAGTTAAAACTAGATCCTCTTCTGGAGGAAGTGGGAGAATCCTTATCTAATTTAATCTAGTTTAACAGATCAAATTAAGGATTTATAGGAAATTACATTCGTATCTTCATTCACCTAAAAAGGAGTAATCTTTCGAAAATAACTTAGAAACCACTTTATTTTTATATACCACAATTTCACTGAAATTCTACCATGTGAGACAAGTGAGTCTTAGAACTACTAATTTAGATTTCAATATATTTTCTTTGAGACAATTATAATGGCTTAAAGAGAGAGGTTCAGTTGAATTTATCTCTTAGCTTAATTTTTTACTTCGTCCTCTTCCTCTGCTCCTACTTTCTGTCTCTAGGCAAAACATAATACAAATAAATCTTGATTAACTTGTCATTCTTTTTAAAAAACTAATGTCAGATTCTGTAGCTTCAAATTGTAGTTTCAGCCTGTTTTAATCAGCATTTTAGAAAGGGAATTTCTTTTAGAAAAGTGTGTGACCCATGTACCATAAAATTGAGTTTCCATACTTGTTACTTCCTTGTTTTTCCTGTTTAACAGCCAAACCCAATGAAAGGTTTGCTGATACATTTCACTTATTTTTCAGTGAGATGAGGATACTGTTAATTTCTTTGGAATTTTATTTCTTGAAAATATATTTTTCATATGCAGTCTGCCATTAGGAAAAATAAAACAGCACTAAAATCATTATGATTAAAAAGAAAAGGATGACATATCTATTCTTAACATACAATAAATCAACTTGTTGAAGAAACTCTTTGTGGTTTCAATCAATTCTACTCATAGTACTACTGCATACATGCCACTTCTTTTAAAACTTAACACATGAGAGATAAAAAAAAAAGGCACATCAGCTAAAACAAAATGTGAGAAATTCAGTTCATTGTATGTTAGACCTTTATACTGTTTTTGTGGTTATAATAAATTGTAGATTTATGAGTAGACACTTTATTGGGAGAAGTGCATTTTGGTGTTTAAATATCTTGATATTTCAAAAGAGATTATGCATAATAGAGCTACTTTCTTGTCAAACACATTACAAACACATATAGCCACAAAAAAGCACTAATTTAGAAATTCTAAACACAGGGTGTTTGGGTTAGATGAGCTGAAAGATAACAATTAACAGAGAATGGAAGTCCTCAAACACAAATGGACTTTTTTTGAAGGTAAAGGAAGAAAGAAAAGTCAAAAGAGTGAAATGAATATCAGGAAACCAAACTGTAAGCATGTCAAAACACTTTCCCTATGCAGTCAACTCTCGTTTTTACCTCGTAGTCTTGTATTTGCTAGCTGATTAGTAAAAAAGGCAAAAGGCAAAATTTGTTAACCATTTTTTGATCCAATAAAGTGATCAAATCCAAAACATAAAAATTTAGTAATTATAATTTCCTTTAATTTCTTTCATTTCCAAGTTCTATATGAAATGGATTCTAGAGATTTCCATTGTGTAATAAACATACCTGTATGAATATTAGTTGTTGCTTTCCAATGCCCTAGTTCTTTTGTGTTTCTTAATCGTATATTAGTAACCGTAGCTTCAATCTGGTTGAAAGGATGCTTTACATTTTCAGTCAAGATAGGCCTTTTCCTTGGCATATTTATATAAAAACAAAGAAATATTTTCAATAGTTCAAATGTATTGCAAGGACTCAGACCAGGCTTGAATTTTATTACCAGGCAGGGGGTTGACCACAGAAGTAGGCAAGTAGGGCATAGAGGTTGACTTCCACCTCTAAGGGTGGTTTTTGGTGTGTGTGTGTCTGTGTGTGTTTTAATTTATTCGTTGCTCTTAAAAAAATGAAGAGAAAAAAACGAGCTGAATAACTTCTGGTTGGCTGGATGCCGATATTATTTTTATTGGCAAGAGCCGCTGAGTGGCTGAAAGGTGGCCATTAACACTCTGACAGAAAGTGCTGACAGGGTGATTATAAGATTAACACCCTATGTTATATTAAGAGTGTCAAAACCTCACTCTTACCTGTCAATGGAAAATAACAGCAGGCATGGAAGCACTACAGATGCAAAACGATTTCTAATGTGGAAGCACCGTGCTTTGGTGTGTCTAAACTTTTGTCAGTGCCCATATTAGCTACTGAATTCAGCGGATGATTGAAGGCATTCATTTTTTACTCAATAGCATGATTTCAGAAGTGAATGATTTTATAAAATCTGCATATTATAGTCATTCTCAATTGGAATAAGAATCTCACATATAATTTGGTAAGGAGAAACTAATAGTGAATATCACTTCTTTTATAAACCTAAATTGTATTTTTTAAAACAATTATTTACCTCAATTATGAGGAAACATTTAACAGACAAGCTATTTTCTAAATTGTCCCTATACTGCTTTGTAGCTCCCAAACTGAGAATTCCTCCAAATTCTGGCTCCAAAACCACATAACTAGAAAGTTTTCCTTCAACAAGGTGTTTGATTATTTGTTGGCTTATTCACTCTTAATCAGACAGGGTCAGATCCTTCCTTTGCAACACATACAAGACTCCACTAAATGTATGTAAATGTAAAATATTAGCATCAATTAAACCATAAAAACCTCTAGTACTTTCTCGTCTAGGAATGGCTATTCAACATGTTGAATTCATCATTCTCTTGACCGAATTCTGCTTGGAAAACAAATGAAAAATCAATATTTGCAGAATAAATGACAGTTTGAGGAGGTGCTTAACCTGAAGGTCTTGAGTCAGAGAAGTGAGGGGTGAAGAGAGAAAATTCTCTATCCCATATCACTGAGAGCCAAACCAGGTCAGTCTCTTTTTGGGTTCTAATGAATCTGCACATCATCCAGGGATCTTGGGCTCAGCCTCATTTTCTGGTCTGTCCTGCACTAGAAGATTCACTTAGAAAATGAGGGCTGATCAAGAGCCCAGGACTCCTCAAGCCCCGGGAATGTGACAGCAGTCCTTTGGGAGCAGGGTAACTATGGGTGGGAGGACAGGAACTGGACATGCCTGTGGGCCTAGATTGACTTACAGCTTTAAAATCTTTAGATGCATGATACATCGATCTCCTTATGTAGTCTCACCCTGTGCCTTTTGTTCACAAACATTAGAGGTGGGCCTGACTAGAGACTATTCCTACCCAAATATTTCTTTTTCTCAACCATGAAAATAATTATCAAGTAGTCCTATAAGTTCAATCCATTAGGCTTATATAGATAGGATATTTATTTATGGTGTTTTTTGGTGAAGATATGTGATTTTCATTTCTATCATTAGGTTAGCTAAGACAGTTAATAGACTCAAGAAAGTTTCCAAATGTATGTTAATGGCTTGGTGATCAGGGAAAATCTGGGCCACTTTATAGAGACCTCACAGAACTCCATTGGAGGCAATGTGGTTATTCTCCTGATTTATGCTGAAAATAATAACAGAACCATTTAACCTGGATAGATAGGTTCCCAAACAAACAATAAAGAAGAATGGTTTTAAAATCCAGAGTGGAAGAACTTAGTCATGGAATCGAGACACTTTGATTGATTGATTCCGATATATTACAATGAGAAGGATTCTAATATATTACAATGAGGAGGCTGGAGTACATTGGTGGTGTCCTATGGCCCTAAGCAACCTCCAAGGACCAGTACAGGAGATAGGGTGAATAGTAGTCAGGGACTCCCACCCCACCCAGGTTAATGGTACAGTGTGTCTTTAATAACTAATTTGGCTATGAAAACAATAACAGTTTTCAAACCATGGACTAGATAATTTCAAAATTCCATTCTATCTCAAAAACTTTACAGTTTTAATTATGTAGAAAGACAAAGAAGGACTTTGGGTAATCAAACCTAAATGAAACTCTTCTTCTTTGACATTAAAATAAAAATAAAAAGTCCCAAAGAAATGGCTTCATGAATCTTATTTTCCTACTTGATAGAATCATAAACTGATTGAGACACATATTTTTCAAACCCCTGGAATTCAGAAGGGCTGAGTTATCTCAGCACATATTCTCTGTTGGATTTATTAGTGTTCCCACTTGAACAGATCAGTTTGGTGAGTATAAACAGACAGTAGATTTTGGTCATTGAGGAAGTAAAGGCCAAAAATGAGAAAAGTGGCTTTTATGAAAAGAAGGTTAGGAAATTACTGAGAGCTTTTTAAAAGACAAGCAACATGGACTGAATGACAAGGAATACATATAATATGAGCAGGATGGCATTAGATTGATTGGAAAGGAGAAATGCAGGAGGAAGGTAGGAAGGAAAGGTAACAGTAGTCCAGCTGTGTGATGACCAAGGCCAGGAGCTAGAATTTGGCACAGCTGCAAGGGGAGAGGGAGGAAATGCATGTAAGCTGCCAAAGAAGACAAGTCAAATAGGTGTTAGAACGGGAAAGGAGCCAGTATCCCTAGGCTTCCCATCTACATCTCCGTTTACTCAAACACAATTTCTCTTTTGGGAAAGTAACCTTTGTCCTTTATCCTAAGTACTTTCTAATCATCCACATCCTACTATAAGGTTACATATTAGTGGAAGTCAACTTGGAGACTTCTCCAGTGACATGAAATTGTTTTCTTTTACTCTGTGGTTTAACAGTTTCTCCACAGTAACAGGGCAGTCTTTTTATTACCAGAAACATGGACCTTATTTGTGGCCTTCAGCCATGGCAAAACTCCCATTAAAGCCAATGGGAGTTGTGGCTAAGTAAACCTTAGTGAATAATACTCATTTTTTATAAGGTTTGGAATATGAAGCAATCAGAATTGTTATTTGCTTATTATTTGTTGCCTTTGGTTCCCAAGAAAGTATTACTACAAATAGGATGGAGGGTTATGTCTTTCTTTACATGCACAATACATTTTGAAATCTTGAATAGAAATGATATATTCTTCAGGAAGGAACTACATATAATTTTAATCAGCTCTTGATTATTGATTTAGAAATTATTTTATCTTTCTCCAGTTCGGTTTAACGCTTGCAAGCATTTTTACAGTGTATTATTTCTAGAAGAAAATTATTAATTCATTTGCTATTCCAAGTAAGTTCTCTGAGTTCTATTCCACCATGAAAAATAAGAAGTAGGAAGAATATAGCTTCAGGAAAAAAAAGCAATGTTATTTAGGGAATGCTTGAGAAATTTATCAAATATTTCCTAAATAATTTCATAAGAGTTTACACCAAATAATTAATAGTGCTGTTTGTATTGGAATTTCCTAATGGCATCTCTTTGATCTGTTGTGGGACACAATCACGAAATTAGCAACAGCCAATTGACCCTCATCATGAAAGTATTAGATCACTTGGTCACCAAGGAAACATCACATAACTATATTAAACAGTATTTGCATACTACCTTCTCTCTCCATTCTCTTAATTTTGTATATTATATGGTAAATGCTGGGGGGAGATTACTATTACATATTCCATTAATTGAGAACAACTAACTGTATTGCTTATAAATTGGTTTTTAAAAAATAAATAAATGAATTGTTTATTTTGAATTATTTTAGGAAATATGACATAATTTGACTAACTGGGTCATTCATTCCCTGGTAGAGTAATTTTGGCAGTTTTAGAAGACAGGGCAATAGTGACTACTTTCTTCTGGAAATGCTATTTGCCCTTCTATAATCAGCTCTTTGCTGGTTAATTTTTTACATGCTTGACTACTCTCTTCTAGTATTTTTAATTATCTCCTCTTCTCAATCTTCCACAAAAATCTTATTTCCTTCCCTAAATGTGTTATTTTCTTAGTTAACTTTCCCAAATACACATCTTCAGGCATCACTTCAACTACAGATCTGTAAGCTGGCCATGTGTTTTTGTAAATAAAGTTTTATTGGAACACAGCCATGCTAATTCATTGTCTATGGCGTTTTGTTTTTTTTTCATTTCAATGGCAGAATTGAATAGTTGAGACAGAAGTTGTGTAGTCCACAAAGCTTACAACATTTACTTTCTTGTACTCTAACAAAAAGTTTGTTAACATTTGACCTAGAACCTAGTCAACTCTCCATAATTGCAAAAGGAAATTGAAAATTCAACATGTTCAAAGCAAATTTATTTAATGCCATTGTTATCTACTTATTTTGTTTCATTGAATGTTTTAAAAATGTCTTTATCTTCCTTTTCCTTTGTATTTCCCACATCGCAACAGTCTGCTAATCTCCCTCAAGTCTGAACTCTTACCACTTGATTGATCCTGTCCATCTCTTACCTGAATATTTTAGCATTTAATCTCATTTTGGGCTTCTCTTTCTTTAAATGTATTACATGTTCTTTTGCCAGTAATCTTAGGCAAAAGACTTAGCTGTTCATGTATTTATTATTTAACTTGCTTTTATACCACCCGTAACTTCACAATAGAGTCCAAAACCTTAGCCTGTAATTCAGGACCA
Organism: Nomascus leucogenys; assembly: GCF_006542625.1. Classification (NCBI taxonomy): domain Eukaryota; kingdom Metazoa; phylum Chordata; class Mammalia; order Primates; family Hylobatidae; genus Nomascus; species Nomascus leucogenys. The sequence continues at coordinate 32,031,166 of NC_044387.1, read as the reverse complement.
TTTATTCTACGTTTCTGCCACTCCTTCTAGTGCTACAGGTACCTACTCACTTTCCAAAACACTATTGCCCAAGCAAGTCATATCCTTTCCAGCTCATGCATGTCTTTTTATATTATTGTCTCTCTGCTTGAAATGCTTTCCCAATTTTTCTTCTGTAATCCTACTCATTTTTTTTCCATGCTCAAGTCAAATGTCAAACTCTCAATGAAGCCATTCTCAGTAGGCAAAATTAAATCGTACTTCATTCTGCTTCTTTATGGCTTAGGATGCATTCAACTTTCTTTGTTCTTCAGCAATAGTCTCAAAAAAACTCACGATAATTTTTCTGTTGAATCTATATATGGTCTTAAGAATACTTTTCAGGCAATTACTATCACTCTAAAGGTAGTCTGAGATGTAAAATCTGTATCATACCATGTGCAACACTACGTTAACAGGGACAGCAACTTCTTCATATATTTACTCCAAAATCCCAGAATAGAAATAGGCTCTTAAAAATTGTTTAAACTGTTGAGTTTACCTGAACTGATTGAAATTGAGATGGAAATGCTAATGTAGTATTCAAAGTTATCTGTTAAGGGGGAACCTCTAACATTTCAGGTATGACTTAAGTTACTTAGAGACAAATACCTAATCTTCTGATTTCAATGGTGAAGGTGTATCTGTCTGTTGACAAAATGAACTTTTTGTCAGCTTAGTAATAAAATAACAATGATAATAATTATAATTTATGGATTATTTTCTAGTTGCTGAGACCTTTATGTTTAATCGCATTTAACTCAAAAACATCTTAATTGTTGTTCTCATCATTTTCTTCTTCATCATTCCATTCTATAGACAAAGAAATCAAATGTAAATAATTAATTTGCTCTAGGTTATATAAAGAAGAAGTGAAATATCTAGGATTAAAGGTTAATTCTGCCTAACTTCAAAGCCTGGGTTCTTAACAAATAAAATAAACTGGTCTTTAATTTAGAGTAGATATAGAGTAGAGTAGGTAGATATATCTCTACTTTTTATATGGGGAAAATTATTCCATTATTTTTTCAAACAGTACATAGGGAATGATTATAGTGTGGAAACCTTTCAGAAATGCTTTAGAGTCTGGTGGATTTGGCATGTCTTCCAATCATTGTTGCACGTGCATTTCAGCTGAATCTACTTCAGTTTCTAGACACAAGATGATGTGCTCAGTGCTAAGTATCAGATTCCCAAATGACTATCTTCAATGATCTCTGTTAGGAATAACCTCTAAAGTTTGAGAATTAGGACAATGGTGACGTTTCAAAAAACATTTTTTTTTTGGCTCATCCTTTAACTCTCTCAATGTAAAAACCATTTTCTTCACGTTGGCAGCTATATTTGTTGTCTTAAATCCCAGTTTGTTTCAGGCTATACTATCTAGTTATAATGACATTCTTGTCTTTCTAACTGCTGTTGTTTACCAACAGTGTGCCCTGTTTGTGCCGCAGACTTCCATTCCTATTTTTCTTTCAACTCAAACCTTTGCTATTATCCTAGGAAATTTCAAAAGAACAACATGTCCAGCTCCTGGTTCATTTACCCTCTCAGCCGTGAACTCTCAAAATCCAAGCCAGGAAGTTGTCATCACCTGAAATTATTCCTCTCACAAAATCCATAAATCAGATGCCCACTGTCAGGAGACGATTCTCCATGGGTGTCTCACATGTCTGCTCATCTTGAAGGTAAGGTATTGATTACCCTTTGCTGTAAACAATCTTTAAAAGGATGGACATACAGAAATTACTTCAAAGAAAGAGAGCCTCCCTCCAGAACAAGGGCATGTTTGCTCACAACCTTGGAAGATAGACACAGTGCCTTCCTCCAGAGCAAAGGGCAATTGTGTTTACTCTCCAATGTAATAAATATAATAGTTTCCACTAGAGCAAAGGGCAGGTGTGCTTATTGATCATTATAAAATGTTTGGTTTCCCTAAACTTAAATTTCTCTCCTATAACTAACCCATTGAATGTGTGGGTGTCATCTGTGTCACTGTGTTGCCTTATGGAAATTAGGGCTGAGAGAACTGGAGCAAGATTAGTAACATTCTGGCTAATTCTATTTCTGTGAGTAATCAACCATCTTCTACGTACATCTATAAAAGTGTGGCAGGCTAATTAGTTACCTTGCACCTAGGGTAAAATCTCAGCCTCTTTACAGTTCTTAGCATCCACTCCCATATACTCTTATATTCTTCCATCTTGCCTGTTAATCTTGCCTGCCTGCCACCTTACCCCTTTCTTGGCCACTTAACTTGCACCAGGTGCAGAATCCCTCTCTTGTCTTTATTAATTTCTAGTCAATACCCTAAACCACGTTGCCAGTGTATCCTTTCATTAACATCACCTGGAAAGTTTTGAATTTTTATTATTCCAGTTATGTTCTTTCTTTTCTCAGGCCACTGAGCACCTCTGGGAGAAAATATGCAGCAGATTGGTATTAATATAACTTTCGTGAGCAATGTCAACTACTCCCCAACTGTTTTCTAGTCATATGTCTCTCTTAACTTCAGGAAGTGGCTTTCAAACTTGTACAACTCTCTTCAATTTCAGTATCACACCTCAACCTTCTTAGTTTTTAGCAAATTATCTTGCTTCCTACTGCATAAAGAAGAGAGTAGCTATGAAATGGAATATATTGAAATTTTTCATCAACAAATGCATGCATTTGTGCTCTCTTTACATAAAATATGTAAAGAAGAATATAAAAGTCACACATTTGATTTAAAATACATTGAACTTAAATAAATCCTAAAATATCTAGCATAATTATTTATTCTTGCTATTTATGAAAGTTTGGCTCCTGCAGCAAAATTAATCTGCTGAGCCAATAATGATTATTTTCTCTGCTTTCTAGAGTGGGAAATGAGTCAATGAGAAATGAGCTGCTTCTGACGTAACACTCTTGGGAGAGATGGAGCTATTGGAAAACATGACCTGCTCCAAAGTGCATGAGCTAACAGGGACAAAGGAGAAAGGGAGGATGAGAACTTTACAAGAGAGCTATAATGGGGTGACACTGCTGTAGTTGGCACTTTCTTCTTATTTGAACAATGTCTTTAGATCCAACCCAACCCTTGTGACTTTCTCTAAATAGAAGCTTAGCAAAAAGCCAGCATGGTGAAGCCAACATTCAAGATACATTACTAACATACCATCTAACTTCAGGCACAACAACCAGGGAATGAATGTCTGGGACATTAAGACATCCTGTACTGGTACCAGGGTGAGAAAATAAAAGGCATGGTAAGAGGTTCCCTATCTTTTTCAACCAAAAAATAGACTAGTTTCCCCCTTTTAAAAAATATTCACTTGATGTTAAGTATGTTGTCTATTATATCTAGACACATTAGCGGATTAGAGAAGGTTAAAGAAAGCTATTTTTAATCCCTCTAGGAGCAATTCTGCCAACCCCCTCCTATCTAAGGTTAATCTTGCCGTGTGCTTTGGACCACAACCTGTTGTGCTATCAAAGCAATCTTGCATGTGGCACTGTCCCTTCTGATTCTCCATACTCCCATCTGAAAATTTAGCATCACGATTTCAATATTCTCAAGGCTGTTTCACTCTATTGGATCCAGTAGGCTCCTTTCAGTCTTTGTCCTACTTTGTCTTATTGCACATTTATATAAAGTTGACCAATTTTCTTTCTTAAATAATTTTCCCTTGGCTCTTATAAAAAATTGCATTTTCACAGTCTTTCCTCTACCTTTCTGCTCTCCTTACTTTTTCTCTTTTTCTCTGATTCCTCCTACTCCAATAACAATGACATATTGGATTTCATCAAGACTTTCCTCTAGGTTCTCTTCTTTACCTTACTATACTGTCTGTAATTAGGTAACCTCATTCTCTTCAAGGACTCCAAAATGTGACTTTATGCCAGTAATTCCAAAATCTCAATTTCTAGCATGAGAGTCTCTTTCAATTTTCAGGACCTAATATTCTGGAGCCAATTCATTTTATCTGTAAGCATCGCAAACAAAAATATGCAAATAAATCTCAGGACTCTCCACTCTGCAAGACACTCTTAACTCTGCTTCTTTTCCTCTGACGTTAATTATTACATTTATATACTATATAATATTAAATATAAGTAAAATTGTATTGGAAATGCATGTTTAATGAGATAAGATACGTTTTTATTATTTGTTTACAAAACCTAGTTTGAACAGATAAATGAAGTACACAGAAATGGAAATAGGATTTAAAAATTGCAATGCCACATATATTAACCTATATATTCTAGAAATCATTTAGTGATTAATAACAAAATTACGTATTAGTGGTCTCTTGCTAACAACCAGTGTATACAAATACAATTGATTTTTACTAATTAATCTTATATGCATCTAGCTTGCTAAACTTTCCTATTGTTTCTAATAATATATCTGTAGTTCTTCAGGTTTTTCATATAAAGAATTATATCACTTACCAATTTTGACATTTTAATTTTCTCATTTTTGTTCCTCGTGATAGTAATGCTCTTTTCTTGTATTTTGCATTTTGAGGTCAAATATAGTGTTGAAAAGAAGTGATGATAGTATCTTGTTTGGCCCATTTTTAAATGAAATGTTTTTAAAATTTCCCCATTTGAGATCATGTTTGCTATAGGGTTTTCATACATTTTATCAAGTTCAAGAATTGTTTCCTACTCCTAATTTACCAAGATTTCCTGTATTTTATTTTGAAAATTATATCAACTTCTTAGAATAAGATGTAATGTGTTCTTTCTATCACCATTTGTGAAAGTTTACTTGTAAAGCACCATACAACTGCTCAGTATCTCTAGCCAAACACTTAATGTATGCCTTATTTATTTATTTTATACAACAATAACTTTATTTCTAAAGATGCCTTCCCATGTTAATCTATGTAGATTTACATGTTTATAAGGTTTTAATCATATTATTTTCACTTGTACCTTTTTCTTTGTTAAGTTTTGTATTATTTTTAATTGACATATAATAATTGTACAATGTATAACTTATTTAACTAACAGAAAGCTATGGTGGCCAAGTAAAGTTGCATTGAACCAAACAAGTGGCTGATGATATATGGCTTTTTGGAGATTTGTTTTGGGTTATGCTGGATAAAGGGACAGGATTTAATTGATTTCAAAGTTACGGAAGCATAGTTTGTGTAACACAAGAGGGAGTGAGTTACTATTAGTTCTAGAGATGTCACTTAGGGTCCACTGAAAATTGGCAAACTTTCCTAATGTGAAGTTATGTCTGATTAGTTAGCTTTCAAATGTGTGTTCACAGAAATAAGTTGTCCTTGATTAATTAAACTGGTTTAAACAACCAATTCTCTAACACCAACTGGGTGTCCTATAACTCAATTGAATTCTGACCTTAACTGTTCAGAGTTATCACAGATCACAAAAGTAAAAGGGCTAAGCCCCACAGCACTGTCCCCACTTCAGATACCATTTACAAGTCCTGGGTCCCCAGGCTACCTGTGCTTCTGTATGACTTGGCTATACATTCAGGGGTTCCTACGACCTCTTCTTTATATCTGAAAATTTGCTAGAACAACTCACAGAACTTAGGAAAGCACTCTACTTAAAATTACAGTTTTGTTTTAAAGAGCTCAACTCTGAAATAGCCAAAGGGAAGCGAGAAATTGGACAAGGTATGGGGCAGTGGAGAGGAGGTTCACAGCTTGTACGATTTTTCTTAACAGAATCTAGGCATGCCACCCTCTCAAAACATTGATGTGTTCCCTGAAAGCTCCCTAAACTTCCTTGTTCAAGGGTATTTATTGAGGCTTCATTACATAGGCATGACTGATTAAATAACTGCTACCTGATTAAACTCAATCTCCAAGTTCCCTGTCTTCTCTGGAGATTGCTAGGTGGAGCTGAAAGTTCCAATCCTCTAATCATGTGAGTGACAAGCCATTCCCTTTAAACTTTCCATAGGCCTACCAGAGATCACTTCCTTAGCATAAACTCACAACAGAAAGAGGTTCCTTATGAATAACAAAAGATGCACCTACCCCTCAGGATATTTCAATGGTTTTTGAATCACTGTGCCAGGAATGGAGAGCAAACACTAAATATATATTTTTTATTTTACTTCACATGGCTACAGCTATGTTCTATAGAATAATCAACAATTTCTTAGTAGTTTGGAGGCCTTTAAAATTATCTGGTCATCCTAAGGATTTTGTTTTCCATTAAGCAAAGCTGCACATGAGACCATCAGGGACTGCCCAGCTCTTCACCATTTTTGTTGATTTCCCTTGGGTTTTGTCTGAAGAAGCCTGATTTGCTATTTATCTTCATTCAATCAGTATGATTCCATTCTGTTTTGGTTTTGGAGTCATTTGTTGTATCATCTCTCAGGACAATGATTATGTAGAATCATTTAATATTTTAAACAACATTATTGGATAACATTAGCTGACTCTGAGAAAGTAGATAGAATTGAAATATTATAAGAAGGAGTGCTAGACAAGGTGGCTCATATCTGTAATCCCAGCTACTCAGGCAGCCAAAGTGAGAAGATAACTTGAGCCCAGGAGTTTGAGGCTGTAGTGAGCTATGATTATAGCTCCACTCTACAGTTGTCCACTGTACACCAGTCTGGGCAACACAGCAAGACCCTGTCTCTAAATAAAAAAAATATATATTTTTTTCTTTTCTTTTTCAACTTTTATTTATGATTCAGGGGGTATATGTACAAGTTTGTTAGCTGGGTATATTGCATGATACTGAGGTTTGGGGTACAAACGATACTGTAATCAAGGTACTGAGCATAGTACCCAACAGTTAGTTTTTTAACCCTTGACCTTCTTTCTACCTTCCCCCTCTAGTAGTCCCTAGCATCTATTGTTGCTGTCTTATGTCCATGAGTACCTTGTGTTTAATTCCCACTTATAAGTAAGAACTTGCGATACTTTGTTTTCTGTTCCTCTGTTGATTTGCTTAGGATAATGATCTTCAGCTTCATCCATGTCCTGCAAAGGACATAATTTTATTCTTTTTTATGATTACATAGTATTCCATGGTGTATATGTGCTACATTTTCTTCATCCAGTCCACTTTTGATAGCCTCCTGGGTTAATTCCAAGGCTTTGCTATTGTAAATGGTCCTGGCATGAACATGTGAGGACATGTGTCTTTTTGGTAGAACAATTTGTTTTCTTTTGGATATATACCCAGTAATGAAAGTACTGGATCAAATGGCAGTTTCATTTTAAGTTCTTTGAGAAATCTGAAAATTGCTTTCCATAGGCACTGAACTAATTTACATTCCTGCCACAGTGTATAAGCATTCCCTTTTCATCACAACCTCACCAACATCTGTTTTTTGTTTGTTTGTTTGTTTTTGGCTTTAATAATAGCCATTCTGACTGGTGTGAGATGGTATCTCTGATTAGTGAGTGATGATGAGCATTTTTACATGTTTATGGGATGCTTGTATGTCTTCTTTTGAGAAGTGTCTGTTCATATCCTTTGTCCATTTTTTAATAAGGTTATTTGTTTTTTGCTTGTGGAATCATTTAAGTTCTTTATATGTTCTGGATACTACGCTTTTGTTAGATACACAGTTTGTGAATATTTTCTCCCATTCTGTAGGTCAGCTGTTTACCCTGTATATATTAGGTTGGTGCAAAAGTACTTATTTTTAATGGTAAAAACTGCAATTACTTTTGCACCAATCTAATTACTTTTGCCATTGAAAATAATTACTTTTGTAGCAACCTCATAGTTTTTTTTTGTTGTTGTTGTTGTTTTGTTTTGTTTTTGCTGTGCAGAAGTTCTTTAGTTTAATTAGATTTCACTTGTAAATTTTTGGTTTTTTTGCAATTGCTTTTGAGGACTTAGTCATAATTCTTTTTCCAAGGCTCATGACCAGAATGGTGTTTCGTAGGTTTTCTTCCAGATTTCTTATAGTTTGACGTATTACATTAAAATTCATCTTGTGTTAATTTTTGTATATGGTGAAATGTAGGGGTCCAGTTTCATTCTTCTGCATATGGCTAGACAGCTATCCCAACACCATTTACTGAATAGGAATTCCTTTCCCCATTGCTTATTTTTCTTGACTTTGTCAACAATTAAATGGCTGTAGGTGTGCAGCTTTATTTATGAGTTTTCCATTTCGTTCCATTGGTCTTTATGTCTGTTTATGTACATGCTGTTTTGGTTACTGTAGTCTTAGAATATAGTTCAAAGTCAGGTGATGTGATGCCTCCAGCTTTGTTCTTTTTTACTTAGGATTGCTTTGGGTATTTGGCCTGTCTTTTGGTTCCATATGAATTTTAAAATAGTTTTTTCTGATTCTCTGAAAAATGACACTGGTAATTTGATAGGAATAGCATGGAATCTGTAGATTGCTTTGGGCAGTATGGCCACTTTAATAATACTGATTCTTCCTATCCATGAGCATGGAATGTTTTTCCATTTGTTTGTGTCATCTCTGATTTTCTTTTAGCAATGTTTTATAGTTCTCCTTGTAGAGATCTTTTACCTTGGTTAGATGTATTCCTAGGTGTGTGTGTGTGTCTGTGTGTCTCTGTGTGTGTCTATTGTAAATACAATTGTGTTCCTGACTTGTCTCTCAGCTTAAATGTTATTGGTGTATAGATATGCTACTGATTTTTGTATATTGATTGTCTATTCCAAAACTTTGCTGAAGTTGTTAATCAGTTCCAGGAGACTTTTGGTGGAGTACTTAGGATTTTCAAGGTATAGAATTATATTATCACCAAATTATATTATCACCAATATATTCCCTCAAATATATTTTCCAGTTAGTTGGCTTTTTCTCCTTCCCTCTCAGGAATGTCAATGATTCATGAGTTTGATTGCTTTACATAATCCCATATTTCTTGAAGACTGCTAATTTTTCAAAATTCGTTTATCTTTATTTTTATCAGATTGGGTTAGTTCAAAACACTGGTCTTCTAGCTCTGAAAATCTGTCTTCTGCTTGGTTCAGTCTATTGATAAAGCTTTCAATTGTATTTTAAACTTCCTTAAGTGAGTTTTTCAATTCCCAAAGCTCTGAGGGATTACTTTTTAAGATGTTTATCTTTTCCTTCGTTCTCTGGATTGCTTTAGAAGTTTCTTTGTGTTGGTTTTCAACCTTATCTTGGATCTCAATAAGCTTCTTTGCAATTCTTACTTTGAATTCTTTATCTGTCATTTTTTAGTGTCCATTTTGTTTAGGGACCATTGCTGGAGAGCTAGTACAATCCTCTGGTGTTATCACGATATTCAGATTTTTCATGGTCCCAGAATACTTGCACTGGTTTCTTCTCATCTGTAGATGCTGGTACTTCTAATGTTGTAATTATTTTTGTGTGGATAGGATTTTTTCTTTTTAAAATTTTCCTATGTTATTATTATTATTATTTTATTATCTTTTTATTCTCCCTTTTTTTCCCCCTGTCTCTAGGGCATGTGACTATAGAGAATGCTGGGTAGGGTCTTTTGGCTTTGTTTCTGTACCCTATGCACTTTTAGAAAGTTTTATATTGGGCTGTGCAGTTTGTCCTATAAGCCCCTAGATGGCACTTATGGCTAAGAGCTGGCTACAGTCAACATAGCTGGATAAATACTTGATCCTTGTTTACTGGCAGAAGCTGTCTGATGCCTCAGGCAAAGGGCTGATTGATGGGAAACACAGTGGTCTGAGCTTTCTGCTGAAGCCTGGGGACGTGGAAGCCACAAAGGGTGGTGTCTGACTGGGAAGATCCATCTGCAGATTTGGACAGAAGGCACAAACACTAGCACCAAGGGAGAATCCAGTGTGTGATGACCAGGCACCCAGAGGTATGCCAAGGCATGGAGCTGGGAAATCTCCTCAGTTCCAAGTTATCTGCATGGGAACTGGGGGAAGAGTGGGTGCTCCAGTTGCCTGGATACCTGCCTGGGTGTGGAGCAGAGAGGGCACCCCTGCACCAAGATCTCCATACCGAGTAGTAGGGCAACTTAAACTGCTGGACCAGGAAAGCCGGTGCTCTAAATGCCTGGAGATCTGCCTGGCCATAGAACAGGGAGGATTTTGCTACATCATGATATATGTCCAGGAAAAGTAGAGTGGCTCAGGCTATTGAGCCAGAAAAGCAGGTGCTCCTAATGCCTGGTGATTTGCCTGGGCATGGAGCAAAGAGGAGCACTCTGCACCAAGATTTCTGCACAGGAAGGGTGTGGAGGCTCAGGCTACTGAACCAGATGAAAAGGTACTCTGAATGACTGGATTTCTGCCTAGTAGTAGAGCAGAAAGGGCCCCGCTGCACCACAATCTCAGGGGAGCAGCATGGGGCATCCAGGAATGGCACAGGCAGATCAGTTCCACATTGCTAAGCTGGCTCTGGCTGCAAGTCTTGTCATCCAGGAGAAACTGCAGTTGTAGTAGCTCTCTTCCTGCCACAGGCTTGTTACAGGGGAGAGCACAATTCCAGTGCCTACTGCTAAGGCACTTTCCATAGTTCTGGCTATGGAGGCCCCTACTCCACTCCAGAGGAGATGCTCCAATCTCTGGCCTGGGACTGAAATGCCTGTGCAGCCACACTGCTGGGTCACCAAAGAATAGTTGACTTTGTATGTGCCCAAATTAAAAATAGTGTCCTGGTTTCAGTCCTAGGTCTGGGAAAGTATCTGCAGCTTTTCCTGGTGTCTTTTCCTCACAGCATCTCTGAGCCTCTCCCTAAGTTAACTCCAGGGTTTGGGAAAAGCAAAGTGCTCTTACTTGGTCTGGGTTGCTTGGATACCCAGTGGGAAGATGAGTCACAGAAGGAAGCTCTGCCTCTCTCACGTACGGGGCCTTCACTCACTGTCATGGTGGCCGTATGCTAGCCTTCTTCTCTCTGGAATATGGGATGTCCTTCACAATTCTGGTAGATGCCCATTCTCCTTCTCAAATTAAAGCTCACAGAGTTGATATTTATGTATTATCTTGCTATTTCCAAATGGTGAGGCATGCTGAAAGACTCTAATCCACTGTCTTGAAAAAAAACATAAGGTAATTTAAAAATATTATCCGAGCATGGTGGCACATTCCTAAGGTCCCAGCTACTTGGGAGGCTGAGGTGGGAGGACTGCCTGAGCCTAAGTGGTGGAGGATGTGGTGAGTTATAATCATGCCACTCTACTCTAGTCTGAGCTATGGAGCAAGATCTAAATTAAATTTTTAAAAAGGGACGGCTATCTGGAAGATTTCCCAGGTCTATCAAAGAAATATAATTACTATGTGAGTGGAAATTGATTATGTCCTTTGCTCTCATAGAAAATATATTGTCTTAGTGTTTGTTTACTAAGAAGACCAGTGTGTCCCAACTGTGATAGGTTGCCTCATGGAAGAGTTTGTCAAGTGTCCATTTGAAATTAGTTAATGTTATCTTAATCTCATGAATCTTACAACTAGATTGTCCTCAGTGTCTCTTTTCAGAATTTGGGAGCAAATCCTGAACATTTCCATGAATTTGTTTTTCTGCTCTATGAGGGGGTCCTTATTTAAATACTTTAGTTATTGCAGCCTGGTAAGATTAATGATCTGCTAAAGTTTGTCTTCTAGCTTCCCTAAGAAGCACTCCCTTATATGTTCAACACAAAACAATCCAGGGTAAAACAAAAACATATGAGACTAAAATTTAGACAAATAAACAAAAGGGAAGAAAAAGAATAAGAAGTTTAAGTAAAAAAATTTATCAAATATTGCAATAAAAGTTTTAATTACTTTATACAAAGGCCTATATCCATGGTAAAGAAAATTAGAAAAAGGCCTAATTATATTATACCATGATTTGGGTCTAATTGACATATATAAAGACCTATTGGTTATGAACCCTCTGGTAACAAAATTAAATAGCAACAAATCAAGTCAGTGCTTATTTCTAATCAAGCTCAACTGGCAGCAAATTCGAAGATCAAATGAAATTTGAGCACAAGGTATAAGGATAGCATGCTTATTGGTCTGAGGGTGCCACAGAATATTACCAAGTGAAGGGCTATGGAACTCATTCTTGGTCTAGTTTTGACTGAGAAAAGAATCTGCTGATCTTATATACAGTTTAGGCAAATTGTTTGTTTTGTTTTTTGTTGGGCATAGGAGCAGATGTAGGTTGTTGTCATTCCTAGAGAATGGTTTATGTTGTCCATGGAGGCAGGAGTGGGTTGCTACTAGTTTTTAAAATGTTTTCTGTTATTTACTGAAGTATGTTTGTCATTGTTCACCACACAGGTGGAACTCGGTTAATGTTAATTTTAGAAGCATGGTTTCTAATGAGTCTATTGCTGGTTAGCTGATGTTCAAAGTGTAGGGCTGTCACTGATTGGCTGGTTTTTAGACACGGATTGACTGAAAAGGATTGTCATTGATCAGCAAAATACGTTGAAAGCCACATTTCTCATATTGACTTGTTAAAATGGCTGTAGAACAATGACTTTTATTCTAGGAGTGTGGACTTTTAATTTTCATGTGTTAGGGATAATTTGTTCTTTGAAAGTTAAATAAAATAAAATAAAACTCTCTGTGCCTGAAGTTTAATTTGGGGAAATGTTTCTGTTTTGCTACTATTTCAAGTCCTTAGTAGTAGCAGGACTATTCAGGCTTTTTGTGGCTTCTTGATCCTGGTTTGGTAAGTTATAGTTTTCAGTGTGTTTGCCCATTTTGAATAAATTTTCAAAATTGTTGTCTGTTGAGCCTATTTTCCTGTTATCTTTTAATTTTATTTATGCCTTATCTGTAGTCTGGTCATATTTTCCATTTATAATATTCGTGCTTTCTTTCTTTTTGTCTTTAATTGTCTTGTTAACTATTTGCATATTTTGATATCATTTTTCTAAACAACCACTTTTTGGTTTTATTGATCCATCTATTGTATTTTCATCACTCTAATGTATCTTTATTTTCTATTTTACATTTATGCTTTTATTTTTATTGTTTCTTTTCTTCTGTTATATTTGGATATATTTGGTTATTATTTTCTAAATGTTAGATACTTAGCTCATTAATTCTTAGCCTTTCTGAATTTCTGATGTATGCATTTAAAAATATAATGTTCCCTTAATGGGTGTCTTATGCAGCCCTATACATTTTGACATGTAATATTTTATTATTATACACCTCTAGGTCTTTTGAATTTTTCATATTGATTTATTTCTAACTCCTGAGTTATTTGGAAATTTTTTTTCTAATTTTCAAATATAAGATAATTTATCTTTTTATTATTAACTTCTGAATTTCTTGGTTTGTGGTTAGAGCATATGGTCTCTATCATATCTGAAAAATAGAGTAGAAGGGGTAGAAGGGAAGTTTCAGTCCCAATTTCTACCAAAATGCTGAACCAGCAGAAGCTTCAACATCTACTTTCCTTATGCCTTTCTAAATAGGTTATACAATAACTTCTGGAGAGTTGTACTCTTTAGATCTTTTTTTCTGTCTCTTCCGGTGCTTATGAGTTTATATTCTCCTCCTTATGCCTTTCTAAATAGATATACAATAACTTATTGTATTATATTGTATATTGTATAATTGTATATTTATATACAATAAGTTATTGTATAATCTATTTAGAAAGGCATAAGGAGGAGAATATTAGCTCATAAGCACCAGAAGAGACAGAGAAAAAGACCTAAAGAGTACAACTATTTCAAAACTACAAATTGAAATTGTATTTCACTGAAAGTGGAGAAAATAGAACTAAGAAACAAATAATATAGAGTAAGCATAATAAATAAAAAAGGAAGCTATTAAATATATACCATAAGAATAAGAAAGCATAAGAAGATCCAAATAGGATTATGTGTGAAGATAATAGATGAAATAAAGAATATACTAGGTAGTATAAATAAATAATCGGTGAATTACAAAATTAAAGATTAGTTTGGGAAACATTCCAGAAAGAAACAAGGAAGCATAAATAATAGAAAACTTACAGAAAAGTTAAGTGACATACGGGGAAAAAACAAGTAAAAATATCCTTAATCAAATTCCCGGAAAGAAATAGTTCAAGAAGAAAATATTGCCATTCAAAGTAGCTAGGATATAATTCAGGTGAAACTTAGGACCTTCAGAACCTGCAGAAGCCTTGTATCTGAGTCTTCAAAGAAGTTTAGAACTTCACTAAGTTTAGAAGTAAAAGGAGGGACTAAGTATTTCGGGAAACTTGGAAAAGAGAGGTTTGTTTCCATATCTGTAAATAAGCCACATAGATTAAGTGTGAGATTTTGAGATTTGTTCTCACTTGAATGTATTCCAACTACTAATATGATTTGTCAGTGAGTTGGCCAAGCCCTTTTAGAGTTGTCAGAGATACCAATAATTCTCTACCTTAGACCCTAGACTTGGCCAGTCCAATTCACAGACCTATTGCTGCCTCGCTGGCCTCTGTAGGCATTTGCATGTAAATCCCCATAATGATTATGACTATAGATTCTGAAGTCAGGGGCCTGGGTTCCAGTCCAATTTCTGTCAAACACTGATCGTATAATACTGGGCAAACTACTTAACCTCCTCTCTGCTTCAGCTTCTATATCTATAATACTAACTCTTGCAGCACTTTGTATAATTGTTCAGGATTTTACAAAAATAAATCTCACAGTAGTTTCTGTGGTTATCAGCCAGTTTACACCAGAGCACATTTTGTTTTGTCCGATTTCTGATTGGTTTAGACACTTTATTACATAATATCTTCAATGGTTCCTTGATCAGTAAGAATAAAAAGCCTGAGATACAGGTTACATCACTATTATAATAGAATCCTTTGCTCAGATTTTTAGAACTATTTTGGTGAAAGAAAAATGGAAAAGACACCGTTGTTCATCAGAGAATCTTGGATGGTTGGAAATAAGAAAAGGTTGGGTTGAAATTGGAGATTTCGGTGAGAATTGAATTGCTCGCCTAATAGAGTGGCAGGTAATTGTGATTCTTAGTGGTGATTCTAAAGGTTGCTGGAAGGAGGAGTGAGAAATGGAGAAGTTGAAGCTTGAGTGGGAAGAATTTTAAAAGGAAACTTTTAAGGAATATATAAAATATTATTTAAAGATAATTACATGTTGCGATGTACACCCTCTACCTTTCTAAATCATCAGGAAGACCTACAAAGTTTATGTTATTGTTGGGATTTTTGCCAAAGTATAAGAGAGAAAGACCAAAATCCATTTCTTGCTGCCAAAAAGTTTATTAAGACGTAACTAAAATAATTTAGCACAAGATCTGAGTTAGAAGTGTGACTATGTGAAGTCAGCTCTATTAATTTTCATACATATCTTGAAGAGAATGTTGGGTTTACTGCAGGACCCAAACTAGGACTTCCCGCTACTCTTATCCAATATATTGCCAGGCAGGTTAATTTCAGTTGATATCTGCTAACAGCAATACCTAATATTTTGCCTTTCATGCTAATACATAAATATTTATTTATATATAATACATATATTTTTATATAGAGAGAGGGTATTGGAATAAAAAAATGTATGTCAGAACTAGGGCAGCAAGAATGGAAATAGAATTTAAAAAAATCACTGTTATGGCAGCCATTCTGAAGATACAGAGGGATGATCAACTTAAAATTTAATAATCCCTATGGCTTTGGCAGTTTATTATATCAGCAAGAGTTCACATGTAAGGTGTTGTTTAATATTATAACTGCATATATTGTTATTGGAAAGAATATTAAAATATGTTATACCTATTTTAAAAATTTGTTATATTCACTCTAATGAATTAACTCCTTACAAAAAAAAGAATTACTAAATTGATCATGTTCAATGATTTTTCTAAATAAGTCTAAGAGTATTTGACTGATTCTTTGTTGCTTTCCTAAAGGATTTACTCTGTCAAGTCATATAAAATATAAAATTTCTTTAGTTGTCAGGGTTAGTTCAGATTTTTTACTCTGTATGAGTAATAGATTGCAGTGTGTTTGTTTTTCATATTTATTTGTTTGTAGTGTACATGTGAAAAGTATTAATACATAATGAGAAATACTACAAGTACTTTCTTTTGCTAGGTATCTTGATAATTTAAGAACTTCATAGGTAAATGAAGATTTAAAATATTAAAATTTGGCGGAAAATTAAATATTTGTTTAATAAATTTTATTTACACAGTATATGAATATATTCTTCTTACCAAATATATTTTCAAATTATCTACAAATCTCCTCATATCATCACCCTCAATCCTGAGTTCTGGGGAAAAAAATCAGTTTACTTTCTCATTATTTGTATACATAGATTGGACCATATGAAATTGTCTTCCTTGTAGATTAAAAATAGGTGAATATCAGCAATTTCATGTGTTTCAATGTAGCATTTTAATATTTGGATTTAAAAAATAAATACCATTATACTCTACTTATCTAATAGAACTTGAATTTTTGATCAAATGTCTTAGAAAACAATTCTTTTTATAATACATGATACCCTGAGGCATAAAATAAGCCATTCTCTCAATAACTAACCTTTGGGTTGTGCTACTTTTTTCACCGTAACTTATTTTACATATGTCCTCGAACAAATGAGTAAGTGTTTCCCTAAGGTAAATTCTAGAAGTAAAACTGTGAGGTCCAAAAGAATACACATTCTTTTTACTAGTTATTGCCAAATGCCAGTTCCTATTTAAAATCCCACCAAAATGTGAAAAGCAAATGACCTTGCTTTTCTAAAACCTTAATACTTTATTTTCCTGTTTAATTTTTTGTCCTCATAAGTTAAAAGATAGTTGTTTAATTGTTTTAGTTTATGTTCCTGCTATTATTAGTGATATAAAGTATCTATACTGTCTACTTAAAGTGAATCTCCTGTAAATTGTACACACACACAAGTCTCTTACCTAAGAAATCCAAGATTTTAAAATATGAGCATTTTCTAAACATTCCAAACAGTTATGTATAAGGAAGAAAAGGCTCCCACATGTAATGTCACTACTTTTACAGATGATTTAAGCTGTTCAATTCTTGCCAAGTGTTATTTTCAACCTTCCTTCCCCCTTCCTCATATAGGATCAGTTATAATTTATCAGCTCAGTAAGAGTATCAATCTTAAATGTGTTTCCTAAAAATGACTTATTTCTCTTTTAAAAAAAGGATTTTTACTCTGGGCCAGAATATAATGACTGAAGTTTATATTCACCGTGAATTTACTTTAAAATGAACTTTTTATAAATTTTGATAACTTTTCTAGAAATGCATTAACATGGAGATGTAACACGAACTTTCTTACTCAAACCACTTAGACAGGCAGGTTTGGCATCCTCCTGAAACTGAATAGGTATGGAAACTGTGCTTCTTGACCCCTAAACATTCTATCTCAAGTCTGTCTGTTGCTAGTACAAAGATAGGGGCTTCATGAATTTTATACCTGAGCCAGGTTTCAAAACTGGCTGGGAAAATGGAGTAAGAGTGACCTTTAGTGGCCACTTTCAGTAATCACAAAGTAATTTATGTCTCAAGGGGACGAATGGACATTCTGTTTGCATGACTTCTTAACACAGCAATGTAATAAGTTGGAACTGGCTAACCATGAAACATTTATTTGACTTTTTATGTCACTCTATTCTAACAGAAAATCAAAACCCTATGAGTCAGTGTTCAGACAGCTGAAAAGGTACATTTTTAATTGGTAAATGGAAATCTAGTCACACCTATTAAAGTGACTTTGGGGCTTCAATGCCTAAATCCGCACACAAACAGATTTGGAAAAGTACCATTTAATTGGGGCAAAAATCTTTTGCTTTCCATGGGTTGATAAAAGCCACCTGGCAGTCTTTTGAACCTCAGAACTAAGCAGCAGGGGGAGGAGTTACGTATTAGCACCATATCTGATCTCAGAAAAGAAAGACTCTCTCCCAATGAGAATGAAAGTCACTATTAATGGGAATTAAATGTTCAAAACGTATATTTTTCTTTTTGTCAGGAACATTAGTGCTTACTTCTATTCTATAATTCCACCTTAAGATGTAGAGAGCATCTCCATAATTAAGACATTTCAATCATAAAACCTAGGTGTTGCTTTCTTAAATACATAGTTTCTCTCCAATAGAAGCACTTTCTAGTGAAATATATCAAACACTTTATTTCTAATAAACCTAAAATAAGAATGTGACTAAGCAGTCAAATCAGCTAGCTCTTCTACATCCTCCTGAGTTCAATTAGCCCCTGGAAACTCAGGTGTATTTGCTGAGCTTGTTGCAAGGATAGATCCCCCAAATAGAGAGAAGCTGTCTATGCATGCCCTTTCTTTTCTCCCACATTCAACAAGTGGGAAAATACTTTCTTCTCCCATGGAAAAGGATGAGTGCGGGCTGGAAAGAAGTCACGAGGGTGACTCTTGGGAATAAGGTTTCCTTCTACATTATTACAGACGGTCCAAATCTAAAACAACAAACAACATTTCTAAGTATACATTTGAAAGAGTCTCTCCTCATAGCACACATTTGTTTTTAAAAAGCAATTACTGTCTTATTCACTGTTAACAGGGCGTATTTACTTAAAAGATTTCGCAGCAGTTGTCAGCATCCTTTTTATAGGAAAGTGCACAGTTCATCTTTAGCTGCTAATATCTCAGAATATGGAGTTCAAGACCAGAAATGATTGAAAAAGACACAGATGATGTTTATATACTGGTAAGGAAACAATAAAGGAAGACATAACCATCATGAGGATGTATTCTATATTAAAACCTCAAAATATATAATGTCACAACTAACAGAAATGCATGGAGAAATAGATATATTAACCATTGTAGTTAGAAATTTTTAACATTACCTTTCAGAAACCAAGAAATCAAACATAAGAAAAAAAGAAAAAAGGCAAATATAGCATATGTAAAAAATATAATGTGCAAGTTTAAACTATTAGATATTTATACAGCTCTAAACCTAACAAAGAGAAAATATGCATTTTTATTATAAATTGGTAACTCATAAAAATTGACTTCTACTATTGCTCAAAGGAATCTTGAATAAATTCCAAAAAAGCAAATAACATACTGACTAGGTTCTTTGGCCATAATATTATAAAATTAGAATGTAGCTAACAAAATTTAGTATTTATAAAAACAATAATATGTGTTTTAGATTTCAAAAAGGAAATAATAAGGAAAATTGTAAAATATTTAAAACTTAAAGAAAATGCATGTATGACAAATGGTATTTAAAATTTGAGCTTTAGAAAGTAACATTTTTCAGGAAGTAAAAATTAACTCAAAAAAATAAGAAAGAAGAAAATAATAGAGAGCATTATAATCAAGAACTTGCTAGTAAAGTTGCATACTTATATACAGGATAAATTATGGGAAAAAGTATTAAATGTCAAAAAGGTACAAGAAGAAATAAAACACTCAAGCAGAACAGTGCAATTGAACTGATAATCAAATCTTAGAGCCTCCCACAACTGCTCAAAACCCAGATTGTTTTATATTTGACATTAACCAACATTTAAGAAATAGTTATTTTTTATATTATATGTGTTTCTAGAAATGAGAAAACTGCAAAAGCTGTCCACCTTATTCTGTAGGGTTAGTAGAATCTTGATTTCACAACTAAGAAAGAAAAAAATACAGTAAGGATATTATTGGGATATTTGCCTTAGAAACCTAGAGGCAAGTATCCAAAACAAAATATTAAATAAATAAATCTAACATGTTACAAAATATACCAAAATCAAATGGTATTTTTAATCCCAGAAATGAGAAGATGATAAACACGAGAAACTCTTTCAATATTAAAGCTCTCATTAATAAACTGAGAAACAAAATGTGAGGATTTTAAAAGATGCAAATAGTAGTTTGATAAATTTTAACATGTATTTATAATAAATAATTGGAAACGTAGAAATAAGATATTCCCTATTTTGAAAAATATTTTATATCAAAGTACCAGTAAATAGCATCCTTAGTGGAGAAGCTTAAGCTATTTCCTCTAACATCAAGGGTACACATAAAACAAAGCTATCCTCTATCATTGCCACTATTTAGCATAAGAGTAGGTTTCATTCAACACTCAAAGAATTTAAAAAGAGGAAATAAGAGGTGTAAGTCCTCAAGGAAAAGAGGACTATATTATGTTCATACAATATGATTACCTATAAAGAAAAACCAAAAGAATCATTAGAAAAAAATAGAATAAGAGCATTCAGCAAGGTTTCTGGGCACAGGATTGACTAAGAAAAAAAAACAATAGCATTTATCTATTCTACTAATGCAACTGAGAAATATAAAAAGTGTCCACGAATTTACCTAATAAAGAATATACGAGACTTCTATGGAGAAAAAAATCTAAATTCCAGTAGAATAATGGGCAAAGAGTTTAAGAAACAATTCACAGATGAAGATTGCAAAAGGTTAAAAAGTAAATGAGAGAGGCTCAAGCTCATTGGTAAATAAAATGCAAATAAAAGCAACAATTGCAGATGTAAAACTCTATAGAATTTTACCATCAGTTCAGCAGAATCTTGAAAGGCGAAATACTCATAGCTATATAGAGTTATAGGTATCCTCCATGCACTGTAGGTGGTAGTATAGATTCCTACCTTTTAGACAACCATTCTGGAGAATAACTTGCCAATATTTAAACAGAGGAAATGCATATTCCATTACTCACCAGTCTTGCTCTCAGATTAATATTCTATGGAAATAAAGGTTATAGGTACAAATGGTGATAGGTACAAAAATTTCCAGAATTTTTGGAATTTGTGCATCCTTCTCTGATGGAATGGTTAGTGAAATGTGTGGGTGCATGCTTTAGAATATTGTAGCAGCACTTGAAAGCCTCGTATTGGATATACAAATAGAAACAATCATGAGTGAGTCTTAAAAACATAGTGATGAGTTTAATAAGTAAAAAAAATCATATTTATATAAATTAAAATACATATATAAATACAAAATAGTAATACATATTTTATGAGAATTTGTACAAGAAAAAATACTACATCAAAAGCATTAGGAAAGTAGCTTACAATGAATGGCATGTCATGGAGATAAAAAGGTATAAATAAATAATACAAAAGAGGGGGCCTTGCTTCTATGGATCAATGACAACTGTATCATAAACAGAAGAGTGTGATTAACCCAAACCTATGTATTTGAGGTAAAGAGGAAAAAAAGTCTTTAGATAATCAAGGAACCTACATATGGTTAAAAAAGAGAATGTTTTATTATTTCCATCTGATACAAAGTATTATGGGACTCTGTTATTTTAAATAATCAAATCTGAAAATCCACTTAACAGTACTCATAGATGACCATATTCTGAAAGCAAGGAATGGAAAAAAGGACCATTATCTACTTCTGAGAACGAGGACTAGCTAGCCCTCTTTCCCCTCATGTGTGTTATGTTACTTCTGGCACACTGACAGAGTGAGGGCAACAGTATCCATTTTATATTACATGTTAGAACATTTTAGTACTTTCTTATCATTCTGGCATGTCAGTGGATCATTTAGTGCATTTCCACTTTGAAGATCACTGTTCTAAAGGAGTATCAACCAATCTGATGAACTAATTTGAACATTGTAATGTGTGTGTGTTTATATGCAGCTCTCTATGTAAATGCATACATGCAATCATCCTTTTCTGAAAACTTTTCACATTACAATTGACCCTTGAACAACATACATTTGAATGGCACAGGTCCATTTATACATGAATTTTCTTCCGCCCCACCATACCAGAGACAGAGAGTCCAACTCCTCCTTCTCCTCAGCCTACTCAATGTGAAGATGATGAAGGTGAAGACTTTTTTGATCCACTGCCACTTAATGAGTAGTACATATATTTTCTCTTCCTTACGATTTTCTTAACATTTTCTTTTCTCTAGCTTACCTTATTGTAAGAATACCATATATAATACATATAACCTACAAACTATGTGTTAATTGACTGCTTATGTTATCAGTAAAGCTTCTGGTCAATGACAGGCTATTAGCAGTTAAGTTTTTGTGGGGCTCCAATGTTATATGCAAATTTTTTACTCGCTGGGGAGTCGGTGCCCTAACCTGTGTATTGTTCAAGGATCAACTGTAGGATTTTTTAGATAAGTACCAAAGAATATTTTATGCTATTTTCATTTGCAAATATCATCTTAAAAATACGCAGTTATTAGGAAGTGATTCAGAGACTCATAAGGAGAAAGACTGAAAGTGTATGTGAAAGAAACAGTGCAAATCAGAGAGTAAGAGGTGATCCTAACCAGAATATTCTCATGTTTCTTGTATACTTAGCACAGACAGCTCAAACCATGCTAAAAGGATAATTAATTCAGTACAGTTAACTGAGAGGTTTTTCTGTTATAGTAATATCCTGTTTACTTAACATCTTTTCTCCTTTCAGAATTTTGCAATAAATTCAGGGTATTAACTAGATAAATAAAAATGCAGACAGGCACACAAGTGCACACACACACACACACACACACACACAGAATAAGATAGTATCTTGAAGTATTTATCTTTGTGTTTTTTTTTTTATTTCTGCATGTCTCTGCAAATTAGAAACAAACACATTGCTTTGAATAGCGTTCAAATTGTAATAAAGGAAAGGCAAAGAAAACGAAACAGTTAAAGCACCTTTTCTCCCCAGACTAGGCTCTTGAAAGCGCAAAGTTTCAAACCTGAGCAGGATAGGGCATAGAGGTTTTGCTTCAGCAAAAGATTTAAAAATGTGTAGTGGGAGAAACAATCAATATTTGCCTGTGACATGGCTTGGCCGAGCTGCATCTAAACTAGCTCAAGTGGACAGCCACATTTAGAGAGCCAGGACAAGCATATGTCAACCCCACTGAAATCCAGAGAGGTGGTAGTGGCAAAGGGATTTAGGAGATTTTCATAGCACCTATACTTGAATGAGACATGACGGTGATAAAAACCTGCCCTGGCCAGGCGTGGTGACTCACACTTGTAATCCTAGCACTTTGGGAGGCCGAGGCGGCTGATCACAAGGTCAGGAGATCGAGACCATCTTGGCTAACACGGTGAAACCCCGTCTCTACTAAAAATACAAAAAATTAGCCAGGCGTGGTGGCGGGCGCCTGTAGTCCCAGCTACTACTCGGGAGGCTGAGGCAGGAGAATGGCGTGAACCCGGGAGACGGAGCTTGCAGTGAGCTGAGATCGCGCCACTGCACTCCAGCCTGGGCGACAGAGCCAGACTCCGTCTCAAAACAAACAAACAAACAAAAAACTTGCCCTGATGACATTTTTAGATTTATGTTCACATATAAATACCTGTGTGTTTGTGTGATGCACAAGTGGCCCATTCCCTTGATAGGGAGACTATGCAGAGCAAATGAGGCAGGTGCCATAATAATTGCTCTCTTCAGTATCTACCCCAACCTTTCCTACCTTTCCTCTTGACCACTAGATTGATAATCAGGGACAAGTCTTAGCATGACCCAACTGGAGAATCACTGGACCTGACAAGGAAGAAGAGAAACTGTGGGCCATAGGACCTGTAGGACTAGATAACATGTGTGCTCAAGAGTGGATTCTTAAGGTACTGCATTGAGGAGAATAGAACACAAAACTAGGAAATGGATATTTGGTCAATATAAGGCAGTTTCTCATGATTCAGAATTTAACAGCCTGGCAAGGACCCAAGGATAACAACTCATGTTGCCATAAGTGTATTAATTCATGATAGGATGGCACTGGGAAGCTTGGAAAAAGTGATGACCCACATTTAATGAAGGAGAAATGCCAGAATAATCATGCCAAATTATAAAGGAAAAGATTAAAAGTCTCAAAGAAGTAGTCATGCTGGAATATGTCTACTATATTAGACCAGAATATTTACTATGTTCCTTGGATTCCATAAAGAATACGCAGTTTATTTCCGGGTAAGGTGGCTCACACCTGTAATCCCAGCACTTTGGGAGGCCAGGGTGGGTGGATCACCTGAGGTCGGGAGTTCGAGACCAGCCTGACCAACATGGAGAAACCCCTTCTCTACCAAAAATATAAAATTAGTTAGGCGTGATGGTGCACGCCTGTAATCTCAGCTACTTGGACAGCTGAGGCAGGAGAATCACTTGAACCTGGGAGGTGGAGGTTGCGGTGAGTCGAGATTGCACCATTGCACTCCAGCATGGGCAACAAAGAGCAAAAATCTCTGTCTCAAAAAAAAATTACAAAAAAAAGAATACTCGGTTTATCAAATTGATCATTGAATGTGTTAGTGAGGAGGATATTGGTTCAGTACTGGCTCTCCAAGACTGACAGAAGGAGAGGGTGTTACAAAACTGTGCTCCCTGGTAGCAGCTGGATGATGGGATCACAGAATTTGAGAAGCCATGTGGCAGCACTTAGCTATCAGAAGCAACAGAGGTGGAATTACCTTCAAGGCAGCAAGATTACAGTGGCACCAAGGGGATGCTAACCTACAGAACTATATAATTGAAAGAGATCAGAAACAAATAGGAAGGGGACTGAAGTCACCCATCTCAGCGGAAAATCACCATCCTTGGCCAGTTTCCAGGGCTAGTTCTTAGACACAGAACCTGTCAACTTAAGGACAGTCCAGATATCCATGAGGAAGCACCCTGTGACACCATGATGAGTTTACACAGTAGTGATCACCTCAGTCTTTTTATAGAGAGACAGACTTAGGACCATTTACTTGAGTAACTGTACATTTGGATCTGCATCTGAGTTGCTTGTGATACCATGTGCCTCTATATGCTGTCATGGCATCCCTCTTATAGAAGAGATATATAAGGGTCAGGTTATAAATGAAATCTTTACATAGGTCCATCTTACCCTGATACTACTGGGTTCACCAACTGACCTGCTGGGCATTTCCCCAGTTTCTAAGTGTATGATCAGAATGGATATAGTGAGTTGTTGGCAAAACCCTTACCATTGGTCCCTGAACCTGTGGAGTAAGAGCTATTGTAGTGGGAGAGAGCAAGGAAAGGCCCTTGAAACAGTCCCAGTTTACTAACCAAGGTAACAAATCAAAACCAACAGATGATTCCAGAGGAGCATGCCAAAGACTATACTACCTTCAAAAACTTAAAGGACTGAAAGGATGTTGATTGGGATGGTGATTACCCAAATGTAATATATTTGTCAAATCTCATCAACTTATAATATGTGCATTTTTTGTATATTAAATTATGGTAATAAAGTTGATTTAAACAAAGCAAAACAAAACTAACTTTTTATAGCTAGTCAGCCTGTGTGAAAGATAACTGTTTCCAATACATTATGTTGAACCGTTCTCTTTTGGTACAACTTGTGTTTTTTAATGTCCCTCAAAAACTGCTAAAGTTCCCAGAATTAAGCTAACTGTGGAAGTTTGTGGTATAAATGGAGAAGCTGTGAAGACAATCCCCAGGTTTAAAAAATCAAACAATGTAGAAACCTATCTTTCAGTTCAGATTTTAGTGTTAACAATACTAGTTTCAGTAAAATACCTCTAGTATCCTCATCTAAAAGAAAAAGCACAAACACAGAGTTTAAGGATGGAGGAAGCAACTGTGGACGTTTGATTCCGGTTGCAAATGTCTGTGAAGATCTAACTGTATTAGCAGTGTTATTTAAATTGTTCCAGTTTAATAATTGAGATATAAATTAATGAAGATTTGATAACTTTGTTATCCACCTAAGGCCTATTAACTTTAGTGCATGATTTTCTACAATACAAATTTTTAAAGAATATATATAGCATTTGCAACAGAAAGATCTGTTCTAAAATCTTCAACCACGTTTTTTCTTCTTTCAATAGCAATAAGTGGTTCTTTAGCAGCATTTTCAGTTTCATTTTATATGAATAAAGTTACTAATAAGTAGGTTCTTTATAAAATCAGTTATATTTTGCATGGTCTATAAATATTTCAGTTGCATAAGTGACCTGAGAAGATCTAAGTCTTTATCACTATCTAGATATCAGATATCATTCAATGCTAGATTTAGTTAAAAAAAAAAAAAAAGCCCTGTACTGAACACGTGAGACTTTTGATTTCTTTTTTTTTTTTTTTTTGAGACAGAGTCTCGCTCTGTCGCCCAGGCTGGAGTGCAGTGGCGTGATCTCGGCTCACTGCAAGCTCCGCCTCCCAGGTTTGCACCATTCTCCTGCCTCAGCCTCCCGAGTAGCTGGGACTACAGGCCTCCGCCACCACGCCCGGCTAATTTTTTGTATGTTTAGTAGAGACGGGGTTTCACCTTGTTAGCCAGGACGGTCTCGATCTCCTGACCTCGTGATCCGCCCGCCTCGGCCTCCCAAAGTGCTGGCATTACAAGAGTGAGCCACCGCACCCCGCCTTTTGATTTCTTTACTTGCTGTCAGCCCAGCCCAGAATACAGTCATTTTGTGATGCATGTAAATTACTTTTGTGTCTTTCTCCATCTTTTAATTAGGCTATTGCCTTTATAGTAATAGTATGATTGCAGAAACTGTAATTTTTGAAGTGCAGAAAACTGTTAATGCAATTAGCAAAAAAAAAATTAGTATACTTGCATGCCCATAAGTTTTGTCTAAAATCTTTTCAGTATACATTACATCTTATTTTATTTCATAGACTTAATTTTTGTCCTAGTTATAGATTGCATTATGCATTTGAGAATGAAAGGCAACCTTATGTTAGTAGTTATTCTTTCTCATATCTTTTCATGATGTTATGAATTTACATTGAATAAAAATAGAGCCAATTGTTTTACCCTATGGTTTCTTTCCATATTGTAATATGTTTTAACATAGATCACAATTAAAGTCTACTGTGCTTCATAATATTCCTTGATGCCAGCTGTTCACCATCAATAAAATGGCAGTTTCTTCTTATTTCAGTGATTTCTTCTTAAATTTTTCTCCTTGAATTTGTGAAATTCTGAATAACAAAAGTGATACACGCAAATTAATGCTTTCACATTGGTAGTATCTGGTCAACAGGAGTCTCTAAAATGAAGAATGAACCCAGCCCAGTGTCAAAACCAATTATAGTTGAGGAACTTTTCACAGACACACCTAATTTAGCACTTCTTACTTGATATTTAAATGAGCTGTCTGAGACACATTTCTGATGAAATGTCTCTGTGATTATTTGAGAAAACTGAAGACTTTACTCTGGTAGCTCCATCATTCCTGTAATTGTTTTTGCACATCAGAACTAATTCCCTATTTTGAACTCAACAAATGCCAGTTTTTAGAGCTATGTAATGAAGGAAACAAGTTCAAACTTTATTTCCTCCTTTAATGCAATCAGAGGTTATGTTTGTTTAGAAAGCTAACATCTATCCAGATTATACACGCGCCACCAGTGTCAGGCCAAAAAACACAGGCCCAAAACCACTCATTCCATAACTCCCTCATTTTCTGACCTATGGCTGTTATTGTAGGAATTGAATCTATCAAGAAGTTGCCTCTGGTACAGTCAGAGAATATCATGGCACCTTGTGCAATAATTTGCAAACAGTGGTTTGAGAGAAGTTGTACGAAAAAAATACATTCCAAACCTTGACCTCCCTACGTTGTCACAGTGAATGTTTGGCTGGGCTTAGTTCCAAAAAAGCAAAAGAAGTGCATCTGAGAGCTAGGTGAGGTTGGGAAAACATGCTTGGCAGCTAATGATGAAGGAGAGTAACCTTCAGTCTTTGGCTTCAGGCACATCTGAGGTGAAGTCTCGGCTCATCCGTCTAGCATGTGATCTTGTGCAACATATAACCCTCTTTAAAATTCTATCTTTATCCATAAAATTTGGAATTTAATAGTAATTGCCTCATTTGGTTGTGTTGACTCAGAAAAGGTCCTCAGTAAGTGTTTTTTGAATTAATGAATTTAAATACATAATGACAGAATTTGCAAAGTGACAGACATGTTTAATTGTTTTTTTATTATTGTGTTTATTGATCTTATATTTGTGGTTATTCATAAAGTTTTACTTGGTCTCAGAACAAAATGGATAAGATAAAATGAATATCTTGTTTCAGAATTAGTCAATGCTCCACAGTAGAAATAGCTGTTGTTACTATACTGCTGGGTACAAGGACAGAATAAAATACCCACTTAGCCATTTTAGGAAGATGCTCCTCAAATTCCGAAGAGGCTTGGAAAACAGAACCCAGTTTTGATCCTTCTCCTTGGACAGTCAAACTGGAGAATGGTGATGGGTCCCTGTGAGTTTATTTTAACCTGAGTTTCCTCCAAAGGACATTTCAGAGAGTACGACATAAATCTGCGTACCGTGTTTCCCTTTCTGCTGCTTAGAGAAGCCTTTGGCATGGCTAAGCATTTGCAAAGTACCTACTCTGATGGCCTTAGAGGGAATGTATGTAGGTATTGACTTGTGGCTGTTAAAATATTCAACATATTCAACTAGTTCAGCTATATTTAATATGTTCATAAAATTTAAGGTGACATTATTTTCAAAAAGAAAATTTAGAAATCTAGGTCAACATTTTAGTAATCTTAAGTCAAAGTCTTAAAAAATAGATTAACCTGGTAAATTCTAAAGGCATACAGCTCTTTCAGATTTTAAGAGACATATACAAAGTTCAGAACATTTTAAATGAAAAATTGACACTGTGACTAAATGAAAATAAGAATAATAATAACATTAATATAATGGATAGCATTTATCCATAATATAATGGATAGCATTTTTATAAGACATCTGGGCAACACAAGACTCAAATACTCAAATTTTTCTTTAAAGATATTTTAATAAGACAGGCAAAATAAAATATGTTTATTATAGGAAGCCTAATGATTAATTAATTTCATATTTTCTTTGGAAAAATATTTTTTCATTTATTTCTGCTACAGCTGAAAGATATATTTATGTTAACCTTCTCCTGGCTTAGTCCTATGGGCTCCATGGGCATTATTTGCTTGGAGTGGTAGAGGCCAAAGGTGGGGCAATGTCACTTGTGGAACTCATCTTGCAAACTCATTGGCAAGTGAGGGGAATTCAGCCAGCGGCCTTTCTTACTCCTGTTCTTCCATGCAACCACTAGATCATTCTCTTCTTTTTAAACTATTTAAAAAATACCTACTCATATATACAAATCCCTGCTACCTTAATAATGTTTGATTGCTTCATTTGTCTTCCCATGCTCTTCTCTCTTCTAACAGTCATTCATGGTATTTGAAAATGACTCAAACGGAATACATTTAAGTATTGCTTTGTGGCTCAACAAAACAATGCCTCTCTGTCTGTTCTTCTTTTGCTGTGTTTGACAAAAAGACAATATACATATTTGTATGCACACAGTTACATTCGTCGTGTATTTCTAAACCCTCACTCATTCCTCTTTTACTTGAAACTATTCAAATTTACCTAAGCATAATATGGAAGACTTTTCTTTCCCTGTCTTTAAGCTCCTTTCATCAAAAAGAGAAGAAATAGTGATGGCTTGAAATAATGTGATGGTAACAAAAGGAAAGAGAAAAGTAATCAGCATTATTATTAATAGATTAGTTTGAAGGATATGTATACACACACATGTATGTGTGTATCTATCTCTACACATTATATATATAGATGCTTTTCAATGTCACTTTTTAACTATACTTTCTATGAGTAAGTAAAGTTGACAGATGCCAAGTAAATATTAGGTATGTGACATCCCAGTAGGCTTAGGGTACTAGAGTAATTTGAGAGTGCTATGGAAATATGTGTAATCACAATAAATTTACGTAGGTCAAAAGTTTATCAAGAT
The DNA here is from genome assembly GCF_006542625.1 of Nomascus leucogenys. NCBI lineage: Eukaryota > Metazoa > Chordata > Mammalia > Primates > Hylobatidae > Nomascus > Nomascus leucogenys. The sequence goes on along the minus strand of NC_044387.1, from coordinate 32,001,535 downwards.
TAAAGGTAAAACATATTTGACTGGGTCAAAAATGTTTACATTTAATGACGACATAGACAAATTGGATGTGGGAAAATGGAACAGAAGAAAAGATAGAAGAGCCTGCAATTTTATAACATGGATATTTTGGGGACTTTTAAATAAAACTCTACTCTTATGTTTATATCAAATTCATGTGTATGTACCCAAAACATAGAGCTCTACAACAATTTTATTTGATTTTGCTTCCTTTCCTTATAAAAACTTCCATTCTGTATGTGTCACACACCATTTTTTTCCTTCTGTATTAACCTTCTGGGAGAAGAGATTGAATTAATAAATTGCATCCTCATCACCTAGTGACTCTTTTCTGCATTCCTTCAGAAAACTTTAGTCTTATTTACATATTAAATCATGAAAAAATAAGAGAAGCAAATGCAGTGGGAATATGGATTATAGAACATACTTTAGGAGAAGAAAACCTTCAGATTAAGTAAGTCTTATTATACTTATGTGTTTGGGGAAAGTGAAGAGTCTTCAAATATAAAAATATAATTTCTTCTATATTTAATTTAGATAATATCAGTCCAACAAATTGAATTTAGAGAAATGGTCTTATTTGAGAAGTTTACTTCAGTACTTAAGTTGCTCATTCATTCATTTCTTCAATAAAGTTTTTTTGGTGTTTTTTTTTTTTACACCAACTATATGCTTAGTAATGTCCTAGATCTTTGGAGTGAAAGAGAGATCTATTCTTTTATACAGCTTATAATGTAGTGGAAGAGACAGACAATAAGCAAACAAAAATAATTTCACATAGTGATCAGTGCTATTAAGAATAGTAAAGTAATTATAGCTAGATAGAATACTTTTTAGTGTTCTATAGCACTGTAGGATAACTATAGCTAACAATAATATATTATATGGTCTCAAATATCTAGAAGGAAGATATTGAATATTCCCAACACAAATAATAAATGTTTGATATGATGGATATGCTAATCTGACTTGTTCACTATACATTATGTGCATTGAAACACCACTGTGTATCCCATAAATATGTATACTTATCATATGTCAATTAAACAAATGAAGAATAGAAAAGAAAAAAAGAATAGTAAAGTAGGTGCAAGGATAGAGAGTGAAACTGGAAATGTCTATTTTAGATGAGATGATCAGGAGAGGTTTTCTGAGGAAGGAGTATTTAAGCAGAGGCTTGCATAAAGTGAAGGAGAGAGCCATGGGAATGTTTAACAGAAGGGTAATCTAAGCAGGGAAAGGAGAATTTTAAAAGCATTATATTGGGTAAAGTTTGGCACACTTGACAAAAAAGAGCTCAGTGTGATTAGTGCTGAGTAATAGAAGGAAAGAGTGGAAGAAGACAAGATTTGAGTGTAGCCTTGGTGAAATATCAAAGAAGATCTTATAAGCCCTAAGAAACAAATTGTATCCTATTTTGAGTGAGAAAGAAAGCCCTTAGACGTTTTGAGAAAAACGAGTAACAAAATCTAATATTCAAATATTTTATCTGTTCCTTCCTTTCTTTTTGTGGTATTCCCATTATTCATATTTTGCACTTCTGTAATTGTCCTACAGTTCTTGGGTATTCTGTTTTTTTTTCTCTTTTTTTTTCTCTTTGCTTTTCAGTTTGGAAAGTTTCTATTGACATACGTTCAAACTCAGTGATTCTTTCTTAAGTCACGTATAGTCTATTGATGAGCCCATCAAAGGCATTCTTCATTTCATTTATTGTGATATTGATTTCTAGTATTTCCTTTAAATCTTTCTTAGAATTTCCATCTCTCTGCTTTCATTACCCAGTTGTTTTTGTGTGTTATTAACTTTTTCCGTTGGGGTATGTGGTGTATTAGACAGAGTTGTTTAAAATTCCCAGTATAATTTCAAAATCTGCCATAGTTGACTGGTTCTGAAGTAGGCTTTTTTGTCTCTTCAGACTGTGCCTTTTTTTTTTTTTTTTTGCCTTTGGCATGCCTTATAACTTTATGTTGACAGCCAGACATGATGTATTTGGCAAAAACAAAACAAAACAAACAAAAAAACACAACAACAACAAAACAAACTGGAATGAATAGACCTTTAGTGCAAATTTTTATGTTTATCTGACTAGGAGTCAGACTTCTTAGTGTTTGCTGTAGTGAAAATTTCCTCTAGTATTCTTGTTTTTGTCTCCTCTGTTGACTTTGAGTTTTCTTAGAGACTTCTTCTTAAATAGGGTGTGAGGCTTAATTCTTTCTTTTCCTTCCCTCCCTCCCTCCCTCCCTCTCTTCTTTCTTGCTTTCTCTTTTCTTTTCTGCTGTAATCCCTGTTATACAAGTGCCATATTGGTTCAGTGGAAAGGTGCAGGAGGAGGAGGAGTATTCTGTATTCTGTGATTAGGTCTCTGTCTTCTTTTGAGCCTATATTCCTGGTTTGTGATCTTCACAATTGTTTCTGAGGTTTCCTCCCCACATCTCTTGGGCTGGAGGGATCAGGAGTTGAGGTGGAGTTGGGGTATTTTTCTTCTCTCACATGGAACACTAGAAGGGGACTAGTGTTGAGTGCTTCCATTTCCCCATATTGAAGGATATAGGGCTGAAGTTGGGTATTTCCTTTCCTCTAAGCTAGTTAAACTCTGGCAAAAATAATTTCCCTTGAGGGCAAGCTATACTAAAGAGATCAGAGCTCTTAGTGCATTTCAGAATGGTTATTTGTCTCCTCCTTGTGCTAGAAGAACAAGGATAGTTTACTCTGATCTTCACAGTAAGAACTTCCTGAGGCTCTAGGAGGAAAAACTCATGAAAGTCTGATTTCCCCTGATAATCCCCTCACTTTTTGGAATTTTTAACTCTCTAGCTTGTCCACAGTGAGCCTCCAGCATTTGACCAACTATAGGTTAAGTGTTTCTACTGGTATTGACTCCAGGTCAAAATGAAAGACAGGGGAATAAAGAGAAGCACAGCTTGCTACTTTTCCTCCTGGTAAGCTGTGCTTCTCTTTATTCACTGTTTTCCATTTTGGGGGACAGCAGTTTGTCTTGGACATCAGTTTTTCATGGATCTAAGATTTGTTAATTTACAATTTTACAATTTTTGTGTGTGTATGTGAGGATGGGAGGGACAGCTTTCAAGTTCTTTATATATTGGATCAGAAATGAAAGTCTCCCAATGTTTTCAACATAATATGGAAATCAATTCATCTTGCCTCCAAAGAGTAGAGCTCATGGCTAGGGAACAGGGCAGAAAGAAAACATAGTTTTCTCTCTAATCTCCTTAGTAATATTTGAACACTGTAGTATGTGACTGTATTAACTATTTTAAAATGTTTAATAAAATAAACTATATGGATAGTTTATTTTTATGAAAACATCTTTGTTTATGAGGAAAACTCAATTGTTTATATGTTGAGATTTACGTGTGATTAAAACAAATATAGCCCATTAAAATACCAAGTCATTTTAATAATGTAGAGTTTTGAATTGGTTATACAAAATTTTGAATAAAGAAGATCTTCAATATAAATACAGGTAAATGGTAGAATTATAACCAGGATTGTGTGTTTGGTAGTTTCAAGTTGAATCAACTTGGTTGAATTGATTTAGTGACTTTTGATTCTTGCAGGATTAACTCGTTAAACTTCCTTTGAAATTTTGGTTTTGTCCTATTCCAGACTGCAAAATCTATATGCCAAACAAAACCAGAACCTTTTAAAAAGACTCTATTGAATTTCCTGTGCACTTGTGAATGTCTGTGGTTTTTATCATCAAACCACAAAAAAAGGAGGATTAAGATATGTGGACCTTGCAATGATGGTGAAAACTTCACATTAATTATGGATGAAAGACTTAGCAGAACTGAGCAAGTTCAGATTAAGTTTGGCAAATTTATTGTTATTTTCCAGAAAACTAGCCAAGTATTACAGGGTGGGGGTTACCCATTCTCTCCCCTCTACCACCACATGTTTCCCTTTGCATCAATTATGTCACTGAGATTTTGGCAATTTCGCTCTGGATTTATGGGACTTGGAAAGAAGGCTAATGACTGCAGCCTCTTGGGCTCTCTTTTCTGTGGAAGCATTCTCCTTGAAGTTGTCATTTTAAAATATCCTATTGCTGGTATCTGCCTCTTGTACTTAATCTCACCCTTGAAACATCCCAGATCTTGTGATGTGGCTAGCTCTCAGAAAAATATTGCTGCTGCTAGATAGCCAAGAACCTTTAATATTGATATAATATTTTCCTAATAGTCATTGCCTGTTCTAAAACATTACGAAAATATATTTCAGTATATGAAACTTTTCTATAGTCCTAGTATCATCTATAGTTCAGTCTTTATCACCCCACATGGCAACAACTATGGATATTGACATTTGGAAGATAGTTGAGTTCAGATCTGGATTTTTACCTCCCTTACCTGCTGTGCAAACTTAGAAAATTGCTACACATTTCTGACCATCACTTTCTCTAGAAGAAATTGGGTTTAATCAATTCATAACAGTCAGACTCCTGGGAAAAAAGAAGCATATTCAATAGTGTTAAAGAAAGCAAATTTAATGAAGAGGCTCTTTACAAGGTTGTGAGCAGAGTTCAAAGGAAACCAGCAATTGAGAATGGAAAAGCCCAGGGTCAGCACCACCAGGAACACACTATTATGTCTATACCTGAAGAGGCAAGGAAAGGGCATGGTTACCAGAACCAAGCAAGAATGCTGCTACAGGAGAAGGTTATCCAGTAGGAGCTAAATAAATGGAAATACAATATGTGCAATGTATTTAGAAAAATAAAACTAGTACAGAGGCATAAAATTGTGTTTAAGCAACTAAAATATTCATAGAGGAGAAAAGTAAAATTTGGAAAGATGTCAACAATTGGGCACTGGTGATAGGAATAACCGTTTTTTTCTTAGAAAAGAGAAATAACAAGGGAATTTACCCAGAATTTATTTAAATGTTATACAAATTAAAATTTAAAAAACTGTGATATAACAAACCAAAGGAAAATAACTATACTTCTGAAACAAACTTAAATGTATAAAAGAAGTCACTATATGATTAAAAAAAAAAAACTTCTGAGAGGAAGATGAATTTTTCAATAAATATTGCTTAGAAAGTTGGCCAAGAGTTTGGGAAAGATTGGACGCTACTTTTAATATACAATAAAATAAAGAAACGTCTAAATAAATAACAAAGTCTTGGAAACAACGAATTCTATATAATCAACACAAAATATTTGCGAGTATAGAATTGAGCTGATGCTATTTTTGTTATCCTTTCATTTTTTGAAGATTTTATGTATTTTCTGCTTCCCATTATACTCTATTCCTTGGTGCTTGAGTTATTTAGAAATGTGTCTTTTCTTTATTATTTTAGTATAATTTTTACAAAGTATACATTTTTGTTTCCACTTTATTTATGATTTAGTCAGAGAATGTTTTTGTATATTATGTATTTTTAAAAACTAATTGAAACAATTTATAGGCTAGTTGTGGTTAATTTTTTTTAATGCTGCCTGAATAATTTATGGTCAAGTATTCAAAAGCAAATGCAACAAAACCAAAAAAAGACAAATGGGACCTTTTTAAACGGAAAAGTCTGCACAGCCAAAGGAACAATCCACATAGTAAACAGATAACCTATAGAATGGGAAAAACATATTTTCAAACTATGCATCAAAAAAAGAGCTAATACCCAGATGATATGGTTTGGCTCTGTGTCCCCACTCAAATCTCATCTCAAATTGTAATCGCCATGTGTCAAGGGAGGAACCTGGTGGGAGGTAACTGGATCATGGGGCGGTTTCCCCCATGCTGTTCTTGTGATGGTGGGGGGAGTTCTTATGAGATCTTCATGGTTTAAAAGTGGCAGTTTCCCCTGTGCTCTCTTTTTTCTCCTGCTGCCATGTAAGGAAGGTGCCTTCTTCCCTTTTGCCTTCCACCATAATTGTAAGTTTCCTGAGACCTGCCCCGCCACGTGGGACTGTGAGTTAATTAAACCTCTTTTATTTACAAATAACCCAGTCTCAAGTAGTATCTTTATAGTAGTGTGAAAACTGACTAATACACTGGAATCTACAAGGAGCTCAAACAACTTAACAATGACAACAAAATAAGCCCATTAAAGAGTGGGCAAAAGATGTGAACATTTTTCAAAAGAAGACATACAAGTGACCAAGAAACATATGTAAAAAAATGCATAACATCACCAATCATCAGAGAAATGCAAATGAAAACCACTATGAGATACCATCTGACACCAATTAGAATGGCGATTATTAAAAAGTCATAAATCAACAGTTATTGGTGAGGATGCAGAGCAAAGGAAACGCTTATATGCTGTTGGTGGGAATGTACACTAGTATAACCCTCCTACTGGATATATACCTAAAGGGAAAGAAATCATTCTATTAAGAAGACATCTCTACTTTTATGTTTATCACAATACTATTCATAATAGCAAAGATATGGAATCAACCTAAGTGTCCATCAATGGAGAATTGGATTAAAATATATTCTATATATATATATACACACACATATATACATATATATATATACATACATATGTATATGTATGTCAAATACCACATGCTCTCACTTACAAGTGAGAGCTAAACAATGGGTACACATGGACAGAGTGGAATAACAGACACTGAAGACTACAAAAGGTGGGAGAGTGAAAGAGGGGCAAAGTTTGAAAGTTACCTATTGGGTAAAATATTCACTATTTGGACAATGAGTACACTAGAAGCCCAGACTCCACCACTCTATAATATATGCATGTAAGAAATCTGCATATATTAACCCCAGAAATAAAAATTTAAAAATGATAAAATTTTTAAACATGCTGCCTGAGTACTTGAAAGACTATATTCTCCATTTTTTGGGCAATTTGCTCTTTGTATTTATTGTTTCAAAAATCTTTTAATGGGGGTGTAGAAGTCTTCAAAGGTTAATTAGGTAAGAATTGATTTTTCAGTTTCTCGAATTTTGTATGTATTCTTTCCTCAAATCTAACTCCCTGATAACTTATTAGAAAGGTTATTATGCATCGTTTCGTTGCCTTTTGTCATCTCCTCTTTACCTATTGATATGATTTGGTTGTGTCCCCACCCAAATCTCATCTTGAATTGTAAGTCCCACAATTCCCACATCTCATGGAAGGGACCCAGTGGGAGGTAATTGGCTCATGGAGGGGCAGGTCTTTCTCATGTTGTTTTCGTGACAGTGAATATGTTTCACGAGATCTGATGGTTTTATAATGAGCTGCACAAGCTCTCTCTCTTTACCTGCTGCCATCCATGTAAGATGTGACTTGCTCATCCTTGCCTTCTGCCTTGATTGTGAGGCCTCCCCAGCCATGCAGAACTCTAAGTCCCTTAAACCTTTTTCTCAGTAAGTTGCCCAGTCTCGGGTATGTCTTTATCATCTGAGTGAAAATGGACTAATATACCTATCTTTTGTTTTCCTCTGCAAAGTCATACCTCTCACCAATCTAAGTCTTGCTATTGTGCAATGCTCTGCGTGAAAAACTTCCAAAGTAATATTTGGAAATATCAGTGCTGGTGTTGAAAAAGGAAATGATTTTAGTTCCTGCATAATAAGTACTTTTGAAAGACAAGCAGTGTTTGGCCAGGCGCGGTGGCTTACCCCTGTAATCCCAGCATTTTGGGAGGCCAAGGCGGGCAGATCACGAGGTCCAGCCTGGCCAACATGGTGAAACCCAGTCTTTACTAAAAATACAAAAAAAATTAACTGGGCGTGGTGGTGTGTGCCTGTAATCCCAGCTACTTGGGAGACTGAGGCAGGAGAATCGTTTGAACCCCGGAGGCAGACATTGCAGTGAGCCAAGATCACTGCAAGAGCCATTGCACTCCAGCTTGGGTAACAGGGCAAGACTCCATCTCAAAAAAAAAAAAAAAAAAGACAAGTAGTTTTCAAATTAATTTCTGAAAACAAAATATAAGTATTATATATATAAATATATATTATATTGTTTATATAACTATATAGATATATATTTCATTCACACACCTAGCATATGCATTTTTAATCAACCAAAAGAAAAACAAAAGTCTCCATGTACAAATGAAAAAAATCCAAAGTGTTGACACAGGCATAACTAATATCAACTACATTTACATACAGCTGTATAAGCTCAAGAAAGCTCTTCTATATGTATACGCAAAAGTTATTTATTATGAGATCTATATACATTTATTCCCTCAGAAGCCTTTAGTGCCACCTCTAGGTAAAGACACCAATACTTCATTTACATATCTTATAAAAATAAAAAGACTGTTTCCAGGATTGACAATACTGTGCATCCTATATTCAGACCATGTAGTTGCTACTGAATATAAGTTTTGTTAAAAGACAAAACTGTTAAAAATAACTATAGCTACAATAATGTGCTAAGTGATACATAGTATAAAAAGATGCAAATTGTAACATCAAAACAAAAAATGTAACACCAAAAACAAAAACATCAATAACATAACATCAAAAACCTATAACCGCTATATATATAGTGGTTATTTTTATAAATGTATATGTAATATAGTGGTTATATTATATATATACACACATAATATAGTGGTTATGTATAATATATATTAATGTCCACTGTTGAACATATATAATATATATATATGTAGTGTCTTCTTGCTGTTTTCGTTTGTGATTCAACAGTTTTTTGTAGTACTATGCTTTGATTCATTTGCCTATAATAATGTTTTAAGTTGATAATGACTTAATTTCTGTTGCATATAAAAAGCTCTAGACTTTTACTTTTCCCCTACTACATTTTATAATTTTATGTCACAATTTGCATCTTTTTATATTGTTTATAACTTAGCAAATTATTATAGCTATATACAATAAAAGCATAGTACTGCAGAACACTACTGAATCACAAAGGAAGACAGAAAGAGAGAAAGAAAGGAACCAAAGAAATACAAGCAGCCAACAGGAAACAATTAACAAAATGGCAATAATAAGTTTTTAATCTATTTGTAGTAACTTTAAATGTAATGGATTAAATTATCCAATCAAAAGACATAGAGTGGCTGAATAAATAAAAAATAAGATCCAACTATATGCTGCCTATGAGACTCACTTTCGCTTTAAGGATGTGCATAGGCTGAACGTAAAGGGATTAAAAAAAAATTTCATGCAAATGGCAACCAAAAGGGAGGAGAGGTGGGCACATACATCAGAAAAAAATAGGCCTTAAGTAAACAGCTGTCAGAAAAGACAAAGACTTTCATTATATAATGAGAAAGGAGTCAATTCACAATTGTAAATATATTTGCACCCAACATTAGAGCACCTAAATATATAAAGCAAATATTAACAGAACTGAAGGGAGAAACAAGTAATACAACCATAGTAGAAGAGTTTAAATCTATTTTTTAACAATGAATAGACCCTCCAGACCGAAAATCAATAAGGAAAATGCAGACACGAGTAGAACAATAGATCAAATGAACCTAACAGATCTGTGCAGATCATCCCATACAACAGCAGCAGAATATATATTCTCAAGTGCACACAAAACATTATATTAATTATATTTGGGCCACAAAATAGAACAGTTATTATGCATTCTCTCTTTTGCCTTTTGTCATCTCCTCTTTAACTACCTTCTTTTTTCCTCTCCAAAGGAAATTAAGAAATTTAAGAAGATTGAAATCATATCAAATATCTTTTCTGACTACAATGGTATAAAACTAAAAATCAATTACAGAAAGAATATTGGAGAATTCACAACATGTGGAAATTAAACAACATGTTCCTGAAAAACCAATGGATCAAAAAAGAAGTGAAAAAAAGTGAAACAAATTTGAAATAAACAAAATGAAAACATAATATGCCAAAACTTATGAAATGCAGTTAAAGCAGTTCTAAGAAGAAAGTTCGTAGCAATAAAAAAGAAAAGCAGTCAAATAGGAAACCTAAATCTATGCCTTGAAGACCTAGAGAAAAAGAACAAAGTGCAGGATATGGTGGCTCACATCTGTAATCCCAGCACTTTGGGATACTGAGGTGGGCGGATTGCCTGAAGTCAGGAGTTCGAGACAAGCCTGGCCAACATGGTGAAACCCCATCTCTACTGAAAATACAAACATTACCTTGGCATGGTGGTGGGCACCTGTAATCCCAGGTACTTGGGAGACTGAGGCAGTAGAATGGCTTGAACCCAGGAGGTGGAGGTTGCAGGGAGCCAAGGCCATTCTGGTGACGTCTCAGACAAAAATGAAAAACATGATATTGGACAATGAAGAAATAGTGATCCTTGTTATCATGTGGCAAAGAGTATGGCTGAATTATGTTCATGCCCTACTGTTTTGTGGTAGAACTTATAAGCAATGAAATTCAATATGTGGCTGGGGAAATATCCATGCAAAGTGTTAAAGAAGCAGCCTGGTTTCTCTTGACTGCTTCTTATAAAATGCCAGAAGAAAGAAATGAGTTGAAGACATAGTTGTTAATCAAAAGGGAAGCAGAATTTTAAAGTTTGAAAATTTCTAAGTCTAGCCATATTGGAAAAAATGAGAAAGTCTGTTTATGTGAGAATAAGGGTTTGGCCAAGTGTATTAGGGTTCCCTAGAGGGACAGAACTAATAGGACATGTATATATATGTATACAGGGGAGTTTACATATATATATACATATATATACAGGGGAGTTTATTAAGTATCAACTTACATGATCCCAAGGTCCCACAATAGGCTGGCAGAAGTAATTAACAGTAGGTCCTGGCTTTGGTTGAGAATTAGATGGTTACAGGAGTGCTTGGTTTGGCCCTTTGTGGAGCCTCCAGTTGATTATTGTGTAGGGAGGGTACAGCCACAGTTTTGCCATAAAGATATTTTTGTTGTTGTTGACTGTGATCAGTTCTCCAGGAAGCAATAGCTCTGGTTTCTTCATTCAGGGCCCTCACTATTTCAACTCTATACCCATTAGGCTCAAGGCCATTTTAAGAGGCAAGATTGAATACACAAGCTCAAGTTTCATTGAGAATGTTATCAATGACAGTAAAATTTCCTGACTCTGTTTTATCTCCTCCATGTTAAATAAAGCATGCTAATAGTGATATGGACAGTGAAGCCCAGGCTGAGGTGGTCTCAGATGGAGATGAGGAACTTATTGTGAACTGGAACAAAGGTCACTCTTGTTGTGCTTTAGCAAAGAGACTGGTGGCATTTTGTCCCTGCCCTAGAGATCTTTGGAACTTTGAACTTCAGAGAAATGATTTAGGATATCTGGTGGGAGAAATTTCTAAACAGCAAAGCATTCAAGATGTGACCTGAGTGCTCTTAAAAGCATTCAGTTATAAGTATTCACAAAGAGATGGTTTGAAATTGGAACTTATGTTTAAAAAAGAAGCAGAGCAAAGAAGTTTGGAAAATTTGCAGTGTAACATTGCAATAGAAATGAAAATCCCATTTTCTGGGAGAAATTCAATTTGGCTACAAAAATTTGCATAAGTAATAAGGAGCTGAATGTTAATCACCAAGACAACAGGGAAAATGTCTCCAGAGCATGTCAGAGATACTGGTGGCAGCCCTTCTCATCACAGGCATGGAGGCCTAGGAGGGAAAAATAGCTTCATGGGCCAGACCTAGGGCCCCACTGCTGCTTTGTGCAGCCTTGGGACTTGATGCCCTGTGTCCCAGCTGTGGCTAAAAGAAGACAAGGTACAGCTTGAGCCATTGCTTCAGAGGGTGCATGTCATATTAGACCACGGTTTTCTTTCTGCTGGTGAAGGCTGGATTAACCCTTAATGATTCCTAAGGTTAGTCACAAATGTAGAGGCAAAAGAAGACTGGCATCTTTAATACAGAGAAAGTTGACAAGTCCAGAGAGGAACAAGGTAAGCAAACATTATGGAATTATGTTTGTAGAAAGAAGATAGGAAAATGTAAAATCCATCATATTACATGATTGAGAAACCTGCAAATGAAGATTGCATGACGATAATATAATTTGTTTTCTTTTTTCTTTTTCTCTTTTTTTTGGCCAGGATGCCGACAGAAGATAGTTTTCATACTAAAGATAAAAAGCTAAAGTATGAAGATTCAAAAATCCTCATACTTAGGCACAATGAAATTGCAAACTTGCACATTTCCTTATACAGGTGAACACATGATTGGATAATACTTAATCATGTGAAAACAAAATACCCTATAAGACTAACAAAATAATGTATTTCTGAGTGCATTTGTGAGATGTGCACTTGTGCTTTGTCAGTTACTCTAAGTGTTTGCTGCAGTTCAGTAAATCAAAGTGACACTGATAAATGTAACATTGCTGGCTTTGGGGAAAGAAAACAAAATGAAACAAAACAAACTTAAAAATATATAGTTATTAGTGTATTCTCACCCAATCCACCTCTCTAAATGTTTTGAGATAATAGCATTTAAGGAAATATTTTAGTTTTGGCTTGGGAAAGGGCAGAGGTATAGAAGTTTATCTAAGAAAGAATGGGGAGTGGTCTGTTTGCCTCAGGCCAATAGGGTGCATTTGATTAGAGGGGAAAGAAACCAACAACAAAACAGCCTTTAGATAGCTTTCCTGGAGTGTTGACTACCCATACTAAATCATCAACACCTCACTGCACACCATTGCCGGGAGAGAAGAAAACATCCTTCTCTTTCATTTTTTTTCCTTTAAAAGGCCAAACATGCTGTCTTTGGATTGAGTTCAATCCTGCTTTAATTCATTAAAAAGTGAAACAAAATCACCATTTACATCCTTGACAGCTGGCAGGTTTTATGTGTTCTTACTACCCCTGCCAAGTAGCAAAGATTTCATTCAATTCAGTCACGGATCCTTGGAGATCTCCAAGTGTGGAGCCCAACAAAACACAGTGGTAACAATGACACAGAAACCTGAGGGCATGGGGTATTATGCCAATGCACCGGTGTGTAGGAAGTCATAACTTTTAAAAACTTCAAATAGAAACTACAACAAAAGCTTTGAGAGGGCCCAGATCATGGGAAGTTTCGGTACCAGTTGGGGTAGAAGTGTATTAAAACGTTATTGATTCTCTTTAATATGATTCTAGCTATCTAAAGTAAGAAATGTATTTTGAAGAGCACATAATAAAAAGAAGTTGATAACTCAATTATCTTTCATCTTAAAAAAATACATAGAGAAATGGAACTTGTAAATAAAATTGGAATGTAAATAAAACTGAGAATTGGACCCTAGAAGAATTCTTGGAATTTAAAACATACTTGTTTTTATTAAAAAAAAAAATACTACTAATTTCTTAAAGGCATGAGGCTTTAGTATGGGTGGGGTAAGGAGAAAAATCATGAATTTTGAACTTCCTTTTGTTATTTAAAAACAGAAAAAAAAATTATATAAATGACTATAAGAAATGACTAGTTGTAAATTAATTATGGTAAAGTTTAGGCTTCTCTAATTGTACTTTTCTTTTGGCTTGAATGGGAGCTTGGTTAATTATGTGTAGTTATCACAAGCCTTGCAGTGAGAGCGAATGTGGGTTAACAGGGTAACTAAATGTTAACTGTATTTCTTAACCTGGACTAGCTTCCACAGGCACCAAATGGTTGTCCTTCTCCAAAGGCCAAAGCCTAGTGTTCAGAAATCTACTTTTGGAATCTGATTCTGAGTTTCTATCCCACTTTTACCTTAGCAGATGTGTGATTTTAGGCATGTTCCTTAATTTTTCTAGACTTCAATATCTTAATTTATAAACTGGAATAAAATAAGAGTATCTACTTCCTACAGTTAGAATAAAGATTAAATAAGATAATGATATAAAGTGTTCAAACAAGTGCTTGGCACATTGAAGTATTCAAAAATGTTAATGATAATTATTACCACAATCTAAGGTATATTTTTCATTTACTCATCTCTAGAAGTACTAGCTTAAATGATAAATTCAAGTGCCAGGTCAAGTACTTTGTCATCCTTGGCTACGAAGGCCAAATGATTTGCAAACTAGACATGGATGCCACTGTTCATTATTGATACTGCTTTGAGATAGAATCAGAATTTTAACTTAACCCTCTACTTTTGGTTTATACTTACTGCTTTTTGACTAAATGAAGGGTAGAAACAAAGCTACAATCAGGTTTTAGCATCAAAAATAAATGTTTTATTTAATTAATGCACGTGTGTGTTCTTATGTGTGTGTGTGTGTGCATATTGTACATATTTGGGCTTCAAAGACAACATCCCTGCCATTACCAAGGACATCTAAAAGGGATCCACAGCCACTTTCATAATTGAGTCTCAATCCAGCCCAGTAGTATTGCCAGATTAATATGGTTGGCTTTATTAAATTAAGAAACAGCTTTATACATAAGAAACTATTCACCAATCTTCACTATATTATTAAAAAATAGTTGTTTTGTCAATCGTAGATTATTTCTATTACTTGACTGGGGCAGTTTCATGTAGTTTCGGTTAGTTATTTTTATATGCCTGTTATTTTATGATCTTTACTTCTTATCTCTTGTAGGAGAAATGGCTCAGAGCTGCAACTACAGCCCAGAAATAGAACTACTTTTGGCTCTGAACCAACAAGCCAGAGGCACTGGACTTTTCCGGCAAAATGTAATCAGTATGGCATGTGTTTAGCCTTTGGTTATTTCATTTATTAAGCTAGGAAGTTCTTAAAAACAACTTGCTTTGAGAAAACCATGTTATTGCTTTTTGCCTGTGCAAGATACTGTTTGTTGAAGTTTAAAATATATATATAATCCCAGGGTTAGCATTGGCCAATAAAATTAATTTACAGAAAAACAATGCAGTGACTTCTAGTCATTATAACTTTTGAGTTCTTTTTTTTAAATATCAGTGAGGGAAGATGAAAGACATATTTTGTTTCCAACCAGATCTTATAGTGAGAAATTTAGTGGGCAATAAGCTTTGGAATACATTTTTATATAGCAAGTAAGACCAAGAAATTTTTCATCTAGAGGTTTATGAGACTTCTGCTGTGTAAGTCCTGAAGTTTTTGAACTGATACAGAATTACAAATTTCAACATAGGTAGAAGAAAATGGAAAGGCAGAATCACAAAGGATGTCATAGCAATTCTCTCTGTGTGGATTGTTAAGTTTCTCAAATAAATTACAATTTTAAAGTCTATTTTTTATAGGCATGTATGCTTTGAGCAAAAGAGAGCTATCATGAAGACATTAGTCCGAAAGAAAGATATTTCCAACACCTCAAAGGCAATATATTTAGAAGTGAAGTCCTACTTCATAAAATACTTCTTCCTTCTAACAGGACCATTTTTATAATGTGTTAAAATGTAATATTCTGTAAGTTAAAACACAGTTCTTCCACAAATAAAAAATGAACACAGGTCAACAATTGTATTCAACTCATTAATTTATGAGGGAACCGGAGAAATACCAAGACTGGTTCAAAAAGCTTTGAGAAGATGAATATCTAAAAACAATTTAATAAAGGGCAGTTTGGATAAGATTGCAAGTTTAGGTACAATGCTGGCTAATCTCCTAAGGGGCAAACATCCTTAAACTTTAGGATTATCTTTTCTTTTTTATAGAAATTGTTTGTATATCTACCAGGCAAAAATCTAGAAGTTAACTTTAGTAAGTCTGAGACTTTAATCAGTTATAAACAGGGAATTGAAAAAAGTATGTTCTCATTAGCATTTAAGTAATTCTTGCCTGTGCCATTGAAAAAAATGCCTCTTCTTTTATTTTTTTCTGCTTTATTTTCAACTTTTATATAATTTTTCTTAAAATAAAACCACAATTTTGCAAGGCTAGGAATATTGACTTTCTCTCCAGTCTCTCAGGTTGTTTGCTGCATCTCGTTGATACATTTTCACAGTATTTCCAGGCATAATATTTCTTTTCTTTTTCTTTTTTTTTTTTTTTTTGAGATGGAGTCTCACTCTGTCACCCAGGCTGGAGTGCAGTGACATGATCTTGGCTCACTGCAACCTCCACTTCCTGGTTTAAACAATTCTCTGCCTCAGCCTCAGGAGTAGCTGGGATTACAGATGCCTGTCACCATGTCTGGCTAATTTTTGTATTTTTAGTAAAGACAGGGTTTCACCATCTTGGCCAGGCTGGTCCTGAACTCCTGACCTTGAGATCCACCCACCTCGGCCTCCCAAACTGCAGCATAATATTTCTAAAGCATGCTCTGTTTGATAAGTGAGTTACATGTTCAAGCACATTTAGAAACGTAGACGTGTTCTTTTTTCCCATAACCAATGAAGTTACCATTGGATCTTGGATACAATTAGAATTGATGTGGAAGAATGGAGAGTTCTCTGTTCAATGTACCTTCTTTGAAAGAGCTGTGATACAGATCAAGGACAAAATGGGCCACCATGTTGGGAAAGAACTTCATTAGAGATAGCTCTGAGCTTGACATTTCTTTTCTTTGTAAAAGGCCCTTCCTTCTTTTCTTCCTTTCTTTCTCTCTCCCTCTTTCTTTCTCTCCTTCCTTCCATCCTATCCTTCCTTCCTTCCTTCCCTCCTTCCCTTTCCTCCCTTCCTTCCCTCTTTCTTTCTTTCCTTCCACCTTCCCTCCCTCCCTCTTCCTTCCTTCCTTCCTTCCTTCCTTCCCTTCCTTCCTTCCTTCCTTCCTTCCTTCCCTCCTTCCTTCCTCTCTCTCTTCCCTTCATTCCTTCCTTTACCCTATCTGTATTCCCATATGTATTTACTTATTAAATATCTTTCTTACCTTGTCAGTGAAGCAGTTAAGTAGATAGACTTATTGTGCTTGGAAATAAGAGATACTATCCAACTCCCAACTCCCATAGAAGGTGGGGCTGAATCCAGGAGGAAGTCTGAGGAAATAAAAATGTGTAAAAAGAGCTATGTCTCTGTTAATACTAATTTATGAATCAAAATATGCATCTAGATTCTCTAAATTTATCCTAAACTGCCTTTCATATAACATTAAGAGAAGGAATTCCAGGAGACCAAAAACCAAACAACTAGAACAAGCTCAGCATTTCTCTGAATGTATGGGAATAATTCCTTGCTGCATCTTGAACTTGGATAAGTTATTCACTAATGTGGGAGAAGTGCTGTCATTAAATACATATAATAATATTAATAATGAGCACCTGGTATATGTGAAAACTTTTACCCATGCCAGTGCTAAGTTCTTGAAACCAAACAGTCTTTTTGTAAGGTCAATTCATTGACCAAATGGTTTTAACCATTTTCTGTATCTCAGCTTAGATTGTAAGTCATATGTAGCTATCTGATTTTTTTTAAGAAATAAGATTTTATAAAAAATTGGATTAATTTTCCCACAAATTTCACATAAGTGTTGATGATTTGGCAATTGTCTAAATTGGCTATTCTCTTGAATTTCTCTTGAAATTCTCTTTCTCAAAAGTTTTACCATGCTTGGGAAAATAAACTTCTAAAAGCTGAAAGTGCATGAAGGCGGTATAACACTAAAATATTAAGAGGATAAATTTTACTTCTAAATTTTAAAATGTATTGCAGACAGGAGAGTATTAGAAAACTTATTTTTATTAGCATTTTGTGTGATGTATATTTAATTCCCAGGGTAATACATTTTTGCATTCCTGTCTGATTGGATGATCTGGTCTTGTCAAAATTACAAGTCTACGAAGTGTTGAGAATCTTATGGTACAGACTTTGTATTAATTTGCTAGAACTTCCATAACAAAGTATCACAGACTAAGTGACATAAACAACAGAAATTTATTTTCTCCCAACTCTGGGCATTGTAAATCTGAGATCAAGGAGTTGGCAGGGCAGTTTTCTTCTGAGATCTCTTGTCTTGGCTTGAAGATGGTCATCCTCTCCTTGTGCCTTCACCTGGTCTTCCCTGTGTGCCTCTGTGTTCTTGCTTCCTCCTCTTACAGGGACACCAATCAGATTGGATTAGAGTCCACCCAATGACCTCATTTTAACTTAATTATCTTGTTAAAGATCCTATCTCCAAATATAGTCACATTAGTCTAGGGCACTGGAGGTCAGGACTACAACATAGGAATTGGAGAAGGAACACAATTCAGTCCAAAACAGACCCCAAATCTACCCAATAACAAGTTTCAATCTTAATTGCAATTGAACCAGATTTGGCAAGGACTAACCCAATTCAGATTTTCTAGGCATATAAATGTTTAAATATGTATTGCACATGTGTTTCACATCACCTGCTCTTTTTCCCTGCCGTGCATTGGTTTTAGTTGTCACTCCTTTGGTTTAGAAAATTACTCCACCCAGTTCCACAATTAGCTTTAATGAAGAAGTTAAAAATCACCCTTCTTAATGACTCTCTGCTTAGAATTTGATCACTGAACTTATACTGATTCAATATTTTGAATACTTTCAATCCAAATTTACAGAAACACATAGAAATTAGTGAGTGTTGTCAAAAATGTCAATTTCTGATATGTTTACTTTCTCATTTTGGTAGTGAAAGAAACAAAGCGTAATGAATTTCTAGGGAAAAAATATGGCTCTCACTGTGATAAATACAGGGAAGAGAAATTGACCCTTTAAGAAGGGGCATGAATACTTCAGTGGTATCACTGTTTACTGAGGACACTCAATAAATGCAAGATTATTTTATGCTTTAACCATTTACCACCTTCAGGGGTGCTATAACAAAATCTCCCTTCTCTGTTGAAAAACATTCCGGGAAGTTTTGATAACTTATTAGGCAATTTTAGTAATCAGAATTTTACTTAAAAGATACAACGTTTCAGTTATATGGGAGGAATGAGTTCAAGAGATTTGTTGTATAACATGGTGACCACAATTAATAACAATGTATTTTGTTCTTGAAAATAACTAAGAATGTAGATTGTAAGTATTGTCACCACAAAAAATGATAAATATGTGAGTTAGTGAATATGCTAATTATCTAATTGAGCTATTTCACAATGTACGGAAATTTTAAAAATCATGTTGTACTTGATAAATATATGCAATTTTTGTCCATTGAAAAATAAATTAAAAAGAAAGAATAAAGAAGAGTCTATTCTAATTTATAACTTCAGTATTATATTTGATATATAATTCTCCATTACTGGAAACAAAAAGTTGTAAGTATTCCATAATCTAAAGTTAGTCACTGAGCAACTGACTACATTCTTTCCCTTCCCCTATTGCTGGCCAGCTCTGAAGTGGCCAGCTCTCTCCACCCTGAAATCAGTCCAATCTTTTATTCCCCTTCTCAGAGATGTAGGGAAGATTACAAGTGATTCTTGTGAAGTACTCTCTCGGCTTGTATTTGCAATCTTCCCCACAGGCTGAGTCATTCTTTCAAGGCTTCTTACTGATGATGGTCATATAAATGGAGAAAGGAGAATGGAGGTTGATGTGCTGGCTGGTGGCCGTAAAGGAGGAAGTTATTTGTGGCTTTCTGTAGATTGTAGAATAATTAGAAAATGTTGTCTCCAGTCCATGGCCTTAGTTTCCAAATTCAAGGCACTAAGCATCCTATTATATTAGTAAAAGATTCATTCATTCAGAAAACAGTGATGGTGGAAATGGCCAACTTGTAAGACATTGAATTCTGACCAACTGCCTTGGAATTTTCTTGGAAGTCTATATTTTTAAAAGAATGAATGGGGAAATGAAAGACTTATTCAAAACAGATTTTCTCAGTTCTTAAAATTTCTAAAAAGAAACCTATTTGTATGGCAGATCCCCACTAATTTTCATGACACATAGCAGTCTAGGTTATGTCCCCATTTTGTAAATGTAATTTGTGCACTATTAGATGTCTCTATAGCTTTAATTTCTGCATATTTTGAATAATATGCATGCTTGCCCTACTAATATAAATATTACAGTGTTTTTAGGATTAAAAAAACCAAGATGATATTTAATTATTTAATAAACTGCAAAATGCTAACATGGCATAGTGGAGTTTTCTTTTTTGGTTCTATTTATTTCAAAACTTATTTGTGTATAAAAATGACTCCGCAAAGAAGAGTAGGCTTTGGAAGTAATTTAAAAAATCACCCCAACTCAAACTTTTTCCTCTTAGAAGAACTGAAAACAGAATCAACGGTAACTAATCACTGAGACCCTGAATGGGAGGGGAGCAGACTCCTTTGTCATGCCCTCAAGAAGCCAGATACAAAGAGGGTGGGGGAGAGCCACTCGGCTTCAAGCTGAAACTGAGCTTTCATCAACTAGATTTTCCAAGGAGGGTAGTGATTCAGAATAACAAACTTGTATTTGGTCAGTACTGGGTCTGTTCCTCACTCACATATAGTGTGATCTTGATCAAGTTGCTAATGTGTAAATGTGCATAATAATACCACTGTATTGGATGGATAAAAAACCATGTAATATATAAGCATGCAACATTACCTCATACAGTTACACGTTATTAGCTCTAGTTGTGTGTTAGCATTATTTGAAGGGCTCTCCATGTATGGTATCATTTATATAGTTGTAAGTGCTTTACATATCTTACTTATATGTGGGCTTACATGTGCTATATAGTTTTTAAGCTAAATGGTAGTTAGCTGTAAGAAAAGCTAGCAAAAACAAAATTTGCCCAGTTTTTCTTAAAACTTCAGTGCTTTCAACCACGAAGTTGGAAAGCATGGCAACATCGGGGAAGTCGGCAGAGGGCCGGAAGAGCTGTCGACCACGGAATGAGGGTTTCCCCCGGCTGCATAATTACTGGCATCTGTAAGCACAGTCTTTTGTGCGGGTTCCCTTGGACACAAGCTGCATTACTATTTAAGTGATCCTTTTTCAGTACTATTCTACTGGACATGAAGTGTGTTCATTTCACTTTCAATATCCAGTTTCAAGGCTGAAGAACCGCACACTCATGGCTAGAATGAAAGATCTATTTACTTTCTCTGAACAGATTATATAAGAATGCTTCTTGACAGACTTCTTTTTAATCTTATAATATGATAAATCTTGAAAAGATATTAGATGTAACTGAATCTATATTTTTCAGAGTGTTCTGCAGAACCTAAATATATGTTGTAAGAAGATAAAGAGATTTCCTTGGGGGATAAAATTTGGGAAATGTTGGGATTTAGAAATTAAACAAGTTTCTTCACTAAAAACAGTTTAAAAAATCTGTAGTACTCTAATGTGCTCACTAAATCTCCAAGAAAGATATAGAGAATGTAGTGTGTGTCTATTTTCCTAGGAACACTTTCATGGAGCTTCTCCTGAGGATAGTACTCCATGGAACATACATTAAGAAATAGTGCTACGAGTCTACCACCCTTATTATTCAGATAAGGAAACTGTGGCCCAAAAAGATGACCCTGGAGTCCTAATGTGAAGTCTGCATGAAAATTGTCCCCCCCAAAAACCTAGGCATTACCATTCAGGACATAGGCATGGGCAAGGACTTCATGTCTAAAACACCAAAAGCAATGGCAACAAAAGCCAAAATTGACGAATGGGATCTAATTAAACTAAAGAGCTTCTGCACAGCAAAAGAAACTACCATCAGAGTGAACAGGCAACCTACAAAATGGGAGAAAATTTTTGCAACCTACTCATCTGACAAAGGGCTAATACCCAGAATCTACAATGAACTCAAACAAATTTACAAGAAGAAAACAACCCCATCAAAAATTGGGCAAAGAACATGAACAGACACTTCTCAAAAGAAGACATTTATGCAGCCAAAAAACACATGCAAAAATGCTCATCATCACTGGCCATCAGAGAAATGCAAATCAAAGCCACAATGAGATACCATCTCACACCAGTTAGAATGGCCATCATTAAAAAGTCAGGAAACAACAGGTGCTGGAGAGGATGTGGAGAAATAGGAACACTTTTACACTGTTGGTGGGACTGTAAACTAGTTCAACCATTGTAGAAGTCAGTGTGGCAATTCCTCAGAGATCTAGAACTAGAAATACCATTTGACCCACCCATCCCATTACTGGGTATATACCCAAATGACTACAAATCATGCTGCTATAAAGACACATGCACACGTATGTTTATTGCGGCACTATTCACAATAGCAAAGACTTGGAACCAACCCAAATGTCCAACAATGATAGACTGGATTAAGAAAATGTGGCACATATACACCATGGAATACTATGCAGCCATAAAAAATGATGAGTTCATGTCCTTTGTAGGGACATCGATGAAACTGGAAATCATCATTCTCAGTAAACTATCGCAAGGACAAAAAACCAAACACCGCATGTTCTCACTCATAGGTGGGAATTGAACAATGAGAACACATGGACACAAGAAGGGGAACATCACACTCCAGGGACTGTTGTGGGGTGGGGGGACGGGGGAGGGATAGCATTGGGAGATACACCTAATGCTAAATGACGAGTTAATGGGTGCAGCACACCAACATGGCACATGGATACATATGTAACAAACCTGCACATTGTGCACACGTACCCTAAAACTTAAAGTACAATAATAAAAAAAAGAAAATTGTCCCCCCAATTTTCCCTTCACCCACCATATCAAAATAAACCTCCAAGTGTCCTGCTTGAAACATAACTGACAGCTTCAATTTCAGTAGTTGGGCCATTTCATGTGATGACCTTTTAAACGGATCATAATCTCTTATGCCCCCTATTTTCCTGTGAATTATCTTTTCACAGTGTTGAGAAAATCACATTTCAATGTTTTTGTTTAATGTTTTATTTCCAAATTCAATATAGATTCTATGTACTCTGTAGCTAGATGTCTTTTATTTATTTCTAAATTCATCCATCTGGCACCCTGCCATAAAATTCATTTGTAAAAGTCCTCTATAAATCTAAGAAATAGAATCTCTTTTTACTGTCATTTGGTTTAGTTTAGTCAAATCAAAGATTAATGACTGGGGATGAGGGGAATGGAGTAGATCTCAACCAAGGGATGCAGTTGTGCTCGAAGAGAGTATTTGGTCTGAATTAGCAGTCTCCATTATATATAGCTTACCACAGCCCCCCATTACTTTTGGTGTCCAAGAGATCAGTTTGCCTCTGTCTCTGGGAATGATGCCTACTGAGTACAGTCT
Organism: Nomascus leucogenys; assembly: GCF_006542625.1. NCBI lineage: Eukaryota > Metazoa > Chordata > Mammalia > Primates > Hylobatidae > Nomascus > Nomascus leucogenys. Next base: position 31,978,571 of record NC_044387.1, on the reverse strand, counting down.
CTCTTTGTTTTTGTGTATTTGTCATACCCTTGACTTTGAGAGTGTAAGACTAATGGACAGATGGAGAAAAAATTTTACATATAATTTATATAAAAATTGATATCATCTCTCTGACACTGTGTCTCTAAATACTATCCAAATTATTCTCATACTAAAATTATATCAAATATTATTAATCTATGGAGAGTTCTCTCAGAAGGACAAACATCCTTAAGCCCCAGAGACTTCTTGGAACTTTTCATCATAAGCCATGATTATATTATGGCTTATATCAAATATTATTAATTATATCAAATTTTATTATATTATATCAAATATTATTAATCTATGGAGAGTTATATCAAATATTATTAATCTATGGAGAGTTCTCTCAGAAGGACAAACATCCTTAAGCCCCAGAGACTTCTTGGAACTCTTCATCATAAGCCATGTGTATAAGCACCATATTCTCTTGCAAACCTCTTTCTGTTTTTTCTTTTTAAATTTTTTATTGCAGATATCACAGTATCTTTAGAGGAACATGTATAAGTGACTTGGACAATATTTCTAGGTTATGTTAAATCGGCTGCATCTTTACATCCCAGGAAGAGTTTTCCAACATTATCCTCTGATTACCATCCAATTTGTTGATTTAACAGTTCTACCATCCTTTCCTCATTCAAGTTCTTACTTAATTTTATTTTTATTTGCTCTCATAGCTTCCACCTCCGTCTTATTATCTTATCCTACTATCTTAACTTATCTTTCTTGGATTCTAGAGCCGATAGTCATTTGGAGGCCTTTTGAGCCTATGCAACCTAAGTTTAATAAATAGAGACAACTTATGAAGTTCTGTTTGTTTAGAACAGCAACGGTTTTTATTTAACTGTATGACCACATAAGACATCTTAATGTGATACTAAGGTGTACTTGGTACAATATGAATTAATTGTATTAAGCTATGAAATCTTAAACATTTGTGGAAGAGGTAAAATTGGACAAGTACACATACTGTATAAATAGATATATGGCAAATTTTGTTTTCTAACTTCTTGATTTGGATCAGTGGTCCCAGCTGGGAGTGAATTTACTCACTAGAAGAGATGTGATGATGTTTAGAGATGTTTTAGGTTGTCACAAGTTGGGGAGGCTACTGGCACCTAGCAGTAGAGGCTGGGGATGCTGCTAAACATTCTACAAGGATGTAGGACAGGCTCCTTACAACAGATTGTCCAGACCAAAATGTCAATAGTGCCACTGTTGAGACACTCTGATTTAGGTAGTGAGAGTGTATTGTAAGTGCTCTGCCTATAGCAGAACACTTGGTACATATTATTTTGTAAAATGTATTTAGCAGACTAACGGGCAGCCATGGAAGACTAACTTGGCTCACAAAACACTTGAATCTTAGTATCAAATAAAGTATAATTGAAGTGTTTAAGATTATGTTACATAATAGCAAAGGTCAGTGGGAATAAAGTAATCTTTCATTTGCTTCCTTTTTATTTATATTTTCTCATGTAGTCTTTGGTCTTTGACGTTCCCTACTTTCTTCAGAATAAGATGATTCTGCTTTTTGTCTATGACTCATTTGTTCTTAGACATTATTTTTTACTTAAAAATAGGTCCAAACCTTCCAACCTCAAACCAATTGTATTGGCATGTCTCTCCAATGCCTTTGATAATTCATGGTACAGACAGCATATTTTCTTTTAAAGCCTTAAATCCCAAGTTATAAAATCCCTATAAATGAATATTTTCATTGTGGTGGGAAAATGTCTTATTTAAAAATTGTTTAATAGGCTGCCACTGTCAAATGATAACATTTAGACACTCAGCCAAGATATTGGTGTTGATGCTAATTCCCTTCTGCCTGTTATAGCTCATGCGTGACTCTCCCATGCTCAATAGTTTAGTTGTATGCTGTAAACCTTCAAGGGAAGCAGTTCTTGGAAACAACATGGTATTATGAGTCTGTTACAGTTATTAAGTTACAGCAGCTAGAGTGGAAATTAATACAACAAAAACAATTTATATAGGAATATGTTTCTCAGTGGCTCAGTTTCAGTATTGCTCCCTGTGGCTTCATCAAGTTTATCCTATAGGCCAATGTTTCAGCCATTGTCCATATGAACATAAATAACACAGTGATGACAGGACTTTTATTTCCTTCAGGTTTAGGTTTGCTATAACTGCATAACTAAAACTTACCTGATGGTAAATAATGTTCTAAGAGAATTAGCAAAGGCTAATATTAGAAACCATTATCTCCAGATCATTCTCATTCCTTACTCTCTTCTTCTGGTGCTGTCACTCTGACCTTCAGATGACTTTGCAGTGCTCTCACACCCTGTCCAGAGTGTACCAAGGCTTCAGGAATTTACAGGGAATTATCGAAGCTATTGATGTCTCATACAGACAGCTGTCCTTTCTATTCCCTTTCCCAGTAGTTGCCCAGTTACCTTCTAAATCTTCACCCTTTTTTTCACTGTGCAAATTCCTGAGTGTTTGTGAGATATAAACAACCTCTTCCCTATAGAGGGCAGAAGGCCCTGGACACTTGGACTTTTTTTTTAACCTGAATAGAATTTAATTTAATTTACTCTTTTATAGAAGTATAATTTTACAACATGTATCTGCATTGATTTTAGTGTGGTTTGGAGCACGAGCAGAGTAAAAAGGGGTGAGTTAAGGGGTGATGATAACAGGGGCTTGTAACTTTTCAACAGGAGCTGAGTGAAGCAGCATTCATGGATGGAAAAGTAAAGCATGTTTATTTTCTGATATTTTTTCTTACATGAGGAAAGAGAAAAAAAGTGACAAAAAGCTAGAAAAATATTAACTTTACTAAACAAACTCATTTTGAAGTTACATAACATCTGCTCCACAAATATAATGCTAACAATGTACCCCATTCTACACTGTATGATAAGCAGTAATAAATAATAGAAAATTCTTATCTAATGGGACTGGATTCTAATAGGAGTGGCTCCTTACAGCAGATTGTCCAGACCAAAATGTCAATAGTGCCACTGTTGAGAAACTCTGATTTAGGTAATGAGAGTGACTCAGCCAATTCTAGTAATTGCTATAAAAGACATATCTGTTTTAAAATTTTAATTTTCACTGTAAGCATAAAATATATTATTATTCACCAATATTTTGATATAGAATAATTTTTTTCTAAGTAGGGACTTCTTCTGTTTCATCCTTTCTGAATAATAATGATAAAAATACAAACTATATTCTTTTTGCCATGGGTCACAAAACTTGCTAGTAATTGTTAAATCTTGTCCCTCAGCAAAACTCCAAGATGTATCCAGAACTCAACCGTTTCTCACCACTTCATCTCTACCACTTTAGTCCACTAACTAGCTTCCTGGCCTTCACCTTTGACCTTTCTTTTCTACGCAGCAGCCAATGTGATTCTTTAAAAGGAGGTTAGATCTGGCCACTCTACTCAAACTTTCCAATGACTTTTACTTCGTGAAAAATAATACCGAAATTCCTTCTGGTGTTCTGCCAAGTTGTGTGTAATCTGGGCTTCTGTCTGGCTCCCTGACCTCACTTCCTCCCACTCCCCTCTGCCCTGCTCTCCAGCCTCACTGGCCTCCCTGGCCCAGTGACATGGTTTTGCTGTGTCCCCACCCAAATCTCATCTTGAATTGTAGTTCCCATAATCCCCATGTGTCATGGGAGGAAACCGGTGGGAGGTAATTGAATCATGGAGGCAGTTACCTTCATGTTGTTCTCCTGATAGTCAGTGAGTTCTCACTAGATCTGGTGGTTTTATAAGGGACTTTTCCGCCTTTTGCTTAGCACTTCTCCTTGCTTCTGCCATGTGAAGAAGGGTGTGTTTTCTTCCCTTTCCACCATGATTGTAAGTTTCCTGAGGCCTTCCCAGCCATGCTGAACTGTGACTCAATTAAACCTCTTTCCTTCATAAATTACCCAGTCTCTGGTATGTCTTTATTAGCAGTGTAAGAATGGTCTAATATACCCAGCAAGCCCTCAGCCCAGGCACCCTGCACACACCGTCCCCTTGGTGTGGGAAGCTCTTCCCTCACAGAGACACATGGTTAGTTTCCCTCTTTTTTGGTGTTTGCTGAGATGCAATTTTCTCAGTAGGCCTTTACTGAGCACCCTTTGTGAACAGCACATCCTTCCAATCTATCTTTATTGGTTGACACTGATTTTTACCTCATTACAAAATATATTATATATTTATACATTCATGGTCTATCTCCCCCACTTGGATGTAAGCTTCCTGAGGGCTAGAATTTTGATGGCCTTGTTTGTTGCTGATTATCAGGACTTATGTCCCGACAATATTGAAGTGCACAATAAATATTTGCTAGATGATCAAACTCCTGAATGAATGAATGAATGAATTCATCATCTAAGACTTCTAATGTTTTCTAAAGTACAGAAAAAGCTTGAAAACAGTAGAAAAGCAATCTGAAAGCAAATGTACTCCTTGTAGATTTGTATAAACCCCCACTGCAATTTTTTATGGTTATCTTGGCTGCACTTGTTTTTCAACAATTTTATTACAGTTCACATGAACGCTTTTGGGAATTGTTGGTAAACAGTGCCTCATTGGGTAGAAGTAGTAACACACAGGCATAACAAAGACAGGTAAAGCACAAGCATTCAGTACATCTTAATAATATTATGTATACTACATTTTCTCACATGTAAATCTGTGTATATATCATGGATATGAACTGGGATCAGATGTATGAACATTAAATGTTCATTAGCTTAAGTGATTATATTATGAGTAATTGCTTTTTGTTTTTTATTTGTGCTTACAACATTTCTTCCCATAATAAATACAGTTAGAAAAAAGGATAAAAATGAAATTTTTTTCCGCTGGGCATGATGGCTCATGCCTGTAATCCCTTTACTCTGGGAGGCAGAAGCAGGCAGATCACAAGGTCAGGAGACTGAGACCATCCTGGCTAACACAGTGAAACCCCATCTCTACTAAAAATATAAAACATTAGCTGGGCGTGGTAACACGTGCCTGTAATCTCAGCTACCCGGGAGGCTGAGGCAGGGGAATTGCTTGAACCCTGGAGGTGGAGGTTGCAGTGAGCTGAGATCACACCACTGCACTCTAGCCTGGGTGACAGAGCAAAAAAAAAGACTTTTTTTCTTGCCTATACATTTCCCAAAAGATATTTACCTTCAAATACCCTAACAAAGACACTTTGTTAGCATGAATATTTCATTAGCTTTTGCTCTGTTTTCTTTTCAGAAAACTTAATAATACTGGCAGAATATGAGAAGTTGGAGGAAGATATATTTTGTTCATGTTAAGATTTTAAACTTCTTTTAAAAATTAAAATTATGCTGGGAAACCTGATTTTCACTATAGTTTACTCATAATTAGCTGGTGTTATGATGTAAAAATAGAATCTTTAAATTGACACATATCTAAGTCATATTATCAATAAGGAACAACTAAGGCTGAAGCAAAGAAGAAACAGACACAAGTAAAATAAAATATAAAGGTATCACGAGTAAAACAAACTAACAAAAAAATGTATCATTAGGAAAGTCAGGGTTGGTGCTAAATAAACATGAAAGGCTGATTTCAGGGAACTCTGAAAGAGAGACCACCATGAAAAAAAGAGGGGCTTTGGCCTTATGATAAACATTGGGGCTGACCATCAGAAGTGAGCGAGGTATGAGTTAGAATCCTAACTATTGCTGGGATTCCTTCTTACCAAGCCCCCTTGTGACTCATGTGTATTAGAATAAACAAGACTATAAGGATTGGGTATAGTTTCTACATCAATTCTATACTATGGAATAGACATGGACATGTGAGATGCCATTGGGTGGAGACATGAGACAAAGGTTCCTGCAAGAATGGTCTTTGTCAACACATGCACATGTATGTTCATGATAGCACTATTCACAATAGCAAAGACATGAAATCAACCTAACTGTCCATCAATGGTAGACTGGATAAACAAAATGTGGTACATATACACCATGGAATACCATGCAGCCAAAAAAGAATGAGATCATGTCCTTCGCAGCAATGGAGGGATCTGGGGGCCATCATCCTAAGCAAACTAACACAGGAACAGGAAACCAAATACTACATGTTCTCATTTGTAAGTGGGAGCTAAACACTGAGTACATATGGACACAAAAAAACCGAACAACGGACAACAGGGCCTACTTGAGGGTGGAGGGTAGGAGGACAGTGAGGATCAAAAAACTACCCATCAGGTACTATGCTGGTTACCTAGGTGGCAATATAATGTGTACCCCAAACCTCCATGACATGTAATTTACCTATATAATCAACCTGCATGGGTATCCCTCAACATAAAATAAAAGTTGAAAATAATGGAAAAAAAAAATGGTCTTTGTCATCTGGTACTAATGGACTCAAGCAGAGCTTCACTAAAGGTTTCCAGTATGCTGCCCACCATTTGGTCCAAATGAAGACAGCTGAGCTTACTAAATGGTAGAGTTCACTGTGGCATCTGGCTAATGAATATTTTTCTATAAACAAAGATAGACAGATTTGTAAATAGGAACAATATCGCACGTTCTGGGGGCATGGTAAACATTGCTCACCTTAGGAACAAAACCCTATTTTCAATTAATTCCTTCATAGGTGGAACATATCCTTTTACAAAGGTTTAGTATAGCAGTACAGTTACCACTACTATTAATACATTTTAAGTAGTATAAACCAGATACTATTTTATTATTTTATATATTATTCATTTACCAGTCCAATGAGTTAGGTATCATTATTTTTCCCATTTTGCAAAGAAACTGAGCCTCAGAGCTTTTGAGTGATTCATTCCAAGACCCAGAGCAAGCAAAAAATGGGGCAGAGATCCAAACCCAGGTAGCCCTGATCCAGAGCTCATGCCTTCAGACCATCCCATATGGCCCTGCAATATTATAGGCAATATGCAATATTATGTTATTTGAATTAACTAGCTGGGGTTCATATGTTGGCTTAGACTTTTACTGTGTAATCGAACAAGCTACTTAACCCTTCTGATCTTTGTTTTCTTAAACTTAATGTCAAATTGAAAAAAACTATTTCCTTCATAGAATTTTGAAGGGATTAAATAAAATAATATTTAAAGTGCTTAGAAGAGTCCTTGACATACAATTAGCATTTAGTAAATCTCTCTCTCTCTTTCTCTTGTACAAACACCCATACTGGATTGATATCAGCATTTGACTTTCAGCATGATATTGAGTAGGTATCTCAGTTAGATCACTTTTATAATCCCTTCTGATATTAAAATGATATGACAACATGCTCTATCATTTCTCTGTTTTTATATGATGTTCCCCTTTCTTCTTCATGAGATCAATTTCATTTAAGTCTTTCCAATTCCCTTGAAATACTTTTTATCTGAAGCCATGGAATTTATTCCTCTTTTTGTTTTGTATGTTATTTTGTTTTACATTTTGAAATTTTTTTTTAATTTTCATGTAATGTATACTTTTTACTTTAAAGCATTTTCATTTAAGTAGACTTGTTTTCTAAAATAAATGTTAAGCTTCTTACGTTGTGACCATATGCTGGTCTGCTCTTACACTTTTCATTTTACTAAAAGTACTATTTCGTTCTGGGCTCACAGATGTCATTCAAAAAATATTCATTAAAACTGATAATTTTGACAAAAAGAAATATTTTTTGTAGAACAGAGATTCTCATATCCCATGGCTCTTAGAAATAAAGAAAAAGAAAAATATAATTAGAAGGAAACCATAACCATAACTTTAAATAATTTTTCTTTCTCTTTGAATTCAAAAACAGTAATTAAAAATGTTGAAGATGATTAAGTCATTTGCTTTGTTTGAACTACTCCATTGAAGATTATGTTCAAAAGGCTATTAATACATGTTCATTAAAATCATTTCCTCTGGGTTATGTTGGTAACATAATGTAAAACATACAGGGATTCCTGTCACAACTAATGTGTTAATTAAGAAATAAATGTACTTTTATGATTTTTGCCTTTTTGAGTTAATTAGATAGTAAATCATTCCCTAATGAGTGATTCTTAGAGTGTAGTAGCTATCAGATTAAATTAAAACTTCAGTTGGCACACTGATTTCAATTTAAATAAGATATCTAATGGGAGCCACCTTCAGTAATCTTTTTGTCATCTTTTATAAATATTTTCCTACATGTGGATGATTCATATAAACTTTAGTGTTAGTGCAAGCTGAAGCGCTTGTCACTTTTTCTTTAAAGTAAACTTAGTAACTCAGGAATGATGAACCAAATACTGTACATTCTCACCTATAAAAGGGAGCTAAGCTATGGGTATGCAGAGGCATACAGAGTAATACAATGGGCTATGGGGACTCAGACGGTTGGGAGGGCGATGAATAAAAAACTACTTATTGGGTACAATGTACAGTAGTCAGGTGATATCCGGACTAAAATTTCAAACTTCACCACTATACAATTCATCAGTGTAACCAAAAACCACTTGTACTCCAAAAACTTTTGAAATGAAAAACAAAAAATTCTGTAAAGTACGTCACTTAGGTGGTATGGAAATAATACACGTGTGGCTTGAAATAGATTTTTCAGCACACTGATTTAGTAGGGAAAAGCTAAATAGAAAAAAGTAAATGACTTTGAGTTTATCAAGTTTTAATTCGGATTTTAAAAATTATGTTTACTCATCTCTAAGCTATTAAAAAGCAGTACGTTACAGGTATTTTTCATGTATATTATTTTTTAAAATATCTTTTAAGATAGAGAACAGATTCTTATTACTCTTCCTTAGTTGTAAGATTATTCAGAAGCTCTTAATTTATTACTTTCATATTTTGTATTTATTTCTTGTAATAACTTTTCTACAATTGTAATTATAGAAGTGTGAGTTTTGTTTAGCAAAGTCATAAAAGCATCATTTCTATTCCTCTTTCTACCATTTTTGTTTTTGAATACAAAATTATAAATTCTAAACCATCATTTTAAATCAATCTCTTTCTTCACCTCTCTTCATTTTAACTTTCAGGCCATGTTTCATATTGAAAGTTAAAATGTTCCTTTGCTTTAAGCAATTTAAGAAGAATAAACTTTCTTTTCTTTTCTTTTTTTTCCTATCATAGTCATTTTTTTTTAAAGGCAAGAAGCCAAAAACCCATTTAGAAGTCTAATCATCAAACTTACAAATAAAGCTTCATTTGAAAAATGCGTTTTTTATTATGTAGTAATAATTCAACTCACCTTCAATATATAAAAATGAACAAAAACCAATACATATTAATATAACGTTTTAATTTATTTTTATGTTAGCACCAGAGCTTTAATGGAATATGAAAAGGCTTCTTGTCTGTAAAAACTTGTTAAATCATTTTCTTTCTGCTTAATTTATAAATGGCTTAGGAAAACCAATTTCATTGGAGAGTAGTCTTAAGTTTCAAGGTTTTATTGACCTACTGTGTGCTACCTAGGCTGCTAAAATTCAGAGAAACTCTTGTGATTTTACATGGACAGAAATGACACATGTGAAGCAATAAAGACTATAAAAAGTATTCTGAGAAATTTCAAGAACAAGTCACACTTCAATGTTAAAAAAAAAAAAAAACCAAAACATCCTTTTTTATCTTTCAAACCCCAAAGGAATCATTGCCCTCCTGTTGCGATGCATATATGTCTTTGACAATACACAAGAATGTCACTCTCTCCCTCTTCCTTCTTTCTCCTCTACAGTTTTCTTTTGCTACCAATTTTCTATACAATTTGGTAGGGGACTGATGCATGAGGAAGAAACAATAACGCCTTTTGACTTTCTATTAGGAAAAGACTTCTCACCCCATGCACAACAAGAACTAGGAAGAATCATCAAAACACAGACTGCCTCTTCATACTAAGACTTCTCTATCTCCCTTTTTCAGACCAAGCCCTATTCAAAAAACACTTTGAAATAAGAATAGCATTTGGCCAAAGAAGTATAGTTCTTGTGTCATAAGTGTCCAGTCAACCACAGTGCCACTGAAAAAGGAAAATGGCTACTTTTGCACCCCCCGTGGAGAAATAACCCTGGGAAAGGAGCAGCAACTTCTGACTACCCACTCTTCAGTGCTTGGGCAGCACTCCATCATGGTGTTTTCAGAAGGTAGACAATCTTCCAAAATATAACAATGCAGACCCTAAACAATTTCCTAGAGAAGTCAGGATCTCAGGCAGGCAGGCAGGCAGGCAGATCTCTCAAAGAAGAATTTCCCTTTGGAAAGGAAAAAAGCTTGCTTTATCTTTACTCACACACCTTTCTCCTTGCATGTGAAACTTGCTGAAGGGGAACGTGATTTTATTTTCAACCATCTATCCATGCCAACTCTCTTATTCAACTTCTTGGTCTCATATCCATATTCAAGCAACCCCCTCTAACAATGATGCTGTCAGCTTGCTCTACATCCTTTCTCAAAGTTATTACAGGTCAAGCTTGAATTCCTCTTTTGAACTTCGTAATTCTCAGTCATCTGGATTGTTTCTGAGCAATAGCTAGAACTTGTTTGATCCATCTTCCTCAGCCTTTATTAATCCAATTCCCAAGTTGTCTATTTTTTCACTTTAGCCCTATGCATTGAGGATCACTCTTGTTTAAACAGTTTATTTTTCTCCCATTAATATCAATAATAATTCAGCTGAAGGAAAGCAAAAATGGTTAGCTACTTTTATACTCAGGCCCTTTAATTCTGTACATAAATGGACCTATAAATAGCCACCTATTTTATAAAATGTTATTTTGAGGAAGCATACTATTGGGAGATTGCTTTTGGAAACCATCATTTTCAATCTTTTCTATTTGTTTCCTAGCACCACAGATACTTGGAGATGGAAACAGGGATTATTTGAAATAGTTTCACTTGAACCTAGAAAGTGCAAATCACTCAAAATCCTGCTCTTGCTGTAGAGTAAGGACAAAAAACTGTTTGAAGGGCGATGAGGGAAGGATAGAGATTCCTGGGCACTAGAGGAGGCATTAAGCTTAAGAAAAGGAAAAATCATGTCCGTCCCCAATAAGAAGTCCTTTGTAGTCCTGAGATGGCTTAAGGGTGCTATCTCTTGGTCAGAGACTTTTCTACTGTAACTATTTCTCCATGAGCATAGGTCAAAGCAGGGATTTTCATTTCTAATTTCAATTCCACAAACAAAGAACAAACATGACATGCTAACAGCATGTTAAAGTTGAGGCTTAAATATGGCCTGAGAAGGACTCTGTATTTCTATATTTGAATCCTTTTAGATGAACTGCAACGTAACTTACTAGGTAGACAAGACTGAAAACCTCACTTAGTAGTATGCACCTGTAACAATAGCTCAGTCTTGACCAATCCCAGCAACCGTAATTCAACCACTTATACACTGCTGAGTGTTCAAACTGTTCAAATAAGGCAAATGCCAACCTGTAACCAATCCAGCTGTTTCTATACCTTACTTCTGATTTCTGTACATCACTTTACTTTTTTGTCTCTAAGTTTGTTCTGACCATGAGGTACCCCTGGAGTCTCTCTGAATCTGCTGTGATCCCGGGGGCTTCCCAATTTGTGAATTGTTCATTGCTCAATTAAACTCCTTTAAATGTATTTCAGCTGAAGTTTTTCTTTTAACAAGCATAACTAGTTGTTTCTTTGGTTGAGGGGTTTTTGGATAACTGTGAGTTTTTCAACGTGAGTTTTCATGTAAGAAAAAAAGCTAATTTGGGAAGATAGCTGACTAGAAACAGCTCTTGGAGGCTTCCATTGAGAAGAACAAAAACAGAGTGAATCCTGCACTGGCAACTAAGGTATCCAGGTTCTCTCACTGGGACTGACTAGGCAGTTGGAGCGACCCACAGAAAGCAAGGAGAAGCAGGATAGAGTGATGGCCTACCCGGGAGGCACATGGGGCAAGGGGAGCTCCCACCCCCAGCCAAGGGATGTGGTGAGTGATTGTGCTACCTTGGCTAGGAAATCATGCTTAAAACATGGATCTGTGCAACCTGTGGATCAGGAGATCCCCTCGTGAGCCCATGCCACCAGGAGCTTGGGTCCCAAACACAGACTTGTGCAGATTTTTAGTGGCTGTTTGGCTGAGATTGCCTAAGATTACTGAGTTCTGGCAGGAGGGGTGGCCGCCATCCTTTTGGCTGCCTGTTGCCTAAAATGACTAAGCTCCTGAGGGGAGGGCTGGCAACCATCACTGCAGCTCCAGTCTGCAATTTTCCCCTGCCAATACTGGGAGACTGGGCAGTTTCGACCTAGGCGGAATTCCCCACAGTGCAGCACAGTGGCTGTGGCAGACTGTGACCAGACTATTGCTTTAGGCCTGACCTGGATGCAACCCTCCTCACCGTGCAGGGCCTCACTGTGGAAATTTCAGCAACTCCAGCCAGGGCTTTATGGACAGGGCACTGATCTCCCTGGGATGGAGCCCCTGGGGGGAAAAGTGGCCATGGTCTCTGTGGATTAGCTGACTTAGTCTTTTTCCTTGCTGGCTCAGAGGAATCCAGGCAGTCTGGATGAGTGGAATTCCCCCAGCACAGCACACTCCCTCCTCCAAGGGGCAGCCAGAGTGCTTTGTTAAGTGGGTCCCTGATCCTGTGCCTCTTGACTCAGTAAGACCCCCCAACAGGGGTCACCAGACACCTTATACAGGAGCATTCCCGCTGTCATCAGGTTGGTGCACCTCTGGGATGGAGCTCCCAGAGGAAGGAGCAGGCAGCCATCTTTGCTATTCTGCAGCCTCCACTGGTGACACCTCCAGGGGTAGAAAGGACCCAGGAGAATAGGGTCTGGAGTGGACCCCCAGCAAACCACAGCAGCCATATGGAAGAGGGGCCTGACTGTTAAAAGAAAAACAAACGGGAAGGTACAACAACAGAATCAACAAAAAAGTCCCCACAAAAATCCCATCCAAAGGTCAGCAGCCTCAAAGATCAAAGCTAGATAAACTCAGGAAGATCAGAAAGAATCAATGAAATAATGCTGAAAACTCAAAAAGCCAGAGTGCCCTTCTCCTCCAAATGGTCACCTCTCCAGCAAGAGCACAGAACTGGGCTGATGCTGAGATGGATGAACTGACAGAAGTAGGCTTCAGAATGTGGGTAATAACAAACTTCTCTGAACTAAAGGAGCATGTTCAAACCTAAAGCAAAGAAGCTAAGAACCATGAGAAAACATTACAGGAGCAGTTAACCAGAATACCAAGTTTAGAGAGGAACATAAAAGACCTGATGAAGCTGAAAAACACAACATGAGAACTTCACAATGCAACCACAAGTATCAATAGCCAAATAGACCAAGTGGAGGAAAGAATTTCAGAGATTGAAGACTATCTTTCTGAAATGAGACAGGCAACAAGATTAGAGAAAAAAGAATAAAAAGGAAATAGAAAACCTCCAAGAACTACGGAATTATATAAAAAGACAAAGCCTATGATTGATTGGGGTACCTGAAAGAGACGGGGAATGGGGAATCAAGTTGGAAAACATACACTGGGATATCATCCACAAGAACTTCCCAAGCCTAGCAAAATAGACCAACATTCAAATTCAGGAAATCCAGAGAACCTAGTAAGATACCCCATGAGAAGATGAAACCCAAGACACATAATCATCAGATTCTCCAAGATCGTAATGAAGCAAAAAATATTAAGGGCAGCCACAGAGAAAGACCAGGTCACCTACAAAACGAAGACCATCAGAATAACAGTGGACCTCTCAGCAGAAACCCTACAAGCCAGAAGAGATTGGGGGCCAATATTTAACATTATTAATAAAAATAATTTCCATCCCAGAATCTCATATCCAGCTAAACTAAGCTTCATAAGCGAAGGGGAAACAAAATCCTTTACAGACAAGAAAATGCTGAGGGAAATCATTACTACCAGGCCTGCCTTGTAAGAGCTCCTGAAGAAAACCTCAATATGAGAAGGAAAAACCATTACCAGCCACTACAAAAACACATTGAAGTGACACACTGTTGACACTATGAAGCAACTGCATCAACAAGTCTGCAAAATAACCAGCTAGGATCATGATGACAGGATCAAATTCACACATAACAATATTAACTTTAAATGTAAATGGGCTAAATGCCCCAAATTAAAAGACACAGAATGGCAAACTGGATAAAGAGTCAAGATCTGGCCGGGCACAGTGGCTCATGCTTGTAATCTCAACACTTTGGGAGGCCAAAGCAGGCAGATCACGAGGTCAGGAGATCGAGACCACGGTGAAACCCTGTCTCTACTAAAAATACAAAAAATTAGCCGGGCGTGGTGGCGGGCGCCTGTAGTCCCAGCTACTCGGAGAGGCTGAGGCAGGAGAATGGCGTGAACCCGGGAGGCGGAGCTTGCAGTGAGCCGAGATGGCGCCACTGCACTCCAATCTGGGTGACAGAGCGAGACTCCGTCTCAACAACAACAACAACAACAACAACAACAACAACAACAAAAAGAGTCAAGATCCATCAGTGTGCTGTATTCAAGAGACCCAGCTCATGTTCAAAGATACACATTGGCTTAAAATAAAGGGGTGGAAGAAAAATCTACCAAGCAAATGGAAAGCAGAAAAAAGCAGGGGTTGCAATACTAATTTCTGAGAAAACAGACTTTAAACCAATAAAGATCAAAGAAGACAAAGGAGGGCATTGCTTAATGGTAAAGGGTTCAATTCAACAAGAAGAGCTAACTATCTTAAATATATATGCACCAAATACAGGAGCACCTAGATTCATAAAACAAGTTCTTAGAGACCTGCAAAAAGACTTACAGTAGTAGTGGGAGACTTTAACACCCCACTGTCAATATTAGAAAGATCATCAAGAGAGAAAATTAATGAAGATGTTCAGGACTTAAATTCAGCTTTGGTTCAAGCAGACCTGATAGATATCTACAGAACTGTCCACCCCAAATCAACATAAAATACATTCTTCTCAGCGCCACATGGCATGTACTCTAAAATTGATCACATAATTGGAAGTAAAATATGCCTCAGCAAATGCAAGACAACTAAAATCATAAAAAAACAGTCTCTCAGACCACACAGCTCCATCAAATTAGAACTCAAGATTAAGAAACTCACTCAAAACCACAAAACTATATGGAAATTGAACAATCTGTTCCTGAATGACTCCTGGATAAATAATGAAATTAAGGCAGAAATCAATAAGTTCTTTGAAACCAATAAGAACAAAAAGACAATGAACCAGGATCTCTGGGACACAGCTAAAGCAGTGTTAAGAAGGAAATTTATAGCACGAAATGCCCACATCAAAAAGCTAGAAAGATCTCAAATTAACATCTTAATATTACAACTAAAAGAACTAGAGAACCAAGGGCAAACAAACCACAAAGCTAGCAGAAGACAAGAAATAATCAAGATTAAAGCAAAACTGAAGGAAATAGAGACATGAAAAGAAACAAAAAAGTAATGAATCCAGGATCTGGTTTATTGAAAAAAAGTAATGAAATAGATGGACTGCTAGCTAGACTAATAAAGAAGCAGAGAAAGTCAAATTGACATAATACAGTATGCTAAAAAGGATAATACCACTGACCCCACAGAAATACAAACAACCATCAGAGTATACCATAAGCACCTCTATACAAATAAACTAGAAAATCTAGAAGAAATGGATAAGATTCTGGACACATACACCCTCCCAAGACTGAATCAGGAAGAAACTGAATCCCTGAATAGACCAATAATAAGTTCTGAATTTGAGGCAGTAATAAATAGCTTACCAACCACAAAAAGCCCAGGAACAGATGGATTTACAGCTGAATTCTACCAGAGGTACAAAGAGGAGCTGGTACCATTTCTTCTGAAACTATTCCAAACAATTGAAAAGGAGGAACTTCTCCATAACTCTTTTTATGACACCAAAATCTGGCAGAGATACAACAACAAAAAAAGAAGGTAAAACTTCAGGCCAATATTCCTAATGAATATCAGTGCAAAAATCTTCAATAAAATACAGACAAACTGAGTCCAGCAGCACATTAAAAAGCTTATCCACCATGATCAAGTCAGCTTCAATCCATGGATGCAATGCTGGTTCAACATAGGCAAATCAATAAATGTAATTCATCACATAAACAGAACTAAAGACTAAAACCACATGATTATCTCAATAGACACAGAAAAGGTCTTTGATAAAGTTCAAATTCCCTTCATGTTAAAAACTCTCAATAAACTAGGTATTGGAGGAGCATGACTAAAAATAATAAGAACGATTTATGACAAACACACAGCCAATATCAGACTGAATGGGCAAGAGCTGGAAACATTCCTCTTGAAAACCAACACAAGACAAAGATGCACTTTCCTACTGCTCCTAGTCAACATAGTATTGGAAGTCATGGCCAGGGCAATCAGGCAAGAGAAAGAAATAAAGTGTATTCAAATAGGAAGAGAGGAAGTTAAACTGTCTCTGTTTACAGATTTCATGATTCTGTATCTGGAAAACCCCATCATCTCAATCCAAAATCTTCTTAAACTGATAAGCAACTTCAGCAGTCTCTGGATACAAAATCAATGTGCAAAAATCACAAGAATTTCTATACATCAACAATAGACAAGCAGACAGCCAACTCATGAATGAACTCCCATTTACAATTGCTACAAAGAGAAGAAAACACCGAGGAATACAGCTAACAAGGGAAGTGAAAGGCCTCTTCAAGAAGAACTAAAACTACTGTTGAAGGAAATCAGAGAGGACACAAACAAATGGAAAACATTCCATGCTCATGGATAGGGAGAGTCAATATCATGAAAATGGCCATACTGATCAAATTTACTTATAGATTTAATGCCATTCCCATTAAATTATCATTGACATTTTTCACAAAATTAGAAAAAAAAGCTAATTTAAAATTCATATGGAACCAAAAAAGAGCCCATATAGCCAAGACAATTCTAAGCAAAAAGAATAAACCTGGAGGCATCACACTACCTGACCTCAAACTATACTGCAAGACTTAAGTAACCAAAACAGCATGGTACTGGTACAAAAACAGACCATGGACCAAGGGAGCAGAATAGAGAACTCAGAAATAAGACCACGTATCTACAACCATCTGATTTTTGACAAACCTGACAAAAACAAGCAATGGGGAAAAGATTCCCTGTTTAATAAATGGTGCTGGGAGAACTGGCTAGCCATATGCAAAAATTGAAAGTGGACCTCTTCCTTACACCTTATACAAAAATTAACTCAAGATGGATTAAAGACTTCAAACCTCAAACTATAAAAATCTTGGAGGAAAATCTAGGCAATATCATTTAGCACACAGGTACTGGCAAAGATTTCAGGACAAAAATGCCAAAACCAATTGCAACAAAATCAAAATTTGACAAATGGGATCTAACTAAACTGAACAGCTTCTGCATAGCAAAAGAAACTATCATCAGAGTAAACAGACAATCTACAGAATGGGAGAAAATTTTTACAATCTATCCATCTGACAAAGGTCTAATATCCAGAATCTACAAGGAACTTGAACAAATTTACATGAAAAACACCAAACAATCCCATTAAAAAGTGGGCAAAGGACATGAACAGACACTTCTCAAAATAAGACATTTATGTGGCCAAGAAACATACGAGAAAAACGCTCAACATCACTAATCATTAAAGAAATGCAAATTAAAACCACAATGAGATACCATCTCATGTCAGTCAGAATGGTGACTATTAAAAAGTCAAGAAACAACAGATGCTGGTGAGGCTGTGGATAAATAGGAACAATTTTACACTGTTGGTGGGAATGTAAATTACTTCAATTATTGTGGCAGACAGTGTGGTCATTCCTCAAAGACCTACAACCAGAAATACCATTTGACCCAGTAATCCCATTACTGTGTTTATACACAAAGGATATAAATCATTCTGTTACAAAGATAGATGCATGCATACGTTCATTGCAGCAGTATTCACAATAGCAAAAACATGGAATAAACCCAAATGCCCAGCAATGATAGATTAGATAAAGAAATTGTGGTACATATACACCATGGAATACTATGCAACCATAAAAGATACATACATGTGTATCTTTCTGTTACAAAGATACATGCATGCATATATTCACTGCAGCACTATTCACAATAGCAAAGACATGGAATCAACCCAATTGCCTATCAATGATAGAATGGATAAAGAAAATGGTACATATACACCATGGAATACTATGCAGCCATAAAAAGGAATGAGATCATGTCCTCTGTAGGGACATGGATGCAGCTGGAAGATATTCTCAGCAAACTCACACAGGAACAGAAAACCAAACACTACATAGTCTCATGTATAAGTGGGATCTGAACAATGAGAACACATGGACATAGGGAGGGGAACAACACACACTGAGGCCTATTGGGGGCCTGTTGCAGGGAGGGAGAGCATCAGGAAAAATAGCTAATGCATGCAGGGCTTAATACCTAGGTGATGGGTTGATAGGTCCAGCAAACCACCATGGCACACGTTTACCTATGTAACAAACCTGCACATTCTGCACGTGTATCTCAGAACCTAACATAAAATAAAATAAAAAGTTTAAAAAAACTAATTTGGTATTACTTTTAATTTTCATATTCAAATGAAGCTCAAGTTAAAATAATATTTGGTAGAGAGTATAAGTGAGGCAAATTACACTTTTTATTTGATCTCCTCCTAAAGAGAAGGCCCTAGGGTGTGTGTGTGTTTCATGATATAAGAAAGTGAAGTAATATAATGTAGTGGTTGCTGTAAGAGGTTGGTTTTATGTTTCCGTGAAAGTAAACTGAAGGAAATTATAAAATTCCTTTCCCAGGAGATCTTTAATAGTGTCATGGGTTGCATCTGCTGCAATCTTTATGACAAATTCTGCCTGCAGGCAGAGTAATGGATTTTGAAGACCTTTCATGGAATTTTATATCCCCAAGAGTATATGTAATTGAGTCCAGAAATTAAAAGGCACAAGGACTTGAAAGTCTATTCTCCTCAAACAAGTTAGTTTTCTGACCTTGGATTTCAGTTTCTTCATCTGTGAAGTTATTCTTGTTCAAATAGAACAGTATTCTTAACATTTTAAGTTGTGGAACACAATCTTGGGGAGGGGATGTCATCAATTTTCTGAAGTTCATCCATTAACTCTCTGGGGTCCACAGGATTTACATTAAATACTAGAATCAATGATTTATAAGGTAGCATAGTGAAGTTTGATTCTCACATCTAACATTACTAGAGTGTTAGGAAAATAAATAGGAGACATCTGTTCTTAGGAAATTGATAATCTCATATGGAAGGCTCAGCATACACTCATACAGAAAAGACCTAAGAATGCTGCAGTGTGGTGTATCATGAGCTCAAATGCAAATTATACATATCAGGGGACAGAGAACAGCCACACCAGTGGGAAAGAGAAAAAGGACACAGGCAGATTCAAGTCAAGGGGAAACATTTCAACTCGATGCAAGGAGGAACAAGCAAGTGAACCCTTAAAAACTCAAAACTATTGTGAGAGTTGACAGACACATATTCTTGATCAAAGCAAGAAACCATACTAAAGAATAAAGAGAACAAGTTGTTGGATTTCCTTGAATATCAAGCAGAAGTATTTAATTTAATTGCCTGGCAGTGGAGTACCACTGTAGTTAAACTGCAAGGATTTGATGTTGAGATGTATTTTAAAGAAGATGATTCTGTGTAGACAGGGAAAAGAGTGAGGACACCAGACTATATAGAAATCTACTTTAATTGTCCAGGGAAAAGTGAAATAAGGGCACATAGGGTGGTGATTATGCCAGCAGAATTAGAAAAACTGCTGATCAAAAATATGATTACAAGTAATAGGATGAATGTGCCAAAGCATTATAAAAAATGAAAAGGTAAGCATGAATACAAGCCCAGTGATTCAAAATTGTGGGAACAGCCTTTAAGGTGATGAGGACTTTAGACCCAGGTAACCTATGTGTGACCTGAGAGCCTAGCTTCAGCTTTTGAAGAGGTGAGGTCGGGGGTGTTGAGGTGGTAATTGGGCATCCCAATAGTGAACTCATGAAACAATTAGAGCAGAATTAAGCAGTCTTAGATAATTTAAGACAGATTCAAGAAATACGTCTACCAGAAAACTGGGATTTTTTACTTAAGTTTCTTACTGGTCCAACAAATTTATTTAGAATTTATTTTAGTGTTTAAATGTTTGCCTTGTAACATAGATGTTTTCTTAGTACTAAAAGCTGTTTATTTGGACAGCTTTTCATTCTTTTAAGATTTTGGAAATTATTGCAATGAGAAACCTTTCAATTTATGCTCTTTTGCAAAATAAAAATAAATTAATCTTGTTTAATTAAAACAAGTTGGTCTTGTTTTACAATGAAAGCACTAAGGTACGTAAAATGTTATCAGGAGAGATCTCACCAATTCTTAAAGCCAGAGAGTTAATTTTCCACACTGATTTCTTTCTTCAATGTTGTATCCTGGGACAAACTCTTTCATATCATTGTTGTGCCTAATTTTCTGATATAACTTGAATGTAGTTTTGGAACAAAGGACATTCTTCAGACAATAGTAATTCTATTCAAGTCTATTGAACATATCCACATAACACAGATATATCTATATATATATCTATATACACACACATACATAATACAATAACAATATGTCTACTAAAAATCTATTTCTCAATGTCTTAAAGGACAGTGTTCAGGGCCTTCTTGAGGGGAAATGTTAGAGGTGGGTGGGTACATTACATACAATATATTCACTCCAATATGTAGAATCCCTAAGTGTTTGGATTCTTTTCTCACACTATTTCAAGGCATTTATGACATCTCCACTTTTTATATTGGAGATCACTACTGGATCCTAAGTTTATTAAAAGCATTCAGGCAAACACATTAGAACCACTTCTAATTGCTCGAGTTTACAGACTGAATTCAGACTCTGGTACGTGCACATGTATATTGATAAACTCAAATCAGTCTGAATTTATGTTCTTCCCTATTCAGTCTAGTTCTCTAAGACTCTATTCTCACAAGTATCCTTCAGATATTAGATATGCTTTTTTACATATATAATATTTATAGTATATAGTATTATAAAATCTGTTGTTATTTTGAATACCTAAACCCCTTTCTCTCAGATTTAACTTTGTAATTGCCCCTCAGGGTGTCCTAGAAACTAACTCTGGATGAGTATGGGTGTTTTATGTTGGCCAGAGATGCTGGTGAAAGTTTGTGTATTAAACTGGCTACTGAATTTCAGTGGAGAGACAAGAATTCCAGAGAATCAGAGGCCAAGCAATGAGGCAGAGACCTTAGTTGCTGAGGCAAGGAGGGAAAGCTGATAATAATCCCAATGTGGGATTCTGAGAGATGTTTGGTAATGGTTACTCAATTACTAAGTCCCAAAGCCCATATCCAGGAGTACTCCTCTAAGGTCTACCTAATCTGTGTAAACTCAAATCTAGACTTCTCTCCTTTCTTTTGACGCTTTGCTCAAATGTCACTTTTTTGTGTGAGATTTTTCCTGCTAACCTATTTTATGTGCACGTACCCCTATCTAGAACTTTATTCTCTCTGAAGTGCATGCTCTGTCTCCCCTAATATAACCAGGGGCCTGTGAAAACAGGGAAGTTGAACACCTGAGGATGGACCTGAACTTGGGCCAGCACTAGCAGAGCACTTGTCAAGGGCACACAATTTAAAAACCTTATCAAGGTAGAAAATATTTAAATGCAACAATTGAAAAAAAGTTAACGTGAAAAACCCATAATGAAAAAAAAATCAAAATTTTAACTAAAGATAAGATCAGTAATAATACCCTGCTGAGCCATATTGGAGACTGAAGTAAAAGGAAAAATCAGTAATCCTGCTCCAGTGGTCTGGAATTTTCAAAATATTCCTTTCTCAGTAAAGGGTGAGCTGCAGCACCTAACACCCCTACAACTAAGAAAGAAGCACAGCATTTAAACAACATCTTTAGATTTTGGAGGGCACCTCATTTGGGGATGTTTCTCTGATGATTTACTCACCCACAAAGCTACCAACTTTCAGTCAAGCTCACAGCAGGAGAAGTTTTTCCACCTGGTTCTAGCTGCTCATGCTACTTATATTTTAGGGAATTAATATTACTAATGGGTCTATGGCAGATAAAGAGCTCCATAGAGATTGCAGCAAACCCTGATAGGAGAATAGCAGCAGAGGCTCTGGGTTTGGGAACAAATAATTATCTTTCTCTCCTTCTTCTCTCAATTTTGGCAATGTCCATCTCCCAGTTTAGAGACTGAAGTACTATATAGAGGCTTTCCACTTCTATATGCAGCTAGAATGTGTGCATATAAGTTAGGTTCTGTCAATCAGATATTTTTATTGCAGACTTTGGTTTAGAATCTAATGATCAAAAGAAGCAGATACCATGCACAATTCATTCTTCTGTAGGAAGAAGTAGCTCCTTAGTGTCCAGGGGTAGCTGGAGTTCTAGTGACAGCACCAGTGTCTGCTCAGTAATGGCAACAGTGGTGGTTTCACTGAACAATTCTGCACATTATTATAGTGTCATGTCTGACTGCATAGCCTCCAAACCTAGTTATGTGCTCCCTCTGGAAGTTGTGTGAGCTATCTGATTTATTTTACTTTCTTTATTATGATTAGGTTACCCAGAGATTGTTTCTGTTACTCACTTGACTCATATATCAATGTATAGGTCCCACCAAATGAAGAATAAACATCAGTTTTAATCTTCAGTAGTTTAGCCTCTTAAGAGAAAATATATTTAATTTAACTTTTCCATTAAACAGTACCTGAAACGTTACTCAAGCATTTCTTAATCGATCTTCCTTTTGCCTGTGAATAGTGACTTGCACATATAGTGTGCGTAACAGAAATACTCTTGCTGAGTGAACAACAATGAATATGACTCATACTGTTAAGTAAAACATCCATTTTAATGTATCCTAAATCCTTGCCTTATCACCAATTCTAAATACACAAACAAGGAGTAGTGGGTATTTGAGCAGATTTACAATGGTAGCCATTGTTACAGCACTGAGAAGATATCCCTAGACAGGTGGACCTGTGTGAAATAAAGGAGGTACATTTCTCTTGGAGGAGCAGATCGTATTTTCAAATGTAGTTTAGAACCTAGGATGCCTTGTGCAGTAATAACCAAAGCCTTAGAAGTTTAGCCTCTTTGAGAAATTCACAATTGGACCACAGTTCACTGCAGCTCAGTAGGTAAGAGGAAGCTTTGCATGCACCTAGGATAAAATTGAGGCTAAAAGTCCCTGCTTAGTCATAGACACCCTCCCTTTCCTACTACTTGCATCTAGCAGATCCCGGTGGGCCTTCTGGATGCCTAAATCTGCCTGGCCTCACTGCCCAAGCATGGTGTGATTAAAAGAGATAGATGCCAAGAGGAGTTAAGGGTGCCAGCTGGGATGTTGAAAGCAAAGGCAAGTTCCTCAATGGTGAATGAATCTGTGTGTCTGCTGCTTCTCTGCCATGCATTTCACAATGAAGTTTAGCCTCTTTGGGGAAGCTGTTTGGGGAATATCATAAAACTCTTCCTGAAGACAGACTGTAGTGATTTCTATTTGTGCCTTCATTTCATGTTTGGCTATGGGTTTCGATAGCAAGACTCCAGATACTGTGGAAACTGGTTAGCAAAGCTACTGATCAAGAGGGCCAAGGGAAACAAAAGCACACAGATTAGTCAGTGGTGAGTTTCATGCAGTTTACAAATGTGTCGCTACTTCAGTGTCCTGTTCCTTCCCAGAGGACGAAGCCCCATGGTGCCATGTAAGTAGCACCAGAGGTGAGTATGCTTCCTCTTCCCCCTGGGAAACAAGAAACTGAAGTTCTGTTAATGCAACAAATTCTTTGACAGACTCTGAGCTGTAGATAAGTAGAGTCCATCCCCTCACAGGGAAGGCTTTTAGCCAGAAGTTTTTAGAGCAAAGTGATCCCTTACTGAAGGTGATAACCCACGTGACATATTCAAAGATGTGACAAGCATGATAAATACACCTTCTTGGAAACTCGATCCAAAAAGCTATATGTCCAGGGGTGGCTCCTGCCTGTCTCTAACACCTGTTCCCCTTACACCTATAAATGGTCAATGTTAATCAGTAGTGGTTACTTTTGGTGATGTTTCTTCAATCCCCAACCCAAGCCACCTTCATCTCCCAAATGACATTAGGTCCACAGCATACATGATAATCACTGGAATTCAAAGCTGGCCTCAAAGTTGGGAGATCTGCATCCTCTCATCCTTGCCAAGGCAATCACATTAATTCTGCTAACAGCTTGCTAAGTCAGCCAGCCTAGTAAACGCTCCTGTCTTAGAAGGGAAATCTAGACATTCATGTTGGTTCCTATTGTTTTTCCCCGTGTGTGATCTTGAGAATCTTGCCAAGGGGGCTGATGGCTGTCGTCTGATGATGCCATGTGAAGGCTTTAATGAGCTGGCATTTCCTGTTGCTGAGCTGCCATGTCTGAAGGCCAAAGCAAACAGGGTTTAGGCTCTTTGGATCCCAAACTGTTTTTGTCTCTTTCTCTTCCTACTTCTGATCCAGTCTGCAGGTCTACTCACTTCTCTTTCTCAATCTCACCTGTGTACATGTGCAATATGAAGGTCAGATGCCAGGTGCTGCCTTCCAACCAGACCAAACCCTTGAGAAAAGAACAGCCTGCGGGGAGGGGGGTGTGATGCTGGCTTTTTTCTGAGACACAGGGGAAACCTTGGCTAAAAGTGTTTCCTGTAAGTTGAGATGGCTGGAAGCCTAAAGCTGTTTTGCTTCAAAGTTCTTGTTACTGTTAATTGAAACATATGAGAAAGGAATAGAAATGCTGAAGTTAAGAAAGTAGAAGTTGGGAGTAGGAAAGTAAGAAAGAGTATTGCCAACTCAACTGGCCTAAGCATTTATTTGCAATGTTTCTTACTATATGATAATCAATGAATTATATCTTCATACCAGTAAAAAATGACAATGCCATAGAAGAATTTTGGTTTAATGTCATTTCTTAAAAGTGTGGGTTAATTCACACTGGCAAGGCTGCAGAGTTGGCAGGTTAATGACTGTCCTTCTCTAGGACAGGTGAATGGCAGTTTTAGACTTGGGCAGGGCATGACTTGCACAGATCTCTGCAATAGCCCAGGGCACCAGCAGTCGAGGGTCAAGATTTTTGGTATCCTTATGTATCAAGATCACAGGATAATGCTTTTCTCTGTCTGTTGTCAGGGATGGAATGGGGTGACAAATGAAATAAAGGGAGAATCTAAGGCATTGTTTTCTTCCAATGTTTTTTTTTGTTTTGTTTTGTTTTTTGAGGCAGAGTCTCGCTCTGTCGCCCAGGCTGGAGTGCAGTGGCGCTATCTCGGCTCACTGAAAGCTCCGCCTCCCGGGTTCGCGCCATTCTCCCGCCTCAGCCTCCCGAGTAGCTGGGACTACAGGCGCCTGCCACCGTGCCCGGCTAATTTTTTTTTGTATTTTTTAGTAGAGACGGGGTTTCACCGTGTTAGCCAAGATGTTCTCGATCTCCTGACCTCGTGATCTGCCCGCCTCGGCCTCCAAAAGTGCTGGGATTACAGGCGTGAGCCACTGCACCCGGCCTCTTCCAATGTTTTGAGGGTAACATACCTACTATAAAATATCTTGGCCAAGGTATCACAACCCTAAAATTCAGGCAACTATTTATCATTTTCCCTCAACATTTTTCACTGAAATACTCCTCCACAGGGCCATTCAGATTCTTCCAAATTTCTTATTTTGTTTCCTCTATTTTGTGCTTCTCCAAGCGTCAGGAAATATATTTATTTTTATTGCAGGAAGAAATTAGTATTTCTGAGACTACATAGATCACCAGTTTTCTCTTGAGGATGACCATTTTCCCAGAACTAATTGAATCTGACTCCTTCCTCTGTGCAGCTTCATCAGGAAATATGGTTTTGCTCAATGTAGCAGTGTCAACTTAGTAACTGGACAACTCATGTGCTAACAATGCTGGACAGTTTTCTCTAAATTTATAATTTACGCTGCAATGGTTCTTTTTCTTTATTGTATTGGCTTTGATGGAGTAACACGTCAAAATGGCTAAAGGGTACAAGCAACAAACGTAAATTATTAGTGAAATTCTACACATAAAAGACATTAAACACTCAACATTGTGGTTTATAAACAGTAGGCAGGGAGTTATAACAAAAAGTCCATTTGTAGGCAAATATTTAGTTTTGACTTCTTCAAAGTTTTATGAAGATGAGAGAGAATCCTAAATCCCAGAGGAGGGAGCTTATAAGAACGAAGTTGACAATAAGCCACATGGAAACAAATTCATGAAGAGGCCACAGACCTAGAAAGAGCTGGAAACATTGACCAGGCAACAGAGAAGACCAGGCCAGGAGAATGAGGCCAAAGCCTTCCCAGTGCATGAAAATAACAAGGATTTGCTGATTATTTAGCCTCACAAACTGCACAGAAACAACCAATTGCTGGGCCATGCATCCTGAATCTGATCATCTACGAAGATGTGAGTAGGCTTCAGGCACATGGGCTCCAGAAGTGACAACTAAATAGCAGGATCCTGGGACAGTGAGCTGTTACTCCTTTTCACATTCTACTATCTGGATGGAAGGAGGAGTGAGGAAGATGTGTTTTTTTTGTTTTGTTGGTCTTCTTACCAATTTAGTGTATTAATTATTTTTTAAAAAATAGAAAATGAAAACAAGAAAAAAGAAGAAAAAGCAATTACCTAGATTGGTTAATACGGTTAGGCTCTGTGTCCCCACCCAAATCTTACCTTGAATTCTAATAATCCCCATGTGTCAAGGGTGGGGCCAGGTGGAGAAAGTTGAATCATGGGGGTGGCTGCCCCATACTGTTGTGGTAATAGTGAATAAGTCTCATGAGACCTGGGTTTTATAAATGGGAGTTCCCCTGCACATGCTCTCTTGCCTGCCACCATGTAAGTCGTGGCTTTGCTCTTCTTTCACCTTCCACCATGATTATGAGTCCCCCCCAGCCATGTGGAACTGTGAGTCCATTAAACCTCTTTCCTTTATAAATGACCCAGTCTCAGGTATGTCTTTATTAGAAGCATGAGAATGGACTAATACACTGGTATTTCATACTTGAATAGAATATCTTCACATGTATATCTCATAGGCATTTCAAATTCAATATGGCCTACATTAAGCTATTAATATTCCCAAATCTTCCCTTCAAAATATAGACTCTGGTCTTAGTTAATGATACTGCTGTCTAACTCATCACTCAGGCCAGATACCCAGGATCATTCATGATTTTTCTTTCTCCCTTTCCTTGGTCACCACCAGGTCTTATTAATTTGATTATCTAAATTATTCTGGAATTAATTTTCTCCTCCCTAGTTCCCCGCTGTTGCCTTACCTTATAGCCTTATTATCTTTCATACAAATGACTGAAATAGTCTCTAATCAATCTACCAGATGTAAGTCTCTCTCCTACAAATCTCTTTTAGTCAATATCATTAGTCTATCTAAAACAAAATGTTGACTATCTTTCTCTTTTAAATGCACTTCAATCTTTTTGCTAACTGCCTAGCAGAACTCACAAACTATCTGCCCACTTGTTTAATCATCAGGATATTTTATGTTGTATGGCTTGAGCCAAACAAATGAATAAGGACATAGAAAAGCTTTCATCATAAAGAAAATTTTTCTTAGTTATCTATATTAAAATTAAATTCTTCCAATTATTAGAAAACAACTTTCAGAGAGTGAAATTTCAAGATACATTGAAGGAGGAGATATTTGCAATTAATATTTCTGCCAAAAGACATATTCAAAATATGAAAGGTTCTCTTAAAATTTAATTTTAAGAGGTAGCCAACCCAATTAATAAAACAGGCAAAGGATTAACAGGCATTGCATAACAAAGTATATCTCAATGACCAATAAATATATTAAAAGGAGCTCAAGTTAAAAACATAATGGACTATCTGTCTATCAGAATGGCTAAGATGAAAATTCCAGACCATGTGAGAGAGGACACTGAACAGGAGGAATGTTCGTACATTGTTGGTGATAATGAAATTGGTAAAACCCACTTCTACCAATACATTCCATGGCAGTATTCCCTAAGCTGAATATATGCAAGCCTTATGACAGCAATTCTACTTTAGGTAAGTACACAATAGAGAGTCATAAATATACATCAAAAGACAATGCAAACATCCATCAACAATAGAATAGATAAAGCAACTGTGGAATACTTTACAAAAACAAGAATAAGAAACATACTGCCACATTCCAAACATAAATCTCAAAACCACAATGGATCAGTAAAAGAAATCAGATGCAAAATCTGTCCATGCTGAATTATTCCACATATGTACATATCAAAACCAGAGAAAACAAATCTGTGATATGAGAAATCACATCAGTAATTACTCTTTGAAAAAGATGTGGGTACTAATCAGAAGGAGGCTCAAAGGGACTTTCTAAGAAGCTGGTACGATTCTATTTCTATTTCACTGCTTGGTAAGTGGGAGTGCTCACGTTGTGAGGGTTCATTGAGCCTTACATTTTTTATTGTTCTTTTTTCTGTCTATATATATCCTTCAGTAAAAAGCCTTAGATTATATCATTGAAAAAATAAATACAGGAACACTCTTTAATGAGACAGATAATTTTTAAATGCAACTTAATCAAACTGATTTTATTCCTGCTTTTAGACTATATTTTCTTCGTACATATCCAATTTATATTATACAACTTCATCCTTACTGATTTATTTTCTAACATACAAGTTACACTATTGCTTTTCAAGGGCTTTAAATGAGCCTCTGTCCTTCTCACCATGTATTTTACAATCCATCCACTGAATAGCTGTTAAATTACTAAAGTATGCTCTCTTCCTGCCTATATCATATTACTTAGGAGAGGAAAATTTTATAGCCCATGAAAATTTAGGTACTCACCTAACATAATTATAAAATCTGTATTCACAAGGATTACTCACTAATTTGTTCTAACATAAAAATAAACATATTATTATAAAAAATAAAATATTTTTTGTCTCTGGGTCTTATATAATGCAAGATTACTGAACAAATAAAAATATATATTATGACACATTTGTTGCTCTTTCTCTTCCCTTTATATTAAAATAAAAAAAATCAGTAAATAATCAGTATGACATTTATCCAGAAATCAAGAATGTATAAAGCCAAAGTCTAGAGAGCTCATGAGAATTAACAACCCTAAATATTTTTCAATCTTTATGCTTAGAATTCCGCATTTATTAATCTCAACTGATATGCTTGAGATTAATAAATGTGAAACTCTAAGCATAAAGATTGAAAAATATTATATACAATTTTATCAAAGGCTGTTTAAGAGGAAGAAACCCTTACTTGATGACACACTTCTTCAGAAAAGAGTGAATTTCTAGGAATTGTCAAAGACTCATTTACTACAAAAATATATTTATTGTATTAGAATATATTTATCATTGTTTCCAATGATAAGGCTTAAAAATATATAAGAAGGATTCAGGCTGAAAATTATTGTGTAAAGCATAAAATTAAGGTGTAAGTACTAAGAAATTTTGAAGACTTACAAACAGGCAAGGATCAAATACTTCCTGTTACGTAAATCATGTTTTATTTGTAGAACATTGTGAAGCATTCATAACAAAATCTGAGATTCACCTGGTTTCAGTTTCAAGTAAACGTGAAACTCAGACTGGTTCAGCAAAAGTTTTGCCAAGGTTCATAAACTTTCATCAATGTGGGCTGATTTTTTTGGAAGGGGGTGGGAAGTAGGACTATCCAATAATTTTTACCATGTTTGGACTGGATTTCTTTACAAATGAAAACATGCAGATGAAAGCCAAAGGAGGTAAAATGCAGACAATCTTATGCTTACTTTTTATAAATATGATCTGGTGCAAATTTTCTTTACACTTTTAAAAAAAGTTTTATGTCGTTTTTGGCAGGCCAAAAAAAAAAATCTTAGTTTGATCTTCTTTTCTACATAGAAAACTTACAACAGAAAATTACCTGTGATGCTACTTTTCATGAAAAACCAATAGAAGTGAACATAAGTATATTTATATAGCAATAACAATATCAATATTACTATTTTAAATGGCTTATGTGTATTATAATTTATTCTTACTACAATTCTCTATGGTAGGTCCTTTCACAAACAAAAGTAAGCTTTAGAGAAAGATTAAATAATTTGTCCAATGTCATGCAACTTAAGTTGCAAAACCAAAATTTAACTCAGGGAATATAACTATAGAGACCAGACTCTTAACCACTATAATATTGTGGCAGTCACTACTATTCTAGTTGCCTATCCCAAATTCATTCTTCTTTTCTTTCTTTGTACTAAGACATCAGCAACGATTACTGTACAGAGAAATAGAAGGAGACCGGACTTTTGATTATTTCATTGATCCCATTACAAATCTAGTTCTTTCTACTTCTAGATTCCTTGTTACCAGAGAAATAGAAAAGTCTTTACTTATTTAAGCCTCATTATAACTATTCCTAAAGGGTCAGTGATATTACCTCCCACCTTGTCTTATCATAACTATAGGTGTAAAAAAGACAATCAATCAGTACCCAACACAAAATCTGAATGTAGTTGTACTATTAAGGCACAGTCTTTCTGAGAAAACCAAGAGCTTACAAAGGGGCTTGGGAAGCTTGCTGTTCAAGTATTGATGAACTGTCAGAAGCAGAAATATTTAGGAATTGGTTGATTATTTTTGGCTAGGAAACTGGTTATTTGAGTGAGACTATCACTGATCAGTTGACTTGCAGAAATATATTTACTCAGTAAGGTTACTGCTAATTGGCTGACCTCAGAAATAACAGATTGTCACTCAGTGGTTGCCTTTCTATGGCGCGGTTACAGAAGCAAGATTTCACTTTGATATGGTTTGGATGTATGTCCCCTCCAAAGCCCAAGTTGAAATGTAATCTCCAACGTTGGCCTGTTTGGGTCATGGGGGTGGGTCCCTCAGAAATGCTTGGTGCTGTCCTCATGGTAATGACTGAGTTCTCACTCTTATTAGTTCACATAAGAGTTGGTTGTTTAAAAGATCCTGGAACCTCCTTCTCTCTCTCGGTCCCTCTCTCACCATGTGACACATCTGGTCACCTTTGTCATCTGCCACAAGTAAAAGCTTCTGGAGGCTTCACTAGAAGCCAAGCAGATGTTGGTACCATTGTTGTACAGCCTGCAGAACTATATGCCAAATAAACCTCTTTTCTTTATAAATTACCCAGGCTCAGGTGCTTCTTTATAGCAACACAAAATGGACTGACACATACTTGAATTTTTAACAGCTTGGTTCTGTTAAAACCAAGCTGTTATTTACTTGAATGTTTACCAGCTTGGTTCTGGTGGTTATTTGTTGGTATGATAAAGAACAAACAGTTCTTTCCTATAAGGATAATGGCTTCTTACCTTCAAAAAGTTTCATACAAATAGTAGGAAGATCACCAAGAAGTTACAGTAGTTCAGGATTTCCTGGTCTAGATTTTGAGTATCTTTATTTTTGTATCTTGACCTCATGCTAAAAATTAAGGGACATTCTTACTGTTTGTTTGATTTGGTTTAGCTTTTAGAAAGTAACATACCCATTCTCACTTTATAATACTGATGTAAAAATCCTGTTATGCAAATAAATAAACAAAATGCAGGGACGCTGGGGAGAAAATGTGCTTTAAAATTTTTTCTAAAACACTTTCTACCCATTTTAAAAACTGAGTTTCAAAAGACTGAATTACTTTCACAAAAAAGCAAAATAAAACTCACGTTTCTCAACTTTTAATCTAATTGTTTCTCAAAACCTCAAAATAAAATGACTGCATTAACTATTTAGTCTTAGGATAGAGTAAACAAGAAAATGTGATATGCAATGCAAATGGATTTTGAGGTATTTATTTTGAGGAGATGACTGAAAGAGGAAATCAATCAGTCATTAAAATTCAGCTCTGATTTACAATTTTCATAAAATTAATATGTAAGTATAACTAAGTATACTCCTACTCATTTTCACTTAAATCTATCAATATATAGTCTTTCCTCAGTATTCTTGGGGAATTGCTTCCAGGACCCCCATGGATACCAAAATCCACCAGTGTTCAAGTTCCTTATATGAAACGTTGTAGTATTTGCATATAACTTATGTAAATTATCCTGTATACTTTAAATCACATCTAGATTACTTATAATACCTAATACAATGTACATTCTATGTTAATAGTGTTTATGCTACACTTTTAGGAAATAATGACAGGAAAAAGTCTGTACATGTTTACTACAGATGCAACCATTCTTTTTTTCCCCATGGATTTTCAATCAGTGGTTGATTGAATCCATTAATGGGGAACCAATGGATATGGAGACCCAATAAATATATAGTGGTGATCTTTTAAAAATAAGTAAGTTTAGTGTTAGGCTAGAAGAAACAACTTTCCTTATTAGGTGTTAGTACAAAACTTTGATTTATGAATTGTTTTATCCCTGGAGATCACTTTGATATGCGAATTGCATTTAGGAAAATAAATTTCAAACTGAGTAAAATTATTGTTTGAATTTTTAAAACTAATCACAAAATATAACATACCAGTTTTCTTAAAATAATAAAGGAAGTAAAAAAATCAAAATATGTTAGCGGAAAATCAGTATATTGTCCGTTAAAATGACAATACTTCCACATTTAGAAGCTTCTGAAATAGTAATTTCATTGCTAATTAAACACTAACATTTACATGCCATATGGCCGTATGTTACCATGATTCTTTGCTATGATTTCCCCTTCTACTTCTAAAGTTAAAATTGATTTAGTGAGCAGTCCAGACAATATAAGACCCTGTAGTTACTTTTGCCCTCTGAAAGGGATATACATGTTTTCGGGTTAGGTGCTCCATGGTCAGCCAATTTCAGACTGTGGGGAAAGACAATTGTTCATCAGTGGTGCTCTAGGAGAATGATGACTAGAGTACAACCCAGAGAGAAGTAGAGTACTAACATAACTGGACTCTCCCTGAACAAAGCTTCGAGTAAGTGTACAGATTGTTGGGAATTACTAGGAAGAGAGAGGGAGTCGAGTTACTAAAACATACAATTCATAACTGAAGGCAGAAATGGTTTCTTGAAATGGCCTGGTGTTTATATTAAGGATGCCCCAGGCTGAAGTACTGTGAAACTATGGCACTATAGTATATAAACTATGTCATAATTACAAAGCTACTGAATAAGCACTTAATACTTTTATTCAATTTCAGTTTGCTAAAGTACAAGCAAACTTAAGTAAACTATAATGCATACATGAATATCTTCTTACAAATTTTCTTATGTGAAAAAAATTACTAGTTAAATCATATTGCTTTGATACAGACTTGGTTTTTTTTGCGGGGGGCAGCATTCATAAATAGGAGTTGTACAAGGGCATATGATGTGCTATTTTTAGAATCCGGTCCTGTTTCCATTTTCAATTCCACAGGACAAATGGAAGTATTTAAGAATCCTATACACAAATCTGGATGACCTTACAATTCTTTATTCAAATAAAATTCTTGTATTTGTATAGATCACATGTATAATTGAAAGTCAAGCAGCCAAGGACAAGCTTTCACAATGATCGCACAGCAGACTCTTGTCACTACTTTCAGGCTTGAGTTTTAAAACTTGAACATTATGTTACTAGGTGTTTTGTTGAAACCTTTTTTATTACCATGAAGAGCTGGAGAAAGGAGATAAATTACATACTTAATAAGTCATCCCTTAGTGGAGCAAATATACAAATTCATAGCTGCCTAAACATGAGTTTGGTAAGGTTTATAATAAAAAAGTTACAGTTATTTTCTCAGGAAATAAAACTAGCCAAGTGGTAGGACAGTTCTCTAAAACAGATGCTATTCATTGCATGTGTATTCCCATTTATTACAATTCCCTGGCCCCTTTGTAGTTCAATCCTGACAATTGTAAATCAACAGAAAAGATGAGACACAGTGGTAAATCAAAGTGAAGAACAATTATTTAAATAAGTGGAAAACATGCTTGGTATTGAGGTTATAGACAATTTGTGTAGTATTTAACAGAAAAAGGGTACAGCCTCTGATAGTGCCAAGAGTATAACCAATAGCATTTTCAAAGTCATAAGACCATTTAGTTATTTGGCCTAACTATGTAGAAGAGTAACTAATGCATGGAACATATCAGTTGCATTTATTGTTAGAAGGTTTTTAAAAGTGAAACCACCAATCCTTCAGGCTATTTCTAATTTATTCACTTAATCATTCTGACTTTTGGTAGAAACTTCATCTTCTTCTGGTCAGTCCTAACACAGTAATCTTGGGTTCCATTTGTAACCACGTGCTTGGCTAGGACATTCATTAGAGGTAACACATTCTGTTCTTGATAGCAATCCAGTTGCTTAGCCTCTACCCTAGAAGATTGTATTAAATATGACACTGTTGAGCACTGTGAAATTTCTCTTTGTTTAGACAACACTTGAAGCATATCCTGTGTGTAATATACCAAGGGTAAATGGTGGTCAATCATCTGTTCTTGAAGGCTGCAAGTCTGTCAGTCTTCAATTTAATCACCTTCAGTATGTATACTTTCTTTATTTTTCCACAAGAGAAATGTTCTGAGCATACTGCTGGCTCCATAAAGCTACAGGATATACTATATAGCTTATTTCTCAATTAAGTATGTTGAATCTTTAACATTGGTTAAAACTGGAAAAAATAAATAACTTTGAACTATATTATAAACTGTCTTCCATTTAAGTCTTGAGTTTTATATCACTAAAATGAGATAGTTAAAGCTGTTGTTTTGACCTATTACGAGTGTTTGGCACATATCCTTCCAAGATTTTCCACCTTGTTTGACACACTTCTTTACATTTTATTTAAAAAATATAGCATAAGCTTTACAATAGCACATGTGTAATGTAGTCAGTTCAAATGCTGTCTATATAAACTTGACAAGTTTAATTCATGGAAGAAACTGAAATGTCAACAAGGTCATTGTCAGAAGGTTACAACATTTCACTGCTATAATTGTTATTATTATTTTATCTCTCTTAGCAACAGATTATGGTTTGTTAAAGCTAAATAATTCCTTAGAAGACTGACATTGAGTTGACTTGATTTGTAATATGGCGTGTGCTGGTTAAACTACAAAGAATTAATCCTATTATATTTCACAAATAGCACCTGCTCAAGTCTGCTATAGTTGTCTGTCTACATGGAATGTGTCAGAGCAAAATTTGGCAGGACTGACAGACTGAATTCCCCAAAACTCAGAATATTTATTCTTTATGAAACCTACACTTTTTTTTTTTACTATCAAGTATTTGTTTGGAGATTAACCCTGAATTAGCCAGTTTCAAATTACTCTGTCATCACATTTTTTTTTTTTTTCAAGACTGGGTCTCTCTCTGTTGCCCAGGCTGGCAGGCATTGGTGCATGCAAAGATTACTGTAACCTAGAACTCCTGGGCTCAAGAGATCCTCCCACCTAAGCCTCCTGAGTAGCCAGGACTACAGGCACATGCTGCCATGCTTGGCTAATTTTTTATTTTTTGTGGAGATGAGGTCTCACTCTGTTTCCCAGGCTGGTCTCAAACTCCTGGCTTCAAGTAATCCTCTTGCCTCCACCTTCCAAAGTGCTAGTATTATAGGCATGAGCCACTGTGCCCAGCCACAGCATGATTTATTCATTGTGAGATATATAATTAGTATTAAATGCTCTAATATGAGTCTTCTAAAATATCTTTCAAGGGGAATTCAGAATCTTCTAGAGTATCATTGGATACAAAGAAATACTAGTCAACTTGGATATAATGTATTTTGCAAGTTCAGTAAGTAACCTTATCCAGTTCATTTGGTAAATTGATTATAAAAATGTTCTCTACCCCCTGAGCATTATACTCTGCTGCATGACTTTACAGACCCTGAGTTACAGAAATAGCACATTTTTCCCTGATCGATCTATCTATCTATCTATCTATCTATCTATCTATCTATCTATCTATCTATCTATCTATCATCTATCTCCAGATATATATATCTGGACTGGCCTTATGATTTGATTTTGCCAATAGAATGCTCTGCCAGTCTTCACTCTTCAAGAAAATTAGCCTGTTTTTACATTCCCTCTCTCTCTTTCTCTCTCTCTCTCCTGACCCTGCCATCAACTCCAAAACAAGTTTGGGCTAGCCTGCTAAAGAGTAACAGATCACTTATAGTAGATGTGATGCCTCCCTTCCTGGGACTTTCTAAACCAATCAACCCTAGATTACCTGTCAGCTTTTTGTAGACACTTGAGTGAACCCAGACAAGATCAGCCGAGACAAGTTCAGATCAGCAGAATCACTCAGCTGATTAAGAGACTCATGAGAAATAATAAATTGTTTTAAGCCACTAAGTTTCAAGGTGATTGTTTTTATGCAGCAAAAAAGCAAAAGGGCTTGCTAAGTAATGATCAGGCTCTTTGGTCCTAACAATAAATTGATTTCTAAATTATTACATTAGTCAGCCTGAAATATCATAGGGAAAAGGCCTGAGAGAACCCTAAATTTTTACCTCTGGCTCACCTTCAGGCACCACACAGTCAGGAAGTGATGGCTGAAGCAGAGTGGTAAACAGTTTGCCAAAGAGTTGAAAGAGTGTAAAAAACAGGTGATGTGTAAAGACTAAAAAAGTATATATATATATTTTAGCTCCTGAAGTTTAAGAAAATTGTTAAAATGCTAGCTGACCACTAAGCTAATAAAACACAAACTTCAGTGGTCACACAAGACAAAGAATACAGACTATAAAAACATAATTTAGAAAAGCTGCTAAAAAATAAAAAAAAACCCACAACAACAAACTTGAGAGTGAAGATAATCTGATTTCCAGAGCTATCACATTATAATATTCAAAATGTCTAGTTTTCAAGAAAAAATTACAGGGCATTCAAAGAAGGAA
This sequence comes from Nomascus leucogenys, assembly GCF_006542625.1. NCBI lineage: Eukaryota > Metazoa > Chordata > Mammalia > Primates > Hylobatidae > Nomascus > Nomascus leucogenys. The sequence goes on along the minus strand of NC_044387.1, from coordinate 31,941,624 downwards.
GAAAGTATGACCCATTCATAGGAAAAAATAAATTAGTAGAAAAGGCTCCTGAAGAATCCCAGATATTAGATTTACTAGACAGATTTTAATCAACTATTTAAATATGTTCAAATAGCTAAATGAAACCATGGACAAAGAATGAAAGGACACCAGGAAAATAATGCTTCACAAAATAGAAAATGTCAATAGATAAAAATTATTTAAAAAGAGCCAAACAAACTTTCTGGAGTCAAAAATAACAATAATTGAAATGAAAAGTTCACTAGAGGAATTCAATAGCTTATTTGAGCAAAAAGAAGAAAGAATCAGCAAATTTGAAAATAGATTAATTATGGTTATCTATTCCAGGGAGCCAAAAAAGATAAAAATAAAGAAAATGAATGGAATCTAAGAGATTTTGGGGACATTATCAGGCTCACTAACATATGCACAATGGGAGTTCTGTGGGAGAGGAGAAAAAAGAGCAAAATGAATATTTTAAAAACAATGGTCATAGTTCTCTAAATTTGATGAAAGACATGACTCTAAACATACAAGACACTCAAAGAACTCCAGGTAAGATAAATTTAAAAGAGATCCACACTGAAACACATTATAGTCAGATTGTCAAAAGCAAAACTGGCTACATCATTTTACTTTCCCACCAGCAATGTACAGGCATATCTCACGGATATGGCAGGTTCAGTTTTATACCACTACAAAAAAGTGAGTATTACAATGAAGTAAGTCACACAATGTTTTTGGCTTCTCAGTTAATATAAAAGTTATGTTTATACTATACTATAGTATATTAAATGTGCAATAACATTATGCCTAAAAAATAGTTTATGTGCCTTTATTAAAAAATATTTCATGATAAAAACGTTAATGAGCCTCTGAGTCTTCAGTGAGTCTTAACTGAGAGTTTTGCCTCATGCCTCAATGTGATGGCTGCTGACTGATCAGGGTAGTGGTTGCTGAAGGCTGGTGTGGCAGTGACAATTTCTTAAAATGAGACAACAATGAAGTTTGCTGCATCGAGGACTTTTCCTTTCATGAAATATTTCTCTGTTGCATGCAGTGCTGTTTGATAGCACTTTATCCACAGTTTCAAAATTGCGGAGTCAATCATCTCTAACCCTGCCACTGCTTCATCAACTAAGTTTATGTAATATTCTAAATCCTTTGTTGTCATTTCAACAATGTTCACAGCATCTTCACTAGGAGTAGATTCCATTTTGCAAAACCATTTTCTTTGCTCATCCATAAGAAGCAACTTCTCATTTGTTAAAGTTTGATCATGAGGTTGCAGCAATTTAATCTCATCTTAAGGCTCCACTTCTAGTTCTCTTGCTATTTCCATCATCTGCAGTTACTTCTTCCACTGAAATATTGAACTCCTCAAAGTCATCCATGCAGGTTTGAATTAACTTCTTCCCAACTACTATTAATGCTGATATTTTGACTTCTTCTCATGAATCATGAACGTTCTTAATGGCATCTAGAATGGTAAATTCTTTCTAGAAGATTTTTAATTTACTTTGCTCAGATCCATCAGTGGAATCACAGTCTATACCAGCTATAGCCTTACAATATGTATTTCTTGGATCATAAGACTTGAAAGTTGGAACTATTTCCTGATTCATGGGCTACAGAATGAATGTTGTGTTAGCTTCATCTAACCTATTTATCTCGGCTTTTGACACGCCTTCCTTACAAGATTAATCATTTCTACCTTTTGATTTAAAGTAGGAGATTTGAGACTCTCCCCTTCACTTAAACACTTAGCATCCATTATCTTGTTATTACTTGGCTTCATTTCAATATTGTTGTGTCTTAGGGAATAGGGAGGCCCAAGAAGGGAAAGAGATGGGGCAACAGCTAGATGGCAAGACCCTTAGAATATGCACAGGATTTATAGACTAAGTTTGCAGTCTTCTATGGGCACAGTTTGAAGTACCCCAGAACAATTACAATAGTATCATAAAATCACTGATTACCAATCACCATATGTAATAATGAAAAAGTTTTAAATATTGTTAAGAATTATCAAAATGTGACACAGAGACATGAAGTGAGCACATGCTTTTGGAAAAAATGGCACTGACAAATTTGCTTGACACATTTGCCACAAACTTTTCATTTGCTAAAAAAAAAAAAATCCAAAGAAAACATTATCTGCAAAGTGCAATAAAATGAAGCAAGATAAAACAAGTTATGCTGGCATGAGTGTTCTGATTTCTCTGTATCCTCACCAACAATTGTTAACATCCATCTTTTTTTATTATACTTTAAGTTCTAGGGTACATGTGCACAACATGCAGGTTTGTTACATATGTATACATGTGCCATGTTAACATCCATCTTTTTTAGTAAAGCCATATTAGTGAGTGTGAAGTGGTATCTCATTTTTGTTTTTATTTGCATTTTGCTAAAGACCAATAATCTTGAGCAATTTTTCATGTGCTTGTTAAAAAATGTCTTAAACTGGCAATTGGAACAAACATTTTGGTTTTTGATCCAGCTAACATGAAGGTAATTCAAGTAAATTTACTCAATAAGACAGATTCAATTAGTCACCTATTCTGCTGACAAAACTGGGTATAGGACCTCTCTTCTCAATGAGGACAAGTTGATTAAAGAAAACTTGCCTGGAGCCTATGACGTCGTCCTACAGAAGGAAGCAAAAGAAACATCATCCAAACATTTCAAGGGGAGTTTATCTCCAAAAAGGATTCACTATAGAGATGAGCATAATATTTCAGAAGCTGTTCTTCATTTTCAGTATTTTACAAGATGACCTGGACTCTATGAAACAGGAACAGAAAACTGTGATCTGAGGACTAGTTGAAATGAAAACGTGAGAAAAAATGAAGAAAATTATGATAACTCATAAAGGTAAAATTTCAAGATTAACAGAATTAAAATCTCTATTTGAGGTAATGAAAAACATAAATGGCATTAGAGGATACTAGCAAGGTGAAGAACAATAATAAGAAACTCTCCTGGAATTAACTAGAAAATGACAAAAATGTTAATGATAAAATGGTTTATGAAGATTGAAAAAAGACTGAAGCCAATGGAAAAATTAAATACATAGCTAAGAAAAATATCTAAACAACCTTTCAAATGACACAGTTCAGATGATCTCAACAGATCTCTAGGTCACCCCTCTCTAACTCCTTGAGAATTAATCATAGCTGGCTTACCACCATGCTCTTCAATACTTCTCCTCGCATGATTCTCGATTCTTGGAAATTACAATATTCACATAGATGATACCTCTCACACTCTGGCCTCTTAGTTCCTTATCAAGCATCCACTCCAATATTCAAAAATAATGATGTAAAATTACTGAAACAACATTCCCTGCAGGACCTCAGATTTAGAAATTGCACTGTCCGCCAACTTCCTACTTGCTCTGTCTCACTCTCTCCAACACATGTAGACAATTATTCTGCTTCTCCAGCAACCTATGGTCCATGAAGCATTTTTGCTTCCCTCTCCAAGTACCACTTTCCCTCTTCCTAAGCTTATCTTTTAGCATCAATCATTATAATCACACCTGTACACCACCAATTCCCGTCTTCCCTATACCTTTGCCACAACTGCCTGGCAAAACCTAGACCCTGGTTAAATCCAACTCTCTGCCTACTCAATTTCTATAGCCATGCAATAGAATAGTGTAAAAATGCAAAACTATGTTGAATGGCCTTACTTGAAATTGCTGACACAGATTTGGAGTACGCATAGAGCTACCAGCTGAACATCCTTATTCTATTCTCCCAGTTAGTCTCAGGACCTTACATCTTCTCTAATCTCCAATAGATCCTCACCATTTTCACTCTCAGCTGAAGACCTTGATTTATACTTGAACAAAATTAAATTAGGTAATCATAAGCATCCTCCACATGCTTTACCAGCACATCTTCACACTTACTTGCCTGTGCCACCCATATGCTCTGCTTCCCTCCTCCTATTATGTAAACTATTCTTCCTCATCTAAGGCCAAGCTCCTCACCAGTATAATAGATTCTATCTCTTCTCACTTATTTTAGGTCTCTTTCCCAGCAAAGTGCCCCTTTATTCATTCTAGTTTTCTGCATCCTAATTTTCTCCCTTTAATGGAATCATTCCCATTAGAATACATACATGCCTTATTTTTCATTTTAAAAAAGAAAGTGCTTTTTCTTTTTCTTTACTCTAAAGCCAACTCCAGCTATCACTCCACTTACCTGTTTACCTTTACAACAGTATTCTTTGGAAGGGTTTGTACTCATTTTGCCAATCTTCTCCCTGATCTCTTAAACCTGCTCCAATTGATTTTTCAATGTCATTCTACCAAAATGCTTAATGCCCCAAGCTCACCAGCCATCAGGTTGCTAAATCCAAGGGTCAATTCTTAGACTTCATCATGCTTTACCTTAAGCAGCCACAGTTGGTACCTTATCTTTCTTGGAGCATTTTGCCATTGGCTTCTGGACATCACTCTGTTGGCTCTCTTTCTACTTTTTGGGCTGCTCCTTCTCAACCCCTTTGTCAGCTCTTCCTCAACTACCTTACCTCTAAGCAATGCAGTGCTCTAGGACTCAGGCCCTGAACTTTTCCGAAAAGTTTTCAATAGAGTAATGTACTTTAAAAATTATCTGTGTTACCCATTCCTTAACACCAAGATCAGGATCTCTATATGGAAATCTAATGAGCAACTCAAATTTTCAAAGCTGATATACTGGTTTATTTCTATTCAAAGTCCCCCCTTTCTGCCATCTTGTTTATATCCCATGAATTGCTCAAACAATGTAGTCTATAATCAAATTTGTATTTTAAAAAGGTCACTCTGTTAATGCCGTGGATTAAAGGAGAATAAGTGCAGATTTGAGAATGTCAGATACAAAGATAAGAAAGCTTTATGAAACCACTTAGGAAGAGTATATTTAAAAGAAAGTGGTTGAAAACACTTTTTTTAAAGTTCATGTTAGATCCTCACTTCATTACACAACAAAATAAATCTCAAATGTATCTAATAATAAAATGCAAAAATTAAATTATTAAAACATATTAAAAGTATGCTGTATCTACACAATGTGATTTTATATCCATTTAAATATAATGAAATATAATATTTCCTGTTTGGGCACAGTGGCTCATACCTATAATTTCAGTACCTTAGGAGGCTCAGCAAGAGGATTGCTTGAAGCCACAAGTTTGAGACCAGCCTGGGCAACATGGTGAGGCACGATCTCTGCAAAAAATTTAAAAATTAGCTGGGTGTGGTTGGTATGTGCCTGTAGTTTTAAGTGCATTGAAGGATTGTTTGAGCCCAGGAACTTGAGGTTGCAGTGAGCCATGATTGTTCCACTGCACTCCAGCCTGACAACAGAGTAGGACCCTGTCACAAAATATATATATATATATAATTAATATATAAAGGTATATACATATATTTCCTGAGAATATTTAACAACATAGAAAAGATGACAACATAAATTAAGAAATAAAAGATGCAAAATTATATGTTGCATATTTTGTATTAATACAATATTTTTATTTTTATCTATAAAGATTCATTGAAAAGTACAAATTAAAAGATTGTCTCTAGGTAGACTTACTTAGGTTTCTAAAAAAATTTCTTTTTTGTACTTTTTTAAACCAGATTTTCTATTTTGAGTTTGTATTACTTTTACAATTGAAAGTTTCCATCATTTCCTAATAAGGGGAATAATTTCTTAGAGGAAAGGAAATTTTTTGGGCATATAAAATAGAAATATTCATAATAATGAGTAAATCCCCATCATTATTCTACCTAGACTAATGTTATGAGCAGGGTCTTCTTGTGTTAAATGCTAGCAAGAAGAACTGAGGCAAATTTTTGAAATGACATGCTAAGGGAAGATTTATAATCAGTGAGTTAAGATGATTACAAAGTCCTGGATCGGATGTTTGTTAACTAGAATTTTGGGTACAATGGCAGATTCCCTCAATCATTTTATGGACAAGAGAATGAATGAAGGAACATCATAAGGAAGGTAGAGAAGTTTTCTCTGCCTTCAGGAGGGATGAATACAACCAAAAATGCCAATCTAAATTCATTTCCTTCAACTTGAAACAAAGGTCAGTATTCGTTATATATTAGATTCATGGAAATTAAAGACAGTTCGTTTTTCAAAATAAGATGATAAGGAAAATTCTGGCTCAATATGGCTCTCCCTGGGGCTGAGGGAGGAGAAAATCAAGAGACTTACTTCGTGTTATTCATTTATGAACGAATATTTTTTCCATTCAGGCAATCCTTCAATGCATACTGCCTCCACATATCTGGAGACATTATGGAAAAAGTAGAGAGACATAATTTAGCAATCACTAAATATTCATGATGAGCAAATAATCATGGACAAATTTTATTTTCTTCTTTATGGGAGATTAAACAATAATCTCTACTCATTTCTTATTTAAATAAAATTTTTGATTTTGTCCACTCTAAAATTGTAATTAATAAACTACTAATACAGATGATGCTGATTCATATTATCTAATACAGATTTTATAACATATCCTAGATTTCTTGTCAATACCCTGTGAAAAGAGCTCATTTTCTCTAAAATAGAATTAAATCTACCATATTGTAATTTATGCAAATGTATTATTCTGTACATTCCAACTTGACCCTGGTCTGCCAAAATAGAGATGCTGAAAAACAAAGTGATGAGCCACTACCACCAATTGCAATAATTTTTACTGAATGCACTTAGAATTCCTGGCCCGTCTGTGTTCTGATTGCCAATACCCAACCCTTTCCAAAGAACCAAGATTAGGCTGTTTAGAGAACATATACCACCATGGGGAAGCCAGGGACCGAGGAAAGTGCTCACTCTTAGTGACCTCTTCCAATCATGGCATATTCTTCCTTTCCCTCCCTGTTCTTGCATCCTGCAGCAACAGGATTCATTATATTATGTATAGATTTTAAGTTAATATGTCTGTTTACAGATCTTATCATAATGGTGATAGGTGCCTTGGAAAATAAAGGAGATGTTACCAGCTATAATGTTGATCCCTGACTTCGAATCTCCTATCATGCCAACAACATATCTTATCAACACTTGCCTCTGAACATAATACATGTCCTGACAATTACCAGAAAAGTTCACTGAACATAGATTCATATCGGTAAGATGAGTAAAAAGGCTTTCCAATCTCAGGAATTCTGACTTTCAAAGTAAAATTCAATAAAAGAGCTCTAGAAACATAATTTAAGTAATTTGGAACTGCCAAATAAAATTTATTCCATAAAATACGCTATGGCCACAATTTCCTAAATGTGCTCTAGTTGGAAATTTTTTTTAGTTTTGAACTTTGGATGAAGTCCTTTGATCAAGGAAAGACTAGACCATATGCACACGTAAGAGAATTATCTAAAATTACAAAAAATAATAGCAAAAAAGGTTAGGGCCTTTTTTGCTCATTTTTTGGGTGTGTGTGTGTGTGCGTGTGTGTGTGTGCTAGCCCAAACTCTAGGAGCATGAAGGACTTCAAGCCAAAACATAAAATCAATGCATTAAAAAATGAAAGCAAACCAAAAAGAAAAAAAAAGAAATCCCCAAACCTTCACAGTTGGAAAAGTATTGACTTGGCCATCCTAAAGTGTTGTCTTGACCTAAAGTACATCCTGTGACTCATATTCCAATTACTGTTACAGTTTTTCTGGCCCAAATTGCCAGGAGGAAAGGAACTACTTCTACACTTACAGTGATTAAATGCTCTTAGTATACACAATCTTATAAAAGCTGCACCCTGAGAAACATACAGTGTTTTATATTTCTTTGTACCCGTTACACTTTTATAGATCCTTCTTGGAATAAAAGTACATTCTGTCACTATTTGAAAAAAAGATCTAAGTAACAGTAATATTACCAGTGTTGAAAAATGTCTTATTTTCCTAACACCATAATGCTGCCTTATTTTTTTTTAATGCCATTGTACTGGGTCCTTATGGAAAATACGTTAACTTCTATTTGCAAGCAGGTGAGAATAGTGGTTTGGCCCATTATCTGCAGGAGATTCAACGTTTGTTGATTCAGAAACCATTTCTGAAGGCCCTTCCAAGAAAGCAGTCTGGGGACTGTCATGTGGAATTTGGAGCAGCTCATAGGTAGCAAAACAACATCAACTTCAAAATGCCTTTTGTGAATGAAGATGGAAAATTCTATGAGATTAAAAGTTCAAAAAAAATTTCCAGCCATTTCCAATTTTAGATACCCTTTATTATAATCACTTAATCGATAGGCTATGGATATTACAACATGGATTTTTCCTATAATTTTTATTATTTTTATATTATAGAAATGCCTAGTTTTAAAATATTCTGATAGAAAATTATCACAGAAAATAACAAAAATAAGAGCAACAAAGAAAGATACTTCTTTTAATAAAAGATTTCTGCTGTAAATAGAAATTATACATTCACTCAACTTTCAGAAGTTCAATTTATATGCAATTGTTTAGCAAGGCACCTTTTGCATGGATCACTTTAAACATTAATCTTTTAAATTAGATCTCTTCCATAATGATAGCTTGCACTTAGATACTTTAAAGTTACATCTTCAAAATAATGTGTTTATCTTTTTTTTTTCAAAGCCAACTTTTCTATTACGAAGAAACATTAATTATTTTCTTTTAAACATTTTCTTGAATATTTTTCCACATATCTATTTGGTTCTTTCTAAACGATTTCATTGTCAGCAAGCGGCTGTCTGGAATAGATTATTATTTTTTCTTTTCTTATTTTTTTATTATTATACTTTAGGTTTTAGGGTACATGTGCACAGTGTGCAGGTCTGTTACATATGTATCCATGTGCCATGTTGTTTTGCTGTACCCATTAACCTGTCATTTAGCATTAGGTATATCTCCTAATGCTGTCCCTCCCCCTCCCCCCACCCCACAACAGTCCCCCGAGTGTTATGTTCCCCTTCCTGTGTCCATGAGTTCTCATTGTTCAATTCCCACCTATGAGTGAGAACACTCGGTGTTTGGTTTTTTGTCCTTGTGATAGTTTACTGAGAATGATGTTTTCCAGTTTCATCCATGTCCCTACAAAGGACATGAACTCATCATTTTTTATGGCTGCATAGTATTCCATGGTGTCTATGTGCCATATTTTCTTAATCCAGTCTATCGTTGTTGGACATTTGGGTTGGTTCCAACTTTTTGCTATTGTGAATAGTGCCGCAATAAACATACGTGTGCATGTGTCTTTATAGCAGCATGATTTATAGTCTTTTGGGTATATACCCAGTCACGGGATGGCTGGGTCAAATGGTATTTCTAGTTCTAGATCACTGAGGAATCGCCACACTGTCTTCCACAATGGTTGAACTAGTTTACAGTCCCACCAACAGTGTCAAAGTGTTCCTATTTCTCCACATCCTCTCCAGCACCTGTTGTTTCCTGACTTTTTAATGATGGCCATTCTAACTGGTGTGAGATGGTATCTCATTGTGGTTTTGATTTGCATTTCTCTGATGGCCAGTGATGATGAGCATTTTTTCATGTGTTTTTTGGCTGCATAAATGTCTTCTTTTGAGAAGTGTCTGTTCATGTCCTTCACCCACTTTTTGATGGGGTTGTTTGTTTTTTTCTTGTAAATTTGTTTCAGTTCATTGTAGATTCTGGATATTAGCCTTTTGTCAGATGAGTAGGTTGCGAAAATTTTCTCCCATTCTGTAGGTTGCCTGTTCACTCTGATGGTAGTTTCTTTTGCTGTGCAGAAGCTCTTTAGTTTAATGAGATCCCATTTGTCAATTTTGGCTTCTGTTGCCATTGCTTTTGGTGTTTTAGACATGAAGTCCTTGCCCACGCCTATGTCCTGAATGGTATTGCCTAGGTTTTCTTGTAGGATTTTAATGGTTTTAGGTCTAACATTTAAGTCTTTAATCCATCTTGAATTAATTTTTGCATAAGGTGTAAGGAAGGGATCCAGTTTCAGCTTTCTACATATGGCTAGCCAGTTTTCCCAGCACCATTTATTAAATAGGGAATCCTTTCCCCATTTCTTGTTTTTGTCAGCTTTGTCAAAGATCAGATAGTTGTATATATGCGGCATCATTTCTGAGGACTCTGTTTGATCTATGTCTCTGTTGTGGTACCAGCTGTATATCTAGAAAACCCCATTGCCTCAGCCCAAAATCTCCTTAAGCTGATTAGCAACTTCAGCAAAGTCTCAGGATACAAAATCAATGTACAAAAATCACAAGCATTCTTGTACACCAATCACAGACAAAGAGAGAGCCAAATCATGAGTGAACTCCCATTCACAATTGCTTCAAAGAGAATAAAATACCTAGGAATCCAACTTACAAGGGATGTGAAGGACCTCTTCAAGGAGAAGTACAAACCACTGCTCAATGAAATAAAAGACGATACAAACAAATGGAAGAACATTCCATGCTCATGGGTTGGAAGAATCAATATCATGAAAATGGCCATACTGCCCAAGGTAATTTATAGATTCAATGCCATCCCCATCAAGCTACCAATGACTTTCTTCAAAGAATTGGAAAAAACTACTTTAAAGGTCATATGGAACCAAAAAAGAGCCCGCATCACCAAGTCAATCCTAAGCCAAAAGAACAAAGCTGGAGGCATCATGCTACCTGACTTCAAACTATACTACAAGGCTACAGTAACCAAAACAGCATGGTACTGGAATAGATTATTTTATCAAGCAGCAATATGTGAGTTATAACTGACAAAATAATCACTGACAAAATAAGCAGGAGTAGAAAAACCTACTTAGCTAGGAGTACAGGGTTACCATTTTTTTTTGTTGTTGATAACTCTTAATTTAAAGTAAACTGAGAGTTTGTAGAAATTGAGGAACCAAGAAAGTTAAAAAAACTAAAAACATTTATACATATATAGGTTTATAATTTTATATACCTTGATAAACATATATATGAGGTTTTTAGCAGTTTTTCTGTCAACTCTTCACAGCTTTCTTTAACATAGAGGCAGATTCTATAACTGCTGCTATGTTTTCACCTCAGCAGTACAAGAAAGGAAGAGAAGCAGAACAAGGATTAGTTTCTGCTACACTCATGAATTTTACAGGCATATCCCAGACATGGAGACGCAAACTGCCTTTTATCTAAATCAAAACTAGTTTGACCATAACCGTTATTGGCTGTGTAACAATAAAGAGGCCCTGATTACCTTTTTAAATTTTTTAACAAGTGTAAATGAAATAAAAATATAAACTGATTTGAGATTTTTATTTTTCAAAATCCTAAAGACACATATTTCTATGATTTGTATGAGTAGAATTTCATTGCCAAAGTCTCTGGGTTACACCTCGCTATCGGTAAGACTTTTAATAAACAATTTTTAAGGGGAAACCACATATAATTTGGCAAGATTTGTGCTGCCCCATAAAAGCTATTCTGCCTTTAGATTCTGAGCCAGGCCACCCCTAGAATGTCCATTCCAGTATGAAATGGCTGTCATCAAGCATGATGAGTAAATAAAATCCTGTGCATTGACTGCAATATTAGGAAATTTCCTATTATCCTGGACTTAACAAGGGTGAAATCTTTTTGGAATATATTCAGTGTGCACAGATCTGGAAATACTATCTCCTCTTAGGAATGAGCTGAAAGTAGGCCAGTAATATGTTGGAGGGTGAGAGGCTGTAAACAAGGATATAGTAAGTTTAGAAACAACAGGAGAGGTGAGTGGATAGGGCTGTAAGTGGAGTCGTCATTTCTATACACATCAACGTGGGAAGTGATCATTCTAATAACTCCATTTGTGAAAATATAAGGAGAATTTTGTTATTACACATTGCCAGTAAGTAATCAAACTTATCTCCCCCAAACATATTTGATGTTTGCTAAAGATTTATGTAAGTTATGTTAAAATATTGGTAGACATTGGATTCTCTAACTTCCTTGGGACTTAGAGTTAAACATTTAAACAAGACTCAGCAACTTCCAGTGTAGTTCCTAGGCCATCAGCCAGGTTGTGCAACTCAGCAAAACAGCATGCACTTTTTCCTTCTGGCTTTTTATTTTTTATTTTTTCCTTTTCTTGTTACTGCTTTAAACCACCCCATGTAACAGCTTGTTAAGGGCTTCAGGCTAGTTGGTAGGTGCTAGGTAATGTAAAAAGATTGATGTCTACCCAGAGAAGCTTGTACAAAAAGATACTCCAAAAAGATCATAGTATCTATTAACTGTCAGCTGGTAAGTTTTTTTTTTTATTACTCCTTTGGCTATAGGTATAACAAATATTTATTTTTCATTGATTATTCTTTACTAATAATTATGTTTGTCTCAGTTGAAGCATTTCATACTTTGATATTTGATGATTACTGTTAATTACTTATCGAACTTTGATCTCTTTCCTTTTGATTGTAATATATTGTTAGCAATAATAGCAATAACTAACACAGTGGCTCGATGTGCCAGGTTCTCTTAAAGTGCTTCACTTTATTAATTAATTTAATCCTCCTTCATCAGAACTTTGGGAGCTAAGTACAAATATTACTCCCTGTTTGCTGTTGAGAAAATGGAAGTATGGAGAGGTTGAGTAACTTGTCCAAGTTCACACAACTAATAAGTGATTAAGTCCCAAATAAAACTCATATTCAATCATGTTAATAATTTATTAACACTATCAATTACTTAGAGATATTATATAGTTATTCCAACTTATATTTAACTAAGACATTGGATTATATGTTGCTACCATGGAAAGACCATTATATTTGAAATAATAATAAAAACCAGTAGCTATATAAAATCTAAGATTTTCCAAGTGTTTTATACATATTAACTAATTTGATCTTCACAACAGCCCTATGAGGTAAATTGTATTAAAATCTCTGTTTTGTAACAGAGAAATGAGGCACAGAGTAATTAAATAACTTGTCCAAAGACACCCAGCTAATATGTGGCAGTGCTGGAACTTGAACCAGGCAATTTGGCTTGACTCTGTTGCTTAAGTCTGTTGTGTTTCTCAAAAGCCAAAAGAGCTATATTCTCAGTTTAAATTGGATAATTTCATTCCAGCTCCTGTGTTTACTTCCACTGACATTTTTATGTAATGTTAGTGGTATGTCTTTATTTCTATATGTCCAATGTCTAACAAGTCCTTGCCATCCATTAAGCAATCAGTAAATATCTAAGTAAATGATGTGATATATGTGATATGATATGATTATCAAAATAATTTCTGCATTGAGAAAAATAGTGCTTAGACTGACACCACAATGTATTATCTAAAATCCATATAAAGGAAAGTTACTGAATGGCTACATTGAATGCTTTTTAAAATTTCCCATTTCCGAGTGGTTCTTCTCCTGCTTGTTGTACCTGGATTTTGTATTCCTTTAAGCAGAAAGTGTTCAGAAATTTTACTGATACTGTGAAATTTGGCTCAACTACTGATTCAAAAAATTAGCAGCATCTACCACGGGATGCTGAGACCAATGTCAAGGTCAAAAGCAATCCCTTCTTCAGTAGGTTGTTTTGCTTTCCTAATAAATGCCTCTTATCTTCCTTTTGAAGGATGACTTTAAAAGCAGAAATTTGAAAATTTCACAAGATTCATAAGATAAATTTTTTTCTTAAGAAATCACTTTAGACTATAAGCAAGGAGAAAGCTTTAGTAAGGCCAGTCTTAAAGATTCAAGATTTTAAGATAGTTTAGATAAGGTTTGAATAAGCAGCCAAAAGTTCTGAACCCGAATTCCAAGCCTGTTAGTAATCATAATATTATTTAGCACTTAGATAATTCTTTGCAGGCAGTAACCATTAATCATTGGTATCCAACTGTGTAATGTGCACATTTTAAGATTATCATTTTATAGAGGCAAATATTGAAGTTGAGAGGTGAAAGGTGCGTTCAAGGTCACAAACTGGGTTATTGCTTGAGCCAGAATTTTACAGCAAGTTTTTCTGAATCTATCCCTATCATATTCCACAAGCGATTACCTTACTTTTGTGCCAGGATTTTTAAATGTAACTATCTGAATACACAAAGTCAGTCAAACCGCTTGCAATATTCAGGTTGTTTATGGGAGACAGTGTGAAAAGGAACTATAAGACATAGGTCTTATACTCAAACACATGCATTCTATGGAATCTTGGACAAATGTCCAATTATTCTTGAGCCTCAATTTTCTTATCTGCAAAATAGACTAATATTCTTTACCTCCTGGGGACTTTTGAGAGTTAAATATAATAATATGTATGGATAATTATTTATAACTCTAATCTTTTGAGTGTACACTTTATGCAAGTGTAAAAATGCTCAGCAATTTCTGTTTAACCTGATTTTATATATTTATTCATTTATTTATTCAACAGACATTATATTAGATGCTTGCAATGTATATTGTCTCACAGAGTAACAACTAAAATGAACTCCTTGGTCTTATAGAGCTCACAATCTTTAAGGAGGGGGGCAAAAAATAAACAAATAAATACATAAATAAAATGAGGTATAAATTCCATGTAAGATAAAAGTGGCATAAATTTCATGAAAAAAAACAAGTAAGAGCATTAGGAAGTGATTTGGATGGGGTATGATTTTATCAAGAGTGGTCGATAAAGTTTACGTGTAAATATATTTGAGGAAAGACATGAGAGAATTGCAGGAAATGGTTTTGTGACATTGGAGGAAAGGGACATTTTAGGTAAAGGGAACAGCAAATGCAAAATCCCTGGGCTTGCTTAGCTTTTTCAGAACTAGCAAGGAATGGAGTTAGCAAGGTAGAGATTACAAAGGATACAGGGATATTAGATTACACAGCATTTAAGACTTTGTGGGTTGTGGTAGGAATTTTGGATTTTACTTGTAAGACTCTAAGTAAAAGAAGGCTGGGTACGGTGCCTCACGCCTGTAATCCCAGCACTTTGGGAGGCCCAGGAGGGTGGATCACCTGAGATCAGGAGTTTTCAAGACCAGCCTGACCAACATGGTGAAACCCCATCTCTACTAAAAATACAAAAATTAGCCAGGCGTGGTGGCACATGCCTGTAATCCCAGCTACTTGGGAGGCTGAGGCAGGAGTATCACTTGAAACTGGGAGGCAGAGGTTGCAGTGAGTGGAGATCTCAGCCACTGCACTCCAGACTGGGTAACAAGAGGGAAACTGTCTCAAAAGAAAACAAACAAACAAACAAACAAACAAAAAAAACCAGGAGACTAAAAGACTTTAGCAAGTTTTGAGCAAAAGAGTAATATGATTTGATTTATAGTTTCTGGATGTTTCCAGAGGGCCAAAGCTTTATGCAGGGTCTTTATTGTAGCTGAATTCTTGTCTTTGGTACACAGGTAGGTATGCTAACGACGTACTTTTGGTGTTGAAACTTTGGGGTGTCATTCACTAGGTAGTGCTTAGGCATAATGGTCAGTCAGCAGGCTCTTGCTTAGTCTTGCGGCTCCCTTACATTTCCCCACAGTTGCAGCCATGCTCCCTATCAATGTTCTGAAAATGTGGGTTCCTCCCCTACTTGAAAGGTGGCTGCGTTCATGGCTTGGCACTCCCGGGCTGCCCACCACAACTCTGGGGCAATCTCAGGGTTTATGTTCCCTCCCCAACTTGGAGACAACAGAGGAAGGGACCTTAGCAGTGGTTATGGCCAATGGTCTTTTACTTTTCTCTTGGGGCTCCACCCCAGAGAGATGCAGCGCTGCAACCAATCAGCACAACTGACACAGGAGAGAAGGCTGCGCTGTGGGTTTCAGCCAGAGGGTCAGGAGGTGAGGAGGGTGGGGAAGACCCTGCCTGATGATTTGTATTTTAAAAGGCTGACTCTGGATGCTGTATTGAAAATAGAATATAAGCAAGGGTGAAAAGGAAGACAGTGTAGGAAGTTATCTCAATTGAATGATTGAAATAAATTGTCAGCAGTGGGGATCAGATTCAAGATATATTTTGGCATGGCTGGCATACGATACAACTTTAGTTCAGATAAGATTAGAAATGAAGTTAAAATTTGAATTGTCAGTATGCTGATGTATTAAAAATCATGGGATTGGATGTGATCACCAAGAAAAGTATAGAGAAGATAAATATGTGGGGAAAAAAAAAAAAAAGCCCTAAAGTACTGCAGTTTACCATGGACAACAGGAAGAACCAGCCAAGAAGATTGAGAGGAACAGCAATGAAGATCAGAGCAGGACAGGGTAAGCAATGTCAACAAGGAAGGAGTGGGCCAGGCGCAGTGGTTCATGCCTGTAATCCCAACACTTTGAGAGGCTCAGGCGGGTGGATCACGAGGTCAGGAGTTTGAGACCAGCCTGGCCAACATGGTGAAACCCCGTCTCTACTAAAAATAAAAAAAAAACATAGCTAAGAGTAGTGGCAGGTGCCTGTAATCCCAGCTACTTGGGAGGCTGAGGCAGGAGAATCGCTTGAACCCGGGAGGCAGAGGTTGCAGTGAGCTGAGATTGCGGCCACTGCGCTCCGGCCCAGGCGAAAGAGTGAGACTCTCTCTTAAAAAAAAAAAAAAAAAAAAAGAAGGAAGGAGTGATCAATTGCATCAAATGCCCCTGAGCAGTTGGGTAATATGACGAATGCTTGACCATGTGATTAATCAATGTGGTGGTCATCAGTGACCTTAAAAAGAGGAGTTACTTCTTTTTATTTTTTTATCGTTAAACAAATGTATGTATTTAGTTTATGTTTATAGGTCAACAATTTATGTGGGGTTGGGCCAAGTTGTTGTTGTGGCTCACTCACATGTTTGGCGGTCTGCTGACTGTTGCCTAGGGCAGCAAGGCCATGGAGTTATGTGCACAAAAAAAAGAGTGCTGATGGAGATGTGTAGATTAAAACCTGGTTGTCTCTTATCTGAACTACTGCATTAGCCTTCGGTCTTTTTCTCTCCAAGGCCTTCTCCATTCTGCAGCCAGAATTACTTTTTCAAAAGAAAAATCCAGTGTTTCTGCTGCTTAATAATTCCAGTGGCTTTTTATCTCTTATAGGACATTTATACAAAGGTATAACCTGTTCTCCAAAACTCTGCCCTCTGGGATTCAGCCTCACTGGTTTACTTTAGTTCCTTATACTTCTCCCTTCCCCAGGGACTTTGAACTGCATGCCACATACTCAGAGTATTTCACAGAACTGCAATTGTACATTTTTATGTGATCATGTAATTAATGAGGATCTTCCCTGATTGAAAGCCCCATGAAGGCGGAAGTCAGTGTGATGACTTTACTCAACATACGTCCTCACACTAATGTCATAATGCATTATAAGGGCTTTATAAATATTTTTTGAGCGAATGAACACAACTTGTTTTGTAATTCTTTTTTTACGCATGAACTATAAAATTCCTTTTAGGATCCTGAGGATAATGAATCTTTGACAGGAGTATTAAATATGTATTGTAATTATCTATTAAAACTCCATATTCTAATTGTATTAGCACAATTTAAAAATATCTTAGACAACAACAGAAACATCCAGATCTTCCTTCTTTAAATTTGTAAAGTAAAATGTTAGAACATGCTTTAAAAAAATGTGAATCATCATGAATGCTTACTTTTCATATGATCATTGATAATTCTCATAGTATATTGGTTTCTACATGTACATGGCAGGACTGTTGTGGACCAAGAAGTATAGGTAAGAAAATACCTCACTTTCTTTATAGCTTTCTCAGACTACTGCTATTATTATTCTACCTCTAAGGCCAACCTCCCAGTAGGATTCTTATCTATCAGAACTTTTTTAACCAATTAACCTTTCTATTTAGCAGGGAAAAAAATATGAAACATTTAAACAGATACGACTTTTAAAGATATTGTATAAATTTAATACAGCTTATTTGTCATGAAGCCCATAAAACACTCTTCAACCTTTATATGTTTATAATATAAAATCAATTTGAAAGAACAAGTATTTTATTAGAAAGGTAACAATAAAACCAAATTATAAAAAGAAGACTAAATAACTAGCTAGTACTAAGTATTTGGCTAGGTTAATTTCCTGCAGACAGTAAATATCTACTATGTGTACCTACCTCAACCCCAACCACTCAGCAATATCTGTGAATTAACTGAGAAGACATATTAAACTGTGCTGCAGAATATGTAAGAAGCAGAGTCAAAGTATTAGATAGTTTGTTCACAGTTAAACATACATATAAAAGGACAGGGTTCTTTTAGTCTTACCTGTGAATCTCTGGGAGTATCTAATTTATTGTTTTTATTAATAAATATCATGTCCAGTGTGAGGGTTAGGGGCAAGAGAGAAGGAATTTAATACTTAGAACATTTTAGAGAACGTTCCAAGAGAAACCAAATACCTCAGACTATTTAGAGACAGAAGTATTTTGCAGTGAATGTGCTACGAAAGAATTTATTAAAGTAATTACGTTTACTATTCACTGATTTCCATAGCAACTGCACAAATTTTGACTTCCTTGAATTGGGTATTTAAGACTGTTTTGAGGAATAAATTATTTCTTTGGTTTACTCATTCCTTTAATGCCCTCACCAACCTTCACCCACTATAGTGGAAAAAAAACAGGACCACAAACTTGGTGAAGTTGGCTACAAATAACTGATTTTTCCCTAGTACTATTCTATGACCTGTGTTAATTTTTTTTCAAACCAAAAAAACAGTGTTCTATGGAAGATTTCAGATAATTTCTACAAACTTAAGTTCATGGTTTTACATATAGATATGATATGTGATAAGGTAAACACAGAAGTCATAGAGAAAATCCAAGTGATTTCATCTGCTCCTGATAGGGATGCTTCCCCCAGTCTCATCATGCACACTTGCAGCCACCCTTTTCCAGATCAACTGCCTTTGAAAGATTTTCAGAACTCTGAGCCATTACTAAATGGCCATGGAAACAAATTAAGCAAAGAAAAATTGGACAGACTTTCAGGAAAAGTTTCCTAATTGTGAAAACTATTAAAATGTGGAATAAATATCCTCTGAGGGACAGGATGGATGCCCATCTCTGAGGCTTTAAAAACAGGATTTGACCAACACTTTGGGAAGAGAAATGAGGGCAATATTCATTACTTGGCAAGGAAGTGAGCTGGATGACATAATGGTCTTTTCCCTCTTTCATGCTAATGCCTCTTTGATGTTTCCATTTAAGTAGCAACTTAGTTTCAAAAACAGACATTTTAATGTGGGAAGAGTACTCAGGTTTCAATGAAAACTTCACCAGAAAAAGTCAGGAATGAAGGCCACCATTGACCCCATACCCGGATTACTTTTGTATTTGACCACGTAAGACAATTGGATGGGCGCCTAATATATTTTCTAGTACACTCCTATTGTGGTTGGTCTTCTTTATCTGTATGTCTATCTTGTTCAGTCTGCACTTCAGCCTCGCAGGAAAATAGAAATATTTTTTCTGTGCTTGTTAATGCTAACCATGGTGTCTACAACTGCATCTGCTGCCTTTACACGGGACTGCCAACCTTCTGTTTTTCTCAATCTTCTGTTTTATGGGTGTGCACACCCATAAATCCCCTGTGGCTGGGTTAAGGGAACATACAAGCAGCTCTTCAGCATTAAGAATGTGATGGGAGAGATTGAGGTAGATTTGAACTGTCATCATCAATCAAGGCCAAGGAGAAGGCTGCTTTCCAGGATGTACACATGGCCTCTGTTTGCTGTTGCTGTTTTGCTTCTTTTAAGAGGTATCTAGTGAGAGAAACTGTGAGGATTTACACATGAAACATTCCCACAGTGAATTTCAAGTGACTGAATAAAAATGTTGTAAGCGGATTTTATTGAATGTGAAGGTCTATCCTTTTTTTAAAGGAATATATTTTTAACTTATTTATTTTTATTTTTAAAATTCCACTCTTGATTTTTATAAGCTACCTTGTTTGATTTCTTGTCGTAAGCCAGTTGTGGATGATGCAAGGGTTCCCAAGCTTTCAGGCATCGGTCCCTTATCCTTTTCTGACTAGATTACAGGAATGAAATTGTGTAAATACATAAGCCTTATACTCTTTAACTACTTAATAATTAAAACTGAGATTTCAGTAACAATACTTTGGATATTTCTGGATAGTTAATGTAAAATTAACAAAAAACCTGCTTTTATAATTAAATAGTATAAATGTACATTACCATTTGCTTATGTTTTATATCTAGGTGAACCAGTATATGTATGTCTGTTTCTACTGTCACTTGCAGATCAACAGAACCCTGTAATATACATGAACAAGTTTCTGGAAGTTATGAGGTAAGTAACTGCTCATGTCATATTCTCTTTCTTAGAGTTCTGGAATCAGGAGAACATCTACCAAGGAGCAAATACACTTCCATTCAAATCGGAGTTGGCATATAACATATACATTATATGAAACAATAAACAACTCTTTTATATGGCAATAGTCTAAATATAACATGGCTCTGCATTTTGGGGCATGCCAAAATATATAAAATCTGTGATAAATTCTCAGCTCTCCTGAATCTTCCCATCATACCACTAAGAATTTCATAACTCAAAGACCAAGATAGAAAATATGTTTTTGCAGAGACTAGGGGCACCCCAGAGTAAAACTTTAAGTGCAGATTACCTCAGATCCCTGCAAAACTGATCTGCCTCTGAGAAAAGAACTAGCCAAAATATTCTTTTTGATGACAGGGTTGAAGTTCAGGATAGAAATGAAAACGTGTTCAGACATACTGAGAAATAAATCACATTGAAGAGATGGAGAAAGGAGTTGCTGGAGGGGCAAAATGAAAAGGCAGATGCTAAGGAACTGCACAAAAAGAAAAAATGTATCCTAATTGGGGCAGTGTGAACTTGTCAGACAGGGAAGAAGCATGAAGTCATAAATTGCTTAGCGAATTATAGCAGTACCTTGACATAGTAGGAAAAAGAAAGCTTATATGTACTCAAGATCTGAATTCAAGTCCTGGCTCTATCTCTTACTGGATGTGAGATGCTGAACAAGTTACTTCTCTATTTCACTTCTCTCATTCAAATCTATGAATTCAAAATTTTGAATTAAACACCAAAGCCCCCTTTGGCTGTCAATTTTAATCTGCATTGACATCCTGGTGGGTTGAAATTTAAGACACTCATTAATGGATAATAAACAAAGACCATTTGTATAGGAGTTTACCCCATGTGTATGGGTCTTATTCTTAGTAATTTGGGAAAATATAGAATGTGAATGGTGCAACCTTGAATTGTGAGGAGGAGCTCATTTTATCAGGCAAGATCCCGATTTACAAATCAGTACCTGAATGTTGCTTATTTGATTAAACTCTGGTATACAGAAAGCATTAGCTTCAGCATTATGCCTCTGCTACGTAGGAGAACTAAATTAGAAGGAAAAAGACATTTGAATGACTTAGAAAAATATTAAAGGAGTGGATTGATGATGCTTTCCAGGACCATTTAATTTGACTGATATAATAAAAATATTGGCAGTAATGAGAGTCTTCTGAATTAAAACCAGCCACGTTTTCTCATTAATATATTACTATTGATGAAATTTTGTTTCAGATGGTCATCCAAAGCAGGAAATATTTCCAATATAATTAATTATCACAGGCCGGGCATGGTGATTCACGCCTGTAATCCTGGCACTTTGGGGGGCCGAGGCGGGTGGATCACTTGAGGTCAGGGGTTGGAGACCAGCCTGAACGACATGGTGAAAGCCTGTCTCTACTAAAAATACAAAAATTAGCTGGGTATGATGGGTCACGCCTGTAATCCCAGCTACTTGGGAGGCTGAGACAGGAGAATCGCTTGAACCTGGGAGGCAGAGGTTGCAATGAGCTGAGATTGCACCATTGCATTCCAGCCTGGGCGACAAGAGTGAAATTCCATCTCAGTTAAAAATATATATATATATCACAAAAGGTGGAAGATGGGATTGGTTCTCTTCACTCATTTTTTCAAGCAAGAGACTTCTCAACTGTATATATTTGTATATAATATGTATTATATATATATATGCCTCTAAATTAGCAAATTAAAGATTTAGTAAAGTACAGGTGTCCCAAATTTCTGTATGGGACAGCTTTCTGAATGTCCTAGTAATGTTTCAAAGGTACTAGTTACTTCAGTGGGTAGAACCTAGTGGATCAGAGTGCAATTATGTGTTCAATTCCAGTGAATTCCTATTAATTTCCTGACTGAAGTAATTTAGACACTATTGGCCTACCAGAGTGAGGGCAAAAGGTTATCAGTGGTTGTTCCCCTGCAGAGGAGACAATGGCCTGTTTCCTAGGTTGGCTTTGAGAAGTTGAATTGCATGGACTTAAGCTTTCAGAGCCAAGTTTTGACTATATTGTAGCTGTGGTTCCATAGCATCTTCCCTTTAGGGCTTGGCTGTGAGGCAAAGTCTTAATGTAAGGCAAAGTGAATGCAGGATGCTTTTGACATAAGGCTGATATTTGTTGTAGTGACATTGAGGTAGGACTTGTGACATTCCCTTTACTGCTTATAGTCTCAACAATTCTTTTACAAATTATCTGGCCTCCTTTCTTTAGTTAGAAACATTTTCCAGCTGGAAGATACATACAGTGACTTTTTCGTGTCATCCTGCTGGTTTCTAAACATAATGATCAGGCTGACGTCTATGACATGGTTTATTTAGTCTTTTTCTTTGATTTTTATATCTTGTTTTGTGCCTGTCTTACTTCCTAGTTCAGTGAAACAAAAAAAATGTCCTGGCCAGCGGTCATCTGGTAAAAGAGTTGCTTTTGGCTCTGGGGAACCTGCAAGTGGGACTGGGAAGTAGAAAATGGAGTTTACTACTCCTAAGACCGAAATGCTCCTTTTGCCATTAATAGATCAAAATGAGCTTTAATTGAGGAAAACTAAGTTGAATGTCTTTCACATTCCTTATCTTTACTGACATCATTTCTGCATTCGATGCTGTTAGCCCAGCTCTCCTTAATTTGGTTTCCAGATAACGTTCCTCCTCCTTGATTTCCTGCTGATTACTTTTATGGGTTCTCCTAATCTATTCCCTTTAAAATGTGCTACTCTCTACATTTTATCCTCTTTCCTTGGTCTCTTATTTTGCTTCACGATCTGTTCTTTAAGCCTGCAGTCTTCAAACTTCAAGCTAGAGTCTCTCAAACTTGGCTGCATTTATGGGACTTTCTAAATTGAATGCCTGAGCTACAGCTCTGAAAATTCTGACTTAATGTTTCCAAGGGTGGGGACCAGAATCTGTATTTTTAAAATACTTCACAGATGATTCTTATGAACTTTAGGTTTGAGAACCACTACTTTCATAAATTTATCTATGTCCTCAGCTGAAAGACCATTGGTTTCTGCGTCTTTACTCTCTTTTTATTAACTTTCATTTTAAGTTCAGGGGTACATGTGCAGGTTTGTTACATAGGTAAACTTGGGTCACAGGGGTTTGCTGTACAGATTATTTCATCACCCAACTATTAAACCTATCCATTAGTTATTTTTCCTAATCCTCTTTCTCCTCCCAGCCTTCACCCTCCAGTAGGCCCCAGGGTGTGTTGTTTCCCTTTATATGTCTATGTGTTCTCATAATTTAGTTCCTATTTATAAGTGAGAACATGCAGTATTTGGTTTTTTGCTCCCGCATTATTTTGCTAAGGATAATAGCTTCTATCTTCATCCACGTTCCTGCCGAGTACATGATCTCATTCTTTTTTATGGCTGAATAGTATTCCATGGTGTATATGTACCACATTTTCCTTATCCAGTCTACCACTGATGAGTATTTAGGATGATTTCATGTCTTTGCTATTGTGAATAGTACTGCAAGGAACATATGTGTGCATGTGTCTTTATGATACAGTGATTTATATTCCTTTGCATATATATCCACTAACAAATCAAATGGTAGTTCTGTTTTTAGCTCATTAAATCACCATACTGTTTTCCACAATGGGAGAATTAATTTACACTCCCACCAACAGTGTATATGCATTCCTTTTTATCTCCACAACCTTGCCAGCACCAGTTATTTTTGACTTTTTAGTAATAGCCATTCTGACTGGTGTGAGATGGTATCTTACTATGGTTTTAATTTGCATTTCTCTAATGATCAGTGATGTTGAGCTTTTTCTGTAGCATTGTTGGCAGCATTTATGTCTTCTTTTGAAAAATGTCTGTTCATGTATTTGTCCACTTTTTAATGGTTTTGTTTGTTTCTTGCAAATTTGTTTAAGTTTCTTATAGATGCTGGATATTAGTCTGAGTCTCTATTCTTCACCCTGGATTCTTAGCTAATCTTCAGACCAATACCTCAAATTTTCTAAGAAACATTTCACTTGGATTATCCACGGTCATTTCAAATTCAATATAATCAATCAAAATTATCCAACTCTAACTCTTCCATCCACAGTCTGTCTCTTCCTTTTCTCTTACTTCAGATAATGCTTCTTCCTATACCAAAGGGGACACCTTGTTCATTTTCAGCTTCTTGCTCTCTCCTCATTTTTGTTTTTTCCAATTAATTGTCAACACATGCCCATGATGGTTAATTTTATGTTTCAACTTGGCTGGGATACAGTGCCCAGATATGTGGTCAAATATTATTCTGGGTGTTTCTGTGAGGGTGTTTTTGGAGGAAATTAACATTTAAGTTGGTAGACATTGAGTAAAGCACACTGCCCTGCATAACGTAGGTGAGCCTCATATGATCAGTTGAAGGCCTAAATAGAACAAAAGTCCAACCTACCCTGGGCAAGATGAAATTCTGCTGGCAGACAGCTTTCAGACTTGAACTGCAGCACTGGCTCTTTCTTGAGTTGCCAGCCTGCTATTTCACCCTGCTGATTTTGGATTTGACAGCTTCCATAATCATGTGAGCCGATTCCTTAAAATAAATTCCACCCTCTGTCTCTTTCTCTCCCTGCCTCTGACACACATACAATTGGTTCTGTTTCTCTGGAGAACCCTAATACATGCATCTATTTACCTCAGAACTCTCTCTTAAATCTCTCTTCCTTCCATTTCTACTATTTCAACCTTGGGTTTGGCCTCTATCAGTTTTTGCCTGGAATATTCTAACTGGCATCTCACTGCTACCAATCTCAATTGCAATCATCGGTTTTCCACACTGTCTTGAACATGACCTTCCTACATCAGTAAGTCTGTTGATATTGTCATCCTACTACTATGTGGAAACCTTGGGTGTTTCACTGATGTTTCCAGAAGGATTAAACTCTAAATTCTTTGTACACAAGATATTTCATAGCATTTCACATTTATGTTAAAGCATTAGCCTCACTCAATTTCCAACCCCCCTCTTTTTATACCAATACATGCATATATACTTCTCCAGCCAAGAAGCCATTTACATTCCCTTAACTTAGAATGTGTTCTTCTTAATTCAGTAACTGTGTGTGTATTTTATCTTGGTTGCACTTCCCTTGACTCTAATTTACACAATTAGAATCTCTTCTTTCGAAGCCAGCTCAAATATCACACTTCCTTGGACCTCCTCTTCCTGGAATTAAGCAGATAGCAATTGGCTTTTCCCTTTAATGCTCCTATAGCACATATAAGAGCATAATTGAGCTTAATGCTTAACATGTATTAAACATTTCTTAAGAATGAGACAATGCATTATCTCATTTAATCATCATTATTATCCCCATTTTAGGAAATTGAGATTTGGAGAAGTATACCAACTTGACCAGGTTCACACAGCCAGTAGATGGTAGGCATAGGGATTGAATGACTCCAAAGTCTGTGCTCTTACTCACTATACTAAATTGTCTTTAATGCATCATCTACTACATTGCATATAATTTTTTATTTGTAGAATATCTTCTGACTGAACTACAAGATACTGCCTATAATACCAAAAGTCTGACACATTAAATGAATAATTAGATTAATGATAATCTAAAGTAGAATTGAGGTATTTTTGTAATCTCTATTGTGAAAGGAACATAAAAACTGGGACCCCAATTCACTATGCCAAAAGGAAAAATTTAAGCTGAAAGCTGAGTCATGTAAGAAACTGACTTTGCTTTTGTTCCTAAGCAGATAGCTACAGATAAAAGGTCAAGTATCTCCACTCTATGTTCACCTTATCTTGTGTAAAATGCCAATTTACTGAAGGTGAGACAAATACATAATTGACTATTTCCATACTACTTCTTTTATCTTGCAACATGTGGATTCAGTAATGTGATCAGACCCTCCCTATTTCCCCTCCAGCCTGCTTTTCCCCTTTTTAAATATTGAAGGCCTCAAAATCATCATTGGAGAAAGGCACAGATCTGTTTCCCGTGCATCCTCAGCCTTGACCAAATAAAGTTCTAAATTGATTGGGATTTGTCTCAGAAACTTTATGGTTTACACTATGAAAGTTTTCATGTATTTAACTTTGCTTTACAAATTTCCCAAATTTTAAGGGTTATGTAGAAAAGTAAATATTGTATGTTAAATCATGTTTTATTTTTAATCAACATAATTAAAACATTTTAGTGATAGAAGGAAAACTTAAGGTCATTTAATATAATTCACTCATTGTAATTTTTTACCAAGTAAGGGCTGGAAAAATAGAATTATTCAGTAATAGTTAATAGATGGTAGGTCAAAGCAAGAGTATCTGACTTTCCTATATCTAGACTCTGTTATCCTTGACTTATAATTTTAGAAATGTGCTATATCCCTCAAATTTTGGGTCTCACTAACATATTGCTTTAAATCTTAAAACTCTATTAGAGCATCTTTTATGTATATTTACTTGTTACACAGTCCTTATAAGAAAACAAATTTAACTTAAAATACTTGCAGTTATTTGCTTCCTAAAATCGACTTCAGAGTTAACTTTCGGAATTTTTTGTTGAATATCACATTAAGAATGTTAGAGAACATTTTTTCATGTGTCTTTTGGCTGCATAAATGTCTTCTTTTGAGAAGGGTCTGTTCATATCCTTCACCCACTTGTTGATGGGGTTGTTTGTTTTTTTCTTGTAAATTAGTTTGAGTTCATTGTAGATTCTGGATATTAGCCCTTTGTCAGATGAGTAGATTGCAAAAATTTTCTCTCATTCCGTAGGTTGCCTGTTCACTCTGATGGTAGTTTCTTTTGCTGTGCAGAAGCATCATCACTGGCCATCAGAGAAATGCAAATCAAAACCACAATGAGGTACCATCTCACACCAGTTAGAACGGCGATCGTTAAGAAGTCAGGAAACAACAGGTGCTGGAGAGGATGTGGAGAAATAGGAACACTTTTACACCGTTGGTGGGACTGTAAACTAGTTCAACCACTGTGGAAGTCAGTGTGGGGATTCCTCAGGGATCTAGAACTAGAAATACCATTTGACCCAGCCATCCCATTACTGGGTATATACCCAACGGATTATAAATCATGCTGCTATAAAGACACATGCACACGTACATTTATTGCGGCACTATTCACAATAGCAAAGACTTGGAACCAACCCAAATGTCCAACAATGATAGACTGGATTAAAAAAATGAGGCACATACACACCATGGAATACTATGCAGCCATAAAAAAGGATGAGTTCATGTCCTTTGTAGAGACATGGATGAAGCTGGAAACCATCATTCTCAGCAAACTATCGCAAGGACAAAAAACCAAACACTACATGTTCTCACTCATAGGTGAGAATTGAACAATGAGAATACATGGACACAGGAATGGGAACATCACACACCGGGGCCTGTTGTGGGGGGGGGGGAGGGGGGAAGGGATAGCATTAGGAGATATACCTAATGTTAAATGACGAGTTAATGGGTGCAGCACACCAACATGGCACATGTATACATATGTAACAAAACTGCACGTTGTGCACATGTACCCTAAAAGTTAAAGTATAATAATAAAAAAAAGAACGTTAGAGAAACCACATCTGTCATATCATACAAAAAAAAACCTAGAAGTTGTTTATTTAAATAAATTTTTATGTAGCCAAAATCACATTCATTATACACTTTAAGATATGATAATGACTTTTTCATGTTCAAGGCCCTGCTAATTTCACAATATTTGCCAAATGGCTAACTGATAACAAAACAATTCCCACTTCCACTGAAGTGGTTAGCTACCTACTATTAAAACTCATCCCATTGCCACGGGCTGAGAAAAAAACAAAGCCTACTGTCACACTTGCAGACAGTAATGTTTCAACCAAAGTAACCCAAATTCCTTCTTTAAGTTTTAAATTTTGGTCTGTCTTGCAATTAAAATTCATAAACTCTTTCCCTTCCAGAAATACCAAGCACAAGTATCAGATCATTCTGTTCATTTCCAGCTGTGGAATTCAGTTAATTTGATGCAGCATTGGCATTTACTCTGCAGAAGGCAGAGGGTAATTGCTTAATAAAGAAATCCCACCAGTTGAGTATTTCTTTCTATATATATTGACTACAGCGATCTCTAGGCTCCAGGTTACTTATAAGAAATCAATAGACATGCCAAGTTAGTGGCCCAAGTAACATATTTCTCTTTCACTTTTTCTTTCCAGTTAAAAATTACAAAGCATACACAAAGGATTTCTCTGGGCTTAATACAGAGCCCATGGGAAAACGTTGACATTGGATATACTACTTTTGTGATTTCTTTTTCGTCACACCGTACACTATTTTACACAATCTTTTCATTATTCATCTTGCAAAATGTATCAAAAACCATTACATTTCCCTTTAATTCTTAGCCAATCATTTTGCTCTTCTAGGACATTAAACACATGAAAGTTTTAGTTGGGGTTTATTTATGCATTCATTTCTTTGGTTAAAAGAAAATCTGTGAAGGAACTTCTGAGCTCTCCTTTCACAGCTGAGATTAGAGAAAACCAAAACTCTGAAGCAATGAAATTTATAGAAGTATAAATCACATTTCATTTTTGGACCGTGAAAAATTACAGAGATCAAGAAGTCTGATGAAGCAATGTTCATTACTGATTCACAAGAACATTAGTCTGCTTATGTTACCACAAAACTTCTTGCGGTGCGTTAATGGGTCACTCAGGTGACTTAATGTTCACACATCACTTAGACAAAGTAAAGGTTAAAGACAACAGATATTACTGGTGTGAGATAGTATGCAGGCTGAAAATGCAGTCCTATTTCTTTGAAAATCTTTGCCTCCTCAGAAAAAAAAAATGTGAAAAGCAGCCCCCAAATGGTTCTGCACTCCAATTTGATTTTATTTTAGAATTGCTTATGTTACTAAGATTTATGAGTGTTGCTTCTCGTGAAAGAATGGCATATCCTTCAGCTCTTATTGTGGACTTTAATGGAAATAATGTGCTTTTATGGAATAAAACCTCTCTGAAGCCCTGCCTAAAACTGTTTCAAACCAGAACCTCTATACTGTGTCTGGAAAATCACTAACAGAGACAGACAGAAAGGGAGGAAATCTGTTTTTTCCATTTTCTGTCTGAAACTTCCTATGCAACTTTCTCACTAGGATTTTTATTCCATAATAGCTGTAGAATATAAGTGATTTGCATTTTAGAAAATTATACTGTGTGATTTTTTACATCCTATATCTCCGTTTCAGTTATGCATTCAACAGTTGCATTCCACACGATAATTTATGGAGCTGTCAAAAAGCAATACCTTTTACAGAGAAAGATATAAAACTGTAGTCAAACCTTAATTACTCAATGAAAGACACGAGGGGGCTGATATTCTGAAATAATAGATAGTTCCAAATATTTGACATTCATAAGCTTATTATGATTTCATACAGAAGATGTCCCTTTCAAGTGAAGTTTAAATTAGGTAGTTAAATGTAGCTGATATTTCCCAGATACAACAGCAGGGAGCTAGGGTAGAAGCCTCTGGCTTGTACTGGATAGATGGCATACCCTGCAATGTGCTACATCTGCAGACAACCGAGAATTGAGTATTCCTCAAAGATTTTCTTCACTATCCTTTGCTTCAAAATATTCACTTCCAATACACAGTATTTTCAATCCAAGCTAAATTCTGTTGATACATTCACATCTATTTGCTGAGAATTGTAAAATCTTAGATTTGTCACAAATCTTTCTTACAATTACCCCAGTCATCTCTGTTCTTTTCAGAGATGAGAAGTTCACCGCATCACCAACCTGACTGCTACCATGAGGAATTCCTTTACTGCAGAAACTGCTGTCACAATAGGTTAAATATATGTTATACGGGTCCAAAGAATATTAATGTTCAATCTTAGTTAAAAATAAATATTTATAATTAGTTAAATTAGGTGTAGCTTTTATTTCCCACATTATAATTATCTGTATTTTTTATACTTCATGTAATATCACCTAAAATTTTAGTATTAGATAAAATAAAAAAGTTATTTGTACAAGCTTATATAATAAAAATTTAGAGATATGGCTGTCTTGTTTTTCATTTTGCTCTCATATAACATGATTACTATGCTATTACATAATAGTATGTACCGTACAAGGGACAATTCAAGGTAAAATATACTATGTCAATATCCTGTTTTATGAATCATTTGTCTCCACTTTATTTGTAGAATGGGAAGTTTTGTTCCAATTTTTATTATTTTCTGAATTTTATCTTACCCTAACCAAATATTTTGCAAAGAAAACTGGGAATTTTTGTCTCATGAAACTCTTTTCTCTTCTCTCTCTCCCTATGCCCCACATCAAACAACCTTAATTTACTTTCCTTTACTGAGTAGATTCAAGATCTCTCTTTCTCAGCTAAAAGTAATAACAAATAAATGTTTTCTGCATCTAGTGCAAGTTATGTGCTGGGAATCTAAAATATCCCAGATTAAGGTCCAATAAATCAGAGTATGTATTTGCCTGACACAAAAGAAATATATACAGACAGCATTCTGCTCCCAAATGCAGAACTCCCTTTTTGTTTGAAATTATTTTTTAAGAAGTTGAAAGAAAAGAAATGGTAAAATATTTTAACATTTTACATTTACTTCATCGTGATTATTTCACTTATTAACATTTATAATATGTCTCAGGGGAAGAGGCTGTATAACTGTTCACTACCTATAGTTCATAAGACCTAGGAAAGTATATATATACATATATATATATGGTGATGAAAAACAATTTTATCTGAAATTTGTGCTGGAAGTATAAGTGAGCTTAAAAATGTAATTGTTTTTTCATATGTAGTTGGAAAAACATATGAGTTGATTGATGGTGGCACCCAAGAAGAAATATCTAGGTCATAATCCCTGGAACCTGTGAATGTTACTTTATTTGGAAAAAGTATCTTTGCAGATGTAATTAATCTAAGGATCTTGAAATGAGGAGATCATCCTGGATTATCCAGGTGGTCCCTAAAACCAATGACTAGTGTTCTTGTAAGAAAAAAGCAGACTGAAACTTGAGACAGACAAAACAGGAAAAGACACAGAAAAGAGATATGAAGATAGAAGCAGAATGGAGAACAGTGTGGCCATAAGCCAAGGAATGCCAACCCCCACCAGAAGGTGGAAAAGGCAAACAAGGGATTATCTCTTGCAGCTTCTAGAAGGTGTGCAGTCCTGATGACACCTTGATTTTGGACTTCTGGCCTCCAGAACTTTGTGAGAATAAATTTTTGTTGTTTTAAGCAATACAATTTGTGGTGACTTGTTACAGGAGCCACAGAAAACTAATACACAATATGAGCTCAATAATATGACTATGTGTTCATCAAATCCACGAGACGACAAATTCCTTGAGGCAAGGACCACTAAGATTTTGTTGATTGTTATGTTTTACACAGCTAGCTTGAATGAGGCAGAATATCTAGGCACATGGCTGACCAAAAAAAATATTGTTTACTTGTCTCCTTTGAAGCTGGATGTAGCCCAGGGGCTATTTTGAGCCAAAAAGGGATAAAAGCACATATAAAGTGGCAACTACAGGGATACCCATTCCTAAAGAGGAGGGAGCAGTGTGATGGATGAGCAGGAGACACCAACTTACATAGGAAGTATATTTGATTTGGTGCAAGATGAGTGTAGATTGAGAGTAGAGGCAATGCCTAGAGTAACAGTAACATAAAAGTGTCACACAACACCTGAATGCCTACAAAGACTTTCCTATAAGAGAGAGTTATACTACCGTTTTCTTCTTATGTTACAGACAAGATAGAGTTTTGCCACAACCAAACTTAATTCTAACTAATACACAAGATAACTGGGCCAGATGTGTCATGAGTTCGGTGAATTTATATAATTTTTTTGACTTAAGTATTTTATATCAAGTTGCATTCTTGGAGACAATGAGAAGAGGAATTTACTAAAAATATTTATCAATTGAAATATTTTTCTACTCTGTCTTCCACTTACCTGCACATCAAGAGATAAGAAATGATTTATTTATATAAAATAAATTGAATATATATTTTATTTATATTTCTCCACCTTCTGCATTAAATATTTTTATTGAAGGCTTTTATGGTGTTCATTACAATGCCTAAAAGTCAAGGTATCAACTCTAATTTCTCATTTATTATACTACAATGTAAATTTTTGTTGAAAATAGCTGTAATGACATCAATGCATATCATTTTGACCCTCAAGAATTAAATTTTTTGATGTTAATTATTCATAAACACACCTTGTCTGAGCTCATTTGAAAAATTAAAAAATGAAATCATGTCTCAGCAATGTACCCAGGGTACCTGCTACCTCTGTAAAACATTCTGACTCTCTAAAATTTAATTGTTGCTTCCTTACTTATATCTACATGCTACTCACTCAAATAATATTTGTTGCATTGATTTCTCTCTTTCAATTAATCCCTGCAAACAAGTTTCTTCCAGAAATATTGGGTGATTGTGCATATTGTTAACTGAAATAA
Organism: Nomascus leucogenys; assembly: GCF_006542625.1. Lineage (NCBI taxonomy): Eukaryota > Metazoa > Chordata > Mammalia > Primates > Hylobatidae > Nomascus > Nomascus leucogenys. Next base: position 31,908,875 of record NC_044387.1, on the reverse strand, counting down.
ATTCTGTATCCTGCATTTCACCTTGTTGCCATTATGAAATGTCAACCAGTCACATTACTGACAGATGTTGTTTCATTCTACATTTCCATAGATCTAAGAATATCTTTCTTTTTAATTGTCTATTCTTGAGACAATTGTGTCCAGGTGAATGCTAGGGATAAGACAACTAATTGACACCTATTAGTTTATGTGGAAAAGCCTGGGGCATAAGTAATCAAGCAAATTTTCCACTCTCTCTTTCATTTTTCTCCTCACTTAAGACTCATAATTATCTTCTAACTCTCAAGATTCAAATCAGTGAAGAATTTCTTGATCTGGTCAAGCAAAATTAATCATCCCTCTTTTTGTTTCATGACTGAATGTAACAGTAGCACTCTTTTTATAAATTCTACTTTTGTGTGAAAAATTGAAGAAAAGTTTTAATACATGGTAGTTTCTAAAACCTACTGACATTCTTGAAAAACTCCCTGTAACAGAATCATTGGTTCCTGATCAAGCAAATACAACCAAAGCATGGTTTCCAAGTGCTGGTGGAATAAGGAAAATGGAAGCAGAGATTCTTGGGCAGTGAGGCTGTCCTGACAGGGAGGCTGAATTGTCAAGGATGTCTAGCACACATATTGAGATGACCCATCTCTCTGTAAACCTAGTAGAGATTAACTTTGTACACATACTCATCTACACAATAAAAAAACTGATGGCTCTCAATAATTGAATATTCATTTAAAAATTTCCCTGGATGGATTTACTCAGTATAAATAAGTTCAGTATAAATAAGCTCAGGAAAGAAGGAATCTCAACTTCTTCATGCAGTGTTTTTCAAAGAGAATAAAAGTCATAAAGAAGTTTGAATACATGCAGAATATTAGAAACCTTTAGATCAGGCTAGAGATGGTTACCATGAGGCATGCAATTTTTGATTCTCTATCTTGGTTGAAGTCACTAGGTAGATACTAAAAATGGCAGTGCTTAGAGTGTGGCTTTGAATCTCATGATTTATTTCTTTCTTAGATATTTTCTTCAGGAGTTTTCCCATGTGCAATCAGTATACTTGCCACTTTTCAAAATTTATTAAAACAGGATCCTTGTATGGTTTCAGCAGTCTGTCCCACACAATTAGTAGTAATTTTTATTTTCCATTATAGAGCCATTGATTACTTTTCCACATCAGTCACTAACTGAACTAGACATTAAAAGTGAATTACTGTTGAGTCACACAAAGCAACATTGAGAGTTATTTTGCAGCAAAGCTTTGGTGATGTTGACCTTATTTATTGCTCAATGTAAAACTTAATGTAAAACTCAGTATGGTAAGTTTCATAAAAATCAGGGCAAGACTGCAGACAGACTGCTTGATTCATTCCTTACCACAAGGAATGGACATGTATTTTCAATTCCAAGTAAGCATTTAACATCTGTATGTTATGGCCTTTCCAAAAACCTGACAGGAATGTCATCAATGAAACTGAGAAGAAAATATTTTTGACAGACTTTTTCTTTGGCTTTCATTTTATTCCACTTACCAAATTCAAAAAGAAAAAAAAAATCTTTCCTGTACTTTCCAGATATTTACTTTATTTAAAGAATGAGGAAATCTGGGATCAATGGCAGAAGACAGGGTTGCAAAACGAGCTGCTGTAAAAATCAAAATTAAGGGATAACTTATAGTCTTGGCCACAACCATTACCCAGGGTACCAAGTTGTCTCTGGAATAATAGAAGAAACTAAGGGAAGGATTTTTAACAATAGCTACAATCCCCTGTACTATTTGACAACTTAAATGTGTCAGATTTATATTTTCCAGGGTGTAAGTTTGAGCAACCTGTGTGTGTGTAATTCAGGGTACAACATTATCAAGTTATTCTTCATCTTAATGAAATTAACCTGGTAATTTATAAAAAGGAAACTTTGTTTTTCTGTTATATACTGTGACTAGGCTCAGAGTAAAAGATTCTTATGAGTTTAACCTCATAACTACATTGCCCTACATGGCCATACATTGCCATCAGGAAGCTGCCAAATAGCTACTAAGTATAAGAGCTAGAATGTGAACCCAAGTCTTATTTAACTCGACTCCAGAGTCTTTATGTGTAATGACTACACAATCCGAATTCATAAGAAAAAGTGAAAGATGTTTCCTAATACGTAATGTGACCAGGGGATGATGTGTGTTAATCAATAGCCTACCAACCAAGTCTCCCAAATCTCCTCTGCTACTCTTTTCATTTACCCAGGATATTAACATTCATTAATTACATTGAAGCAAAAATAGGCTTACAAATAGGCACATCAAACAATTTTACTCTTCTGTTTTCTTTGTAATTTCTTCTTATGAAAAATTTCAACCGTATCCAAAAGTAAACAATTACGTAAGGAACTCCCTTGTGCACAGCTTCCAATTCATGATCAATCTTCCATTCCTATTTCATATTATTTGAAAACAAATTTCACTCAATATTACATTTCATCTATAAATATTTCTATAGTTGTATTTCTAAAGTTGTATTTCTATAACATAAAGACTTAAAAAACATAACGACAATATCAATATGAATCTAAATAAAATGTATTTCTTTAATATCATAAAGTAGCTTGTCAGTGTTCAAATTATCCTGATTGTCTCAAAATTTATTTTCAAAAGTTGATTAGTTTGATACAGGATCAAGTAAGTTCCATACCTTATTGCTAATTTATATGTGTCTTAAATCTCTTTTAATTTATAAATTACCCCATAACATCTTCCCCTGCCCCCAGTACAAGAAGCATAGAAGTCTCCAGTGAAACTCAACCCAAAGAGGTGTTCACCAAGACTCATAATAATCAAAACAAACAAAAAAAAAAAACAAAGAAAAAAATCTGAGGACAGCAGGAAATGAAAAACACATCACATACAAAAGAGTGTCAATGTGACTATCAGCAGAAACTCTGCAGGCCGGTTGACAATGGAATCATATATTAAAAGAGCTCAAGGGAAAAAAACCCTGACAAACAAGAATACTTTATGCAGCAAATCTGTATTTCAGAAATAAGGAAGAAATAGAAATGTTACCAGACAAATAAAGGCAAAGGAAGATCATCACCACCAGACCTACCTTAAAGAAATAACTAAAGAAAATTCTTTAAGCTGAAAAAAGGCTGCTAATTAATAACATAAGACATACAAGCATGAAACTCAAAGATGTAAGTCATATAGAGCCACATTCATAATACTTTAGGACTGTAATGATGGCATGTAAAGCAATTTTATTTCTAGCACAAGGATTAAAATATAAAACTATGAATATCAACTATGGCTAAAATAAATTTTCAAGAGATGCACATTACAAAATGATGTAAATTATGACATCAAAAACATAAAAGGGAGGGATAGTAAAAATGTAGAGTTGTTGCATGCAATCAAAATTAAGTTACTATCAGTTTTACACCGGCTGTTGTAAGTTCTGGGTAAGCCTCATGGTGACCACAAAGCCAAAATCTTTAGTATAGGAACAAAACAAAAACAGAAAAAATTCAAAGCATACCACTACAAAAAACCATCAAGCCACAAAGGAAGATAGCAAGAGAGAAAGAAAGAAACAAAATATCTATACAATAACCAGAAAATAATGAACAGAATGGCAGTATTAAGTAGTTACCTATCAATAATTACCTTGAATGTAAATGGATTAAATTTTCTGATAAAAAGACATAGACTGAATGAATCAAAAAACATGATCCAACTATATGCTGCCTATAAGAGACTCACCCCACTTTTAGAGACATACATAGTCTGAAAGTGAAGGGAAAGAAAAAGATATTCCATATAAATGGAAACCAAAAGAAAGCAGGCATAGCTATACTTTTATCAGGCAAAATAGACTTTAAGTTGAGAAAACTATATATAGAGACAAAAAAGAACATTATATAATAATAAAGGGGTCAATTCATCAAGAAGATATAACAATGGTAAATATATATGCACCCAACATCAGAGCACCTAAATATATTAAACAAATATTAAAGAATATGAAGGGAGAGAGATATATATAATACTAGTAGGGCATTTCAATACTCCACTTTCCACAGTGAACAGACCATCAAGACAGAAAATTAGTAAGGAAACACTGGACTGACTTGAACAACACTTTAGACTAAATAGATCTAACAGACACATACAGAACATTCTATCCAACAGAAACAGAATATACATTCTTCTCAAGCATACATGGAACATTTTCCCAGGTAGTGCATATGGCATGTCACACAACAAGTATTAACAAATTAAATAAGATTGAATGTCAAGTGTCTTTCCGATTACAATGGTCTGAAACTAGAAATCAGTAACAGGAAGAATTTCAAAAAAATTCACATATACATGAAAATTAAACATACTGCTGAATAACCAATGGTTCAGGAAAAAAATTAAAAGGAATGTTAAATTTTTTTCTTGAGACAAAAGAATAAAAACACAACATGCTAAAATTTATGGAATAACAACTCTGGCAAAAACAGTCCTAAGAGGAAAGTTTATAGCAATAAACACTTACATTAAAAAAGAAGAAAGATCTCAAACAATCAACTTAATGTTATTCCTCAAAGAAGTAGGAAAAAAGGAGAAACTAAGCCCAAAGTTAACAGAGGGAAGGAGATAATAGAGATCCAAGCAGAATTAATTAAACATAGACTAGAAAAACAATCTGAAAGATCAATAAACTAAGAGTTTGTTTTTTGAAAATATAAAATCAGCAAACCATTAGCTAAAATAAGAAAAAAGAGAAAAGATTAAAATAAATAAAATCAAAAATGAAAGAGGAGACTTTATAAATGATACAAAAAAAAATCATGAGACTACAATGAACAATCATATACCAACAAAGTGGATAATCTAGAAGAAATGGACAAATTCCTAGAAACAAAATACCAGGGCTGAATTGTGAAGGAATGAAAATTGGAACACACCACCAATAACGAGTAAGAAGATTGAATCAGTAATGAAAAGTTTCCCATCAAAGAAAAGCCCAGGACCTGATGGTTTTATTGCTAAATTCTACCAAACTTTTAAAGAAGAATTAATATAACATCAATCCTTAAACTCTTCCAAAAAATTGAGAGCAAGAAATACTTTCAAACCCCTTTTTGCAAGGCCAGCATTATCTGGATATTAAAGCCAGATAGGGTTACTACAAGAAAAGAAAATTGCTGGTCAATATCCTTAATGAACATAGATGCAAAAATTCTCAACAAAATACTGACAAATCAAATTCAAGAGTGTATTAAAAAGATGGGATTTATCTGTGATATGGAACGGGTTTTCAACACACATAAATCAATAAATGTGCTATAACACATTAACATAATGAAGGACAAGCCACACAATCATCTCATTAAATGCAGACAAAGCATTTGACAAAATTCAACATCCTTTTAAAATAAACACGCCAAATTAGGTGTTGAAGGAAAATACCTCAACACAATAAAGGACCTATATGAGAAGGCCACAAGTAACATACTCAACAGTGAAAAATTGAAAGCCTTTCTTCTAAGATTTGAAACAAAGATACCCACTCTTACGGTTTCTGCTTAACATAGTATCAGAAGTCCTTGTCAGAGCAATTAGGCAAGAGAAAGAAATAAAAAACATCCAAATAGAAAAGCAAAAGTAAAATTGTCCTTGTTTGCTAATGACATGATCTCATATATAGAAAACCTTAAAGACGACCAAAATGCTGTTAGAACTAGTAAATGAATTCCATAAAGTTGCATGACACAAAATAAACATACAAAAATTAGTAGTATTTCTACACACTATGAACTATCTGAAAAAGAAATGAAGAGAAAAATTCCATTTACAATTGTTACAATAAATAGGAATACATTTAACCAAGGAGGTAAAAGACATGTATACGGAAAACTGTAAAACATTGATGAAAGGAATGGAAAAAGACAAAAATTAATGGATTGTGTTCATAGATTGGAATAATTAATATTGTTAAAATGACTATATTACACAAAGCATTCTACAAATTCAATGTAATCCCTATCAATATTCCAATGTCAGTTTTCACAGAAATAGAAAAAAAAGTTCTGAAACTTATATGAAACAAACAAATAAAATCCCTGAATAGTTAAGGCAATCATGAACAAAAAGAACAAAGCTGGAGGTATCTCACTAGCTGATTTCAACTGTACTACAAAGCTATAATAATTATAGTAGTATGTTACTGGCATTAAAATAGACATATCAACAAATGTAACATAGTAGAAAGCCCAGAAATGAACCGACATATGTACAATCAATTGATTTTCAACATAGGTGCCAAGAATACACAATGAGAAAAGATAGTCTTGTCAATAAATGTGTTGGAAAAACTGGATATCCACATGTAGAACAATAAAATTGGATCCTTACATCACACAATGCATAATAATAAACTCACAATGTGTTAAACACTGAAACATAAGACCAGAAACTGTAAAACTGCTACAAGAAAACCCCAGGAGAAACACTACACAACATTGGTCTGGACAATAATTTTTTTATTTGACCCCAAAAGCACAGGCAACAAAAATCAACAAATAGGATTACTTCAAACTAAGGAGCTTGTACACAGGAAAATAACTGTATTTTTGTATATGGTGTAAAATAAAGACCCAATTTCATTCTTCTGCATATGGGTATCCAGTTTTCCCAACATCAGTTATTGAAGAGACTATCTTTTTCCTGTTGTGTATTCTTTTTGTTGTGGGAGAAATGGAACGCTTCCTCCTATGAGCATCTATCCTCTTATTTCCAAAGAGAGAGCAAAGTCCATTCCTCAAACAAAAACTAAAGTTTGAGGAATAACTATTACAAAGTATCAAAGTACATTACCAAGTTTTATTTTGAATGATGCCCAAGACATTGTAGTAATGAACTCTGTTCGATATTTGGAACAGAAATGATAGAAGCTTAGCAGTACACAGACATACAAGTTATTTCTGTACTGTGTTTGAATTTCAGTTCCTCCAGTTACTAACTCTGTGATCTTGCATATGGGCTATTAACTTTCTGAGCCTTAGTATCTTTTGCTGTAGTCTACCTCTCTCATTGGTTTATTGGGGAATTAAATTAAGTCACCATAAATAAAGAGCCTTGGACAGCGCTTGGTATATAGTGGCATAGAATATAATTACTCTTTCCTGAAATGCTTCTAGAATGAAATTCTAGAATGGAAGGTGTAGTCTTGGGTGTCAGGCATGTATTGGTTTAATTTTAATCTGGATGTCCTGCCCCCTTAGTCTCGAGCTCTAGAACATAAGAAAGACAATGCATGAGGAATCCAAAAGCTCAGAAAGGTAAGCACCTGGTATTTACAATTCCTACAACTATTTGAATCTGGTACTGCAGGACTAAGTAAACTACCAGGTCTTGTGATTCACTTAAATCAACAAAGAAATACTGAAAGATCTGAAATTATAAACTTTGTTTTGCCATTCTTGGAGCATTCCATAGTGTCATTATAGTTCCCGATAAAAAGAAACATATATGTGAAGAAGAATCTTTAGCAACACATCACATTAATAAAAAAAAATCTGGTCCACCAAGAAACATCCTGTTATTACTAGATCATTGTACATGTCCTCTAAATGAAAGTTTTTGTCTTCTAAAGGAAATGAGGCAGATTTTTCCAGCGGCCTTTAGCTGACATCTACGGTCAGCTATGCATGGGGCACAGCTGTAAGCTCATCCTTCAAGTTTCCAATTTGTCACTGGGTTTTTATTTTTATTTTTGCCAAAAACAAGATGTAATTATGATAATTTATAAGCTTGTAACAATAGCCAGAAAACATATTATGACAATAAAAACAAAATCAAACAAAATTCCCACTTTTAACACCATCTACCCACCCACTCAAAATAATTTGGGTTGGGACTGTGGCATAACTTGATTACTTGAATCACAGTTGTGATTTAGAATTTAACTTAGGCAAGATAAATAAGATGTGATTTCACCAAAGTGTAGCATTTTTAATTGGTAAACATGAGAGGCATCCCATTATAGGGAAAAGAGTGTGATCTTTGGAGATAGAAGGCCTACATTAGGGACTTCGCTTGGCAATCTGCTAGCTTTGTGATCTTCTGCAAGAAACTACCTTTCTAAGCTCTCTGCCCTCATGAGCAAAATTGGGAGATAAACACATTTCAAGGTTTTGTGGCAATCACAAAAGTAGGTCAAAGTACCTGGAAAAGAGTAAATAAATGCTCCCATCTGCAATATAATCATAAAATTATTTACTACTATTAGGAATAGGATAGGGAGCAATAAACTTAGTACTGCTATCCTGACAGAGAAAAAATTTTATAGAAATATGAATGTGCTAGTAACACAAAATGAAAAGTAGGCATTGTATTATACTTTTCATAGATTAATAAATATAAGTATGTATTTCCTTCACGAGAAAATACATATTGATTTCCAGAAAGTGATGGAAGTCTTTTAAAATATAAATTATAATAATAAATGCTTACATTTTACATGCATAAATAAGTAATCAAATACAAACAAAATTGTAATTAAAGCAATCCAAAAAAATTTCTTGGGTTGAATATATGTTTGATTGAGTTAGAATTTATTTCAGAAGAAAACAATTTTATAGACTAAGATTACATAATGAAGACTATTGATATTTATTTTTACTTTTTATTTATATGATGTTCTACCTAATGCTAATATTTTTAAAGTTGAAACAGAGATGTACTTTTGGGTTGCTTCAGGGTTATAAATTTCTATACATTCTACACAGGCCAGATATGGAGAAAATTTTTAAAAAATTAATCAGTAAGACTGAACATTTTTTAGCCAATCTATTAGTTAATAGAAAATATCACTTTGCCAAGTGAGTGTAATACAGCATGCCCAGCCCTTTCCCCTTAAACTCAAAGTAAAATTCATCTGAATTATATTTATAAGAATAACAAAAAACAGAGACAAACTATTTAATATTTATAAAAGAAACCTTATAATTTATTTTTGTATGCCAAAGACAAAAAATCACAAAAAATTAAAGAATGAGAAGTTATTTTGTTCCACCTTTACAGCGTGTCATGCAACATAATCCAGCAGTCTGAGACATGATTGAGGATAACTCCTCTACTATTCTAAACATGTAGAAATGGAAGATAAAATGTACCAAAAGTTTTAAAAATAAGTACTTGATGTATCAATTAAGAACATGAAATTCCTGGATTGCAGCCACAAAAAAGAAAGTAAAATCTGAATAATGAGAAATACCTAAAGCCTAGCATCTCATAGTACATTGAAATCAGGTATGCAAAGTACAGCCTTGAAAAGTGCTTGAGTAATGCACAAATGTTCACAAATAAAAGTTCTGGCTTTTGAGTTGTAAAATATTCCTAATTCAGGATTATTAAACTCATGTAACTCAGAGATAGTGTTTTTGACCTGTCTACGACCAGAAGCTAAACAATAGTACTCTACATAAAGATAGTCGCTTATTTTCCATAAAACAGGAGTCAGAAAATTTTCACCCGGTAGTGCCAAGATGCTGCAAGGAACAAGGAAGACAGCTTATCTTTTATTTAGAGTAATAGCTGGAGAAAGAATCACTCATTCAGAGAAAAAATGGACTCAAAGCCAAAATTCTTCATGCAATGCAGTCATCTCAAACTGTGTAATTAATATAAATAACCATAAAAACCTTACTTGTCTTAAAGTGAAATATGTTAGGGCCTTAAAAAGACAATTGTAAAACCACATAATAGGAATGACTCCATATTCTAGAGAACCTGTAAATATCACTAAAAACTCAATCTCCTTTACTGCACTCTCCAATCACTCTCCAAAACTAATCCAAAGATAAGCTCAGTAAAATTTTACAAACTGCCATGAGAGAGACAATAGATACAAAAATGGAAGAATTTACATATGAAGAATTAGAGATATTAGAGACTCTCTGAAAAAGATACTTTAATCATCTATAATTTTTTAATAACAATAAATAAAAGCATAGAATCCAAAAGGCAAAAGGTAGACATTATGGAAATAAAACAGGGGGGTTTGCAAAATAATTTTAAAAATTACAGAAATGGAAATATAGTCATTAAAATACATAAAATATTAAAGTAGACAGAGCAGAAGAGAGAATTGGAAGATAGGTCTGAAGGAATGACTCAAACCACATTGTATAGAGATGGAAATTAAGAAAAAGAGGATAAACATGGGATGACCAACACACTATTTAATCAGAGTTACAAAAGAAAAGGGAAAGAGGAAAAAGGAAATATTCGGGAAAATGATGAATGACACAGTTCTAAAGGAAGATATGCATTGTTAGATTAAAAAGAAGAAACCTGAGGTCCAAGCAAGATTAAAAAAATAAAATTACTACACTTAGATACTTTACAATGACAGTAAAATAAAATTATTTTCAGGCAGTCCAAACATTAGTATTTTTTTAACTCATGGCACATGATGAAGAACTACTGAAGAGTGTATTTCAACAAGAAGGACTGGGACTGGGAAAGAAGAAATGAATACAAGAAGAAATGCAGGCAACTAATCATGTGGTAAAATGTTCTGTAAATTTAACTAAGTATAGGAGGTAGAAAAGATAATGACTAATAGACTTGTGGTTCAGGACATGATAGGATAGTGCCCATCAAGCTATCTCCCACTGAAAACAACTATAAAAGATGTAAAGTATTGAAGAGCAATTAAAACAAGTAGGTCATGAGGTGCTAGGATCCTTGACATGAGAAAAGTTTATGAGGTTGGCTCTGCATTTGCATGATTTTCCTCAGTTCCAGAAGATGTTTTTTAAAAATTATTTCTTTGATTGTTTACTTCCCTAATCATTTGCTCTTTCTTTGTTTTCCTACTATGAATGTCAAAATCCTGCATTGTTCTTCCTTCAGTTTCAACCTTTCTCTGGTTGAAAAGTAAGAAGGTTTCTTACTTTCTTTTATATTTTGGAAAATTTCTTTGACTTTTCTTGACAAATCTTCCACTACATTTTTTATTTCAGCTTTTATATTTTTACTGACATCTGTTTAACTCTCTAAATGGCCTTTTATCAAAGGAGTCTATTCTCTTTTATGTATTTAACATCATACTATATGAAATAGAATTATTTTTTGTGTTCTCTAAAATATCTGTTTTCCTTAGTATCAGTTTTGTTTTGTTTTGTTTTGTTTTTTTCCAGTTGCCCATTCTTTCTTTTTTGTTGTTGGTTTTCTCAAATATTGAGTGATCCTTATGGGTTCATTCATATTTATGAACAAATGGCTAGGCTGGTTAATTTACAGATTCTTTTACTCCAAAGGCTTTTCTCTGACTTGAAGTCTCACTGTATAACTTGGCCATGTTTATAGGCTATTGAGACTGCTAATCATCACTTGGGTGTGTGTTCACAAGGCGCAGGCAGCCTGGATTATCCCACATCACTAATGCTGAAATAAGTATGGCTTTAATCTGAAAAGGAAAAATGTATAAAATTACCCTGGCATCTTTTAGTCATTTTGCTTCATTTCCCCAGAGAACAATTTTCAAATTGTATACTAGGGCCATAGTTCTGTGGTTTTGGTTGGTAGTCTTCTAGTTATAAATTATGGATCTTTCTCTTCCTTGAACTGCTTTCCCCAAATCTATGGTAGATTAAATTTATAACCCCAAACCCGTAGAAATTTGTTCTTTTCATATTTTTGGCTGTATAGATGAACATTATTTTTTCTATTTTAAATCTGAATTAAATGTGTACTGCAAATTATGGTATCTCTCAACTTAATTTCAATGTTTTTCATTGTGAAAAATGAGTAACTGAAATGTAGTTAGAGTCAAATGTGTTATCCCAAATTCTTCATTTGAAACAGCATAATTTAAAATCTCACCCCAGCACTCAACTCTTCCCTTGTGTGCCAGGTATCTTCTGTTTGCCTCCCATCCCCACATTCTGCCCAGTTATTCATCCTAGTTTCTGCCTTCGGAGACTTGACCTTGTGCACCCCAAGGAACAAAGGCTTCCTGTTGGATTGATGTATAGGGATTTCCTGGCCCTAGATTGGAAGAGAAGGGCGAGTGAGGTCAGGGTGTTCACTTAATCTCCTTTACTGCACTTTGAGGGCTGCTGTGTCCCTGCACCTAACAATGCTGCTGTGCTTCTCCAGGTGACCTTCTCTCTAATATTCTCTTCTGAGTTTCCTCTTCTTATTAAGGCTTGGGTATTAACAGTTTCTGCTTCACTGCAACTAACTCCAAGTTACTCAAGTGTTTCCTTATACCTATACCACACCTTTGTAAATAGTTTATTTGTAAATAAGCATTCCTCAAATTACTCTAATTTGAATGTACAATCTGTTTCCTGTTGGACCCTGACAGATACACTTTGGAAACAGACAATAACACTCCAGAAGAAAATTTGGCTGCAAATTCTTTGACTAAAACTATTGAAATAAAAAATCTTATGAAATAACCTTCTTTAGGTTTGTAATGTATATGAACATTAGCAATCTATAAACAAATACGTATTAGCATTATGGTTGAAAATGGCCCTGAAATGTGTGTAAGTTGTATAACATCCTGGCGTCTCAGTCTCTTTGTCAGTAATATGAGACTGTTAAAGGACTGGATTTATTGCCTCAGACAAGTATCATCATGATTAGTATATATTTGCTAAGCATCCGCAAGTTGTAAGATCCTTGTGCTAAGTATGCATTAAACAAAACAAAACTAACTTGTATTTAGAGGTATTATAGCATAGGTACTGAGATACGACATGATTACATGGCCTATATGCTTATCAGAAAAAAGATAAATCAGCTAAAATTTACTTTATTTTCAGGAGCTTTTGGTGTTGGGGGGAGGAGGAGGTAAAACAGTTTCTCAAAAAACTGTATGCTCCTATACCAAAAGTTATTCTTCAAAAAGGCCATCATAATGTAAAATTGGGGGTTCTTAATTTTAAAAGTTGGAAAATTGTAACCATGAAAGCTGATGTATATATTCTTCATTGCATAACAGATCCCCTCTGAGAATATAAAATATATTTCTATCAAATCCCTTCCAAACTGTTAATAATGGCCACATGGTCCCGATGGGACAACCTTCACTGCTATAATCCTTGAATCACTGCCATTTATATATTCTACAAACTCAGCATACTTGGAAAGCAACTTGAAATCAATTCTACCAATTAATATAGCTTCTAAAAGTTCTTCAACTCTTTGCCTTCATCACAATTACCCTCCAGTTCATCAATAAATAAAAAGATTACATTTTCAAAATATCTGTCAGAGATTTTGTTGAAGTAAGAGTTAAGATGATTTGCTTCCTATTTGTCTGTGTGTGTTGGGGGAGCAGAGAGTAGGGGGGTGGTTAGTGCAGCAGGACTTTGACCACTTTCAAAGGATCCTTAGCCTCCTATTCTTGCCCAGCTTCAGTTTTTCCATTAAAAATAATACTTTTTAATGATCGCTATAGTTTGAAATCTCATGGATTCTATTGTTTTCTGACAGAGATTATCTTTTGTGCAAATTCTAGGCAACTGTTATTAAGAGATGATAACAAGCTTTAAAGTAGCTGAAGTTCAGAGTACAGATAACCAAAAAATATAATAGAAAAAGTAAATTTTAAAGATTGTTGCTGAAATCTGAAGAGTGCTGGTTGTAACAAAAGATCATCAAGCTAAGAGTTAGGGAGTAGAATTCCAGCAATGATGGAGAAGGAAGCCTGCCACATGTGGCCCAGAGAACAAGGGAATCTCATAAAAAGATGTTCCCAAGAGTGGATCAATGGTATTCTTAGGGCACAAGAGGAGGGAATGAATTAATTCCTTATTTCTGTATTTTCTTCAGTATTTCTTTATTATCTTTGTGGGACACCATAGGTAAAGCATTTAGCTAATTTGGAGAATTTATTGTAGACATAATGCCTCAAAATGAGTAATATTTAGGCAAGGCAGATCAGGCAGGCAAAACATTCCAGGAAAGTGCAGGTTTTTTGGTGTAATTGACCTTAATTAGCAATGAGGTATTTTTCATTATTGTTTCAGTTTACGATTACTATCTTGGAATCAGAAATTCAATATTTTTTATTTTTATTTTTTGAGATGGACTCTTGCTCTGTCGCCCAGGCTGGAGTGCAGTGGCGCGATCTTGGCTCACTGCAACCTCTTCCTCCCGGGTTCACGCCATTCTCCTGCCTCAGCCTCCTGAGTAGCTGGGACTACAGGCACCCGCCACCATGCCCAGCTAATTTTTTATACTTTTAGTAGAGACAGGGTTTCACCGTGTTAGCCAGGATGGTCTCAATCTCCTGACCTTGTGATCCACCCGCCTCAGCCTCCCAAAGTGCTGTGATTATAGGTGTGAGCCACCACACCCAGCCTCAGAAATTCAATTGTTTCTTCTCCTTAAACATTTCTGATTCTCAAGAGGGAATATCTACTCTGAGATATTTATTTACTGGTTTTTGTTTTGAGTTTCTTATATGCCCAAAATTCAGAAAAATGTTCTTTGAAACCAATGAGAACAAAGACACAATGTACCAGAATCTCTGGGACACATTTAAAGCAGTATGTAGAGGGAAATTTGTAGCACTAGATGCCCACAAGAGAAAGCAGGAAAGATCTAAAATCGACACCCTAACATCAAAATTAAAAGAAGTAGAGAAGCAAGAGCAAACAAATTCAAAAGCTAGCAGAAGACAAGAAATAACTAAGATCAGAGCAGAACTGAAGGAGATACACGAAAAACCCTTCAAAGCATCAATGAATCTAGGAGCGGGTTTTTTGGAAAGATCAACAAAATAGATAGACTCACTAGCAAGACTAATAAAGAAGAAAAGAGAGAAGAATCAAATAGACGCAATAAAAAATGATAAAGGGGATATCACCACCGATCCAACAGAAATACAAACTACCATTAGGGAATACTATAAACACCTCTATGCAAATAAATTAGAAAATCTAGAAGAAATGGATGAATTCCTGGACACATACACCCTTCCAAGTCTAGACCAGGAAGAAGTCAAATCCCTGAATAGACCAATAACAGGTTCTGAAACTGAGGCAGTAACTAATAGTCTGCCAACCAAAAAAATTCCAGGACCAGACGGATTCACAGCCGAATTCTACCAGAGTTACAAAGAGGAGCTGGTACCATTCCTTCTGAAACTATTTCAAACAATAGAAAAAGAAGAGAATCCTCCCTAACTCATTTTATGAGGCCAGCATCAGCCTGATACCAAAACCTAGCAGAGACACAACAAAAAAAGAAAACTTCAGGCCAATATCCCTGATGAACATCGATGCGAAAATCCTCAATAAAATACTGGCAAACTGAATCCAGCAGCATGTTAAAAAGCTTATCCACCACGATCAAGTCGGCTTCATCCCTAGGATGCAAGGCTTGTTCAACATACCCAAATCAATAAATGTTATCTATCACATAAACAGAACCAATGACAAAAAACACATGATTATCTAAATAGATGCAGAAAAGGCCTTTGACAAAATTCAACAGCCCTTCATACTAAAAACTCTCAATAAACTAGGTATCAGTGAAATGTATCTCAAAATAATAAGAGCTATTTATGACAAATCCACAGCCAATATCATACTGAATGGGCAAAAACTGGAAGTATTCCCTTTGAAAACAGGCACAAGACAAGGATGCCCTCCCTCACCACTCCTACTCAACATAGTATTGGAAGTTCTGACCTGGGCAATTAGGCGAGAGAAAGAAATAAAGGGTATTCAAATAGGAAAAGAGGAAGTCAAATTGTCTCTGTTTGCAGATGACATGATCGTATATTTAGAAAACCTCATCGTCTCAGCCCAAAATCTCCTTAAACTGATAAGCAACTTCAGCAAAGTCTCAGGATACAAAATCAACGTGCAAAAATCACAAGCATTTCTATACACCAATAACAGACAGATAGCCAAATCATGAGTGAACTCCCATTCACAATTGCTACTAAGAGAATAAAATACCTAGGAATACAACTTACAAGGGATGTGAAGGACCTCTTCAAGGAGAACTACAAACCACTGTTCAAGGAAATAAGAGAGGACACAAACAAATCAAAAAACGTTCCATGCTCATGGATAGAAAGAATCAGTATCATGAAAATGGCCATACTGCCCAAAGTAATTTATAGATTCAATGCTATCCCCATCCAGCTACCATTGACTTTCTTCACAGAATTGGAAAAAACTACTTTAAACTTCATATGGAACCAAAAAAAGAGCCTGCATAGCCAAGACAATCCTAAGCAAAAAGAACAAAGCTGGAGGTGTCATGCTACCTGATTTAAAACTATATTACAAGGCTACAGTAACTAAAACAGCATGGTACTGGTACCAAAACATATATATAGACCAATGGAACAGAACAGAGCCCTCAGAAATAAAACTACACATCTACAACCATCTGATCTTTGACAAACCTGACACAAACAAGCAATGGAGAAAGGATTCCCTATTTAATAAATGGTGTTGGGAAAACTGGCTAGCCATATGCAGAAAACTGAAACTGGACCCCTTCCTTATACCTTATACAAAAATTAACTCAAGATGGATTAAAGACTTAAAGGTAAGACCTAAAACCATAAAAATGCTAGAAGGAAGATAGAGCTCAAGACATCTCTAAAGTCAAGTTATGCAACCCTTAGTGCTCCTGGGAACCCTGCTTGCATATGTCTGTAATGTCAAGCCCAAGGATTCCCTGATGACCAGGTAGCCCACAATGTTCCTTGGCTGCTTTGTGTTTCCTCTTTCCTCTGGTTCAGTACAGATAACCTTTGTTTACATGAAGCAAAATGGTTCTGAAATAGGGAGGAAGAGAAAAAGCTTCCTTCTTATCTCTTCTCACTTCCACAGTCCCATGGATTTAGCTTTACTGGCTTCTGTGGTCTGAATGTGTTCTCTAAAATTCACATGTTGGATCTTAATTGCCAATTTAATAATATTAACAGGTGGGGCCTTTAGGCGGTGATTAAGTCATGAGGGCACAGCCCTCATGAATGACATTAATGTCCTTATAAAAGGACTTAAGGGACTGGCTAGGTCCTTTTTTTGCCTTTCTATCCCTTCCACCATGTGAAGACAGTGTTCAAGGTGCCATCTTGGAAGCAGAGACCAGGCTCTCACCAAACACTGAACCTGCCTTGATCTTGGAATTCCAGCCTCCAGAACTGTGAGAAATAAATTTCTGTTACTTATAAATTACCTAGTTGTTATAGAAGCATGGAGGAGCTAAGAAGTTTGTACTGAGAAGTGGAGTGTCACTATAACAAATACCTAAAAATGCGGAAGCAGTTTTGGAGCTGGGTAATGGGTAAGGGTTATTCTGATGAGGGCTTGGAAGAAGAGGTGGGCTGTAGAGAGAGTCTGAATCTTCTTAGAGATTACATACAGAATGGTCATAGAAATATGGATAGTAAAGGCAATTATGATGAAGTCTTAGATAGAAATCAGAAAAAAAGTGTTAGAAATTGGAGAGAAGATTATCTTTGTTATAAAGTAGCAAAGAACCTGGCTGTTCTTTATGTCTTATTGTTTTGTGGAAAGCAGAACTTGACAGAGGTGAACTACGATATTTGGCAAAAGAAATTTCTAAGCAAAGAGTTCAGGATGTTGCATGGCTTCTCTTGACTGCTTATAGTAGAATGTGAGAAGGAAAAAGTGAATTAAATATGGAATTTATAATTAAAAGAGAAGCAAGTAAAAAGTTGGAGAATTTTCAGCCCATGAAAAATGAGCAAGTGTGTTTTGGAGAGAACACCAAAGGAGTGGCCATACAAACATTTGATAAGGAGATTAGTATGGATAGAGCTAATCTAGATGCTGTTTATCAAGACAGTGGAGGAATGATCCCAAAGGCATTTCAGAGATCTCCAAAATTGTCACTCCCATCACAGGCCCAGAATGCCAGGGCCTTGAGAGAAAAATGGTTCCAAGGGATGGGCCCAAGGCTCCTGTGGGATCTTGGGCTCACTTCCCAGGTCTGCCTCAAGTTTCTGCTCCATGCATTCTGTTGCAGCACTCCTTAGACACCCCAAATATTGCTCAAATAAATCCAGGTGTGGCTGAGGCCACCACGCTGGAGGAAGTGGTAAATCTTGACAGTGTCCCAGTGGTGCCAACTCTATAGGTGCACAAAATGCATAGGCTATGAAGGCATGTTAACTTCACCTAGATTTCAAGAGATGCCTCAGAGAGCCTCAGGGCCCAGGTACAGAACGGCCACAGGGGTGAGGCCACTGCAGAGAACACCTGATAGGGCAATGTTCAACAAAACCATGTGATGGTGGCAGCCACAAAGAACCGCAATTATGATAATGCTTAGTGAAACCACGGGTACAGGACCACCCCTTCAATCACAGACCTCCACCAGTGTGCAACATTAGCCTGGGAGAGCCACAGGCATGTGACTCCAACTCAAATGAGAGGTGCCACATCAGCTATGCCCAGCAGAGCTCTGAGACCAGGACTGCTGGATGCCTTGGGGGGCCCGACTGTGCCTCAGTGTGTTCGGCAAGTGGGACATGTAGACAAAGAAGGTTATTCTCAAGCTTCAAAGTTTGATATTTGCCTTGTGGGGTTTTGGACTTTCTGGGAGCTGTTGCTCTTTTCTTCTTGCCTATTTCTGTCTTTTGGAATGGGAATGTCTACACTATGCCTATCCCACCATTGTATTTTGGAAGCACATAACTTGTTTGATTTCACAGGCTCATAGCTGAAGGGAAAATTTGCCTCAGAATGAATCATACCTTGAGTCTCACCTGTATCTGATTTAGGTGATATTTAGATAAGACCCTGGACTTCGGACCTTTGCGTTGGTGATGGGGTGAATTAAGACTTTTGAAGTTATTATGATAGAATAATTATATTTTACATATGAGAAGTACATAAACTTTGGGGATCAGAGGTGAAGTGCTGTGGGTCTGAATGTGTCCCCTAAAATTTACATGTTGAAAATTAATGGCCAATGTGATAGTATTAAGAGATTGGGCTGTTAGGACATGACTGAGTCATGAGGGCAGAGCCCTCAAAAATAAAATTAGAGACTTATAAAAGGGCTGGAGGAAACTAGCTAGGCCCCTTTCCTCTCTTGTTTCCACCTTGTGAGGACACAGTGTCCATCACCTCTAGAAGAAACAACAAGGTGCCTTCTTGGAAGAAGAGGCCCTTACTAGACACTGAATCTCCTGGTGCCTTGATCTTGGGCTTCTCAGCCTTCAGAACTGTGAGAAATAAATTTTGTAAATTACCTAGTCTGAAGTATTTTGGGATAGCAGCACAAAAGAACTAAGACATTGGATTAGTACCCAACCATTTTCCCTAGGCTACATTCATGTCAATTTGGCAGGAAGCTGTGTTTAGATAGGCATGCACCCTCCATCCCACTTTTTGATGAGAACTGGCTTTGCCTATAACACTGTGGTAAAGACGGGGACTTCTGATGTAGACTCCTTTCCTTGAGGTAAGGTTCATCTTAGAGCTCCTCAAACCTATGTAAACAAGCAGATGTAAATCTATGAATGGAAGTGCACCACTTGGCTCTGCAACAGTCAAGTTCCAAAAGCCAATGTATACATTGAAGAAATGGTGAGCCTCACACCCTCACCCACATAATCTATCTTATTGCAGGAGAAGAGGGGCATCCATTTAGAGCAGAGAAAGTTGAAATACAATGGTGTGTAAGAAAAACAAGAAACAGTGCAGTGTTTTTCATAGTAAAGTGCACTACAGGATGAAACTGGACAACTAGGTAGGAACCAGGTGACAGAAGGCCTCCTATAATATGTAAAGCCATCTGAACTTTATTCTTAATACAGAGACATTAAACGGAGAGTATATAGTCAGATTTGTATGTTAGCTAGTCTCTCCAGCTATGAGATTATTGATGTAAGGAGAACATAAATACCACATTCTAGTCAGGATACTTCGTAGCACAAAGATATATTCATGACCTTAATTAGTGCCATAACAGTTGGGATAGTTTTCCTGGAAATGAAATGACAGGATTGAGAAATATTTAGTATATAAAACAAGCATCATGTAATGAATGATTAGATGGGTGGGAGAGATGTTAGTGAAGGAAAGAAGTTTAGGATGACTCCTGTGTTCCTGGCCTCTGTTAAATATATTTGTATGTTGAGTAGGTCAGGAGAAATTTACATGCTAGTTTTAGCATCACATCAAATCTTGACAACTTTTGAATTATTTGTTAATAAATCATTTGATTTGAACTGTATTTTTGAGGTGTTTACTTAAGATTGAGTTTGAGGCATATTTCACAGAAAATTTAAATCACTACTGTAACAATTCTTTATTGTTATGTTAACCTACAATGTCCTCAAAATAGATAATATTTAATATACTACAAACAATGGGTAATAGAAATCATTTATTCTCTCCATATATCCGTCTGTCCTAGAAGGCTTAAAATGAGCCCCACCTTTTTATTAAGGAATATTTAACACAGGAAAAAATTTCAGAATGCTACCAGACTTGGCTTTCTGGCAGATTCTCCTCAACATAACTGTGGAGATGATGAGACAGAAATAATCTGGATAACCGGTTAATTGAGTTAGTTTTTCATTTTCACAAGTAATTTATTAAGTATATTTATTGAGATGGAAATATGTCCATGAAAAGGAGGCCCTGGAGAAACTCATTTCATGTATTCCTGGAAAAGAAGATTGTTGAACCTAGCAAATATCTGCTATTTTTTCTTCTAGATATCAAAACGCATACACATCAGCCAAAGGCAGAAAATGGGTAGACATTCCACTTGATACCTGTATTTACGTGCTTCAAACCATGCTTCCAGTTTCAATGTTTTAAATTAAATTAGAAATACAATGGGTAAAGTTTATTTCTCATTTCTAATTTGATTTAAGTGTTTGTGGTGATGAAAATGATAATGTTCACCATGGCATTAATTTCAAAGAAAATGACTACTCAAGTTCTTTCGGTGTTTTTCAAAAGGAAAAATGCCATAGATTCACATTACATATTCAGCATAAAGTTCATCCTAAGCTCTGTCATTCATTAAAATACACATCTCACTTTCAAACTTGCATTTCATGAACAAATTTAACTTGTTTAACAGCATGCCCAATTCTATCCTACACGGTCATGGTACAGTATAGTCAATTTGCATTTAAAGATAAATCAACTTCAAAAGGGTAACTGAAATGTCAATGTCATTAGAGTCAGATGGAAATTGAGGCAATTCAATCAAGGAGAAAGGAGACATTGATCTTGTGGTTGCACCATCCCTCATCTCCAATATCCCTTCTACTCTTTTTCCATTGACTTTCAATAATCAGGTTCCAGAAGCATGAGATGATCTTGACTGAAATAGAGCTAGTTAAATTGGATTGACAGTATTTACTCAGTGCCCATTACAAATATTAGAGAGGAGAAAGTATGAATTTGTTTATTGCAGCAAAAATATTTATTGAACAGGTACTGTATGCAGGAAACTGTGCAAAGTCCTGTGAGTTCACCAGTGATCAAAATGGGTGAGGCTCCTCAAATTGAATAGGTGCATTAGGTTTCAGTTAAAAAAAAAAAAAGCTTTGGGAGGCTGAGGTGGGTGGATCAGGAGGTCAGGAGATCGAGACCATCCTGGCCAACATGGTGAAACCACATCTCTAGTAAAAATACAAAAATTAGCCGGGTGTGGTGGCACGTGCCTGTAATCTCAGCTACTTGGGAGGCTGAGGCAGGAGAATCCCTTGAACCAGGGAGTCAGAAGTTGGAGTGAGCTGAGATTGTGCCACTGCACTCCAGCCTGGTGACAGAGCAAGGCTCCATGTAAAAAAAGAAAAAAAAAAGACTATTAATGATATACAATAAAGAACTATTCTAGGGATCGGATCTTGTATAGACTTCTTACCAAACTCCCACACTTGTCTATTGCTCATTGCTTCCAAATTGGGCTACATCGTGAACCTGAAAGAGCTTCTGGTACCACTGACCATGGAGATATACCTGGCCCTGGGTTTGGAGAGTTGAAACGCTGGCTGCTCCCCATGTCAAAAGGATAAGCCAGCAGATCAGCAGTAATGTGTCTGTGCTATAAAGATGCCTGGTCCCATATCAATCTTCAGAGAAAATGATCTCTGCTTTACTTGGGTATTCCAAATCTCACACAAATTTTTTCTAATAGTCATATTCTGGTCACATTCAGCAAAGGGGATTCTGGGAAATGTGGTTCCAGCTTAATGTCTCGCTACATGTCGCCACCACAAAGATTACACAGTTTTGAGGAGATATTAATCAAATAAGCATGTAAAAGTGTAACTGGTACAAGAATACGCAAAGGTGGCATAAAGTGCCTTAAGGATTTGACTAGTCAGGCAAGTTAAGAAAAAACTTCAGCTTTTATCTGAAGTATAAGAAAGTTTTCTAGTTCTAGATCCCTGAGGAATCGCCACACTGACTTCCACAATGGTTGACCTAGTTTACAGTCCCACCAACAGTGTCAAAGTGTTCCTATTTCTCCACATCCTCTCCAGCACCTGTTGTTTCCTGACTTTTTAATGATGGTCATTCTAACTGGTGTGAGATGGTATCTCATTGTGGTTTTGATTTGCATTTCTCTGATGGCCAGTGATGATGAGCATTTTTTCAGGTGTTTTTTGGCTGCATAAATGTCTTCTTTTGAGAAGTGTCTGTTCATGTCCTTCACCCACTTTTTGATGGGGTTGTTTGTTTTTTTCTTGTAAATTTGTTTGAGTTCATTGTAGATTCTGGATATTAGCCCTTTGTCAGATGAGTAGGTTGCAAAAATTTTCTCCCATTCTGTAGGCTGCCTGTTCACTCTGATGGTAGTTTCTTTTGCTGTGCAGAAGCTCTTTAGTTTAATTAGATCCCATTTGTCAATTTTGGCTTTTGTTGCCATTGCTTTTGGTGTTTTAGACATGAAGTCCTTGAAATACCATTTGATCCAGCCATCCCATTACTGGGTATATATCCAAAGGATTATAAACCATGCTGCTATAAAGACACGTGCACACGTATGTTCATTGCGGCACTATTCACAATAGCAAAGAGTTGGAACCAACCCAAATGTCCAACAATGATAGTCTGGATTAAGAAAATGTGGCACATATACACCATGGAATACTATGCAGCCATTAAAAATGATGAGTTCATGTCCTTTGTAGGGACATGGATGAAACTGGAAAATATCATTCTCAGTAAACTATCGCAAGGACAAAAAACCAAACACCGCATGTTCTCACTCATAGGTGGGAATTGAACAATGAGAACTCATGGACACAGGAAGGGGAACATCACACTCCGGGGACTGTTGTGGGGTGGGGGGAGGGGGGAGGGACAGCATTAGGAGATATGCCTAATGCTAAATGACGAGTTAATGGGTGCAGCAAAACAACATGGTACATGGATACATATGTAACAAACCTGCACATTGTGCACATGTACCCTAAAACCTAAAGTGTAATAATAAAAAAAAGAAAGTTTTTATTAGCAATCTTAGACATGAAGACGCTTTTTAAAATGTGGAAAGAGCAGGTGCAAATGCCTGATGAGAAGGGCCACAGCTTACGGCTGAATGTATATGTAGAATTTAATACTTTGAAATATTAAGTTATATATGTATATATGTGTATTCGTGCATATGTATGTGTGAATATATGTGTATATAAAAGTGTATATTTTTAACTTCTATTTTAAGTTCAGGGGAACATGTGCAGGTTTGTTTTATAGGTAAACTTGTGTCATGAGGGTTTCTTATACAGATTTTTTTCGGCACCCAGGTATTAAGCCTAGTACCCATTAGTTAATTTTTCTTATCCTCTCCCTCCTCCCCCTCCCCCACTTCACCCTCTGATAAGCCCCACTGTGTGTTGTTCCCCTCTGTGTGTCCATGTGTTCTCATCATTTAGCTCCCACTTATAGGTGAGAACATACAGTATTTGGTTTTCTGCTCCTGCATCAGTTTGCTAAGGATAATGGACTCCAGGTCCACCCATGTTTCTGTAAAGGTCATGATCTCATTATTTTTGATGGCTGCAAATTATTCCATGGTGTATATGTACCACATTTTCTTTATCCAGTTTATTTTTTGAGACAAGGTCTCACCCTGTCACCCACGATAGAGTGCTGTGGTGCAATCATGGGTCACTGAAGCCTTGACCCTCTGGGTTTAAGCGATCCTCACACTTCAGCCTCCCAGGTAGCAGGGATCATAGGTGTGCACTACTTCTATATTTAAATGTAGTTAAATAATACGTAAATATTGTTACAGATGGTTGTGCATGAGATATAATTATAGGTAAATATTTACAGAAAGATTAAAACCATTCAATTTATAGACAAATAGGAAGGTATATAGTATATACAATGAAAAATTCCAATCGACTAATTTTCAAAATGTATGAGTTATTTTAAATTAAGGTTATTTGTCAATTATTAATCTGTGGAAGCTTAAGATCAATACGCTAAGAAAAATAAGTTCATCAGAAGAAAACAAATATGTAATTATGAAATATCTAAATTCACCCATGTACAAAAATGTATTTATTGTATGCCTACAGACTGTCAGATTATCATAGCAAGAGCTGAGAATGCATACACATACACACACACACACACACACACACACACACACACATATACACACCAGTCCACTCAGGGAGTTTGCAGCAGAAAGAGGCATGGAAATCAACAATGGTAGTACAATGAAGATCTGCTTAAAAGATTATTAATGTAGGAGTGGATTTATCAGCAGGGGAATAATATTAGGAGTGACTTAACAAATGAATCATTTAGTAACTGAGCACTCATTGAAGAAGCTTCCATGCAAAATTAACTCTACATGTAAATGTACTGAAAAGTGAGCACATTTAGTTAGCCCAAATAACTCTGTGCTGCCTGACATTGTTTAAATACAAAAAATGAATGACAATATGCATGTTGAGGGAGAGGATAAAGATCAAATAGGAAAAGCTTCTACATGAGTTAAGAAATTAAAACTTTATTTTAGTTTTCAGTCCTCAGAAATGTGAGAGAATAAATTCCTGTTGTTTAAGCTCAAAAACAAACAAATAAACACCAAAAACCTCTATCTTAGAGCTAAGGGTGGCTAATAGATTTTGACCAGCAAAGATAAATCAGTAAATTTGCATCTTAGAAAACTAATTCATAATACTGAAATCCAATTGAAGGTAGACAATACCAATACGGCAATATTTTTACCTTTTTTTTATTTCTTACTAATCCTCTAAAAAGATGAGACTGAATTCTTGCCTCCCTGTCTCCTGAATTCTTCCAATCAACTCAATTAGGGCCATCTAGTCTTACTTATAGGTACTGACATATCTCAGATTTATAGTGTATAGCTCTAGTCCTCTTCATTTATTCAACTCAATAATGTATATAATAAATTTACCAAACCCAGTATTAAGTGCAGCAAACATCTCAGAAGTGAAAACTGAAAGAAGGAGAGGGAGGAGGAGAAATAATTAGAAGAAATAACAAGGTGTAAAATGAAGTGGGAAAAATGACTTACTCATGGGATGTACACCAGGATGAACCCTAATGTAAACAATGGTCCTTGGGTGACAAGGATGTGTCAGTGTAGGTTCATCATCCGTAATAATTGTACCACTCTGGTGAAGGATGTTGGTAATGAGGGAGGCTAGTCATGTGTGGGGGCAGGGAGTATATAGGAAATCTCAGTATGGCTATGAACTTAAAACTGCTCTAAAAAAATGAAGTATTTTAAAAATAAATGACAAATGGGAGAATCTTTAGTATGTAATCTGCAGGATGGGAAGGAGAGATCTGAGAGGAATGAGGAGGAGAGTATCTCAGAAGGAAAAATCACATGCACAAATATATCAGTGCATTCTAGGAATGAGAGGACTGCTGTAGTGCTGGAGGTACAAAGTTAGAAAGGCCAGGCTAGAAGCCATGCTGCAGGGGGAAACTGGATTCTATATGCAAGGAGGAGCCATTGAATTATTATATTTTTACATAAGTAAAATACAATGGAAGAACTAAAATAAACTTGACTAGTATCTCTGCAACTAAACACCAAATCAGCCTTGTTGGTCATTCCATTTAGACAGAATTCTTATGAGCAGCATGTTTACTCAGTATTTTTTTCTTCAGCTCAAGAGATTGTACTTTTGCATTTTTCTTCATAATCATTATCCTATTCATAGATCCAGTAATTAGTGAAATTAGTGAAAACAACATTAGTAATTAGTGAAAAACAAGAGTTTGGGACACTTTTATTCATTTAATCTTTGTTAATTGAGAACATACTATTTTTATAGTATGGGGTACTACTGTGGAAGAACATATATGCTGGATTCTGGGGATAAAGCATTAAACAAGATAGAAACCACCCTGGTTCCCGCTGAGCATACAGCCAAGTGATGAATGACAAAACATAGTAAATCTGGGTTTTCCTTTTTCGAGCTATGGATGGCTGTGGCCAAGTTATCTATAGTTCATTTCATGAACAAATATGGTTATTATAATATTTAACTCCTAGAGGTACACCGAATTGGAGTAGTATACATAAAGTACCTAATGGAACATCTGAAACATAATATTCATTAAGTAAATATTTTATTAAAAGTTGCTATTACTATGATTAAATACTTGTCTCATATGAGTAGTGAATATATAGACTTTAGCCGTAATATTGAGTGACTTTGATATTTTAATTACCTTAACAATTAAGGGGCCTTTGTGCATGCATGGGTGTGTGTGTGTGTGTGTGTGAGAGAGAGAGAGAGAGAGAGAGAGAGATTGGGAAAAAGAGGAGAGACTACCTCTTTAGTTTGTGTCACAAAGAGAGGAATAAATATTCCTCCATCATAAGTCCCTATTCTCATACTCATTGTATCAAGTGGATAAGAAAAGAGGCTCTAGTTTTAAACCCTCCAAGTTTGAATCCTGACTTCTACCATTTATGGCTATGAGAACCTGTTCAAATTGATTAGCTTTTCTGTGGTCCAGTCACATCACATGTAGAAAGATGTTGATAATACCTATCTCTTAAGGGTTTCTATAAGAATTGCATTAGGTAATACATGTACAGTGTTTAGAACACTGCCTGATATATAAGTATTCAATTCCATTACTGATTCTTATTCCTACCTCTCCGGAGTTTCGGTCCTGATTTGTTTTCCTAATTATTATCTGGGACCTGTAGAAATACAAAAATTGGATGGGTTTTTATGTATAACGTTGACATTTTCAAAAAATGTTAAGAAAAGACAAATTATGTTATTGCTATGGGGAAAATACCTACCAGGACTGGTTTTATACCTGTCTAATCAACCAATGTTCCATAGCCAAGGTAACAAGTAAAACTCAGAACTAGATTTAAATCTGTCCAATTGAGCAAGGACAATTTGCTTCAGTGAACATGTACCTGAAGGCCAGTCAATTAATACTAACTCATGCCTTGAAAACCACCCCACTGACAGTCAACTCGCTCCAGTGAACATGTTTCTAAGGCTGACATGGAACCATTATTTTGAAAAATAATAAACTAGGCTTCTAAGATTGACAACCCACTCCTGCCTCTACAACTAACACAAAATATGATTCTACAGCTGATATAAATCCATTCTGGCTCCCATATAAACAACACAACCTGAATCAATCTCAAGCTCTTCCCCAACACTCTATGTAAAATTAGTAGTTTGCAACGCTCAGTGAGGCTTCATCTGATCAACATAGTTCTTTTTTTTTTTTTTTAACTTCCATCAGCAATAAATCAAGCTTACTGATTTGAGTTTTGAATAGAGGTCTCTTTTTTTTTTTTTTTAAACAACATAGTTTTCTCCAACAGGGAAATATGGTATCTTTGACCAATAAATCTACCCAACCCTTTCGTATGCCAGTTTCCTTTGTTCTTCAGATTTCCTGCCAGGTGCAACTGGTTTAACATGATCTCAACTCTAACTTATTTCATTGAGCTCTTATTACAAAATTTATGTTATAATTTGTTGCTAAGTAGTATTAGTATATTAGATGCTTTGGTTTGGTGGTGCACTGTTTGTTAAATATTTTTGCCACTAACATGCTGACTTCAGTGACTTGGCTTGCTTTTCATTTTTGTCTTTCTCTTAGTGAAAAAGATTTGTGTCATGGCTTTACCTGGATTGTCTTGTTTCTGGTGACTTGAGTCAGGGAGTGGTCCCTAGAAAATGGATGGAGGTATCAGTTGGATAAACCTCCAATGTAGTCCAAACCAGCCTAAAAGTATCATTGTTGCAGCCCCATTATGCTGCAGGTAATTTATACTGAGATGTTTGATCAAATTGTGTCTTGGCTCATCTCCAAAATCATGAAGAGACTTGCTGTCATGTCAATTTGTGTACAAAGTCACTCTACTTCACATTTCCAGGCCAGTGATTATTGGGTCATTGTTGCACCACCTCTTCCTGGCCTTGGCTTGGGTTGGGTAATGCAGAACATCATTTATAAAAACACAGATGTAACAGATTTTAGAGGTTCTTTTTTGTTTATTATGGGTTTGTCCAAATCAAAACTGCAACATCTTCCTGGCAAAATCTGTGAATCTTTCATAAATTTGTATTATATTCACAGCTGTTGTGTCTTCTTCGGTGAATGGTTTAAAAAATTTTTAATTTATCATTTTGAAGAATTTTAATATTTCATAATTATTACTTTTTTAAGAAATTCAGAAAAAATTAATAACATTAAATATGCAATGATCAGTATTTTAATTAATATCCAAAGCCACAAAACCAAACATTGACTCCAGAATAGCTTGTTTAAAAAACTCTCTAGTTCATTCCTGCTCAAGTCTTCTGAAATATACTTTCCTTGAATTTCTTCTCTATACTTACATCCTTTTGCTTTTTATCCTAAGTGTTCACATGTGCTATCTTTTCCTCAGCACTTTTTTTCTCAGAAAAAGAACAATTGCATTGCACAATATCCCTTCAAATTACAAGACCAGAAGGCTCATCTATAGAAGCTGAATATAAACTTTGATCTAGAACCAATTTGGTGTTCATAAATTAAGTTTTCCTTTTGAACCTCAGGAATTTAGGCAGAAATTTTCTGAAAAAAAATCAGAATTGCTTTAGGTGCCACCAGCTATGTATCAGCAAGTAAACAGTCATGCTCTCAGATAAGGAAATATAATAATAATTAATAAGATGAAAAAGACTAGGAAGAAGTTTCAGTAACCCAGCTGTGCATGATTTTAAAAATATTCTTGAAAGAGCAAGAAAAAAAATTTAAAATATATTTCATATATAAGCCCATTTCAGAATTCTCTCCCTTAAAGTAAATTGGATAAAGATCCAAAATTATAAACAAAATAGAGCTGAATCACAGGAGATTTTACAATTAGATGATACATTTTCAGATAATATTCTGAAGTAGATAGAAGAGACAAAGTAAATGGAGGGGTTTTTTTCTGTTTTTTTTTTAATAACAAGCTTTACACCTAAAATTATAGTAGGAAACTGCTAGATGCACTCCAGCATTTGCCGACATTTTCAATGAGCCATAGAAAGTAAATAAGCTAAAAATTAAAATCAATTATGGCTACCAGCTAGATAGAACCACCAGCTCCCAAAACAAAAATAAAACCAAAAGATTCTCTGATCCTTAGAATTGAGAGCCTAGGAAGAGACACAAGTAGAAATGACAAAAGAAGTACTGTTAGAAGCAAGAACGTTCCACACTTGCTAAGAAGTGGTGGGTGACTATCTGAACGCTGCCCTGTGATTTCACTCCAAGGGAGAGACTAGTGTTCCACAATTCTGTTTTCTTCTAAACTCCCAAGGGGAAATATCTATAAATAGAGATGGACATTAATACATCTTTCTCATTAATATGGGTGTTAAATATTTTATTAATCCAACTACCACAGAACATTAGATTCCTCGGAACTAAACTTTCAAATTATCTAAAACTCATGAAATAAAGCAAATTGACTTTGGATGGCTCATAAACAACAGTAATAGTAATGGTGTAGTAATAATAAAATGCAACAAAATATAGTTTTGCTTAAAGCAAAAATGTATGGTTGGGCCAGAAGATAGTAAAAGAAAGCTTTGAATGTGTAGAGTAACAGGTAAAACCCTTCAGGAGAAGTAAACATTCTTTGCCTTGGTTTACATAAACCATTCAAATACTGAAAATTTTTACAATTCTAAATCCTTTTCTGCCCACATATAATTATTACTTTGAGATTACTATTATGAGAACACAATTTTTTTCCCTTACACAAACCCTGCAAATGTAATAAATAGGTAGGAGTCTACTTTTCAAAGAGAATTACCAGATAAAATTTACTGCAGAGGAGTTATTTTTAGAAGTTTCATTTATAGCTGATCTGGACATCAGTATACCTACACTATGTATAATTCAAGAAGCAAGTAAAGAAGGGGCTCTGATCTCAGAGGCTCCACAGACAAAAGACAGAAAAAGTGGGCAACAGTTTATAAGAATCCAGATGAGTCTTTTCAGATTATTATAAGCTTTAATTTTTCCCAAGTTTTTTTACCTGATATTCCTACAACATAGCCGAAGATATTATATACACGCAAAAAGCAAAGGCATATACTGATGATATCCTATATCTTGATGCAATATCCAAGGTTTTTTATTTGCCTCTGAATATCTGTAGCCTGAACTAATTGAAGCAGTTAAAGCTGCTTTTTAACATGAAGGTTCTACATGTAGTACAATCTCAATTGCTAGATGAAAGCACTGGATTAGTTCATTATTGATTATGAAAGCTTATAACTTTCCATTCATCTTAGCATCAACTTAACTGTTTAAATTAAAAAACTTAATATTTTATTCAATGAAAAAGAAGCTCATGATTCTGTTTATCAAGTTTAAGTGTCCATGTATAGAACAGATATTTTGGTTAATCCTGTCTTCATCAGTTCCAGCTGCTATAACAAATTACCATAGACTGGATGGCTCATAAACAATGAAATTTATTTCTCATAGTTCTGGAGGCTGGAAGTCCTCCAGATCAGGTGCCAGCATCGTCAAGTTCTGGTGAGGGTGATCTTCTGGGCTGCAGAGTACCCACTTCTTGTAGTGTCCTCATATCATAGAAAAAGGGTGAGAGGCTCATTGGGGTCTCTTTTATAAGGGCATTAGTCCCATTCATGAAAGTTCTACACTCATGACCTAATTACCTCTCAAAGGTCCCACCTCCTAATACCTATGTTGAAATATGGGTGGACAAAAGATATGAAACAACCATATTGTGATAATGGACAATATGAAGAGCAGGACTGTTATCCTTGAGAAAGGGGGGAGAAACAGAGTGCCATGTTCTACTTATATTTCCCTCTGGGGGCACCTATAACCATATTGTAGTGGAGGGCAAATCAAGCAGAGCACGTCACTCTCAGTAAGTTGAGGAGACAGTGACTGGCATTCAGGGAGGTTGCAGTGGTGGGTGTTGCTAGCGGAGAGTAACACAGAGTAGGTGATTACGGAAAAGAGAGTTCAAAAAAATCCTTAAGTTTCTCCTTGAAGCCTTGGCTAAATTCTAAGCAGCATATTTGTCAGATGAGACACCATGAAGCCAGGTAAAAAAACAACTAGCAGGGAAAGAACAACTACCAGAAAACTCGAAGTGCAATAATTACAATGGCTTTCAAAGGACTGAGTGATCATTGAGTTGAGTAGAAAAAGCTAGTTAAATACACAGGGTGTTCAGTAGACAGCCCCCAATGGTTACAATTTGATGATAAATTAGTTCTAGAGTAAAAGCTGTTCCAGATATGCGCTAATAAAGCCTAACACTGAATCTTAGGATCAAGCAGATCCACAAGTAACAAAACTGCCTGTAATATAAGGTTGAAGGAGAAGCATATCATACAAAAACTCTGATCTACAAAAGGAAATAAAAATATCCAAATGATAGATACAGCAAGGGTTTTATTTTAAAAATGTTAAAAAACAATTGACTCCATAAAGCAAAAATGACTGTAACATATTGTGTATTTTATAAATTATATAGATATAAGGGTTTATGGCAACATTAACATAAAGGAAAGAAAATAATAATTTATGAATACTGTTGGAAGTTTCCACATTATAGATGAAAGAATAAAATGTAATTTGAAGATGGACTACCAAGTTAAAGATTCATATTGTAAATTCTAGAGTAATCACTAAGATAATAAAACATCGTAGCTAATGACTCAATAGAGGAGATAAAAGAGAATACTAAAAACACCCAATCCAAAAGTATGCAGAAAAATAGAAAAAGAAAAAGAAAAAAAATGTATATGATAAGTGAAAAAGCAGCAGCAAAATAGTATACTTAATCCCAATCATATTAGTAATTATATTAAGCATAAGTGGCCTTAATTCTGAAATTATAAGGCAGAAATCGTTTGCTGGTTATAAAAATACAAGATGTTAACTATACACCACCTATAAGAAACATATTTTAAAGATTGTTTAAAGACTCAGATAGGTTAAAAGTAAAAACCTGGTTAAAAAAAATAGACATACATACACTAGACATAGAAAGGTGAAGTAGTTATACTATATCTGACATTGTGGGTTTCAGGATAAGAAGTACCTGACACAAAGAGATATATTTCATGATGATAAAAAGTTCAGTTCATCAAGACAATCCAACAGTCTTAAAAATACATGAACCCAATAGCAGAGCTTCAAAATACATGAAAGAAAAAATGTATTTAGACATAAATAAAAGGGCATATGGAAGGATCCACAATTGTGGTTGGAGATTTCAACACTCTCCTCTCAGCAGTTGATGAGCATGTAGACGAAAAATCAGTGAAGATACAGGAGATTTGAACAGTACTATCAACCACCTGGAACTAGTTGAGATATATAAAATACTTAATTAACAAGAGATGAGTACACACACTTTTCAAGTGCATCTGGAACATTTACCTAGACAGGCCATATGAAGGGGCATAAAAAGTTCTCAATAAATTTAAATAGTATTAAACATATTTTTGTAACAAAATATTTTGAAACCTATATTAGAAATATTCAAATATTTTAAAATTAAACAGCTGTTCCTGTTTAACTTCTGACCCACGCATGGCTCTAAAATTTTACAGTTAATTAGAAAATATTTTGAATGGAGTGAATTTAATATGCAATATAATCAAATCTGTGAGATAATGCTAATGCAGCACATAGAGGGACTATAATACCATAATTGCTTTTGTCAGAAAAGAGAAAAACCTAAAATTAAAGATTAAGATTACTTCTTAGTGAAAAAAAAAAAGAAGTGCAACGTAAACTCAAATTAAAAAAAAATGCAGGAAATAATAAAAGAAAAAGGTGGGCAGTTAACTCATAAAAAGGCAATTAATACAGAAAATAAATCCCAAAAGTTGTCTTTTACAAAGAGCAATAAAATTAATAAATCTCTGGGTAGACCAATTAAGAAGAATTATCAGCGTGAGGATTTTTAAAATGACATCTGCCAGCTGCAGTGGTTCACACCTGTGTCTCAGCTACCCGGGAGGCTGAGGTGGGATGATCACTTGAGCCCAGGAGTAAAAAAAGAAAAACTGGACATCATTAGAAATCCAATAGGCATTAAAAATAGTCAGTAAATGTATTATAACCACTCTTCAGAATCAGGACACATCATTCCACAAATGTTTTTTGGATATCAAGACTGATTTTGCCAACATATACACCAAGAAGTTATGAAAATGCTTATTGCTTATATATAACAAGGCTTTTGGGGGAGATCACAGCAGGCATCCAAGTTACCTGAAAATGGTTTCATAGAGCAGAAAAGGAGGTTGACTTGGAGTTTTTATTGTGGTTGTGGATGGGGCTGGGATTCCCTTGTGCAGGCAGGGGTTTGCATGATTTGAAACTCTCATTGGTATCAAAAGAGAGGGCATAAAGGCCTTCATATTGGTTTTCCCAGATGCGAGACAGAAAGGAAAGATGTAGAGGTGAGGTTTAAAAGTTGTCAGCACTCAAATTACAAAACATAAAGTCAAACTCTTTGTCAAAGAAAATTATGAAAACATTTATCCCAATAAATTGTATAACTTGAAATGGACAAATAAAAGATTAAAATAATCAAACATACAAATAAGCAGTAGAAAATCTAAATAGTATATGTATGCAGTCAAATTCACAAGTAACACCCTCCTACAAGGAAAACTCCAGGCCAGGATGACTTCACTGTTGAATTCTAATAGACATTTCAGGAAGAAATACTACCAATCTTATACAAACCCATGCAAAAACAAAGGAAAATAAAATACTTGTAACTATTTTTTTTGAAGCTAGCATTATCATGATGCCAGGGCAGACCAAAACATTACAGGAACACTGCAGATCTCATAAACATAGACACAAAGCTCTTAAAAATATTTTAGAAAATTAAATTTAATACTATGTAAAAATGATAACACATTATGACCCAGAGATGCATATTTGGTCTAACATTCTGAAATAAATCATTATAATTTATCATATTTATGGAAAAAATTACAGCTAATGTCATATTTCATGGTGAAATATCAAGTGTTTTCTCCTAAGCTCAAGAATAATATAATCATTTCTATTCATGATCAGTAGGAATGAGGGGCTTTAGCTAATGTAGTATACAGCAAGGAAAAGAAACAATAAACAAAGAGATTGAAAAAATATCCAATCTTGATATTCAGAAAACATTTTAAAACCTGAGAAGTATACTTAAAATTTTTCAGAAACAAAAAGTGAATTTAGTATAGTCAAATGATACAAGGTCAATACAAAAATGGAATTGTATTTTGCTCTGTAGGAATATTGTAACTATTTATGAATGAAATAATGTAAAAGAAAATACGCCCTAAGTAGCATGGAAAAGTTGAAATATTTAGTATCATTTAACAAAATATGTGTAAGGCTTGTATATTACAAGCTAAATTTCTTTGGTTGAGATAAATTAAAGTGTATACACACCTCTTTAATTTATCTCAACAAAAGAATGATCTATCTCTCCATATGTATATATACACACATATGTATTCTTTACACACACACACACACACACACACACAATCATGTTCTTTGATTGAAGATTCCATCTTATTAATATGTCAGTTCTGCCTAAACGGATCTACAGATTTAACAAAATCTCAATTTAAATTCACATTGTTTTCTTTTTCTTTTTTGGAAATGCACAAGTTGATTTAAATTTATATGAAAATGCAATAAGCCTAAAACAGCCAAAATAATTTTGAAAATGAACAATGCTGGAGAATTTGCACTAACTGATTTTAAAAGTTCCTATGAATCAGGGTTTCTCAACCTAGACACTATTGACGTTAGGGCTAGATCATTCTTTCTTGTGGGAACTATCCTGTGCATTGCAGGATTGTGGGCAGCATCATTGGCCTCTATCCACTAGATGCCAGTAGTATCTGCCACATCCTCTAACTGTGATAACTAAAAATGTTTCCAGGCATTGCCAGATATTCCCTGGAGTCTAAATCTCCCCCGGGTAAGAACCACTGCTATAAAGCTACATAATTAAGACAGCTTCATGTTGGCATAAGGATAAAAATAAAGATCACTGGAACAAAATAGATAGGGCAGAAATAGACCAACACAGAATCTATTGATTTTTTTTGACAAGGTGCCACAATAATTGAAGGAGGAAGAACAATCTTTTCAACAGATGGTTTTAGAACAACTGGCTATCCATATGGAGAAAAATACACTTCAGCTGTTACTTCACAGCCTACACAAAAATTAATTCAAAGAAGATCACGGTACTAAATGTCAATATCCCAAAGTCTAAATCTTCAAGAAGAAAACATAGGAAGAAATATTTATGACAATAGAGTAAGCAAAGAGTTTTTAGATCAGACCACCAAAGATCAAGAACCAAAAAAGAAAAATTTTATGATGTGTACTGTATCAAATATATTAATTTATGTTCTTATAAAGATGGTTTTAAGAAAATGGAAAGTTATGATATCAGACAGGGAGAAAATATTCATTACAAAGAACTTGTATCTGAAATACATATTTTAAAATTCACAATACTTAAGTGTGAGCATGTATACAGAATACATAATGAACTCCTACAGTTCAATAAAAACACAAGTAGCCCAAATTAAAAAAAAAACTATGCAAATGACTTGAAGAGACACTTCACAAAAGAAGGTAAACAAATAGCCAAAATGAAAAGTTACATAACATCATTAGTCAAAGAACTACAATGAAATCAGTGTAATTTCGTTACATGATGAAATGCCACTAACACATTCTAGAATGGCTAAAAATAAAATAACCGTCAATACCAAGTGTCTGTGAGAATGTGGGGCAACTGGAATTTTAATGCACTGCTGGTGGGGATGAAAAGTGGTAGAAGTACTTACATAACACAACTAGGCAGTTTCTAACACAGTTGATGAGCTCTTTCCACAAGACCCAGTGATTCCACTTCTAGGTATTTATCCAAAAGATATGAAAATCTATGTCCAACCAAAATAAATGATCCTAGCACCTTGATTCATAATACCTCAAACTAAAAACAGTCCAAATATTAAACAACAGGTGAATGGATAAACAAATTGTGGTATATTTATACAAAGAAATTTTCTTCAGTCATGCATAGGTACTTAACACATGATACAACATGTATAAATAGCAAAGAAACCAGTCACAAAAGAGTATGCATCGTATAATTCCATCTATATAAAATGTCAGAACTATAAATCTATTTTGTAAGTGAGCAGGTAGGAACATTCTAGGATGAGAGAAACAGCCCATAACTTTTTACTTGGGTGAATACAATTATTGAAAATGTTTAGATTTTATTGTATGTAAATTATATCTCAATAAGGCTGTAAAATAAAAAATAAAATGAAATAAAAAAATTATTTCCCCAAATTTACACACAGCATCATTACAGAGTTAACTAGTTCTCTCAGATATAGCCCTAAGATGGTTTATTTTTGCTCCCTCATTAATTTTTCTTCTTCATAGATGATACAAAATAATAGAAAAACTTAAAAAAAATTCCTAGCAAGAGGTAAGGTAGTTTTGAATTTTATTTCTTTTACTATTATGAACATTCTTATTTCCTTATTTGATGAAAACAATCAATTTTATTATCTCGTTATAACTGAAATAATTTGATTTCTTTAAAAAGGAACTCATTTTTATAGAGTTCTACAACAGCAAGTTGGATAAATATTTTTAATTTTTGTTTTTAGTTATTTAGTAATTAGAAATTAGCTATGATTATATTATAAATATTTGATGTAGCAAATATTTATAGTAATCATCATAACTAATTTCTACTCACTGAGGATACATATATCTATATGTTTACACATGACTTTTTAAAAAAATAAGCAAGTAAAGAAATCTGTGCAGTAATCATTATCCAGAAGCCACTTGTGCAGTGCTAGCGCAAGCATTTCGTTTTCATTGTTAGAGTTCTACTGCCCTCTGCTGGTCTCTGCATCCTGCATCAACAAGGACGCAGACGGAATCTGTAGGAACTGAGACTCCTTGCAAAAATACGCGGAGACTTAATACTAAGAGAGTAATAACCTCAAAATTTTCCCCATCAGTTGATCTCAATTCAATGATGTATCATATCCACTAAAGGAGAAACCTAAATCTATATAGAGTTAGAATGAACTGCAGCTTTTTAAAATGTGAGGTGACCTCAGACATTAGATACAGTACAACCTCCTCATTTTATTGAAGTCATTTGAGGCTCCCAAAATTGAAGTGCCTTTATCCAATTAAATGCAATGAGTCAGTGGTGAATCCAGGAATAAAATATAGCATTTGTGTTTATTCAAATGGAACTCGGCCAAAGTTCACCTCTGCTGAACGCATTATTACAAACAATTCACATTTGTATAAAACCAGATAGCAGGGTGTAATATGAAAAACAACACATACAAATAAGTTTCTTTCCTTCTCTTATTCCTTTCTTCTTCCTTGTTTCTGCCCTGCTTCCCCTTTCTCCCTCTTTCTTTTCTCTTTCCTTCCTTTCTTCCTTCCTTCCTTTCTTTTTTCCTTCCTTCTCTTCTTTTTCTTTTTCTTTCTTTCCTTTCTCTTTCTTTCCTTTCTTTCTCTCTTTTTCTTTCTTTCTTTCTTTTTCTTTCTCTCTCTCTCTCTTTCTTTCTCTTTCCTTTCTTCCTTTCCTTTCCTATCCTTTTTCCTTTCCTTTCTTCCTTTCTTCATCTGTATATCAGAACACTAATTACTAAAGACACTGGTTATAAGTTACGGTGACAGCATGGAGGAAAGGTAAAATTCCTGGGCTTTGATATTAGATGTGTGTTTTAATGCCATTTCTACCATTGATAAACCATGTGATCATCATGTGATCACCTCAGTGCCTTAATCAATAAATTGGAGATGGAAATAATGGTACAATATTATACAGGGCTTGTGAGTATTAAGGCCATAAGTGCTTGGTTATAATTATTTGAAAAATAAATAGTATGAATAATTATAAGAATAGAATTTGTGCAAGAATTTAGAGTGATTGTGTATGTAATAAGTTGACTCTAACAATGAAGATGGAATGCTAGTACTAGCACGGCAGAAGTTGCTTCTGGATAATTATTACTGCATAGATTTCTTTACTTGCTTATTTTTTGAAAAGTCATCTGTAAATATGTAAGTATATAGTAATAAACATAGTGAGTTTAATAAATATAGGTAGTAGTGCTGTTATTCCTCCTACTATGTTGTGATTTCATTTTAAAATATTATACTTATGATTTAATATTATGTCTGGCCCAACATTTGATATGTAGTGTATTTTATAAAATTTATCCTGAAACCAAAGTAAGATATAAAAAATTTGGAAGTAGTATGATTTAAAGATATTGAGAACTTCATTCTTTTATCCAGCTCAAAAGTAGTGCTTCCATCATTGATATCTTAGTGGATAAAAGTCCCAGAATATCTTTGGATGAAATACTGAAAATTTCACTTTAATATCAAGTTTTGTTAAGGAGGAGGAACACAAAGCCATTTTATTTTTATTGGTGTATTGTAAACATGAACCAGGTAGCTTAAGGAAAGCAAGGCAGGAAAGGGGGCAATGGTGCTGTTGGAGTGACGGGCAAGCAGCTCAGCTCAGACCTTGGGTTATTAGGTGTGCTCTTTGCCACTGGGTGTCATTGCTTCTAAGCCTTTCAGCTGACAAAACAAGAAAGATCATGTGTGTATACAAATGTGTTATATTTATATGTAGCTGCTATGGTCTGAATGTTTCCCTCCCCATATTCGTATGTTAAATACTAATCACCACAGTGATGGTATTAGAGGGTGGGGCCTTTGGGAGCTGATTATATCGTGAGAACAGAGCCCTCATGAATGGAATTAATGACCTTGTAAAAGAGGCCCCCAGGAGAGCTGCCTTGCCCCTTTCACCACCTGAGGACACAGTGAGATGTCTGCAACTGAGAAAAGGGCTCTCATCCATAACCTGGCCATATTGGCGCCTTAATCTTAGATTTCCCAGCCTCCCAAACTGTGAGAGAAATTTCTGTTATCTATAAGCCACCAGTTTATTGTATTTTTTTTATAGGCAACTCACATGGACTAAGGCAATGTCCGTCGGTATCTATATTAAGCTAAATATGAGTATATACCGATGTCTCAAACTAATTTATAACCATGTGGATTATCCTAGCCTCCTACCCTTGCTTATCTGTAAATTCCCACTTCAACAGTGAAAAATCTGGCTCTCATGACCTGCTATCCCTTTGGTTAACTGTTCGCTTCCAGGTGCATATGTACCAGTATTAGAGCTGTTAACCTATATCTCCATAGAAAAAAGGTTGTCAGCTAGAATGGAGTGCTTATGCCCATGTCCTTCTGCCTTAAATGTTACAGACACCTTTCATTTCCAAAGTTACTTAGGTCAACATCTCTTGCTCCTATTCCCTTCAGTCAGATTGTTTCATACATTTATAATATGTCATATTCTCTTATCACAGTCTGGATGCCATCTGGGGTCCCCAACCCCCTAAATGATTTGTTTTTTTTACTTTGCATACATTAATGTTCAATCTTTGTACTGTAAAGCTCTATGGGTTTTGATAAATGCATAAAATCATGTATCCAACATTGCAGTGTTATATAGAATAGTTACACCACCCTAAGAATCTCCTGTTTCACCTCTTCAACCCTCCTCTAGAATCCTTGGCAACCTCTAATCTTTTTTATGTCTCTATTGTTTTGCCTTTTCCAGAATGTCAAATATTGGACAAACAGTATATAATATTTTCAGACATGCTTCTTTCACTTAGCAATGTGAATTTAAGTTTCCTTCATTTTGTTTTGTATTTTGATAGCTCATTTTAAAATCCCTGAATAACATTTTATTCTATGGGAGTATCACAGTTTATTTATCCACTCACCTATTGAATAACATCTTGGTTGCTGACACTCTTCAGTGATTATTAAGAAAGCTGCTATAAACGTTCATCAGCAATGAATGAGATTTCTGGTTGCCACACATCCTAGTCAGTATTTGGTATTATCAGTTTTTTAGATATTAGCCATTCTAATAGTTATGTAGTGGTATTTCATTGAGGTTTTAATTTGCAATTCCTTAGTGACTGATGATGTTGAACATTTTTTTCCTATGCTTATACGCCATATGTAATATCTTTAGTGAGATGTCTGTTGGATCCATCACTCATATTTTAATTGGGTTATTTACTATTGAATTTTAAGTGTTCTTTGTATATTTTGATACACCTTTATCAGATATAGTTTGCAAATATTTCTTCCCAGTCTGTGACTTCTTTTTATTCTCTTACCTGACTCTTTAACTGTCTATTCTGTCTTTTGCAAAGCAGACATTTTAAATTTTAGTAAAGTCCAACTTAATTTTTCTTTGGTGGATCATGCCTTTGGTGTTGTATCTGAAGACTCATTGCCAAACCAAAAGCCAGGTAGATATTCTCCTGTGCTTTCTTCTAGAAGTTTAAAATTTTTGCATTTCACAATTATGTCTATGATTTATTTTGATCTAATTTTTGTATAAGGTGTAAGGTCTTTTTCGTTTGTATCCTATTCATACATTACTGGTGAAAAGAGTAAATTGTTACAATTACTTAGGAAAACTGGCAATATCTACTGAAGCTACATATATTCCTATCTTATGACACAGCATTCCCACTTCCGGACATAAGGCAAGTGAGCATATGTATTTGTCCAAAGACATTAGAATTTTCATAATATAACAGCCTCAAATTGGAAATAACACAAATGCTCAAAAACAGTAAACAGTAACTACAAAAGCTCTGATGAAAAAAACCCAAAGGATATCTAAATAAATGAGGAAATATTCCATGTCCATAATTAGAAGACTTACTGTTAAAATGTCAGTTCTTCCCAAATTGATTTGTTGATTCAACACAATCCCAATCAAAATCCCAGCAAGCTATTTTTGATATGGAAAGGTAAAATATCTAGAAGAGCCAACATGATGTTGGAGACAAAGAACAACAAATTTGGAGGACTCGTGCTATCTGATTTGAAGACTTCCTATATTGCTACATTAATCAAGGCAGTTCCTGATATTGACAAAATAACAGACACATATATAAATGGAACAGAACAGAGCATGAAATAGGCACACACAAATACAGTCAACTGATCATTGACAGAGGAGCAAAGGCTGGTCTCGAACTCCTGACCTCAGGTGATCTGCCCACCTCAGCCTCCCCAAGTGCTGGGATTACAGGCGTGAGCCACCGCGCCCGGCCCCCCCCAAATATCTTTAACGGTAATTTGGCCTGTTCTATAACTCTAAAACAACAATGTATTCCCTCAGCATGTGGGATATATTTTTTCATTTGCTGCTGGCATCTATTATTTCTGTTTATAAGACTGCTGTTAGTTTAACTCCAATTATTTTATGGGTAGTCTGTCTTTTCTGTTAGCTTGTAAAGTATTTCCTCTTGTTTTCAATGTTTTTCAGATGTATTGTGATATGCCTATATTTTCCTTTTGCTTAGTAATTGAAATATGCTTTTAGTTTTAGAATTCTTAGTTTTAATTCTAGATAAATGTCATTCCTTCTTTGTCATTGTCTCTTTTCTTCTGAAATATCCATTTCTTCTGAAATACCAGTTACTTCATGATTTTTAATCTACCTTTAATATGTCTTGACTGATTACTTTTATATCTTTATATCTCTTTATGTTTTGTTCTAGGTGGCTTCTTCACTACTATCATACATTCACTGATTTCCTCATCTGCTGTGAGCTCTGAGTGTACTCCCCATTAAGTGTGTATATGTGTTTATTTCAAGGCTTACATTCACGATCTTAAATTGGTATCTTTTCTTTTTTTGTTTTTGCCTTAATTTCTTATGTCTTACTCTTGAACAAGACGTTACATATAGAATGAATTCCTTCATTTATCGTTTTGAGAACATAAACATACTTATTAAAGAATTTCAGGCTGACATGCAGTGGCTCATGCCTGTAATTCTAGCAATTTGGGAGGCTGAGGTGGGTGAATCACCCAGGAGTTTGAGACTGGCCTGGGCAACATGGCAAAACCCTGTCTACAAAAAGTACAAAAATTAGCTGGGCATGGTGGCATGCCCCTGTAGTCCCAGCTACTCAAGAGGCTGAGGTGGGAGGATCACTTGAGACCGGGAGGTTGAGGCTGCAGTGGGCTGTGATCATGGCTCTGCACTCCA
Source organism: Nomascus leucogenys (assembly GCF_006542625.1). NCBI lineage: Eukaryota > Metazoa > Chordata > Mammalia > Primates > Hylobatidae > Nomascus > Nomascus leucogenys. Next base: position 31,866,175 of record NC_044387.1, on the reverse strand, counting down.
GCCTGCATGACAGAGTGAAACCCTGTCTCAAGAAAAAAAGAAAATCCAGTCTATTTCATATGATATTTTAATGTGAAACATAAAACATTTTTTATGTGAAACATTTTATTAATATTCTGATTTTAGAAAATTTTTGCTATATGTATTAGCATTCTATTTATTTTTACATTTTAGAATTTTGGTTTGGGGGCTCATTTTGACAGAGAAGTATTTTTATTTGTTCATATTCTCTCGTTTTTTACTCCCTGCATAGGAACTAGACCCTCAAATGAGAACCACAACTTACAATTAGTGGCACTGCAATGTTCCTGTTGGTGATTATACTGGCTATACTGAAGATGACTTCAAGTCAATGGGTGGTTTAGTTCAGTTCTTTGTTATAAGGCTATGTCTGCTTCCTCTTGCCCCTTTAGGCTTGCAACTTACTAAAAACAGTGGCTTTAGGCGGCAGTTAGCAGTGCTTTCTTTGACCTGATTTTATGAGAGATTAAGGAAATTACTTTCACATCTCCTGAATACTTTTTGTGAATTTGGATCCTGTAACTTTGTCATGTGGAACACTTTTAGTTCTCATTGCCTCTAAGAGCTGCGTTGCCTCTCTTGGCTTGTAGTTTAGTACCACACTGCATTTTGCAGGTTAGTTCTATTTCTAGTGCAAAGAACTATTTATTCTGTTTTTCAATAGTATATGTATTTTTATTTTCTCTTTATGTATTTTAAATAGATAATGAAGAGTAGGTGCTGATACATATTATTCTAATCTGTTAGTTGCCATAATACCTTGAATTGAGTTTGAGCCTGATTTTGCCATTCTGCCTTTGGGTCAATTTCCAAACTTCAGATCATTTTCCCTTCCTCTAATGTTTGCTTGCTTCAACTTTTCCTTAAATAAACATTTCTCAAAATATTAACAACTTAATTAGAGTAGAGGATGTGCTGTTGAAGTATATTAAAAATAATGTAGTTTACATAGGACATCGTTTAATTTTCTCCTATGTCATAATCTTGAGGGTGGCTAGAGAATCAAGATGAGTAGGTGGCACTACCATTCTCGACATTTGGCTTTTACTCATGGATTCAAGATGTCACTCCAGTGGTGTATCATTTCCTAATCGTCACAAAGCGGGAAGAAGACTAGAGACACGTTCTTTCAATTTTACTGAGAATTGAAATGACATACTTTCTTATCTCTGTGGCAAACAATTCTGAGGCTAAATATATGCTATGCTATGCTATAGTTTGAATATGTTCCCCATAAAGCATGTGTTGGAAACTTAGTTCCCAGTGAAACTGTGTTGGGAGGGGCCTAATGAGAGGTGATCAGGCCGTGAAGGTAGAGTGATTACTGTGTTAGTGAGTTCCTCATGTGAGGCCAAAACATGAGTTTGGCCTCTTTTGCATCTGTCACTCTCTCTCACCCTCTCTTTGTTCTTTTGCCATGGGATGAAGCATCAAAAAAGCCTTCGCCAGATGCCAGCCCCTTGATCATGGACTTCCCAACTTTCAGAGTCATGAGCTAATAAATTTCTGTTCATTATAAATTACTCAATTTGTGGTATTCCGTTACAGCAGCACAAAATGAACTAAGTCAACATATATTGCTGGTTCTGCACTAAACAATATTTGGACCAGAAACAAATAAATTAATACATCGCTTCAGAAAGTAATTGCTTCTCAAGGTTAAGGTGGTGAACCAATTAAAATTTCTTTTTTTTTTAAATTATACTTTTAAGTTCTAGGGTACATGTGCACAACGTGCAGGTTTGTTACATATGTATACATGTGCCATGTTGGTTTGCTGCACCCATTAACTTATTGTTTACACTAGGTATTTCTCCTAATGCTATCCCTCCCCCAGACTCCCACCCTATGACAGGCTCTGGTGTGTGATGTTCCCTGCCCTGTGTCCAAGTGTTCTCATTGTTCAATTCCTACCTATGAGTGAGAGCATGCAGTGCTTGGTTTTTTGTCCTTGCAATAGTTTGCTCAGAATGATGGTTTCCAGCTTCATCCATGTCCCTACAAAGGACATGAACTCATCCTTTTTTATGGCTGCGTAGTATTCCATGGTGCATTATGTGCCATATTTTCTTAATCCAGTGTATCATTGATGGATATTTGGGTTAGTTCCAATCTTTGCTATTGTGAATAGTGCCACAATAAACATATGCGTGCATGTGTCTTTATAATAGCATGATTTATAATCCTTTGGGCATATACCCAGTAATGGGATCACTGGATCAAATGGTGTTTCTAGTTCTAGATCCCTGAGGAATTGCCACACCATCTTCCAAAATGGTTGAACTAGTTTACCCTCCCACCAAAAGTGTAAAAACGTTCCTATTTCTCCACATTCTCTCCAGCACCTGTTGTTTCCTGACTTTTTAATGATGGCCATTCTAACTGGTGTGAGATGGTATCTCATTGTGGTTTTGATTTGAATTTCTCTGATGGCTAGTGATGATGAGCATTTTTTCATGTGTCTGTTGGCTGCATAAATGTCTTATTTTGAGAAGTGTCTGATCATATCCTTTGCCACTTTTTGATGGGGTTGTTTGATTTTTTCTTGTAAACTTGTTTAAGTTCTTTGTAGATTCTGGATATTAGCCCTTTGTCAGATGGGTAGATTGCAAAATTTTTCTCCCATTCTATAGGTTACCTGTTCACTCTGATGGTAGTTTCTTTTGCTATGCAGAAGCTCTTTAGTTTAATTAGATCCCATTTGTCAATTTTGGATTTTGTTGCCATTGCTTTTGGTGTTTTAATTATGAAGTCCTTGCCTATGCCTATGTCCTGAATGGTATTGCCTAGGTTTTCTTCTAGGGTTTTTATGGTTTTAAGTCTAACATTTAAGTCTTTAATCCATCTTGAATTAATTTTTGTATAAGGTGTAAGGAAGGAATGCAGTTTCAGCTTTCTACATCTGGCTAGCCAGTTTTCCCAGCACCATTTATTAAATAGGGACTCCTTTCCCCATTTCATGTTTTTGTCAGATTTGTCAAAGATCAGATGGTTGTAGATGTGTGGTGTTATTTCTGAGGACTCTGTCCTGTTCCATTGGTCTATATCTCTGTTTTGGTACCAGTACCATGCTGTTTTAGTTACTGTAGGCTTGTAGTATAGTTTGAAGTCAGGTAGCGTGATGCCTCCAGCTTGGTTCTTTTTGCTTAGGATTGTCTTGGCAATGAGGGCTCTTTTTTGGTTCCGTATGAACTTTAAAGTAGTTTTTTCCCAATTCTATGAAGAAAGTCATTGGTAGCCTGATGGGGATGGCATTGAATCTATAAATTACCTTGGGCAGTATGGCCATTTTCACAATATTGATTCTTCCTATTCATGAGGATGGAATGTTCTTCCATTTGTTTGTGTCCTCTCTTGAACAGTGGTTTGTAGTTTTCCTTGAAGAGGTCCTTCACATCCCTTGCAAGTTGGATTCCTAGGTATTTTATTCTCCTTGTAGCAATTGTGAATGGGAGTTCACTCATGATTGGGCTGTCTGTTTGTCTGTTGTTGGTGTATAGGAATGCTTGTGATTTTTGCACATTGATTTTGTATTCTGAGACTTTGCTGAAGTTGCTTATGAGTTTAAGGAGATTTGGGGCTGAGATTTGGGGTTTTCTAAATATACAATCATGTCATTTGCAAACAGAGACAATTTGACTTCTTCTTTCCTAATTGAATACCCTTTCTTTCTTTCTCTTGCCTGATTGCCCTGACCAGAACTTCCAACACTATGTTGAATCGGAGTGGTGAGACAGGGCATCCCTGTCTTATGCCAGTTTTCAAAGGGAATGCTTCCAGTTTTTGCCCATTCAGTATGATACTGGCTGTGGGTTAGTCATAAATAGCTCTTATTATTTTGAGATACATCCCATCAATACCTAATTTATTGAGAGTTTTTAGCATGAAAGTCTGTTGAATTTTGTCAAAGGCCTTTTCTGCATCTATTGAGATAATCATGTGGTTTTTGTCTTTGGTTCTGTTTATGTGATGTATTATGTTTATTGATTTGCATATGGTGAAACAGCCTTGCATCCTAGAGATGAAGCTGACTTGATCTTGGTGGATAACCTTTTTGATGTGCTGCTGGATTTGGTTTGCCAGTATTTTATTGAGGATTTTCGCATCTATGTTCATCAGGGATATTGGTCTAAAATTCCTTTTTTTTGTTGTGTCTCTGCCAGACTTTGCATCAGGATGATGCTGGCCTCATAAAATGAGTTAGGGAGGATTCCCTCTTTTTCTATTGACTGGAATAGTTTCAGAAGGAATGGTACCAGCTCCTCTTTGTACCTCCAGTAGAATTAGGCTGTGAATCCGTCTGGTCCTGAACTTTTTTTGGTTGGTAGGCTATTAATTATTGCCTCAATTTCAGAGCCTGTTATTGGTCTATTCAGCGATTCAATTTCTTCCTGGTTTAGTCTTGGGAGGGTGTATGTGTCCAGGAATTTATCTATTTCTTCTAGATTTTCTAGCTTATTTGCGTAGAGGTGTTTATAGTATTGTCTGATGGTAGTTTGTATTTCTGTGGGATTGGTGGTGATATCCTCTTTATCATTTTTTGTTGCACCTATTTGATTCTTCTCTCTTCTTTTTTAGTCTTGCTAGCGGTCTATCAATTTTGTTGATCTTTTCAAAAAAAAACAGCTCCTGGATTCATTGATTTTTTAAAGGGTTTTTTGTGTCTCTATCTTATTCGGTTCTGCTCTGATCTTAGTTATTTCTTGCCTTCTGCTAGCTTTTGAATTTGTTTGCTCTTGCTTCTCTAGTTCTTTTAATTGTGATTTTAGGGTGTCGAATTTAGATCTTTCCTGCTTTCTCTCGTGGGCATTTAGTGCTATAAATTCCCCTCTACACACTGTTTTAAATGTGTCCCAGAGATGCTGGTACGTGGTATCATTGTTGTCATTAGTTTCAAAGAACATCTTTATTTCTGCCTTCATTTAGTTATTTACCCAGTAGTCATTCAGGAGCAGGTTCTTCAGTTTCCATGTAGTTGTGTGGTTTTGAGTGAGTTTCTTAATCCTAATTTGATTGCACTGTGGTCTGAGAGACAGTTTATTGTGATTTTTCTTTTACGTTTGCTGAGGAGTGCTTTACTCCCAACTATGTGGTCAGTTTTGGAACAAGTGTGATGTGGTGCTGAGAAGAATGTATATTCTGTTGATTTGGGGTGGAGAGTTCTGTAGATGTCTATCAGGTCCACTTGGTGCAGAGCTGAGTTCAAGTCCTGGATATCCTTGTTAACCTTCTGTCTCATTGATCTGTCTAATATTGACAGTGGGGTGTTAAATTCTACCATTATTATTGTGTGGAAGTCTAAGTCTCTTTGTAGGTCTCTAAGGACTTGTTTTATGAATCTGGTGCTCCTGTATTGGGTGCATATATATTTAGGATAGTTAGCTCTTCTTGTTGAATTGATCTCTTTACCATTACATAATGGCCTTCTTTGTTTCTTTTGATCTTTGTTGGTTTAAAGTCTGTTGTATTAGAGACTAGGATTGCAACCCCTGCTTTTCTTTGCTTTCCATTTGCTTGGTAGATCTTCCTCCATCCCTTTATTTTGAGCCTATGTGTGTCTCTGCACATGAGATGGGTTTCCTGAACACAGCACACTGATGGGTCTTGACTCTATTGGATTTGCCAGTCTGTGTCTTTTAATTGGAGCATTTAGCCCATTTACATTTAAGGTTAATATTGTTATGTGTGAATTTGATCCTGTCATTATGATGTTAGTTGGTTATTTTGCCCATTAGTTGATACAGTTTCTTCCTAGCATCGAAGGTCTTTACAATTTGGCATGTTTTTGCAGTGGCTGGTACTGGTTGTTCCTTTCCACGTTTAGTGCTTCCTTCAGTAGCTCTTGTAAGGCAGGCCTGGTGGTGACAAAATCTCTCAGCATTTGCTTGTCTGTAAAGGATTTTATTTCTCCTTCACTTATGAGGCTTAGTTTGGCTGGATATGAAAGTGTGGGTTGAAAATTCTTTTCTTTAATTATGTTGAATATTGGCCCCCAATCTCCTCTGGCTTGTAGAGTTTCTGCCAAGAGATCTGCTGTTAGTCTGATGGGCTTCCCTTTGTGGGTAACCTGACCTTTCTCTCTGGCTGCCCTTAGCATTTTTTCCTTCATTTCAACCTTCATGAATCTGACAAGTATGTGTCTTGGGAACGCTATTCTCGAGGAGTATCTTTGTGGTGTTCTCTGTATTTCCTGAATTTGAATGTTGGCCTGTCTTGCTAGGTTGAGGAAGTTCTCCTGGGTAATATCCTGAAGAGTGTTTTCCAACTTGGTTCCCTCCTCCCCATCACTTTCTCGTACGCCAAACAAATGTAGATTTGGCCCTTACACATAGTCCCATATTTCTTGGAGGCTTTGTTCATTGTTTTTTACTCTTGTTCCTCTAAACTTCTCTTCTCGCTTCATTTATTAATTCGATCTCCAATCACTGATACCCTTTCTTCCACTTGATCAAATCAGCTACTGACACTTGTGCATGCATCACGTAGTTCTTGTGCCATGGTTTTCAGCTCCATCAGGTCATTTAAGGTCTTCTCTACACTGTTTATTCTAGTTAGCCATTCATCTAATCTTTTTTCAAGGTTTTTAGCTTCCTTGCTGTGGGTTCGAACACCCTCCTTTAGCTCAGATAAGTTTGTTATTACCGACCTTCTGAAGCCTATTTCTGTCAACTCTTGAAAGTCATTCTCCATCCTGTTTTGTTCTGCTGCTGGCGAGGAGCATCGGTCCTTTGGAGGAGAAAGGGCACTCTGTTTTTTTAGAATTTTCAGCTTTTCTGCTCTGTTTTATCCCCATCTTTGTGGTTTTATCTACATTTGGTCTTTGATGATGGTGACCTACAGATGGGGTTTTGGTGTGGATGTCCTTTTTGTTGATGTTGATGCTATCCCTTTCTGTTTGTTAGTTTTCCTTCTAACAGTCAGGTCCCTCAGCTGCAGGTCTGTTGGAGTTTGTTGGAGGTCCATTGCAGACCCTGCTTACTTGGGTATCACCTGCGGAGGCTGCAGAACAGCAAATATTGCAGAACAGCAAATATTGCAGAACAGCAAATATTGCTGCCTGATCCTTCCTCTGGAAGCTTTGTCTCAGAGGGGCACTCAGCTGTATGAGGTGTCATTTGGCCCCTACTGGGAGGTGTCTCCCAGTTAGGCTACATGAGGGTCAGGGATCCACTTGAGGAGGCAGTCTCTCCATTCTCAGAGATCAAATGCCATGCTGGGAGAACCACTGCTCTCTTCAGAGGTGTCAGACAGGGACGTTTAAGTCTGCAGAAGTTTCTGCTGCCTTTTATTCAGCTATGCTGAATGGAGTGTCATTCTGTTGCCCAGGCTGGAGTGCTGTGGCACGATCTCGGCTCACTGCAAGCTCCACCTCCTGGGTTCATGCCATTCTCCTGCCTCAGCCTCTCAAGTAGCTGGGACTACAGGTGCCTGCCACCACGCCTGGCTAATTTTTTGTATTTTTAATAGAGACGGGGTTTCACTGTGTTAGCCAGGATGGTCTTGATCTCCTGACCTCATGATCCGCCCAACTCGGCCTCCCAAAGTGCTGGAATTACAGTCATGAGACACTGTGCCCAGCCTAAAATTTCTTACTTATGAAGAAAAAACCTTTTAGCCAAGGCTTGCTTTAATATTTTTACCTTAGGTGTACTCAATCCAAAATTATCACGTCATCAATATTGTCTGATTTCAACTATGCTCTGCCTTGCAAGACTCACCTTAAAATCACTCATCCCAAGCCCTAAAGGTCTAAAAATATTCTTCACTGAATTCTCCTTTCCAAGACACTACTGTCCAGATTACATTGTCTCTTGATGAAGTAAGTTTCATAAACATAGCCTTATTTGATTAACAAATATTTTGAGTGATATTTTGGGGAGTCAATGGTAATAGTAATAAAGACAAAAACTGGATGGCACAGATCATTTCTGCTGAAATTCCATGGGCCAGAAGTTTGCTATTTGGACACATACAGGTCAAAATTATAGTATTAGGTTGTGTAGGTTTATGCCTAATTAAAAGTGTATCATAATAGGAGAAAAAAGGATTCTGGGTGACTAGTAGTGATCTTTCACTCAACCTCTCTGATTATGGAAATATTCATAGTTATCATTCTTCCCACTCATTCACCATTTCCCAAGGAAGACTCAAATAATTCCTAGTCAATTATTATCCAGCCATGTTATTTGAGTGATATGCAGAATTTTCCACCAGGTATGGACAATGGATCAAGCAATGTATAAAATGATAGACAATTACCATGAATCTTTGCCTTCTATATTTAGTAGTGGACCAGAAATAAGATAGCTATCAACTTTCCATTTTGAAAAAGGACAAGTAGAAAAATGGTATTCATAATAATAAAGAGGTCCTAAGAAGCAGAAATTATGAAGATTCCCTGTTAAGGCAATAGAGTACTTATTTTGGTTAGCACCTGTATCTACCTTCTGGGAAGAACTTCCTTATCTGTTGTCCTCCATGAGATCTGAGGGACTCTTTCTTGTCTATTGTTGTCTCTAGCCACATTTGAATTGGCCATGCATACACATACACATGCATACACATTGCATGCATACACATGCATGCACATTGGAGAGTATACATGCTTGCGGGTTGCACAATCTTATTTTGCAGGTTGGAGGCTCAAGGGTTTACTTAGGAGTAGGTTAATCATAAACATTTGTAATTTAGAGTGGCAATGTCTTTTTTAATACAAGTACCTAAAATCTAGTAGGCTATCAGTCTATATGTTTGTAGTCAGTTTCATGTGACATTAAATACAGCCAAGGATCTTGCCTCCTCATAACTTTTAAACCCGCCCAAATCCTTTTTAGTTACTGGCCTGTTAAGCTGGCTCATGTCTTTTCCTCGATTTAATAGCAACTACCTTGAGGCTATCTGAAGCAATAGGGATTGAAAAACAACTCATTTAATCTAATCTGTGATCTGGGCTGAGTTCCATTGTCTGGTCAAGATCTCTTGAGTCAGACAGAAGGCCCTCTAATAAAGTTCAGGTCTCAATCTTATCCCATTATGTTTAGGGGTTAGCAACCTTGGCTCTCCAACATTGTAAGGCTCAAAATTACTTGACTCACATCACAGTTTATTTAGATTGCAGGATGCAGGCAAAGAGTTTACCTTATCAGAATGGATTACTTTCCACATCTGCTTGAGAACCCCTCATCAGAATTTCTCTATTTCTCTCCAGTGATTTGTTTAAAAGATGCAAACTGTCAGCCATCACACACAAATATTCTGATTTTTTTCTTATGAGTTCCACTAAAGTTATGGGCTCTCCAGACATTTGATTTGCTTTTTAAATGATCACAGGTAACAGTTTCACCACATTCAGTTAATGGTCATAGTATTAATCCATAAGTATCACTGGATTTCTAATCAGTAATTTCTGTATTCTCAACATCTGCTGCTTTCCTGCTAAGCCAAATTGCATAAATCTTCCGTAGGTACTCTAGCATCCTCCTTGTACAAATATTTATTTTAAATAGATGTCAAATATAATTACTTTGTTTTTAAAAAAATAAACATTTATTTCTCTCTCATGTAATAGTCCAGATACAGGCAGTTGATCCAAGATGGATAGACATCTCTGCCACATTGAACAAATGGCTTCTAGTTATGGATTTAAGAAAGTTTTTCTGGCTCTCACTAGCTCCCAGCCACTTGAAAGGGAAAACGCAACACCAAAGTACACACTCAGTTTCGTTTTTTGTTTTTTTTTTGAGACAGCATCTTCCTGTGTTGGCCAGGCTGTAGTGCAGTGGCACAATCATGGCTCACTGCAAGCTTCACCCTTCCAGGCTCAAATGATCCTCCCGAATCAGTCTCTTGAGTAGCTGGTACTACACGTACGTGCCACCACATCTGGCTAATTTTTATATTTTTAGTAGATATGGGGTTTCACCATGTTGCCCAGGCTGGTTGGTCTTGAACTCCTGGGCTCAAGTGATCCACCCACCTTGGCCTCCCAAAGCACTGGGATTACAGGTGTGAGCCACCATGCCTGGTCCACACTCAGTTATCAAGGGAAAGATTCAAACGTGGTGCATAACTCTTTTGTTCTGTACTATTGTAGTATTTTTATTTAATTTGGGCTTGAGGTCTTTCTCTTGAGATTGGTTATGAACTCCAGCCTTGCCCTGACAGCACTCCAGGGTAGGTGGTCATGGATGTTTAGGGTGTGGCTTTCACAGGATACTCCTTTATCCTGGTGACAGCCTAATACCAAAGTGTATAACCTGTTGTTACTGAACTGAACTTGGGTCCACTGCCCAGTGCAGCAAAGCCAAACACTGACATTGGAACTGCAATGAGTAATTTATTGCAGGATATCAAGCAATGAGAATCAGGTGGTTCATGCTTAAAACCTGGCATCCCTCATGGCTTGCACATAAGGGTTTTTATAGTCAGGGAGGCAAAGGTCATAAATTAATAAAAGTCATAAATTAATACATGGAGGCTATACATTGGTTTGACCGCAAAAGGTGGGACATCTCAAAGCAGGATTCACAGGGAATAGATGGGCTCAAATATTTTCTGATGGACTCGGTGGCTCACGCCTGTAATCCCAGCACTTTGGGAGGCAGAGGCGGGTGGATCACGAGGTCAGGAGTTCGAGACCAGCCTGACCAACACGGTGAAACCCCGTCTCGATTAAAAATACAAAAATTAGCTGGGCGTGGTGGCACATGCCTGTAATCCCAGCTACTCAGGAGGGTGAGGCAGGAGAATCCCTTGAAACTGGGAGACGGAGGTTGCAGTGAGCTGAGATTGCGCCACTACACTCCAGCCTGGGCGACAGACTGAGACTCTGTCTCAAAACAAAACAAAACAAAAAAGATATTCTGATTTGCAACTGGTTAAAGAGGTGAAGGTTTGTCTAAAATTTTGTGGTCAGTAGAAAAGAATGTAAGCCTTGGCGCATGGGTGTGACTTCCTCCAGGCACCTAAGAAATAATTTTAGAACAAAGAACTGTTTGAATTTTAGAACTGTCAGAATTCAGTCCACAGTTTTTCCTTATCTGAGGTCTATATACCAGAAGAGCCATCTGGTGGGGGTCTGGATTTCTGAAAAAGAACTCAGGAACATATGTTAAAATGTTATTTTTAGTTTCTTTAGGGAAACCAAATTACGTTTTTCAGGAATGCAAAATTAAAACAAGGTGAACCAAACAAATTATTTTTCTCATAATGAAAAATACAGAATATGCAAGAGTGTGAGAATTCAGGAAAATCATTTCTGCTGATAGAACTGTAAGAACTTAAATGATGAAAGGGTCAAAGACAAGAGACCATGTATACCATGAAGAGAGGATAAAGAGAGTGTTGACCAATCTTCAATTTTCATGAGTCCTCACTGAATATTCTGAGCTATGTTTCCATGAGATTTCTCTGTATTATTTAATTAACATATGATTTTTCCTTGAACAATTCTATTTTTTTCTTATCAGTAACTATTATCTGATTAAAGAAGTATCACTGCAACTTTGAGATCTCTTGGTCTAATTCAGAGAATAAACAAACAAACAAACAAACAAATATTGTAGTTTACGTACTTAAAATAATGCCACCAGATCAAGGAAAGGGGAATAATTTATCCCAGAAAATCAGGGAAGGCTCCAGAGTGAATGTAACTTTTTAACTTGGCCTTGAAAATAAGATTTTATTGCTTGGAATAGGAAAGGCCAGAGGGCCACAGAGTAGGGAAGAATTTTTCAGGTAAGAGTGTATTTATAAATCAGAGTAATTCTATGTGTCCAGAGATTTATCTAGCCCATAAATCTAAGTAAACACTGAGAAGTTCTTCTTTTCAAAGCGAAGAATTTGGTATAGCATGAGTTTCAGATTTCTGTCTTAAGATGTTTAGTTACTAGAAGTATTAGAACTCTCTTTTTCACTATATAATGCCATGCCAATGTGGTGATAAAGGAAGGACTACAAGACATATACAATTTCTACCAGTCCCTAAACTTCCTTGTTTTATATTAAGTTGCATAGAAAGAAAGAAAAAAGCATCTTTTTTCCCCCCCCCTAAGAAGTTTCTCTTTGAGTTTATTCTAGTTGTTCTGGCCATGTTACTACTTGCAGAATTGTGTGGCAAATAATGCATACGTTAAAAAAAATCTGTTTTATACCATGAGTGGTTTTGTTTTCCCTAATTAGGAAGGAGAAGATTCATTTAGGAAGTCAGAATGACTTCTGCTTCAAACCTACAAATCTCATCAATTGGCAGGCTGTAGCCAATTAGCTTCCAACATGACAGACCAGGTGGCCAGATCCTGGGATAGCTTTCAAAAGAAAGCACACAAAGTAAATATGTTTCTTTCCATCTGGCAGACTGAGGGATTTGGAAGAGGTGCCAAACTGGTTATTGGCTTCTGATTAGCCAGAAGATGATGGCTGCTAAATGCACTGTATTAACTACAGTTGCGTTGGGTGAAGCTGTGATTGTCTTCAAAGGTTCAATTTGGAACATTAACATGATAATTAAACTTCAGTTTCTGATAACTACTGTAAAAATAGGTAGGTTTGTTGCTAAAATACCAAAGAAAATGTAAACATGTTTCAATTTCAAAGTTTTCTTTCAAAAAAAGATATTCCTTCTTAAGCTGGAAAGATGCTGGAAGACCTTTCTTCTGAGTTTCACACTGATACATGCAATTGCTTACTTGACATCTCCACTTGTCTCTCTCACTTAACACTTTCAGAATTGAACTTTTAATCTTCCCACAGTCAATCCAGTGTTTTATCTTCTCAGTAAATGATCCCACTGCTTGCCTAGGTACATAAACCAAAGCCTGCAAATAATCCTGGACACCGACCTCTCTCCTATCCACATCCATTCCATCGCCAAAGTCTGTCTATTCTACCTACAAAGCATATTTCACACCTCTCCACTTTTCTCCAGGTTCATCACTAACATTTTATTTTAAGGTTTCCTGTTTTCAGAATGACTGGAATAGCTTCCTAATTCTCTCCACTTTCATTCTTGCCATTCTCAATCTGATTTATACACAGCTGTCAGAGAATCTTTATGACATTTTTGGATCAGTTTTCTCTCTTATTCTAAGTTTTTTATTGGCATCTCTGCACTAAGATAGAAGACAAAATTTTTTGCCATTTGTGTTCTGTCCCTTACTTGCTTCTCTAGACCCTTCTCTTTACATTGTCTCTCTTCCACTCAAGAGTAAACTTAGGGATGGAGGGAGGTGATGGAAACTTAAAAAAGATTTTCCACGTGAATTGTTTACAATCAGAAATCCTTTGGCATTCACCAACCCTTTCTATCCTCAGCACCTCCCGTTATGGACATTTCCGGACTTCCAGATCACTTTGCCATGTTAATTGAGAATTTGTGCCCTGGCTAAAATACTTATTTTTCTGTTTTTATTCTTGAGAAATCCTTGTAGATTTTTCATACACTATTTGTTTTCATATTTCTTGACTCCATGAACTCTTAATAAGTAGCACGTATTTTCCAATTTACTAACTTGTACCCATGGCTATTTAATAAAATTTCCTATTCAGAAACTGTAAATTAATTATTAAATTTAAATATTCTCATATTTCTTCCTGATACATGAGGCCATCCTGCCTTTTATTCTTGTTTTATATATGTCATTTATTTCTCCACTTATGATGCTGACATTTCTCCTGGTGTTAAGCCCTGTTTTATCATTTTCCCTGCTTACCAACACTAAATTTTTTTAAAAGCTTAAAAAAGACCTTCAGTATTCTGGTAAAAAAATAAATATTTGGACACATATTTCTTTTTTGTTAAGCTTATAACCTTGGCAAGTTACTTGATCCTTGCTTATTCCACAGTCTCACTTTTTTTCTCTGTTTGAACTGCTTATGGCAACCAAGAGAAAATTGCTAGCAAAAATGCTTGGTCTAAAACCTGAGCTAAACCATTCAACACGTAACTAAATCTTGTTCAGTCAGTCTTTTCAGGGGATATTCTACATATTCGGTATTTTTTTAAAATTTTCTACTTCTCTTTATCTTCTATTCTCATAATATTGCTTTTTTCTTATTCTTTTCACTTCCGGAATCTTGCATAAAATTTGGCATAGGGAACCGTATAAGTTTATTTAATTTAGTAATTCTCAACCCTGGCTGTTAAATTAGAATCATATGGGAGCTTTTAAAAAATAATGATGTCAGAATTATATCTCAGACCAAATAATTCGGACTTTGAAGATGGATCCTAATATGGATATTTTGAAGAGGCTTCTAATGGGCATCATGAATTAAGCACCATTGGTTACTACATGCTTTGTTAAAATTAGGGGCTTCTGATCATGTAAAATATCAGAATAAGTCAATGATATTAGTGGCAATATTGTGTCTTAATATCCATATTATTCAACCCATAAGGTCTTGTGAACCACCCAACCCTGGGTGAATTAGTATCTTCTCCATAGAAAAATTGTGTTGCATACACACTTAAAGTGGTGATCGTCAAAGTAATATCTACATAGTTGCTGAGAAATGCCTTTTCTATTTCTTCCCTGAGGCTTCAGGAAGCTACACTTAAATCTTCATTGAATAAACTTGTTAACGGTGGGCAGATTGGCAGGCAGCTTCTCTTAAATGCTGGTATTTGAACTTGGCCTAAGCAAGCACCTCTTGTAATTTACTTTAAACTTGGCTGAATGAAGGTGATTTTGTACTTGGGCTAGGGATGAAGGGAGCTTCTGTTTCCCTTGGGGAACCCATGAAGGATGAGAACATTTACTGTGTGTGCTTCTCCCCACCTTCCCTTGAAAATAAATAAAACCACATTGTGCTGTTGCTCCACTCTGTTCAGGCATGTTGAGCCAAGTAAGATGTATTTGCTCCCCTTCATTCTGTTGCACGATGCTTGGAATAAAGAGTGTTACAAGAAGCTTGATTTGTTTCTGCTTCTCCAACAATGTCATGTACCTAATAACCAATTTTACTTTAACATTCCTAGATTCAAAAGCAGCACCTCTATTTCATATTACCACATCATCAGCAGAAAATTCAATCTTAGTTTACTGAGACTTCAGATAAGAGAATCCAGGGATTTTGTCTACTAAGTTATATGCAGTTTTAAAAATACCCATTGCTTAATAAATCCCTGTACCAAATATTACAAAGACATTCAGAAAAAAATATAAAAAGAAAGTCAGTATTTTAACCATCATTCTGGGATAAAATATAAAGGAATTGCCTAAGGAAAAATATATCCATCTTGCATACCTCAGAAAACTCAACTTTTATTTTGGCTTCTTATACAGTTCCTAGTAGTTAAAACAACATTTTATACAGTAAGAGATAATAGCTTTTTGAGTTTTTTGTTTGCTTGTTTAACATGTCAGGTTACATACTAAACTAAATGTTTTAAACAATTTGAAAATGCCTCAGAACAGTAATTTGAAAGTAAAATCATAAACAAAATATAGGTCTATTTTGAGAAAATGCACCTTCACATATACCTTTCTTTAAACAGTTAATTAAATACTCAAGTGTTTCATGGTCATTTAATATTTAAGATAAATGAATTCAGACTGTAAACATTTTGTATGTTGTTTTATTGGCTAAATTATGTGTGCAAGGTGCCTTGCACATACTAGAGGATAAAAATATATTTTGGATTGATTATTACCATTAACATAACCTATATTTTTATCTTGTAATGTTCTCAGTGGTAATTTTATTTTGGTAATTCCCTTATATTTTAATTTTTATCTATGGTAAAATTAAATAGAAAAGTGATGCTTAAATGAAACCTATAGATTTGTCACTAGCAATTAATTTCAAACTTTATACTTTTCTTTCCTGCCTGGCAGATTATTTATGTATATAAATTTTAAAAGTAGTATCTATATATAGGTAAAAGGAGAAACCACAAGTAATGAGGGAGTGAAACAGAGAAAAAAAGAAAAAAAAATTCAGAATAGGCATAAAGCAGTAACCTCTAACTAATCAAAGATATTTTACCTTGTAGCATTTCTATTTATTCCCCTAATTACATAACTCTTCATTAGAAAGGAATTTCACCTTACAATTTTCCATCTATGATAATTATATATTGCGGTAGCACTAGTAATAGCACCATGTGCCAAGTATTTCAGAAACTCTGAAAGAAACGCAGAAGGGCTGGACCACTATCTTGTGTTACTGCGTGTTGTCTTTCCTGTTGGTGAGTAGAGTTTCTGTGTCACAAATGTGAAGGAAGGTATGGGTATGCCCTAGTTCCAACCTGAGGCTAATTTTTTTTACATTACTTTATGATTCACAGACTTTGACAGGGTTTTGTTTGTTGTTCATTTGTTCTAAGATGTTATTTCACTTTTACAAAATAACTGAAATCTAATTTTGTCCCCCTCTGAAGGAATAAGAAGAGGGCAAATTTAATTCATCAGTCCAAAGTCTAAAGATACTTGCTTTGGTATAATGGAAATGTAAATTTAATTCAGATTTCTGAAATGCGGATTTTTTTTCTTGGATTGTACACAGAATCCTATTGGAATTTAAATTATTCTTTGCTACCATAATGGAGGAAATCCAATCAAAACCACGTGCCAATTTTTATTTTATTTTATTTTTTCAGACGGAGTCTCGCTCTGTCTCCCAGTCTGGAATGCAGTGGTGTGATCTCGGCTCACTGCAAGCTCTGCCTCCCAGGTTCACGCCATTCTCCTGCCTCAGCCTACCGAGTAGCTGGGACTACAGGTGCCCACTACCATGCCCGGCTAATTTTTTTGTATTTTTAGTAGAAACGGGGTTTCACCTTGTTAGCCAGGATGGTCTTGATCTCCTGACCTCGTGATCCGCCTGACTCGGCCTCCCAAAGTGCTGGGATTACAGGCGTGAGCCACTGCGCAGGCTGTGCTGATTTTAACATAAATTTCACGTCATAGAAATGAATCAAAAAGTAGAAAGAGGAACCTTAGATTTGAATATGAGCCAAAACAAGTTAAGGTTTTCAAAATTCATGCTAATTACATGCCAGTGTTTAGTGAAGAATGACTCCTGCTTATTGATATAATTAAGCCAAAAGATTTGGTACATTTTGGTCTAAAAATATAAAATAAGAAATGATTTTTATATGTATATTTATGTCTATAAATGTATATTAATATTTTATATAATATAAATATTAATAATATTAATGTTTTACATAACACATTTATACTTTATATATTATAAATAGCATGTTATATATATTACATATAACTATATGTTTCATATTTCTTTTCTTTTGTAAAAATGAACTAAAAACAAGCAGGAAATACATTATAAGGCAATATTAGTATAATAGTAGTATGAATACTACTAAACACAAGGACATTGAAGCAACCTCCAATCCTGAACTTTGAAATATAAATTTAAAATAAAAATCAAGAAAGAGACACATAATGAATATCTGCAGCTTTTTTTTTTAAGGTAGAAGAGAAAGTCAAATGTGACAAAAGGTTCTCTACTATTTACTCTTCCCTTTCTCATCCACAGCTATCCCAATATCCGGTGTATGAATCTTATCTGGGATACAGAGAAAATGGGAGAAGTTGATTCAGACCCTTTGGAAGGATAAAAATGGTTAATGGCAAATTTGGGAACTCTGTAGTAAAATTTTTACATATAAGCTTATTTCACTTTATTGTGGTAACATATTAATGGATCTTCTTTATTCTACAAAATCCATTGGGTGGGCATTCTGATTTATGTCTCTGAGGAGGGCTGATACAATCAAACAGCAAAGTATTTTTTTTATTTGCTAATATCTGAAATTATAGGATAAAGAATAGATTTAGTAAATTACACATTTAGTCAATTACTCCGTGCTAATTTTTCCTTCTTTCCTTGTAAAAGAAACCAAAAGAGAAAATACAAATGTGTCCCTGCATAATAAGATGACCGACCATAGGTCCTCATTTGTCCCTTGCGACCTGGCTTTTAACTGTTGTGCTGGTACATTAAGAGTGCTTCTTTTCACTCTCTGAAGTGACCTAGTTTCAATGTAAATAAGGCTGAATCTTAGAAGTACAGAAGGTAGACTCTCCAGACTGATTTAGGTGCCCAGGAACAGGGATACCCATTGCGGTCCATGTCATTTGGAAGACTGCAATTCTCCTAGGGTTCCCCTGCACCTAATCTTGTTCTGTGATATAAGTATGTAGTGTAGCCATAGTTTGGGGTTTGTCAGGTAGGTGGTCCTCAGAGAGGGTTCTTGTTCTTCAGCATGGTATGAACATATTTCCCCACATGTCTGAAAGTAGTATGAACACGGCACTGAGAACTCAAGGACCTGAAGAGACACCATATTGCCCGGTATGGAGAATGCAACAACAGACTGACTACAACAAGGACTGAGGGCTAGCGAAAAGTGTACATCTTAGCTAAGGCTGACTTACACAGATAAATACAGTGTGGGGCAGGTCCTGCCAAACACAGCCCGGTGCTTGTCTCTCCAAAATGGCTCCAGAATTTACAGAGATTGGGAGAGACTCTACATTGGAAGGAATTACCTTTCTGACATCTCAGAGGATTAAATGACACTTACTTGTACAATAAGGCTCGTAAACAAAAAATAAAATCCCAAGCCCCTCAACTGACTGAACTCCCTCTTGGCCAAGGGGACCTTGAAAAACCTTGAACACTGGATTCTTGGCCATGACAGGATGGGAGGTCAGAAATGCCTCATTATACTCCCTCCCTTTTTCAGTTTAGACACAACAACTGACCAGCATTAACGTTGAAACAGAGATCATAGGATGGACAGAACAGACACTGTGGCACTAAGATGCCAAATTATAAGTAAGACCTAAGGCTACGCCAGGCAATGATTAAGTTACATACTCCTACACTTAAAGAATAAACTATGTTCTAACTTCCACAAGGTATTTTTTTTCTCTAGCAACTGAAGAAGCGCTGGCCTCAAGATAAGCAATATTAAAGCAATTGTAGCTCACTGCCAGATGCTGGCTGAGCCCGTTTCACAAGCCATCACTCCAGCTTTGATTGGACAAGAGACTGATTTTAGTAACTTTCTCCTGATTCAAAAACCACCAACTGTGGACTGGTTCTGGCCGGTTTACAGAGGCTGTGCACTTGAATGCCTTCATGTTCTGAAAAGATGTTTGATATATAAGGTCAATTGTAAGACATTTAAATGTTAAATCTCCACCCTGAAGTGAACATGGGTCATATGTAACATGCATGTTTGTTCCATACACATGCATCAGGACCCCCTTTGTAAATATTCATGGCTCCTCCTGTAACCTGTTGAATATCTACATGTTGACCCAACCTGCTCCTGCTCAGCTTAAATTTCTGTTTTACCCCTCCCTCCCTCCAAGTCCATGCTTCTGAGCTTCCACCAGAGGCTGCACTTCCCAGCCAGTCGCAATGGCCACCCTGTAGGCTGTAACCCTTTATAAGAAAGTCTCCTTTCCAAAATTATAAATTGTATAATTTTTCATTTAGCAAACTAAATGTGGACTTAAGTAAATTTACTTGAGTAATGAAAAAACAAAGAAATCTACATTTTTCACATCTTTATATGGAGACTAAAATGTATTCATGACAGAGGTTTATTTATTCCTTTATTTTTTACTTTTTGCCCTCTAAAGAGATTTTTGAGAGTTTGAGGGGTTGTTTTTAAGGACCTCTCCCTAAATAATTAACCTACATTATTGCTTCAATGATTAGAAAGGTTACTGATAAAGGAAAAAAGAAAACCCTGAAGTTTTAGTTACTACCATATTCCCATAAATTTTAAAGACAAATTACAGGAACAGAGCATCAAATGACTCCACAGAATGGCTCCATAATCACCCTATAAGGGGTGCAGTGTAACACAGAGGACTAGATAAAGCTTCTTGATTTTTTCCCCAAAATCTTCTCCATTTATTTTAAAGCCAACTCTGAGTTATCCAGAATGCTGAACACAACTTGACCCTAAAGAACCTTTTTTAACCGACAGAAAGTCAGATTGGCCATGCTTGGTCATATATTAAATCATATATTTGATGATTCTCTGTTTGCCCTATCCCAGATCAATTCACTGCTGTGTCCTGGGGGATTGATCCCTAAGCACTGTCTACCTGTGGAGTCTTTGGGCTTTGAGTGATTTTGGTCTATGTGTGGCATTGGCAGAGACCATGATGTCAGAGGACTGGGAAGTTCACTGCATTTATTTGCCCACTCTTTCCCTCCCTTGCCATGATTCTGGCAGTGGCTATGCATAGCTACAGATCTTGTTGGAAAGCCCTCTTCCACCACTCAGCTTCTATAAAACCCCAGTTTCACCATTCCATTTCATTCGTTGATTAAATTATTTTGCCAAATCCTTGGAGTATGCCATCTCTTTCCTGCCAGGACCCTGTCCCGTCCAGGAATCCATTTTGCATTTGATGCCAATCTTCCTTGTTTCCAGAGACATCATTGCTGTTACAATGCTAAAAATGATCCAGGAAGTTCATCTCAATTTAATCATCTCCCTACTATTAGACTAGATACACTAGAGCCAGTTGTGTGATCACAACTCTTCTTCCCTTTTTTTCATTTTCCTTCTACAACTGCCCATCCTATCCCTCATACTTACATCTTTTATCTGACATTCTGTGGCATTCATTCATTTTCCACTCCCCATTATAACTTCCCATGATACGTTTTTTAAAATTAACAATTCAGTAAGATAAAGATGTTAAGAGATAAAGGAATCAGATTACTTTGATATTTTTTAGCTTTGGTAACTAAAAATCTGTATCAAACCAACCTATGCATCAGGATACCTATTAGCTCATCCAGCTTGACAACTAGGGCAGGGCAGGTTTCAGGGTTGGGTGATTGATTTATTTGCTCAACAATGTCAGCCAGTACCCAGGCTCTATCTACTCCTTTTCTCTGCCATCCAGACATTTATAGGTAGCAATATTGGTCTACCTCATAGTTGTAAGATTGTGTCAAAGAGCAATTCTATGTGAGGTTGCAAGTCTCTTCCTGTGGTTCAATCTTAAGAAAAAAAAATCATGTCTCTCCTTTTTTCCTTTTTAATTCACTTTGGTCTAGACTGTCCATCCTCATTTTTGAGCTAATTTTAAGTTAAACAAAAAACGGCCGGGCGCGGTGGCTCACGCCTGTAATCCCAGCACTTTGGGAGGCCGAGGCGGGCGGATCACAAGGTCAGGAGATCAAGACCATCCTGGCTAACACGGTGAAACCCCATCTCTACTAAAAAAATACAAAAAATTAGCCGGGCGTCGTGGCGGGCGCCTGTGGTCCCAGCTACTCGGGAGGCTGAGGCAGGAGAATGGCGTGAACCCCGGAGGCGGAGCTTGCAGTGAGCCGAGATCACGCCACTGCACTCCAGCCTGGGCGACAGGGCAAGACTTCGTCTCAAAACAAAACAAAACAAAACAAAAACAAAAAAACTACTGTGACTAACAGAAGAATCAGGTAGTGTGTGATGTATGTGGGGAGTTAATACCGATAGTCACCTTAGTGGAACTATTTGTGATTTGCTTCAGACAAACACTTAAGGATGTTGCTGATGGCATATTTCTACTTCATGATAAAGTTGAGAAACTAGCTGAATAATCTCAAAGCAATTTATATATTTCTCTTCTCTTCAGGTGATTCATAGAGAAATATGCTTTAATATTAATTTATCCTTCCAATATATTTGTTTATAGCTCTCCAAATTAATGGAGTGAGGTCTACAGAGTTTCATGTTATTTAATGGATGGGGGCTGATGTGGTTTGGATATTTGTACCCTCCAGATCTCATACTGAAATGTGATCCCCACTGTTGGAGGCGAAGCCTAGTGGAAGGCATTTGGGTCATGGGGCAGATCTCTCATGAATAGCTTGGTGCCATCATCTTGGTGATGAGTGAGTTCTCACTCTGTTAGTTCATGTGAGAGCTGGTTGTTTAAAGCCTGGGACCTCCTCCTGTTTCCCCTGCTCCCTCTCTTGCCACGTGACACGCTTGCTCTCCCTTTACCTTCTACCATCAGTAAAAGCCTCCAGAGGCCTCACCGGAAGAGGCTGTACATGCTTGTACAGCCTGCAGAAGCAGGAGCCAATTATATCTCTTTTCCTTATAAATTACCCAGTCTCAGGTATTCCTTTATAGCAATGCAAAATGGACTAATACAAGGGCTAAATCATAATTCTGTTCTTGGTAACACATGTAATTAAAAAAAAAACCATTGAGACTCCATCTCAAAAATAAAAATAAACTATCAGTAGTATCTAACATTTGAGAAAAAGATAGAGCATGGTTTTGAAGATCTGTGTTTGAATTTCTCATGTGACATTCCCTTCTATAATTGGTTATGGAGACTTTGAAGGTTTACATTTTTTGATCTTAGGTTCATTACATACAAAATAAAGAAGTAGATTAAAGGTCTGTTTCAAGTCTCTGAAATTGTTACTTGATCTTGCAAAATTTTCTTTGTGTTCTTTTCTTTTTAAACTATTTAATCACAAGAAACATAGTATTTAAATAAAATGGACTAGGTCATTATTTGCTTTTACACAGTTAATAAGAATATCTAAATAAAATTTAAAGCTTAGTGTATAATTACAAATTTTCCATATTACCTATAAATAACCTAAAAATTACCTAAAAATTGGAGACTTGCTACTCAAAACAGTAACCATTCCATTTCTAACTAAATGCATTCTAACTAAATGTCAAAGGTATTTGAAATAGATAAAAGTGTCAATAGTATTTCTATAATTAAGAATATAATGAAGGAAGTCAAATAATTATCATTATTTATGTAATTAAGTTACAAGTTGGATAGTCATCTTGAAAATTTCCAGGAGGCATCAACACCTAAATGAGCTATTTAAATTTAATACTCAACTCTTTTAAAAATAAATCCCCAGTCATCACTTTAAAGCTGCTTAGATCTGTTCTACTTTTCATCTCGAGTTCCCTGGAAATTAAAGAAAGGGAGGTCTGGAGCCTCAGCCTGAGAATTTCTGGTGGATTTTAAACTTCTGTTTCTACTTTCATTGTTAATGTATGCTGCTGAGACAAATCTCACTAAGAGGATCTTCAGATTTAGATTCACAAGCATAATATAATCAGCTCCCTTCTCTTTATGCAACCTGTCAATCTCTGTAGCACTGTTTTATACTGATGTCTTTCTTGTAATATCTTCTTCATAACCTCTTATGAGAAACTGAATTTATTCATTTTGTAACTCACTTATAATCAATGTCATTGAAAGAACAGGGTATATGTGTATTTCTTGTTTCTGTCTCTTCATATCTTATTCACAAAACCTGCTACAATTTTATTTCTGGTTCTTCCACTCGATTGAAATTCATCCCATACAAGTAACCACAGACTGTCAAATATAGTGATTAGTTTCCATATCACTTATAAATAACTTAAAAATGGAAACTTGCTACTCAAAACATGAACCATTTCATTTCTAACTAAATGCATTCTAGCTAAATGTCAATGGGATTTGAAATATTTAAAATTATTAATACATTTCTATAATTATTCTTTATTATAGAAATAGTATTAACACTGTATTTAACATTTTTTACATTACTGATCATTTCTTCCTTCCTTGACTTCCTTACACCATCTATTCACGTTTTTCTCTAGTTTTTCTGAAAAATCCCTTTTAGTAATCACCAACTAGTCTCCCTAGGAAGAATCAGTAAATGTTGCATTAGGTACCTAAAGCCTATATATTCAAAATTCAACTCATTTTCCTTTCCTCCACTCTATCCCAGTATATGGCTTTTCTACTCATTGGTTCTATGTCCAGTCTTAAAGTCATAATACAGGAAGCCAAACCTGATTCTTTACCACAGCAAATACTTCAACATGCTTTTTTATTTCTAGTATTTCTTAACTGCTCAATTCAAAAACTTATTACTTATTACTGAACTATTAAAATTGTCATTTAATAAAGACAGATATTAATATCAAAAAGTGGGGGTCCTGCTATAATAAATTGCTAAAAATACAGAAGCAGCTGTGGTAATGGGTAATGGGTAGAGGCTGTAAGAGTTTTCAGGTGTATGCTAGGCAAATCCTATATAGCCATGAACAAAACTTTAAAGGTGAATCTTGTCAGAAAGAAAAGGGTAGAACTATAGAGAAAGCTCATCTTCTTAGAGAATACCTTAGTAACATGAATAGAATGTTGGTTAAAATATGGATGATAAGGCCATTCTGCTAAGGCTTCAGATGGAAATAAGGAGCATGTCATGGGACAATAGAGAAAAGGAGATCCTTGTTGTTAATAAGTGGCAAAAAAAAATTAACTGACTTGTGTTTGTGTTCTACTGTTTTGTGGAAGGTAGAACTTGCAACCAAATTGGATATTTAACCGAGGAAATGTCTAAGCAAAGCATTGAAGGAGCAGTTTGGTTACTCTTGCCTGATTATAGTTAAGTGTGAGAATAAAGAAATGCTTTTAAGACAGAAATGTTGAGAAGGAAGTAGAATTTAAAGATTGGGAAAATTCTCAGCCTATCCACATTGAAAACACTGAGAAAGTGTGTTGAGAAGAGATGATTAAGAGTATGGCCAAGTGACCGTTTCAACCACAAACCTAAATAGCCCTCTCAACAGGAACCAAGCATTGTTCTTGAAAATCAAGAAGGATGATACCACTTACCCCACAAGGTGATTCAGAGATACTCAGGGCTGCCTCCTTCGCCACAGGCCCAGAGTGCAAGGGCCAGAGGCACAGAGCAATTTCAAAGGCTTGGGCATCCTCTCTGATTCGGATGGGCCAGAATACCCACACTCAATGCCTTAGGGTACGGGCTTCCATGCCACAGCTGCTATGCATGGGCTGTGCCCAATAGAGCCAGGGGGTAAGGTCACCCAGAGTCATGATGCCATGACCCCAGACCAGCAGAGTCACAAGCATGTGATTCTAGCCCAGAAGAGCCGTGAACACGAGTCTTGCTCAGCAGAGCTGTGGAAATGGGGCCACTGCTCTAGTGGGTCTGGAGGGCAGAGAAGTTAGCTAGAGGATTATTTTGAACCTTAAGGTTTAATTCTTGAGCCCTGATGCGTTTTGAACTTACTTGATACCCTTCACCTCTTCCTTCTTTCCTATTTCTGTATTTGGAGTGGGAATGTTTATCTTACGCTTGTCTGACCAACACAATTTGGAAGCACATAACTGTTTTGTTTCATAGGTTCATAGTTAAAGAGAAATTTACCTCATGATAAATCATAACTTATGCCTCCCTCATATTTGATGTAGATGACATTTAGATAAGACTTTGGACCTTAGTTTTTGGAGTTGATACTGGAATGAGAAAATGCTTTTGGGGCTGTTGGGTTGAAATGAATGCATTTTGCATGTGAGAAAGACACAAGTTTGTGGGGGAGCAGAGGAGTAATGAAATGGACTGAATGTTTGCGTCCCTTCAAAATTTATGTGTTGAAATCCTAACCCTCAATAGGATGGAATTAAGAGGTGGTGGTCTTTGGAAGGTAATTAGGTCATGAGAGTGGAGCCTTTGTGAATGGGATTAGTGCCTTATAAGAGGAGCTCTAGAGAGCTCTCTTGCTCTTGTGCCATTTGAGGACACAAAAGGAAGATAGTAGTCTGCAAACCATAAGAGGACCGAAACCCAACCATGCTGGCACCCTGTTGTGGGACTTCCAGCCTATAGAATTGTGCAAAAAAGTTTTTTGTTTTTTTTTTGTTGTTTATAAGCCACCAGTCTATGGTATTTTGATATAACACCCCAGACTGACTAAGACATCATTACACTTGGGTGGTTTTTAAATTTGTCTTCACTCCCATTCCTTGTAATCTGTTCTGAAATTTTACCCATTTTAAGATTGGGTTGTTTGTATTCTTCCTATTGTGTGGCAAGAATTCTTTACATATTTCTTTATCAGATATGCATGCTGTGAACATGATCGTCCCACTTATGGCCTGCCTTTTCATTTTCTTAATGGTGACTTTGAAAGAGCAAAAGTTTGTGTTTCTGTTATTTGAATTTTGAAGTCCAACTTTTCATCTTTGGATGGTGTATGCTATTCGTAGTTCTATCTAAGAGATTTTACACCAAAGTCCCAAAGATTTCCTCTCATATTTTCTTCTCAAAGTTTTATAGTTTTAGTTGTTCTATTTAGATCTATGATCCATTTTGAGTTAATTTTGGTATGTGATATGAAGTAAAAGTCTATTCTATTCCATCAATCTATATGTCTATAATTTCAACAATCCCAAACTGTCTTAATTAGTATAGCTTTATAGTAAGTCTTGAAGTAAGGTAGAGAAACTCCTTCAACTTTGTTCTTTGAAAAATATTGCTTTTGTTTTCCAGTTTCTTTGCATTTCTACATAAATTTTATAATTTACTAGCAATATTAACCAAAATATAAGGACTTCTAGGATTTTTATTGGGATTACATTAAATCTATAGATCAACTTTCAGAGAATTATCTTTGTAACTGTTATTTCATGTTCAAATCTACAAACATGGCATATCTCTCCATTTATTTAGACTTCTTTATTTTCTCTCACAGATTTTTATAGTTTTTAGAAAAGAGATTCTACAAATAAAATTTAAACATAATATGCAGCACAAAATCCAGGATAACCAGGCACATGAAAGGACAGGAATAAAATGAAGCAAAAGCCAGAAGAATGAGCAGCACTAGAGAATTTTGTAAGGGCACTATTTGGGAAGACAGGCATTATATTTTCCAATAAAAACTTCCAGAGACTACAGATAATGGCATTATTAGATATATATTATATAAGAATTATACTTTATGTGTCCAAAGAAATAGAATCAAAGCTTGAAATTATCAGCAGATATCTGGAAATTATAAAAGGGTGATATAGCAGATTGGAAATTGAACCAAATATATGTTCTTGAACTAAAAATTATAATAGTCTTACTATAAAATAAAATAGGGAGCTTTAATAACTGGTCAGATGCTTCTCTTCAGGTGAAGAGAAAATTAATGATATGAAAAGTAAATCAGAAGAAAACATCTACAATTAAGCGTGGAAATACAAGAGATGAAAAAGACCAAAAAGAGGGCGAAATATAGATAAATACATCAAAAAACCTAAAATACGCATCTTTTTGAAAGGAAGAGAGGGAAAGATGGAACAAAAGCATCTTGTAAGATATTATGTATGAGCAATTTTGAGAAATTATGAAATATATTTATTAAGTGACAGATTCAATAAGCCTGATAATCCCAAGCAGAAAATTTCTTTTCAAAAAATTAATCCACCCAGGCACACATAGCACAGCTACGAAAGAAAAAAAAAAAGAAAAATATCTTTAAAAAAAGAACAAAATGTAGCATGTACAGTCCACAAAAATATCCATCTAGAATGAGAGTGAAACACATTTTAAACAAAAGTTGAACAAATTTTAAGCAGCAGATATTCTTCAAATGAATGAAATATTATTCAAAACAAATAAATGAAGATGCAGGAAAGATAAAAGTGAAATAAAACATTAATTATGTGGGTAAATATAAATACATTTTTGATGTACAGAACAATGAAAATAATATCTTAGAAGATGAAGAAACATATTTCATGTGTAATTAAAATACATAATAGCATTTAGGTTTGGAGTTAGTGTTCCAAAGTAAGGACATAAAGTTTGAAAATAAAAAGATCAAAACAATTATTATGCAAACACTAAAAAAGAAAATCATGATAGTATTGCAAGCTACTCATCTGACAAAGGGCTAATATCCAGAATCTACAATGAACTCAAACAAATTTACAAGAAAAAAACAAACAACCCCATCAAAAAGTGGGTGAAGGATATGAACAGACACTTTTCAAAAGAAGACATTTATGCAGCCAAAAGACACATAAAAAAATGCTCATCATCACTGGCCATCAGAGAAATGCAAATGAAAACCACAATGAGATACCATCTCACACCAGTTAGAATGGCCATCATTAAAAAGTCAGGAAACAGGTGCTGGAGAGGATGTGGAGAAATATGAACACTTTTACACTTTTGGTGGGACTGTAAACTAGTTCAACCATTGTGGAAGTCAGTGTGGCGATTCCTCAGGGATCTAGAACTAGAAATACCATTTGACCCAACCATCCCATTACTGGGTATATACCCAAAGGATTATAAATCATGCTGCTATAAAGACACATGCACACGTATGTTTATTGTGGCATTATTCACAGTAGCAAAGATTTGGAACCAAGCCAAATGTCCAACAATGATAGACTGGATTAAGAAAATGTGGCACATATACACCATGGAATACTATGCAGCCATAAAAAATGTTGAGTTCATGTCCTTTGTAGGGACATGGATGAAGCTGGAAACTGTCATTCTCAGCAAACTATCGCAAGGACAAAAAACCAAACACTGCATGTTCTCACTCATAGGTGGGAATTGAACAATGAGTACACATGGACACATGAAGGGGAACATCACACACTGGGGCCTGTTGTGGGGTAGGGGGAGGGGGGAGAGGTAGCATTAGGAGATATACCTAATGTTAAATGACAAGTTAATGGGTGCAGCACACCAACATGGCACATGTATACATATGTAACTAACCTGCACGTTGTGCACATGTACCCTAAAACTTAAAGTATAATTAAAAAAAATAGTATATTAACATCAGAGAAAGCATACTTTAAGGCATAAGGCATTATCACATGAAAAACACATTACTGTATTATGCTAATTAATTTATCAAGTAGATATAACTATTCCAATTTTGTTTTCGTTTTTATTTTTGAGACAGGGTCTGGCTCTGTCACCCAGGCTGGAGTGCAGTTGCGTGATCATGGCTTACTGTTGCCCCAAACTCCTGGACCTAACTGACGCTCCCACCTCAGCCTCCCGAATAGCTAGGACTACGTGTTAGCACCATTGAATTTGGCTAATATTTTTTATTTTTCATAGAGACAGGGTTTCACTATGTTGCCCAGGCTGGTCTTGAATTCCCAGCCTTAAGCGATCCTCCAGCCTTGACCCGGCAAAGTGCTAAGATTACAGGCATGAGCCACATGGTCTGGCTGCTATTCTAATTTTGTTTGCACTTAATTATGTGGTTTCAAAATATAAAGCAAATATAACATACCTAGAATGAGAAAATTCGTCTAGAGAATTATGTATATTTAGTATAACCTGCATACCAAACTTGACGTAGTCTAATTAATTTAAACATTGTTATAGAGTTAGTAAGTGACTAAGAGAGAAAACATTCTCAAGTTTTTCTGATTCCAACATTCTTAACATCTTTGCTGTAATGTCTCTCGTAGACTTTAATGTGATCCATGGATAAATAAATAGATGCCCTGCTTTTAAATGTGACTTAAAATCCAATTTAATAGAAATAATAGATATTCTTATTATAATAGAAGGCCAATGGATCTCCAGTTGCACTAAATGTGATGGTTCTTCAAAGTGAGCTGTAAAATATCATGAAAAATACTGCAAAGGCCCTTATACTAGAAACTACATGTGCTTAATTCCTCATTGTTCACTACCAAAAAGCAGGAATGACTAAGTGGGTTTGCTCCTAAGTGGCAGCTTCAATGTTTCCTAAGAACTAGGCCATAAGTACTTTCTTTCAACACTAAAATCCATGTCTTAATAGCCATACACCTGGGAAATCTTAAACTCTAGGGGAGGGTCATGAGAAGAAAATTACTTCCACGGGCCTTTGCTCCAAAAATCTTATCTCAGGCACATTAAAAGCCAGAATCCTTTATGATGAAAACTGTTCTTTCTACCTATGTCCAGATCCCATTCATACGTACCCGTCACTCAACAATAGTCTCCTTAGGGAAGTAAGTAGCTACTCTAGCCTGACTGGAATGAGGTAAAGTAATGCTAAGCTCTGTTCTTACATGTTCTAAATTCTGGAGTGCTGACATTGTTCAGATTTGATTATTTGGGCTGATACAAGAATTTCCAAACTAGTTCCAAACTTTTAAGGAGAAATAATGGATTTGAAGTGTTTTCTTTAAAAACTGCTCCAAGTCTCTGTGGATTGGGGAAGTAGAGGAGAGGAGGGAAAGTTAAAAGTGATTAGAAGTGACTTTCTTCCACCAGAAGAATGGGGAGTGGAAAGACTAATGCAAATAAAGAGGGTAAGTGGATCACTGAAAACATTTTACAAGTTATTTGAAAAAGAAAAATATAGGCTGGGTGCGGTGGCTCATGCCTGTAATCGCAGCACTTTGGGGGGCTGAGGTGGGCGGATCACAAGGTCAGGAGTTTGAGACCAGCCTGGCCAATATGCTGAAACCCAATCTCTACTAAAAATACAAAAATTAGATGGGTGTGGTGGTGCGCGCCTGTAGTCCCAGCAGCTCGGGAGGCTGAGGCAGGAGAACAGCTTGAACATGGGAGGCGGAGGTTGCAGTGAGCCAAGATCACGCCACTGCACTCCAGCCTGGGCGACAGAGTGAGACTTTAACTAAAAAAAAAAAAAAAAAAAAAAAAAAAGAAAGAAAAATATTATCTACCAAATCAGAAAATGTACAGCTTGTGTTCATGATAGCTGAGAATATTTCTCATTATCACATGATGCTTCTTTTAGCAGCCTCTTCTTTTGCAGCTACCTGCAGAATTTTTATAAAATTGGCCATTTTTCCTTCTTAAAGCAAACCCACTCGGTCAAAGCATCAAAATCATGGAAGCATGCCGTTTCTAACACCATGCCATTGCTCATAGTGCTCTCTCTCTCTGAATGCTTTTTCTCTTGTACTCACCAGGCTAATCCCTGCTTATTCTCCCTGTCCCATCTCAGATTGCTCAGCCTTTCTTGACTATGTCAAGCTGGCTAGGTATCCTACCTCTATCCTAGAAATTATTATTGTCCTCATTCTTACCCCAATTAGTTTAGTGTTCAGTATAACGGTCTCTACTTTAAATATTATCTGATTCATTTTTCTAACTTAACTTCCTGGCACAAAGACTTACATACACAATTTACTCAATAAATATTTGTTAAATCAGTGAATTACTTGAGTAATGGAAATTCATGTCACTTCTCTGAGTATTCACCTCCATATCTGTAAAATGAAGAGGTCAGACAATAGTATTTCAAATTCTCCTTTGTCAATACATTTCTATTATGGGAGCTGGGGCTCTGGTGTGGGTTCCTCAGTTTAAGGTTGCAAGTAAGTTGTCAGCATGAAACTTCACATAACAAAAACATTACAATAAAATGGGATGTGTGTTACAATTGCAGGCCTCATACTCACTGGAGGCACCCATATAAGGATACTTTAATAAATAGTCATGCCTTAAATATTGAGGCCCTTCTGCATCTTGTTGTCAATATTATATATTTTCAGTAACTTTTTTTAGTATGTGTGACTCTATATCTGTGATCTAGTTTTCCCTCTAATGAAACATGAAGTCAAAGGAGGATTTTATTGTCTTCCTTTTCCTGATTTATGTTAGGTATAAGGTTTTACATACAAATTCTATTATAACACTGAAATAGAAAAAGCAAAAGCTCAAAAGTTACTGAAGTTTTTTCTGGAAGCAAAAGATATCTATTGTTACAAGATGTTATTAAATATAACCATAACTAAAGCCAACAGCTTCCAATTTATTTTTATAAATTCTATGGCTAATGAGAAGATACCATATTGAGGTTCAGAATAGATTGAATTAGATCTCCTGAAAAGATTTCTACAAAAATTGACTTACGTTCTAATACATTTCTACCCCAAAGGAATTGAGTTTCTTATAAACTGAGAGTTGTGAAACCATCTTTTCATGAAGCATAAAGAGCTATACTTTTAATCTTGATTAGCACATGAATGAGTTATCGGTTACTTTACTATGGTTACTTAACCATGGCTACCTCAACAATACCTACAGGCAATTGGTACCAGTAAAATTATGAAGTGGATGTTTGGTATCTGACATTGCCAGCCAAAATGTCCTGCCTTGGGCTGTATTTAATAACTCTACTATTGATATTCTGTTTCACTTGTTGGGCAGGGAGGAAAAACTGAATGTTCCACTATGACTGGGTTAATTATTGTCACGTAGAGTCAGAGCAAAGAATATAGACTGTGGGACTCGCGGATTCTCAGGAAAACGTTAAGGTGGTGAAATGTAACGGGTAAGTAGGCATTTCACTTCACTGATAATGTTTAGAAGTAATTCAGGGTGACAAATAATGCCATGTCTGATTTCCCATGTTGATCCTGTGTGGATTCACAAGTCAGTGAATTTCAGAGGTATACTCTGCTACCTTTCCAAAGCAGGCTCTGTATATTCTCATTGTGCTAAGGAAGAATTTAGGAGTAAAAAGCTAATAAAGGAAGTCTCTGTCCCCCAAACCTTTTTCCATTTTCCCAAAATGTTACAACCCAGCATACCATCTTATCCCTAGAGCAATGCCCATTCATCTCTAAGAAAAACTAGTCCTAATGGGGGGATGTCTTCTCTTAGCAATTCTTCACTATTCTGAGGTATAAATTAAAATGGATCTGTGTAGAGTTCTTATAATTATATAGGCTATGGAGCTCATCAAATATCCAATAGGTTTTTCATTTTATTACAGGTATGAAATGTTCTTTAAAAAAAAAACCCATGTGCAAACATTTTTTTTTTTCAAATAGAGAACACATTTGATATGTGCAAAGAATACAGGCCAAAACCTTTAAAAATCCCCAAACCCTCTGTCTCAATTCATTATAATTGACTTTATTAAATGCAGTAAATTAACTCAAAATTATAAATGATCCATTCTGGTCTTAAGTAGAGTTAATTCCCACCAGACTCCTGATGGTAGGAGGGCATCTATTTTCACTCATTGAAAAAGATACTACACATTAATCAGTCCTACATCTAAAGGTTCATAATCACGGCGGGTGCGGTGGCTCACACCTGTAATCCCAGCACTTCGGAAGGCCGGCTGAGGGGGGCGGATCACCTGAGGTCGGGAGTTTGAGACTAGCCTGACCAAAATGGAGAAAACCTGTCTCTACTAAAATACAAAATTAGCCGGGTGTGGTAACGCATGCCTGTAATCCCAGCTACTTGGGAGGCTGAGGCAGGAGAATTGCTTGAACCCGGGAGGCAGAGGT
The DNA here is from genome assembly GCF_006542625.1 of Nomascus leucogenys. Taxonomy (NCBI): domain Eukaryota; kingdom Metazoa; phylum Chordata; class Mammalia; order Primates; family Hylobatidae; genus Nomascus; species Nomascus leucogenys. The sequence continues at coordinate 31,833,080 of NC_044387.1, read as the reverse complement.
TGTGGTAAGCCAAGATCACACCATTGCACTCCAGCCTGGGTGGGAAAAGTGAAATTCAGTCTCTAAATAAATAAATAATTAAGATTCATATTTACACATAATGGACCTATAGGTGTACCTTAAATATTCCAACTAGGAACATAAAATCTTCAAAACACTGGGCTGTATTTGTTTCTGTATCACCAAAGAAAGACATTTACATTCTGGGACAGATGCCTAAACTGAACCTCTCCAGATTTTATATTGCTCTCTCAAAAAAAAAAAAAAAAAAGCCTTAAGCTTTGTTGGTTGCAGCTTTCAACACGTTTTGAGCTTTGCTGTTAGCCTGAAGAAATCTTCTAAAAGTGGAGGAGTAACGCAGCAGTTCCTCTTTAAATACTCTCACCTGAAGATACTTTCCTGCCTGAGAGTTCAAACTTGATGGAAACTATAGAGCAAATTTTTTTCTCCTAAGTGTTGTGGTGAAAGGTGTGTAACTTTGCTTTCAGAGTCATCTCTTCTCCCTCCTCTCCTTTCCAGTTCCTTCCCTTGGGCTCATTCCTCTATATTTACAAATACCCTGGAAATGAAGGGAAATGAAGAAAAGGTAAATGTGCCTCATAAATCAGCCACAATGAGGGAGAGCTGCGTGCAAACAGGCCAGGGAAAACGAGCTTAGAATGTTAAAACCACAAAGAACCAGGATGTCATTTAGCCCAAGCCATCTTGTTAAAAATCATTAAAATAAGAGTTCAAAAATGGTTGAGCTTATCTAAGATTGTGCAAGTTGCAGTAGCAGAGGTAGGTCTAAGAACCCCCTTTCCTGCCTTTTAATGTGATGAGGTTTACCCAAAAATTTGTGCCAGGAGAAGAGTTTTATCCAGAGATTTGTGTGTGGTCAAAGCGTTGGAGGGACAGAAAAAAAGGTCCAATGTCCAGTGCTTAATGCTTTGGTCAGTCAGTCATTCTTTGAGCAACTATTTATTGAGTGCTTTATTGCCAGTTCAACTGGCTGCTTCTTCACTTATTTTTAAAGTATAACATCAAATTTGCCAACAGAGAAAATATTGGCAGCAGCAATTTTTTAGCAATTTTGTTGCTCTACAAATAAATTCAGAGTGAAGGAGAGATGGATCAACATTTGGGGGCACAAACTTACATTTATATATAGATATTTTGAAATTCTATTTGCTTACGCGATGCATGAATGTTAAGTAGAATTAAAAGTGTTTTTTTATTTTTCTTTTCTGATTTTTTTCTTTCAAAATATCAAGAATGGACATCTGTCCTAAATGTTTTCACTTTAAAATGGGAAAAGAATTATTTGATACCACAGCATTTTAACTGACATTTACTTTGTTGTAAAATGTCAATTTCTTGATCTCAGTGTAAAACATAGTGAAGGATTGATTCTCATCTCAATTAAATTTATTAGAGCTAAAAACTAAAATTCCTTTGTAAAGGATCATTTTCTAGAGTACATAGTGTCTTCTTTTTTTTGTTTGAGACAGAGTCTCACTCTGTCGCCCAGGCTGGAGTGCAGTGGCGCTATCTCGGCTCACTGCAACCTCTGCCTCCCGGGTTCAAGTGATTCTCCTGCCTCAGCCTCCTGAGTAGCTGGGATTACAGGCACCCGCCACCACGCCCAGCTAATTTTTGTATTTTTAGTGGAGACGGGGTTTCACCATGTTGGTCAGGCTGGTCTCGATCTCCTGACCTCAGGCGATCCGCCCGCCTCGGCCTCCCAAAGTGCAGGGATTACAGGCGTGAGCCAATGCTTCTCACCTAGAGTACATAGTGTCTTTTTACTCGGGAATAACTTAGGAAACTCAAACAAGAAAATTATCTGGTCACAGGAGTAACAGAGAACAGGCTACTGTTGGGCCTGTTTGTCTAGTTAAATGATGTATGTGAATGTTCTCGACATTGGCAGACAAGGAAAATGTAGAGAAAATAGAAAGAAATACATGCAGTTTGATGATTTTGGCATCAGTTTAAAGCTCACAAAGTCAAGGAAGCATCCACTCACATCAGAAGCAGAATTCATCACTTACCACACAGTGTTCTTACTCGGGAAACTTTCCCACGCTCACATCCTCTGACCGTCAACATGTGGCAAGCAAACCCCCTGAGTCTGAGAGGGTTGGTTTGCTTAAGCCTGCACAACTTTGGACATGGATACTGAGCCAAAATGTCTAAAAGCCTGCCCAGCTGGGTAGGAACATTTCTTAAGCAGATTTCCTTAGAAGACTTCCTGATCTTTGTGGGAATTTTCTTTATTTTTAGATGTCCGCTCACTGTAACATCTTTTACCAAATTATCTGTGCTGACTCCTGCTTGTTATTCAGGTGCCTACTACAATGATTGCCTCCCTGAAGGATATCCCCAACCACTTCATCTAAAATAAAAATGCCCACCTTCACCAGTCGTTCTTTATACATTTCCATGATTTATTTTTATATAATATTTACTACTATAAACATAATAAATGAATGGATATATCACTGAATAAATGAACAAACAAATGAATGAGTAAATCACTGAAGAGAGACCTTGCTTGAAAAACTAGCTTTAAGTATCTCTCCTGTAAAACCACACTGATTTCCATCATTTTGTTCTATTTTCTTAATTATATTCTCATTCTGTAAAATTATTCTTTTTAATTTTTTAATGTTTAGTTATTATGGATACATAATCATTGTGCATATTTATGAAGTACGTGTGATATTTTTATACAAGCACACAATGTGTAATGATCAAATTAGGGTAACTGGGGTGTCCAACACCTCAAGCATTACCATTTCTTTGTGTTAGGAACATCGTAAATCTACTCTATTTCTCCTAACTAGAATCTGAATTCAGTGATGACAGAGACATCTTAGATGTCTTGACAGAGACTTAGTTGTCAATAATTATTTTTGGAATGTATGTTTTGAATACTTTCTACGTTATTGTCCTTACATTTACGTGAATAATACTATTAAAAGTTAATAAACAATAGAATTGCATTCATTCATTAGCATATTTGAAAAGGTCTTTGAAGTAGACATTATAATTCCAATTTTTATGTGTTGAATAACTTGATGTGCAATTCCCATCATACTGTAGTTACCACGTTATGAACAAATAAGTAGAATTTGTAACAAGGAGTTGTAGAGTAAATACAAAGAGAATTAGAGAGGTCCAAGTGAGAGAGTGAGGCCACATCCCACAAAAAGTATTATGTGGCAGGCATCTAGAAGAGAATTGGAGGGAACAGAATCAGGCAGGATAACAATGGAGAGGTTATTGAGAGTATTCAAGGAAGGGTAAACTATCCAACTTAGTGAATACAGGATGCATGTTGGGAAGCAGTTATAGGTTACATTGGAAGGGTAATTGACATCCATTTTAGAAGGCCTCAGATGTCAAGTTAGCAAGAATGTACATATTAATAGCTGGTGAGAAAACAAGAGCACTGCAAGCTTTCAGACAATTACATAACTCAAACTCTTCTGTATAAGTGTTTAGAAAATAAACAAAGGCAAAGTATGCCTGGCAGAGTGGGAAGGGAGGGTTTAAAAATAATCTAGAAGACAGGGACTGAAAGTTAAAGTCTCACAGTTCCCTTCGTAAGCATGGGTTAAACTCTGGAGACTGACAACTAGACCACCATTTTGGAAAGCATCCTAGCTGGCCTTGGGAACAGTACACCTTGACCTAATTAATTAATACTTAGCTACTACTCCTCTGCGAGCACCAGTTTCTTTCCTATCTGGTTTCTGTTTCTGAAATGCACTGTTGTGAAATTCATGGCTATTTCAATACAAGGATTTCCACAGGGGCCATCATTTTAGAACCTGATCATCCTTCCTGCATTACAGCATTTTACCTCAGCTGCATCTTGGTACTCCTTTCTGACTCTGAGCTTTTCCATCTCAATCCCCACGGAGGATGCAGACTCAGACGCAATCACTTCCAAGGGAAGCTGAGCTGGTTCATTTAGGACTGAGAGAATATGGAACAAATTATAGAAGAGGAGCCTGCCTACTAAGAATTTCTCAGTAATTATTAACTTAGAATTAATAGTTATTAAGACTTTATTAAGCATCAGAATCACCCAGAGGACTTGTTAAAACACAGCTTGCTGGGCACCTACCCCCATTGTTTCTGATCTCTTTCAGTGATGGGGCTGACACCGCTTGTCTAGGTACCAAACTTTGAGAACCATCACTCTAAAAGAAGACTGTACAGCTGCATCAAAAACCTTGCTCTTCCTGATGTCTCCTAGATTTAGTAGCAGAGAACTCAAAGGCACATATTGTTTTTAAATAGCTGTGGATGGTATGAATGGATCATTTGTAAGCCACAAGCTATACTGAATAAGAATTCATCGTCTTTAGAAAATACAACTTTACTATTCAGACTTTCAAGAGGTAATAAAATGCTGAGTATCCTTCTTCAATTAAATAAAATAACTCCAGCTGATATCTAGGAATAAAAATGCATAAATTCATGAGTTAAAATTATGATTAGAATTACATACTTGAAACTTTCTTAGGTTAACAGTTAATGTATTTTGTGAGTGGTAGCAATAAAATCGTTGATTGTACTTTATTAGTACATTACTGCTACTGTAAATCTAAATGGTCGTTGGCATTGAAATAACTTACTTTTATACATGAACAATAATGACTTTATTCCTATCAGCATGATAATGATTAGCTCTCATAAAGGTAAATACAGCCATTATTAATCCATCTACTAATCATTCTTTCCTGCTATAGTGGGGGGATGATTGACTTTTCAGATTAATTCTAACAACATAGGTTCCTGTATAAAAAGAGACATAAACTAAGAAGGGAGAGCTGCTTATGTAAAGAAGCACTAATCTTAGGTCTTAGTTGAAAGAAAAATAGCCTCAAATTTACCAATGTTTCTCCACTTAGCAGCAAGGAGAAAAATATCTCATAAGTGTCACATAATTTCTAGGACAATTTTCTCATTGTCCTTGGATTATTAGTATGGATGCATTTTTGACATATTTCAATTAGCAATTATATTTATTACTCCAGGTCCTTTCACTGTTGTTTTCCTTCCTATAGCTATTTTGACAGCAAGTACTCTAAATATCCCTAAGTACTCAGAAAATTTTTATTTTGTCTTTAGCAAGAAATTCCACTGAAACAAAATAGAACATAGCTTTATGTTCTATTGAGAGAATGTGGAAGAAAATTCTGTATTGGTTTTGACAAAGAGCAAGCAGCCAGAAGATCTCTTTTTCTCCTATAGGTTAATAAGGAGAAAGTAAGTAATAAGAAAGATAAGGAGTGGTACAAAGCCAACAGAACTACTTCTCAGTTCATCCAGAGACTGTTTTTTTAATTATAATTATCTTAGTTTAAGTGAATTTCTGGTGTACTGGCCTTGAATATATACAAATGAAAAAATAAAAATACATTTCAAGGTAAGTCAATACAAATTTATCTTTTTGAATATAGATACATTCATCTAGGAATTTTCTTTATATCATGCAGAAAGATTAAGTCAACAGGGATCATATAGACCTAAATGTAAAAGCTAAAATTATAACACTTCTGGATGAAAACATTAAAGTGTCAAGACCTTGGGTTAGGCAAAGAGTTCTTAGATACAACATAAAACACTGTTTTAACATAAACAAACTTCAAAAACATTGTGACAAGTGAAAAAATCCAGATGCAAAAGATTACATATTGTATGATTCTATTTATATAAAATATTCAGAAAAAGTAAATTTATAGAGATAAAAAGCAGATCAATGGTTGCTTAGGGCTGGAAGTAGAAGCCGAGATTGACTGAAAAGAGGCTTGAGGGAAATTTTTTAGTGTGATGGAAAAGCTCTAACGTTGGAAATTGCTAATAGTCACACAACTCTAAAATTTTACTAAAAATGTATTGACTTTCACTTATGGTGAATGAACTTTACAGTATCCAAAGTATACTTTAATAAAGCTTTAAAAATATATTGCGAGGTCATAAGAAAATGTATGATTAATCACAACTTTTGTATACTCAAAACTGAAAATATTTTAAAACTTATTTTAAATATTTTAAAAATGTTTTAAAACTCTGAAAACTTTATAAAATATTCAGCATAATCACATTGTTTAACTGCTGACATACTTCCTAATTAAGGAGGAAAAAAGAGTCTAATTATGATGTTTATATATTTTACCATTGAAATCACCAAGTCAATGTGATTCATAACTATTTTTTGTTCATTTGTTTGTTTTTAATATTGCCTATGTTCTTCAGAAATCTTGGTAATAGCTTCAACTAATGTTAGTAATAATAAAAATAAATTACTGTTTCCAAATTTTAAAACAATCAATTTAACAAATATTTATTGTTACAAGGCACTATAGAAATCATATTTATGAATATATTTCTCAAATTTGTGTATCTTGCCACTTCCTAATTGTGTGTGTTGGTGGGTATGTTCATGTGTGTGTGAGAGGATAAAAAGAGAGAGAGAGAATTGAAAGTGAAAATATGGCTATATTAATGATCTAACAAAGTTAAACTTAAAATATTCTCATACAGGCAGAGTGCGATGGATCAGGCCTGTAATCCCAGCACTTTGGGAGGCCGAGGTGGGCAGATCACCTGAGGTCAGATGTTTGAGACCAACCTGGCCAACATGACGAAACCCCATCTCTACTGAAAATACAAAAATTACCGGGCGTGGTGGCTGGTGCCTGTAATCCCGCCTATGTGGAGGCAGACACAGGAGAATTGCTTGAGCCTGGGAGGTGGAGGCTGCAGTGAGCTGAGATTGTGCCACTGCACTCCAGCCTGGGCAACAGAGTGAGAGTCTGCCTCTGGTCCAATTATAAAGGGTAGACCATAGGGCGAGGTCTTCCTGCATACCTTTGTTCACCATTCAATATCAAAAGTGAACTGACAGACTAAGTGGTAATGGGTGCCTCAAACATATAGTATATGTAGATATACAAAACCATACTCAACGAGTTGCCAGTTCATCAGAGAGGTCAGTATTTCTAGAATAGTTATTAGCAGCATAACAGTCACACATGCCATGTTTGAAATCTTTTGACGAATAGAGAAGTGACAAATTCAGAGGAAAAAACATGTGCCAATTATTTGCTTATCTAATTAGTAAACACTCTTTGCAGGTTCCTGACTCAACCTCTTCTCATTCTCTTACAATGAGGGGATTGATTTTCCTGGTCTTAATTGCACTTCAATTATGCTTCTCCTTTACTTTAAACTCTCTAATTAGAATATTAAATATCATCTAACAGACACATGAAGTTTTTTTTTTCTAAATTGAAGTCACTTACCTCCAATTATTTCCCAGTGGCAAAATGATAAATTAACAATGAATTCTGTCATATCCTGAGTCCATTATCATTCCTTTGCAGTTATATATATATGTGTGTGTGAGTGTGTGTGTGTACACATATGTATATATAATGTTAAATCATTTGTATTTGCCAGTGAAACCAATCAACCAATCAATCAAAATCCCAAATCTTTCATTTGGCAGATTGAAATTACAAGTATAAAGCATTTTGTCAGGATATAACTATGAAGATATTTTCATTACTAAATATACAAATAGGCCAGATGCAGTGGCTCACACCTGTAATCCCAGCATTTTGGGGGACCGAGGCAGGCAGATCGCCCAAAGTCAGGAGTTCGAGACCAGCATGGCCATCATGGAGAAACCTCATCTCTACTAAAAATACAAAATTAGCCGTGTGTGGTGACACATGCCTCTAATCCCAGCTACTCGGGAGGCTGAGGCAGGAGAATCGCTTGAACCCAGGAGGCAGAGGTTGCTGTCAGCTGACATTGTGCCATTGCACTACAACCTGGGCAACAAGAGCAAAATTCCATCTCAAAAAATAAGTAAATAAATAAATAGTAATAATATATATATATCTTCATACACATATACTTGTCTAAATATGGCATATAAATCTAAATAAATAAATAGATATATCATCTCCTTGTGTATAATTCATATTTATATTAATATATATTCATTCTCTTATGTAAGCCCTTCCCCTTGATTATTGCTGTGACCTGTGACTTACTTCTATCCAACAAAATGCAGTAAAGATGATGGGATATATGCAATTACATGCACATGATGATATTACTGTTGTAAAAGACTGTAGCACTTGTCATGCTGGAGTCTTTGTTTCCATTACTGACTTTGAGGAAGAAACACTTTGCATAGCAAGGAACTATGGGTGGCCTCTAAGAGTGGTTTCCAACAGTCAGCCAGAAATTGAAATCCTCAGTTTAACAACCAAAAGGAAATGAATTCTGCCATCAACTTGCATGACTTGTGAAACAAATTCTTCTGCAGTAGAACCTCAGATGAGATCACAACCCAGCTGACATGTTGGTTGCAATAAATGCATTGCAATCAATGACTTGGATTGCAGCATAAAACTAGCTAAGGTTATCCAGTCTCCTGACACATAGAAACTATGAGATAATAAATGTACATGGTTTTAATCTGTTAATTTTTTGGTAATATTGTTATGCAGCAGTAGATAACTCATACAAATTTTAGTACATGGAAGTCTGATGCTGCTATAACAAACACCAAAAAATTTTGGGAGTTGTTTTAGAACCAGGCACTGGATGCAGGCTGAAATAAATTTTTGAAGAACATGATAGAGAAAACTTAAATGTCCTCAAACAGACTGTTAGTAGAAATAGATGGAAAGAGTGCTGTCAGTGAGGGCAGTTCAAATATTTTAAGTGTCTTGTGATATGTCCTTTGACCATGGATTATTTAAAAGTATTTAGATTATTTAGAAGTATTTCTAAAAACTTGGAAATTATTCATTTTTTGCTTATTTATTTTTAATTTCTTACTTTGTGGTCACAAACATCCTCTGTATGATTCATATTGTTTGAAAGACATTTTTCTATTCCTACCACCTGAGATTACAATTTGATATTTGTCCTCTTCTGGCTTATATTGCTATTTACTTAAGTTCATTGTTCTTTTATTCTGCCATGTTTAATTTGATGTCAGTTTCATCCAGTTAGTTTTTCATTTTGATATTATAATTTTTTAGTTTAGGAAGTTCCATTGATTTTTTCCCTATCTTCCTTTTCTATTCTTCTAATTTTCTTGTTTAAATTCTTAAGCACTTTCGTAATGGTTGTTTTAAACCCCCTTTCTGCTAATTTTATCATTTCTGTCATTTCTTGATCTTTCTGTTAATTGATTTTTATCTTGATTACGGGCCACCTTTTTTCTGTTTCTTCTTTCATATAGTAATCGTTGATTGAATGGCTGATATTTTACCACATTGATTGAATTTTACTCTCTTCCTTATTCCGTTTCCATGGGTAGTTAAGTAACTTACAAATATTATTGATCTAATCAAGGTTTAATTTTAGGCCTTCCAAGGGCAGAACTAGATTAATCTTTGAAGTAGGTCTAAGTTAACACTACTACGAAGATTTGAATTTTCTGGGGTCTCTGAAGCACTGGAATCTTTCCACTGCGTCTGCTCTGAAGTCAAATATCTCCCAGCCATGCATTTATTCTAGGAATTGTTTATGTTCATCTCCTTCACAGTTCAGCATTGGAGAATCACATTCTGTGTATTTGCATTAATATGTTCAGCAACAGACATGAGGAGACCCCTATTCAGGTTTTCTACCCTCCTGCCTGGCACTCTCTCTCATAACTTCCGCCTTCTCATACAACATTCTTTGTCTTCCCAACAGAATAAGATGATTTAGGTTATACTGCTCTACTTAAGTTTCATCTCTTTGTGCCATGGTCCATTTAGTGTCTTCAGGCACAAAGCTGAGGTGATTATAGGTATCACCCTTTTTGTTTTTCTTCTCACAGATATCACAATTCTGTGCAGCTCATTTTTTCAATATTCAAAATTGATTTCCCCCACTTTTCTAGTTGTTTGAGCAGGATGTCAAGTTCGCTAACACTCGTTTCAAAATTGTATGGCCAGAAGTGGAAATTCTTCATTCTTTATATATTGACATATTTACTCTTCAAACTGAGTGGTTAACTATCTTGCCAAATGTCACAGTGCAAGGATTTGAACATAGTATGCCAGATTCAGAATCTATGCAATTAACCATTATAGCAAAGTGTGTACAATAAATTATAAATGGTGCTTTGTAGCCTAAGTAGAAAACACAATGAAGGGAGTGGCAGGAGATGAGGTTGGAGAGTTACGTAGGAGCAGCCACATTAAAGACAGTACTGCGGGCAGTGTTAAAGAGTTTGGTCTGCTTCCTATAGGCCACCAAAAGCTATGGGATAATTTGCAGGAAAGAGCAACTTTGTCAGACTTTTTCTTTAGGTATTATTCTGGGAGTGGTGTAATGGATGGATTTGGAAACAGACCAGAGATAGGAATGCGATTCATTCTGTGTATGAAATGATGTGCACAATACGTGTAGTCACTGAATTTTTAAAAACTAATTGCTAAGTTTCAAAGCTTTCTTTGATAAGCATGTTTAAAATTTTCATATAAGAACAGCTATTTTAAAAGTTAAATAAATATCTAGAAGCCAATGATGTTATGATTAATACATTCAGTTACTTTGTCATGAAATTAAAGTTGAATCTCTGAGTCCACTTATTATTAAAGTGTTTGTTTTTCTTTAAAGATGGTTAAAAATATTCTTTCTAGTTGGAGAATGCCTAAAAAGGAAAGTTTTCTTCCCTTGGGCAAGGCATACCTTAGTAAACTGAAGTTAGGTCCTCATCTGTAGATTGAAACACTGGGTAACTAAAGCAGTGATACGTCAAACTTCTCTGCCAACTGATTTCTCTTTATAAGTGAAGGCTGATTCAGAATGCAATAAGTATTGAGAAAACACTGGGCAACCCTGCCTACATAGTCACTGCTACCCGATTCCAAGGCATCATTGCCCTTAGGATTCTTCTTGGAATCCACACTAGTAACATAGTTGGGAAATCATTAAACTACATAATCTAAAGTGAGGTAAAATGTTATCCAACTCATTAATGCATATATACAGAGGATAAACACACACACACACACACACACACACACAGTGTGTTGATCATTTAACACCTAAATCAAATGGTCATGGAAGAATTATGTTTGTTATGTCTGTTTACGAGTAGCTAATTTACCCCCAACTGTGGTAGCTGGAGTAAACACAGCTTACAAAAGTTTGTAAGTGATGTATTGCAAAAGCAGTACAGATCAAATGACAATTCAAAGTAGTTTTCAAACTCATAGGTCAGCCACGTCCTAAATTCTTACCTTAAAAACTTGATCAACAATTCTTATAAAAATACCTTTTACTAGCTCTAGAATATTAATCTTGTCATCACGTTACATGTCTTGAAGAAATTCTGACAGGTTTTTGTGTGATTCTAAGGTTACCTGTAAAATGGGAAATCTGTAATTATATGCTTTGCAGTCAGCTGCTTCCTTCAGGCAACCACCTTGCATTAAATCTGCCACTAAAATCAATTTAAAAAGTCTCCCCAGGGATTGTTTTGCTCTCGTAAACTACTAATCTGCTAAATATGTAATTCAATTATTCTGTCATCTTAGCAGCAACTTCACTTTTAAATAAAAACTCCTTGTAAATAAGAGGACAAGCCATAGAGCTGAGATCAATATATACGTCTATAAACCTTTCTTAATAGTTGCTGAGTAGAAAAAATAAAAACAACTCTTAAAACTCTCCTTATTTTCTTACCACTGTCTTGTCACTTATGATGATGAGTGTACCTTTGTAGGAGCCTGGAATATAGCAAGAGAAAAAGAAAGGAACAAAAGAACTACAAGAGAGTCAGAAAACAATGATCAAAATGGCAACAGAAGGTCATTACTCATCAATAATTACTTTAAATGTAAATGGATTAGATTATCCAATCAAAAGATAGAGTGGCTGAATGGATAAAAGACCAAAATTCAATTGTGTGCTGCTTATTAAAAAACTCACTTTAACTTGAAGAATGCACATATGCTGAAAGTAAAGGAATACAAAAAGATGTTTTATGCAAATGATAACCAAAACAGACCAGGATTGGCTATACTAATATCAGGCAAAATAGACTTTAAGTAAAAAACTGTAAAAAAAGACAAAGAAGGTCCTTATATAAAGATAATGGGGTCAAATTACCAAAGGATATAACAATTATAAATATAGATGCACCTAACATTTTAGCACCTAAATTTTTTTTTTTTTTTTAAATATTAACAGAACTGAAGGGAGGAAAAAATACAATAACAGCGGGGGACTTCCACACTCCACTTTCAACAATGAATAGGTAACCCAGACAGAAAATCAATGAGAAAACAGCAAATTTGGTTAATACTACACACTTAATGGACCTAAAAGATATATACCAAAAATTCTATCTAACAGTAGAATAATAGACATTCTTCTACAGCAGACTTGGCATACCTTCCAGGACAGATAATATGTTGGACCACAAAACAATTCTTAACATATACAAGGAGATTGAAATCATATCATTTATCTTTTCTGACCACAATAGTATAAAACTAGGAATCAATAAAAAGAGAAAATTCAGAAAATTTACACATATGTGGAAATTAAACAACTCACTAATGAACAATCAGTGGGTCAAAGAAAAATTTTAAAAAAATTAAAAATACGTTGAGACAAAGGAAACTAGAAAACAACATAACAAAATTACTGAGATGCAGCAAAAGCAGTTTTAAAAAGAAAGTTTATAGCAATAAATGCCTACTTTAGGAAAAAGAAAGGCTTCAAGTAAACAACCTAAGCGTATACCTTAAGAATCTAAAGAAAGAAGAATAAACGAAGCCCCAAAGTGAGCAGAAAGAAAGAAATAATAAAGATTAGAGGAAAAGTAAATGAAATAGACATGAAAAAAAAAACAACAGAAAAGATCAAGAAAACTAAAAGTTCAGTTTTTAAAAAGATAAATAAAATTTACAAACATTTACTTAGACTAACCAAGCAAAAAAGAAGACTCAAATAAATAAAATTATAAATGAAAGAGGAAATATTACAACTGACACCACATAATGCAAAGGACCATAAAAGACAACTGTGAACAACTATAAGCCAACAAAATGGATAACCTACAATAAGTAAATAAATGCCTGGAAACATACAAAGGCCAAGGGTAAATCATAGAGAAACAGAAAATCTGAAAAGACTAAAAGACTAAAGAAACAGAAAATTTGCAAAGACTAGTTTGAAAAGACTAAAAGAGTATGGAGTTTGAATCAGTAATCAAAAATCTCGCAACAAATAAAAGCCGAGATGGCATCATTACTGAATCCTACCAAACATTAAAGAAGAATTAATGCTAATGCTTCTTAAATCCTTCTAAAAAAATTGTAGAGGAAGGAATATTTCCAAATTCATTTTATGAGGCCAATATTTTCCTGACCCCAAAGCCAGAGAAGGACACTATTAAAAAAAGAAAATCATAGCCAATATCTCTGATGAATATCTCATAGATGCAAAATCATCATTAATGTATTAGCAAACGGAATCAAACAGCATGTTAAAAGGATCATATATGATGATCAAGTGGGATTTATCCCTGGAATGTGTGAATGGTTCAACATACAAAATCCACTAAATTCAATACACCATATTAATAGAATGAAATATAAAAATCATTTGATCAGGGCAGGCGTGCTGGCTCATACCTGTAATTCCAGCACTTTGGGAGGCCGAGGTGGGCTGATCACTTGAAGTCAGGAGTTCGAGACCAGAGTGGCCAACACGGTCAAACCCCATCTCTACCAAAAATACAACATTAGCTGGGTGAGGTGGTGCAGGCTTGTAATCCCAGCTACTTGGGAGGCTGAGGCACGAGAATCACTTGAACCTAGGAGCAGAGGTTGTAGTAAGCTGAGATCGTGCCACTGCACTGCAGCCTGGGAGACAGAATGAAACTCCATCTGAAAAAAAACAAAAAAAAAATTATTTGATCATTTCAGGAGACACAGAAAAAACATTTGAAAAAATTCAACACTGTTTCATGATAAAAAACTTTCAACATATTAGGTATAGATGGTGTGTACCTCAACATAATAAATGCCATATATAACAAGCTCACAGGTAACATTACAGTCAATGGTGAAAAGATAAAAACCTTTCCTCTAAGATCAGGAACACCACCAAGATGCCCACTCTTTTTTTAATCTTCTTTTTGTGGAGAATGGGCTTTCACTATGTTGCCCAGCCTGATCTTAAGCATTTGGACTCAAGCTATCCTCCTGCCTCTGCCTCCCTGAATGCTGGGATTAAAGGTATGAATCACAATGCCCAGCCCCAGAATGCCCACTCTTACCACTTTTTTTCAACACAGTATTGCAAGTCCTAGCCAGAGCAAATAGTCAGGAAAAAGACACAAAACCATCCAAATTGGAAGAGAAGAAGTAAATTGATCTCTGTTTGCAGATGACATGATGTTATACAAAGAAAATCTTAAATAATCCACCAAGAATGTTAGAAGTAATAAGTGAATTCAATAAAGTTACAGGATACAAAATTAACATTAAAAAGTCACCTTTTAGGCCAAGCGTGGTGGCTGATGCCTGTAATTCCAGCACTTTGGGAGGCCAAGGTGGGCAGATCACTTGAGTTCAGGAGTTTGAGACCAGCCTGGCCAACACGGCTAAATCCCATCTCTACTAAAAATACAAAAATTAGCCAGGCATTGTGGCACACACCTGTACTCCCAGCTACTCAGCTGGCTAAGGCAAGAGAATTGCTTGAACCCAGGAGGTGGAGGTAGCAATGGGCCGTGATCGTGCCACTCCAGCCTGGGCAACATAGTGAGACCCTGTCTCAAAAAAAGTCACCTTTTTATATACTAACAATGATTAAACAAAAGATTCCCCTTACAATAGCATGAAAGAGTACTTAGGCATACATTTAACCAATGAAGTAAAAGATCTGTACACTGAAAACTATGAAACATTGATGAAAGAAATTGAAGAAGAAACAAATAAATGGGAAGATATCCCAAGTTTATGGATTGGAAGAATTAACATTGTTAAAGTGCCCATACTACCCAAAGTGATCCACAGATGTAATGTAATCCCTATCAAAATTCTGGTGACATTTTTCACAGTTATAGGCAAAAAAAAAAAAAAAATCTTAAAATTTGTATGGAACCACAAAGACCTTGCATAGCCTAAGCAATGTTGAGCAAGCAGAACAAAGCTAGAAGCATCACACTTTCCAATTTCAAAATGTATTACAAACCCACAGTAATGAAAACGTATCATTCTGGCATTAAAAACAGACACACAGGCAGATGGAACAGAAAAGAAAGCCTAGAAATAAATCCACATGTTTACGGTCAACTGATCTTTGACAAAGGTGTAATTGTGTAATGTGTTTACTCATTGTGTAATGGGTAAAAGATAATCTCTTCAATAAATGGTGTGGAAAATAATGGATATCCACACACAGAAGAATAAAATTGGACTCTTTTCTCACTGCATATACAGAAGTCAACTCAAAATGAATTTAAGACTTAAATGTAAGACCTGAAAATGTAAAACTACTGGAATAAAACAGGGGGACAGTTTGTTGACATTGGTCTTGCAATGATTTTTGGATATGACACCAAAAGCATAGTCAAGCAAAGGAAAAATAGACAAGTGAGATTGCATCAAACTTTAATGCTCTGTGCAGCAAAGGAAACCATCAACAGAGTGAAAAGAAAACTTACAAAATGAGAGGAAGTATTTGCAGACTGTACATCTGATAAGTATACAGTTGTGCACTTATATATCCAACATATATAAAAAACTCAAACAATCCAAAGCAAGAAAATAGCCTGATTAAAAAATGAGTAAAGAACCTGAATTGACATTTCTGTAAATACATACAAATAGCCAATGGGTATATGAAAGGATGCTCAGCTTCATTAATTATCAGAAAAATACAATAAAAACAAAAATGAGATAGCACCTCACAGCTGTTAGAATGGCTAATACCAGAAATATAAAAAATAACAACTGTTGGTGAGGATGTGGTGAAAAGAGTATCCTTGGACACTGTTTGTAGAAACGTACATTGTTATAGCCATTATGGAAAACAGAATGAAGCTTCCTGAAAAACTTGAAAAAAAAAATAAAAATAGTGCTACCATATGATCCTGCAACGCAACTTCTAGGTATATAAAAAAGAAAATGAAATTAGTATGTCAAAAAGATATTTATACTTCTATGTTCATTACAACATTAGTTACATTACTCAGGATATGAAAACAACCTGTGTCCCTCAATAGATAAATAGATAAAGAAAATATGATATACACATGATGTATTATCCAGCCATAAAAAGAAAGCAATCTTGTCATTCGTGACAACAAGGATGAAACTACAGGGCATTAAGTGAAATAAGTCAGACACAGAAAGACAAATATTACCTAATTTCATATGTGTAATCTAAAACAGTCAAATTTAGAAGCAGAAAGTAGACTAATTGTCAAGGGTTAGAGGTTGGGGAAAATGGAGACATATTAATCAAAGGGCAGAAAATTTCAGTTATGCAGGATGAATTCTGGAGATCTAATGTGCAGTATTGTGATTACAGTTAATACTGTATTGTATGCTTGAAATTTGCTAAGGTTAAGTGTTCTTACCACACACAAAAGATAACTTTGTGAAGTGATGGCTATTTTAATTAGCTAGATTTTTGGCAACTTTGTCAAAGATCAGTTGACTGTAAATGTGTAGATTCATTTGTAAGCTTTCTATTCTGTTCTATCCACTTGTATGTCAGTATTTATGCCAGTACTATACTGTTTTGATTACTGTAGCTTTCTAATACATTTTCGAATCAGGAAGTGTGATGCCTCTACCCTTGTTCTTCTTGGTCAAGCTTGCTTAGACTATTCTAGATATTTTATGGCTCCATAAGAATTTTAAGATTTTTTTTCTATAGCTATAAAAAATATTTTCAAAATTTTGATAAGGATTACATTAAATCTGTGGATTGCTTTTGGTATTATGGGCTTTTTAACAATATTAATTCTTCCAGTCCACAAAGATGGGACATCTTTCCATTTATTTATGTCTTCTTCAATTTCTTTCATCAATGTTTCATTGTTTTCAGTGCATAGATCTTTTATCTCCTCAGTTAAGTTTATTCCCAAGTAGTTCATTTTCTTGATGCTATAAATGGGATTATTTTCTTAAATACAATCCTAATCCTAAATATAAATATTATATTTTTGCCAGTCTTAAATTGTTTTTCACATCAGTCATTGTTAATATACAGAAATGTAAGTGTTTTATGTTTATTTTATATTCTCCAACTTTACTGAAATGTTTATGAGTTCTAACATTTTTTGATGGATGATGTAGGATTTTAGGATTTTCTATATATAATGTCATCTGCAGGCAGAGACAATTCTACTTCTTTTCCAATTTGGATGTGTTTTCTTTCTTTTTTCTGATTATTGTTCTGGCAAGCAGGCTTGACGTTTTTGTTAATTGATTCTCCAGAGCTATGTCAGCAAACTATAGCCTAAGGACCAACTTCTGTGTCTGCCTATTTTTGTAAATAAAGTTTTATGAGAACATAGCCAAGCCCATTTGTTTACATATTATGTTTTCATACGATTACAGCAATGTTGATCAGTGGCACAAAGTTAAGGTATTTACTATCTCTTCCTTTTTGAAAAAATTATGCCAATTCATACACTACTGCATGTTATTTGTACATTTCTTGCCACCTCATTCTGTTTAATATAATGGCAGTGACTTGATTTGTCTCATCCCTGGAGTTGAACTATGTAAGAGAAGCACAGTAGAAGCACTTAAAACCTAAAAAATGTGGATTAAGGGGCTGTCAACTTCAAGACAATGTCCTGCAGCCCCCAGTACTCACTTGTTGTCTTTTTCATTACATGGAACAGGTGGATATCAATACATCTCTATGAGCAGGTGTATTTGTATAAGTTAGTCATCTTCTGAATCTCCTATTACAGAACCAGGCCCATTATCAATAATATGTGTATATTTTTTGACTGCTTCTTATATCTCTTGCTTTCCTTAGTTTTCTTTGTCATGAGGATATTTGAAAGCCACATGCTGTGACAACAAAACAACTGGTTAACATAACGAATCCAGTTAAAGGTTTGCTTTTTTATATGATGACTGCTATTGAGTTTTAATTTTTTGGCAGAAAAATTTGATTTTATTTTTACCAAATTAATCTGTCTTTTTTTTCCCATTGGCAAAAATAGAATCCTTACTCTAGAGTGAGTAATCTTTACTCAATCTTTACTGAATAACTTTCATTTGACCTGTGTGTAATCACAGCAGAAGTGCTTTATCCAGCAGAACTCTTTATTTAAATGACAGGGGTTACGCAGTATATGAAAGAGATGAATATCTTCATGCTTCTGCTGAGAGAGTGCTTAGCCTAGACATTCTTCCCACTGCCTATGCAGAGACCCCACACGGCCACCTGTAGAATCCCTGGAACTATGTAGGGCAAACTTTTAAATCTACTAGAGCTAAGATTTAAATGAAATTAGTAAAACCTCTATTGGGGAGTGGCATGTATTTGTATGGTTTAGTGTCTAGAGTTACATGCTAAGAAACACTGGCAGGACTTTACTTAAAAAATAGTGAACTGTTTTCAGCTTTGGAAACTTCAAAAATATTTAAGTATCATTTATCAGAAAAGTCAAACTATTGCTCGTCTTTCCATCACTTACGGATATAATTAAGGCATTACATTTTGCAGTACCCAACTTGTTAAAAAGCCAAATTTCTAAAAATCCAAGTAACCATTTTGCATATGAAGAGAATACAAAGTTCTGCCGAATGCTAATGTGACCAGAAATAGCATTACCCCCTCCACATATTGGTTTGGCACATTCTTTTACCTTTGAGTAGAAACAGCAATCAAAGTGCTTGTAGCCATTTCTGAACCTTCTGTCAAAGTTAAAATTGCTTTGTCAATTCCATAAAATGGAAACATTTTATGAAATACTTTATTTCTCCTTGACCTTATCATCATTTTTATGTATTACTTGTTCTAATATAATTTATTTAATAATGTATATGTGCCTATAATCATAAGGCAGTTCTTAGCAAGGTGCCTGGTTACAGCATATTCTCAATAGGCGATCATATTTGTTGTCCTTGTTTGTAATAATTTTAGAGAGCATCAGAAGACTAGAATATGAAAACAAACGGAGCAATACAACATGCTCTACACAAAAGTAATCCTTTGCCATAAAGAGCACATTTTCGTAGATACAAAAATGGAGGTCTACCCTGCCATCTAGTGGATATGTTGGGAAATAAAAAAAATTCGTTGTTACGGTTTCAAAGGAAGTTGCATTACATTTCACCAAAATGTTGCATTTTTCTTGAGCAAATAGCATCTGCTCTCTGTATTGCTTTCAGCATATTCTGTGAGGATTTATGCATGAATGAAATAAGATAATTTTCAGAAATCTTGGAAAAAGTGGGACTTAAGGATTGCAGAACAGAAGCTAAAAAATTACAGTGCTTAATGAATGTTTTCACATATGGAATACCACAAAGCGAGAGTGAGAGAGGAAGGAGAGAAAATGATGTCTGTATCGAGTTGTTTAAAACAGGGAACAAATAAAAAAGAAACTACTTAGCAAATTGTTAAAGCTTAAAATCAGAAGTCCCTAGGGTTCAAGGAATTATTCTCTAACATATGGAAAGCTTGGCAAAGAGAGAAAATATCTTTTGGAAGAAATTTCAGTGTCTGGAAAGAGAAAGAAAAGGGAAGATGAAGAACATCTGATGAAAGAAAGCATAGCATTTATGAAGAATTCAGTAGCTCTGCAGCTGCCGAGAGCAGTGCCTGGCAGTAGCAGTTTTCCTCAACTTCACCTCAAAGCTGTTGGATTTTGGTGGGAAAGAAAGCATGTTTAAAGAAAAACTTTCAATAAACTGGATGCAAAAAGTTTGCATTACCTTGTTAAAATGAAATACTACCAAAAGACTAATGTAATACCAAGCAAAGTGAATCTCCGGCCAGTTTGATGTCTCTCGTGTTTCTGCTTGAGTATATGCATAAGATGTATGTGCCATAGGCCTTGACTTTAAAATGTTTGTGTAAGATTGTATCAAAGATGTAGATGAAAAACAAAAGAAATTTACAAATACTATTTGCGCTTTCAGAATGATTTGAGGCGTATTTCTACTAGTGCCCATTGAAAATGTTCCAATGTGTTTTGCAAAATAATTTTTTAGGAGGAAAACATTAAGACATAGCCTGAACTGTTAAAATTATTAACAAAACTCATCTGTTTGTTAAAAAATTAACAATAATATGGCATTGATTTTATTCACGATGTCAAAATGTGTTTTTATGATTAGGTATGTTTATAGCTTTGTCACACAAGTGACATGAATTCTCAGCAATTAAAAAGGACTTGAATTTCAAGGCATTTTAGGAAGATGATCTGCTCCTCTAGTAGCTCTGCCTTTTATCAAGTTATGGTTCTGGAGTAAAGCACTGCAGATTTCAGACCTCCACCTGAAGAAACAGTAGAACCATTTCTTGTTTGTATTGTTTTACAATATTGCTACCATGAGACCACAGTATGGAACTTTACTTTGCCTACCTACCGAAGTGTTATATGTGGATATACAAATTTAAAGAAGCAGAGAAAGATTCTATGACAATAGAAAAAAGTAGTGCATGGAAAAGAAGACTGCCAAATCACCCCTCATTACAGCATACAAAGAGTTATTGTGTGAATGTTCAAGCTCAGTAACCTCTGCCAATTCAGCCGCTGGCCTGTCTCTTGGGCAGTTTTCCATGGGCCTGCTAGAGCTATCCTATCAGAGGGAATACAGGAGGAATAGCAGTTTGATATTTTAAAACTTTTGATAGCCAAGTCTATTGTGCTAATCATTCCCAGCATGTTTAGGACACTTTGCAGTATATCAGATAGGAAAATATTTCCCCTGTAGCAAGAGGGAGATTGAAAAGGTAAGGAGACCCTTAGTTTGGGAACAATATTCTTGGGCTGGCCAGAGGTGAGGGCAGATTGAATTCTGATCCAGCTCATTAGTGCGAGTCTTAGAGTGGAAAAAGGGGGAGATGATAATAGGAATAAAAAATAAAACAAAGGTGGAACTATTCACATTGATTTATGAAATGGAGATAATACTTTTTGAGAGCTAACAGACAGCCCCACACTTTCTCCTATTTATAGCCTTTTGAAAGGAAGAAAAGAAATGGTATTACATGGAACAGAGAAGCTGGAGGAATTGTGGTCTTGCAACAGTACAGTGGGTTCGTTAGATGGTGGTGATGACCTAGATACATTGGGCATGGCTAGAGACTTCCAGTCACCGGAGAACCGGGAAGGCAGGTGGCCTTGTAGAGCAAGCCTAAGGTTTGTGAGAAAAGGGACTCCAGAAACTTCTCTGTGACAACCTCCCATTGTCTTACAATAATGTGGCCCTGGGTGTTATAAACCTGCCATGTCCTCTCTTCCCCTTAGAAATAGCTGACCGAACCAGAGGTGGACAACTAACCAATGTTTAGCCAATCGGACTCTCTTTTTCAGAAATTTAGAGTTAGAACCACTTCCAACTTGGACCTAATGCTACAAAAGTCTGGACCTCCAATATATAAACTGGAAAACTGTGCTTGATCCATGTTTTACCATGTGGACAAAGGAGCAGAGAAAGAGTCTTCAGAGGGACAAAGGAAAACAAATGCAAAAGGAGTAGAGATGAGAAATACTGAAAGCTGTATCTGAACACTTTTAACTCATTAGTTCCAGTTCTTTTCTGTGCTCCTCCCATATTTCTGCCCTTGGATTTTTTATTAGATATCTCTACACTGTTATGATACATTCTTATTTGACTTAAGGAAGGCTAGACAAGTATCCATTACTTGCACAAAAGTTATTAATCCATACAGTAAGTTTGCCTCCACACTGTCTAAATCCAACCATTTCAGCCAGAGAAAGAAAATGTGAAAATCTAGGCTCACAACAGTCTCTTAGACTCCAGAAGAGAAACTGAAATATGGATGTGACCTCAGGGGTTGTATCCTTTTGTGTGCTTCTTCAAAACGTCTAGATGTCCCTCCAGCAGAAAGGGTTCCCCAGTCTTGGTCTCTGTTTCTCTCCTGTAAGGCACTTTCTGATCCTCTACAAGCCCTCTCTGCCCACACACACGTACTTTATGTGGATCAAGTGCATAGAGGAGTTCCAGTACTTATGGGGTTCTTCTGGAAGTCCATGGGTGGACCTCGATTCCAGAACAGTGGCTGATGAGCTGATGGCTTTGATTAGTCAGTGTGCTATTCCTTTCAAGTGATTATACGAGATTGGGACACCAGAATGGTACAGAAATGTTGATTTTGGGTGACTTTCACATCACGCACAGGATGAATTCAGGGCTCTGGGCTACTAGTGCTCCTCAGATAAGTCTTGGGTTTGCAGTGGATACACGGTTCTTCCATCAAATCTTGCCTGCCCGTGATCTGTCTGCTGTCATGCCAATGGTCTGTAGGATTCAAGGGTGTAGGGTTGATAGTAGGCCCACACTACCATGTGTGCCTCTGCTGTAGGCACCCAGGACATTCACCACACTCCTCTTGCTGCATCCAGGCCATGTATCTAGGAGTCCTTCCAGGATAGCCCTGCCTATTTCCTTCAAGGACTTTTCAGACTGTTGCTCCATAAAGCCTCCAGGTCCTTCTGATCGGTATCTTCTCTTCTTACCATAGATGTGTGATACTGGGCACTCTCAGATAATTGTTATGCAATGCCAGGTGAGAAACAGACATTTCTTCTGCAAATGAGACTCTTCTTGCTCCTCTCTTTGTTTAGTTTCCTAACTAGGGAAATACTATGGTCTGAATGTCCCTCAAAAGTCATGTGTTGAAACTTAATTGATAATGTGATAGTATTAAGAGGCAAGGCCTTCAGGAGATGATTAAGTTTTCATGAGGGTAGAGTCCTCACTAATGGGATTAAGATGTTTATAAATGAGACTTCACAAAGTGTTCAGCCATTTTTGTCCTTCAATTTCTGTCACCATGTGAGATACAGTGTTCCTTCCCTCGGGAGGACATGACACTGTGAGAAGTCACCATCTTGGAAGCAGAGAGCAGCCCTCTCCAGACACCAACTCTGTTGGCACCATGGCCTTGGAATTCCCAGCCTCTATAACTGTGAGAAAATAAATTTATGTTGTTTATAAATTTCCCGGTCTTAGGTATTTTCTTATAGCAACACAAACACAGACAAGTTGGTATACAGGAGGCAGGAGTGCAATCAACATTGAACCAGATCGCATTCTAAGAATAGTGATCACTCATAAGTGGGAGTTGAACAATGAGAACACATGGACACAGGGAGGGAACCAACACACACTGGGGCCTCTCAGGGCATGGGGGGCAAGGGGAGGGAAAGCATCAGGACAAATAGCTAATGCATGCAGGGCTTAAACCTAGATGACCTGGCTGGCTGCAGTGGCTCACACCTGTAATCCCAGCACTTTGGGAGGCTGAGGTGGGTGGATCACCTGAGGTCAGGAGTTTGTGATCAGCCTGACCCACATGGTGAAACCCCATCTCTACTAAAAATACAAAAATTAGCTGGGCATGGCGGTTCATACCTGTAATCCCAGCTACTCAGGAGGCTGAGGCACGAGAATTGCTTAAACCTGGGGGGCATAGGTTGCAGTGAGCCGAGATCGCATCACTGCACTCCAGCCTGGGCAACAAGGCAAAACTCCGTTTCAAAAAAAATAGTAAAACAAACAAACAAAAAACAAAAAAACCCCACCCAGATCATGGGTTGATAGATGCAGCAAATCACCACAGCACACATATGACTATGTAACAAACCTGCACATTCTACACATGTATCCCAAAACTTAAAATAAAAATTAAATACATAATTTTTTTAAAAAAGAATGTAGTGATCATAGCCAAAAATATTAAAGAGAAAAATAGGGATATAATTGTATTATTCTAAGTTATGCTATAAACTTTATAAAATAGAATTAATGTGACCAGAAATGAATTAACATTCACTTACATTTGAGGGCACAGAAAATAAAGTGGACTAACAAACTTTTAGTCAGTGGGAGCCAGTATCCATGGATAGCACTATGGATGGTGCATCGTCATCATTAATGATGTAACCAATAGCAACCAAATGGAATTAGGGAACTGTAGTGGCATGAGGAGCTATATTGTTCCCAATGCAAACAACTTCCAAAGAGCCATGGGATTGGAAAAATGGCATGATACTTTTTCTTGCAGTAGGAAATAAGAAATTAGCCAGAAATGGTGCATTGTTTAAAAGAGAAGAAGGCAGAAGGAGAAGGGAGAGGTGGAAGAGGAGGAGATAATGAAATAAATGGGCACAATGAAGAATCTTCATGAGCAGTGATTGGACAACACACAAATATGTAAATACATTGTCTCTCTACCCATTATTCTTAATTTTCATCAGTAAATTACTAAATTGCACATGGGTCCATGAATTTTGTTCTTAATAAATTATTTATATAGACAGAGACCACACAAATATATTTGTCTGGGGCCCCACACACCCTGTGGGTAACTTTGAATTTTGTCAACATAGTGAATACAAACCTTGAAAATAATTTGTAGCTATTGGTAGTTGGGTGGAGGTTCACAAAGGATTTTAATACAGAAGGTCTTCTATTTGGATAGAAAGGTCCTCAATAGATGGAAAGGAATCTAAGCCTCATCACTGCTATAACCTTCCTATAGGTGTTAGTGGTTGTGGGCAGTAAGTTTGGTCTCTGCTATAGTATTGTGTATGCTGTGTTTAATCTCAAGACGTTTTGAAATACTTTACAAACATCACTCCATCAGTGTGTTGCAAAGGGAATGAAAGTATTTAAAATGCTAGTAAATGTTATAAAAATGAGAAGTGGTGAGAGTGTAGGAAAGTGACTGGATGTGAGATGAGACTAAAGGATCAGAACACATTTCACAATGAGCCAATATTATTTCAGGAGTGTCCTTTAAATTATGAATACCCCCAAATATGATTTGTTTCTAAGTATGAGGCTATGAGACCAAATTATCTAACCATATGGGGAGACGTGAGTGGGTAAGGATAGGAGTGGGGTGGCAATAGGGATGGTTGAGTGGAGGAAGTAGCGGTCAGGCATCCCTAGGGAAATAATATCTTGCTGAAAATTGAAGCTTTTCTGGGACTACTCAGATGAACTGATATAGATTCCTCTAGTTAAACATTTCAGCCAGGACAAGAGCCCAGAGAAAAGAGAGAAGGGCATGCTTTCAAATAAACAGAAGATTTCCATATTAAGAGAAAGAGAAAGATAGGAAAGGGGTGAAAAAGCATAAGGCAAGAGACAGGCATAGTCCTACTGCAGGTCTAAAGAACCTGGACTACCCTCCCGACAATAGAAAGACATTGGAAACTGTTAGCAATGTGTGTTATAAATGATCTCTCTGGTTGCAGAGTGAATGCAGGGGAATAGTTAGGAAGCTGTTCAAAGGGGGTGGCACTGACAATGAAAAATAGACTCTTAGGAGGTATATAGGAGATGGAAGTGGCAGTAGGTTTGATGAGAGAGTCCAAGGAAGATAGAGTTCCCAGGGATGCTCCCAGGCTTAGCTGCTAAAAGCGCAGCAACACAATTTCCTGAAGAGCAATTATATAGGTGAGGCTGAAGGTGGAGAGGGGGTGGCCCATTTCGAACAGGATAAATTGAGTGCAGGTTGAATATTAGGAGCCTGAGGGGCTTCTGAATGGGAGATGACAGTAGGAAGTTGAAGTTATGTAACTGGAGGATTCCTTATGAACTTGGCCTGTTTCCCCAAGGGCAAAAGCATGTTGTTTCTCTCCATTTTCCATCTAGAGAGCAGAATATTGAACCTGGATACATGCTTTCTCAGTTTAAAAATGGCTTCCAAATGCAAAAGACCAGAAATGCAGTAGTAGCTGACACATACCAAATAGAAAGGTGGCTTACTTTAAAAATTCACTTTGCCCCAGGCTGTGCCTCAAAACATAATTCAGAAACTTCAGACATCATGAGCAGAGTTTTACCCAAGAGTGTTCCTCTTGAACTGACAGGAAAGATAAATGACCTTGCTCTTTACAAGCATGGAAGTGTGCTTTCAATGTTTACACAGTGGTGGTGTTCATCTCTATTATCTATGTGTTTTAATATAGCCATTTAGCTGTGCAAATAACTGCACAGAAGTGCCAATATAAAATTGATACATTTTTGAATTTATTGAAACACTTGCCCATTTCCAGATGTCTTCCTGTATTTTTGGCCTGTTTTATAATCTTGTTGAGGAGGTGTATTCATGCTCAGAGAAACACTGGCTTGAGGAAGAGTGGGGGGTTGTTCAGAAAGGAGAATTTCTCGAAAACTTGTGCACTATCAACCTGATTTAGAAAGGTTGTTCGATTTTGAATTTTTCTTCTGTATTTCTTAATTTAAATGTTAAACATTTAAATCACTTTGTCTATAATGGATATCCACAAATATTAACCATTTTTATTAATTTAGTAATTCAAGTGCCCTGGAAGACATATGTTCAGATTACCTTAAGGGTTTTCATATTTCAATACATCAGAGGTTAAAAAAAGCCTACTGAACTCACACATAAATCCGAGAAATCTAGTTGTAGGTGTCATGTTTACATTGCTTTATCTTGGCCTTTGTATAGTTGTGAAAAATGAAGTGTGAACTTTGATGCTTCTGCACGTTACAATCTTTCCAATTCAAACTCAGAGAGGGAATAAAGACAGAAGGGAACTAATACTATGAAACTGACTATATTCCAGGGACGTTTGTTTACTTGAGTTTATTACAACAGTACCTTGAGCAAGACATTTCTAATCTCATTTTTAGATAAGGAAACTGAATCTCAGAAGAGACATTTGCCAAGAGTCACCCTGCTAAGTAAAGGGTAGTAGCAATGGGATCTCCTGTTTTTTGGAAAACTGGCCTGTTTCAAATTTCAGTTTGATTAAGTGGCACTAAGCATAAGTGACTCCATTCTGGCTTGGTCCATTCTGGTCTCCTGGGGCTGAGTGCAGGAGGCTAGTTTAAACCAATGGCCTCCTATAAACTTTAACAACAATTATGTTTCAACTTATACATCTTTTTTAGTGTCTACTGACAAATGACTAACAGAGTGTTACTTTCCTATCTATGTTTTTAAGGTGACTATACCGAACTCTGCAATATTGAAGTGCTTTCTAGATATGCTTGAGAGAGATCTAATAGATAAAGTGTAATAGGAGAGTAGATGAATGGAGTCATGTTCTAAAAAAAGATCAGAAAAATGTAGGTTAAATAACCTTGGTTCAGAGACAAGGGAATGCAGTGAAGGAGATCATGATTCCGATTGAGGGCAACTATCAGTGGATTATGGGTAGAAAGAGAATGCCTGTTTTACTGAGCTTTTAATTTTTAATCAGCTTTATTGATGTATAGTTTACTCGATACTTTGTCATAGTGACTTCCACTTCCAAGGACAGTGTTTCTTTTACATCCTCCCCTCCACTGCAAAGGGAAGCAGCCTAAAATCATTTCTTAACAAAGAGTGGGTCACTGCTTTTGGACTGGTGGTTTAAAGTGTAGTCACTGGAATAATGACATAAGCATCAGCTGGAGGCCTCTGAGAAATGCAAATATCCAAACCCCACTCATAGACCTCCTAATTGAAAACTGTGGGGGTGGGGGCCAGCAATCGGTCTTTTAACAACCCCTCCAGGTGATTCTGATGCATTATCAATTTTAACAACTCCTGCACTGGCAGCTGGCCAAGGCTTAGCCAATCTGGAGATGGGCCATAGGAGGGTATATTGCCCAACTTGTCCTGCAGATGCATCATTACTTAGCAAAGCTATTCTCAGCTTCCCAATTTGGGTTAAGAAAACTAGAAGAAATCAACCAGCCATTGGCAGAAAGACAAAGACATTTAGATTGAAGTAGAAAACAAAGGTACAGTGGAGTCATGCCAATAACAGGCCCCTAAAATTCCTGTTGATGAAAGAGTGAGATTGTGTTTCTTCCACATTACTACTTCCATATTCTTATGTCAAGCTTCCATTTCATGGGGTATCTCACAACCAAAATAGTTAAAGCCTCTTGTTCTCTGCAATTTAGAATCTACTTAGAAACAAGTGTTAGTAATTGTTTGAGCCAAGAAGATGGAGAAGGAGCAAAGAAGCCGTGTTCATCTGTATACTGAGAAAATAATTATACAGTATCCAGAGGGCTCAGATGAACAAAAGCACTCATTTTGTTTTTTGCACAAGTGACAAAACATTACAAATCTTAATAATTATGTAGACTAATAATAAATAATATGTATTATGCACTCCCTGGGTTCAGGTTGCTCTTTTATGTGTGTGCACATGTGTTTGTATGTGTATACATAAATATACAGTTTATATGTAAAATATCTCAATTCACTTAAGTCACATAATAATCCATGCATGTTTGGATTAATGCTATATTTGTTTTATAGATTTATAGATAATAGCACTAAGGTAAAGGAAAATTAATTAACTGCCCTGAGTATACACACATAATCTGTTAGAGAGTAAGGATTTGGACCACAGCAGCCTGGCACCAGAGCCTGTACTATCAACTATAAAGCTACATTGCTTCTTGATGGAAGTTATTAAAATTAATCCTCTTGGTTTGGGATTCTATAAACTGCCTGTTTGTCTCTATGGCAACCATATTCAAAGCCTTCAGCTTCTAGACTCTCATGCGAAATCCCTACTAACCATAAGAACCACATGGCTCCTGTGTGTCCCACAAAACATACGCATATGATTAGATTTTATATATGACTCTTAACATCTTCATCAAATAAATGTTCAATATATCGTGAGCAGTGGTTTTAGTTCATACATGAATTGTTTACATTTGATTTCCTAGTTATCAGCCTGAACAAAAAAGGGAGGAAGGGAAGAAAGCGTGTACTGTCCTCCTCTTTCTAGGTCTTAAACGTATTCAAAAGTTTCATGGTTGGCCACAGGGTGAAACCTTAGAGGTCTTCCTAAAAAGTGTGGGGGAGGCCCTCAAATCCATAAAGGCAGTCAGCATGCTCCTGAATCAACTCTCAGAAAAGCACCTTCTAAACTATTAATGATTAACATTTATGTGTATTTTTTTTACATGCACAGCCTAGTTTTGGGGGAAAATACTTAGGTTAATTTTATGTTTTAATTCAAACCGCAAATGGCACAATGTTACGTAGCAACTCAGTAGTAGAGCAGGGACTAGGGGACAAGAATTGTTCCTTTTCTTTTCTTTTTCTATTGCAGTCTTTACTGATCACCTGACATGCCAGCGACTACAATTATACAGGGCACACAGAAAAAAAAAATGCACCCCCTGTCTATCATCACCCCATCATTTTCTGGGCTTTCTCTGGTGCGATTGTAGCATCATCACTCAGCTTGGTTGGGCCAGTGAGCAGGAGTTATATAGCTCAGAGCAGCAGCAATCACCAGGGCCTTAGGAGGGTAGATTTGCCTACTCACCCACAGCCATGCAGCAAGGGCTGGATGGCTGCTAGCCCCAGAAAACCTTAGCAGACTGTGGGGCTCAACCCGGTTTTGAAAAGCGGTAAAGAATGCACCCATTGGGCCGGGCCCGGTGGCTGACGGCCGGTAATCCCAGCACTTTGGGAGGCAGAGGTCAAGAGATGGAGACTATCCTGGCTAACACGGCGAAACCCCGTCTCTGCTAAAAATACAAACTTAGCCGGGCGTCGTGGCGGGCGCCTGTAGTCCCAGCTACTCGGGAGGCTGAGGCAGCAGAATGGTGTGAACCCGGGAGGCAGAGCTTGCAGAGATCGCGCCACTGCACTCCAGCCTGGGGCACAGAGCGAGACTCCGTCTCAGAAGAAAAAAAAAATGCATCCATCAGGAGCGTCTTCTTTACCAATCCCTAGCCTCCACCCTTGGTTGCCCTGGAATTTTCTTCCATCAATCCCTCTGCTTAGTACGAGTTAAAAGGCTGAATGTATTTCAGCTATAATCAGAGGCACTAGGAAAACTGTGTGTGTGTGTCCATGAACACTCACAGGTGCGTGTATGTGGGTTGGCAAATGACCTGAGGGAATATCAGGGAGGGAAGTAAAGTAATTTAAAGTACAGATGAAAGGAACTGAGGATGAGTGCACGGTTCCTGGCTCAAGATCCGCTTTTCAGAAGTTTTGCAGAGTATTTAAAAGCCCTTCCTGACATTTCAGGTCACCCACATTTTCCTAATGGTCTGAGCTAGTGGAAATGGAATGTGCTTTTTTGATAGGCTGCTCAATCTAAATCTCTAAGTATCTTCTGATTTGTCTGGTAAGCAAAATGTAGGACCACTTCAGAAATCTTAACTGGCATTTAACGAATGACTTTCGGCCTAAATGTTAGTCGTGTGTAATTACAACTTTTCAAGTAAAAATATGGTATTCTGGTAAAGAAATGTAACGTCTCAAAGAGCAATAGTTTCCAAATAAAAAGCTGCAGAGAACTTAAAACTATGATCATGAGATCACTGCTTTTTATAATTTATACGATACAATCATTAGATTCATTTCCTTTATAAGTTACTTCAGACATAATACTAGAAATTATATAGACTTGCTAATGGATTCCATTTTTGGAAAATGCTATCATATATTAATACATATCTCTACTTCCTTATTATTAAAACATGATCCCCATTTATTTCCATTTAGAATAATCATATAAATCAAATAAAAGCATGACACTAGGCACTGTAGTAGTAGGGTTGCATAAAAAGAAAAATGATTAAAACCACAAATCTACTGAATAATAATACTTAAGTAGAATAGTGTTATTTTATAATTTTATTAAATGAATTTAAATAAAAACAATGGTTTGTGCAGAAAGCTAAATGCTAGATTTAAAACCATAATATCAACTGGGAAAATGCCACTAGGTGGAGCCCATGGTTTCTAAGATTTTTGATGGTCTCCTCAAGTAGTCCTGGGATAAGTATTTTCTAGCTATTCAGTCACAGTGTTGTTAACTGTTAGGGACAGACATTAGCTTGATATATAGGACGATCCTTTGGTTACGATTAGGAAATGGGGAAATTCGAGAATGAGGTAATCATTTTTCCTTCTGTATAAGTTTATAAAAGAATGCAAGTACAATCAGCCCATTTCTGGAAACTAACAGTAATTTAAACTGACTTTCTGAAAAAGAACAATCAATAATTTAATAATACTATGGCAAAGAATGCTAGCTCTTTGGCAGAACTGTTGAAATGCAGTTTTCTCTTATTAGTGGGTATTAAATATCCACTTTAAGAGAAGTTTAAAAGAAAATTAGAACAGAAATACATTTTAAGATATATTTGTAAGTCAAGCACATAGCAAATAAAAGAAACCCATTTTAAAAATTACTTAGATTGCATTCATCAGGCAGTCACAATCTGTTAAGTATGTTCTGGAGAAAAAACGTGATTATAGGACAATTGTACTCTAGTAGCCATTCTAAGGGGGCAAAGAAATAGCTTTGCTTACAGATGATACACAATTCAGCCTATTAAAAATAATATTAAATTACTGATTTCACAGTCATTCCTCTTCATTAAATTTAGTTTTTTTAAATGTAAAGCTTTTAGGTATCACTAACATTAATAAACTACTTATTTAAGTCATATAATTTGATAAATCTCACACACATAAGCATAACTGCAACAAAATTTGTGCTCCCTTAAAACTTTTCTTGTGCTCCTTTGTAATACCTCCCCTCCCCATTATTGTCTGCTTTCTCTCTCCCTGAAGTGACCGCTAATCTGTTTTCTGTCACTATAAGTTGGTTCATATTTTCTATCTGGATTCATACAATATGAACACTGTTTTTGGTGCGGGTGCGTCTAGCGCTTCTCCCTTTGAATAATCATTTTGAGATTCATCTACATTGTTCTATGTATGAGTTCATTCCTTTTGATTGCTGAGTGATATTCCAAGGTTTGGATATGCCATAGTTTATCTATTTTTCTACTGATGGGAATTTATGGTTTTTTTTCCAGCTTGGGATTATTACAAATAAAGCCTCTATGAACATTTGTGTACTAATCTCTGTACAGATGTGTATTTCCTTTTATCTTGAGTATAAACTAAGAGGATAAGGGCTGGTAAAGGGGAATTGTCATATGACAAGTGTCTGTTTAACTCCTTAGGAAACTGGCATGCTGTTTTCAAAACTGATTATACCACTTCTTCCTTTGTATGTCATAAAGTACATATCTCTGTTTTATGGATTAATGAAAGTAATGAATATCATTGAGTTGCTTAAATTAGGAAAAAACAAAACAAAAGAAACTTTGACTTTCTTCTACTTAAGAATACACTATCTTGTACCACAGTGTCAAATTTGTCTCCTATGTGCTATAGAGGAACAGAGATAAAACCACAGTCACTACCTTTAAACTACTTGCATACATTAAATAACTTAAAACATCATTGGGTAAGTTAATAAGAAAAACAAAGAAACAAATAAGATTTTTAGTTCATCAACATACAAACAGGATGAAACAACTTAGAATTGTAAGCCTTATAATTTTGTTGCTCTAGGTTATGATAGATGCACAGCTCAAAATTTAGAATACTATCTGCTTCAACGTTCTACCCTAAATTCAGGCCATGTGTTCTTATTTTACATTAAAAAATGCAGTCACTATTTCCAGCAGAACAATTTCTCATAAAACTTCTCAAGCATATTACTTTTCCAGTAATAAGAGTGCTTGCTATACTTTTAGTATGTTTTGGTCTTTATTCAAATAAATTAAGCTGGCCATAGTTTAAGTTGTACTATATTATCTTTTTGGAAAACATAGCCCATGTTTTTAATTTAATGAAATTACACCACAGGAAAAAGGTGTCAGTTAAACGTTTTGAAAATATTTCCTTACCAGATGTATGATTTCATATAAACCGCCTAATGTCTATTTCTGTATTTGTAAATTAGGACTAACACTTCTGTATACCTTTTTTTGAGAATAAGAAAATTAAAACTTATGAAGTACTTAGAAAAGTACTTAAGTACTCAATAAATATTAACTTTTATTATTTTACTATTTCTAAAGCCTTCCAAATATAGAAGATAGTGGTAGATAAGTCTGTATTAGGAAGAACAAAAATACGTAGACAGAAATTTGTTCAGAAACCTTGTCTTGTTTTCATATCTGTGGATTCCTGTGAAGACCATCCCTCTGCTCCCCTTAAAATAGTAAAATTTTTGTACATCCTTAGGTTCCCAATGACTATAACTGTTTCTTAGATTGTCAAATAACTTTTGCGATTTATTTGATAGTTTCTGAAATCCAAATGTGCTTCCTGACCTATTGTAATAAGTTTGTTTAGTACTACGCTTTGCAAATCCCCTGAAAAATGAACGCTATGTATGTTCAATGAAATATATTTAACTCTATGTAGTTTAGGATTTACTTAAATGACCAATTAGGCTTTATTTCATTAGACACAATTTTTTTCAATGACAGTGAAACCATGCATAATAATTCCTTTCCGTTTCAAACCTATTAGATTAATAGACAAAACATTTATTTAAATAATAACACTGTACTTATACAAATAAATAAAATGCTCAAAGCAAATAAAAAGTAGTTGTGGCCCAGGAACAAATGGAAAGCCCCTGTTGGTAGCTGAGACCCAATACATATGGTCACCCAAAGCTAATTTCGAATGCAAGCATGTGTCTGGTACTGCAGACTCAACAAGGAGCTGTGGGTGGAACTCCCACCTCACCTAGTCTGGGGGCAGAGCTGGACTTCAGCCAGACCTGAAGTCTGTGGTCCATCAATACTGCAAGTCTTACTATTTTAAAAATATAAAATAACCTAATATTACCACTTCAATTTTGCCACTGCAATTGAATTCCATTTTAAGATGATGTCAGAGCACAAGACGAACATCCAAATGAAGACTATTCCATATTAATGTGAGAAAGGCATTCTAGTGTATAGTGAGTAACACAGACTGTAGAGTCAGATTGTCAAGGATTGAATTCCAGAACTGCCCACTTCAGCATGTGACTTCTGGCCTCAGTTTCCTCCTTTGTAAAATATGAATTACAACAGTGCCCACAATGTAGATTTGTGTGAGGATAAAATGAGTGGGTACTTTGAACTCAACCTGTTGCAAATACTGTGGAAGGTTTGTTATTATTAGTAAAAAAAAAAAAAAAGTGCTCACCCATTATATGTGAAGCGTCTTCTACAGGTTAAGCTTTTGGGAAATTGATGATGACAAGCAATACCTATTTGGCTACTTGCATATTTAATTTTAAATATTCTCCCTCTATTTTTCTCCCTAGACTTCCATTCTTATTTTTGAATACTTAGGTGTGATAATGACCCTGAATTGAAGTCTCAACAGAAGTATCATCTTTCAATGTTAGGGGAGAAAGTTTATGCATAACTGTTACTCCTTTGGAAAACATATTTCTCCAGGGTGGAATTCATTAGCTCTATCAAATTATGAGGAATTAAGAGTCCAAGTCTGTAAGTGGGCTTTGTTCTTTCTAAAACTTGTTTTGCTTGTATTCTTTTGTAGGTGGAATCATTATTCACCTAGTTCTTCATGCTGAAGATCCAGATGTTTTCCTTACGGCTTCCTTCTTCCTCACCACCCCTCCCCTGCATACGATTACCCCATTTTACTTCTTTGAACCCTCTTTTTAATAATATCGCTATCCTTGTAGACTTCCTTGTCTTTGCTTAGATAGCCAATGCTCCCAGCCACCTCACTGGGCTCTCTGCCAGCTGCCCTGACCTTGCAGCCATCTGCCTTCCAGCTGCTAGAAGAGGTCTCCAAAACAAAAGCCTGACAGTGGCTCTGCATTGCCGCTATAGGATAAAGTTTCATATCTACTGTAGCATCCGGCCTCCTTTTCCAACTTCACATGTGCTGCTCTTACATCCACAGGAAATGAAAGTTACCCACACTCTGGCTTTTCTTGTGCATGTGCCTTTTCTGCAACCTGGAAGGCCCTTGCCTTTCCCTCACATCCCAGCATAGTCACCCAAACACCACAATGACGAGCTACTTACTAGGATCTTTAAGGTTAATTTCAGGCAGTGATTCCTATAAAAAAGCCTCCCCTATGCTCTGAGGCAATATTAGGTGCTATTCCTCTAGGCCTTTAGAGTATGCAGGCATGTGTATTTTGCTTTCATGAATAATTTTTTTCTGGTGAAATCGCTTCCAGACAAAACTATTCTTAATCATTTTTCTAATATTAGGCTGAATTATTAGAATATATATGCTAGACTTGAATCAAGCTTTGATGTTTA
Organism: Nomascus leucogenys; assembly: GCF_006542625.1. Lineage (NCBI taxonomy): Eukaryota > Metazoa > Chordata > Mammalia > Primates > Hylobatidae > Nomascus > Nomascus leucogenys. The sequence continues at coordinate 31,797,744 of NC_044387.1, read as the reverse complement.
ATTATAAAACACAATGCATAATTAGTATATCAATAAAGGCCTTTAATAGACATAGATGAGAGCTCAAAATATATAAAGAATTTATGTTAACACTATTTCTATATTTTAAATGAAAAAATAGTGTTAATAGTAGCATGATGAACAGTGTGTGTGTTGTGGGGAGTGGAGAGTGTGTGTTGTGGGGAGTGGAGAATAACGAAAAGGTCCAATCATTCATAAGTGCTGAAACAGTTTGTGGCTGTGTTCCTTTTTCCACCAGTATTTACCCCATCAGGAGATGCAGAGAGTATTAGGCAGAACTCCCTGGTTGAGTAACCATTTAGGTACATCATTTTACAAACTAATGAAAATCAGTCTTCTCCCTCTCTTCTCCCTATAGGCCTTTTCCTTGTGTTATTAACTGTAAAGTAGGATGGTGTAACTTCAAGCTAAGGAGAAGGGAAAGGGATTTATAAAGGTTTATAAAGGACAACAGAAAAATTTGATTCCGTGTGTCACAGGGCAAGGCAATATACAATGCCTATAATTAAGCATGTTTTGTCATTTCGTATTAACTTGAAGAAAGAAGTTCTAGAATTGCTTCCTACTTGCTTCACTCCTCTTTTTTTTTTTTTTTTTTTTTTTTGACTATGTCTCACCCTGTCGCCCAGGCTGGAGTGCTTTGGCGCGATCTGGGCTCACTGCAAGCTCCGCCTCCTGGGTTCACGCCATTATCCGGCCTCAGCCTCCCGAGTAGCCGGGACTACGGGCGCTTCATTCTTCTTTCTGCAAGACAGCGTTAACTTACCATGTTACTGACAGGTGACAGCATGGTGGCAGTCCTCACAGCCCTAGCTCGCTCTCGGCGCCTCCTTTGTCTGGGCCCCCACTTTGGCGGCACTTGAGGAGCCCTTCAGCCCGCCGCAGCCCTTTCTGGGCTGGCCAAGGCCAGAGCCGGCTCCTTCAGCTTGCGGGTAGGTGTGGAGGGAGAGGCACAGGCGGGAACCGCGGCTGCGCGGTTCCGGCCAGCGCGAGTTCCGGGTGGGCGTGGACTCACGGACCCCTCACTCGGAGCGGCCAGCCGGCCCCATGGGCGCCGGGCAGTGAGGGGCTTAGCACCTGGGCCAGCAGCTGCTGTGCTCAATTTCTCGCCGGGCCTTAGCTGCCTTCCCGCAGGGCAGGGCTCCGGACGTGCAGCCCGCCATGCCTGAGCCTCCCCACCCCCTCCATGGGCTCCTGTGCAGGCGGAGCCTCCCCGACCAGCGCCGCCCCCTGCTCCGCAGCGCCCAGTCCCATCCACCACCCAAGGGCTGAGGAGTGCGGGCACACAGCACAGGACTGGCAGGCAGCTCCACCTGCAGCCCCGGTGTGGGATCCACTGGGTGAAGCCAGCTGGGCTTCTGAGCCTGGTGGGGACTTGGAGAAGCTTTATGTCTAGTTAAGGGATTGTAAATACACCAATCAGCACTCTGTATCTAGCTCAAGATTTGTAAACACACCAATCAGCACCCTGTGTCTAGTTCAGGGTTTGTGAATGCACCAATCCGCACTCTGTATCTAGCTACTCTGGTGGGGACTTGGAGAACCTTTGTATCTAGCCCAGGGATTGTAAATACACCAATGGGCACTCTGTATCTAGCTCAAGGTTTGTAAACACACCAATCAGCACCCTGTGTCTAGCTCAGGGTTTGTGAGTGCACCAATGGACACTCTGTATCTAGCTACTCTGGTGGGGACTTGGAGAACCTTTGTGTGGACACTCTGTATCTAGCTAATCTGGTGGGGACATGGAGAACGTTTATGTCTAGCTCAGGGATTGTAAATGTACCAATCAGCGCCCTGTCAAAACAGATCACTCGGCTCTACCAATCAGCAGGATGTGGGTGGGGCCAGATAAGAGAATAAAAGCAGGCTGCCTGAGCCAGCAGTGGCAACCTGCTCAGGGCCCCTTCCACACTGTGGAAGCTTTGTTCTTTTGCTTTTTGCAATAAATCTTGCTGCTGCTCCCTCTTTGGGTCCACACTGCCTTTATGAGCTGTAACACTCACCGTGAAGGTCTGCAGCTTCACTCCTGAAGCCAACGAGACCACAAACCCACCGGGAGGAATGAACAACTCCAGACGTGCCGCCTTAAGAGCTGTAACACTCACCACGAAGGTCCGCAGCTTCACTCCTGAGCCAGCGAGACCACGAACCCATCAGAAGGAAGAAACTCCGAACACATCCGAACATCAGAAGGAACAAACTCCAGACACGCCGCCTTTAAGAACTGTAACACTCACCGCGAGGGTCTGCAGCTTCATTCTTGAAGTCAGTGAGACCAAGAACCCACCAATTCTGGACACATTACTTTCTATTTTTATTATTTGTCTATGACTCTTGTTGTTTTCTTGCTGCTTGGCACATAGTAGGTACTCCTTTCAATTGTTAAGTAAGTGAGTAGACAAATTAAATAAATGCATGAGTGATTTAGTAACTCAATTGATCTCTGAAGGTATGTCTTTGTGAAGAAGAAATTAAACAGCCAAATGCTATACTAGCATTCATTTCAGACAACAAACTAAATGAAGAAGTGAAAAAAATATATTCAAAATTATCCCAATGTAGTTTTACTCCAAACTCTAAGTTTGCCCACACTTCCTTCTTTTGGTTTCTTTAACCCAAACAACAAATCATTATTCTTAGAGTTGGGGTAAAATGAGAAAGCAAATACTTAGATGTTAAATTCTGCCATCAATTACTTCAATTTTTTTTTTTTTGAGATGGAGTCTTGCTGTGTTGCCCAGGCTGCAGTGCAGTGGCGCAATCTTGGCGCTCACTGCAAGCTCCGCCTCCCGGGTTCACACCATTCTCCTGCCTCAGCCTCCCGAGTAGCTGGGACTTCAGGCACCCGCCACCACGCCCAGCTAATTTTTTGTATTTTTAGTAGAGACGGGGTTTCACCATGTTAGCCAGGATAAGTCTCAATCTCCTAACCTTGTGATCCACCCGCCTCGGCCTCCCAAAGTGTTGGGATTACAGGTGTGAGCCACCGCACCCAGCCAAAATTCCAGAGCTTTTAAATTTATATCAAATTATAATCACACCATCAAAATTTTCATGTTCAATTCAAACTATCAATGGCTTATATCAATGTAAGATAGATTATAACTTCAATTGACTTTGGCTCAAGTTTTAAAACAATGGAATGTTGCTCATTATGTGATAATGTTTGTTTCTATGTAACTGAAGCAATTATTAGCTTTTGGGAATTTATGAGATCTTTGCTTGCATACATTGAACAATATGCATTTTTCTTGTCAAATGTTTGGTGTTTTTTTTTTTGTCTTCTACATAATCAATTCACTAACCTGGTTGAAATATATAGTGATGTATATATTCAATAAACAGTTGAAGTGCTGTGGATGACATTGTATATTTTGAATTCCTCTTCATAAGATGTTAACAAAAGTTATGCATGTTCATGAAAACTTCCAACATTTTTCTTTGTTTTTTTAATAAGAAAATAAATTATGTTACTAGTTGCACTGAGAAATTTATTTATATTCTACTTCTTTGAAGGATTAGAAGGTTTATTTGAGTCAATGCATTAATACATGTGTATTTCTCTTCTCAGTAAACATATTATGAAGGACTAGAAATTCATAAATTTATACATAATTTTGAAAAAATATTACTAATGTTTTAAGTAGTTCAAATAAATGACTAAGGACAAAAAATGCTTCCACTTTTTTACGTAAGTAATTCACCTGAAGGACACATAATTTGCTTGAAAATGTACCATCATATCCTAGACTAAGGCTGCAGTTGTATTAAATGCTCATTCTAGTCCCATCAAATCCTGATATTCTAAGAATTTGTGAGCATTATATCTGGAAAATCTCAATAAACTATATTCAAGCAGGACAGGCATATATGGGATTTTCACTCATTTCACCATATTTCTAATTAAATAATTTCTCCATGTTGAAATACTTATTTATCTGTTTGAAATTTGTCTCTCTGGACCTTCTAGAGCTCGGGTGTTTTTTTCCACATTCAGATTCCATCTATCTCTGTACTCTGCTGTCACTATGTGTTCATTTGCCGGCTTCTTGCAAAAGGCTGTATACCTCTATTCCTTACCACTATCACCACCAATTACTCTATCTTCAGCCACATCGAACCAGTTTACATTCTTCGATCATGGCAATTTTACCCCAGGCTTCTGTCCAAATTTTTCCCTCTTCCCCTCTCTTATTTTTTCTGGACAACTTCTACTAACTCTTCAATTTTCAGCTTAGACACCAAATAATACATAGACTTACTTTGCAACTCATTTGTAATAAAACTCTAAATAGAGACTCAATCATTCTCCACTCTTAGTTGTTTTTATTTTTATTTACTCAATCATTCATTTTTTATATTATAAATATAATTGTGTACCTGCCATGTAACAAGCAGTCTGGCAATGGGGTTCGTGGCTTGTGCATTCTGAAAATAATTAATAGAGATACATACAAAATGTTAGAATAATTCTAAATAACTAGAAAGTAGCTGTACTTGGGAAGTGCAAGGACAATTCTCCAGTTACTTCATGAGGCAAAAATTTTTCTCTTCTTCAGTCACTGAATCCCCAGTGCACAGAATAATTCTCAACATCTCATAGCTTACTAAATCTCTTAAATAATGGGATAGTCATTCAGGAGTAAAAAGAGGAAGTCAGATGATTTCCAAATTAACACATAAACTACTTTATAGGTATTCATTAAAAAAAAGTTAAAAATAATTTAATTTAATTGTATAGATGTTTGAGGCAAAGGTGTGTTATCAGTTTAAGACACCTAGATAGTGCTCTACTTCATGACAGAACCAACTTCCCCTTTTTATAACATAGATTATGGGTCTATATTATAAAAATAAGGGTTATACCTGATAATATTGCTGTTATTTTCTATCTTGAACTTCAAATCTCTGTGAAAAGAAAAACATTTCTAATACTCTATCCATCAACACAATCCCATGTTAACTATTACCATAAAATAATTATCAGGTTAATTTGAATAGTGTTTAAGAGTGAATTATAAGCTGTGAGTCTTTTTTTTTTTTTTTTTTTTTTTTTTTTGAGACGGAGTCTCGCTCTGTCGCCCAGGCTGGAGTGCAGTGGCACCATCTCGGCTCACTGCAAGCTCCGCCTCCCGGGTTCCGGGTTCACGCCATTCTCCTGCCTCAGCCTCTCCGAGTAGCTGGGACTACAGGCGCCCGCCACCACGCCCGGCTAATTTTTTGTATTTTTAGTAGAGACGGGGTTTCACCGTGGTCTCGATCCCCTGACCTCGTGATCCGCCCGCCTCGGCCTCCCAAAGTGCTAGGATTACAAGCGTGAGCCACCGCGCCCGGCCAGCTGTGAGTCTTGAATTGCATAATCTAGAAGATTGTTTTATAAGAAGAAAACTAGAGAAAAGAGCATCCAAAGCTACCAAATGCACATGTATGCTCACATATATACACACAAATACATACAGATGTATGTATCAGTATGTAAAAATTAATAGTCAATAGTCAAAACAATTGTTATTTTAATTGTTCAAATTCATACCTCTAGAGCGAGGCACACAGTCTAAGTAACCTTTCCATGGTTACATAATTAGTGAGTGGCAGAGATATTTGACTTGCTAACTCCTAGTTCTATATTACTTTTACTGTATTCTGCCAGCCCAAGGTCCCCAGAGAATTTGCTGCATACATCTACTGTGTGCAATCAAGGTGGATAGCACTCACTGATATTTGTAGGCCGAGGTCTGGCGAATTTTCCTACATCTCTGTATTGGGATCTGGCATTTCTACCGCTCAGAAGCCTTCTAAGCTTCAGGTTAAGCTTTGAAAGTCCAGTAATTAGGGTTCTTGGTCAGTAAGCAATCAGTAGAGTAGAAGTATAGAGGTTGGCAAAAATTAAGAGACTTTTATATTTCCGTGCTTTTTTCTCTACTCCCTGACCCAACCTGCCTCACTGTTAAAAAGTTTTAAAGACTGTTTAAGTATTCATTAAATCTTGCTGGGAAATTTCTAGCAAGAATTATAGCATGGACCACCCCTTGTCTCCAAACACAAGTTTAGAGCCGGGAGATGGAACATTTTCCGGCTGAAACAATTCATTGCTTTTTGTCCTGAGTGTAAACTTGGCTCAGGAAAAAAAGGTGGGAGGTTTCTTTTCCCACATGCTTGAGACTTCATATTCCCAGAAGTGAGGAGAGAAAAGAGTAATGTATCAGGGAGATAGTGTAAAACACATTACTGTATTAAACATGAGCTGGAGTTCAGGGATATATTTTGTGGGTTTTGTTTCACCATCTTGAAACGAACAAGCATAGTTCTATTCTAACAATGCACATATGTTTGTACTTGGTATATTGAAATGATTATTAAGAACATTTGGTTGAAGGGACTGAGGGCTTCACAAAGACAGTGAGAAGTTCAAGTGAACATCAGATAATTATATTACGAACTTTGTTGAATGAGTCTTATTTATGTGAGTTTCGCAAGATAGTTAAAAGTACAAAAAGCTTTCCCAAGTGCATTTTCTCAAGGTTTCTTGAGATCAAATTCCAACAGAATGTCCTTTGTTTATGTCCATTTCCAAGCCAATTGCCAGGTGTTTCAACATCCTTAAGGAAGTATAATTCACGTGGGGATGTGTGTGAACTCTTCTTTAGCTATTTTATATTTAAGATGTACATGGTTTTATTTGTTATTTCCCTCATTGTTTTTATTAAGATTCTAATAACGTATTTGGGAAAATGAATATGTCTGTTTCTCTTTCCACAAGCAAATCCAGTTTGTGGGTAATTTTTGAATCATTCTGTCTCATTATTCAATAAATTATACTGTATTTTAACATGAGGCAGAACATTGGAGGAATGTTTCTTTTACACAGAAAATAATATAACAGAAGAAAGAGAATCTCATGGCTCTAATGCTTGGACTTTTAATTTCTCATTAGCTTATCAGATGGTAACTACTTTCTGTTTAACATGTTAGGCCTATCAGCAGACAACATGATAATCTTTAAATATTATTAAAGTATTTTCAATACTAAGCAGAATGTACCAATTATAGGCATGAAGTGATTTCTGAAAACAGATGTAAGGATGAAAATTGAGCTTTTTAATGGGTGGTAGATTATCTTATTTCAAGTGTTGAGAAGTTTCCACAATTAAAGAGAAAAGTGTTTATAATAGAAGATAGAAATATTGTCTGAGTGGAGTAAATATTCTTGAGTTTCAAGTTATAATCCCTTTTCTCGCTTTTGAAATTACTGGTGAAAGAACTTAGCGTGAAATTTAACTTATACTAGTGCAATTAATATTTCTAACTCATTACTGTGGCCTTTCAAATTATTATTTCACTGACCACAACCATTATGAACCTCTCCATTTTATTAACTTCACGTTATTGAAGTCTCCTATCTTCTCTCCATCATCGTGAATGTTTTCAATGACATCATTGTCTTTCCTGCACATTGAAGCCTTTTTTCACTCTCAATTCACCACCACCCTCTCCTCCCGACCTCATCTTAGATGACTTTAGTGTCATTATTCATAAGATATTTACAATTATAACTAAAAATATATTTTATAATAACTATCTCCATTCCCCTAATTGTATCCTAACTTAGTTATTACACTGGGAAAAAGAAAATTGGAAATATTACTATCTGATAACAGCAGGGGTATCCTGTAGCAACTGGTACTTGAGGTAGGGAAATAGAAAAGTAAGGGCCTGATTTATAATGTTTGCTGATTATCATGTGGCAAATACTTGCACTGGGGCTAATTTCAAATTACCACCATAATGTCACTGACTACAGAGGTGGGACGACAGGTCCACAATCAGCGCTCTTTAGCTGGTACAGGCTGGCTTCAGCATACCACTGGATCATAGATTCATATTTCTACATTTCTCTTGGCATTTTGTTTTGTTTTCCCAACCCCAAGTTCCTTAAATATCTCTCAGTTGATCTCCTAACTTTCTTTTCTTCTGTATTAAGTCTTATGGGAGATTAATTCAAACACAATTCCCAAAAGAACCAAATTCTCCAGCTCCTATCTTTGTACTACACATACCCTTCAAAGCTGATCGGATCTAGGATCTCTCTTCCCTTGCACCACCAATTCTCCCATTCCTTTGCCCTGACAGTAATGGACTCTGGAGAAAATCATTCATCTGCATATTAAGATTGTATCTTAGTGCACACCGTCTACATTTTGGTGAGTCTTTAGTACTTTTTACCATTCCTTTTGGTTATGCCAATCAGTTCCTTCTATTATTCCCCATAAGAGCTCTCTCAGCCCTTCATCAGTCTCTGTAGGTCTCTCACCTTTCAGTGAAATTCTTTCTTGAAAAACAGAGAGTCCATGAATGATGTTCTTCCTCCCAATTTTACATTTGTTCCTCCTTCTCAGCCCTTCCTACTTTCTACCTGCCTTAGAAAGCAATAAATAAATCTTCCTTTTCAAAACTAAATCCTTATTTTTGCTTTTTTGAGAGAATCTCACCTTATGTTCTTTATGTGCCTCAATCCATCAGTACTCCACTTTCCCCAGAATATTTTTCAATCCCCCTCTTTCTGCTCTTATCCTCCCCTTGGCCTAAAACCTGATGGAACTATTCCTTGCCTTGAAACTGAAACAAACAAAATTCCTTTCTCAACATGTTTCACATAAAACCACCAAATGTTACTTCTGTCTCTTATGTTGACCTATAAAAATTTTTTGTGCCTTGGATTTGTTTTTCTCTTTATCTCTCATTCTTTTCTTTCCTCATGGGAATATAACATCTATGGATTTGTAAGACAATAAAGTTCAGAAAGCCTGCCACTATATCTTTCTTGTTCGTAGTACTTTGCAGTATGCATAGGCAGTAAATATTCATTGGATAAATATATGCCATCACGCCATCACCTTTCCTGAAACTGCTCACTTAGGTTATCAATGACTTTTTGTCAAAATTGTCAAAATCTGTATAGCTTTCTGCAGCATGAAAACCTTCTGGAAACTTTTCCTTCTCAAAACCCTTTTCTTTCTTGATTTCCTTATCCATACTCCATTTGTGGTTTCCCCCTGTCTTTCTGAGCACCCTGTCCTTTTTATTGGCAAGTTTTCTTCTACCTACTCCGTATTATTTTGATGAGCGTCAGTGTTTTTTCCTTTCTTGGTTTTCATCTCTTCTCTATGGGTTTTTTTCTAGACATATTAGCTTGTCTATACCTCAATGACAAAATCTATATTTTCAAAGTTACATTAATTAAGAGAGTGTGACATTGATGTAGGATAGGCAAATAGATCAATGGAAGAGAATAGAAAGTACATAAATAAATTCACCTATATAAGGTCAATTGATTTTTGACAAAGGCGCCAGTGCAATTTAGTGGGCAATCTTTCTAAGAAATGATGCTAGACCAACTGGATATATATGTGAAAAAAGCATTAGCCCTGGCCCTTACCTAACAATATAAAACTATTAACTTGAGATATATTATAAACAAATGAAAAAGCTAAAACTATCATGTTAAAGCATAGGAGAATACCTTTGTGACCTAGGGGAAGGCAAATGTTTTCTTACGCAAAATTTTAAAATCACTAAACATGAAAGAAAAGAATTAACTTGGTTTTATAATAGTTTTAAAAATCTGCTCATTGGAATATATTATTAGAAAAACAAAAAGTCCTGTAGACTATGAGGAAATAGTCTCTCTCTGTATGTATTCAACAAAAGATTCCTACAAATAAATAATAATTTTAAAACAATAAAAGTGGCTAAAAGACTTAGATACCATTTCAAAAAAATAAGACATATAAATGGCCAATAAGCACTTAAAAATATGATCAACATAATTGGTTATTAGCTACATAAGTTGAAATTACAATGAGCTACTTCAACACACCCCACAAAATGACTAAAATTAAAAAGATTGACAGTAGAGACTATGCGTTACAGAGGGCACAAATTAACTGTGCTCTCATTAATTTTTTTCTGAATATTATATGATACAGTCATGTTGAAAACCATGTTGGCAACTACTTACAAAGCTGGAAATGCACTTACTTTATGATACAGCAATTCTGATACTAGGTATGTACTCAAAAGAAATGAAAATGTTTGTGTCCTCCCAAAATTTGTGTGAGAATATTCACTGCAGCTTTACATGTAATTGCAAAGATTATTCACTGCCACTTTACTTAGGATATCAAATAATTGGAAACAAACTAAATATCCATCAAGTGGAGAATGGATAAACATATTGTGGTATATTCATGCAACAGAAAATTACTCAGCAACACATTAATTTAAAGAATGAACTCCTAATACACAAATTAAATATCAAAAACTTCATGTTGAGTGAAAGGAGACAGATACAAGAAGTCTGTATGATTCCATTTATATGAAATTTAACAACAGACAAAGTTAATTTATGGAGATAGAAATTGGAATAGCTATTGCCCCTGAGAAGAGGGTGATTTTCTAGGAAAGATCAAATGGGAACCTTCAAAGTTAATGGCAATGTACTGAATCTCGATAGGAATATTGGTAAGACAGTTGTGGGTATTTATCGAAACTCTTGATCTCTACACTTAATAGTTATATATTTTACTCCATTTAATTATACCTCAATTAAAATTAATTAATGAAAATATCAAATTGTATGCCTCATCTCTTTATTGAAATCCAAACCTTTATTACTAGTTGGTTGTTGAATGTCTCTACCTGGACAGCTCTATTTCAAATGTAAGATATTAAATAATGGACTCAGTGTATTTTTTCCAGATGTCAACTCTTCTTCTCCTGCTGATTTCACTCCTATAGTTGATAGTTTCAACATAGCTTCAATTAGTCAAATCTCAGGACTTTGGACCCATCTTTGTTTTCTTCTTACCTATTCTATTTTGTTTGTCATGATGTCTTATGGGTTCGACCTCCAAACCATACCTTGTATCTTATCCTCTGCTTAGCTCTGCTGCCACTTCTAAACTCTTCCTTAGATTTTGATATAATCCTCCTGATTCAAGTATCATTTCTTTCTATCTTTCATGCAACTTAGGCAAAGGTGAGATCACATCAGTACCTGGCTGGAAGCCCCAGTGACATTTATTGTCTAGAGCAGAGTTTGAAACCTGCTGGCCCTCAAACTGGATTCAATCAATGAACAGATTTGATACTTTGCTGTTTTCAAAAGATTTGAATTTGTTGCTAACTCTTGACAAGTTGTTGAGCTCCCATAAATATCCAGATGTTTCAGTTTCTCTGAATAAAATCAGAAAGCCTGACTATATTGGACTTGAGTCCTCATGGAGCAACAATTGCCTTATGTTGTGTTAGGTGATCCCCCCTTTAGGTGGGGGCACACATGAGTCATTGGCTACTGTCCTTCTCAGCCTCCATTGCGTGTTCTCCTTCACTCAACTGTTATTATTTTTTACCTGGTATTCAGGCTTTAGTGAAACATCACAAAAAGAACCTTCGCAAACTAGCCCCACGTTTCTTGAAAGTTCCTTGAAGGTTTCTTTGATTGCTTTCTTTCCTTTCTGGAATTCTCATTTTTCTTCTTCACTCCATCTTCCTATTCTTCCTATATACCAATTTCTCTATTTAGTGAATTATAGTCTCTATTTAGCAAACTGGGAAAATTACTACTATATATATATATATTCCTGGAATAACTTATGTCCCAGCATCATTTTGGCTGGGACACATTCCTGTTTTTCCTGCTAGACTCTGAGCACCGAGAGAATTGTATCTTACTCATTCTCAGCTCTCGAGGAGCTGGTACCTGGTATGTGCACTGTGAATTAGCCTTCATAAGAATCCGCGGGAATGGGTACTATTTCCCCCATCGTAGTTGACGGAATTGCCGTTCATGTCATATATCTGGCCAGTAAAGAGTGGGTCTTTCCAACTTGAGTTTTTTGTTCCATGAAACCAAACTGCCTCTTTCAAATATTAACGAAAGGCATATGCATAATAACTTAATTCAAGAGAAGCCTAGGAACAAATTTAAATAATTATATTTTTAAGTAGATACACTTGTATATAATGAAAGGTATTTACGTTTATTTTACAAAATAAAAAAATAGATTTGATAAAATGTAGACCATTTCCTGTAAAGGAACAGCCTCATCTGTAGAAGTAATGGGTTCTCTGAGGCCAATTTAGTCACCTTCTTCCAAGATCTGATATTTGAACACTGTACATCCAAGAAAGTTGGTGGTGCAAAATGGTTCTATGTTGTGCTAGGTTTGTGCTAACTCCTACCAAAGTTGAGAGGTTTCACAATGACTCAATAGCCAATTAGGTATGTTCAAATTCACGGTTTGTTGGGAGGCTTTCACATACCGTCAATCATGCAATTAATATTCAATACACAGGCAGTAATTTAAAAGGGGATAACAAACCACAATGATGGCTTGGAAGACCAGCATGCTGACAGAGGGGTTTGGTGGGTCCAAAAGTCTTCCAGACACTAATTAGCTGGGAAGTCACTGCTTCTCTCTGGCCAGAGCCTCTGGTTGCTGACTCTAAGTTCTTATGAGCAGAGAGTCTAAATGCGTCTTGGACAAGTCAGATTCTTGCTGCTTGCCTGGCCCTCCGCGGATGTGCCTATTCTCATCATCTCAGCCACCTCTTGAATTCCCTTCCTATTGGTTCATTTCAGGTTTCTGGTGGTATTGGGCAATAACAGGTGTCATCACCTCAGTCCATTACACATGTTTATTTCTTTGAGGAGTGAACAACTTTACTCAATATACTTGACATGACTAAGTTCATTTTGAGACATTAGGATCTCAAACCATTATGCCATATCATCCTGACATAAAGGTTAAGGGAATAGCTTTTCTTTTATCTTTTAAAAAGGGCACTGTGATGAAAAATGTCTTCCTTTTCTTGATTTCTCTTTTCTTCTTTCTTTTTACCTTCTTTCTTTCTCTCTCTTTACTTTCTTTCTATCTAAACCTCCCTCCCGTATTAGAAACTCCCCTACGTTATGAAACTGGGCTCCCCACCCCACAACTGAGTCTGCAAATCAGTATCTCTTGCAGCTAAGCTGGCAACCAATTGGACATACCCATCCTAGACTTCGAATCAAAGGCCAGTTAAACTAGGAAGCTGGACTAGGCAGAATTCATTCTGGCAAGGGCAGGGGCAGTGACAGTTGTTTTAGGGACAGCAGTCAATGTTTGTGGCTCATGGGAAAAGCTGCCCTGTCTGTGCCAGCAACAGTGTCCATGCTGAACTCACCAGATCAGTTCTCTGGCATGAGTTTGGTTGGGTTTCTGGTTTAATCGCCCCCAAGCCTGGTCTCTGCAACTTTTCAGAAATGTTGAGAGCTACCCAATACTTCTCTAATAAATTCCTTTTCTACTTGAATTAGTCAGGGTTGTTTTCTGTTGTGACTAAGCATCTGGATGAACAGAGCTCTGAAACATCAATTTTGGAATTTCCGTATCAATATCCCACATATAGAGTATGTGGGCATCCACATTGCACATATAGGGCTTCATATGCTCCTTTCAGGAAAGTTATTTACTGATAAATGATGAGTGGTCCTGCTTAATTCCTTTTTTTTTTTTTTTGACAAGGTCTTGTTGTGTTACATAGGCTGGAGTGCATTGGGGTGATGATAGCTCACTGCAGCCTAGAAATCCTCAGCTTAAGGGATCTGCCTTCCTCAGCCTCCCAGGGAGCTAGAACTACAGGCATGTGCCACCATGCCTAGCTATTTTTTTGTTTTTCTTTTTGTAAAGATAGGGTTTCACTAAGTTGCCTAGACTGGTCTCAAATTTGTGGCCTCAAGTGATCTTTCTCCCTCAGCCTCCCAAAGTACTTGAGATTACAGGCATGAGCCACTGAGCACAGACCTTACTTAATTCCTAAACATGCATTTAATTACATAAAACTAAGAGCACTGAGTTGTTAAGTAGAGATCTGAGAGTAGATTTCAGTTTATTCTGACAATAATACCAAATAATGCTGCAATTGCTCTAATCCACCACGCCTGGAAACAGGCATAGAATGGTTTTAATGAGCCTATTTAGTTCTGAATCCATTGCTTGTTTGGATAAGAAATGTGCAAGATTTTTAAATTTGAGAATAATATGTATTCAGGCTCAAAATGTAGTTCCCATAGAAACTTGATATGACTGTATAAAAAAACTTGATATTTCCTGATTTAAAAAACCAATATACAAACATCTGAAGAACCTTGTCAGCTAATCTGACATATTCCGTTTCTTATATTGTTTTGTTCTTCCTATTCCAAAAATGATTCTGTCTGTAGATGCTTGTAATTAAAGACTTGAAATAAAATGAAAGCTATCTCATGAAATGTTTGATAATGCTTAATGAAATTAAGATATTGATAAATTGTGGAAGAGCATATATGTGTATATATATTTGCATGTACATATGTGTGTATAGATACATGTGCATGGGGGAGATAGATAAATGATAGATAATAGCAATTAGAGTAAGGAGTATACAATTCAGAACTATACCATCCAATAAAAACCCAGTAGCCACATATGGCTATTAAGTTCATGCTGCAAATATGGTAAAGAACAGAATTTTAAAATTTATTTAATTTTAACAAGCTTAAATTTAAATGTAAAACACAAAGCAGGGTGAAATTTTTTTCTTTGTAGCACAACTTTATTGTTTCATTGACTGTTTTCTTTAGCCATGAATGGTCTAAAATATTATTGGTATATTTTAGTGCAGATATTAGGCATGTGTGTTGTTGATGCCATTACACATAGACACATCATTGGTGTACTTGGTGTCGGCAGTGTGGTTCAGTTTAAATTACATTTTCCATATAACATTGTAACATTACAATGTGTTTTTTTGTCAAGGAATAAAACAGTTCCTAAGCAGAACTGTGTAAACCTTCTGGATTTCCTTTCCACACTTCCACAGATATGGTCTATAAGAAAACAACAAGCCCAAAAGGATTTAGACACTTAGCCACTCCAGCCTACATGACGGAACAAGACACTGTCTCTTAAAAAAAAAATTAAGTAGGATCATTCATCATTTGTAAATAACTTTCCTGAAAGTGGCATAAGCCATATATGTGCAATGTAGAGGCCCAAACCCTCTACATGTGAAATTTTGATAAAGAAATTCAAGGTTGCCATTTTAGAGCTCTGTTCATCAGGATTCTTAGTCATGACAGGAAACAACCTTGGCTAATTCAAGTAGAAAAGGAATTTATTAGAAAAGGTTGAGTAGCTCTCAGGATTTCTGAAAAGTTGCAGAGACCAGAGACATAGCATAAGAGGTGCCACATGAGCTTCATATTCTCATCGGCCCTTTTGGTTGCCAAAGTCCCTGGGGGCAATGCAGAGTAAGCCCAGGTGGATGCTGAGCACTCCGTGGATCTGTCTCCCAACGGAGGAACCCTGAGATTAGGAAACTACTAATCTTATAAAGTGGGGCTGCTAGCAAACTTGCCCAACATTTGCCCTTGAGGGAAATATTAACTATTATCTTTGTCAGGAAACAGATCTTCCCCCTCACTCGGAGAGAGACATTTTACCTCCAGCTTCCAAGGCTGTTATGTGAACATCCTTGAAAAGATGGTCTGGGACAAAATCTGTTACAAGATATATAAAAAGGCCATAGAAAATAACCACCTAATATTATTATACATTAATATTTTATGAGGACTTTATGAAATATAGTGATATCCATGTAAATTGTAAGTGGTAGATAAATTTTAATGCTTTTAATATAGTAAATATGTTAAATTATTTTTATACTTTTAAAAATATGGACAACTATTTTTACTTAAAATGAAGACAAATAACTGATACAGAATCAAGTGAAAATGGTGGTGCTAATACTATGTCCAGAATACTAGAGGAAAAAAGATGCTGGAAGGAGGCATGCCACATATTTCATAACCATTGGCCACTGCAATTTGCTGTAGGAAAGCAAAACAAACAAACAAAACTATATTATAGTGGTGTAAAAAATTTAAAGACAATAAACTGGGAAATATTACATGTCAACAAGTAGACAGTAACTTTGATGTGAAGTTTTCTCTTGATATCAAAAAAGAAAAAATCTGCAAAATCAACCACATGAAATCAGAATTAATGTCTAACAAAAATATTAAACAATTTTTAACAGGAACTGAGAGTGTAACTTTGGCCAGATGAAAATGGCTTAGATTTTTGCAGACAAATGCAATACAACATTTTTTAGATAGAGAGATGGTAAACAAAATTGTAATTTCGGTTATAGAAATATTTTTATGAAATTATGAAGCATCTTTTAAAAAAGATGTTTCACAGTGAAAGACCTTATTTAAACCAAGAACCTATAGAAATTTTCTAACAATATCAATGGTGTTTTTATTCAAAGTTTAAAAATTTGCAAGAACGTGTGTTTAGCTTTAGATTAGTTGTGTGATAGCAGCAGTACTGCCCAGTTAACACTTTGGGCGCTTTTTGTGTCAAAACACTTCCAGTCGTATAAAGAAATTTCAATTCACCGTATAAAATATCAAATTCATAGTATAGATATTTTACACTTCCTACACTGCCAAATAATAATTTCAAGTGGATATGCAACAATTAATTTCTATCATGACAGATGGTGCTTCAGCTATGTTAGGTCAAAAATCTGGATTTATTAAAACTGGCCACAGTGGCTCACCCTGGCAATCCCATCACTTTGGGAGGCTGAGACAGGTAGATTGCTTGCCCCCAGGAGTTTGCAACCAGCCTAAGCAACATTGTGAAACTCCATTTCTATAAAAAATACAAAAACTAGCTGGGTGTGGTGGTACGTGCCTGTGGTCCCAGCTACTTGGGAGGTTGAGGTGAGAGGATAACTTGAGCCCGGGAGGCGAAGTCCTCCAACTTTCTTCATCTTCAACATTGCATTGGCTATTACTTTAGTTAGGATTCTCCAGAGAGACAGAACCAATAGGATATATAGAGAAATATATAAAAAGAGATTTTTTAGGGAGAATTGGCTTGCTTGATTATGGAGGCTGAGACATCCCACAATAGACTGCCTGAAAGCTTTAGAATCAGGATAGCTGGTATGGGGGCTCAGTCCAAGTCCAAACACCTCAAAACTAGGGAATAGAATAGTGTAATTCTCAGTCTGAGGCCATAGATCTGAGATCCTGAGAGCCTACAGATGTTAGTCAGAAGTTCAAAGGCTAGATAACCTGGAGTACTGATGATTTCTGAGGTCAGGATATAAGGTGTCTGGGCTCTGTTACCTCACTTCTCTGAGAGTTATAAGAAGAGTTATTAATTTTTCAGTTAATTCAGGTTTTAATTTGTTAGGATGAAGTGATGGCTTCCAGGCTTCTTAGAGCTGGACTAGGAGGACTTAGAAGTCTGAACTATATTTTTAGAATACTGAGTTGTCATAACAGTTAGTAAATTTGCTTAACTTGACAAGACCTAATTTCAAAACTAAGGGATTAGTTTCTCATTGCTGCTGCAAGAAGTTACCATAGCTATAGTAGCTTAAAACCATACAAATATGTTACAATTCTGGTAGTTAGGAGTTAAAAAAGGGTCTTACTGGGAAAATCACTTTCACTAAAAGGAAGACAGAAAGGAAGGAGAGAAGGAAGAGAAAACCAGAAAACAACCAGAAAACAAATAACAAAAGGGCAGAAGTCTTTATTATCAATAATAACATTGAATGTAAATGGACTAAACTCTCCAATCAAAAGACATGGAGTGGCTGAATGGATTTTAAAAAATGCTCAATTATCTATTGTATACAAGAAACACATTTCACCTATAAAGGCCTACATAGACTGCTAATAAAGAGACGGACAAAGTTATTTTATGCCAACTGAAACCAAAAAAGAGCAGCAGTAGCTATGCTTATATTAGACAAAATAGATTTCAAGACATAAACTGTAGAAAGAGACAAGGTCATTATATATGATAAAGGGGTCAATTCAGCAAAAGAATATAACAAATGTAAATATATGTGGACACAACACTGGAGCACCCAGATATATAAAGCAAATATTATTACAGCTTAAGAGAGAGATAGATTTTTGTACAATAATACCTGGAGACTTCAACACCATGCTTTTAGCATTAGACAGATCTTCCAGACAAAAAATCAACAAAGAAACATTGGATTTAATCTGCACTATAGACAAAATGGATTTAATAGATATTTACAGACCATTTTCTCCAGCAGCTGCAGAATACATGTTCTTCTCCTCAGCACATAGATCATTCTCAAGGATAGACCATATGTTAGGTCACAAAACAAGTGATAAAACATTCAAAACATTAAAATAGTATCAAGCAAGCATCTTCTCTGACCACAGTGGAATAAAACTAGAGGTCAAAACAAGAGGAATTTTGGAAACTATACAAACACATGAAAATTAAACAATATGCTCCTGAGTGACCAGTGGGTCAATTAAAAAATTAAGAAGAAAACTGAAAAATTTCTTGAAACAAATGATAATGGAAGCACAATATATCAAAACCTGTGGGATACATCAAAGGCAGTACTAAGAGGGAAGTTTATACTTGCAAGTACCTACACCAAAAAAGAAGAAAAACTTCAAATAAATAACCTCACGATGCATCTTAAAGAACTAGGAAAGCAAGAGCAAACCAAACCCAAAATTAGTGGAGAAAAGAAATAATAAAGATCAGAGCAGAAGTACATGAAATTTTAAAACAGAAAACAATAAAAAGATCAAGGAAACAAAAAGTTGTTCTTTAAAAAGATAAACAAAACTGACAAACCTTTAGCCTGACTAACAAGAAAAGAGAGAAGATCCAAATAAATAAAATCAGAGATGAAAAAGGAGACATTACAACTGAAACACAGAAATTCAAAAGATCGTCAGGGGCTACTATGAGCAACTATATGCCAATAAATTGAAAAATCTAGCAGAAATGAATAAATTTCTAGACACATACAACCTACCAATACTGAACTATGAAGAAATCTAAAAACTGTACAAACTAATCTGTTAGTTTGAGATCCTCTCCCATTAAAGAAAAGCCCAAGACCCAATGGCTTCACTGCCAAAATTCTACCAAACATCTAAATAATAACTAATACCAATTCTGCTGAAACAATTTTGAGAAATAGAGAAGGGAATAGTTCCAAATTCATTCTATAAGGCCAGTATTACACTGACACCAAAAATGGACAAAGACACATATAAAACAGAAAAGTACAGGAAAACATGACTGATAAATATTGATGCAAAAAACCTCAAGAAAATACTAGCAAACCAAATTCAACAACACATTAAAAAGATTATTAATCATTACCAAATAGCATTTATCCCAGGGATAAATTCAACATATGCAAATCAATGATTCAACATATGCAAATCAATCAATGTGATACATCATATCAATAGAAAGGACAAAAACCATACGATCATTTCAATTGATGCTGAAAAAGCATTTCATAAAGTTCAACATCACTTCATATTAATAAACCTCAGAAAACTGGATATAGAAGGAACATACCTCAACATAATAAAATCCATATATGACAGACTCAAAGCTAGTATCAGATTGAATGGGGAAAAACTGAAAGCCTTTCCTATTAGATATAGAACACAACATAGGTGCCCACTGTCACCACTGTTACTCAACATAGTATTGCAAGTCTTAGCTAGAGCAATCAGAAGAGAGAAAGACATAAAGGCCATAAAAATCAAAAAGGAAGAGGTCAAATTATTCTTGTTTGCAGATGATATGATTGTATATTTGGAAAAATCTACCACCAAAAAACTGTTGGAACTGATAAACAAATTCATTAAAGTTGCAGAATACAAAATCAACATGCCAACATCTGAAGCATTTGTCTATCCCCACAGTGAACAATATGAAAAAGAAATCAAGAAAGGAATCTTATTTACAACAGCTAAACAAGCCAACCAATAAAATTAAGTACCTAGGAATTAACTTAACCAAAGAAGTAAAAGATCTCTACAATGAAAACTGTAAAACATTGATGTAAGCAGTTGAGGAGGACACAAGAAATGGAAAAATATTCCATGTTTATAGATTGAAAGAATTAATATTAAATTGAAATGTCCATTCTACAGATTCAATGCAATCCTTATTAACATACCAATGATGTTCTTCATAGAAATAGAAAAACAATCCTAAAATTGATATGGAACCACAAAATAGCCAAAGCTATCCTGAGCAAAAAGAACAAAGTTGGAGGAGTCACATTACCTGACTTCAAATTATACTACAGAGCTATAGTAACCAAAACAGCATGGTATGGGCAGGCATAGAAACAGACACATAGACCAATTAATGGAACAGAATGGAGAACCCAGAAACAAGCCCACACATCTACAGTGAACTCATTTTCAGGATGTCAAGAACATGCTTGGAGTAAAGATAGTATCTTCAATAAATGGTGCTGGGAAAACTGGATATCCATATGCAGAAGAATGAAACTAGACCCCTGTCTCACCACATACAAAAATCAAATCAAGAAAGATGAAAGACTTAAATGTAAGATCTCAAACTATGAAAATACTACAATAAAACACTGGGAAAACTCTCCGGAAAATTGAAGTGGGCAAATATTTTTAAAGTAATACCCCACAAGCACAGGCAACCAAAGCAAAAATGGACAAATGGGATCACATCAAGTTAAAAATCTTCTGCCCAGCAAAGGCGGTACTTGTACTCCTATGTTTATTGCAGCACTATTCACAATAAATGATCACCAACAGATAAATGGGTAAAGAAAATATGATACATATACACAATGGAGTACTATTCAGCCATAAAAAAGAATGAGATCTTGTCATTTGGAAGACATGGGCAGAACTGGAGATCAGTATGTTAAGAGAAATAAGCCAGGCACAGAAAGACAAACTTCACATGTTCTCACTCATTTGTAGGAACTAAAAATTAAAATGATTGAATCCATGGAGATAGAGAGTAGAAGGAAAGTTCCCAGATTCTGGGAAGGGTAATGGGGGAGGGGAGACTGGAGGTGGTTACCACTAAGAAAGTATGAACTAGAACTAATATTTGATAGCACAACAATTATAGTTAATAATTTAATTATACACATAAAAATAACCAAAATAATGTAATTGGATTGTTTGTAACACAAAGGATAAATTTTTGAGGTAATAAATACCACATTTATCCTGATGTGATTATTACACATTGTGTGTCTGTATCAAAATATCTCATGTACCTCATAAATATATACCCCTACCATGTACCCACAAAAATTAAAAACTTTAAAAATTATGTGTAAAAAATATACTTATCAATAGTATGAAAAAATTATGTAAAATATTTCATTATTATGTTAAATTATATATTGGAATTAAATGCATAATTAAAATAAAATGTTGTTAAAACTAATTTCATCTGTTTTTTTCAATTTTTTAAAATATGGCTACTAAATAGGTACCTATGCAACTTACATTTAGTTCTACTAGACAAAAGCTGACATAGAACCATTAGGATTACAGATTTTCAAAATATTATTACTTGACCTCTCTTTATCTTAATTCCATCTATAATACTGAGAGAGCCAGAATGAAGGCTGGGCAGTAGTGTCTGAATGTGCACAGCACAGCTGGCACAACTGTTACCAGCTGTTCTAAAGTAAGGAATGTTTGAAACAGAATACTAAAGTCATCAAGCCAACCTCATGGACTGGATATTGACCACTGGCATCCAGAATCCATGTGGACCATCTTTAGTATTTCCTTTATATTGCATGGGTTGAAAGGTTAGACTATAAATTTTCCAGACTCCTTGGCCACTAGCCTTATGAATGTGATTGAGGTTCTCTGCCAATGAGATCCAAACATGTAATTTTTGGAAGTAGAAGGAAGGCAGAAGCCATTCCCTTTCCTGTGTCAATGGTTCTTGAAGACATCATACTCTACATTTTATTCTCTAGTCACTGGTTTTTGGAGTGGTGGTGGCCATTAAATTGATCACCATTTTCCATTGTTTCCTGATCTCTGGATGGCAATTGTAGTGCTATTACTCTGACACCTAGTGACAGCTCTCTGATCTCCCCGTCTTTAGCCCTTCCAAAAATTTTACAAGCAGCTAATAATCTGTATAAAGAACTTCTTTGTTAAAAAGCCTAAAATGGTTTCTATCTCCTGTACTAAACACCACAACATTTCTCAGCAGATGAGGAAAATAAATTTGTGGAGTTGATTCAGGCCAGAAAGAGTCCATGGCAGGAATTGGAGAGGAATTAGGCCACTCATAATGTTGATTCTGGCTTCTGTACCTTCAAGAAAATATAAGATGATATTTACCTATTCAGCATGAATCTGGAAGCCCCTAAAGTTTTAGGAAGAGAAAATGACATTATTAAAATTATTCTTTAGAAAACGTAATGTCATGGAGCATCTATTAAAAGGTAAAGATTAGCATCTTCAAGAATAGATAGGAGACAATTTTAATAGTGCAGACAAATTATAGGAAGGACTTAAACTTAGGCAAAGAAGTGTGAATGAAAAGGAAGAACTGGAGTTGAGTGAAATTGTGGAATAAAAATTGACAAAAGTTGGGAAATATGACCCATTAGGGAAGGGCCAACAATTAGCCTAAATTTCCAGGATTCCTATTTGTTCAGATGGCAGGCAGGTCAGCAAGAGAAAAAAGAACAATAATATTTTTAAATTTAGGAGTGGCAGAAATGATTAATTGTTGAAGATGGTTGAATTTGAGATTAATATGGACTATCTAGATAATGATTCTTTGCAGGAGCTGAGAGAGAACACAGATAACAGAAGAATTGATACTGAGGACCATAAGAAATTCTGAAGAGCAGGTGAAAACAGAAAAGAGAATATGACCAAAGGCAAAATCTTAGTGTCTTATCCATATTTTGGAATCTAAATAAAGTAAAGAAATTGAATGATCAGAGAATGGAAACTGGCATAATGAAATGTTAAAGGTAGAGGAGGTAAAAGAAAAGTATTTAATAAAGTTATATCATTTAAAGAAACAAGGGAAGGAGGGCTCAGGAACACTAATGAATAGGGCAATAAGGTGAATTTCTTTTGAATTTATCACTACTAACAATTTTCTAAGCTGACTGATTTAGATTTCAGTCTCTTTTCTTAAAAAAAAAGGACAACTATAAAGCATCCAAAAAATAGTCATGTGGGAAAAGAAAAAAATATCCAAATATTTTAACGTTTCTGCAGGGAATATTTTGTCTGTATGCTTGTGATGTTTCTTTTGGATAAGATGAGGTGGGGGGTGAGCAGTAATAAAAATAAATAAATAACATGAGATTAACAAAACATTTCTTTTCCATTGTGCCAGCTGGTGACACAACTTTCAGTTTAAATGACATCATATTATCATATCATATTTATTTCTATTGATAGCCTTAGGAAAAGCTGCTACATAACAGGTTTATAATACAGTTGTATTCAGATATATTTCTCTTAGAAAACATGGAAGAAACAAACACTAAAATGACACCTTCCATTTTCAGACAAAATACCTGGATTAGGTCATGACCAT
Source organism: Nomascus leucogenys (assembly GCF_006542625.1). Taxonomy (NCBI): domain Eukaryota; kingdom Metazoa; phylum Chordata; class Mammalia; order Primates; family Hylobatidae; genus Nomascus; species Nomascus leucogenys. Next base: position 31,774,216 of record NC_044387.1, on the reverse strand, counting down.
TATTCTTTAAGTTGGAAAGGAGAAGCAAATACTTTCAAATTTTTGCATTTATAGAACTGATAAACATGATTCATGATTAATTTATTTAATAGCTACACAAGGTCTGTTCCAAGATGGCCAAATAGGAACAGCTCAGGTCTGCAGCTCCCAGCGTGATCGATGCAGAAGATGGGTGATTTCTGCATTTCCAATTGAGGAACCTGGTTCAGCTCATTGGGACTGATTGGACAGTGGGTGCAGCCCACAGAGGGTGAGCCAAAGTAGGGTGGGGCATCACCTCACGTGGGAAGTGCAAGGGGTTGGGGGATTTGCCTCTCCTAGCCAAAGGAAGCTGTGACAGGCTGTACCGGGAAAATCAGGACACTGCCACATAAACGTTGCACTTTTCCAATGGTCTTAACAAACGGCACACCAGGAGATTATATCCCGTGCCTGGCTCAGTGGGTCCCATGCCCACAGAGCCTTGCTCCCAGCTAGTCTGAGATCGAAATGCGAGGTGACATGCCTGGTTGGGGGAGGGGTGTCTGCCATTGCTGAGGTTTGAGTAGGTAAACAAAGCAGCTAGGAAGCTCCAACCAGGTGGAGCCCACCACAGCTCAAGGAGGCCTGCCTGCCTCTGTAGACTCCACCTCTGGGGCAGGGCATAGCTGAACAAAAGGCAGCAGAAACTTCTGCAGACTTAAACGTCCCTGTCTGACAGTTCTGAAGAGAGCAGTGGTTCTCCCAGCACAGTGTTTGAGCTCTGAGAACAGACAGACTGCATCCTCAAGTGGGTCCCTGACCCCTGTGTAGCCTAATTTGGAGACACCTCCCAGTAGGGGCTGACTGACACCTCATACAGCTGGGTGCTCCTCTGAGATGAAGCTTCCAGAGGAAGGATCAGGCACCAATATTTGCTGTTCTGCAGCCTCCACTGGTGATACCCAGGCAAACGGGTCTGGAGTGGACCTCCAACAAACTCCAACAGAACTGCAGCTGAGGGATCTGACTGTTAGAAGGAAAACAAACAGAAAGGAATAGCATCAATATCAACAAAAAGGACATCCACACCAAAACCCCATCTGTAGGTCACCATCATCAAAGACCAAATGTAGATAAATCCAAAAAGATGGGGAGAAACCAGAGCAGAAGAACTGAAAATTCTAAAAACCAGAGCACCTCTTCTCCTCTAAAGGATCGCAGCTGCTCGTCAGCTATTGAACAAAGCTGGATGGAGAATGACTTTGATGAGTTGACAGAAGTAGGCTTCAGAAGGTCGATAATAACAAACTTCTCCGAACTAAAGGAGAATGCTCAAACCTAACGCAAGGAAGCTAAAAACCTTGAAAAAAAGATTAGACGAATGACTAACTAGAATAAACAGTGTAGAGAAGACCTTAAATGACCTTATGGAGCTGAAAACCATGGCACGAGAATTATGTGACACATGCACAAGCTTCAGTAGCCAATTCGATCAAGTGGAAGAAAGGGTATCAGTGATTGAAGATCAAATTAATGAAATGAAGTCAGAAGAGAAGTTTAGAGAAAAAAGATTAAAAAGAAACAAACAAAGCCTCCAAGAAATATGGGACTATGTAAAAAGACCAAATCTATGTTTGATTGGTGTACCTGAAAGTGACACAGAGAACAGAACCAAGCTGGAAAACACTGTTCAGGATATTACCCAGGAGAACTTCCCAAACCCAGCAAGGCAGGCCTGCATTCAAATTCAGGAAATACAGAGAACACCACAAAGATACACCTCAAGGAGAGCAACCCCAAGACACATAATTGTCAGATTCACCAAGGATGAAATGAAGGAAAAATGTTAAGGGCAGTCAGAGAGAAAGGTTGGGTTACCCACAAAGTGAACCCCATCAGACTAACAGCAGATCTCTCAGCAGAAACTCCACAAGCCAGAAGACATTGGGGGCCAATGCTTAAAGAAAAGAATTTTCAATCCAGAATTTCATATTCAGCCAAACTAAGCTTCATAAATGAAGGAGAAATAAAATCCTTTACAGACAAGGAAATGCCGAGAGATTCTGTCACCACTAGGCCTGCCTTACTAGGGCTCCTGAAGGAAGCACTAAATATGGAAAGGAACAACTGGTACCAGCCACTGCAAAAACATGCCAAATTGTAAAGACCATCAATGCTAGGAAAAGACTACATCAACTAAAGGGCAAAATAACCAGCTAACATCATAATGACAGGATCAAATTCACACATAACAATATTAACCTTAAATGTAAATGGGCTAAATGCTCCAATTAAAAGATACAGACTGGCAAACTGGATAAAGAGTCAAGTCCCATCAGTGTGCTGTATTCAGGAGACCCATCTCATGTGCAGAGACACACACCGGCTCAAAATAAAGGGATGGAGGAAGATCTACCAAGCAAATGGAAAGCAAAGAAAAGCAGGGGTTGCAATCCTAGTCTCTGATGAAACAGACTTTAAATCAACAAAGATCAAAACAGACAAACAATGCCATTACCTAATGGTAAGGGGATCAATTCAACAAGAAGAGCTAACTATACTAAATATATATGCCCCCAATACAGGAGCACCCAGATTCATAAATCAAGTCCTTAGAGACCTACAAATAGACTTAGACTCCCACACAATAATATTGGGTGACTTTAACACCTCAATGTCAATATTAGACAGATCAATGAGACAGAAGGTTAACAAGGATATCCAGGACTTGAACTCAGCTCTGCACCAAGCAGATCTAATAGACATCTACAGAACTCTCAAACCCCAAATCAACAGACTATACATTCTTCTCTGCAACACATTGTTCTTATTCCAAAATCGACTACATAGTTGGAAGTAAAGCACTCCTCAGCAAATGTAAAAGAAGAGAAATCACAACAAACTGTCTCTCAGAACACAGTGCAATAAAATTAGAACTCAGGATTAAGAAACTCACTCAAAACAACACAACTACATGGAAACTGAACAATCTGCTCCTGAATGACTACTGGGTAAATAATGAAATGAAGGCAGAAATAAAGATGTTCTTTACTTCTTGTTCAATGAGAACAAAGACATGACATACCAGAATCTCTGGGACACATTTAAAGCAGTGTGTAGATGGAAATTTATAGCACTTAATGCCTACAAGAGAAAGCAGGAAAGATCTAAAATTGACACCCTAACATCACAATTAAAAGAACTAGAGAAGCAACAGCACACAAATTCAAAAGCTAGCAGAAGGCAATAAATAAGATGAGAGCAGAACTGAAGGAGATAGAGACACAAAAAACCCTTTAAAAAGTCAATGAATCCAGGAGTTGGTATTTTGAAAAGATCTACAAAATTGATAGACTGCTAGCAAGACTAATAAAGAAGAAAGAGAGAAGAATCAAATGGACGCAATAAAAAATGATACAGGGGATATCACCACAGATGGCACAGAAATACAAACTACCAACAGAGAATACTATAAACACCTCTATGCAAATAAACTAGAAAATCTAGAAGAAATGGATAAATTCCTGGACACATACACCCTCCCAAGACTAAACCAGGAAGAAGTTGAAATCTTGAATAGACCGATAACAGGCTCTGTAATTGAGGCAATAATTAATAGCCTACCAACCAAAAAAAGTCCAGGACCAGACGGATTCACAGCCGAATTCTACCAGAGGTACAAAGAGAACCTGGTACCATTCCTTCTGAAACTATTCCAATCAATAGAAAAAGAGGGAATCCTCCCTAACTCATTTTATGAGGCCAGCATCATCCTGATACCAAAGCCTGGTAGAGACACAACCAAAAAAGAGAAGTTTAGACCAATATCCCTGATGAATGTCGATGCAAAAATACTCAATAAAATACTGGCAAACCAAATCCAGCAGCACATCAAAAAGCTTATCCACCAAGATCAAGTTGGCTTCATCCCTGGGATGCAAGGCTGGTTCAACATATGCAAATCAATAAACATAACACATCACATAAACAGAACCAAAGACAAAAACCACATGATAATCTGAATAGATGCAGAAAAGGCCTTTGACAAAATTCAACAGTCCTTCATGCTAAAAACTCTCAATAAACTAGGTAGTGATGGGATGTATCTCAAAATAATAAGAGCTATTTATGACTAACCCACAGCCAGTATCATACTGAATGGGCAAAAACTGGAAGCATTCTCTTTGAAAACTGGCATAAGACAGGGATGCCCTCTCTCACCACTCCTATTCAACATAATGTTAGAAGTTCTGGCCAGGGCAATCAGGCAAGAGAAAGAAATAAAGGGTAATCAATTAGGAAAAGAGGAAGTCAAATTGTCCCTGTTTGCAGATGACATGATTGTATATCTAGAAAACCCCATTGCTTCAGCCCAAAATCTCCTTAAACTGATAAGCAACTTCAGCAAAGTCTCAGGATGCAAAATCAATGTGCAAAAAACACAAGCATTCTTATACACCAACAACAGATAAACAGACAGCCCAATCATGAGTGAACTCCCATTCACAATTGCTACAAAGAGAATAAAATGCCTAGGAATCCAACTTACAAGGGATGTGAAGGACCTCTTCAAGGAGAACTACAAACCACTGCTCAAGGAAATAAAAGAGGATACAAGCAAATGGAAGAACATTCCGTGCTCGTGGATAGGAAGAATGAATATTGTGAAAATGGCCATACTGCCCAAGGTAGTTTATAGATTCGATGCCATCCCCATCAAGCTACCAATGACTTTCTTCACAGAATTGGAAAAAACCACTTTAAAGTTCACGTGGAACCAAAAAAGAGCCCACATTGCCAAGACAATTCTAAGCCAAAAGAACAAAGCTGGAGGCATCAGCTACCTGACTTCAAACCATACTACAAGGCTACAGTAACCAAAACAGCATGGTACTAGTACCAAAACAGAGATATAGACTAATGGAACAGGACAGAGGCCTCAGAAATAACACCACACATCTACAATTATCTGATCTTTGACAAACCTGACAAAAACAAGAAATGGGGAAAGGATTCCCTGTTAATAAATAGTGCTGGGAAAACTGGCTAGCCATATGTAGAAAGCTGAAACTGGATCCCTTCCTTACACCTTATACAAAAATTAATTCAAGATGGATTAAAGACTTACAGGTTAGACTTAAAATCATAAAAGCCCTAGAAGAAAACCTAGGCAATACCATTCAGGACATAGGCATGGGCAAGGACTTCGTGACTAAAACACCAAAAGCAATGGCAACAAAATCCAAAATTGAGAAATGGGATCTAACTAAACTAAAGAGCTTCTGCACAGCAAAAGAAACTACCATCAGAGTGAACAGGCAACCTACAGAATGGGAGAAAATTTTCACAACCTACTCATCTGACAAAGGGCTAATATCCAGAATCTACAATGAACTCAAACAAATTTACAAGAAAAAAATCAAGCAACTCCATCAAAAAGTGGGCAAAGTATATGAACAGACACTTTTCAAAGAAGACATTTATGCAGCCAACAGACACATGAAAAAATCCTCATCATCACTGGTCATCAGAGAAATGCAAATCAAAACCACAGTGAGATAACATCTCACACCAGTTAGAACGGCGATCATTAAAAAATTAGGAAACAATAGGTGCTGGAGATGATGTGGAGAAATAAGAATGCTTTTACACTGTTGGTGGGAGTATAAACTAGTTCAACAACTGTGGAAGACAGTGTGGTGATTCCTCAAGGATCTAGAACTAGAAATACCATTTGATCCAGCGATCCCATTACTGGATATATACCCAAAGGAGTATAAATCATGCTACTAAAAAGACACATGCACACGTATGTTTATTGCGGCACTATTCACAACAGCACAGACTTGAAACCAACTCAAATGTCCATCAATGATAGACTGGATTGAGAAAATGTGGCACATACACATCACGGAATACTATGCAGCCATAAAAAATGATGAGTTCATGTCCTTTGCAGGGACATGGATGAAGCTGGAAACTATCATTCTCAGCAAACTATGTCAAGGACAGAAAACCAAACACTGCATGTTCTCACCCATAGGTGGGAATTGAACAATGAGAACACTTGGACACAGGATGGGGAACATCACACACCGGGGCCAGTCGTGGGGTCAGGGGATAGGGGGAGGGATAGCATTAGGAGAAATACCTAATGTAAATGATGAGTTAATGGGTGCAGCAAACCAGCATGCCAAACGTATACATATGTAACAAATCTGCATGTTGTGCACATGTACCCTACAACTTAAAGTATAATAAATAAAAAAAAATCCAAAAAGATAGCTACATAACATTTCAAAAATTTGTTCATGAGATATACATTATTAAAATAAAATAAAATGTAAGCAGATATTACAGTTTTATAAATTAAGCATCTCCAGTGGCTTACCTTAAGGCACATAAAGAACACTTGAATAATTTTTTTTTTTTTTGAGACAGGGTCTCTGTCACCCAGGCTGAAGTGCAGTGGTGCAATCGCAGCTCACTTTAGCCTCAACCTCCGGCTCAGATGATCCTCCTACCTCAGCCTCCCAAGTAGCTGGAATTAAAGGAGCATACTACGGCTAATTTTTGCACTTTTCTTAGAGATGAGGTTTCACCATGTTGTCCAGGCTGGTCTCAAACTCCTGGGCTCAAGTCATCTGCCCACCTTGTCCTCCCAAAGTTCTAGGTTACAGGAGTGAGCCATCACACCTAGCCTTGAATAATTATAAAAATGTAGAATCTAATAGAGATCCAAAGGCATTTATGTTCTAGTTATGATTAACTAGACTTTTTGATTTTTATTATGCTAGATAAGTTGCAGAAGTAAATTATTTCTTTTTTATTTTAAAATTATTTTTATTTTTTTAATTAAAACTTTTTTTTCTTTCCAACTTTTATTTTAGGTTCAGAGGATGAAGGTTTGTTACATGGGTAAATTGTATGTCATGGGGATTTGATGTACAGATTATTTCATCACCCTGGTACTGAACATAGTACCCAACAGGTAGTTTTTTGATCCTCACATTCCTCTCACTCTCCACCCTTGACTAGGCCCTAGTGTCTATTGTTCCCTTGTTTGTGGCTATATATACTCAGGGTTTACCTCCCACTTATACTGAGGACATGTGGTATTTGGCTTTCTGTTGCTATGTTAATTGCTTAGGATAACGGCCTTCTGCTTCACCCATGTTGCTGCAAAAGACATGATTTTGCTCTTTTGTATGGCTGCATAGTATTCCATGGTGTATGTGTACCACATTTTCTTTGTCCAGTCTACAATTAATAAGCATCTACACTGATTCTATGTCTCAGCTATTGCGAATAGGGCTGTGATGAACATACATGTGCATGTATCTTTGTGGTAGAATGATTTACATTCCTTTGGGTAAATACTCAATAATGAAATTGCAAGGGTCAAATGGTAGTTCTGTTTTAAGTTATTTGAGAAATCTCCAAACTGCCTTCCACAATAGCTGAACTAATTTACATTCCCACCAACAGTATATAAGCATTCCCATTTTTCCACAGCCTTGCCAGTGTGGGTTATTTTGTGGCTGTTTAGTTATAGACATTCGGACTGGTGTCAGACAATATTGCATTATGGTTTGGATTTGCATTTCTCTAATGATGAGTGATGTTAAGCATTTTTTTCATACACTTGTTGGCCATATGTAAGTCCTCTTTTCAGAAGTGTCTGTTCATGGCCTTTGCCCACTTTTAATGTGGTTATTTGGTTTTTTAATTGTTAATTTGTTTAAGTTCCTTATAGATGCTGGATATTAAAACTTTGCTGGATGCATAGTTCACAAATATTTTATTTTCTCCCATTCTGTAGGATGTCTGTTTACTCTGTTGATAGTTTCATTTCCTGCACAGAAGCTCTTTAGTTTAATTAGTTTGCACTTGTTAATTTTTGTTTTTGTTGCAACTACTTTTGGAGTCTTCATCATAAAATCTTTGCCAGGACTGATGTCCAGAATGGTATTTCCTAGGTTTTCTTCTAGGGCATTTATAGTTTTAGGTTTTCAAATGTAAGTCTTTAATCAATCTTGAGTTGGTTTTTGTATTTGGTAGAAGGAAGGGATCCAGTGTTAATCTTCTGCATATGGTTAACAACTGTGCAGCACCATTTATTGAATACGGAGGCTTCTCCCTATTGCTGATAATATAGGCTTTGTCAAAGATCAGATGGTTGTAGGTGTGTGTTTTTATTTCTGGGTTCTCTAACCTGTTCCATTAGTCTATGTGTCTGCTTTTGTACCAGTACCATGCTGTTTTGGTTACTGTAGCCCCATAATACTGTTTTTGTGTCACATGATGCCTCCAGCTTTGTTGTTTTGCTTAGGATCGCCTTGGCTACCCAGGCCTTTTATTGGCTCCACATGAATTTTAAAATAGTTTTTTTCTAGTTCTGTGAAGAACGTCATTGGTAGTTTTATATAAATAGCATTGAATCTGTAAATTGCTTTGGTCAGTATAGCCATTTTAATGATAGTGATTCCTCCTATTTGTGAGCATAAAATACCTTTCCAGGCCGGGCGCGGTGGCTCACGCTTGTAATCCCAGCACTTTGGGAGGCCGAGGCGGGCGGATCACGAGGTCAGGAGATCGAGACCACAGTGAAACCCCGTCTCTACTAAAAAATACAAAAAATTAGCCGGGCGTGGTGGCGGGCGCTTGTAGTCCCAGCTACTCGGAGAGACTGAGGCAGGAGAATGGCGTGAACCCGGGAGGCGGAGCTTGCAGTGAGCCGAGATTGCACCACTGCACTCCAGCCTGGGCGACAGAGCAAGACTCCGACTCCAAAAAAAAAAAAAAAAAAAAAAAAAAAAAAAAAAAAAAAAACCTTTCCATTTCTTTGTGTCATCTCTGATTTTTTTCAGCAGTGTTTTGTAATTCTCACTATAGAGATATTTCACTTCCCTGGTTATCTGTGTTCCTAAGCATTTAGTTCTTTTTGTGTCTATTGCAAATGGGATTGCATTATTGATTTGGCTCTCAGCTTGAACATTATTGGTGTATAGAAATGTTACTAATTTTGTACATTGATTTTGTACCCTGAAACTTTAATGAAGTTGTTTATCAGATCTAGAAGCCTTTGGGCAGAGACCATAGGATTTTCTAGGTATAGAATTACATTGTCTGTGAAGAGAGATAACTTGATTTATTCTCTTCATATTTGGACACCTTTTATTCCTTTCTCTTACCTGATTGCTCTGGCTAGGACTTCTAGTACTATGTTTAATAAGAGTGATGAGAATGTGTATCTTTGTTTTGTTCTGGTTCTTAAGGGGAATGCTTCCAACTTTTGCCCATTCAGTATAACGTTTGCCATAGATGGCTCTTATCATTTTGAAGCATGTTCCCCTAATGTCTAGTTTGTTGAAGGTTTTTAACATAAAGGAATGTTGCATTTTATTGAAAGCCTTTTCTGTGTCTATTGAGATGATCATGTGGGTTTCCTGTTTGTTTGTTTGTTTTTACTTCTCTTTATTTGGTGAATCATATTTACTGACTTGCGTAGTGGAATCAAGCTTGCATCCCAAGAATAAAGTCTATTTGATTATGGTGGATTATATTTTTTATGTACTCCTGGATTGGTTTGCTAGTATTTCATTGAAGATTTTTGTATCTATATTCCTCAAGGATATTGGCCTGAAGTTTTCTCTTTTTGTTATGTCTCTGCTAGGTTTTTGTATCGGAATGATACTGGCCTCATGGTATGAGTTAGGGAGGAATTCCTCCTCTTCAATTTTTTGAGATAATTTCTGTAGGAGTGTTATCAGCTTTTCTTTATATGTCTAGTAGAATTTGGATGTGAATCCTTCTGGAAAGGGGCTTCTTCTAGATGGTAGATATTTTATTAGTAATTCAATTTCAGAACTTGTTATTGGTCTTTTCAGGGTTTAAATTTCTTCCTGGTTCAATCTTGGGAATCATATGTTTCCAGAAAATTATCCATTTCTTCTAGATTTTCTAGTTTGTGTGCATAGAGGTATTCATAATAGTCTTTCGTTTTCATGTTTAGCACTCCCTTAAGGACCTCTTGTGCAGCAGGTCTAGTGGTAACAAATTTCCCTAGCATTTGCTTGCCTAAATAGGATTTCATTTCTCCTTTGCTAAGGAAGCTTAGTTTGGCTGGACATGAAATTCTTGGTTGAAACTTCTTTTATTTAAGGATCCTTAATATAGGCCCCAAACCCTTCTGGCTTGTTGTTGTTTTGTATTTCTGTGGGGTCAGTGGTAATGTCCCCCTTGTCATTTCTGATTATATTTATTACGATCTTCTCTCTTTTTAAAATTAGTTTAGTGATCTATCAATCTTAATTATTCTTTTGAAGAACCGACTTTTAGTTTCATTGATCTTTTGTATGCTTTTTTTGCATCTCAATTTTATTCAGTTTAGCTCTTCTGCTAGTTTTGGGGTTGATTTGCTCTTTTTTTCCCCCTCAGTTTCCTAGGTGTGATGTTAGGTTATTAATTGGAGATCTTTCTAACTTTTTGATCTGTGGGTTTAGTGCTTTAAGCTTTTCTCTTAACACTGATTTAGCTGTGTCTCAGAGATTCTGGTATGTTGTATCATTGTTTTCATTAGTTTCAAAGAATTTCTTGACTTCTGCCTTAATTTTATTGTTTACTCAAAAGTCATTCAGGAGCAGACTGTTTAATTTCCATGTAATCATACTTTTTTGAGATCTTAGTATTGGTTTCTATTTTTATTGCACTGTGATCTGAGAGTGTAGTTGGCCTGATTTTGTTTTTATTGAATTTGTTGAGAATTGCTTCATAGCTGAGCACGTGCTCAATTTTAGAGTATCTCCCATGTGTAGATGACAAGAATGTATATTCTGTTGTTTTGGGTGGAGTGTTCTGTAGATGTCTGTTAGGATCATTTGGTCAGGTGTTGAGTTAGGTCCCAATTATCTTTGTTAGTTTTCTGACTCATTGATCTATCTAATACTATCAGTGGGGTATTGATGTCTTCCACTATTATTGTATGGTTTTCTAACTCTCTTTGTATGTCTCTAGAGCTTGTTTTATGAATCTGGGTACTCCAGTGTTGGGTGCATATATATTTAAGATAGTTAAGTCTTCTTGTTGAATTGAATGATTCATTATTATGTAATGCCCTTTTGTCCTTTTTAATCACCATTGGTTTAAATAATGATTTAAAACCAAAAAGAGCAGGGGTTGCTATTCGTTTAAAGTTTGAACAGTCTTTTCTTGATAGACCTTTCTTCACCTATTTACTTGAGCCTATGAGTGTTATTGCATGCGTGATGGGTCTCTTGAAGACCCACCGGGTTTTGCTTCTTTATCCAACTTTCCACTCTTTGCTTTTTGAGTGGGGCATTTAGACTGTTTACACTCAAAGTGAATATTGATATGTGTGGATTTGATCCTATCCTTGTGTTGCTGGCTGGTTGTTATGTAGACTTGATTGTGTAGTTGCTTTGTAGTGTCAGTGTTCTATGTACTGAAGCGTGTTTTTGTGGAGGTCAGGAACAGTCTTTCGTTTTCATGTTTAGCACTCCCTTAAGGACCTCTTGTGCAGCAGGTCTAGTGGTAACAAATTTCCCTAGCATTTGCTTGCCTAAATAGGATTTCATTTCTCCTTTGCTAAGGAAGCTTAGTTTGGCTGGACATGAAATTCTTGGTTGAAACTTCTTTTATTTAAGGATCCTTAATATAGGCCCCAAACCCTTCTGGCTTGTAAGTTTTCTGTTGAAAAGTCTAATGTTAGCCTGATGGGTTTCCCTTGTGGTGACCTGCCCCTTTTCTCTAGTTGCCCTCAATATTTTTTCTTGCATGTTGGCCTTGGAGAATCTGATGGCTGTGTGTCTTGAGGGTGGTTGTCTTCTGTAGTATCTCACGGGTGTTCTCTGAATTTGAATATTGACCTCTCTAGTGAGGTTAGGGAAATTTCATGGACAATATCCTCAAACACGTTTTCTAAATTGTTTGCTCTCTTTCACTTTCTTTCAGGGATGCCAATGAGTTGTAGATTTGGTTTCTTTATGTAATCCCATATTTCTCTGAGGTTTTGTTTAATTTTTAAAAATTCTTTTTTTTTTTTTGTCTGACTTGATTCAAAGCATCGGTCTTTGAACTCTGAGATTCTTTCCTCAGCTTGGTCAATCCTGCTGATAATACTTCTAATTGTATTATGAAATTCTTGTAGTGAGTTTTTCAGCTCTATCAGCTCAGTTTGGTTATTTCTTGAAATGGCTATTTTGTACTTCAGCTCTTGAATCATTTTACTGGATTCCTTAGATTCCCTGGATTGGGTTTTAACTTTCTCCTCAACTCAATGTTCTTCATTGCCACCCAGATTCTGAATTCTATGTCTGTCATTTCAGCCACTTTAGTCTGGTTAAGAACCATTGCTTGGGAGAGAGTGCAGTCATTTGGAGGTAAGAAGATATGCTGGCTTTTAGAGTTGCTAGAGTTCTTGTGCTAGTTCTTTCTCATCTGTGTGGGCTGATGCTCCTTTAACTATGTTGTAATTTGAGTATAATTAGTTGGTTTTGTTTCTGGATGTTTTCAGAGGGCCACGGCTTTGTGCAGGGGATTTGTGGCTGAATTCCTGCCCTTGCTTTTACATGGCAGTATATATTAGTAAAGTATTTTTTTTATGTTGTAGTTTGGGCTGCAATCCAATAGTTGGTGTTTATTCGTATTGGCTGGTATATAGGCTCTTTCTCAGCTGCACGACTCCTTTGTACTCCCTCGCATTTGTAACCATGTTCCATCTCAGTGCTCTGAAAGTGTGGGTTCCTCTTCCACTCAGGTGTTTGCCACAGACCTCAGCTTGGGGCTGAATAAAAAGTTCAGGCTTTTTTTTCTCTCTCCAGCTTGGGGGCAGCAAGTGTGGAAACCTTGGGAATGTCAATGGCAGCGGGCATGTCACTTGTCTCTGGAAGCTCCACCCCAGTGAAATGCAGAGCCACGGGCAACTGGAACACTCAGTTGGGGGTGGGGTGGCTGCATTGTAGGCCCAAACTGGTGGTAGTCGGGGAGGGTGCCTCCTGGTAAAGTGCAAGGCGGATGAGGGGCTTGCAGGGAAGATAGTCTGGCCTCTTCTCCATAGGGCAGCTATGGTGTGCTGGAGGTTCGAGTAAAGCATTCAGCCTCTTTGATCTTTCCCCAGCCTGGTGGCAGCAAGGGTGGGTAGCACTACAGTGGCCTTGGCAGTAGCACAGGGGCTATCAGTTGCTTCTCGGAAATCCACCTCAGAGTGACACAGAGCCACTGCCAAAGGGAATGTTCAGTTGGGGGCTCAAGCTGGAGGCTTCATCTGGTGAAGAGCAGGGGGTTGGGGGCTCTCAGCGAAGAGATTGACCTCCTGTCTGTAGGGTAGCTGTGGCATGCTGAAGGTGCAAGCAAAGCGATCAGGGTCTTTATTTCCTTCCTAGCCTGAGGGAAATAAGGGTGTACCATTGCAGAGGCAAAGGGAAGAAAGCCTTTTGGTTATCTCCGGGAATACCACCCCAGAGATGCAGAGCCACCACTGACTAAAGAGAAGAGATGGGTGTAGGGCAGCTGTGCTGGGGATCCAGGTTGGGAGGCTCTGCCCAGTGAGAAGCCAAAGGAGCAGGTACCCATATAGAAGACAGTCTGGCTGCTTTTCTACCGCATGCTAGAGACTCATTATAGTTTCGGGGCTCTCTGCACCCTCCCCAGCATGAGGGCAGTAGTGGTCGGCCTGTGGCAGCAGCAATTGCAGTGGGCCCATGGGTCACTTCTGGGAGCTGTCCCAGAGAAATGAAAAGCCATGACTGGTGGGAGTGCTCAGATAGGGGTGGTATGGCTGTGCTGTAGTCCCAGGCCTGTGGGCTTTGCCTGGTTGAGGTGCAGCAGAGATGAAGCCTGCAGTCCCTCCACAACTTGCCACCATGGATGTGGCCCCTGTCGTGGGGGCCATGAGACAGCATGGCCGCCCTTGTTGATGGGCCTATAGCAGCTAGGACCAGGGTACTCAGGGATCCAACGCCCTTTGGGCTCCACGTGGGCCCTGAGCTGTGGCTATGCCCAGACTCCAAGTAGCTCCCTGTGTCTGTCTGGAGGCCTCCAGGCTGGCAGGGGATGGTCAGTGGGGATTGTCTGTGCCCAGGATTGCAAAGCTCTGTGGCAGAAGTGTAGGTCCCTGGGGGCTCTTGCTCACTCACCCCTTCCCCATGTTGGGGAACCTTCCTTGGCTTCATTCCAAACCCAGGTGGGCAGCTGTCTTGCCTTGCTCCTGTCTGCTCTCTATGGGTCACTGTTGCTTCCTCGATAAAACCCAACATGGAGCCCTGGAAAATCCACATTAGAGCTATTGTTTACTTGCCATTCTGTCTTCTCTCTGGGAGAGTGGTACACACTAGCTCCTCCTAGTCAGCCATCTTGGCCCCTCCATTTCTCGTTTTTAATGGCCATTTATCTTTTCTACAGTGTTAAACTATTTTTCTAAGGGATTAGGACATGCTACATAATTAGAACCATTTTATGATGAGAAATATTTATTTTGTTGGAAACTGTGAGTTTAGGCAATTAAATAGAAATTTAAAAGAAATATTCTGTTTAAATTAATAGATTATTGAATGCTGAAAAATCATTTTATTCCATTATTTCTAATCGGGATTAGAATGGAATCTTTTTTTTTTTTTTTACATAAATCAAAAGTATAAACTTGGTATAACATTTGTAGTTCCACGGGACCTAATTTAAATTACACAAAAAACAGTATTACGAAATAGAAATCCCTTCATTGTTTTAATAATGGAATCTAAGCATAAGGAAAAAAAGTTTATATGAAAAATTTTATATTAAAAATTTATGTGAAGACCACACATGGTTACCCAAATGTGATATTTGGGTATATAACAGAATATTATGAACAACTTAAATGTAATTTGAAAAAAATGGCAATTATCACATTTAGGTAACCACAGGAAGAGATTTAACCCATTGGAAATTTAGCCAAAACATTTTCATTTAAAAGAATCCAAACGTTAATGAAATATTCTCTTTACAAGGAAAAAAACCCAGTTTATTTAGAATTATTTTTGATTTATGTTCTCAATAAAAATTATGGACTATGAACCTCTAAATGGTACAGCAGGATATACCATGAGCCTTTAGAGCAAGGATTATGCAATTATCTCTGGGATAATCACAGAAAAAATTAAAGATAAATAAATGAAAGCTAACAGCATAATAAGTAAATAATAGTTGATTAAGGCAAAAATAGAGAAAAGAATAACTCAAAACTGGTCAATTAAAGACCATAGTAAGAGGCTAAATAGAACTCTATATGTGTCAGTAATTACATTCAAGGCAAATTGACTAATCTTTGTAGTCATCAAAGATTGTCAGATTAGAATAAACAAGACAAAATCCAAGTTCATGGTGCTTTGAAAAGTTACTCTTTAAATATAAGAAGATACAAAGGTTGAATATAAAAGTAATACAATCCACGAGCAAATATCAACAAAAATATAGCTGATAAAGCTATAATAATAGTAGACAAAATAGACTATGGGAAAACAGGGACATTTCATAATGAAAAAGGATCAACTGAAGATAACATAATCCTAAATCTGAATCACATAAAACATACCTTAAAACCATATATAGCAAAATTTGACAGAACTAAAAGAGGAATAGACAAATCAGCAGACACCTAGACTTTAATATATTTCTCTCATTAGTTAATGGCCCAGGTAGGAAAAAATATCAGAAAGGATATACAATATATAAACAAAAATATTTGAAACTTGACCTAATGGACTTATGAAGAATATTGCATCCAATAACAATATAATTCATATATTTTTTCAAGTACACATGCAACATATATTAGTCAATTTTCCTGCTGCTGATAAAGACATACCTGAGACTGGGCAGTTTACAAAAGAAAGAGGTTTAATATGGACTTACAGTTTCACATGGCTGGAGAAGACTCACAATCATGGCAGAAGGCAAGGAGGGGCAACTCACATCTTACATGGATGGCAGCAGGCAAAGAAAAAAGAGTTTGTGCAGGGAAACTCCCCCTTATGATACCATCAGATCTCGTGAGACCCACCCATCACCAAGAGAACACCATGGGAAAGACCAGCCCCAACGTCCAGTTACCTCCCATTGGGTCCCTCCCACAACATGTGGGAATTCAAGATGAGATTTGGGTGGGGACACAGCCAAACCATATCACAACGTTTATGAAATACACTATGTTTTTGAGGAAGAAAAAGAAAAGCAATTCAAACTTGGAAAAGCGAAGACATTATAAAAAATTACAGCAGAAATTAATAAAATAGAAAACAAGCATTCAAAAGGGAAAATGAATAAAGTCAAAAGTTGGACCAAGGAAAACTAATACAATTGATGAAGATCTAACTAAGCAATATTGTTCAAGGTATAAGTAGAGAACAAAACATTACCAGTATCAAGAATGTACATTCTACAGATAGCTAAAATAGAACAGGAGAATATTATGAACAACTTCATATGAATAAATTTAATTTGAAAAAATGGCACAAAAATACAACTCACCAATATTGGCTGAAAGAGAAGTAAAAAATATTAATATTAGTCTTCTAACAAAAATAATTCAAACTATTATTGTACCTTTCTACAATTAAAACCTCAGGCTTCTATGGTTTTGCCTATGAACTCTTCCAACATTTTAGGAACAAAAATAGATAAAGCTTAAACAAATCTTCTAGAGAAGAAAAAAAGAGAGAACCATTTCTTATTCTTTTTAAGAGTCTAGTTTACCTTAATTCTAAAATTTGGAAGGCTCTTACAAGAAAGGAATATTGCAGAACAGCCTCTCTTCTAAACATAAGATGCTAAAAATGTAAGCAAACTCTCAGCATATTGAATTCATTGGTTTATAAAAAAGGAAAATATATCATGAATCAGTGAGATATATCCAGGTTGTAACAAAGAGTCTGACTCTATTTTCTGATGTTTAACTCTTGATAGATTTTAGGCTTCACTCCTCCCTCTCTCCCATTTGTCTCACATAGGGACAAGCTAATCAGAAAACCAAGGCTTTTTTTCTTCTTTGATGCTGATGTAAAATTCAAACCATGAGTGGAACTTTCACCCTCGAACCATCCCGTAATCACCATAATAATTTCAAGCCAATCTCTTTACCTGGATTTCTCAAGCCATTTTAAGACCTGTTTGGTAGCCACTCTGCTTGCCCCAGAAAGTCTCATGTGAGTGATAATTCTTCTCATCCTTTCTTGGTGTGTAGGTCTTGACATCTGAACCAGATTTTGTAGGGAGATCCATCATACCTCTAAAGAGTAGCTACAATATGTGAGATACATAAGGTTAGTCCAACATTTCAAAAAAATCAGTCAATCTCAAGCACCACGTAAATACAATCAAGAGATTCTTCACTAAAGCCGCAAAAGAATTTAGCAAACTTCTAACACCAGTTATGATTTTTAAAAAATAAACCAAAAAATGTTGAGTAAACTTGAGTAAGAAGAGAATTCCTCAATGTGATAAGAAATATCTACCAAAATTTGCAGCAATTATTATACCAATTTATACATATTTAAAATAGTCCCCCTGAGTCTGAAAAAGTGAAAAAGACAAAGATATCTACTGTAACAACTTATATTCATCACTACATTGGAAATTCTAGCTGGTAAATTAAGTCAAGAAAAATAGTATAAATGAACCATAAACATTGGGCAATAAAATGTTAAATTGTCATTATTTGGAGATATTGTGAGCCTACAAAATCTATGAGTATTTACTAGAAATAATTATTAGAGCTAATGAGCAAACTTAACATTCTAACTTGCACACAATACAAAATATAACTAATTTTACCTTGTGTACTTGTTAAGAAATAAAAATGGAAACTAAAATAAAAATACTTAAATGGCACAAAAATATCAAATACTTAGGAATAAATGTATCACAAGTTTCACAAGACATTTCCACTTAAATCTTCTAAACATTATTAAGAAAAAATTTTGAAACTTAAATGGAGAGATATACCATGTTCATGAGTTAAAAGACAATATTATAATGATGACGATTCTCCTCTAAATTAATTTACATTTTGAAAACAATCCCAGTGAAAATATCAGCTTCTCGTATGGCAGAAATTGACAAAACAGTTCTAAAATTTATATAGAAATGCAAGTTGCCAAGAACAACAAAGGCAATACTGAAGAACAAACATGGAAGATTTAACAATACCAGATGTGATGACAGTCCAGTGGTATTGGGACAAGGATAGAAAACCTCAGCAATGGAACAGAATAGTTAAGAAACAGAAGCACACAAGTCCAGAACCTCAATACTGTGAGAAAAAGCATAGTTTGATATTTTTACTTTGTGTTGCTTGTGCAATTGACTATTCATTTTTTAAAAAATGTATTTTCATCCCTACCTCAGGCTATTCACAAAAAAATTAATTCTAGTTGATTTGAAGACTTAAAAATAAAAGATAAAACTATGTAATTTTCAGAGGTAAGCATAGGAGAACATTTTTATGGTATAGGAGTGGGTAATTTTTTTTTTTTTTAAAGAACACAGCCAGGCACGGTGGCTCATAACTGTAATCTGAGCACTTTGGGAGGCCAAGATGGGCAGATCGCCTGAAGTCAGGAGTTCGAGACCAGCCTGGTCAACATGGTGAAACCCCATTTCTACTAAAAATACAAAAAAATCAGCCAGGCATGGTGGCGCATGAATGTAATCCTAGTGACTCCGGAGGCTGAGGCAAGAGAATCGCTTGAACCTAGGAGGCAGAGGTTGCAGTGAGCCGAGATCGTGCCACTGGACTCCAGCTTGGGCAACAAGAGTGAAACTCCATCTCAAAAATAATAAATAAATAAATAAATAAAACACAAAAAGTGCTTACAAAAAATTGTAGATTGAATTTTATTAATTTCAGAATTTCTGTTAATAAACAGACACTGGTAAGAAAGTGAAAAGTAAGCTCACAGTGTAGGAGAACATATTTACAATACATATATGTAACAAAATATTTGGATCTAGAATACTAAACTCTTAAATAAATAAACCAATAAACACAGATTACCAAATAGAAAAAATGGGCCAAATATTTCAGAAAGACACTTTATGAAATGATATCAAAATGATGGCAAACATTAAAAAATGTTCGCCACTGGTTATCAGAAAATGCAAATTAAAAGCACACTGAAATAGCACTTCCCGCCTGCCAGAATTGCTAAAGTGAAAAGGCCTGAAAATGTAAAGTGTTTGTGAGCATGAGGAACAACCAATACTATCATTCATTGTTGGTGGGAAGGTAATTTAGTATACATTTTTTTGAAAACGGGCTGTTGCAGGTGTAACATGCACATTTCCTATAATGCAACAATTCCATTCTTTGTATATTATGCAAAATGCAAGCAAAAAATCACAAATAGACGTGTATTAGAATCTTCATAGAAGCACTATGTCTAATAGCTGAAAACTACCCAAGTACCTATCAAGAGTAGAATGAATAAATTCTCATATATTAACAGGATAAAATACTGTACAGCAACTTAACATTGTTAAATTGTTAACAGTGTTGTTAACAGTGTTGCAACAATGATAAATGCTGTAACAATGATGCAAAAGTAAACATGTATCTCAAAAATATGATGTTGAGCAGAAGCTAGACACATAATAATACATATAGTATATTTCCAGTTATATAAACTACACAAAGAACCAACATTAGGAAATGCCCTTTAGGATCAAGATAGTGGATATCCTTAAGCAAGAAGTGGGAAGCATTTCTTTTTTTTTTTTTTTTTGAGACGGAGTCTCGCTCTGTCGCCCAGGCTGGAGTGCAGTGGCACAATCTCGGCTCACTGCAAGCTCCGCCTCCCGGATTCCCGCCATTCTCCTGCCTCAGCCTCTCCAAGTAGCTGGGACTACAGGCGCCCGCCACCACGCCCAGCTAATTTTTTGTATTTTTTTTTTTTAGTAGAGACGGGGTTTCACCGTGGTCTCGATCTCCTGACCTCGTGATCCGCCCGCCTCGGCCTCCCAAAGTGCTAGGATTACAAGCATGAGCCACCACGCCCGGCCGGAAGCATTTCTAATAATGAAAGAAAACATGTAAGGAACTTATTGGGTGCTTTTGATCTCAACTATTCCTTAATCTGGGAGATAGTACATGGATGAACTACATTTGTGAAAATTCATTGTGTTGTATGTACACTGTCTAAATGTACATTATGCTTCAATTAAAAATGTTAAAAATTAGATTTTGTTACTTCAGGAACAAGTAGAAAATGTACTTGAATACTACAATATTTATTAGAGGCATTTTAAAAAGCAAATTACCTGTGAATAAATCTAACAAAACATGTTTAAATTCTTTATTTAAAAATTATAAAACTTTATTGAAAGATACCAAAAAAGGTCTTTGCTGAAAAGAAAAATTTAGTATTATAAAATCATATTTCTAAGTCTTCCACATCTCCAATGCAACTCCCAATGCAATCAAAATCCCAATAGTTTGGACTGTGCATTGGTATAACTCAACAAACTGATTTAAAATTTGAATTTGAATCAAGTTTCAAAAATAACCAAGATATAAACCTAGAAATAGAATGTAAAGTAAGTAACTCCATCAGAAAGCAAAATCTCTTGTACAGTTTTGATAATTAAGGTGAAATGCTATTAGTGTAAAAAGAAATAATTAAACCAATAGAACACAAATACACAGTACTGAAGCAAACCAATATTTATATGTGAAAAAATTCATTTATTCAGAACAGATATTGCAGAGTAGAGGGAAAGGATGAACTATCCAATAAAATGTGCTAATAATGGTTATCATTGTAGGCAAAAATAACATTTGATTTTCATCTCATATTATTTTAAAGAATCGATTTTAAATGAATTCTGAGCATACCTCAGAAATACATTGTGGGTTCAGTTCTAGGCGGCCACAATAAAGTGAATATTTTGAAAAAGTGAGAAGTGAGTCAAATTTTTTGTTTCCCTATGTGTATAAAATTTACATTATACCATACTGTAGTCTATTAAGTGTGCAATAACATTATGTCTAAAAAACGTACATACTTTAAACAAGTTGTATTGCTAAAATTGCTGATGAACATCTGAGCTTTCAGTGAGCTCTAATTTTGCTCTTGGAGGATCTTGCCTCAATGTTGATGGCTGCCAACTGATCAGATGGTGATTGCTGAAGTTTGTAGTGGCTGTGGCAATTTCTTACAGTAAAACATTGAAGTTTGCCACATTGATTGACTCTTCCTTTTGTGAAACAGTTGTTTGTAGCACACAATGCTACCAACAGCATTTTACCTACACACAGAACTTTCAAAATTGGAGTCAATCCTCTCAGACCCCTGGCACTGCTGTATTAACTAAGTTTACATACTAGTCTAAATCCTTTGTTGTTTCAAAGGATTTGAACATTTCAACAATGTTCCTATCACCTTCACCAGGAATAAACCCCATCTCAAGAAACCACTTTTTTTGCTCATCCATAAGAAACAACTCCTCACCCATTCAAGTTTTATCATATTGCAGCAATTTAGTCCCATCGTAGGCTTCACTTCTAATTCTAATTCTCTTGCTATCTCTACCTCATCTGCAGTTACTTCCTCCACTGAAGTCTCTCTCGAAGTTATCCATGAGGGTTGGAATTAACTTCTACATTCCTATTAATGTTGATATTTTGACCTCTGATGAATCACAAATGTTCTTAATGGTATCTCGACTGGTGACTACTTTCTAAAAGGTTTTCAACTGACTTTGCCCAAATCCATCAGAGAATTCACTATCTTATGGCAGCTATAGCCTTATTAAATATATTTCTTTTCTTTTTTTTTGTTTTGACGCGGAGTCTGACTCTGTCACCAGGCTGGAGTGCCGTGGCGTGATCTCGGCTCATTGCAACCTCTGCCTCCTGGGTTCAAGCGATTCTCCTGCCCCAGCCTCCTGAGTAGCTGGGACTACATGCACACACCACCACGCCCAGCTAATTTTCATATTTTTAGTAGAGACGGGGTTTCACCATGTTGGCCAGGATGGTCTCCATCTCCTGACCTCGTGATCTGCCTGCCTAGGCATCCCAAAGTGCTGGGATTACAGGCGTGAGCCACTGCGCCCGGCCAAAATGTATTTCTTGAAATATAAGACTTGAAAGCCAAAATTACTGCTTGATCCATGGGCTGAAGAATGCATGTTGTGTTAGCAGAGATGAAAACAGCATTAATCGCCTATACCTCTCTGTCATAGTTACATTGTCAATGAACTACATTGTCAATCAATTACAATGTCAATGGCAGCAGGTGATTGTCAATGAGCAGCACTATTTTGAAAAGAATTTTTTTCTGAGCAGTACTTCTCAATATTGGGTTTAAGATATTCTGTAAACCATGCTGTAAAGAGATGTGCTGTCATCCAGGCTTTGTTCTTCCATTAACAGAGCACAGGCAGAGTAGATTTAGCATAAGTGTTAAGGACTCCAGAATTCTTTTAATGGTAAATAGCACTAACTTCAATTTAAAGTCTCCTGTTGCATTAGCCCCTAACAAAAGAGCCTGTCCCCTGAAGCTTTGAAACCTAGCATTGGCTTCCCTTCTCTAGCTATGCAAGTCTTACATGGCATCTTCTTCCAATTGAAGTCTGTTTGTCTATAATGAAAATCTGTTGTCAGTGTAGACACCTTCATCAGTTATCTTAGATCTTCTGCATAACTTGCTGCAGCTTCTACATCAGCACTTGCTGCTTCACCGTGCATTTTTTATGTTGTAGAGAGGGTTTTTTTCCTAAAATGTCATGAACGAACCTCTCCTAGTGTCCAGCTTTTCTTCTGTAGCTTCCTTGCCTCTGTCAGCCTTCATAAAATTGAAGAGAGTTATGGCTTTGCTCTGGATTAGGCTTTGGCTTAAGGGAATGTTGTGGTTAGTTTGATCTTCTATCCAGACCACTCAAACTTTCTCCATATCAGCAATAAGGCTGTTTTGCTTTCTTATCATTTGTTTGTTCACTGGAGTAGCACTTTTAATTTCCTTTAAAAACTTTTTCTTTGCATTTACAGCTTGCTTGTTGGCTCAAGAGGCCTAGCTTTAGGCCAAGCCCTGCTTTCAACATCCCTTCTTCACTAAATTTAATCATTTTTAGCTTCTGATTTAAAGTAAAATATGTGCAACTCTTCCTTTCACTTGAACACTCAGAGGCCACTGTAATTGTCCTGATTTCAATACTGTGTGTCTCAGGGAACAGGAAGGTGTAAGGAGAGGGAAAGAGATGGGAATGGCTGATTGATGGAACATCAGAACTCACACAACATTTATCAATTAAGCACATATTCTTATATGGGTGCCCTAAAACAATTACAATAGTAACATCAAAGATCCCTAATTATAGATCACCATGACAGATGTAGTAATAATGAATAAATTTGATATGTTGTGAGAATTACCAAAATATAACACAAAAAAACAAAGTGAGCACATGCTGTTGGAAAAATGCTGCCAACAGAATTACTCAACAAAGAGTTGCCATAAACCCAAAATTTTTTAAAAAGAAAGAAAAATGTAGCATCTGTGGAGAGTGTTCGGATGAAGTGCAATGAAACTAGGTATGCCTGTATAGTAGTAAAACAAAAAAAACTTTAATTTTTTTTGGAAAATACTTTATCCTAATTTTAACCTTTGAATTAAGAAGAAGTTCTAGTGGAAAATGTCATAAAGCAAATAATAAGGACACATATTGATTATTTTAAAAGAATTAACTAAATCCATTATAATTAAGTGACATTAAAGAATATTTTTTCACGATACAGTAACATAAAGAGAATGAAAACAAATTATATGCTAGAGAGAAAATGTGCTACACATTTAGTTGACAACTGTCTAATATCTAAAATAAAGAACTCATATAAATAAAAAACCAACAATTTAATAACTTGAAATTAGCAAGTTATAAAGACATCTTTCACATAATAGGATATGCAAAGAGCCCAGGAGCATGAAAAGATGTTCAACTTCATTACCATATGGGTAAATACAAATTAAAACCAAAAAAAATCAGTTTTATTAAGATCAATCAACATTAGCAGGATTTTACAGAATAAAAATAAACACTTGAGAATCCATAATTGGGACAATATCTATGTCCCGAAATTAAGAAAAATTAAGAAATCAGCTCAAGTCAAGTCAAGTATTGACAAAGACGTGGATCAACAGAAACTTCAGGTGGTGGTATACATTATACTTTGGAAATGGTATCGCACTACCTAGTAAAGTTCAACATGTACTTACCAAATGTTCCCACAATTCTACTCTTCTATATATGCTGAAAACACTAAAGATAGACATTTACAATACTGTTGTACTCTTGTAGACAGATCAGCACTGTGATAGCAAAATCCTGGAGTCTGCTGAAACTTTGAATGCCAGTATAAGTAAATAAGTTGTTGTGTATTTAAAGAAAAACACTGGAATTATTATACCTCAGCAAAAATTTTTTAAAAAACAAGAACTAAAGTTATATGAGCCAATGTGGATAAACCTCAAAAACAAGCTTGAGAGAAAAGAGGTAGCTGCAAAATAATTCATATGATTCCATTTTTTAGAATTCAAAAATGGCAAAACTATGCAATAAATTATTTACAGATGCAAGCATGTTTGATACAATTATTTTTAAAAGCAAGGAGGTAAATGACACAAACTTCAGAACTGCTTTGACAATTTTGAAAAATATGATTCTAGATTAGTCATATTTTGATTCAAGTACATGTAATGAATAAAGACAAATATAGCTATATAAGAACCCATGAATCTTCTCTCTATACACTTCTTATTAGGGAGTGATTAGAAGTAGTGGTGTATACCAAGAGAAAGACCTCATATCCAACAATGGGTGGAATCAATACAGGAGAATGGTTAAGAAAAGTCTTAGAAGACTGGAAGTTTGGTAAATTTCTAAAATAACCAAGGCAGTTTTAGCTTGGGGAGGGATGCTGTAAGAAAATGAGAGTTAGTACACAGATAAAATGAGAAATAATTTGTTGGTGATTATTGTTGGTGATTTGGTGGTGTTTACCAACAGAGAAAAAGAGTGAGAGAGTGAGAAAGAGGAGACAAGAGAGATGGGATAAGGGAGAGAGGGAGAGAAAGCCAGATAGGTGAAAAAGAGGGAATTATTAATTTAAGGAAAACAAAAGATTTTACAATTAAAAATATTATAGTAGAATACGTTGCTCTATATAGTGTATATATTCAATAGAATATGGTGATGCTGAAATAAACACTGATTATTTAACAAATTATTAGTTAATAATTTGGGAGGATGGAGCAAGGCAGGATGAGGAGAGTGCTATATCTTTATCTAGCTTAACAGGAGTCATTAGATAAATACCCAAATTGATAATCACTAAATAACAATGTAAGTATATTATTTAGAAACATAGAAGTAACTACCAGAAGAAACACTTAAAATTATTTCCTCTGGAGAATATGTCTGAAAGAAGAGAAGACATGGGTTTAGTGACCACACTCTTTACTATAACGTTTTTGATACATTAGAAAAATGACTTTCTACACTTATTTTTGATATATTTTTAAAAATTAACTGAAAACATAGACATTGTCCCAGTTATGGATTCTCATGTGTTTATATTTATTCTGTAAAAACCTGCTGACCTTGATTGATCTATTTGGTAAATAAGTGGTGTCTATCTTCAAAAATTTCTACAGACACACAGGTAAGGATTTTTTAAAAACTTTTGCTTTGCAATGGGCCGCCAGTTTAGAACGCACTCTACTATCAAAGGCTCATGTCAACATTAAATACTTCAGGTAGCTGAAGTCAGTGGATGGCAGAACCCCAGAGATCTTTCTGAATAAGAAATCTAAGCTTGAACGTTCAGTATCTATCAGAAAAGAGCTACATCTCCAAAATTCTTCCACTCTGGTCTCCTTTACTGAAGTTTCACTTTTCCATACAATCTTTCCATACAATCTTGGTAGCTTGATGGGTTAAAAGCCTTAAATGGTTACATTTACTGTTGTTTCTGGTTGTCGTCAAGGTTACAGAAACAGTACCTACTGCAGGCAATTAAACTGACTTCATAACCTGCCTTAGCTACAAGACTGAAGTTCCAATTTTCCAGTTGTACTTGGATCTGAAATTTGGCTTCACATGAGCTCAGTCTGTCCCAGGACAAAGTAAAGCCAAGTTTACATTGTCTGCTAAATACTCCAGTGGTCGACACTATTTTTTCAAACATCAAACACATTTTATGGACTGGAACATAATAGTATAGTGATAAAATTGTAGGATATTTAAAAGTTTTTTTATTTTTCTTTTCTCTTATTCTGAAGTATTTCCTCTAACATTACACTTTTCTTATTTATTTTTCCACTGCTATCTCTTATTCAATAAAAAAAGGAAAGATCTCTTAAGCCCTGGAAAGGAAAAGTCAAAGATAAGAACTAATCAACCTCTAGTAATTATTTCCATTAGTTTTGTTACTCTCTTTTAAGTTTCTCACTGAGTCTCTGCAGCTTTAATGTCAGAGGTCCTTTGGCCCTGTAGACAGAACTGCAGTTTCTTAACCACAGACATCCTAAATGCAAAGTAGATAGTTCTGAAGTTGACGTAAAGAACTAGAGCTACTAGAAGATGGGATTACCATTTCCTATCCTAAGAATTACACGCTACTTCTGGTTTTGTCTTGGAGGCAATTGTTTAACACCTGATTTTAAGGCCTTTCCTGAGATTGGAATATAATTGGAGAAATTTAGCTTATCTGATTACATCCATTAGATGTTAGTTTAAATTTATAAATGACAGCAGAAGACACAAAGTTACTTAAAGCAGTACCAGTACATTCATCACAATCATGACTGGTCACCTTGGAGCCTCAAATGAAGTTAAACCTGTACATATGCCTGCTAAGTTATCTGGTATTTTTAGAAGAAAAATAAAACAAAATGCAAAATTTTTTATAACGAAGAAAAATAAAGCTAAAATGTAAAATAATATCTACCTTTTTCTCCCTCTTCGAATAAAGAAGATACTCAGTCAAGATGTCATACGTACCAGTAATACTGAATTAGAAGAAAAAGAATGATGCATTTTCCTGGAGTTTTGCTTAGTCACACCAGGTTTTCTATGATATTTTTGGGGGGAGTGTCAGCACTCATGAATGACAAGCAGTTGTGTGCTTGTACATCACACTTAGCACTGGAATTCAATTTAGAATTAACACTGCCTCAAAGATCAAATAAAAACAGATGTTACAGTCCTAAATCTAATAGTCCCTGGAGAATGACGGGGTGGGGAATAGCATCAGAGACAGAATGAGAATGAATGAGGGAGTCACAGTCACTCCTGTACCTTCTCATTGGTTCTGTAAGCACTAGTTAAATTGGATATAAGTCAATAACCTAAAATTCAACATCTTACCAACCAAACTCATCTCACAGACATGTATTTCTCGTTCGGTGTTCCTTTTCACTACAATAAGTACCACCTTCCCCACCTAATCAAACCCAAAACCTCAAGCAATCTTTAATGTTTTCATTCTCTCTCATATTTCACATTGAATTATTTATTAAATTGTTTTTTCTACCTCAGAAATGTGTCTGAAATATTAATATTCTTTCTTATGTCATCATCACTGAAGTTCAAAAAATTACCGCTGTAGGTTTTTGTTTGTTTGTTTCTGAGACAGGGTCTTGCTCTGTCACCCAGGCTGGAGTGTAGCGATGTGATCTCAGTTCACTGCTACCTTAACCTCCTGGATTCAAGTGATTCTCCTGCCTCAGCCTCTGTGCCTCAGCCTCCGAAGTAGCTGGGATTACAGGCATGTGTGTGCCACTACACTCGGCTAATTTGTGTATTTTTTAGTAGAGATTGACCAGGCTGGTCTTGGACTCCTGATCTCAAGTCATCTGCCTGCCTTGGCCTCCCAAAGTGCTGTGATTACAGGCACCAAGCCCAGCCAACCATTGTAGACAGTTTCTAGTCACGCTCTTCATGTCTATGATTGCTGTCTCTAATTCATTCATGGCCCAGAAATCAGAGGGACTTTTTTTTTTTTTTTTAATAAGGATTCTCACACTGTCTCTTGGTCTGGAGTGCAGTGGTGCAATTTCGGCTCACAGCAACTTCTGCCTCCTGGGTTCAAGCGATTTTCCTGCCTCAGCCTCTTGAGTAGCTGGGATTATAGGTGCATGCCGCCACACCCTGCTAACTTTTTTTTTTTTTTTGTAATTTTAGTAGAGATGGGGTTTCACTATGTTGGCCTGGCTGGTCTCGAACTCCTGACCTCATGATCCACCCACCTCAGCCTCCCAAAGTTCTGGGATTAGAGGCATGAGCCACCGCACCTGGCCAGAGGGATCTTTTAAAAAACAGAAATCTGATCATGTCACTGCTTTCTCGCCTTCTTAAAATTGTACAGTACCTTCCCATTTTCTTAATATCAGAAAATCCTTAAAAACTACTGACAGTTGCTCCTTATAGCTCTAGCTTCATCTTTTATAACTTTACCTTTGTCCTTGATGCCACAAATCTTCTAAACCTCTTTCAGTTTTCAAGCACTATATATGACATTTATTATATAGTTCTGGGACTTTTTGTGTTTAGGGGATATTTGCATGGGATGCTATTACTTCATCCTCATCCTATTCCTATTCATTCTTTTGTGTCAGTTTAAGAATAAATTAAATAGGTCTTTCTCATCTTTAGGCAGCTTTAAATTCCATTTTAACTCAATGCCTTGGTATATTGAACTTCATCTTTTCTAAAATAATTGAAACTTCCATTTCAGTTCAATGTCCTACTTAATCCTAATCCCTAGGTCTTCCAGGACTTTATCTGTCTTGTTCATACTTGACCGCTTCATTTTTACTATAAGTCCTGGAATGTGGTAGAAGCTTGATACATATTGATTGAGTCAAATTGAATAAAATATGTAAGAATGATAAAAACGTGTAGCAGCTTCCTTTAAAATGCTCGAAACTAGAGATTTCAAAATCTCAGAAATCACCACTAAGAACTTACCCATGTAACCAAACACCAACTGTCCCCCAAAACCCTATTGAAATAAAAAATAATTCTACCTATATTGTCAAAAACCACATTTTATTTCACTGATTTGCACATCAGAATTGTTTGTATGTGTATGAATGTGTGTTTGTAGCTGTGCAAGAGAGGGTAGAAGGTGAAAGGAAAACAGGCATGAGCAACGAAGACATATATATATATAAAATGAAAAGGACTGTGAGGAACACTTTAGCTTTCTTTTATCAAAGGCCCTGCCATGTTCTGAAGTCTTTTCTGGACCTCTTGGTATTGTATGTATAACATTATATACCAAAACAAATATGGCTATAAAATTCAAATAGCAATCCACTTGAGAATAAATCATAGCATACCCTGCTATTTTTGCCTGCCTACCTTTAAAGATGTGAAGATCTGAAAGAATATATGAAACCTAATTCCTTCCTGTGGTTAAAAAAAATATTAAGAACAAACTACATGCAAGTCTCAGCACATACTTGCAGTCACTCCAAAGTAAATGTTTTCTCTATACCTTGGGGAAAAAGTGATTTTGTGACTCTCTGCTTTGGAAAATGAGCTAATTTTTTTTTTCAAAGACAGCCTCATTGAGAAGTATGTATACTTTAGAAGCATCACTTTTCCAAAACTCTATGTCTTGGAATAGTATTGCCTTGAGATTTTTAGATGTTAAAAAAGGGCACCCTACGTTTTTTGGAAGATAGGTTGCATTTAGCTGTATCATACTATTAAAGTATTGCAGCAAAATATGAGTAGCATGGATTAACCTAGACTTTTCAAACATTTGATCATTCAACTAAATCTTATTGTATTTTCATACCTATTAAAATCTGTGTCATTCAGGAAGAATTCACAAAATCCTAGTTTAATGAGAAAGAAAATGAATTCCAAACTGGCAACCTTATCAGTCTCTTTTCCCCCTCAAAAAGCCTATCTAGCCTCAGTCACCATTCTTAAAATGACAATAATCACACCTATTGCATAGCAGTAGAGTGAGAATTAATTGGGAGTTATATACCATATTTCCTACTCAAAATCCCATTTCTCTTCTATGCTCCAAACCATAGAAGAAAAATTACAACAAATTATTTATATAAAAATATTTAGCAGATTTGTTAATGTTTCTTCAAAGGGGAAATATTGCATACTTTTATTATTGTTACTGTAACATTTGTGCAATGCCTTAAACTGCGATGTTCTTTGTACTAGGGGAACTTCAAACGTGGAGGTTCTGTACAAATTCTGTCTGTTGCCATCAAATGTCACATAGCTGAATGGCAAGCATTACCATGCTTGTGCTCTGCTAGGGGAGCACCTGATTGGCACTACAATCGAAGTACAGGGGGATGCACTTTACAGAGGAACAAAACAACTGCAGAAACAATTATTCTGAAAGCTCTTTTACATTCAGATCACTCTCCGTATGTCTGCAAATCATAAATAGGCTTCAAAGAATGAAAAGTCAGAAATTGTAGCTCATAGCATATGGGTTTCTAGACAAATCTAGATGTGGAATTGAAAATGACTAAATTTGATTTCCTTGTCAAAATTGTGTTTGCACAGTAATCTGACCTTTATCCTGTCTCCTTTCTCCCCACCTTCCCCGGAGCCCAATATCAAACAAGTGTTTGAGTAAAGAAAAATTCAAGCTAACAGGAAAACTATAACACCACAGAGTAAACACTCACAGCAGCCTCTGTCTAAGGAGTCATACTTCAGAGAGCAAATGACTTTTTCCCTGAGAGAACTGCTGTTAGCTAATATATGACAGTTCATGGGCTTTCACTGTAGTCAGTCAGAAGTAAAAAATAAGACTGAAACTTGCAGACTGAAGCTTACTGAATTTGACTGTAATGGAAATTATCTGCAAGAGTCTTGGTTATTCAAAGTTTCAGTGATTTTCCCATATGCATTTTTGCTGTATTCATGTTTAAGAAACAGGAAAGTCAAACCACAATTTTGCTTTTAAAAAGGCAAGAAAATACTAAAATATAAAGCTTTGAAATTATGCATTGCTTTGTTAATTCTTAAGATCTACAGATCTGATTACATGTAAGTTTCTGCATTGCATCTCAAAGGATAGATAAGCAAATTAGAAAATAGCAAATATTGTGTATAAATCTTTGGAATGAGTTAAGGCCCTTTCATCTGGTTTTAAGGTGAGAGGAAACATGAGGCATAGGAAACTTACTTCAGCACCAGATATGTTGCGGAAGCAATTCAATTGAGTAATGGAATGCTTCAGCTTCTAAAGTTAAAATTTGTCTTTAAGGAGAATCACAAACAAGTTTATTTATCTAAATTATATGTCATTTGATGTGTTGATTTTTGGTACATGACAAACTATTATCATTGGTCTAAATATAAACTTCTTTTATTAATCTTTGGTTTATTCACATTTTTAGTTACTCATTTAATAATATAATGAATTCCTATTAATATTAATCCACTGACCAAACCAAACACTAGATCCTTATAAATAACACTTCTGAGGGCTCCTCTACCAAATCATTCCTCTATCATGCCCACTGCCAGAGGGAAACCTATTCTAAATTCTGCATTTATTATTTGCAGTGGATGCTGAAATTAGCTGCATGGATCATCTATTCAAGACAGAACTCGTTGAGGCAACTGCTAGTGGTGTTCGTGATTGACAGGTCTCCTTGCTTCCCCCTTTTGGAATTGCCTGAAAGTCTCCTCATCCAAGGTCACTTCCATTTTCAGAGGCGCATGCATAGAATCAGTGTGTGAGGATGGGGAGGCACTGGGAGTTATACAGGTATGGCTCTAGTGTTCCAATGTAGTGCCAGTCTACAGAGACATCCCAACTCAAGTTCTTTCTGGGGGCTATTAAGGCTATTTTTGAGACTATATCTCACTCCAATCGCTCCTTATTCTTTCACTTTCTATACAGACATCTCCTTCACATATTTTGCTTTCTAGGGAATCCAATCTTTGACATGATTCCTGTTCTTTTTTCAACAAATAATGCAGAAGTAATTGCATATCCATAAGCAAAAAAAAAAAAAAACCTTGACTTAAACCTCACTCCGATACAAAAATTAACTCAAATAGATAATGGACTCACATGTAAAATGTAAAATTATAAAATTTTAGAAAAAAGAATAAAAGATTTGCCACATAAGAAGATTTTCAAGATAATTAGCTTTTAGGAAAATGCAAATTAAATCAAAATGAGATACCTTTACACACCTATCAGAATAGCTAAAATAAAAAATACTGACAAGCCCAAATGCTGATGAAGATACGGAAAAATGGATCACTCGTATATTGCTGGTAGGAATGTAAAATGACACAGCCACTCTGGAAAACAGTTTAGCATTTTTCTATTATATAATACTAAACACATAATTACCATATAACCCAGCTATTGCACACTTGAAATATGTTTCCCGGAGAAATGGAAACTTTTGTTTATGAAAAATAAAACCCTATCTATGAAGAATAGCAACTTTATTCATAATAAATGAAAACTGGAAATAGCCCAGATTCCCTCTAAAGGTGATTATGAAACAAACTGTGCTGTTTTTCTGCCATAGACTACTACTTAGCTATCAAAATGGAGAAATCATTGACACATGCAGCAACATGGATGAATCAAGGAGTTCTACAGAATTGTACAGGTGAGTAAGGGTGAAAAAAGCCAATCCCAAAAACTTCTGTACTGCATGATCTCACTTACATGTCAGATTCTTGAAATAACAAACTATGGAAGTATAGAATAGAGCAGTGATTACTAGGGTTTAGTGATGAGGCTGGGATGGTATGGCTACAAAAGGGCAACACAGGAGATCCTTGGGATAGAATTGTTCTATATGTTAACAGTAGTGCTGGATGCAGAAATCTACATGTAAAAACATTTTATTAAACTAAGTATACACACATGAATGAGTACAAGTTAACTTGTAAAATCTGAATAAAATTGATGGTTTGTAACAACCTTAATATTCTGGTTGGGATTTTCTACAGTTTTGCAAGATGTTACTAATAGAAGAAATGGCATGAAGGGTACATGGGATCTTTTGTGCCATTTCTTACACTTGTATGTACATCTACAACTATTTCAAAATCATAATTCTAATTTAAAAATGTAATGCTTGTGTTTAAATGTTATAGTAGTAGTAGGTACTATAGATTGTCTTTGATGGCTTTTCTTTTCTTTCACATACTCCCTAATTCATCCTATGTGACAGATTAAATACCAAGATTTATCCAATCTGCTGTATGTAACTTTCTTTCATTCATATTTACTGCTGTTTAAAACTTGAATTTCTGACTATAACACAATTTATGTGTATATTTTTCTATTGATTAGTGTTTGTGGTTTTTTTAAGTATTTGATATTATGGACAGTGCTGTGAACAATCTTGCCCTTGGTATGCAGGTCTTTCTAGTTCGTTGATCCGCTCCTTTTATTCCTTCTAATTTTGGGTTTATTTCGTATTCCTCTTATAACTTGGTTTATTATTTTTTCAGCTATTTTTCTTTTCTAGTATAAATATTTAAGGCTATATATTTCTTTCAAAGCATTGTTTTTGTATTTTCCCATGAGTTTTGATGTACAATGTGGTTATATTTAGTTCCTTCTTTTCTTTTTTTTCTTTTGTTTGACAGAATCTTGCTCTGTCGCTTAGGCTGGAGTGCAAAGGTGTGATCTTGGCTCACTGCAACATCCACCTCCCAGGTTCAAGTGATTCTCCTGCCTCAGCCTCCCGAGTAGCTGGGATTACAGGCATGCACCACCACATCCAGCTAATTTTTGTATTTTTAGTAGAGATGGGGATTTTACCATGTTGGCCAGGCTGGTCTCGAACCCCTGACCTCAGGTGATCCACCTGCCTTGACCTCCCAAAGTGTTGGGATTACAGGCGTGAGCCACCACACCCAGCCATATTTAGTTATTTCTAAATATTTTTTAGTTTTGAAATTTGTCAACTTCTTTTATCATAAATTGCTATAAGTTTATTTCCAAATATAAGGGGGTTTATTTATCTTTTTTAGTTGTTGTTCTTTCACATTTTTAGCTGGATTTCCTCATCCTGAGAAACATACATCTGCATGATACCTGCACTTTGAAATTTATTATTTCCTGCTTGATGGCATAGAAAATGATCAATTTTGTGAATGAGCTATAAACATTTAAGACAAATGTATTTACTCTAATTGGGTGCACAAAATTCTGTGTATCTCTATTATGATAAACAATATTTTTACTATTCAAATTATATTTTTAATTTTTTTTTGGCTGTTTGAACTATTAGTGAATAAAAGAAGACTGCTGAAATCTCTTTATATATATTGGTAGATTTATTTAAGCTTCCCAGTAAATCTATCCATTTTTGAATTCATATAATTTGAGGCTAATTTGTTAGACAATAAAGTTTAAATTGTTCCATGTTTTTTGCGAGTTTAAATTCTGATCATTTATGTAGTAACCCTAAAAAGTTATTTGCTTTAATGTCTATTTTTTCTGTGATTATTATTGTTAAGTCAGCTTTCTTTTATTTGCTCATTGCCTAAAACTGTGAGCTAATTCCTATGAATATAAAAAATTAATATCATTTCTTCTGAGAACAGAAAATAATCAACATCCAGTACCTTAGATTACACTGGTATCACTTGTGGTTCAAGAAACAACACAACTTATTAACAATTTTATAGTAAACTTACTTTACATTAGAGTTTATTATTTCTAAATATTCATTTGGAAGAACAAGGTATTAAAAATGTAGATGAGTTTTAGCCATTTCTTTAATTATTTATGAATCATCTATGATACAGCATAAGTCCCCTTTTTTGCTTCCCCCTTAACATTATTTTATAAGATGTGTGAAAGCTAAAAATTTCCCCTCCTAAAAAAGAGTAACAATAAAAGCTTATATTTACTAAAATATCTTCACATATTTTCATTCTTAGAATGAAGAGTCTCCTGAATAAGAAAAATTCGGTAGCTTTATGTACAATATGATATTCTACATTCTAATAAATCTGTTATCACCTTCATAAGTACCTTAAGTAGTCCCCACTCTAGGCTATATCACCATGTACATTTTAGGCAGACAACTACAGAAACAGAGATATAAGTAAGATCATTTAGAAGAAAAGACAAATAAATAACAGAATAAACACTTTATGTGGATAAGCCCCTAATGCATTAACTAATAAATGAAATAAAATGGTCCTCTTTTTCATTCAAATGTGTCAAATAGGTTAGAAAGCACTAAAAAGAAGATGTTTTCTGTACTGTAAAATATTTACCTGATATTATTAGGCCCTGTCCCAGTTGTAGCAATTAAATAATACTGATCTTTTTATGAATAACACATTTTGTGCTCTTGACAAATAATTAGAATATTCTGAAGCTTACCACTTGGCAAGTTTTGGAAAAGTCTTCACAGAAAATAAGGTCATTGTTTTTCCCATTTAGTGGATGTCTAAGGATTCAATAAAATTTCTGAGCTTGTTTTTGTTGTTGTTTTCTGCAACATTTCATTTGTTTAAACTGCTTGATGTAAAAAGAAATTCCATTCTTATTCAAAGCCTCATGGAAACAGAACAGGCACTGACCATTAATGCATGTCCAATTTAGCCTGATCTTCCAACGTAGGGTATTTAACATGGTTGATAGCAATTACTGTGCATAATTTTTCAACTTTTTCTCCCAGGCACATAGTTGCCTTCTCTATCTTTCAAAACCACAGTTCTAATCATGTAAAACCTCCCAGGTCCCGTCTTGAAACGCCCATGGCTATCCATTGATTTCAGATCTATATTGGCAGTGTTCGACCTATCTCTCAAAGCTAGATTACCTCCTAACTGGGTGTGAATTTACATTTACAAATTCGTTTCCTACTATTTGCTTTCATGTACCTATGGACCAAACTTAGGGATGATACATATTTCACCTTTAATCATGTTGGTTTCTCTTTTTGGTTGTTCCTTTATCCTACCTTTACACATTCCAATATTAAGCATCTTTTATTGTCCTGCTCACATAGGATTGCAACTCTTCAATGAACCCTGCCTTAGGCCCCTCTAAGCTACAAATATCCTCTCCTTTCTCTGAATTACAAATTAGCACATTACATGTGGAAAATAGAAAGTATGACTTCTATTATAATGTGTTTGCATGCCTTCAATTTCCCAGCAACTTTTCATTTGTTGGTCTTTTGTGATTGGCTTCTTTCACTTATCATAATGTCGTGAAGGTTCATTTATGTTGTAGCACTTATCATACTTACTGCTTTATAGAGCTGAATAACGTTCCATCATATGGATATACATTTTATTTATCTATTCATGAGCTGATGAATACTTGGGTTGTTTCCACTTTTGGGCTATTATAAATAATGGTGCTATAAACATTCATGTACAAGATTTTGTGGGAATATATGTTTTTAGTATATATACGTGGGAGTAGAATGTCTGGATCATATGATTACTCCATGTTTAATCATTTGGAGACCTGCTAGACTGTCTTCCAGAGCAGCTGCACTGTTTTACATTTCTACAACCAGTGAAAGATGGCTCCAATTTCTCCACATCTTTGGCAACATTATTATTATTTTAAAATTATTATAGTTATCCCAGTGGATATGAAATGCTGTCTTAATGGGATTCTGATTTAAATATGTATTGTCTTTTATTTTGTTGAAGTGGTATATTACACTCATTGATTTTCAGATATTAAACTGACTTTGCTTTCCCAGAACAAATCCCAAATTAGTCATGGTGTATAGTCCTTTAT
The DNA here is from genome assembly GCF_006542625.1 of Nomascus leucogenys. Taxonomy (NCBI): domain Eukaryota; kingdom Metazoa; phylum Chordata; class Mammalia; order Primates; family Hylobatidae; genus Nomascus; species Nomascus leucogenys. The sequence continues at coordinate 31,737,450 of NC_044387.1, read as the reverse complement.
TTTTTTCTTTTAAAAAATTTGTAAAAATTTAAGGGGATACAAGTGCAATTTTGTTACGTGGATATATTGTGTAGTGATGAAGTCTTGGCTTTTAGTATATCCATCACTCAAATAATATAAATTGTAACCATTAAGTAATTTCTCATCACCCATCCCCATTTTACCTCCACTCTTCTGAGTCTCCAACGTCTATCTTTCCACTCTCTATATCCATGTGTACATATGTATAATCCTTTACACAAAATGTTACATTGCATGTACTACTATTTTGCAGAGTATTTTGGTGTCTATATTCATAAAAGATACTGGCCTGTAGTTTTCTCATGATGTCATTATCTGGCTTTGGTGTCAGGATAATACTGGCTTCATATGATGGGTTGAGAACTGTTCTCTCCTCTTCTACTTTTGAAACAGTTTGTAAACATTTGTTTTCTTATTGTTTTATAGTTCATCTATTGTAAAACAATTTCTTTACTTAATATAAAATTGTTTGTATAAAAAATATTTCTTTTTATATTAACAGATAACCAATTGGAGCAGCATTTGTTAAATTATATTCTTAATATCATTGATTTGGAAAGTTATTTCATAATATTAAATTTATAGATTATACTCTTTTAAGTATCTCAGTCCTCGTTTTCTTTATCAAACATGACTTAGTTTTTTCTACTTTCTTATTTGTCTGGATTGTCTAGAGTATGGAGACATTCTTTCAAGGTTATCCCAGACTTCCTGGCTGCCACAGTGGTATTGTTCCCCTGGCTATAATATTGTGCTCCTCAATACAGCTTGTTCAGTTTTATAATTAATGAAAGTCTCTTCCACAGTTTAACTGATTGATTGAATACTATGAGGTTTTTCAATATTGTTGAAAATTCAAATATATTTCTGGAGTTTTCACAGGTAAAACATTTGATAAACTTTCATGGGGCAAAAAAAAATAATAATATACTTGTCAAAACCCATAGAACTGTAAAACATAAAGATTGAATCCTAATGCCAACTACAAATGTTAGTTAATAATAATGTATCAATATTTGGTTCATGAATTGTAACAAATGTACTACACTAAAGCAAGGTGTCAATAGTACCAAAAACTTTGAACAGGAGGAAAAAAGGTCTATGGGAACTCTGTGTGCTTTCTGTTCAATTTTTCTGTCAATATAAAAGTGCTTCAAAATAACGTCAATCAATTTAAAATATATTAATTATATGTAAGACATTTTGAAGAGCTATATACATCATAACCGGTTTCAAAAGCAGATATTAGGTATAGATAGGGTCACTTGGCAAAATAGAGCTTCACAGTTTCACACTGTCACGTACTACCAGTGCATTCTTTCCTTTTACTCCACTCCCCAAAGACCCTCTGCAGATACGCAGTCCTTCCTGTCCCTTGTAACCTGTTTCGTTTGATTGTTTTAAGAAATAGGTCTCTGCTCAATAATATTTAAATGATCACAACTGTGACAGTGGCATGCCCCTTTTCATCTGATTTAGCTGGTAGTTTCTCTTTATGTCTGGGTCTTGATAAACCCTTGAAGGTAATATGCCTGAGATAGCAGCATCACTTCTCTATTGGGCTGTTGCTTCCCAATAAGTCATAGCAAAGAATAAAGTTTATCTAATTCCATGTACAAGAAAACACTGAAATAACCTGAATACTCATTATATAGAATTAAATAACTTAAAATTTAATAAAGAGTAGAATATTTTCCTGCTATCAAAATGAAATTTTAATGAACATTTAATAACATGGAAAACATTCTCAATATGTTAATTGGAAAAATAAAAATAAAAATCCATGTATACATATGAAAGAAAATACATCAAAATGAGCTACCCTATCTAGAATTTCCTGGGAGAACCAAAAAAATACATTTTAAATAAATAAATTCTATACTCTGCCATGCATGTACACATGACATTAAGTTGTCTTTTAGAGAAACTGCTTAAAATTTTTCTATTTTGGTACAATTTTAGATTGACAGAAGAGTTGTAAATATAATAGAAATAGTTCTTACATATTGTAATATTGATATCTTTCATAACCATGAGGTATTCATTGAAAATAAGAAATTATTGTGAAGCACTAAAATATATGCTACATATTTTATTTAGATTCACCAGTTTCACCTCTAATGTCTTTTTCTCTTCCACAATATCTTATTCCATTTAGTTGTCATATTTGCCTTATGTCCTCCAATTTTGACAGTCCTACTGTGTTTTCTTCCTTTTCATAACCTTGACACTTTTGAAGAGCACTGTTCTCATATTTTGTTGAATGCTTCTCAATTTAGGTTTGTCTGATGATTTCATATGATTATACTGGGGTTCTGATTTTTTTGGAAGGCTACTACAAATAAGAAGTGCTCTTCTTATTGGGTGATATCAAGGGATACATAAAATCAACAAGATTTATTACTAGTGACACTAACTTTGATCACTTGGTTAAGATGCTATCTTCTGGTTTCCTTACTATAGAGTCACTTTTTTTTCTCTTTCTGCACTCTGTTCATTAGAATGAGTCACTAAGTTTAGCCACATTCAAAAGAAATTTTAAAACAATGTTTTAAACCTTTATTCTCTCCATGGCTTTAAATGGTAGGTGTCTTCCTGATTAACAGTATGTGGCCTACTCATTACATATAAATTTCTGCCTCTGGAAGGTGATGGGTTAGCTTTTAAGGTGTCACAGAGATTTCAAGTCAAAGTTACACATCCCACTTGACCATAATATTAACTCAAGTCATTTGAAACCTATTCAATTATGGTGAAAATTCAAACTAAGTTCTAGCTAATGTGGATGATGAACTTACTTTAGACTTTCCACGTGAGGTGCTCCATCGTGCATTTCACATATGTCCTGATGAAGTTTAATTCAAATCATTGTGAATATTCCCTCTCTATTTGGTGCTATTTCCACAGCTATTTTGTATGATGTGATAATACACTGGAAAACAGATAGAGAGGGATTTTTTTTATTTTTATAGATAAAAATATTGTTTTATTCTGGGTAGTTGTAACATCAGTGATTCCAATTTTTTTAATCTTTTGGTATTCACCAAATTTTTCTCAATCTCATATATTGCCTTTATAACAACAAAAAAGATAATATTACACTTTTTTAAAGTAATGGATTTATGCAAGATATGTCTGCTAATGAAAATATGATATGACATAGAATAAAGAAAGAACTTCAATCTCAGAACTTCAGTCTTTTTCTATTAAATAAAATTGAGTGGTTCCAGTGGTTTTGGATCCCTGAGTCTTTGCTGACACTTTTTATATTCTGTTCAGTTGTCCACCTATGTTCTCTCTGCTGTCATTTGCAGTGGGCTGAGGGATTCGTGAATGTCTTTCATAGAATAAAGAAAGAAATAAAGATGTCCAAAGGAAATGAAAACTTCTGGAATCGGACTGGTCCTCAAGTCATGTAGCTTTTTACCTCATAAATATATCTTAGATACAGGCCTTCCTCTTCATTATGTTCTGTACCACAGAATTATTTCATGCTATCATTGCCTGAAACATTGCAATAGCTTGGTGACCTCTGTCACTATTCACTGTTCAGTTAAGACAACTACATATTGTGGTCAGATTGACCTGCCTGCATTCAAACATATAATATAACTTTCTGTAGTAGATTGAATAGTGGGTCCCCAAAAGATACAGTCATGTCTCAGAACCTATGAATGTGACCTTGGTTGGAAAAGGAACCTTTGTAAACATAATTAAGTTAAGAATCTCAAGATGAAGTCATCCTGGATTATCCAGATGGGCCCTAAATTCTATTATAAGTCTCCTTAGAAGAAACACGGAAGGTACTGACACACAGAGAAGAGAAGGCCACATAAACATAGAGGCAGAAATTGAAATTATGCAGCCACAAGTCAAGAAATGCCTGGAGACACTGAAAGAAGGAAGGATTCTGCCCTAGTGTCTTCAGAAAGAGTGCAGCCCTGCCGACACCCTGATTTCAGCACTCTGGCATCTAGAATTGTGATAAAATTAATTTATGTTGTTTTAAGCTATGAAATTTGTGGAAGTTATGACAGCCCTAGGAAAATAATACATTTTCCAATTTATAAATTCTTGTCAGATTTCCATGAACTAAAATAGTGTTTTTCAAACTTGAGGACTTATAAGTCTTCAGAATATTTATTTGTGCCCCTCTGGTCCATGAACCCCATGTTCTGGTAGACAGAATAATGACTTCCCCAAAGGTGTCCATGTCCTAATCCCCACAAGCTATGAATTTCTTATGTTACATGTCTATATTAATCCATTCTCATGCCACTAATAAAGACATACCCACAACTGGGTAATTTATAATGGAAAGAGGTTTAATTGACTCACAGTTCAGCATGGCTGGGGAAATCTCAGGAAACTTACAATCATGGCAGAAGGAGTAGCAAATACATCCTTCTAGGAGTGTATACCTCATGGTGACAGGAGAGAGAAAAATGAGAACTGAGCAAAGGGGGAAGCCCTTTATGAAACCATCAGAACTCATGAGAACTTACTATCACAAGAACAGGATGGGGGCAACTTCCTTCATGATTCAATTACCTCCCACCAGGTCCCTCCCACAACACAACATGTGGGGATTATGGGAACTACAATTCAAGATGAGATTTGGGTGAGGACACAGCCAAACCAGATCAACAGCAAAAAAAGCCTGCAGATGGAACTAAGCTCACCTTACCCAGGTAAGATAATACTGGATTATTTGGGCAAGACCAATGTAATCACAAGAGTCTTTAGAATGGAAGAGGGAGACAGAAGAGTAGTCAGAGTCAGAGGAAAATATGACTATGGAGAAGGTCTGAGTGATGTGATTCAAGAACTCGACTGGCCTTTGCTTTAAAGACGGAGGAAGCAGGCCACAAACCAAGGAATGCAGATGTTCTCAAGACTAACCTGGGGAGGACAAGGAAATAAATTCTGCCCAATAGACTCCAGCAGGAATGCAGCTGTGCCCTTGACTTTAACTCAGTGAGACTCATTCTGGACTGTGAGACTCCAAAACTGTGAGATAATAAATTTGTGTTGTTTAACCACTGAATTTATAGTTGTTTGTTATGGCATCCATAGACGCTAATACGCCATATATGTTTTAAACATTCATTAAGTAAGAAAACCATGCAGTGTTTCTCCTCTAAGCAAAGTTTAGTAGCTTAACAAACTTGTCTTTTTTTTCCTAAAAGGTAGATTATGCATACTTTTTTTCTTCTTACATGCTTGTCATATTTTTAATTTTTTTTCTGGAATTAAATGCAATTGGTAATTTTTGAAAAGAACAACTATTTCCCCAGGGAGAGAAAACAATTGGCTTCGTTTCTTTGGATAAGCAATTGCCTTATTTGTACCTTGAATTACTCAGACATGCTTGACTGATTGAACTGAAATATAAATCATGTTTTTAATAAATATTATTTCACAATGAACATGTTCCTGCTGTTAATAAAAAATAAGTGGCTAATAAATTAAATCACAATAACATAAACAACATGAGAAAGATAGGGAAGATGAAAATAAATTTGGACTAAAAATTAAGAAGCATATACTCCAATTCTGGTTTTGACATAAACAAAAAGTAAGCAAATTACAGAACCATCACAGCTCTCAATTTCCTCCTCTACGAAGTAAGGAATTAACTGAATATATAATTGAAGGGTTCTACTTCTCTCTGTATTAGTTTACTAGCTTGACAAATTCATTCTACGAAACTGGAAAGTAGGCCTGAGAATGAGGAACTGCCATGCTCATTGAGAGGTATAATTATCCTTTTATGCTGTGACATAAGGATAGCCGAAGAGAGAAGCAAAAATCTCATTGGGAGCCTCAAAGCCTGCTTAGACATTTGGATAAACTTAATGTGCAAACTGGAAACAATATTAGAAGAGCATTTTGAACTCTTTATAGACCCTCTGATCTGCTTACGCACTCAGCTCGAAATACACAAAAGATGAGGCTGCAGGAACTGTTAGTTTTGCCAGTGTGGACATTCCAGTGGGCATTCTTAAACCAGTAACTTTCATTACTCGTGCTGGCATGCTTAGTAGGTGGAAGCCAGAAGCAATATACTTAGATGAAGTTGAACTATAAACAGAGTAAAGTTACTTACCAAGGGCGAACACATTTGCAGAACAGATTAGGAATTTTGTTAATATTTGATATCGCTATTTTTCAATAATGTCTTTACAATTTTATCCCCAAATCCCTCCCATAAAAATTAGAATTAAAAAACTTAAAATATTGATATATGTTTGAAGACATTAATGTTACATAATATTTTTATTCTCATTTTTATTTTATTTTATTTGTAGTTAAAGTAGAAAAAGAGAATCTATTTTTAAAGAAGATAACAAAACAGAAAGGCAAGACTGAAATTGAGTAATTTACCCTTAAATATTTTCTTTCTTGGTTTTATATATACTAAAGAAAAACAATTATTATGGTCATATGTTTAAAGCACCACTTCAACTAGTCTTTGAGTTAGAATAGCCTTAACTATTGTCTTGATAAGACCTGGATGGCTTTATATCACAATAAACATAGACAGTAACAGTTCTACATTGCAGAGGTGGAGGAAGATTTGATTGTGTGACATGCTGTATGGTATAGTCAATAAATAAATAAATAAATAGACACTTGTCAAAAGACCAGCATAGCATGGATGCCAGCAAAACTGTAAATGGTCATTTAATTTCAAATTGAACTGAGGCTCTATTCATTTGAGTTATTCAGAGCTTCATCAGAGCAGCTTACAGGCTAATTTTTCTGATGCACAAAAGTGCTAGCCATAATCTAGGAATGCCTTCCTCTCATTTTAGAAGAATGGATTTAAATGTAATTTATTTCCCCTGATAAGTCAAAGTTGATTTGTGTTTATTTAGGTCTCAGTTAATGCCAAATAGGCATCCATACTAGAACTCTAAATTATTCTCAAATCTGTTAGTCATAAATTGCATTATTTAAGTGGTATTATCACCTGCAATAAACTATTATTTGTATTCCCTTGTGATCCTGGAGGTGTTTGTGTCCCAGCTGCCATCTGGTAGGCATTGCTAAGCCAGTGGCCCCTTTTTCTTTCTCAGATTAGTCATCACAGTGCAGTGTTCATTATGCAGGCCTTTTCTATAAATGAATGAAAAGGAGTCAACTATGCTCAAAATCAAACACATGAAAATAAATCGGATCACTTCAAGAAAACTTGAATAGGAGAAGCTCTAGGTTTACACATAGCTTTGCACCTTTTACATAATCACCAAACATTCATGTGTGCTGTTTAATTTTCATTGTCTTTAGGTAACTCATTGGCTCTAAGTCATTTGATTTCTACTTCTTTCTTTCTTCAGTCACTCACCCTCTCTCTTACATGGGCATGTTTGGCTTGCCTATGCCATTCTAATCTTTAGTAAGCATATGGTTTTCTCAATAAGATGCTTTATAGTATTTCTCTGACATTGTTTAGCATCCCACCTAGAATGTCAGCTTACATCTTTGTAGCTCTAATACATAGTAGAATATACTCCTGGGTGAGGCAGAAAGCAAATTCTTGCCTGGTAGGCAGACATAAATATCTGGGCAGACTTAAGGTGGTACGGAAGTTAACTAACTGGTGCAGCTTTTGATGCTACCTGTTTGTGCCAGGAAGATCATAAGACAAAAGAATGAATGAAGCAGAAGGAAAATCAGAATGACCTATATTTTCCTTCATAGAAAATCAAAATCAGCTCTACTTGTGAAGAGGTGTTAATTAACAGTTTTCTGAGTAGAGAACTGGCATGCAGAGCTTTGATCACAACAGATCCTGATTAGGACTGTGAATTAAAGTTTCAGGTTGTAAGCACTTAAACAAAAAAGCCTACATCTTTGCAACTGACATTTTGCCACCTAGGGCCATGCTTCAGTGGCCACTTACAAATAACTATTGACTAATATATTATGGGGCTTCCAGATGACTCTAAAACTATATCCTATAAAATCAATATCTGTGATGCATAGACAATGCCCTGAGTATATCTCTCGCAACCTCAGAGCAGATGATACTGCTTATATTTATGTAAAAATTTATTTACAATATTAACATTGATAAAATTCATTGATAAGATAATGATTCATGCTGCTGCCAGCATCCCAGGGACTAAAGAAATTGTTTGCTTTTCATAGAAAAGAAAATCAGGAAAATTATATATGTAAGAAAATTGGACATAAAATTTTATGAGAAAAAGGTTTTCCAGATGCATATCCTATTCTTCCAACCCTAATTTATATGTTTGTTCACTGATGCAGACTACATTTTATTTTTTACTTGCCAATCTCTCCTACAAAGTTGTAACTGATTTAAGGTTGAAGAAACCTAGACCTATATGCAATGATATTGGCTACAGAATTTTAACTAGACTATTTTAAATACAGTGTAAGCTAAAAGCTAGCTATGGGTCCACAGCAAAGAGTAGAACAGTAATAGCAATTTCAAGTGATTTAGGCAGGAATTTGGCAAAACATAAATCCAAGGAAATAAGTCCTCAATTTCTTTATTTTCCTTATCTTCTCACTCTTACCTGTTTCACCTTTACTTCCAAAGTACTGAATTATTGTAGATAAATGAAGAATAGACAGGATTTAGCAGGCAGAGGCAAAGATGAGGTTGTTATTTAAGGGAAGAATCTGAACAAAATGAGGATTGTAATTGGAGAAGTAGCCCAGAATGGTTACACAGTACAAGATGTATAAGAGAAGAAAGAGGCATAACCTTGGCAAGATCATTTTGGACCATATTATGGAATCGAGGGAAGAGGTTAAATTATTGATTGAGGAGTTTAAACTTAATTCAGCAGGCAATGAGGAACCATGAAAGGCCCTAACTGTAAAAAAGTGACTAAATTATAATTGTGCTTTAAGAAGTTTACTCTGCCAGTGGTGTTTACTCGTTGACATCTACTCATCAACTATTTGTTTTAAAAATAAAGAAACATACATTAAGTGTTCTGAGAGATAAAGAGATTATCATGATAAAACTGCCTTTATGAGAGTGCAATTTAGAGAACTATTATAAAGTGCATGTAACAGCTATGCTATCTAATACAAGTGATAAATATCTTAAGTGCATGAGAGAATTTGAGAAGAGGAAGTTTTTTCTGACTATTGGGAAAACCAATTATAAGGCTAAAACAAGGGGCTATGCAAGAGATAATAAAAAATTTCAACCACCAAAATAACTGCATTTGAAGTACAGACACAAAAGATGCTATAAAAGTAAACTCAAGCAACTTGGCTGTCGTTTTGATTAGTGCATAGTGGAAAAAAGAGTCGAAATGGCTGAACATTTTCAAGCCTAGAGAATCAGGATGTTTTTTTTTCATTCAGTAATTTGGCATATATTTATGTAGTGATGACCATATAATAGAATTATTTTAGTTGTTAGGATTGAGGGATGAAAATGCTAGTCCTCATGTAACTTACTTTCTAGTAGAGAAATAATAATGACATAAACAGAAGAACAGCACTGATTGATCAAAACTAGAAACCAAGAGAAGAGGTTGCTTGTAAAAGAAGATGTAATTTGTTTAACAACATTGTGAGTTAGAGTAGCTGATGAGGTATGAATTTAAACAGAGAGGAGTGCCACAGAGATTGACTGTTACTTGTCCAGTAGAAACAGCTCAAAAAAATGAGGATGAATGAGCTCATCAAAGGAGGAAGTGAAGAAAGGCAAAAATAGGGATTAGGATAGAATCTTAAGGGAATACTTGCATTTAGGAAATGAGATGTTGAATAAGAATGCATTAATGAGAAAAAAAGAGAGACGAAAATTTGTAAGCAATAATAAATGCGAAAATATCAAAGAACTTTTTTAAGCTAGGAGATTACATGGCTAAATTCAGCAGAGAGTAAGAGGATGTAGACTGGAAAACATGCCAGTTATCAAACAGTAACAGGGGCAGAAGCTAGATGATAAATCAGTTTTAGATGTGGAAGAAAGCAGAGAGACTGGAGAAGAGCTTAAGAGAGAGTTAAGTAAGGAGGAAAGTTATTTTAAGACTGATAGATATGATCATGAGTAAAAACTACTATAGCTTCACTTTCACAATTACTTTCACTAACGATCAAGTTCCTAAGTAAGACATCAGCACTTAAGCTCAGCTCGATTCTTTCCCAAGCAAAAATGGGGATGTAAAGAGCAAAAAAAGAAGGACAAAGCAAAGTAAGAAAATAACAAATCCATGAAAGAGAAAGTATGAGAAGGCTGGATTGAGAGCACACATAGAGCCATGGGAAGGAAAATGGGAATGCTGTCCTCAGAAGTGTGTTAGATATGCATGCTATGGCCTGAATGTTTGTGTGCCCCCAAAATCCATATGTTAAAGTCCTAACCTACAAAGTGAAGGTATTAGAAGGCATTGCCTTTTATGAAGTGGTTAGGTCATAAATGATGAGACCTCATGAATGGGATTAGTGCCTTTTCAAAGAGATCCCAGAGAGCTGATTTCGCCCTTCCACTATGCGAGGACATAGCAAGAAGGCACCATCTATGCACGAGAAAGTGCTCTCCAGACTGAATCTGCTATGATCTTGGACTTCCCAGCCTCCGGAACTGTGAGAAATAAATGTCTGTTGTTTATAAGCCATCAAGTTTATGATTTTATAGACCAATACAATGCAGAAAGAGATGGTGAATAAAAAGTACAGGGATAGTAACAAGGAAACCTGAGAAGACATCTTTCAAATAGTCTTAATAATCTTGATAAATCAGAGAAAAATTATTCAGCAATTTGAAGGGTTTTGGCTAGGCTTAGAGACATTAAGAGTAAAGATAGTTTGAAATAGCTGAAAAAGAAAATAAAATTATGATTCAACAGGAGATAAATAAAATGATTACTCATCAGCCTAGAAGGCTTAGTTCAAATTAGAGAGCATTTATCTGGAATGAATCAATACATATGATTTTATTATTTCCTATAGCAAGCATTGGCTGCCCAGTAGCAGAGAAAAAGGTCTGAGTGATTCTGATTCCCCTTTCTCATATTCTACCAATCTTGCTACTTGTAGGGACTGGGGTGATCCATCTGGTGTCAGATGAGAGACAAAAGGTTTTTCTCTTCATGTTCTCCATGGTTTGCTTTACCTCTTTGATGAAAAGAAGCTGTATGCCAAAGGGTAGAAAGCAAAGTCACCAAAATATAAGCCCACTCATCTATCACTGACAGTGTTTAAGACTTATTCAGCCCCATTGTCGTGCTGATGAGTGGGGATAGAATTGCCAGAAACCTGAGGAGAAAAGTTCTCAGAAAATTAAGCCAAGTGGGAATAATTAATTTTCCCAAGCAGGGAGTGAAATGTCTCTCCAAGAGCAGTAGAGAGGTTACACCTGACCTTCAGAAACTGCATTACATGGCAGGAGCCCCAAGTCCTTTCTGTCACTGTTCTAACTCCTCCTAGGGGAGCCTGAAAGACTTAATGCCAGGCAAGGCTACTTGATACTTATGGACATTTCCAGTTTTGGCCTTCTGTGAATGTAGAAAATATAATGGCATTGAAATTTAATGTGCATGATTATGACTCAGATCTTAGGCTCAACCTCAGAACCCAACTGGGAACAGAGTGAATATAGTCTCTGATTGTCAGGAGTGAATGAGTCAAACATATATAATTCATATAATAATTTAGACAGTAGAATAGCCCAACAAAATAGGAAGGTTTTTTTCTTTTAAACTTTAAAGGAGACCATTTTCATAATCCAGGCTTAAAAGGAGGCATATATTCATGTAATCCAACCACTTAAAATTAAGAGAAATCTCTCATCAGAGAATTTTAAAACTACTACAGCTTCTCTTTCACAATTAATTTTGCTAATGGTCAAGTTCCTAAGTGAGGCAGTATCACTTAAGCTCAGCTCTATTCTTTCCCAAGCAAAGGGTCTGTTGAAAGGATGCCGTAATAAAGCCAAGATAGAGCTCCTTTGTGCCTTTTGATGGACTGAGACGGAATGGCATCAGATTGGGGATAACTTTAAGCACTATCGCTGCTATATGAGGAGATAAAACAGAAAGCAGTTCGTGTCTCTGAGTTGTTTTGAAGCAGAAGCCTGTGCTTCAGCAAGGAATATTTGTAACTGGAACTGACTGTAGTCTGAACTAAGAACTGCCGTTGGCTGTGAGTGATGAATTCTGTGCCTGAGGTCTGTGTTATTGCTCCTGTTATTCAATATCTTGGTTCCAAGGCAAATGCTGCTGGACTTGGGCACATTTATAAATGAGTAGTATAGTATAAATTCTGAGAACTTATGGAGACAAGAAAATGGAAGTACTGCAGTATGAAACACTCTCAGCCAATTCCTCAGCAAGGAGGAAAAGAAGCAATCTCATATGTAATAGTGACTTTTTTATGTCTGGCCCATTCTAATATATGATATCATCATAATTCTGCAACTTAAGTATATTAAGCTCATTTATAAAATAATGAGACAAAGGCTAAGTATTTCAGAGCCTTTCTTAGACGGCGGAAAGGAGCAAGTTCAGCTGCTGAACTAATTAAATTTATCCTTGCTTAGTTGTTCTCGACATATGAGCTTTGGACTGGCAGCATTGGCATCATCTGGAAATTTGTTAGAAATAAAATTCTCAGGGCCCATCCCAGACCTACTGAATGAGAAACTCAGCATTAAAGAATGAACTCAGCAATCTGTGTTTTAACAAACCGCATAGGGGATTCTGATAAATACTACAGTGTGAGACCTACTGATCTAGTAAGAAGTCCATGCTCCCTACCAGTGTACACTACTTTCCCCACTCTGTGAAAATACTAATAATTGAAATATTAAATGGATACATACTCAAGACACTTTGTCCATGTCATGTGTCCACAATTCCATCATTCACTTAGTCATTTCCCTCTGCATAGATTCATTCATTCATTCAATAAGTACTATATAGAGTGTATGATGATAATGACAGATAAACACAAAGATTAAGACAAACTGTCTGATATTAGAGAAATAGGGCAGGCACACATGAATTAGTTATATGACATGAGGCAATATCTAATCACTGCCAGAATGAAGAACTCAGAGAATTCCATGAGATTTTTGGATACAAGAAAAGATTAAGTTGTTACAGTAAGACCTCATGGAGAATACAAGACTCTAGCAAGATGTTGGGAAAATGAGAATATAAAAAGGTGATGGTGGTGATGGGGTGTGGATGGGGTTATTCCAGGTGGATAAAAGCCTGGAAAAGTATAGTTGGGAATGTCCAGAGCAACATCTTGTTTTCTTAGATGAGAAAATCGCCACAGTGCTTTAATAATTTGCAGGAGGTACCTGAAGTATAAAGAGTCTCAGAATAGGAATGAGGAGACCTGGATTCTATTCTGTCATAGCCAAGTGACATTTTTCAAGCTCTCTATTTCTTTTTTTCTAACGCAGGAGTTTTAGTTCAATACTTGTTGACGAAATTGCTGGAAAGGTTAATGAAAATAATCTCCATCAGGCTTTCCCAATATAGGCAATATGTATGTGCTAGAAAGAAAAAGTTCAGCTTTCAAATATATTTGGGGAATAATGGGTTAAATTATTGTTCTATAAGCTGTCAGACTTCTCAGAACTCTTACTGTGTTCAGGAGATAGTGAACCTCTCAGGGGAGAAATTAGGATATGCTACGTCCCAAACTTATTTTGCCCTGGAATCCCTTTATTTGAAAAAAAAAACAAAAAAAAACTTTTTACTATCTCCCAAGCAAGCATCACAGAAAGTACAGGCAAAAAAAAAAAAAAAAAGAAAGAAAATGAAAAGGTAATCTACGTGATAATGTCTGGGCACAGACTGGTGTTCATTAAATGTTAATTTAATTGGATTTTTCTGCAGACCAGTTATAGTTCATCTTAGATCTCAGTGTACAATAGTGGAAGTGGCACGGTAATCTGAAAACAAGGCCAACAAGGCTAAATTCCCACAACTGTAGCTCAGCATTCATTTTCTATGTATCTCAAAGCTTTTGCCAACTTAAAATTTGTAAAAAATATACCTGTTTCTAAAAGTGTTAAACCTCTTGATTTTCTGTAGCCCAAAAGATGTAATGAAATTGCCAAAAACATTTTTCATGATTGATGCAATCAATTGATAAATGTAACCTATCGAGGTGTCATATGTAATGAGCCAATATTTACATAGAATAATTATGTACATACATAATTTTAGACACACATTTATACAATGTGTTTCCTATAAGAGACCTATCTCTGAGTATTGTGGTTGGTGTATTTAAATAGAGCAGGAATTGTATATTGAAGTTGACAAATATTTTTCATTCCTACTTTGTGTGTCAGACACTGAGCAGAAAAGTTTGAAAAGCACAACAGAATATTTTCCAACAAGATATTCATGATCTAGTGGGGGATAGTGATGCCCATGTGTACTGTAAGAGATAGGAGAGAGGCAAACACTCCATGAAAACCAGAGGAGGGAGCAGGTAATCCAGGTTGCGGGGGAGGCACAATGGAAAGTTCCATCAAGAGAAGGCGACTCTTGATTTGGGCCTGATATGATGATTTTAACATGTTCAGGGAATAAAGCAGAGGATTCCAGGGAAATCATTTTAAGAAGTCACAGTCCCCTTTCCAGATGAAGTATATTCTGCAACACGGGAATACTAAAAAGTTGAGGATTACTTGGGATTGCAAAGCTGCATGCATGTTTAAAATACCGTCCTTGCCTACACTCAAGCTTATTAACCCAAGGTCAGAATTTTGAAATTCAGACTTTTAGATGCATTTGATTGAGCTTCACAATTTAAGGTTACAAGAATTAAAGTCTTTTAGTATGAACTTGTTTATTCAATAGACAAACACCATAAGCTTGACACCTGGTTTCCTGATTTCTAATAATCAACTGCTATAGGATGTTGGGGCTCAGAAAACAAAACCCCAGAGTGAAGGGTTTGACAAAAGGGTCAAAGTGCAAGTCTTGTCCAGGAGGAAGGAGATAATTCTGTGTAATGAGAGAATAAAATAGGAGTAAGGAATTGCAGGAGACCTGGACTGGGCATTCCTATTGAAGGGAGATTATGAATATTGTTAGTGCCAAGGTAAGAATTAAGTTTTTTTCTAAAGAATATAGGGTGGTATCAGAAAAAATTATGATGAAAAAATATTTTGTTTTAGAAAAGATGCCTCTGACTTTTCACTGGAAAATATATCCCAGCTGAATGAAATTTTCAAATATAAGGAATAATAATACTAAAATATCTTCCTATAGAGCACTTATAATATGCTGGGCCATGAACTATTCTATAGATGTTATTCCTTTAATGCCCCCATAACAAGAAGACATAGAAATGATTTTCTCCATTTTAGGTATAAAGTAATGTGCTTAAATTCCAACACCTTAAAATTATAGAGCAGAATTCAAATCCAAATTTGTGTATGTCAATGTTTTTAACTATTATTATATGCTAACACCCATAAAAATCATAAAATAATTGTATATCTAGAAAACCCCATTGTCTCAGCCCAAAATCTCCTTAAGCTGATAAGCAACTTCAGCAAAGTCTCAGGATACAACATCAATGTACAAAAATCACAAGCATTCTTATACACTAATAACAGACAAACAAAGAGCCAAATCATGAGTGAACTACCATTCACAATTGCTTTAAAGAGAAAAAATACTTAGGAATTCAACTTACAAGGGACGTGAAGGACGTCTTCAAGGAGAACTATAAACCACTGCTCAATGAAATAAAAGAGGGTAAAAACAAATGGAAGAACATTCCATGCTCACGGGTTGGAAGAATCAATATCGTGAAAATGGCTATACTGCCCAAGATAATTTATAGATTCAAGGCCACCCCCATCAAGCTACCAATGACTTTCTTCACAGAATTGGAAAAAACTACTTTAAAGGTCATATGGAACCAAAAAAGAGCCTACATTGCCACGTCAATCCTAACCCAAAAGAACAAAGCTGGAGGCGTCACACTACCTGACTTCAAACTATACTACAAGGTGACAGTAACCAAAACAGCATGGTACTGGTATCAAAACAGAGATATAGATCAATGGAACAGAACAGAGCCCTCAGAAATAATGCCGCATATCTACAACTATCTGATCTTTGACAAACCTGACAAAAACAAGCAATGGGGAAAGGATTCCCTATTTAATAAATGGTGCTGGGAAAACTGGCTAGCCATATGTAGAAAGCTGAAACTGGATCCCTTCCTTACACCTTATACAAAAATTAATTCAAGATGGATTAAAGACTTATATGTTAGACCTAAAACCATAAAAACCCTAGAAGAAAACCTAGGCATTACCATTCAGGACATAGGCATGGGCAAGAACTTCATGTCAAAAACACCAAAAGCAATGGCAACAAAAGCCAAAATTGACAAATGGGATCTAATTAAACTAAAGAGCTTCTGCACAGCAAAAGAAACCACCATCAGAGTGAACAGGCAACCTACAAAATGGGAGAAAATTTTCGCAACCTACTCATCTGACAAAGGGTTAATATCCAGAATCTACAATGAACTCAAACAAATTTACAAGAAAAAAAGAAACAACCCCATCAAAAAGTGGGTGAAGGACATGAACAGACACTTCTCAAAAGAAGACATTTATGCAGCCAAAAAACACATGAAAAATTGCTCACCATCACTGGCCATCAGAGAAATGCAAATCAAAACCACAATGAGATACCATCTCACACCAGTTAGAATGGCCATCATTAAAAAGTCAGGAAACAACAGGTGCTGGAGAGGATGTGGAGAAATAGGAATACTTTTACACTGTTGGTGGGACTGTAAACTAGTTCAACCATTGTGGAAGTCAGTGTGGCAATTCCTCAGGGATCTAGAACTAGAAATACCATTTGACCCAGCCATCCCATTACTGGGTATTAACCCAAAGGACTATAAATCATGCTGCCATAAAGACACATGCACACGTATGTTTATTGTGGCACTATTCACAATAGCAAAGACTGGGAACCAACCCAAATGTCCAACAACAATAGACTGGATTAAGAAAATGTGGCACATATACACCATGGAATACTATGCAGCCATAAAAAATGATGAGTTCATGTCCTTTGTAGGGACATGGATGAAACTGGAAATCATCATTCTCAGTAAACTATTGCAAGGACAAAAAAACCAAACACCACATGTTCTCACTCATAGGTGAGAATTGAACAATGAGAACACATGGACACAGGAAGGGGAACATCACACTCCGGGGACTGTTGTGGGGTGGGGGGAGGGGGGAGGGATTGCATTAGGAGATACACCTAATGCTAAATGACGAGTTAATGGGTTAGCACACCAACATGGCACATGGATACATATGTAACAAACCTGCACATATACTTTAATTATTATATTAAAGTATAATAATAATAAAATAAAAAGAAAAGAAGAAAAAGTAGAAGGAAACATGGGTGAAGAATTTTTTTTACATTCATGAGGATAAGAAAATACTTTCTAAATATATATCAAAGTCAGAAAGAGAAAATACTTAAGAAAAAAATGATAGTTTGATTACATAAATATTAACATTTATATAGCATAATTATAAACAAAATAGAAACACAAGCAACAAAATAGAAAAACACTTGCAACATGTGACAGAGACCTAATTAATCTTATATCAAGAGTTTCTAAAAATAAAAAAAAGTGGACTCCCCTATTACAAAAATAAGCAAACGTTGGAGACTACTAGTCATTAGAAGGAGAAATACTATTCAGAATATCTGTGGGTAGGCAGAATTTTTTTTCCTTTTTGGGGGGGTGGGGGGTAGTACCAGGTCTCCCTATATTGCCCAGGCAGGCCTCAAACTCCTGGGCTCAAGCTGTCCTCCCACCTCTACCTCCCTAAGAGTTGGCATTGAAGGTGTGAGCTACCACACCTGGCAGGCAGAATTTAAGGTGATAAACATACTCATATCAAGTTGGTTGGGGTCTAACTTTGCACCCCTAACTTTCTAGAGGTAAGTTCGAGAATATGTATCATAATGTAAAGTGTGAGTTTTTCAACGCAGTAATTTCATTTCAGGATATTTTCCTTAAAAAATAATTAATAAGATGCAGTTGGATGATAAACAGGAGCAAAATAATGAAATTGGTTGGGAGAAGAGAGGCTTTATAAGACTAAATCAAAGTCTTATGGATATGAGATATCAACCCCATTTAAATGATTTTTTTTTCTTTCAAATGTTTTAGGCAGTCTCTGTGGTCCTTGCTGTATTCTGAAATGTAACAAGTCTACAGGGAGAAATTATGGGTCTTACACAGGGCAGTGAGCTAATGAGGGGCCTTTGTAAAATTTGGCTTGGAGACATGAAATCCAAAGTCATGGCCCCTTTTTTCAGATGGAGTATATTCTGCAACACTAGAATACTAAAAAAGTTGAAGACTACTTGGGATTGCAAAGCTGCATGCATGTTTAAAATACCATCCTCGCCTACATTCAAGCTTATTAACCCAAGGTCAGAATTTTGAAATTCAGACTTTTAGATGCATTTGTTTAAGCTTCACAATCTAAGGTTACAGGAATCAAGTCTTTTAATATGAACTTGTTTGTTCAATAGACAAACACCATAAACTTGACACCGGGCTTTTGATTTCTAATAACCAACTGCTGTGGAATGTTGGGGTTCAGAAAACAAAACCTCAGAGTGAAAGCCTCAGAAACAGTTTCTCTCTGACTTTCTCCTGCCCTCCTGACCCTTGCCCCTCATTTCCCCCTCTAGGCAAGCCATAGAAACTAGAATGTCTCTTTCTCTAGGCAATAGAAACCGAACCCCATGTTCTCAAGGCCAGCAATAAAATCTAAAATATTACTGTAATCTTCCCCTACCTTTCTGTTAAGAGCTGGCCTTAAAGAAATCCTCTGACCTACCTTGTTGAACAGTAGGTTATGAGAGCCCCATTCCAGAAAGGATACTGATCCATACCCAGGAGGAAAGAATGTTACACAAAGAAGCCAAGAAAAATCCAGACAGGCCGTGCTGGGTTTTCCCACTCAGTATATTACTATTAGATCATACCCTCTTTGTCCAATCAGATTTCTACACAGCTATCCACTCTTCATCAAATCTAAGCATAAAAATCGGCAGTTTTCTCTGTATCTTTGGGCCTTTGTTTTGAAGGTTCTTGTGTCATGTAAAATTACGATTAAATAAATTTGGTATGCTTTCCTCTCATTAACCCGTCATTTGTTGTAGCAGTGTTGGCCATGACCCTCACGATGGGTGAGGAAAGGTGTCACTGCAATGGGTAAATATCGGTGCAGCAACACCACCTAGATATCATCGTGAAACTTCACAATCCTCTAGTCGTTTCTCAAAGACACAATTAAGCAAAAAATGAAGCCAGGAGATGAAAAGTATTTGAACTTGAAAGGGGCTAGAGTCTATAATCTCTATGGAGACGAAGGCTATGCACCAAGGACATTTAAATAACTGGAAATGTTTTATTCTCTTAAAACTCTATCTCAGTTGTTAAAAAATAAACACAAAAAAAGTATTTCTAATTTAACATCCTCCTGCTGTATCTCTTAACATAACTTTCCCATTCATTTGAATTTCTGCCAGTCAATGTCTTTGGCTCCTTATTTCCTTTTCTATTGAACTAGGAGAAGCTTCTAATCTTTGCTTTTCTCCAATAAATACAAATGCTGCATGATAGTTGTGTTTCCTCTGTAAAGAGAATAGGAAGCAAGGAGCCTGCAGTAAATACTTCTAATTAAAGGTTTTTCTGACATGTAGGGAGCAGCCCTTTCCTAAGTGTGTGCCCAGGGTGAATTTTTACTCCTATAAGGTGGTCACCAAAATCTCATTCAGAGTCTAATATAGATGTACACTTCCTATCTGAATCCGAGAATTTATGTTGCATTTGGAGATTTAGATCTAGACACTAATCACCTATGTTTGGAAGACAAAATTAACATATGAATAAGACTAATGTATAATATTCTATAGTTTGTTTTGGTTTTGGTTTTTTAGTGTTTTGAATGTTCCTTTTAAATAAAACAGTTATATTATTCAGGAATTACTGAACGTAAACATTATTTAACCAGTTTTTATCACTTACTACTAACACAAGACATGCAACCCAATTCAGAATCTGAATAGTTAACTTTGAGAGAGCCCAGGAGTGGTTCAAATGCTCCCCAACACATCCCATCAGCTTCCACACAGCCTTTCCCATTTCTTTTTTCTTCTGTTGTAACCTCCCACTGGGGGAGCGCACCACCTGAGTGTGGCTCTTGCCATCTCCACGGAGCATCATTATTATTCCTTATGGTCTGACATTCAATTTTGATGTCCTTGCACTGTACATCCATTTCTCTTTGAATGTTTATATCTTCTACTTGAGCTTTGGTTTCAAACAGAAAATAGTTTCATTTCACAGAGAATATGCAGTCAAAAATTTAATCTAGTTTATGAAGAAATTCCTCTTGTTTTTTTCTATTTCCTGTCTCTCTCATAGTTGTTACTATTCTTTGCTTCTTGCTAGATTTTCTTGACACATATACTTAGAAGTCCCACCATCAATGTTTTCTGGTTATTCTGATTATGACTTATGGAGCTTTATTTTAGGACCACTTAATAACTGGCAAAGAGCTAGTCTAGTAGAAAGGTTGGATACAGAACTCTCAGAAGAGCTACATATTTCTCAGAACATTTTCTTTCTACCTCTGCAATTTGGTGCAAAGATTTGCTAAATACAGCATATAAATGGATGCCTGGCTTGCAGAAAAACCCCTAATGCTACAGGTTCTTCATGGAGAGTTTTGGAGTTTAATTTCAGAAGCTTTGGACTTTATTCTCATGTACAATCCCTTTTGTATTATCCTGACTCTCTCATAGTCTGTTTCTTGTAAAACCTGTGTTTGAATGAATAAAAAATTATTGCTTGAGGATGGCAGTTTGATATATTTCTCTAGGCACTGTTTTCTCTGCTACATTACTCCCAACACCTCAACATTCAGTCTTGATTATTTTCTAACCTGAGGAGTCATCAAAACCTATTCTTACCAAATGTAGAGAGTTTTACATTTTATGTAACCAAATTTAAACACAACTAAAAAGAACATGAAGCTAAGTAGCATAAAGTAAGGGTGAAATGTTGCTTGCCAAGATTTCAATAACTTGATCATCCTTCGTAATTTAGATGTTTAATTAACTTCATGAGGTCCTGTATTAATCTCACCCTCCAAACAGCATACTAAGTAACCCACATAACTAAACCTGAAACTTAAAATTACAATAGTAATAGCAAACATTTATGCAGAGCTTACCAGGCACTCAGCAAGTATATTACATACATTATTTCTATTTAACCTTGACAACAACACTATGTGTGGGCATAATATGGAAAATTGAAGTAAATTTCTAAGCTAATAAGTGGTGTAAAACATTATTACAGCCCAGGCAGTCTGATTACAGAAAACACCTCATGAATTCTTAACATATGAAACTTTAACATGTTAAAAGTAAAGACATTCTTCTTTTCAGTGTCAAGTAACAAATAGTTTTAACAATACCTTACACAAACCTACATTAGTTTTCTATATCCACAGTCAACTTTTTCTAATGTCTTTTGTTTGTGTTTACAGTGTTTACATTACTTTATTAAATTGTGTATAAAGCATTCTCCTAGGCATACACATTTTTCTAGTCATTATCTCAACACTCATACTCAGGAGTAAATGTAACCATCAGATAATCTTTTCTCAATGCTCATTTTTATGTCAAGGCAGGTATAGGCAGATAATACAAATGTATCTTTCTTCCTGTGTTTAACATTTTAGTTTGGTTCATTACTATAGCCAGGGCATCCCACTCAAGTTGGACCCAGGAGCCTTCCTTTGTCAAAAAGCCCACTAGTGCATTTCCTTAGAACTATATAGAAAACAATGCTTCTGGTGCTATGAAAGAAGGAGTCTCTAATATGACTCACCCTCTTGGGCTCATATGCACTTTAGAAAGATAAGCACATAGATGCAGGCAGACACAAATCCGACCCAGCATGATCTAGTGCTATAATTCTCACCTGAACTTCATGCTGTGAAGGTTCCACGGTGAAGGAAAGGATTTGCGCTCTCTGGGAATGGGATCAGGGAAAATTTTAGAGAGAATGACTTTTGAGCTGGAATCTGAAGGATATGTAAGAGTGAAAGGCACAAAGGAGAAGTATTCTAAGTTCCATTATAAAACATGTCTTAAATGAATTAGATTCATCTACCAGAAAATAATGCCTCTAACCATACATATCCAGAGGAAAAAGGGAAATAAAACATAATTAAATAACCAATTCATGAATTTTATAAAGAGTTCAGATTTTTGAAACTGCTGTGAGCATTTCTATGTTTTTTTTTGTAAATTTGAACTTTACTTTTATTTTATTAAAACTTTACTTTTAAGTAGAAGGCAATGTGTGCTGGTTAAGAGCACGTACTCTAGAATGAGACCAAGATGGCTTCATTAAATCCTGACTCTGCTGCTTAGTAAAGTAGCTGGGTGAGGTTGTATAAATTATTTAACTTCTCTAAGTCTCAGATTCTTCCTCCAGAAAATCGGGGAAAATAATATTTATCTTAGTGGAGTGATGTGTACAGGATTTGACATGTCATGGATTCTCAAAACATATATATATATATATATATATATATATATATATATATATATATATATATATATATATATATATGTATATATATATTTATACATACTTTTGAAGTCCTCAAAATAGGGAAATATCTCACATATTTTGAATCCCACTCTGCATAGTATTTTATTTAAGGTAAAATGAGTGAATGGATAAATAATTACACAAATGAATAGAAGGAGTTAATTAAGGAGTGAATTTGGCATACTTCAATTCTGCAAGTTATAGCCTTCAAAAAAGAAAGGTGCCCGTAAAATATTTCTGTAAAGAAAAATTAAAATTATTTATCAGTACATATTGCTGTGCTATGAAGGTGTGATATTATTCTGATGTTAAGGGGATATGTAGTCAAATAATCAGAACTACATGGATCCTGTTCTGCTCCATCTGCCCTCTTTATAAACTCCCCGAAATTTTACTATAGTTTAATTGTATTATGTTACTTACATGGATATATACCTTTAAAAGTTCATATAGGTATAAAATAAGGATGCAGTGAATGAAAAAAAAGTGACACTTTGGGACAAAATTAGCCAGCAGTCTAAAATGGCATACATCACAAGGTGAAATCTTCATTAGGACATATAATTCCAGCAAAAACTTTTTTCCCAAGAAAAAGTGGAGAATTGCTTGGTGGGGAACATCACTGATAATTCAAAAGGGTTCCCTGCGAGTAGCCTTAAAATATTATATTACAGTGTTCATGAAGCATTGAAATGTTTAGATTTAGGGGAGTAACTTTAATGAAAAGTTTGCTTCCATAATAGCATATATTGCTTTTCCCCCTTAGTTGTTCTCTTTTTCTTCCTTTCTTCCTCTCTCTTAATCATGCTGAAAGGAATGTAAGGTGAGACTAATTCTATGCTGCACCAGACAGAAAGATAATGGGATGAATGATAAGGAATGAGATACTGTGCATAAAGCTGCTTGGAAGAAGAAGATTGGAACAGCTATGGATTCATTTAAGAAGAAAGTAACTAAAAGAATTAAAGATTTATTAAAGTTAACCAAGTTGAAAGAGTGAAGACATTAGATAAAGAAAGTCTTTGTAGAGGGGATATTGGGTTTAGAATTGATGGAAGCAGGTTAAGTAAGACTCAGGTGACTACGGAAGACCAAACATTATCCTTATCACAGGGCTTAAATGTGGAGCCCTATATGAAAGGGCTAAGAATTTGTGTTCATCTAAAAATCAAGGCTGAAATCAAACTTGCTGAGTGTGAGTATCAAGAAATTGGGTCATTAGTGTCCAGCTGGAATTCAGTGGCCAAGCCAGACTGATTATCGATATAGAGCATGCATCTTAAAATTAATAATACCTTAACTGAATATATAATTGTCACCTAAATAGCATATGATATGCTGATGATACTTACAAACCAGGGTAAAATATAAGAGCACATGACTGGGCCACATAAGATGTAACAAGGAATGCAATCGTACTAAGATACATGTATCCTTCTACATGTTTTATACATATTTTTTCATTTATCTTCATTATAAACCTATGCAGCAGGTACTATTATTTTCCCTATTTTGCAGATAAAAATTGAAGAACCTAAAGTTAAACAACCATCCTAGATGAGCCAGCTGGTTAGTTAAGGAGCTGATTTGACCCAGCTTCAGTACTTTAACCACTCTAGCACACTGCTCCAGAGGGACACCTCCTAAAGGCTGTACCACTCTCCTTTCATTGTTGTGGAAGGAGGGAGTGTGCTTTGTACATGATAACAACATCTATTTGTGCATATGTTCAAATTTTAACTCAGGGTCTTCCTCTGTGTTTCCCTTCTGAGAAAACACCCTCACCAACTGCCCAGTGCTCAGAGCCAAAAAAAAAGTTGCAGTCTTTGTAGATACCTCCCTCTCAACTTTTCCCATTCAATATGTAACCTAATTCTATCAATATCACCTCACACCTACTGAGTCCAGCCAGTTCTCTGTTTCTGCTGCCCCAGACTTTTCATACTTGGACTTCTGCAAAACTTTTCTGTTGATTTTTTCCCCTAATTCTGTCTTACCCTCCCTCCCACCACTCCCTAATATAGCCTTGACTTCGCAGAGAAATCTTTTCAAAATATTGATTTGATCCCATATCTCTTAGTTTAAAATCTTTAAATAATTTCTCATTTTTTTGGTACAAAGACCAAACTCCCTAGCATTATTTAGGATAAGCAAACTTAGGAAAAATCTCTCCAAAATTCAATGATTTAAAGATGAAAGTTTATCCCTCTCTAATGTAACAAACCAGGACAAGGTCTCCAGGTTGGCAGAGGGTCATGTGTAAGATGTCACTGAGCATCCCAGGCTGAAGATGGTAAAACCTCTTGGATCACACAGCTTCCAGCATCACACTGCTCTCACCATTAGAGCTCACAGAATGGAGAATGAGCCTGTGGAGGAGATATACCTGCTGCCTTGAAATCCTGTCTAGGTTGTGGTGACATCACTTATACTCATGTTTCATTGGAGAGAAACCAGTCACATGGCCACATTGGATGCAAAGGAGACTGGGAAATGTAGTGTCTGGCTTGGCAGCTACATGCTGTTACTCAAAGGGGAAACAGATTCTGATGGACAGTTAGTTTAGTCATCTCTGGCGCACCTTCTTCCCAGCTTCATTTTCTACCATCATCAACCTTGCTCTTGATTCTAGCCACAACTTTACATTTGCATGTGAACACCTTATCTGAATCCAATTATCTTCTTCTCATACTGCAGGTATCAAGTCAAATGGTACTTGCTCAGGAAAGTCATTCCTCACCCGCAGGTTAGGTTAGGTCCTATCGTACTGCATATGGTACAGACTCTTTTTCCTCATAGCACTTATCACAGTTTTAATTTCTACATTTTACTCATGATTATTCATTATATTTCTTTGTCACTGGATTTTAAGTTCCTCAGAAGCAGAGGCCTTGCTCACTTTCGCACACCATCGTATCCCTTCCTAGCACAGTAACTGACTAGATACGTAGTAACTTATTGTTTCTATGTTGTTTTTGAGTTTTTCTTAGTAGTTTTGCCACATGATACTGTTATTCTTTAGAGCATTTTCCTTATGTTATCTTTTACTGCAACCTATACTCACTCATTCAATAAATGTATGTGTTATGCTAGACAATGAGGTACATAGACAGTGTGATGAGAAATGGAACAATGTGGTCTTTGATCTGAAAGTTTTTATTATGTAGTAGGATTAAATACTGAATGAGTAATATTGACACAAAGTATTATATAATCTCAGAAGTCAGCTGAGTGAGGCCTGCTATGCTGGTGGAAAGTTTTCTAGAGGAAGTAAGGGGTGGAGCTGGACCTTCACCTGTAGGTGCAGGAACAGTGCCCAAACATTTTGAATATATATGAGACATTGGAGACACCAGCTAAACACCTAAACTGAAGTTGGAGCTAGTCTGATATTCCCCAATAAGTCTGAACAGGAAAGTCCTTTGGGAACATCCTCTGACCTCCTGTGACCTCTTCTAGGAAGCAGCTTAGCATTTGAACTAGAGACAGGAATTGCCAATTGTCCTGGCCTGTGTCCAAGCAATTGTGTGTAAAATGGTTGGCATCCTGTGCTGTGTAACCAGCAGCATACTGTCTTGGCCTACAGTGGGATATAAAATCACACTTTAGTCGATTTCTTATAGCTTGGCAAAGGCTATAGGTAAAAGGAACTTTCATCAATATAAAAAGTCTGAACATTTCGGACAAATCTGGAAAAAGATTTGTGGCCACTGAAGCTGCTGGATGGTGAAATAAAAAATTACAATATTCAGATGAGGAAAACACAGAGGTGTTGGCAAGCTGAAGAATATTCCCAAAAGACTAGAAAAAAATAAAGATCTCACCCCATCAAACCAAAATTAAGCAAATGGATAAGTAATTTTGCCCCTGAATAAAGGCAAATTGTAGCAATCTTTGATTGCAACCCCTGTATTCCCCAATTCCCCTGACTCTCCTTGCCAGGCCCACCTGCCCTGTTAGAGGTTGGAAATGCCAGGCACAGCCCACTGGGAAAGCTGGCAGCTATGGCAAGACATGAAACCAATGCTGACCAACTGGGACCCGAGTGGAAGGAGGCTTTGGGTTAATGCTTTCCTACTAAAAGAAAAAGAGACTCAAAAGAAATCACCTCTTTTTCCTTCACTGGGTTGGCAGTGCCTGCCTGTGCCTTGTGGAACTATCGCAGCTGAATTGAGATCATGAGTGACAATGCTGATGATGGGGAGGAATTCAGATGAAAAAATAACAATGGCATCACTAAGCCGTGGCTCTGTGACTGACTCATCTAGCCCTATCTGGCACCCTATTATGTGAAATTACAAATTCCCTTATAATTTATGTCATTTGACCTGTGTGTTCTATTACCTGCAGCCCAAAACATCTTATGTGATAGAATATTTAATCAAATGAGGTATCAAATTCATTTAGATTAAAATAAAATGTAGCTTAAGAATCAAACTAAGGATTTTTAACCTGATTTACAAAATTATTTCTTTCACATTATATTTGCTTGTACACGAAATTAAATCTATCCAGGTAATATAGTGCCAAAACATCAGAGACCAACAAATATCAATCACAGTTCTCCTCATGTATTTGAGCAACTGAAGTATTCTTTCCTGTTGGATTTCAGTTTGCAGCATTTCAAAATTTATTCATCAATTTTCTTTATGTAATACATTAAAATATACTTTTCATTCCTCTAGAAATGTAGTTGAAATTTCATGTCCTTTTCACTTTGAATGTAGAAATTTGGGTTCGTTGGCCTGGCAAAAAAAGTTCCCACCCACGAAACCTGTCAATAATGACAAAATGAGCCAAGTAGAGCATTTGTAACAATTTCTCTATAAAGGATATTCTTTATACAACTTGAAAAGGAATTAAAATTACAAATGCAAAATTGAGCACAGGGCCTTGTAAGACCAAATTCAAGTGAGAGACCCTGATGTTTTAGCTTCATTAGCTTCAGGGTACAACTATCTCTGATAATCAGTTTTTAATTAAAAAAAAAAGTCAAAAGCCTCAATCTATTCTTTAGATATTGATGTCAAAATTCACATCACAGTTTCCAATCATGAAAAGCCAAAATAAATACCATTAACTTCAAAACCTGATCTGTAGCATAACGGTTATTAGGTGAAATGGGGTCAAGGCAATCTTCCTTCTTTTTCTAAAACTGTGCCCCACAATCTTTTTCCTGTAATGTCATCTATCTGAAGTTTAGTCATAAAGTCTGTTCCCGACAGGGGAGAGAAATGAGGACACAATGGTATGATCTATGCTTCCTGCCAAGGCCACTGCTTCGGTGATGGAGGTGCTTTGTACACTGGGTTATTGGATTGTGGCCTCTGTTCCTGCCTACATCCACCAGGGAGCCAAGCGCTCTGTCTTTATTTCGTGACCCTTGTGTTTACACTATTTCCCTCTCTGTGCCATGATTTCCTCTGAGCTATCAAATACTTCTAATTCCTATCCTCAGCCTGTGTGCTTCCTGCCAACTCCCAGGGGCAATCAGTTGCCTCCACACTTCTTAGATTCTGCCTGCCAAACTTCCTGCTCAAACATGTAACTGTACACACACACACATATATGTTCAATTTTTATGTCCTTTCTTATGGCTCTCTTCTAAAGTTGAAGAACTTTGAAACTATAAACTGTTTATCCTTTCTCTTAACTACCAAAACTTCCTTCTTCTCCTTTATTTATTTTTTTTTTTTAATGCAACACCTTTTAACTCATTTAAGGCTGGCCTCAGTGTCTGTATTCCTCAAGTGTGTTCATTTTGCAGTGGAAAGTTTTCAGGAAAATTGGACTTTACCCATTTATAGACTTCAAGCCTTATATTTTATTCATTTGGAATGGACTTTTTAAAAATGGGTTACTAATTTTGAAGGTTATTAATTTTTTGAAAGTGACTTAAATAAGTAATTTCCTGTTTGCTCTCCTAGTGGCCCCATGAATTGTGCTTGAATTGTTTTCTCATCTCATGACCCAGTAGACTGAATTATTAGGGCAGGATTAGGACCATGTACATCTCAGTACAGCCTTAGCACCTGGTTCAAGGACTGGAATATAGTAGGTGCTTGATGATTCTTTGTGGAATGGAATGAAAGAGAAAAATATTTAGTTTATTTAAAATTTGTTTTAATTATTACAGTCATTATATTGTAGAGGTAAATTTTTTACATACAGAAAATTTAGATTTTCTGTATAATCAGATTGTTCAGATTTCCTCCATGTCTGTACCTAAAACCACCAAAAATTATAATTTTTAAATGTGAATTTAAATATTTCATTTCATTTACTATCTAAAATGCTTGAACTGCTGATGGTTCATTTTTACTTAGTCCTAATGTCCTGGTTACTTTTTAAAGTAAAATGTTATTTTACTTATATATCATAGAGATGGCAATTCATTCAGAATTTGAGTTTCCTTCTTTACATGTCACCCACATCTATGTTTACTTACCTGATGCTCCTGCTCTTTCCTTTTTTTCCTAATTTTTATTACTAATAACAGTGTTAAGAAATACATACATTTCTAACTTCCAACAAATAAGCCTAGCTCATATTTTTAATTGTTAAAATTAGGTCTAATTTTAAAGTGAATGCACATAAATAATGGGTCCTTGCTATTTCCACACACACATCATGAATTTCATGAAGGTAATTATAAGCAGAATAAGAGAAAATTCCACACATCCCTTCTACGAGAGAGCGGCATTGGAAAGTTTCAAACCCACGTGGCTTCAAATCCAGCTCTGACATTTAGTAACTGTGTGGTATTCAGGAGTTATTTAACTTCTTTGAACTTCAGTTTTTTCATTAGGAAAATAGAAAACATAAGGACCTCAACTGGTGGTTAGCAGGGTAAATGGTATTAAAATATATTAATTATTTAAGACATGGTAGATTATATATTGATATTATTATTTTGTGGACTTTTAAAGTCAAAGAGACAACCAGCTATAAATATCAGAACTTGATTTTAAAATGAAAAAGAAAAACTATATTTAAATAATCTATTTCAGGCCAGGCACAGTGGCTCATGCCTGTAATCCCAGCAATTTGGGAGGCTGAGGCGGGCAGATCATTTGAGGTCAAGAGTATAAGACCAGCCTGCCCAACATGGTGAAACCCTGCCTCTACTAAAACCACAAAAATTAGCTGGGTGTGCTGATACACACCTGTAATCAAGTAAGCTACTTGAGAGGCTGAGGCATGAGAATCACTTGAACCTGGGAGGCAGAGGTTGGAGTTAGCCAAGATTGCACCAACACACTCCAGCGACAGAGCGAGACTATGTCTCAAATAAATAAATAAAATGAATAACATATTCCAAATGCTTTGTCTACAATGTACTTACAATGTTAAGACTATTTACAACTTCATGTTCTTATGTAAGGTTTTGATATTTTATAGGTAAAAAATGAAGTATGTGTTCATGTATGCATTAAGGTATTATTTCTACACACAAAAAATTTGCAGAACTAAGAAAATTACCCTGGGAAACCAAGAGGAGAAACACACTTCTATTTGCATTAGGTGGATGTCTCAGACACAGCCAAACCTGTATCTAATCAGAACAGGCAGTTCCCGAAATTATAACTTTGAGGTTCTAAAAAGCTTGAACATTTTAAAAGAATTTCTGCTTTACATTATTGTTGTACATTTTAGCGTGAGTGATTCCTGTTTAGCTTTTGGCATGCCAATTCCATGAGTGTGGTTAACTCACAGTTCTGGACTGCCCATTTCAGAATCATTTACGACTGCTTTCTCATCTTCTACTGTGAAAGCTCGGCAGATAGGGCTTAAATACTCAGGTTCCACACACACTTCTGGCTAGCAGCGACCTGACCATGTGATCCAGCTCTACACTCAAAGATTGAGTAGCTTACCTGCTGAGAAACTTTTTTTAAAAGTGGTTTACGAAGGGCACTGGCCTTTGGTTTTTCTCTTCCCACTTCTTCTGGCTTCGGCCTAGATAGTGGATGTGAGCTTGCAGAGCAGCAGCCGTGTTACATACAACCTGAGACAACATACACCAGACCTGGCCTGTATACTCTGAGAACACTAAAAATACAAAAAATCAGCCGGGCACGGTGGCGGGCGCCTGTAGTCCCAGCTACTCTGGAGGCTGAGGCAGGAGAATGGCGTGAATCCAGGAGGCGGAGCTTGCAGTGAGCCGAGATCGCGCCACTACACTCCCGCCTAGGCGAAAGAGCGAGACTCCGTCTCAAAAAAAAAAAAAGAAAGAAACAAAGTTCTCTGGAACCCTGGACTACTAACCCCTGCTTCTCTCTGTTAAGATAGATCATTCTTGTGTATCTAAATCATTTCACAGACTTCTGGTTGGTTAAACCTGAATTTAATCCTAATTGATATGCGCTTCAACCCAAGCACAGAAGAAAAAAAACATGATTTAACGACTATTTTCATAGTTCTCTTAAGGATGGTACATATCACACACCATTGTAGGCACACTGAAATAAAATTAATTCATTACAGAAAATGTATTATTAGGACATTAGAACCTACTTCTCTTCCAGGTCTGGTTGAGAAAGATTGTACCAAACTCTGCTATATAAAATACAGCCTATAGACCAACAGCATAGGCACCATCTGGTAACTAATTGGAAGCGTAGAATCTCAGAATTCTCCCTCTTCACCTACTGAATCAGAACTTGCATTTTAACTGTGATTCCCAGATGATTCACATGTACCATAAAGTGTTTTAAATGCTGGATGAATTATGAGCTCCCGAGGTCAAAGGAACAGTATTAAAAAAAAAATCTTTTGTACCTCTATTTCCCGGTACAATGTCTAGATGGAACATAATAAGCCCACCCAAATATTTGATGAATGAAACATAACACTGGCTCAGTGTCAAGCATTAAATTCCATTATAGGTTTGATTATCACAAATCTTAACCATTATTTGCAAAGCTGAGCTTATGACTGTGAGGAAATGAATAATGAGACAGATATCATGAAAAAAGGAAAAGTGGTTAAAAAGTTACAAAGCATAGAATGAAATAAATCATAGGCTCTAGATGTGCACTGAAATTAAAAGTTTTAAGAAACATAGGCCCCTATAACAGAAAGTTAAAATTGGAAAATTAATGTCTAAGTAATGGGGATCTGTCCTTGCCAACATTCATTATATTACCTAGAGCTGTCTTGATTTGTCTATTTTAGGTTCTCCTATTTGGGAGAGTGGTGGACCACTTGACTCTGAAGAAAGCTAAAAATGCTATCTCAGGAGAATGCACACACACACACAGACACACATGCACACACACACAGACACACATACACACAGACACGCTTAATTCAGTTTCAGGAAGTGCCCAGACTTCCTAAAACTTAGCTATCGAAGAAGGTACAGTGTACTTTAGGTAAAGAGCCCTTCATGATGTTTGAATTTTCTACATTACAAGTTAAATAAATGATGGTCTATGAAATCTAGAAATGATTTGGAGAAACAGACTTAGTCTCCCTCCTTACATATTCCACATCCTAAATTAACTTTTGACTGAGGGTTGAATTGTGGCCTCCTCTCCACTACAAATATATTGAAGTCCTAACTCTGGTACCTCAGAATGTGACCTTATTTGGAAATAGAGTTGCTGCAGATATAATTAGTCCAATGAGGTCATACTAAAGTAGAGTGGGCCCTTATCCAATAAGACTGATGTCATAGTGGAAGAGACACAGAGACAGACGCGTGAGGGGAGAACATCAGTGATGATGCAGCCAGAGATTGAAGTGCTGTATCTGCAAGCCCAGGAACACCAGGGGCCACCAGAATGTGGAAGAAGCAAGGAAGGATCCTATCCTGGAAGTTTAGGAGGGGGTATGATTCTGCCTACACCTTTATTTATGACCTCAAGACTCTAGAACTGTGAGAGAAGAGATTTCTGTTGTTTTAAGCCCTCCAAGTTTGTGGAAATTTGTTACAGCAGCCCTAGGAAATAGTTGGAAAACATAATCTAGAATTATAATAATTGATTTCAAAGTGTCTGTCGAGGTTATTAATAAAAACTTTTATTCAGAAGGTATTCACTGATCTTCACTATGTGAATTCACTGATCTTCAATTTGCCATGTAACATACCCAAATAAATCAAGAATAGACTCTTATTCTTAGAGAAAAGATAGCCTAATTTTAATTTAAAATTTACTTAGTTGATCAGGGTTTCAGTTCTTTCATCAATGAAATGGACATTAAATGTTTAACATTAAAATTGCCTCTGAGTTCCTCTCAGAGTTCCTATCAGAATTTCTATCAGATATAGATAATAATTGATTGGCAGTTTATTTGCTAAGGAATTATTTAAAATGAATTGTAGATTCTTAACCTAAAGAAGAGAAAACCAGCTCTCTTCAATTAGTCGAAAGGCAATTAACTAGAAGAGTTATTGTTGTGTATGACCTCAAATGATAGACGGGAACTGGCAGAGATGAAATTAGACTAAATACCCATAAGAACTTGTTAATTATTTTAGCTTTAACAATATATTCTGGCCCACAAATTAATAAGTTCTTGGTCATAAGACTTGTTTTGCCGAAGAGTCATTTGCCAAGATGTCTTTAAGGGTTTCAATCATTCCCAAGTTGGTTGGAAGATCATATCTCCCAAACACTATGGGATCAAAAAGGGTATATTTGGAAGATGAATCACTCTGGAGATAAAATGAACTTCAAACCCTACTGTATCTGTTCCTTAGTAACTATGTAAACTTAATTTCTGAATATCATGTTCCTCTCCTGTAAATACAGATATTAATACCCACATTAAAGTATTGTTTTGAATTATAAAATAATGCATACCAAGTGTATAGTCATTAGTTGACAATAAATGCTGATTCTCTCCTATGCCCTGTAACTCTATGTGTATTTATATTTGCTACTGTTTACTATGTTAGGATACAAAAATAAACTCCTAAATAAAACAAGAGACCACCATTAAATAATATTTTAGAACAATTATTCAGGAAGATAAGTAATAAAGTATTACCTACTGCCACATGTTAATTTTATAGTTGTGGGGATGTAGAAGTTTGTCACCAGCCACTCAGATTTGTTCTACATTTGATCCTTAAGGGGAGCAACAGTACTTTCCTCAGAGCATTTAGAATAGAAAGTCCTGAACAACATTTTGAAGGTACAGGGAAAGAGCAAAGGTTCAAAAACATTGCAAAGCTCCAGAAGCACCAACAAAGTTCTGAGTAATTTGAGAACAAAACCAGCCTCCAATTATTTTATCTTTAAAAGCAATTACTTCTTCATGACAATTATTCACATATTTTTAATTTGCAAAAATATTCTCTTTATAGTGAGCATATACGGAGCTGTATACTCAGCTTCTTTAATTTAGCTGTTGTGTGGTATAATTTTATAGTTATTTTGTTTTCAGATTTCATGTTCTGGATGTCGATATTAATGTAGCAATAGTCTGCATTTTTTTTTCACTAGAGATAGGCTGTTTGCTCACACATTCCTGAAAGCAACATGAAAAAAAAAAAGGCCCATCAATTACCCTTTGCAAAATCTACGTATTTTCCTATGCTTTCTCTGTGTAAAACAATACAAATTACAAAATATTTTAAAATTTATATCTATCCTTTTGGGTGTTAAGTTCTGTTTTGCTGAAGATACTAAATCCTTCTATTTTATTTATTTATTTATTTATTTATTTAAACCATGCAAGGAGACTGTTTATTTCCAAAGGATTTTGCAATAAACATAATGAATAGGTTCCAGGCAGCTGTTCTATTCTTCTCCCTCATTCTCATCCTCAGAGGAGTCGGTGCTTACTTCCTCATAATCCTTCTCCAGGGCGGCCATATCCTCCCTGAGCCTTGGAGAACTCACCGTCCTTCATGCCCTCACCAGCTACCCAGTGTACAAACGCCCTCTTGACATACATCAGCTTGAACTTGTGGTCCAGGTGGGCCCAGGCCTTGGCAATGGCAATTGTGTTGTTCAGCATGCACACATCACACTGTACCTTGGCCAGGTCACCCCCAGGCACCACAGTGGGCAGCGGTTAGTTGATACCAACCTTGAAGCTTGTGGGGCAGCAGTCCACAAACTGAATGCTGCACTTGGTCTTGATGGTGGCAATGGCAGCATTGACATCCTTCGGTACATCTCTGTGGTACAACAGGCAGTAGGCCATACACTTGCCATACCAGTAAGCCATATTCCCTAAAGTGCCATACCATCACACTTTGCCATCTGGCTGGCAGGCTCAAAGCAGGCATTGGCGATCCCTGCCAAAAACAACTGTTGTGGTACACCTTCTCTGCAGAGATGACTGGCGCATAGGTGGCCAGGGGGATGTAGATGTGAGTGCAGGCCACCAGGTTGATCTGACACTCTGTCAGGTTCATGTTGAGGGCCTTGTCAAAGTGCAGAGAAGCTGTGGTGGAGGAGGTTACTTTGCTAATGAGGCAGTTGAGATTGGTGTAGGTTGGGGACTCAATGTCCAGGTTGTGGCAGCAATTGTCATAGATGGCTTCATCATCCACCATGAAGGCACGAGCTGAGTGCTCTAGGGTGGTGTGAGTGAGTGGTCAGGATGAAGTTGTAGGGCCCAACCATGGCTGTGGACACCTGCAGGGCTGAGTAGATGGAGAATTACAGCTTAGATTTTGCCATTGTCACCAGACAGCCGCTCCATCAGGAGTGAGGTAAAGCCAGAGCCAGTGCCCCTGTCAAAGCTGTGGAACACCACGAAGTCCTGAACTCCTGTGCACTGGTCAGATGGCTTCCAGGTCCAGTCCAGCACTGGGTCATTGATCTCTTTGCCAATGGTATAGTGACCATGGACATCGATGTTGAGAGCATCCTCTTTTACAGTGATGAGCCACTCTGGGTGGAAGAACTGTTGGTATATGCCATTTCAGATTTCATCAATGGCCATAGGCTCCAGATCCACAAAAAGTCCAGGACACATGTTTTCTAGCACTGGTTTCACAGAAGAAGCTGGTGAAGATCGACTATCCCCTTCACCAATGGTCTTTTCACTCGGCTTCTGCCCATCAGTTTGAATCTCATGTTCCAGGCAGTAGAGCTCTCAACAGGTTAGCATTGCCCATCTGGACACCTGCCTGCCCTGTATGGACTGAAATGTATTCACACATGGCACATGGTGAATCCCAGTGGTGTGTCTTATGTAGAGTCAGGGTGATGGGTCTCAGCGAGAACTAACCCATCTTTTAAGGACATTTTGTGTCTTGATTTAAAAAGTTTTAATTTTCCTGACACTAAAACATTGACATTAAAATGTGCAATTCAAATATATGTGGGAGAAAAGTGAAAGAAACACTGATTCAGCCTTAAGATAAGTGTATCCTAAGACTTCATTCTAGCTCTGCTATGTATTAGTAGTATGATTCTGGACAAATTATCTAATTTCTCTAAATTTTTGTTTTCTTACTTGCAAAAAGGAAATAATATATTTTTCCTGTAAATCTTAGAGTGGTAAATTTAAATTTAGTATGCATATAAAATTTATTTGCAAATTATTAAGGGCTAAACTGATAAAAAATATTATTTAACATGACATTATATCTTCATCACCAATTTCCATATTTCTATTGTTTCTTTTATGCCTATCTTCGGCATAACTTTTACTCAGCACCCAAGACAACGAATGATAGGCTTGGTCCATTTTATATCTGGCTTGTTATTTTGAAAGTCTGAAGAAAATAAAGACCCTAATTCACCAAATGAGGAAGATTAATTCCTCATTCAACAAGTTCATTCATTCAACAAATAATTATCAAGCACCAACTGTGTACAAGAACTGTGCTGAGTGATGGGCCTACAACAATGAAAAATACAGATCAAATTTTTGTCTTCATTCAACTTCTATTTTACTAGGTGAGACATAAAATAAACAATCTAAACAAACAAGCAAGAAACTATATGTGAGGTGATGAGAAATGTTAAGGAGTAAAAGCAGAGCAGGAGTGAGTGCTTGTGGATGCAAGTTTATGTAGGGTGACTAGGAAAGGTTTGCTGAGAAGGTCATATTTGAGTAAAGATCTGGACTGATAAAAGTGAGGGAGGGGCCCATGCAGCTATCTGGGACAACAGGGTTACAGGCAGAAGGAACAATGTGTACCAAAGCTCCAAGGCAGAAGCATATTGGCATATTAGAGGCAGAGAGAAGGCCAGTGCACCTGGTGAAGAGTGAGTAAGATGAAGAGCTGTAGGAGATGAATTTGGATAGGTAAGTGGAAGAGGCAGATGACCTACAAGCTGTCAGCCATTGTTAGAATTTAGGCTTCTATGAGAGATAGGAAGTCATTTGCTGGTTTCATACAAAGAAAAAACAGGATCTGACCATTGTTTTAACATGATCCCTCTGGCTACGCTGCCTGGAACACAGTGAAGATCAAGGTGAAACAAGGACATAATTCAAGAGGTCATTTAAATAATTATTGTCTTGGACCAAGATTTTAGTATGAAGGTAGTAAAATTGGTAAGATTCTGAATATATTTTCAGGATACAGCTGTCAGAGTTTGCTGATGGATTAGTCGTTGAGTACAAAAACAAAGTGAAGAGTGAAGAATATCTCTAAGAATCATGGCCTGAGCAATAAAAGAATAGTATTACCATTTTCTCAGATGGGAAACAAAACGAGAGTCCTATTTAGGAGAATATCAGTCCTTCAGTTTTGGACATTAAAAGTGATTATTACCCATATCATAGCCACACACTTTCTCCTGGGTTCTCACTTAGGAACACAGGCAAACATTTTTGACTTCTAGTGAGAAGCCTTGAGTCAACTAATAGAGGAATTCCCAAAGTATGCAGTTTTTTATTTTATCTTATTTT
Source organism: Nomascus leucogenys (assembly GCF_006542625.1). Lineage (NCBI taxonomy): Eukaryota > Metazoa > Chordata > Mammalia > Primates > Hylobatidae > Nomascus > Nomascus leucogenys. Next base: position 31,699,914 of record NC_044387.1, on the reverse strand, counting down.
ATTTATTTTATTTTATTTTATATTTTATTTTTGCCATAAGAGCCAGGCTTCCAGCTTTCACCATATAAATAACAGTGAAAAAAAAATAAAACAGTGGTTATAACTCATTTCCCTGTCAAGCCTTCAATCAATATTCTCAGCCATAGACAGTAGCCTGTCTCACCAGCAGGAAGGCAATAGTCAGAACCAGCTGCCCACATCTTTAAAAGTCCAATACCTCTAAGTCTCAAATTTGAGGTAACCCTGGAAAAATCACAGAACTCTCTGTTCTTCAACTAAATAGGAAATAACACACTCTGTGATCTACCTTTGTTACAAGGTTATTGTAAGGATCAAATAAGACAAAATATACAATAATGTTATATAGGCATAGTAGTCATGACTGTTTAACAACAAAGCCATAGTGAGACTATTTTTTTTTTTTGCAAATAGACACTTATCAGCTGTAGATGGTATGATTGGAAGAATATAAGTTGTTTTTAAAAAAAAATCATCAGTTCCAAGCAAGTTGCTTTTTTACTGATACATAATATTTATAGATATTTATAGATATATGTGATATTTTGTTACACGCATAGAATTTGTAATGATCAAATCAAGGTTTTTAGGATATCCATCATCTAAAGCATTTATCATTTTTATGTATTGGGCTCATTTCAAGTCCTTTCTTCCAGCTATTTTGAAATATGCAATACATTTTTGTTCACTGTAGTCATTCTACTATCGAATAGTAGAACTTATTCTTTCTATTGACTATTTTTTTATACCCATTAACCAAGCTCTCTTCATCCCCCTCCTCCTACCCACGTCCTCCTCCCAGCTTCTGGTATCTATGATTCTGCTCTCTACCTCTGTGTGATCAACTTTATTATCTACTACATATGAGTGGGAACATGCAACATTTCTCTTTCTGTGCCTGGCTTGTTTCACATAACATAATGACCTCCAGTCGCAATCATGTTACGTCAATAATAGGATTTCAGTCTTTCTTATGGCCAAATAGTATTCCACTATGTATATATATCCCATTTTCTTTATTCATTTATTTATGGATGAACACTTAGATTAAGTCCATATCTTTGCTATTGTGAATGGTGCTGCAATAAACATAAGGGTGAAGTTATCGTTTTGATATACTAATTTCCTTGCCTTTGGATATACACCCAGTAGTGAGGTTGCTGGATCATATGGTAGTTCTGTTTTTAGTTGTTTGGATAAATCTCCATACTGTTTTCAATAGGGGTTGTACTAATTTACATTCTCACTAACAGTGTTTAAGAGTTTCATTTTCTCGACATCCTCACCAGCTACTGTTATTTTTTGTATTTTTTATAATAGCTATTCTGACTGGAGTAAGATGATAGTTCATTGTGCTTTTTATTTTAATTTCCATGCATTAGTGGTAATGAGCATTTTTATATACCTGTTGGCATATGTACATCTTCTTTTGAGACACGCCTATTCATGTCCTTTGCCCATTTTTTAATGGGATTATTATTTTATTCCTGTTGAGTTGTTTGAGTTCCTTGAATCTTCTGCATATTAGTCCTTTGCTGGATAAGTAGTTCTCAAATATTTTCTCTCATTCAACAGGTTGTTTCTTCATTCTTTTAATTGTTTCCTTTGCTGTGCAGAAGAATCTTAGTTTGCACTTGCCACATTTGTGTATTTCTTTGTTGTTGCTGCCTGTGTTTTTGAGGCCTTAGCCAAAAAATCCTGTCCAGACCAATGTACTGGAATATTTCCCCTATGTTTTCATCTATCAGTATTAGAGTTCTGGGTCTTATGTTTAAGTCTTTAATCCAGTTTGAGTTTATTTAAGTGAAAGATAAGAACCTAGATTCATTCATCTACATATAGATATCCAATTGGCCCAGCACAATTTATTGAAGAGGACTTCATTTTCCCAGTATATACTATCGGTGCCTTGTTTAAAATCAGTTGGCTGTAAACATATGGATTTATTTCTGGGTTCTATATTCTGTTCCGTTTGCCTATGTGTCTAATTTTATGCCAATACTATGCTATTATGGTTACCATAGCCTTGTAATACATACTGAAGTCGGATATTGTAATGCCTCCAGCTTTATTCTTTTTGCTCATCATTGCTTTGGCTATTGGTTATTTTATGTGTGTGTGTACTTCCATAAAAATTTTATGATTTTTTTATTTCTGTGAAGAATGTAATTGGTATTTTGATAATAATTACATTAAATATGTAGATTGCTTTGGGTGTTAGTAATTCTTCCTATCCATGAACATGTGATATCTTTTCATTTGTGTGTTCTTCAATTTTTTCATCAGTGTTTTTGTTTCCTTTGTAGAAGTCTTTCAACTCTTCGGTTAAATTTATCCCTATCTCTCTCTCTCTCTCTCTCTCTCTCTCTGTCTCTCTCTCTCTCTCTCTCTGTGTGTGTGTGTGTGTGTGTGTGTGTGTGTGTGTAGTTATGGTAAATGGTATTGGCTTGTTGTTGTTGTTAGTTTATTATTGGTCAGTAGAAATGCTACTGATTTTTGTATACAGATTTTGTATCTTGTAACTTTACTGAATTTAATTATCAAATCTAAGAATTCCTTTGGTTTTTAAAAAGTATAAGATAATATCTGAAAAAAAAGACAATTTGAAGTACTCTTTTCCAATTTAGATGCCTTTTATTTCTTTCTCTTGCCTGATTGCTTTGACTAAGACTTCAAGTACTATGTTGAATAAAACTGGTGAAAGTGAGCAAACTTGTTCCAGTCCTTAGAAGAGAGGCTTTCAGCTTTTTTCCATTCAGTAGAATGTGAGCTGTTAATCTGTTGTATGTCTATGCCTAATTATAGTTAAGCGTTTTTATCATCAAGGGATTTTGAATGTTACCAAATGCTTTTTCTGCATCTGTTGAGAGGATAATATGGTTTTTGTCTTTCATTCTGTGGATATGATGTATCACATTGATTGATTTGCATATGTTGAACCATTCTTGCATCCCTGGAATAAATCCCACTTGACTATGGTGTTTTATCTATTCGATGTGTGCTGTTAGATTTAGTTTACCAATATTTTGTTGAGAATTTTGGCATCTATGTTTATCAGGGATATTGGCTTTTAGTTTTCTTTTTCTATCGTGTCCTTGTCTGGATTTGGTTTCAGGATGATTCCGGCCTTATAGAATAAGTTAGGGGAGAATTTCTTCCCCTCAACTTTTTGCAATAGTTTCAGGAGAATTAATGATAGTTTTTCCTCAGTAAAATTCAGTAGTGCAGGTATCCGGTCCTGTGCTTTTCTTTTGGGAAATGTTTTACTACTGATTCAATATTGTTAGTTGTTCTTTGTCTGTCCAGATTATTTATTTCTTCCTGATTCAGTCTTTATAGATTGTATGTTTCCAGGTATTTATAGGTTTCCTTTGTATTTTCCAGTTTGTTTGCATATAGTTGTGCATAACAGTCCTTGACAATCTTTTTTATTTCTGTAAAATCAGTGATAATTTCTTTTTTATTTCTGATTTTGTTTATTTGGGTTTTTTGCTTTTTTCTTGATTAGTCTAGCAGTTTATTTATTTTGGTTACCTTTTCTAAAAATGCTTTTTGTTGATCCTTTCCTTTTTTTAATTTCATTTAGAAATACTACTCTGTTCTTTCTGCCTACTAATTTTGAGTTTGAGTTGTTCTTGCTTTTCTAGTCTCTTGAAGTGCATCATTAGATTATTTATTTGAAGTCTGTTTACTTCTTTGATGTAGGCATTTATTGCTATACAGTTCCCTCTTAGCACTGCTTTTGCTGTATTCCACAGATTTTGTTTGTTGGGTTTCCATTTTCATTTGTTTCAGTAAATGTTTTTTATTTCTTTTTAATTTTTTAATTGACCCAATGGTTGTTCAGAAGCATGTTATTTAATTTCCATGTATTTGTACAGTTTCAAAAGTTGCCCTTGTTGATTTTTAGTTTTATTATGCTGTTGTTTCAGAAAAATACTTGGTGTGATTTTGGTTTTTTGAAGTTTTTTGAGACATATTTTGTGGTCTAACACATGGTCTATTCTGGAGAATGTTTCATGTGCTGATAAGAAAAATGTGTATTTTGTAGCTGTTGGATAAAATGTTCTGTAGGTGTTTGTTAAGTCCATTTGGTCTAAAGTGCCATTGAAATCCAGTGTTGCTTTACTGATATTTTGTCTAGATGATCTGTCTAATGCTGACACTGTGGTACTGACATCCCCAACTATTATTATATTGGGGTCTTTTTCTCCCTTTATATCAAATAATATTTGCTTTATATATATATGTGTGCTCCATTGTTTCACACACATTTAGTTGTTATACCCTCTTACTGAATTGATCCCTTTTTCATTACATAATAACCTTCTTTGTCTCTTTTTATGATTTTTGACTTAAAGTCTGTTTTACCTAATATAAGAATAGATATGCCTGCTGCTTTTTGTTTCTGTTTTCATGGAATATCTTTTTTCATCCTTTTTTTTCTGTCTACATGTATCTTTACATGTGAAGTGAGTTTCTTGTAGACAGCATATAATTAGATCATTAAAAAAATGTATTCAGCCAGTGCTAATTTTTCAAGTGGGAAATTTAATTCATTTACATAAAAGGTTATTCTAGATATGTCAAGGCTTATCCTTGTTATGTTCTGAATTGTTTTCTCATTTTTTTTATAGTCTTTGTTCCTTTCTTTTTCTCTTACTGTTTATCAATGTGATTGTATGGTTCTCTGTAATGGTAACATTGGACTCCTTTCTCTTCCTCATGTATGTTTACTCTACCAATGAGTTTTATACTTTTCTGTGTTGTCATGATGGTAGATATTATCCTTTCACTTCCAGGTATAGGACTCCCTTAAGCATTTCTGGTAGGGCTAGTGTAGTGCTGATGAATTCTCTCAGTTTTCTTTTCCTGGGAAAGGCATTATTTCTCTTTCACTTATGAAGAATAACTTTGCTAGATGTAGTATTCTCAGCTATCAGTATTTTATCCCTTCAGCACTTTGCATATATCACCCCATTCTCTCCAGGACTGTAAGGCTTTGGCTGAAAAATCTGCTGTTAGACTGATAAAGTTTCCTTTATCTTTGACTAGATGATTTTCTCTTGCTGTTTATAGGAATCTCTCTTTGTCTTTGACTTTTGACACTTTGACTATAATGTACTGTGGAGACATTTTTGGATTTTATCTGTTTGGGGATTGCTGGGCTTCACATACCTGGATGTGCAAATCTCTTGGTAGACTTGGGAAGTTTTCATTTATCATTTTGTTAAATAGGTTTTTGCACCCTTTCATTCTCTCTTTGCCTTCTAGAATATAAATAATTTGTTTATTTGATCTTTTTGTAGTGTCCCATATGTCAGATAGGCTTTCTTTATTCTTTGTTATTCTTTTGGTATTTTTTGTTTGACTGGATTATTTCAAATACCTATCTTCAAGTTCTGAAACTACTGTTTCAAGCTATTGTTGAAGCTCTCAATTGTATTTTTATTTCGTTCACTGACTTTCAGTTCTAGGATTTCTGTTTGGCTCCTTTTTATGATACTTATCTCTTTGGCAAGTTTCTCATTCATACCCTGAATATTTTTTCTGATTTCTTTCTATTGTTTTTCTTTGTTCTCCCGTATCTCAATGAGCTTCTTTAATATCATTTTTTTAAATTATTTTTCAGCCATCTTACAAATGTCTTTTTCATTGGAATCTGTTTCTGGAGAATTATTGTTTTTCTTTGGAGGTCTCATATTACCCTTTTTTCCCTCTTTATTGTGTCCTTTCTTTTTTTTTTTTTTTTTTTTGAGACAGAGTCTCGCTCTCTCACCCAGGCTGGAGTGCAGTGGCGCGATCTCGGCTCACTGCAAGCTCCGCCTCCCGGGTTCACGCCATTCTCCTGCCTCAGCCTCTCCGAGTAGCTGGGACTACAGGCGCCCGCCACCACGCCCGGCTAATTTTTTGTATTTTTAGTAGAGACGGGGTTTCACCGTGGTCTCGATCTCCTGACCTCGTGATCCACCCGCCTCGGCCTCCCAAAGTGCTGGGATTACAAGCGTGAGCCACCGCGCCCGGCCGACTATTGTGTCCTTTCATTGATATTTGTGCCTCTGGTGTAACAGTCACTTTTTCCATTTTGGGGGGTTGGCATTTTTAGATTTTTTTCTTGAAAGATGTACTAATAATATTGGTCGGTAGGGCACTTTAGCTTTGATATAGGGTGCATGCAGTAATGTAGTCTTAGTATTTCTTCAACTTCAAGCAGCTTCAGTGTTGTCTGTGATTTCCTCAGTGCGTTAGGTTATAGTTGTTAGTGGAGGTTGTGGTGAGGCTTTGCTTTGGATAGGGATATTGAATGGGCCTGTTCTTGGCTCCAGGCCCTGGCAACAGTGGATTGAGTATGCCTGTCCTTGGGCCCCCAGGCAGCATATGCAGGTGTTAGCAGGTCCAGATGGGACAATTACTGAGACTCCAGACTAGTTGCTCAGGTGACAGAAGTGGTAGCAGTGGCCTAGGTGGACAGGTAGAACCTTAGGCTCCTGGGCAGTGTGCATGATATGGACAACGGCAGTGACAGTGCAGGATGACCCTTGTACCCCAGACAGTAATGCTGGTTTTAGCAGTGGCTAAGATGGCTGGGCAGGCCAGTCCCCAGGTCCCCAGGTGGTACATGTGGGTGGGTGCCAATGGTGGTTGTAGCAACAGGCTGAGTGGGTTTATCTCAGGCACTTAGGAAGACTGCACAGATGCTGGCAATAGTGGACATGGCAGGACAATCCCAACACCTCTGGATGGTGTGCTTGGGTGCTGGGGGTGTTTGGGGTCTATTGTTAGGCCTTCTGGTGATGCACACATGTTCCTGGGGTAACTGACAACAGGGTGATCCTCAGGTCCCCAGACAGCATGCTCAGGTACTGGAAGGTGCAGTGCTAGGTTGAGTGGGCCTGTCCTCAGGTCCACCTAATGGTGTGCATGGCATCAGGCTGTGTTAGCAAGGACAGAATAATCTCCAGGCCTCCAGGCAGCATGCTTGAGTGGTAGCAGTGACAGTGGTGGTGGCAGGCAGGGAAAGCCCATCCTTGGGATACATGCAAGTGTATGGCAGTCCTGCTTCTGAGAGTGGTAGGATTGCTGTCAGTGGCAGTGATCCCAGGAAGGTGGCTTTCAGACTCTGGGGAGCACACGATTTGCCTCCCTTTGTCCTGAGAGCAGCCTCCCTGGTGCACTGCTGCCTGTTCCCCAGGGTGTGGGACTCTGTGGGTTAGAGTGCTGCAGACCACATGTATTAGTCTGTTCTCACACTGCTAATAAAGACATAAAGGGTAATTTATAAAGGAAAGAGGTTTAATTGACTCACAGTTCCACATGGCTGAGGAGGCCTTACAATCATGGTGGAAGGTGAAGGAGGAGAAAAGGCATGTCTTACATGGCAGCAGGCAAGAGAGCATATGCAGGGGAACTCCTCTTTATAAAACCATCAGATCTCATGAGACTTAAGTATTACCATGAGAACAGCACAGGAAAGACCTGCCCCCATTATTCAATTACCTCCCACCAGTTCCCTACCACAACAGATGGGAATTATGAGAGCTACAATTAAAGATGAGATTCGGGTGGGGACACAGCCAAACCATATCATTTGGCCCCTGGCCTCTCCCAGATCTCATGTCCTCACATTTCTAAACACAATCATGTCTTCCAACAGTACCTCAAACTCTTAACTCATTTCAGCATTAACTCAAAAGTCTGCAGTCCAAAGTCTCATTTGAGACAAGGCAAATCCCTTCCACATATGAGCCTGTAAAATCAAAAGCAAGTTAATTACTTCCTGGATAAAATGGGGATACAAGCATTGGGTAAATACAGCCATTCCAAATGTGATAAATTGGCCAAAACAAAAGGGCTACAGGTTCCATGCAAGTTCGAAATCTAGTGGGGGCAGTCAATCTTAAAGCTCCAAAATGATCTCCTTTGACTCCATGTCTCACATCCAAGTCACACTGATGCAAGAGGTTGGTTCTCATGGTCTTGGTCAGCTCTGCTTTGCAAGGCACAGCCCTACCTCCTGGCTGCTTTCACAGGTTGGCATTGACTGTCTGGCTTTTCCAGGTGCATGGTGCAAACTGTCAATAGATTTGCCATTCCGAGGTCTGGAAGATGGTGGCCCTCTTCCCACAACTCCACTAGGCAGTACCCCAGTGGGGACTCTGTGTGAGGACTCACACCCCACATTTCCCTTCTGCACTGCTTTAGCAGAGGCTCTCCATAAAGGCTCTACCCCTGCAACACACTTCTGCCTGGACATCCAGGTGTTTCCATACATCCTTTGAAATCTAGGCGGAGATTCCCAAACCTCAATTGTTGACTTCTGTGCACCCACAGGCCCAACATCACATGGCAGCTGCCAAGGTTTGGGGCTTGCACCCTCTGAAGCCGTGACCTGAGCTGTACTTTGGCTTGTTCTAGCCAGTTCTAGAGCAGGTGGAATGCAGAGTACCAAGTCCCCAGGCTACACACAGCCGGGGGGCTCTGGGCCCAGTGCATGAAACCATTTTTTCCCTCTAGGTCTCTAGACCTGTGATGGGAGGGGCTGCTGCAAAGGTCTCTGACATGCCCTGGAGACATTTTTCTCATTGTCTTGGTGATTAAAATTTGCCTCCTCATTACTTAAGCAAATTTCTGCAGCCAGCTTGAATTTTTCCTCAGAAAATGGATTTTTCTTTTCTATCACATCACCAGACTGCAAATTTTCTGAACTTCTATGCTCTGCTTCTCTTTTAAACATAAGTTCCAATTCCAAACCATATCTTTGTGAATACATAAAGCTGAATGCTTTTAACTGCACCAAAGTCACCTCTTGAACACTTTGCTGCTTAGAAATTTCTTCCACCAGATGCCCTAAATCATCTCTCAAGTTCAAAGTTCCACAAAACTCTAGGGCAGAGGCAAAATGCCACCATTTTCTTTTCTAAAACATAGAAAGAGTCACCTTTATTCTATTTCCCAACAGGTTCCTCATCTCCATCTGAGACCACCTTAGCCTGGACTTTATTGTCCATATTACTATCAGCATTTTGGTCAAAGCCATTCAACAAGTCTCTAGGAAGTTCCAAACTTTCCATATCTTCCTGTCTTCTTCTGAGCCTTCCAAATTGTTCTAACCTCTGCCTGTTACTCAGTTCCAAAGTTGCTTTCACATTTTCATTTATCTTTACAGCAGCACACCACTCTACTGGTACCAATTTAATGTACCAGTTTGTGCTTATGCTGCTAATAAAGACATACCCAAGACTGGGTAATTTATAAAGAAAAGAGATTTTAATGGACTCACAGTTCCACATTGCTAGAGAAGCCTCACAATCATGGCTGAAGGTAAATGAGGAGCAAAGGCATGTCTTACATGGCTGCAGGAAAGAGAGCATAGAAAGCATGCGCAAGGGAGCTCCCCTTTATAAAACCATCAGATCATGTGAGACTTACTCACTAACATGGGAACAGCATGGGAGAGAACTGCCCCCATGACTCAATTACCTCTCACTGGGTCCCTCCCGTGAGACATGGGAATTATCGTAGCTACAATTGAAGATGAAATTTTGGTTGAGACATAGCTAAACCATATCACTCTGCCACACTGCTGGGTTCATTTAGCAATGTGTGGCTGAAGTGTTCTGGGTGGCTGTAAAGGTACGTCATTGAGGCTCCAGGGATATGGAGATGAAGGGGCTATTTGGTCCCAGGTCAGTATATAGTCTAGTGGGAACTGGACTCTCAAAATGACAAATGGCATCATACTGCAGCTGCTTGAGTCTCAGGCAGGTGTGTAGAACCCAATTGAGCTTCCCCTCTGGAGCAATGCTGTCATGAGCACTCCAGGCAGCTCCCTGTACTAGTCTCAAGGCTCATGAGAGTTGAGGGGCTCTCCAATGGATAAGATTTCATGAGTCCATGACGGGAATATGGGCCACTGGGGATCCCTCACTTACTCTTTCCCTGTAGTGGGGAGACTTTCCAGGCTCCCAGCCAATCCTGGGCAAGCAGGCTGCCTTACTTGGCTCTTCTGCCATACTTCAGGTGTTTCCTGTCTCTACTGCTTTCCAGGGTTTTCTCTTAGATGTGCTACTCAAAGTATGATAATCTACTATTTATCTAATTTGGTTCTTCTTTCTGGAGGAGGTGAGTGCCAGTTGTCTTTAGTCAGCCATCTTGAACCTTTCTTCCAAATAAGTTACTTTTACCTTCTAAAGCCATAGACAAGTAGTAACCCTTTTCCACTGAATAGAGGACATTAGTAAGATGAGACATTTTTGGCAGCAGACAACTTGATATTCAAAGATATCATACCTTCTCTAGTTTTTGCAATGTACATGTCTGAGCAGTAGCAAGTGGAAATTCAAGAGGGAGTGCGAGAAAACATTTACATAATATTTGTCCAACTGAACTTTGAGGCTATATGAAGAAGCTGAACTATCTGCAAGAGAAATCAGCTATAAAACAAAGAATTATGGTCTTGCGTGGACTGCCAGGGACAAGTGTTAGGTGAAGACTCAGAAGAACATAGAAACAAAGTGGGTAGGAGAGACATGACAAAACTGAAGAACAGGTTATGGCCTCAGTTAAGGACCTATCCAGTAATGGCCTGTGTTTTGCCAATTTTCAGATTAAAAAATTGTTTTAAATATTAGAAATATAGACAGATGTGCATGTAGGGTGTGTGTGTGTGTGTGTGTGCACGCGCGCATATGCTTTTTATCACTGGTTCTTAGTCCCTCCTAATATTGCCACATATTTCATTCCTACAACTTCTGGATATTTCAAGTATGTCTCCAGGATTATTTCACTGAAATATAAATAAGTGTTTTCAGCTGACTCACAGTGTTAGCTAATTTTTCCTGACCTCCAGTTGTGGCCATCCTCTGCCGGGTCACACTGTATATTCCAGCCTCTGCTTTCAGTTGTGCTGGGTATTCCTGCTAATTCTCCTTGGCATTTTTACTTCTGCCATGCGGACTAGCCTCTCTTTCTGGCTATTATCATGTCCACAGTTTAGTCTTCTCAGGTAATGTTACTGCCATTCCTCTTTGGAAGCCTTGAAACCAGCAAAGCCCTAATATTTCCACTGCATCTAAAGCTTCATTTTCAAGGTGGCAAGCTAAGGCTGTTTTCCGGAAACGTCATGGGATAAAGTTATACCATATTCAATGTAACAGCACAGAGAATGCCTCTCTCTCTCTCTCTCCCTCTTTCCCTCCCACCTTTCTCTCGGCCTTATTACTCAGACAACAAAATGCTGCAATTCACAAAATAATGTTTAATTTAGTTCACTTTAACTTAAATGATATGCATATGCCATTAAAAAAATTGAGGAAACATAAATTAATCATGCCCAAATGGGGTGGTTGAAAATTTTTTAAATGATAGGAATCAGTAAGCAATATAGTATCATATTATTTCCCATATTATCCTAAACATCATAAACCCTAAAATAAAGTTTGTAGTTATCACAAGTTTTTAATCAATTCAGATCACATTTCAAAGTGCCACTGTGAGCTGCCTAAACCATGTGTTTTGCAGCTGCAGTGAATTTGACATGCTCTGAAATCACCATGGAATCCTCTGGATCTCTTGGAATTATGGAGCAAAGTCTAAGAAATAGAAACTGTAGTTTTTATTTCTTAATATGCTGGACAAATCAGGAAAGACATACTTTGGAGAGCATGTGTGTGTAATTATTTTAAAGAATCTCAAATATGACTTTGTGAGTAGCTGTAGCTTTTAGAAGATTTAATTATATATATATAATATATATAAAATATACAGAGAATTAAAGATTTAATTATATATGTACATGAACAATAGCATTTTTCAATGATTCATTGTAAAGACGTTCAAACATAGAGAAAAATTAAAGTGAGTGTTTGTATACCTTCCACCTACCATTAATATTTTACTGTACTTGCTTTATCACATACCCATTCAACTATTCATCCTTCTGTCAAACCATCAGTTTATCTTGCTTGTTATGTAGTTTTTGATACTTTCTTAAATCTACATATGAACCAAATGTAAGCTTTCAGAATATAATTGTTAGTTCCTAATCTGAGGATCACGGATTTTTAGAACTAAAACAGACCTTTAAAAACTCTTTATTGTACACACCTCATTTTTCAGATATAGAAATTAAGGCATAATGGGTTTAAAGTTTGAGTAAGAGCACCCAACAAATTAGTAACTAAACCAGGATTAAAATCCCTACTTGGTGTTTTCATGTAAACATGCACTTCAACAGAGGAGTCGTAATGTGTGGGCATGATGAGGAGGAGAATTGTTGAAGTGTGTTCTTTGTTAGAAAATTAAAGTGACTTTAATAGATGAATGTGCATTTGAATTAGCTGTAAGATTTCAGAAGGAACCAGAAGTGAATGAAGAGCTGAACGTCTGTGATAATCTTCCTACTGTATAATCAAAAGAAAAAACACTGCTAAAAAAAATACTTACTCTAGCATGTTTTTTATGTGTGCCCAGTTTCTGAAATATCGTGGGGATGAAGAATTAAAGGCTGAGCCCTGGAAGCAGGAAACCTGGGTGGGAAACAAAGAGCATCTGCTGCTTAAATTCACTTTAACAAACTCATAGACTGTGGCAATAAGCTCTGCTTACAGAGTATAGAAGGGACGTGTTCTGTAGCCTATGCAATCCCTTGAATAAGTCCATTCCTAGAGAGGTACTTAACTTTTCTATTACCCACTATCGATCTACACTGTTTCAAGGCACATGCAAAGATAAGAGTCACGACTCTTCTGAGAATGAATGTGTCACAATTTAAGATACAAATGTCTCAGTCACTTTTATGTTTCCATGTTTTGATATAAATTTTTGAGAAAAATTTAAAATCAATGGGTGAATAAATGTTAGTTTACATTTTCATTCATGCTTCAAAGATGGTGAGGCAGAAATGCAAGGTTTTTTTCTTCTTCTTCTTCTCACATTCCTTAAAACTTAAAAGTACTCAGGATTTTGTATTTTTTAAAACTCTTCATATAACTCTTTAGATGACCAGTATTTGAGAGCTACTAGTATAAAGAATTCTACAGTAGAAGTCAAAAGGTCTGGCTTCTAGTTCTGGTCCCATAGTGATTTATTAAGTGGCCCTATGTAATTCACTTCCCTCTAGAATTTATTTCCTAAGCATGCAGTAGATGCCAGACCCACCTAGCATGTGTTATGGGGTTCATAGAAGGAGATATTTGAAATGTAAATACTCTGTAAAGGATCTAGTATTACATATTTACAAGTATGTGTGTACATGTATAAGTATCTATCTATCTATCTATCTATCATCTATCTATCTATACATCAGTCTTCATTGTCTTAATCTTGTGACCAATGTAAACTATTTAAGCCTCAGGCCAGAGTCACAGAGGAAGACCCCTGCTTTCAGGTGAGGAGAACATGTATCATACATTGTGTGACTCTACTTAGGTCCCTTTGGCATAAATGATTATAAACAGAGCCCTTTGATTTTTTCTAACTGAAAATAATTCTAAGAGATACATTTGCCTTGTTATATTCACGCATAATCAATACATATGTTTTATGAAAAAAATACTCACCTTTACCATGAGTTACACACTCTAATATGATTTTCTCTTTTATTTAACTTTGAAAAATGTTGTCATAAACCAATAACTGGATCTCACAATCATTAATGTATTTACCTGCCTCTTGAAAGACACTGTAGTAAAACCTCTATTGTGAGCCTCAATTATAGCGAATTATTCAATGAGAAGAGAAAAACAAGTTAATGGTGTCAACGCAATATTTTCAATCATGAAAAGAAATTGAAGGGGTTGAATTCTTTCCTATGAATCGCTACTGTGTGAGCTAATAATCTATCAATGTGAAAATCTACCTGGTCTAATGTGTGAATGGTAATGCATCCTGTTTCATCTGCATTTATGTATCTATTCTTATGTTTTTTATAAAAAGAGACTTGTGGACTTTATGATACTAATAATATTAAATATTATTTTTAATGGACACTTGCTGTATGATATAGTTTGTATCTGTCCCTACCAATCTCATGTTGAATTGTAATCCCGAGTGTTGGAGGTGGGGCCTGGTGGGAGGTGTTTGCATCATGAGGGTGGATCTTTGGTGAATGGTTTACAGCCATCCTCTCGGTGCTGTCTTCACCATAGTAAGTTCTTGTGAGGGCCGGGCATGGTGGCTCACACCTGTAATCCCTCACTTTGGGGGGCCGAGGTGGGACCATCACTTGAGGACAGGAGTTTGAGACCAGCCTGGCCAACATGGTGAAACCTCGTCTCTACTAAAATTACAAAAATTAGGTGGACATAGTGGTACACACCTGTAATCCCAGTTACTCAGAAGGCTGAGGCAGGAGAACCACTTGAACCCAGGAGATGGAGGTTGCAAGGAGCCAAGATCTCACCACTACACTCCAGCCTGGGCGACAGAGGAAGACTCTGTCTCAAAAAAAAAAAAAAAAAAGAAAAAGTTCTTGTGAGATCTGGATGTTTAAAAGTGTGTGACACCTCCTCCCCACTCTCAAGCTCCCACTTTGCCTTCTGCCATGAGTAAAAGCTGCCTGAGGCTCTCACCAGAAGCAGATGCCACCACCATACTTCTTGTCCTGCCTGTAGAAGCAGGAGCCAATTAAACCTCTCCTCTCTATAAATTACCCAGTCTCAATTATTTGTTTATATCAATGCAACAATGGTCTAACACACTATGAAACAAGCAAAGAAAGGCATTTTCTCTGATTGTTATCTAATGCTAATGAAAATTTTAGAAGAAGTAAACTATTACTCTCATATTACCTATGAAAAAATTTAGGAATAAAGAAGTTAAGTGACACCTTAACTCTCGCAATAAATTTGATAGTCCAGCCCTCTAATACAGTGGTCTTCAAAGTGAGGTAGGTATATCCCTTAGTATATGCAAGTAAATTTCAAGATATTTTCAGGTATATTAGGCCATTCTTGCATTGCTATAAGGCAGTACTGGAGACTGGTTCATTTATAAGGAAATAGGTTTAATTGGCTCTGCGGGCTGTACAAGAAGCATGGTGCTGGCAGCTGCTTCTGGTGAGGGCCTCAGGAAGCGTCTAATCATGATGGAAAGTAAAGGGGGAGCAGGCATCTCATATGGCAGGAGTGGGAGCAAGAGAGAGAGTTTAGTGGGGGGCGGGGGGTGCCACACACCTTTAAACAACTAGATCTAGCAAGAATTCACTCACTATCATGAGGACAGCACCAAGTCATGAGAAATCCACCCCCGTGAGCCAAACACTTCCCCCCAGGCCCCACCTCCAACACTGGGGATTACAATTCAACATGAGATTTAGAGGGGACAACATAGAAACTCTATCAGCAGGCATAAAAAGTTGTAAGAGGCACAATTTTGAGTTTTCAGTTTCCTAATTATTCTTTTCTAACACTAATACGCTAGAGAAGTCCCTCATAGTTGAGCTTCTTCTATATTCTTTGACAACGCTCCTCTCCTTTTACTAAACATGGACATTGCTCATCTCTTGGAGTTTTACAAACTTTCATTTTAAATTTCAAGGTCATTAAACCTTCTCCATCAGATCTAATGTTAAGGGAAAGGCTGCAGTCATGCTCTTGACTTTTGGTTCTCAAGGCTCAGTGTTGGGGCAAAATATAGATTTATCATTTTCCTCTGTGTTCCAGAAACTGATGTAGACTTTGACCTGCAAACTTGGTCCAGGTATTTCCAACAGACACCAACCTCCCAATGTCACCCTCAGATCAGTATCAGACACATGGCTGTAACTCTGAATCTAGAGCCTAAAAAGGATCCAGTTTAAAGTTTCCATGCATGTCTCATTTTGTTAATAGTACAAGAATAGTAATATTATTTAGTGAAGGAGAATTAGAATAACAGTTACCTGAACTTTAGGATTCTGCCAAACTTGATTTGAATCTCTTCTGGGTCACTTGCTACTCTGTAACCTTGGAGAATAACTGAAACTTGAGTTTCAATTATTTCTTACATTAAAAATAAAATAATATTAATGATTTTGTGGGACTTTTGCTGGATTTAAAAAAAGCCATGTATGTAAGAACCTGGTACATTAGTAGTGCTCAATAAATGATGGTTATTCTTAT
The DNA here is from genome assembly GCF_006542625.1 of Nomascus leucogenys. NCBI lineage: Eukaryota > Metazoa > Chordata > Mammalia > Primates > Hylobatidae > Nomascus > Nomascus leucogenys. Next base: position 31,683,796 of record NC_044387.1, on the reverse strand, counting down.
AATCATACTGTTTGTGTCATTTAAAAAACAGGCATTAAACTCACTCATGTTCAAGATTGGCCCATAAAAGTGCTGAAATGCTTAAAGAAATACATGTATGAACAGCAGAGTCATCCTCTTCCTAACCCGTCACTGAGATATAGTTATATCAGATTATTCCCTAATTTTGGGGTTCCAAAAATGAGGGGAATATACTTAGGAAAAGAAAAAAGTAACAGAAAAAAATGTTGGGTCTGTAGCCACCAGAAAAAGACCACAGGAAATGAATACATTTAACCTCAAAAAGATAAGGCAAAGGGTGTATCAATCTCTTTGACTCTCAATTTCCTCATCTTCAAAGTTGGACTAATGATTCCTGTGCTCAGGTTCAAGGATCAAAAACAACTGTGATGAAATTCTGCCACATACTACATGTGAAAATTTGGGCCAACTAATGTACCTCTATTAGTCTCAGTGTCTTAGTCCATAGCATATGATTAATGCTAGGAAATGCCTTATGGACTTAGAGAATTCTCAATGCATGATACACACCTTGGCACTGAGTGAATGTTAATTACTGCCGTTGCTGCAGGTACTAGTTTCTTAGGGCTGACATAACAAACTACATACCACAAACTGGGTAGCTTACAAAAACAAATGTTTGTGTCATAGTTCCAGAGACTAGCAGTCTGAAACAAAGGTATCAGTTGGGCTATGCTCTCTCTTAAACATGTATGAAAAATCCTTCCTTGCTTCTCCTCAGTTTCCAGTGATTTGCTGGCAGTGTTCAGTGTTCCTTGGATTACAGTGGCACAACTCCAGTCTCAGCCTTCATTGTCACATGGCATTCTCTCTGGGTGTCGCTGTCTTCACATGGCCATCTTATAAGGATACCAGTCATATTGGACTAAGTTTGGCCCCATCTTAACTAACTTAGCCTCGGCCTACAGGGTCAGGATCATCAGTATCACTGTTTCCATCTCTACATGTTGTCTCACTGGAAGGTCTTCAGGGGCAATAACATGTATGGAGCTGTCACCTCCTGCGATAACAATGCCTTCCTCTGGAATACTTCCTGAAGGACTTGTCTGAGGCTATTTTACAGTAAACTTTTCAAGCAAAAAGGAATACATTCCAAAATAATGATAAAATTTATAGTACAGTAATACATAAACCAGTAACATAGTTTCTGGTTTATTTTCAAGTGTTATGTACTGTGCATTATCGTATGTGCTATACTTTTATACAACTGGCAGCACAGTAGATCTGTTTATACCTGCATCACCACAAACATGTGAGTAATGCATTGTACTATGACATTATGATGGTTACAATATCTCTAGGTGACAGGAATTTTTCATCTCCATTATAACCTTATGGAACTACTGTCATATATGCGGTCCATTGTTGACCAAAACATTGTATATGGTGTATGACTATATATAGTTTTTTCATAAAAGCCTCCACATGATAAGGGATTTTTAAAATGAGAAGAAACTCCAAAAATGAACATGTTTAAATCTAACCAAAAATAATTTAAATGACACTTTAGAAAAACATGATAGCAATGATGTCTCTGAAATGATAGGATGTACTCTTTTGTTGTATTCTATTTTACAAATATATTGTAGATGCCAGAATTAAGTGACTTAATTAGTATCAGGAGATTATGTTTTCCTAGAAAAACAGCAACTATGATGCTAATATTTCAAATTATAAACTTCATATTTTATTTTACTAACTACATGTAACAAATACTAAATAATATTTTACAGGTATGTGCCAATTTTTTAAGATTTTTTCTCATTAGTGATATAAATTGAATTTACTTTGAGTCATAAAGAATAGCTATTAACCTTCTATCTTCTTATTTTCTATAAAAAAACACTGAAAGAAAACTGATAGAACAAACCTTGCCCATGGTTTCATAGTTAGTAAATCACAAGGCTAGAATTGAAACCTTGTGATTCAACTAACTTTTGAATGAAAATCTTGTCAGCATTTCTTTGGTTGTTCATCCATTTTTATTTTTGTTGTTGCTGTTGTTATGTTATTCAGAATACCAGTAGAACTGGGTGTAATGTTAAATAGTAGCAACAACAGAGGGTGTGACCAAGACCCTCTTGTCTTAGTCAGTGTAATTGTCCATTGATCAGAATTCCACCAGGGAAGATATACCACATATTGGTAGGAGGAAAGCAGTTTTCTTTCTAAAAATAAATGTTTCCTATTGATTTTTTTCCTTCTTACTATATTTCCTCAATCAACGTTCAATTACCTTATAATAAATTGAAATAATTCTGTGATAATTTGTTCCATTGAAGTGATGAGACATGTATGTAGGGAAATCGCAAATCATTTTATTCGTGTGCAGCAACCAATTATTTAATGATTTGGGGTCTACTGGAGTACAACAATAAACATAACAACATATGAGCTAAAGTCAGTAAATGTCAGGTGCAGGTAGAGGAAACAGCATGTAAGCTTAATTCTGCTTGCTCTACTATTTCCCAGGAGAACGCTCAAGCAGATTTATACCATAACTTTACAATGCTGGGTTGCTTTACAAAAGACCTTTTCTATACCAAAACAAAAAAGTTACACTCACCTTGGGAAAACATAAAGCTCCATCTCCAGAAACAACTTCCAGCTGGTCTTTCCTAACCAAGTCTCAGTGATTAGACCGAAGTCAGGTGCATTAGAGGCAAAGATCTAGCAGAAATCCAAACTTTCAAAGTAACATCTGCAGAGGAAATATCAGCCGATATAAAAACATATGCACTGTTAATGAAATTGTGGAGTTTGCATCCTTTTGAATTTTTCTGCTTTGATGAGTATTCTTTATTCATAACCTCTCTAAGGCATTTTCTTTGGAACACAAAAGGATAACTCATATTCTATTTATTTTATTCTCATAAATTATTTCTTCATACTACTAACCTTAAAGTTCTGCAGTGATGCTTTGTTTCCTTTTACACCCACTCACCTAAACCTCCAATTCCACAAAAAGAACAGCTGAAAAACTTATATATTACATATTTTAATACTAATTGTATTTCTTTAAGCTCCATGTGATATGTTTAGTTGACTATAGTTACGTCACTCAAGTAATTATGATTGATTCAAATGTCTAAGATTAAAAATCGTAACCCAGGAAATCTTACTTTAGAAGAATCTTCCAGTTCTATAGCTATAGTTGATTGTCCTGTCTTCACATGGGCATCACAATAGTTACTCCATTTACTCACTTAAACTCACTCAACAAACGTGACCTGTTTTACTGAGTACCAGGAGTTATGGGGAATATAAAGGAAACAGAAGTCATGGTCTCATTTTATGGTACTTACAGTATCTACAAAGGATACTCTATTTTTCAACAGTCACAAAATACAAAGAGGAAACAAAAAAACCATCTAAATCTTATTTGAGGAAATGACAAAATGCAAGGTACAGAAAATAAGTGTAAAAGGAGAATTGATGCTCCTTAGTTCTAAAACTTTAGTGGTTGAAGTCCATTTTTATGTCCTAAAACATCAGTAAAAACATCTGTTACATAATCTACTAGCTATCTTCACTCAAAATTACTTTCTTATGTAAATATTTAGTTTATAACTTTTTTAGGAAAAAAATTTAAATGTTGAATAATTTAAGAAAAACATTTTAATCTATATTTAAAAAAGAAAATTTTTTTTTCTCTACTTCATATATGTGTGTAATTTACAAGAGTGAAAGGAGAAACATAGTCAGGGTTAAATGAATTCCTCTTGAATGTGCGAAATTTATAGTTTTAAGACTTTCTGCCAGATTTTCACTTTTCACTATAAGGAGCAAGTGTGAAAGAAAGACCATCTGAGATAGAAACAAATTAACTGGGTTCCCGATATAAGGAATGCTAAGCATTGATTTGAGAGGTAGCAATGAAGCCAATTTGTCTCTTGCTATTTTTCCAATAAGAATCGTATGTTTTCTTTCAAAAGTGTCTGTAAGTGTAGACATCGGTGTAGATTTGCCATCTTCAATGTTATGCTTTCATCAGTCTCACTAAAGTCCAAAGTCAACCTCTTCTATTGTGCTTGGTTTGTGTCTGATAAAAATGACAAATAAGGAAGGATTTATCTCTAGACTCCAAATCTCCTTTATTCATAAACACACACACACACACACACTCACTCAAATATCAAGAGATGATTTCAGAACTTAATTCTTCATTTTTTTCTTGTACTACTCCTAAAATCTCCTCTAAAGAAAAGCCAATAAACTCACTCCCAATAACATATTATTGCCTGAAAAATCCAGCTTACTTACTGTTCAAGTCATTCGATTTGGATTATGCTTCTTTAAAACAAACACCTTGTTGGCATTTTTTACTGCTACATCTTTAGTGTCTAGGGCAGTGCCGGGCATATATGTACAAGAGATTTTTGTTGAGTTAATACATACATTAAAGTTTTCAGCCAAAGAAATTGAATAATTTTTGGCAGCATGAAAAAAATGTTTAATTTATTTTTGTTGTCCCTAAAATACCTCCGTCAAGGCTGCTTCCAATTCTACATAAGGCCACTTTGTAACATTCTTTCCTCCCAGTTGTCTTCCCCCACTTCCCTGCCCTGATACTGAAGAGTAGGAATTGTCACCTGGACTCTGAGTCTATATGCAGAGATTAGATACCCCTCTGGGAGTACTAGAAATGCAGTATGTCAGGTGAGTTTTAGCAAAGCCTGAATTGCTAATCCTCCGGGTTCCCCAGCCCCTCTAAGCTTTATATCTGCTGAGGATTCAGCCCTAGAGCAGCACAGAAGATACCTCTGTGGGGTGCACGGGACTGAAAAAGAACAGGTAAGTTATTAGGAGCACCTTTCTAGGAGCACCTATATCAAGTCTTTTAATACGTATTTAATTAACTGACTACAGAGTTCAGGGACAACATTGAGGCAGAGAATATGGATTTTTTTTTTTTTTTTTTTTGGTGCCACTTACACTTGACTCCTGAATTGGAAGAGCCCAAGGAAAGGAAATAATAAAAATTCTCACACTGTGGATCCTCGCAGGTTGTAGAGGAATTTTGCCATTGTTGTGTAAGTAGCAGTAAACGGTCACAGGACTAGCAGAAATTCAACAAAGTTTATTATCATACTGACTTCTGAGACTAAATCCCTCCTAATGCACCACAGCAGGATCTCCAAGGAACAAAGACACTAACATTAAATTTCAGTATCTTTTGGCCCAGACGATGGCAATTTAAGCCAAGTTTCCCTTTCCATAACAAATCCTAATCTTGTGTGCCTATTCATTTTAAAATATATATATTTATAAACCCAAAGAGTTTATATGCAGAGATTAGATACCCCTCTGGGAGTACTAGAGGGGTATTTCTAATCTTCTGTTCAAGCTAGTTTGTAGTCAGTAGCTGACACTCCCCCTCGGCATTGTCTGAAAATTGACAGCAGGAGCTCCTCAACAAAACCATTTCACACACAATAGAAAGCCTTGAAGTCGGTGCATGTCTGTGTCTGCTTTTGTCAAGAGGAACACAGCATGTTTGTAAACATGTGGCGTAGAAGGAAGATTTAGACTACGACAGTAAGCCTGTGCCCCACTGATTTCCTGTTTGTTTCTCATATTATGTTACCCCTGGCAACTAATATGGGAAATACACTGAGAGAACAGCACTCCTTTTCCTTATTGTAAGTCCAAATTTGGCAAATAAAAGAAAATAAAACCTTTTAGCTGCTTTCTTCATTGTGGAAAGTTTATATTCCTGTTTTGTTTTTTTTTTTAATCCATTCATTTCTCTCATTTTGTTTTCAGAAATAGAGAAAAACAGATAGAGAAAGACAGAGGAGTGGGAAAGAAAGAGTTTGCTTCAGTAATTTGATCTGCTAAAACCATAGGGCATTGAGAACTAGAAGAGAAACTATTGATTAAAAATTATGCAATACTTATAGACACAATAAATAAGTTTCACTTTCATATCACAAAATAAATAGCACACTTGCATAGATCAATGAATGTATCCTAGGTGATATTTATTTATCATATAAACAAAAAAAATCATGTGAATTTGTTCATTCATTCATTCATTCATTCAGCACTTGCTTCACAGGAAGCACTATGTTGGACATGTGCATTCCTATTTTATCCCCTTTGCAGTAGAGTTTAACCAACATGGAAACAGAACGTTGGAAAGTGAGGATACTTGCCCTTGGCCACAGTCTGGTAGATTCAGGACCTGGTCTGTTTGATTCCTAAGCTGGTGGCATCCCTACACTATGATGTTCCTCCACATTGAGGATCCTAGTGTCTGAGGTAGAGCAGAGTTGAAAGGACATGGGTTTTGGGAGGAATAAACCAAAATAACAAAATTATCACTGAAAAAATTGAGCAATTTGTACTTACCTGTCTTGTTCACTGTCCTGTAATGAGCAACAAGCCTCCCCCAAAAAAGTCAGAGAATGGAGGCTAATAATGACCTTTTAGACTCTAGAACATATATTGGTGTAAAATGAAAAGGATATTTAGAAAAAAATAGTAATCTGACTCATTTTCGTGTTCATATTTATGTCACACAAAATAATGAGCAAAACCCTTTGGGAGTAGTAATTTTCAGACTACTATATTATTAAACATTTTATATTTTCCATCTCATGGAAGACATTATTGACTAAATGGAAAGCAAAAAGATTTTATCTATATTGTTGCTGGAAGTCAGGGACCCCGAACGGAGGGACCGGCTGGAGCTGCAGCAAAGAAGCACAAATTGTGATTATTTCATGGACATTTATCACTTCCCTAATAATACTCTTATAATTTCTTACGGTTGTCTTACTTTAATCTCTTAATACTGTTTTCTTTGTAAGCTGAGGATGTACGTCACCTCAGGACCCTGCGATGATTGCATTAACTGTACAAATTGATTGTAAAACATGTGTGTTTGAACAATATGAAATCAGTGCACGTTGAAAATGAACAGAATAACAGCGATTTTAGGGAATAAGGGAAGACAACCATAAAGTCTGACTGACTGTGGGGTCAGGCAAAAATAGCCATATTTTTCTTCTTGCAGAGAGCCTATAAATGGATGTGCAAGTAGGAGAGATATTGCTAAATTCTTTTCCTAGCAAGGAATATAATATTAAGACCTTAGGGAAAGAATTGCATTCCTCACGGGAGGTCTATAAATGGCCGCTCTGGGAGTGTCTGTCCTATGTGGTTGAGATAAGGACTGAGATAAGTGCTGGTCTCTGCAGTACCCTCAGGCTTACTAGGGTGGGGAAAAGACCCCGTCCTTGTAAATTTGAGGTCAGACCGGTTCTCTGCTCTTGAACCCTGCTTTCTGTTAAGATGTTTATCAAGACAATACATGCACAGCTGAACATAGACCCTTATCAGGAGTTTCTGATTTTGCCCTGGTCCTGTTTCCTCAGAAGCATGTGATCTTTGTTCTCCTTTTTGCCCTTTGAAGCATGTGATCTTTGTGACCTACTCAATTTTTTCAGTGATAATTTTGTTATTTTGGTTTATTCCTCCCAAAACCCATGTCCTTTCAACTCTGCTCTACCTCAGACACTAGGATCCTCAATGTGGAGGAACACCATAGTGTAGGGATGCCACCAGCTTAGGAATCAAACAGACCAGGTCCTGAATCTACCAGACTGTGGCCAAGGGCAAGTATCCTCACTTTCCAATGTTCTGTTTCCATGTTGGCTAAACTCTACTGCAAAGGGGATAAAATAGGAATGCACATGTCCAACATAGTGCTTCCTGTGAGTGTTCCTGCACTCCCTCCCCTTTTGAAATCCTTAATAAAAACTTGCTGCTTTTGTGGCTCAGGGGGGCACCACGGACCTACCGATATGTGATGTCATCCCCAGCAGCCCAGCTGTAAAATTCCTCTCTTTGTACTCTTTCTCTTTATTTCTCAGATTGGCCAACACTTAGGGAAAATAGAAAGAACCTACATTGAAATATTGGGGGTGGGTTCCCTCAGCCCATGCACCACAGCCTCCTGAGTAGCTGGAATTACAGGTGCCTGCCACCACACCCTTCTAATTTTTTTGTATTTTTAGTAGAGAAGGGGTTTCACAATGTTGGCCAGGCTGGTCTTGAACTCCAGACCTCAGGGGATCTGCCCGCCTCAGCCTCCCAAAGTGCTGGGATTACAGGCATGAGCCACCATGCCTGGTCAACATGGTAAAACCCCTTCTCTACTAAAAATACAAAAAATTAGCTGGGCGTGGTGGTAGGTGCCTGTAATCCCAGCTACCGGGGAGGCTGAGATGAAGTCTGCTCTTGTCCTCCAGGCTGGAGTGCAATCTCGGCTCACTGCAACCTTGGCCTCGCCTCCTAGGTTCAAGTGATTCTCCTGCCTCAGCCTCCCGAGTAGCTGGGACTACAAGCATATGCCACTGCACCCAGCTAATTTCATATATATATATATATATATATATAATTTTATATATGTGTGTGTGTATATATATGTGTATATATATATGTGTGTGTGTATATATATATATATATTTTTTTTTTTTTTTTTTCACTACTGGGGCAGGCGGGCTTTATTCCAGGTGCTGGAGAGCTGTGGGCCCCACTCCTCCCCCAGAATGCCACCAGGGTGAGGGGCTGAGCCCCAGCAGGGGTGAGCGCTCAGAGCAGGAAGGGGATGATGGGCATGCGCAGGGGCAGGTAGTCCCGGAACTCCTTTAGGTAGCTGCAGTGCTTGCCCTTGGCCTAGATTGTCATCTGGGTGAAGCCCACCAGGGAGAACAGGGCCACTGGGAGACACTGTGTCATGATGGCAAAACCGATCCAGGACCCCACCTGGTAGGTGTAGTTGGGGCAGGACACCAGTAGGAAGAGCCACGTGAAAGGGTTCTTGGTGAGGTACGGGATCTTCCGGGTCTTGGACCCAGCAGGCCACAGGTCCTGCAGGGCCATGTGGATGGAAAAGTTGCCAAGCACAGGCAGATCACAAAGATGTCGAGTGCCAGTTTCACCTGCTGAGCTCCATAAGTAGGGGGTGTGTAGAGAGGGTGATTGATGTAATAGGCCATCCACCCGGTGAAGCCCCGGGAGTAGGTGCAGTTCTTGAAGATGTTGCACAAAGGCACCGTACCATGGGAGAAGCAGTGCACGAACAGCGTCTCCAGCAGGTACTTGACGTAGTGCAATGAGTGACAGATGCAGCTGAGGTGCACCACCATGTGCCGACTGGATGTGAAGTCATATTTGTTGCCATAGATGAAGGGCACTCGGAAGTAGAAGAGCAGATAGATGAAAAGAGGCCCCCCGTACTCTGTTAGGAAGAGCGTCACCCAGCTGATCTGGGCCCCCACGTCCTGGAAGTAGCGTGTGGCCGTGGTGCCCATGGGCAGCTTCTGCAGAACATCCTCATCCTTCAGGGACTTGCCCTTGGGATCCAGGTGGAGGGACTGGTGGGCAGAGTACCACTGCAGAGGGGTCTTGGCAAAGAGGTTCTTGATCTCTGCAGTGGTGGTGTGGGGCTCCACCTTGTCCAGGAAACACAGCTTCTCCCTTGTCTTTGCGTCCAGGATCTCCACCTCTTAGTGCTTCAGGGCTCTCTCCCACGGCGGCTACTGCTCCGTGGCTGCTGCTGCCTAACTGTGCGGCACAGCACAGGGTCCCGCCGTTCGGGGCCCTGACTTCCCGCAACACTATATACCAAGTGGCATTACGTGATCTTCTTTACAGAGGTCCCCAAACAATATTGCCTCATATATTTGGCCTTTTGGTAGTTTACTTGTACTTTCTTAAATTTTTTTTTGCCGTCTCAGGATTAACTTTATATTCAGAAAAATGCTCAAAATTTCTCATTATTGTAGCCAAACATTTAAACATTTTATTATTTAATTGACCATTTACTCCTTAACCTCAGCTGTACATAATGCCTTTGAGAACACTTAAATTTGGGGGACTTACTTAACACTAGAATTCACTGAACTTAAAAGAAAAATTACTGTCCCTTCATAAAAATCTTAATGTTATTCATGGACACAGGAAGGGGAACATCACACACCAGGGACTGTTGTGGGGTGGGGGGAGGGGGGGAGGGATAGCATTAGGAGATATACCTAATGCTAAATGATGAGTTAATGGGTGCAGCACACCAACATGGCACATGTATACATATGTAACAAACCTGCACGTTGTGCACATGTACCCTAAAACTTAAAGTATAATAATAATAAAATAAAAAAAAAATCTTAGTGTTATTAACACTCACTCATATACTGCTACAGTAAATATGGTACTGGAATCAACTCACGTCATTATTTATTGCATAACAAAAGAATGCCCATCAGTATATATCTTAACTCTCACCCACATTAGTACTCTGAATTTTACTCTAAACAAATCTGTAGCTTTATTAGTTTGTTAAATTTAACAGAGGTAAATTTACAACGATTTTAGCCTTTCACTTATGCAGGCTCTTCCATTAAGGGTACCCTAGCAATGTTTACAAGAGCGTTATAATTTTTGTGAAATTTCCAATCATAAGACATTTTAACTGCAATTGTTCTGCTGTCACTTTCCATACTGACTTCCCTCAGTGCCGTGGGGTTTGGAATGGCCACACATACATTTGGAATCTGGCTAAAGAGAAGTTAAGTTGGGGATACTTTTAGTTTGGGTTTAGTGGAATACATTTATGTGGCCCACTACCACTTCAATGCACAGGTAAGTAACTGCTACCTGTTGGAATGCAGAAATAGCTCCAAGTACCCTCTTAATGCTCCTGGACTCAAAGGGAGATCCTTTGATTGTCATCAATCGTGCTCATTCAAAGAGCATATAAGATTAGTCACTGCACAAGAAACCTGAAAATGCACCTGAAATTGCAAGTTCTTCTATGAAAGACATTTGATAGAGATTTTTCCATGTACTTGACAGCAATCCTATATAACATTATTGATATGATTTATGGAGCTAAGAGAAACTTCTCCAAATGACTGAACAAAAATTCTCATTCAACTATGATAGAGCAAAGACAAAAGTTTCTTTCTATTCTGTTTATAGAAAATATTACATTACTATAATGTTAAATTACACAGAAAAAGTTAGAGACAGACAATAAATTCATACAACTATTATGCTTTTTCTGGATTTTCAATGTCGATTGTAATTGTGACCTTGGGAAATTTTGAAATTTATTGTGATGCTTTTCTTATTTTCAGTAAATATTTGCATATAGCTAATATTGTATTTGTAATTTTCTTTTACTTTGCTTTAAGATCTCTACTTGTGTAAGCCTCCATACTACCTACGAAACCTGAATTCAACCCCGCATGATAGAAAACAAAAATAATTCGACTTATTTTCCTAAGAAGACTATTTTAAAAAAAAAAGTAGGCTACATATTCATTTCAAATTAAATGTATTTTCCAAAAATAAAAGTTTGTTAAATTTTTCGTCTTTATTTTAATTAGTGGCTACAAAGATGAACATTTAAATAGTTGCTGTTCATATGGCAATTCTGTAAGGTTTCTTCATAGTCTGGAAACCTAAACCAAAGCAAATAGTTTAGAAATTTGTGGGGATTTAGTATGGCCTCTATTAAATAAAAATAATGAATTTGTCTACTTTCCCTTCTCTCTAGTCTGTCATGCATCTTGCTAAGTGAGAAAAAAAGAGAAAAATATCCATCCCCCAAAATACACAAAATATATGTCATATATTTTACAGTAGCACAGCCTTCCAACTTGTCTGTGATTTAACTGTTTCAACACTAATATAGGACCATTGATATATGCCTTACAGGGATGTTCAGAGGGTCAGTAACCTAACACCAATATAAAGGAGTTGGGAAAAAAGTGAGGTAGTATTATACATGATGTGTCCTGAGCAAATTGGATTATTCCAGAATGGCTATAGGCTTAGTTTAATGAATAATCCTTTAAAAGCAAAGAGATAAACCCTGGAGATTAAATTACAGCTTGATGAAATACTTGAAATGACCAACTTTGGAATTCAGACTTTGTCACACTTCAGAGACATGGAATAGCTACAGCTACCATTTCTTACACTTGTTCCAAATAACGTCTTGTTTTTCGGCCCTCTCTCCATAATTTGGAGCTTATTACACTCAGCAACTTTTTACATAAATTCTGCAGGCATAAAACAGGTGGCTGCCACCGGAAAAAAGTGGGCACTGAGTATACTTTCATGCACCACTGATCACAGCCTTAAATTTTAGTTATTTCTATTCCTTTCCTACCCACCCAATACCTTTGTTAAAATAACAAAACAGCAGTTAGCAGTTAACATTTTAAACATTTACTCATACTACTTATATAAGCTCTAATATTGAAAATGCTTTTAAAGAAGTAAAAGTTTTATTAAGTTTCATTCTTATCAACAAGTGCAAATTTAAATCTAACTCATTTAGGGTGTCTTCCTAAATTTAAAATCATTCATAGACACACTGTGGACTCACCACACTAGTACTTTGGTGTTTTATCACAGCTGTCACACAATCAGGCCTCACTGAAAGCGTTCTCTGAATGGGAGAAGTTTTTAAGTACAACTCACAGCTGATCAGAAACCAGACCTTAAGTTGCCTCCTTAGGACTTCTGATTACCTTCAGAGTTCTCTTAGCTCACTCTGCTTGGATGTTTAAAGTTTTACAGCTTTCTGCTCCATGTGGCTTCAGGTAGGAGAGAGACATCTACCTGAGTGTATAAATCTTTTCCAGAGGCAACACTACTTCCCCAGATTTGCCTAAACCTCTCCAAAGGTCTCTTTCTGGTAAAGCCTTTTTCTCTTCTTCACTGTTCCAGGAGAGTCCTGTCCTTTACAATGACTACCTGGTATGAAAGCTAAACTATACCCAAGTAACCTTTTTTTATAAGCTCTTCAAGCTTCACTATTTTATTTCTGTTTTTTTTTTTTTTCCTGGAAATCCCTGGCACCAACTTAATTCTTAAGGGGATTTGAAACTTTTAAAATAGCCTATATTTTAAAAACAACATGAACAGAACACTCGAGTTCTCCTCTCTTAACTAAAGAACCCATGGTCTAAATCAGAACTCAAATACAAAGATTCCCTTGATGACCAGAAAAATCATATTGCTGGAAATTGGTTAAATTCTACTGACAATGTAACCTAGTTCCAGCTAAATAAAATGAATATTCTTAATGAATATTTTGTTATGAAAATAGCTTTCCTCTTGTCTTTGCTGGTAAGTGTGTATTGTTTTGAAAGCTCCTGGTAAGAGAAACACAGCTACATATATGGTTATAATGTTCTTTGATCCAAATTTCTCTTCTGATATTTCCCTTACCTCCCATTTGCAATTATGTGAAGCTTTACGAAGCATCTGTGACACTGTTACTTTATTTCTCCAAGTAAATGAGGTCATTTGCTCTAGCTCTGCTCCAGTAGCTTGAAAAGTGCCCATTAAACACCCAGGTATCTTCCTAATTGAAGTGAAAATAAAACTCATAAAGGCCCATTGGAAAATTCCTCTGATGTTTGACACCGTGGGCAAATCAGAACTGAGGGCTTCTGCTTGAGCTTCCTTAAACAAAAAAAGGATTTTTTAGACTGTGAGCCAGGCACTTAACCAGTATAGCTCTTCCGAAGAATTCCAGAAGTAACTCTTAGCTTCTTGAATTGGGAAAAAAAAATATCTAATTTATAAGACAAGTCATGAGCTCTAACTAAAACCTTACCTTAGGAAATTATCCCTGGAAGCTACTGCATAATATTTTGTTATACAAAACCCCAGTTTCAAAGGAAAAATCTTCCTTAATTAGAAGAAACCTTAGTGTAGATATTGAAAATGGACTCTCCTGAAACTCCTAAGGGAGCAACATCTCAACTCATATTCTTTTATTGATTCAAATAGCCGTGACCTCCAGCATAATTGTGGTCACACTCCGTGTAACAGAGCCAGTTGTTTTTGAATCACCTCTTCACTTAAGGTAATCATGAATGATGCCAGACATGTGTTTCTCCTCACGATGTTAACAGAAATTCCAGATTAAAAAAAAAAATGTGAAAGGAAGAAGCATGAGACATGCCTATTTTGGAGTTGTCCCCCCAGGTAGGCTCATATTTTATTGCTTTGGCAGGACCAGTCAGAGCCAGGATTGACATATAATGAGGCTCCTATTCAGGTACCATCTCAAAAGCCTATTCTAATCTCACAGTCCTGAGTTGCTCCTCATGCCAGTTCATCTGTTATACTGATACAAAGTTATCATCTGAAAATGTTAACTTGGCTGAAAAATCTTCAAATGTTCCCCAGTTTTTCTAGAAAAAAGTTCAAAGTCCTCAACCTGATGTTCAAATTCTGATGCGGTTTGGCTCTTTGGCTCTTTCCTGACTGGAGTCTGGCTGTTTTTTTTTTTTTCTTTTTTTGAGATGGAGTTTCATTCTTTTGCCCAGGCTAGAGTACAGTGGTGGGATCTAGGCTCCCTGCAACCTCTGTCCCCCGAGTTCACGTGATTCTCCTGCCTCAGCCTCCTGAGTAGTTGGGATTATAGGCGCCCGGCACTACGCCCAGCTAAATTTTGTGTTTTTAGTAGAGACGGGGTTTCGCCATGTTGGCCAGGCTGGTCTCAAACTCCTGACCTCAGGTGGTCCACCTGCCTCAGCCTCCCAAACTTCTGGGATTACAAGCATGAGCCACCGCGCCTGGCCTGTCTCTTAATGTGTTGCCCTCCCCTGGTACCCTCATACCCTTTCCTGTCTAAGCACTCCCTGTGCTCACCAACCCCAGCTCCTTAACTGAACTGCTCTTACTATCTGCAAGGCCCTTTGCTCCACAGACAACCATCAAGTATCAGTTCTTCTAACACCTTCTCCAAAGACACTTTCTTAAATTTCTCTATACATAAAAATATCAATTTCTCTATACATAAAAATATCATTTTCTCTATACATAAAAATATCATTTTCTCTCCATGTCATATAGTATTTATTAATGCTATGAATTTATAAAACATATTGCAGAATATCTTATAGTGGTTTTTAAAATGTGTTCATCTTCCCCACTGCATCATAATCCAGAACAAGATTATTTTATATCTTAAACACATTTATAGTATCTTTTACAACTTCCTTCCAGTACCTCTCCACCAAAGGACTAGCCAAGAGCTTTGCATATTGTTTTATTAAAAATATTTGCTACTTAGTTAAATAATCATTGCTTAGCTGCTTCTGATGATAGTTTTCTATGTATAAGTTTTAAAGATAGTTTAGAGTATTACTTGAATACACAAGAGATACTTTGATTCATAAAAAAGCGTGTCTGTGAAAAATATGCTTGGAAAACTTTCTACTCCCAACTGATTCCCTGCAAAGCACAGTTTTTCCAAAACTGTAGAAGACCTGACTGCTTGGAATACATTGTGCTGATTTACTTAAATGCCATTTCTCTTCAGTGTCTGGTTTTTTTTTTAAATGCCATTTAAAATAGTTATGCCAAAATGTGTACACACTATACCAAAATATAAAAGGGAGTAAAGTGAAAATCGATGCTACCATCCCCACGTTTATCCCTCATTCCTCCTTCCTAGAGGCAACATTACCAGTTTCCTATGTATTCTTACATTGATTTCTCTTTCTTTTAAGAATTGATCACAGTTTTCTGTTTTAAAATGAGATGTTTAGTAGATGTGAAAGATATACTGCTTTCCCTTAGTTCATGTGACTATCAGTAAACCCCTAAAAGCTTCAAATATGATCTGAAAAACAAGGGAGTTCTCAGAGTGATGCTCTACATCTTTGTCTTCATTGTCTATGTTCACACATATACAATTAGAGGATCTTTACCCTCTTACAGAATATCTGTAGCAGACAAAAATAACAAAAATGAAATTATCTTTTGAATGGCTACAATGTAGCCAATGTATCACTATATGAGGCAATCTCTATGTATTATGTTAATACCCACAACAAAGAGAGGTTATTGCCTCTCATCCACAGACATAGATGTAGATTGAGGTTTAAGATTACAGGACTGGCCAGTAACTGGAATGCAATTTACCACAGGTTTATCAGACTCTGATTTCAAGTAGCATTTTGAATTGTGGGATCATATGACTCCTTTCTTTGCTCTTCTCTTTTTCTTTCTTCTTTCTTTCTTTCTTTCTTCTTTCTTTTTTCCTTTCTTCCTTTCTTTCTTCCCTTTCTTTCTTTTTTCTCTTTCTTTCTCTCTCCCTTCCTTCCTTCCTTCCTTTTTTCTCCTCTCCCTTCCCTTTCTCCTTCCCCCCTTCCTTCCTTCCTTCCCTCCTCCCTCCATCTCTCCCTTTCTTTCTCTTTCTTTCTTTCCTTTCTTTCTCTTTCTTTCTTTCTTCCTCTTCTTTTTTTTCTTTCTTTCTTTTTTTCTTTCTTTCTTTCTTTCTTTCTTCCACACCAAGTTATGCTACTTCTATATATTTTCAGGTTTATGGTGTGTTTTTTAAAAATAAATTTTATATAATTCTAGAGGTATTTCTAAATAGTTTAGGAAAAAATGTTTTGGATGAAATTATCCTCAATCTCTCTCTCTCCAGTTTCAAAATCTCTGGAGATGAATAAGAGAGTCTCTTGAACATTTCAGTTTCAGGGTTGTAGGCTTGCTACAATAGTAGTATAGTAGCCAATTCCTTAAGAATAACAAAACATTGATTAAGTCAATAATAACACTCAGAAAATAAATTCCCTGATGCAATGCAGTTGAGCTTTTTACCTCCCAGGATCCTTTATGAATTCTGTGATGGTTAATTCCGAGCGTCAACTTGATTGGATTGAAGAATGCAAAATATTGATCCTGGGTGTGTCTGTGAGGGTGTTGCCAAAGGAGATTAACATGTGAGTCAGTGGGCTGGGAAAGGCAGACCCACCCTTAATCTGAGTGGGCACCATCTAATTAGCTGTCAGCATGGCTAGAATATAAAGCAGGCAGAAAAAATGTGAAAAAAGTAGACTGGTTTAGCCTCCCAGCCTGTATCTTTCTCCCATGCTGGACCTTTCCAGCCCTTGAATATCAGACTCCAAGCTCTTCAGTTTTGGGACTCGGACTGGCTTTCCTTGCTCCTCAGCTCATAGATAGCTTACTGTGGGACCTTGTGATCATGTGAGTTAATACTTAATAAACTCCCCTTTATATCTATCCCATTAGTTTTATTCCTCTAGAGAACCCTGACTAATACAGATTTTGGTACCAGGAATGGTTCTAGAGGAACAGAATATTAAGGATGGGTTTTTTTTTTTCACTGGTTTTGGAATTTCTGGAGTTGGCTGCTTAATATAATTAGACCCCAAAATGATAAGGACTCTACTTCTTACAGTATGGAAAACACTGATAGTCCTTGGCATGAACTGTTTAGAGAGTTATGCAAAATAAGTACATTTGGCAATGTTGATTCACCACTCGTGAGAGGCAAGGAGTTCAGTGAGTCTGTACATAATATTTTTGACCATATGTGGAGAACCAAGGAACATAATGAAGCTGGTCAATTGCTCCTAAGTTCAGTGGACAAAGTGATGAAAGAAAATGATGAACTCAGGGATTCTACTTCCTGGCTTCAGAAGCAGATACTAAGCCTCAAATCTGCCAAGATTGCCCTGAGTGAGAGTCTTATCTCCTGTAGAGAAAGAGCTGAAATTGTGGAAAAAGAGACACAAGCTCTTATCATGGGAGCTTTAATCTGCAGTGAAAGGTACATACATAGCCTCTCCAGGTGTTTGCTGTTAAGGTGAGGGTATTGATTGGAAAAGAATGGGACCCTGCAACTTGAAATAGGAACATGTGGGAAGACCCTGATGAAGCTGGGGACACTGAGCTTGTAAACTCCAATGAACCGTTTTTGCCAGAAGGAGCAGCTTCCCCATCCCCAGTAGTGGCAACATCCCTTCCCCCACCCATGCTGCCATCAGCCTTTCCACCTTTGTCTGAGGAGAAAAATCCTGCGCTGCCTGGGGCAACAGTGATGGCCTCCCCTGAGGCAGTTGCCAGGCAAGATAATGTTGATTCTCCTCAGAAGCCACTCCCAATATCCCTGTTTGCTTCTAGACTTATAACTAGATTGAAGTCCCACAGGCCCCTAGAGGTGAGGTTGAGAGTATGACCCATGAGGAGGTGCACTACACTTGAAAAGAACTGCTAAAGTTTTCTAATTTATATAAACAAAAATCTGGAGAACAGGCATGGGAATGGATATTAAGGGTGTAGGATAATGGTGGAAGGAACGTAGAGTTGGATCAGGCTGAATTTATTGATTTGGGCCCAATAAATATGGACTCTATTTCACGTTGCAGCTCAGGGAGTTAAAAAAAGGTTCTAAGAGTTTATTTTCTTGGTTAGCTGAAATATGGATTAAAAGAGAGCCCACTATGAGTGAGCTGGAAATGCCTGATCTCCCTTTGTTTTAATATAGAGGAAGGAATCCAAAGACTTAGGGAGACTGGGATGGTAGAGTGGATTAGTCATTTTAGACCTACTCATCCCAGGTGGGAGAGTCCAGAAGATATACCCTTAACCAATCCCTTATGAAATAGATTTGTGAGGGCAGCACCTGCATCTTTGAAGGGTACGTAATTGATCTCCTCTGTATGTCAGATCTAACAGTGGGAACCACAGTCACTCAACTACAAAATTTAAATACAATGGGAATAATTGGATCCCGAGGTGGCAGGGGCCAAGTGGTGCAAACAACCATCAAAGGCAAGGTGAGCATAGCTACTATAATGGACAGCAGAGACAAAGCAGCATCAGAATAGTCTGAAAGGGAGGCAGGGTCCCCTTGAGGAAGGACCCCACTACACTACTGACAAATTATGCTGTTAATATTTCTCCCATCCTTCCCCCAGGATACCTTCAGCCTTTTACCAGGGTAACTGTACACTGGGGAAAAGGAAATGATCAGCCATTTTAGGGATTACTGGACACTGGCCCTGAGCTGTTGTTGATTCCAGGGGACCCAAAACATCACTGTGGTCCTCCAGTTAAAGTAGGGGCTTATGGAGGTCAGGTACTTAATAGAGTTTTAGCTCAGGTCTGACTTACAGTGGGTCCAGTGGGTCCCTGGATTCATCCTGTGGTTATTTTCCCAGTGCCAGAATGCATAATTGGCATAGATATACTTAGCAGCTGGCAGAAGCCCCACAATGGCTTCCTGACTGGTGGGATGAGGGCTAGTATGGTGGGAAATGCAAAATGGAAGCCATTAGAGCTGTATCTACCTAGATAAATAGTAAGTCAAAAACAATATTATATCCCTGGAGGGATTGTGGAGATTAGTGCCACCATCAAGAACTTGAAAGATGAAGAGGTGGTAATTCCCACCACATCTCCATTTGATTATCCCATTTGGCCTATGCAGAAGACAAATGGATCTTGGAGGATGACCACGGATTATTGTAAGCTTTACCAAGTGGTGACTCCAAATGCAGCTGCTGTACCAGTTGTGGTTTCATTTCTTAAGCAAATTAACACATCTCCTGGTACCTGGTATGCAGCCATTGACTTGGCAAATGCCTTTTTCTTCATTCCTGTCCATAGGCCCATCAGAAGCAATTTGCCTTTAGCTGGCAAGGCCAACAATATCCCTTTACTGTCCTACCTCAGGGGTATATCAAGTCTCCAACTTTGTGTTATAATCTTATTCAGAGAGACCTTGATCACTTTTTGCTTCCACAAGAAATCACACTGCTCCATTACCTTGATGACATTATGCTGATTGGATTCAGTAAGCAAGAATTAGCAAGCACACTGAACTTATTGGTAAGACATTTGTGTGCCAGGGGATAGAAAACAAATCTGATTAAAATTCAGGGAACTTCTACCTCAGTAAAATTTATAGGGGTTCAGTGGTGTGGGGCCTATTGAGATATTCCTTCTAAGATGAAGGGTAAGTTGTTCCATTCGGCCTCTCCTACAACCAAGAAAGAGGCATAACACCTAGTGGGCATATTTGGATTTTGGAGGCAACACTTTCCTCATTTGAGTGTGTTACTCTGGCCCATTTATTGAATGACCTTAAAGGCTACCAATTTTGAGTAGGATCCAGAACAGGAGAAGGCTCTGCAACAGATCCAGACTGCTGTGCAAGCTACTCTGTCACTTGGGCCATATGACCCAGCAGATCCAATGGCGCTTGAGGTGTCAATGGCAGATAGGGATGTTGTTTGGAGCCTTTGGCAAGCTCCCATAGGTGAATCACAGTGGAGGCCTATAGGATTTTGGAGCAAGACCCTGCCATCTTCTACGGATAACTAGTCTCCTTTTAAAAGACAGCTCTTGGCCTGTTACTGGGCTTTGGTAGAAACTGAACGTTTGACTATGGGTCATCAAGTCACCGTGCGAGCTGAACTGCCTATCATGAACTAGGTGCTTTCTGACCCACCTAGCCATAAAGTGGGTCATGCACAGCAGCATTCCATCATCAAATGGAAGTAGTATATATGTGATCAAACTCAAGCAGGTCCTGAAGGCATGAGTAAGTTACATGAGGAAGTGTCTCAAATGTCCATGGTCTCCACTTCTGCCACCCTGCCTTCTTTCCCCCAGCCTGCACCAATGGCCTCATGAGGAGTTCCCTATGATCAGTTGACAGAGGAAGGGAAGACTAGGTAGGGCCTGGTTCACACATGGTTCTGCACAATATGCAGAAAGTGGACAGCTGCAGCACTACAGTTCCTTTGTAGGACATCTCTGAAGGACAGCAGTGAAGGAAAATCTTTCCAGTGGGCAGAACTTCGAGCAGTGCACCTGGTTGTGCACTTTGCATGGATGGAGAAATGGCCAGAAGTGCAATTATATACTGGTTCATGGGCAGTAGCTAATGGTTTGGCTGGATGGTCAGGAACTTAAAAGAAGCATGATTGATAAATTGGTGACAAAGAAATTTGGGGAAGAGGTATGTGGATAGATCTTTCCAAGTGGTCAAAAACTGTGAAGATATTTGTATCCCATGTGAGTGCTCACCAACAGGTGACCTCAGAAGAGGAAGATTTTAATAATCAGGTGGATAGGATGGGATGACCCGTTCTGTGGACACCACTCAGCCTCTTTCCCCAGCCACCCCCGTCATCGCCCAATGGGTTCATGAAGGAAGTGGCCATGGTGGCAGGGAGGGAGGTTATGCATGGTCTCAGCAACATGGACTTCAACTCACAAAGGCTGACTTGACTATGACCACTGCTGAGTGCCCTGTTTTTCAGCAGCAGAAACGAACACTGAGTCCTCAATATGGCACCATTCCTTGGGGTGATCAGCCAGCTACCTGGTGGCAGGTTGATTATGTTGGACCTCTTCCATCATTGAAAGGGCAGAGGTTTGTCCTCGCCTGAATAGACACTTACGCTGGGTATGGGTTTGCCTATCCTGCACACAATGCTTCTGCCAAGACTACCATCTGTTGACTCACGGAATGCCTTATCCACCATCATGGTATTCCACACAGTGTCGCCTCTGACCAAGGCACTCACTTTACAGCTAAAGTAGTGAGGCAGTGGGCTCATGCTCATGGAATTCACTGGTCCTCCATCATCCTGAAACAGCTGGATTGATAGAATGGTGGAATGGCCTTTTGAAGTCACAATTACAATGCCAACTAGATGACAATACTCTGCAGGGCTGGGGCAAAGTTCTCCGGAAGGCCTTGTATGCTCTGAATCAGCATCCAATATATGGTACTGTATCTCCCATAGACAGGGTTCATGGGTCCAGGAGTCAAGGGGTGGAAGCGGACATGGCACCACTCACCATCACTTCTAGTGTATTACCATGCCCTGTGATTAAGGTCAATGGGAAACTACAACAACCCAATCCAGGTAGGACTACAAATGGCCCAGACCCTTCAGGAATGAAGGTTTGGGTCACTCCACCAGAAAAAAAAACCACGACCTGCTGAGGTGTTTGCTGAAGGCAAAGGGAATACAGAATGGGTACCAGAAGAAGGTAGTCATCAATACCAGCTATAACCACGTGACTAGCTGCAGAAATGAGGACTGTAATTGTCATGAGTATTTTATTCTTCTTTTGTTAAAAAATATGTTTGTGCATGTATACACTTGTACTAAAAATTTTTTTCTTTTCTTTTTTTATTATGTGACATAAGATTGATTTCATTTCAGCATTTAAGTACTGTTAACTTTATGTAATAGTATTTGGCTTAGGGACTGATGTGTTCCCGGTTGTACAGTATTATGTTAGGCATAATTATTACCTTATTATTTTCTTTGTTTGAAGATTATGTATGATCTCAGGAGATGTGTATGGGTTCAAGTTGACAAGGGGTAAACTTGTGATGGTTAATACGGAGTGTCAATTTGATTGGGTTGAAGGATGCAAAGTATTGTCCCTGCTTGTGTCTGTGAGGGTGTTGCCAAAGGAGATTAACATTTGGGTCAATGGGTTGGGGAAGGAAGACCCACCTTTAATCTGGTGGGCACAATCTAATCAGCTGTCAGTGAATATAAATCAGGCAGAAAAATGTTAAAAACGAGACTGATCTAGCCTCCTGGCCTACATCTTTCTCCCATGCTGGGAGAACACTGTACTCCAAGTTCTTCAGTTTTGGGACTCAGGCTGACTTTCCTTGCTCCTTAGCTTGCAGATGGCCTATTGTGGGACCTTGAGATCATGTGAGTTAATACTTAATAAACTCTCCTTTATATACCTATCTATCCTATTAGTTCTGTCCCTCTAGAGAACTCTAATACAAACTCTTTTTCCCCTCTTTCAATTTTCTCATTATCATGTTGAGATATATTTTAGGTTTTGTTTTTCTGATTTGAAACTTAACAGTCATAATTAAATTAGGCAAAAACCCAATAGTGAAGTCTGTTGCTCTCGCTCTCTTTGTATGAGGCTATAATTAAATAATTATATATTGATTTAACAGAAATTTAAGGAGATCAAAAACAAGGTAGGATAAGAGACAATGTATTGAATTTAGTCTCAGAATGTGACATGAATTAAGCCTTACTTTTTTCTTTATTCCTTTAAACTGCTCCTTCATTCGTTATATAAATAGACTAAATCCATTTAGACTATGGTATAGAATAAGTTATTATTATGTATTGTTATTGCTGTTATTATTATTTTGTACCGTGTTGTCTTCATGCATAGAAAGGATTGAGCCAGCTGAGCAATCTCCAAGGTTATCTCAAAGACAGTATTTCATTTCATTTTTGTCGTGAGAACCAGTGTTTTAGACTCTGTATGACCTAAGACTGCTGGAAAGGAGGAAGATCTGGTTAAACTAACACAAAGAGCTCCTCAGAGTGTAGTTTTCTTACCTTTATTGCTTCCTTGAGTTCTTATATTGTAGTGGAGACTGAGTCCTCCATACTGCCTGGGCTCTGATTAAAATAAGACCTCTGATATCACATGCAATGAAGAATAGAGTTCTAGTATGCAAAGCATTTTACATCTACCTGTTGGATACTTCGGACTTGTGGTGAGTAAGTGATGGTACCTCACCTCTGGTGATGTTATGGTACTATTCATTTTAAACAATGTCCTTCTCCTCCCTTTATAACACATGGTTACATCATTGTTCTACCTGAAAAACAGCAGTGACTACCAGGATTAAATTTTCTTTGTTGTGGGGATTATATGAAAGATTTTAAGCAGTTCATTTCAGATACAATGGAGGGCTTCCTTCAATTACTACATACAGTTAATAACAGAAATTTTGATGGCAAAGTATGTTAAGCTTATTAATATTATAATAGTTTATTCCTCAAAATAGTTTGCACAAGAGCAGGAGAGGAGTCAAGACATTAACTTAAAGACTAAAAAGAGATTTGACCTTGGTTTTCTGAATTGGCAAAATAGGTCATCTAGCTCTATGACCATTCAATGAACTAGAACATTCATGGAAGAAATCACTTCCTTGAGAATAAGATTAATTTGCAATACATCCCACTCAACTGCTGCAAATGTGCCACCGGTAAATTTGCAATCTTCACATATTTTATACTATCTTTTATCTATAGTGTGGATGTTCTGCCAAGCATTTATTTGGTATCATTAAACTGATAAATGGTCTTCAAGATATTTTCCACATTCTGTAAACTGTGCTGAAATGGCCTTTCCCAGAATGAATAGCTATGAAATGCATTGGAATGCCAGTCAAATTTCAAACTAAAAAAAAAAAAGAGTTACACACATTCAAAGCTATGAATTCTAGCTGCCAAAGACAATTATCTTTGCTTTGGATATCCTAGTTATCTTTGCTAAAAGATATGAATACAAAAGCTGTGCATCCATAGTGAACTTAAGTCAGCATGGGGCTATAATGAAATTATGCTTTACATTTAATTAAGGTTCATGGAGTTACCATAACAAACTATAGAAGCTAGAAAGCTGTGTTTTTTTCTATTGTGTCTCCTCCAGCATAGCTTGATTTTTATCAATAGGGTGTTGACATCATTTCCCTTCTAAGTGTCCATTGTTTAACTCTGGTGGAGAAGAACAGGAAAAGGGCAAAATATTTATTTATATAAAAAACTCTAGGCAGGAAAATGTTTTCTTGGGTACTTTATTTCCTCATTGTGAAACATGAGGTTCTTATAAAAAGATAATGATGCTGTTTTACATCTTGATACATCTATTAACCCATATCACAGGCTAAAAGCATGGTAGCTTTCTTCTATTCATGGAGTTATCACCTTACCTCCACATCACTTTTTTTTTCTTAGTTGACAGATACTAATTGTGTTCATTTATGGGGTACAATGTGATGTTTTCATCTATGTATACATTGTAGAAAGATTTCATCAAGCTAATTAATGTATCCACCTCATATCACTTTTGACAGACACTTTTTGTTTTAAATATTACTTTTTCTTCTTTACCAAATTCCAGAATGATATTTTGATATGAGGATTCCCTGAAATTAAAGAAAAAAAATCTAATACACTCATGTTCAATGAATACTGAGTTGTCTTCTGAAATTCAACAATCCTTTCTTAGAACAAATCCGGCTAAAATGGAAAGGATTAAACTTCGAGATGATCAAAAGATTGGAGAAGGCTTGGGGTTTAGTTCGACTTAGAAATCAGGGAGAATAAATTAATAATGAAAAAGTAATAATTCCTAAAAGTATGCTTTAATCCCTGTTTTTTCTCATTGCCATTGTCTCTTTTTCAGAAATGGGGCTCAGAAAACAAGGGCAGAATATGATCTTTTGGATCAGACTAGAAGTTACTTTTCTCTATATCCTTAATGATAGTGCATTGTGAGACATTTCTTTGGCCAATAGTGAATCTGAGGTTAATTCTTTCACCTAATAAAAAATTAAACATTTATTGAGGCCTACCATGTTTTAATCACTCAGCTAAGTATTTTACTTGCATCAGTCATTTTATCCTCACAAAAACTCTGATAGAACACTGGTTCTATTATTAACCCCTATCACAGGCTAAGGAACATGCATGCTTGCCTAAATCATAGAGCTGGGATTCAAATCCGAGCAGCCTGACTTCACAGCCTTCACTCTTAAAAACTGCTGTACTGATTACCTAATGTGAGATGCTATTCACCAAATGCACCTGTTCTTGGTGGACATTAATTTAAATGTATTTAAGAGAACATGATAGAAAATACATGCACTCACACCCTACCACCACCTCTACCTGGTTTTTTTGTTTTTTTTTTTTTTTTGTTTTTTAAGGCAGGGTCTCACTTTGTCACCCAGGCTGGAGTGCAGTGGCACAATAACAGCTCACCGCAACCTCCACCATCCCGGTTCAAACAATACTATCACCTCAGCCCCCGAAATAGCTCAGACTATAGGCATGTGCCGCCATGCTCAGCTAATTTTTAAATTTTTTTTGTAGAGATGGAGTTTTGCTATGTTGCTCAGGCTGGTCTTGAACTCCTGAGCTCAAGCAATCCACTGGCCTTAGCCTCCCATAGTACTGGAATTACAGGTGTGAGCCACTGCAACTGGCAAACCTCTACCTTTATGAAAACAACATATTTATCACCACCAAGATTCCAGGCACTATGTTAATAATTAGAGATACATGGGTGCAGCACACAAACATGGCACATGTATACATATGTAACAAACCTGCACGTTGTGCACATGTACCCTAAAACTTAAAGTATAGTAATAATAAAATTAAAAAAAAGAATTAGAGATACATAGATGTAAATAGTGCAGAGATTTTTTACTTCCTCCTTCTCAAAGTCTGGTCATGGAAGAAATTTCTCTATTACTTATTTATTGGATTGTATGGTTTTTAAAATCACTGTGCAGATTCATCTAAGATCATAAATTGAAATGAGCTCGAGAATAATTCTTAGATGCAGCTGACATGAAAATCTTATTTAACGCAATAAGCACGAACGATATTTACACATGACTGTATAGTGATAAATTATTCATATTGTTCCATAATAAAAATGCTGTGCCTTTTCATCAAGCAGGGTATAATATCTGACTGATAGGTACACGATAATTTTAATCCTATAGTATCCTAATAAACTTTTCCTTCAGTTTACAATCCCAGTGGGTGCTATAGGTACTAACACAGTAGCCTTATGTGAAAAGCATTCTTATGGGATGATATAAAACAAACACACATAGGCTTGAGGGCTAGAAGGTAGTGTTTTTATATCACATCTGAACTTATAAGCAGTGAGACATTAAGCTAGTTACTTATCCTTTCTGTGTCTGGTATTAAATAATAAATGAGAGGTAAGTAAAGCACATGACAGCACGAGTGACTAGCACCATGTCCATCACAGCATGGGCTCTCAATGTACACCAGTCTCTTTTGCTAAGCCCCCAGATCTTGCAGTATTCATGGTCAAATGCAAGGACGCTTAGTATAATATCTACAAAGAATGCTGTTGGTAGTGTCATCGTAGAAATGTACTCAATGGGAATAATATTATAAAGTTGGAATCAAGCAGACTTGGCTCATGTCTTTCCCTTGTTTCATATTCTTTCCAGATCCCTGGAAGAGGCGGTCCTTTACCCTCATTCCATTGTGTTTTCCTACTGGAACTTTATAATGGAGAAATGATATTCCTATGACTATGCCTAGCCCTGGAGGCATATGGACAACGACTGTGCTTGGGTCTTTCCAGCTCAGATATGGTGCCTATTAGGGGAGCATTCTAAAATATGAAAATTAAAGAACACACACCAGATGAGCCCTGATCTGAACCACTAGCCTGATTATCTTTTCTTCTTGTCTATGGCCACTGAAATATTCTGTCGAGGTTTTAAAATCCAACTTCTCATGGGACCACAGGCCCAGAAAGAGGACATGTCTTGCTCAGAACCTGGAGTGTAACTTGGGTGTTCTCACTTCCAAACTGTTTTTTACAGGCAACATGCTGTTAGCAATGTTCATGTGACTGGCATACAGTGAAACAGCCCTGTGGCCTGATCTCTGTACTGATTCACATGTAAGGAACTATCAGTCAAACAACTTTGAGCAATAATATATATCTTTACTGTGAGTTTTCCTTTAGGGAAAGCTCAGAGGATTTATAGGGTACTTTATTCAGCATGATTTCTTAAAAATCATCTGGAGGTTTTTACTATCTACAGAATTTAATTGCTATGGATTGTGTCCAGCGCCCACCCTCAATTCTCATGCACATGACCCCTCAGTGCTGTTCTCTTCCATCCACTTCCATCTACCCATCACCATCCCTCTAGTGGGAAATACCATCCTTCTCTGACTCAGAAGCTTTTATTGCAAGAAACAACTCCTCTAAAATTAGCAAAGTAATGTCCTCATCACCTTACATTGACTTATATTTATGATTATTAAGTATTTCAGTTCTCTCCTACAAACTTATTAAAACAAGCAGTGGAGCCAGGCGCAGTGGCCCACGCCTCTAATCTCAGCACTTTGGGAGGCTGAGGCAGGCGGATCACCTGAGGTTGGGAGTTCGAGACCAGCCTGACCAACATGGAGAAACCCCGTCTCTACTAAAAATACAAAATTAGCCAGGTGTGGTGATGCATGCCTGTAATCCCAGCTACTGGGGAGGCTGAGGCAGGAGAATTGCTTAAATAGGGGAGGCGGAGGTTGTGGTGAGCTGAGATAGAGCCATTGCACTCCAGCCTGGGCAACAAGAGCGAAATTCCGTCTCAAAAAATAAATAAAACAAGCAGTGGGACATTAAGCTAGTTATCTACCTTTTCTGTGTCCTCATCTGTCCAAATATGGATACATGTCTCTTACCTCATGTGGTATTAGAAGATTTATAGGGCACTTTATTAGTGAAATTAGTTAAGTCATTGTTTTCTTGGGCACTAATTGGGGCAGGTGGGCTATTTCAATGAATAGCCAATGGAGCCACTAAAACCTGACTCCCAATCATTGTCTACAAATAAAAGCACAAGGTATAAGGGTATAGTTGGGATTTCTAGCACGTTTCTGGTTTGAAGTTAGTACAACTTACTGCATTTTGACTTTATTTATTCATTTATTTTGTTCTTGTTTTATATGTCTATTTTCTTTACTAGATCTTGAGAGGTTTGGGCCAGAGCTGGGTCTTATTGTTTTTGTCCTGCAGGCCTAGTAGTTTACCTAGTATTGGCTGCCCGCTCAATAAATGTTCAGGAAAGAATGGTTGGATAAACAGATACAGATGTCCATGAAAACTATTTTTTTTTTTGTAGGTATTGAGTACAAGGCAGAGCAAGAGTAGCATAGGTCTGACTTTCCTAAACATAATCTTTCCCTTCTTGACACCCATCACCAGTGAACACAGACTCTTTACCCAAATTAACAGCCCACCAGCCCAAGATAATGGCACAAGTCTGAATTGAGTTGTGCTTATGATATCCCTCCCTCATGGATCAGCCCACTCCTCCTTTAAAATTCTATGCAGGGACTGCAGTGCCAGCCAGCCCCTCTCATTCACTGTCTGGGAACACAGTGGCAGTTTTCCCTTTTGGCCTATTGTTAGAGTCAGTGGTGGCTAGCAGATCCCATCTGCCTTACTCAGCTCTGTCATCCTCTTTGCATGGTCCTCAGCTGTGTGGGCACTTCTCAGCAAGGCTGGCTGGGGAGTAATCACTCCCTCTCTTCCCAGCTGCCTGTTTTCCTGGAAAGCATGCCGGGTCTCTGTTATCTCTTCTCTGTATAAGTAGTTTATCTACCAGGCCAGTAAATTCTTTAGATTTTGCATACCACATGGTTTCAAAAGTAGCGTAGATCTGAATTCCCCAAACCTGCTCTTTCCCTCCTTTACCTCCATCACCAATAAACACAGGCTCTCTCTCTGAACTGAAAGTTACCCAGCTGTGCCACAGGGAGATAAATTAGCAATTTCCCAGCCAAACAGCTCAATAAGGGTGAGAGCATATTAACAAGATGGGCTGTGGCTGTAGCACCTAGGTTGCAAATCCAGTTTTGAAATCACAAATGTACTTTAATACCATAAACAGATACCATAAACTTTTTGAAAATTCCATATCCCTTATCTGATTGAGACTGATCCACGTTATCTCAACAGTTAATGGCAATGCATTTTAAATGTAACAGGAGGCAAATCTAGATACTTTATAGAATATGAGTACACGGAAGGAATTTAAAAAAGCAAAACACTCTACTGGCTTATCTCAATTACAGTCTTTAGAAAAAATAGAGTGATTCCCAAAGAAAAATTTGACATAGTGGCCAGTTGATGGTTCTATGGCTCTTAACAACTTATATACTCAGCTTTCAAATTAAATGAAATAAATTGATTTTAAAGTTCAGTATAGTTTGAATCAAGATGAACTGATGAAAAAAAGCAAAATAACTCTCAATGTTCTCAAAATTGCTTTCCACTAATATCAAAATAAAAGTGAAATTGAACATTGGATAAACTAATTTGAATGTATAACATTTCACTACCAAACAAGCATTCTCCTTTTATAGGTGAAAGCAAACAGCTGCCTATTTACATTGTGATATGAACTGATGTGATTGCAAGGGCTTCTCACCTGGATACGTAGCCGACATACCTGGCCCATGGGAATTTCCAAGAAACAGATTTCCTTTGTTATGTTTGTTATGTTTTTTTTTTCCCTATTCCAAAGTTAACAACATCATATTTTTATACCAAGGCAGTGGTTCAATGAGTTAGCAACTACCTACATTTAAAGAAAACTGATAGTGAATTAAATGCAACATATAGTCATTATTGAAGGAAATGAATCCAAAAACCAATTATTTTTAATACCAGTGTTATTACATTAGGTACTAGTACCTAATGTATTAGTAGTACCTAATGTATTAGCAGGTGGTTTGTAATCACCTGCTACATTTCATGTTCACTTAGTATGTCACATTGCTAGTAAATTTATGTATCATCAAATGTACAGCAGGAAGAAAATCTATCTTATTGAAAATAAAATTAATAGAAACCAAAAGTGGTTTTTAAAATGCTAGTTCAGTGGCCGGGCGCGGTGGCTCACGCTTGTAATCCCAGCACTTCGGGAGGCCGAGGCGGACGGATCACGAGGTCAGGAGATCGAGACCACGGTGAAACCCCGTCTCTACTAAAATGCAAAAAAATTAGCCGGGCGTGGTGGCGGGCGCCTGTAGTCCCAGTTACTCGGAGAGGCTGAGGCAGGAGAATGGCGTGAACCCGGCAGACAGAGCTTGCAAGGAGCCGAGATTGCACCACTGCACTCCAGCCTGGGTGACAGAGCGAGACTCCGTCTCAAAAAAAATAAAAAAATAAAAATAAAAAAATAAAAATAAAATGCTAGTTCAAAGAAATTGTGATTGTTTTATGCTTTTCTAAAGCTCATCGGGCACAGGGGTCATTTCTAAGAGCAACTTTGTACCATATTAAGTAAACATGCATAATAAGAAAGACTAAATTATCCTGTGGTATCAATCATTGTATAATTTTGGAAAACTGCTGGCCTCTGGGCAATAGAAAAACAAGTACTACAGTCACAAATAAAATTCACAGAAATCTTCTCAGGATATTAAATTGCCTATAGAGCTCTTGTATAGTAGAAAGTACCAACATATTAAATAATATCCAAGAAATGTGTATATGAGTTTTCCATCCAAGAGTCTAAAATGGAGCTACTTAATCAATGCCATAATTTTTTCATTTAATGATAGTTACTCTTCACATTAAATTCTAAACTCTCATCTTTTCATCTCTTCTCTATCTGTCCTAATTTCTTTTAAGAGAGTTTCCCCAACTTACAGCACTCTTGTATTATGCTAAATTAAATTACAAATAACTCTATTCACTGTCTAGTTAAATGACATTAAACAATGCAGGAACTATCTGGAACTATGTTCCTTTTGGGTGCTGCCATCAATAAAACTAATTGGCAGTTCTAAAGCTTTTCAGTAATGTTTTTCTTTATAATGATACCCTTACAGTGATACAAGAGTCTCAATTGTTTTCATTCCTTCTCCAGTAAATATGTGTTGACTGCCTGTTATGCAAAGGCATGATACTGATGTTATCACAAAAAGACTAAATTACATTAAAAATTAATAGTTAAATAAATCTTATAACAATTTGCAAAAAACGGTAGCCAAAAATAGGCAGGTATCTTCAATCTTAATATTAAATAAATAAAATTTTTTAAAATAAATTAACATTTTTCAAATATCCCCAGTGATTAAACAAAATGCCATGTTGAGGATGTGATTGTTATAATTGGTCCAACTTTCTTGAAGAACCATTTGGTTTTATGTTTTAAAGTACTAAAATGTGTGCTGTCCTTAATCTACAAATCTTATCTCTAAAAATATTTCCTAAGGAAATATTAACAAGTATGCAAACATTTATTTATAAATATTCCATTAAAGTTTTATTTATAGTACAAAAAATAAACATGACTATCTATATATAAATAATGTTTCATTCAAATAGTAAAGTAATGTTGACATTAAAATAGCAATGTACGTTATATATATTTACTGGTAAGGAAGGATGCTTAAGTTTTATTTTGATTGATAAGAGTAGGTAATACAGGTGGCAAATTATAAGCAATTTGTGTTAAAAAATGTTATATGTATATAGGGAGGTAGTTAAAATATATAAGCCATTAAAATATTTAGAATGGTTTTCTCTGAATAATTGAGTTATAGGCAATCTTATTTTTCATCTCTAACAACTTTCTCTGATTTTCTATAGTAATTATGAATGTTGTAATTTTTTTAAAAATTTCTAAAATAAAAATTAACTTAGAAAACTAAGAATTCATTACTGGTATATTCATTCACTATCTACTCAAAAGATAACAAGCAAAAGTATTTTATTTCACAGCTAAGCTTGAAATAAATTTTGTAAATTCTTTAAACACAATATTGTTTCACTTGCACAACAACATCCCTTACTTTCTCTAATAATCATCCAAAGTTATCTTCTTCTACATAGTCTTTGTGGAACCATTTATAAGAACTCCCAGTCATAATTGGAAGGGCAGGCAATAACAAAAGCAGAGAAACTCCAAGAAATCATGAAAGATTTGAAGGAATTATCCCAGGAAGGGAAAAACAAGGAAGGCCTTCAAGGCAATCATTGGTACTGCAGTGACTCTCTGTCATTGTTGCTAAGGGACATGATAAGAAAACACAAATGCAGTCTGGTAATCCCAGAAATGAGTTCTTGGCTGATCAGTAGAAAACCATCCTGTTTACTAGTAAAATGAATGCGTACATTCTGTGTGTGATCTGTGTGACCTGTGAAGCAGAGCTTATCATTTCTTCCGGAGCATCATTCCATCCCCGTCCACTGAGTGGAGACTCATGATCAACATTTTCTCACTAGGAGTCATATTTTCCCAAACAGGATCCATGGAAAATTGACAGATAAATGCCAAACACACATTGCAATATCATGGCATCCTATGTCCAAGGTCATGTCCCTGTGAACTGTAATCTGTATAGATTATTAACACCTAAATATGTAAATTTTATGAGGAGCGAATCCATATCTTATTCACCACTTACACCTAGCACCACATAGAAAGAATATAATCAATTAATACTTATTGAATGCATGAAGATTGACTAATAGATGAAATTATGAATTAAATTAAAAATTTGGGTTATAAACTAAGAAGAAAGTACAACATTACATATACAATATGATTGCAGCTATGTGAAACATTTGCATCTGGGAAAGGTAATTTGCAAATATTTGCATATGAGGGGAAGAAGGGTATGAATTGTTGGAGGGGGGCTCCTTTATTTCTTGTTTCTTCCATCCTATTTTCAAGAATAGAGATTTGATAATGAGTTCTATAGGCTTCTTTCAACCTTGAAGAAGAGAGTAGAACTGAGAGATGTCAAGGGTTAGAGTGTGAAGTTAGAGGCCCTGAAAACTTCCTGGAGTTGCCACACCAGCCTTGGGCCAATTACTTCAGACTGCTTATCTAGGTTTTTACTTATTTAAGCCTGCACTCTTTGGGTTTTTTGGTTGGTTGTTTCTGCTGTATGCCTCTGAACCTAATCCTAATCAATCTGTCATTCAAAAGAATCTAAGATTCATTCTATATTTAGCATAAATAAACAATTACAAGTGTTAATTATAATTTTAAACTAAGTATGAATATTTTTATTATTCATAATATAGCTTGTTATACTACATCACTGAATATCATGTATTACTTTTAATATTCTAAACCTGTTATTTATCAAAGTATTTACCAAAATGAAAAATGGTACACTACAATACTTTGTCATTGTTAGTAATCATTAAATTTAAATGTTTTGTAAATAGTTAAACAGTTTCGGTTCATATTTTTCTTCTGTTTCCGGTTGATTTTCCACCCTAACAATCAGAGCAGTCACTTTTATTTTCAGTTTTTTCTCTTTGTTTCAGGACCATCATGTTCCACTCATGGGAACTGGCTAACTCTATTTAGTTTTGGCAGTCACAATATATGTTCCCAGGACAAACGGCCCATGTACACTGTGAATTGCATACACAATTCCCAGCTCAGAATAATGCTACATGTTAACAAGCAGATGCACACAGCTGGCTTTTTAAAAGACTTGGCAAAGTTCACCCTGTTCAGCTTTCTTAGGCTCAATTCTTACAGGATTTTTCTGAATATTTTACATTGGCCTTACTTTATACTAGAAGATTTAAATTGAGAAAAAAAGAAAGCTAAACACACATGGTGCATATACAATGATTAAGTCCCAGAGTTTTTCTTTTTTAAGACTTGGATGATCCAAACTTCAATGTCACCATTTCTAGAAATAAATATTGCAGATGCTGCTGATAACAAATCAAGTATAATGAGGCATTAAGAAATGTCAGAAATGTTTATTAAAATATGTGCTAATTATGTGGAATAAAAAGCAAAAAGTAGATTTTATTTTGGCAAGCCAGAGAGAAAATATGGGAGCATGAAAGAAATGCAAACTTTGCAAAGATTCTGGTTTACTATATACAATAAAAATAGCATGTAATTTTTAATTTTTTTTTTGTACCGATTCTATGCTACACAGTTAAAAGAGAGTAGCTTCTGCTTAAAAGTTTATAATGGTCACAACTCAAATAGACAAGAGGGAGGGAAGGAGGGAGGGAAGGAACGAAGGAAGGAAGGAAGGAGGGGAGGGAGGGAGGGAGGGAGACAAATCAGGTACAATGCTTTGCACGAGCAATGTTACAATTAATTTCTCTAGCAAGCATGAGTTTCCAGTGAATGCCAAGGACATCATCATTAGGTTATATATACATGAGCCATTAAAAACAGATGTGCAATGTTCAGATATGATTCATGAGTTATATTTTAGTAATTTTTATTAATGTACATAAGGATATAAAAGTTAATTGATTTTGCACACATTTTCATGACAATAGAATGTTTAGTTGGGAAATTTTTCACTAGGATAATGCATAACTCAGTGGTCACTAGTTATATCAAGCTAGTGGTATTACAGTTAACAATTTTTCAAAACTATGATTATGAATATAGTCAGAAAAGGTAACACATAGGACAGTAAATTAAGAGTTAAAACTATAGGCTCAGTTCAATGGTTCCTTCTCTAAAAAGCCTATCCTTCAGCCTGACCTGCTTTCTCTAAACAAATAGCTCACATTAAAATTATGCGTAGGTAAATTTTACATGAGTCATTGTCCCAGCATCCTACATAGTCTCTTTTCCCCCAATCTTGTTCCTCTTTAATCTAGCTATTCTCAAACCTGAGCATACATTGGGATCATCTGAAACATTTCTTAAAACACATAGTGGTGGGCTCCTATCCCCATAGTTTTTGATTCTGAGGATCTAGAGGATCGAAAATTTGCATTTCAAACAAGTTCCCAGGTGATGCTGATTCTATTGGTCCCGAAAACATTTGGAAAACCACTGATTTAATTTTTTCTCTATCCAGGAGACAGAGAGAGCTTTAAAAATACAGACCAAAGGATTAAAAAAAATGTGGTATACATATACAATTGAAATACTAGTCAACCTTAACAAAGAATGAAATCCTGCCATTTGTGACAACCTGAATGAAACTGAAGGACATAATGCTAAGATACACCAGACACAGGACAAATACTGTGGAATCCACTTACTTATACGAAGAATCCTAGAAATGGCAAACTCATAAAAGTAGAGAGTAGAATGGTGGTTGCCAGGTGCTGGGGAGGGGAAAATGGAAGGTGTTTGTTAAAAGACACAAGGTCTCAGTTTTGCACGATGAATAGGTCCTGCAGGTTTACCTCACAGCGTAGTGCCTACAGTTAACAATACTGTATTGTACACCTAAAAACTTGCTAAGAGGGTTGATCTTAAGTGTTCTTATCACAAGTAATAATAATAACAATAATAAATAAAAGAACAAGAAGGAACCTTTAGAGGTGATGGATAGGTTTATGGCATTGATTGTGATGGTGATTTCATAGGCATATACTTATCTTCAGACTCATTAAGTTGTATATATTAAATATGCATAGCTTTTTGTATAGCAACAATTCCTCAATACAGTGAATATATATAGTTGAGAAAAAAGAGTTCTACTACCTTAAGTAGTTTAAATAGAAAATACTTCTTTAATTCCAACCCACTTTTCTGCTGAAGCCTATTTCTCACCAGCTCCTCCATCACACTCCAGAAGCAGCCATATTAAACTTTGTTTGGATTCTCAAATGCAGTAAGTTTTCTTTCTCTTCGGAGGCTTTATGTATGTTCTTCCTGCAGCACTTATTTCTGCCTTCAACTGGCTAACTGCTGCTCGTGTTTCGTGTGTCAGACATATCTTGTTTCAAGAAGCCTTCCCTATGTACAAAGGAAGTGCCGCTCCTATGAGTTCCCTAAGAACTCTACTTCCCATGTCAGCCTGGCAACAATACCAGAGCTCTTCACTGTTATCCAGTCCATGATGGATAGAGGCAGCAACTATTTAGTTCACTGCCATGTAACACAGGACCTGATATGTACTGGCTGCTCAAGAAAAATTTGCAGAATGAATGAATAATTAAATAAGTGAATGGACAAATAAATGTCCTGGCTGACCTAGCAGACTAAATTTACAGAATAAAGAATTTGGTGTCTGAATCTTTGTCTCCTTCATACCATCTGGAATAGTTCCTTGTGTACAAGCACTATCTAGTGATGACTGGGTAAAAGAAGAGGTAGATAAGCATAGAAATAGATGAAGTGTGGAGTGTGGTAACAGGACACAGAGCCAAATACTTCGATGTAGTTATAGTATTTGAAAAAGCTAGATAGCCAGGCACAGTGGCTCACCCTGTAATCCCAGCACTTTGGGAGACCAAGGCAGGAGGATCACTGGAGACCAGGAGTTCAAAGCCAGCATGGGCAAAGTGGCGAAACCCTGTCTGTACAAAAAAGTTTGCTAGGTATGGTGGCACGCACTTGTAGTCCCAGCTACTCAGAAGGTTGAGGTGAGAGAATCACCTGAGTTTGGGAGGTCCAGGGCAGTGAGCCATGATCATGCCACTGCACTCCAGCCTGGGTGTCAGGGTAAGATGCTGTCTCACAAAAATAAGAAGAAGGAAGAAGAAGGAAGAGAAGGAGAAGGAGAAGGAGAAGGAGAAGGAGGAGAAGAAAGACGAGGAGGGAGAAGCTAATTATAAAGCTCTTATATTTGCTAAGACAAGGAAAGCAGATAAATGCGGGGAAAAAAGGCTCTGTGACAGAAAATCACTGACGCTATCCCACAAAAGGAAAGCAATGGAAAATATCTATAATAGAAAATGGAAAACAAACTTTGATGGGTATTCCATCATCTGGAAGCTCAGGATTAGAAAACACTAAATCTTACTGAAAAATATTCCTAGAAGGTGGATAGAAAGAAATATTCCCAATAGAAGCAGCACTCATATTAATAAAGGAAATGGCAATATCACATTGCATCTATGTAAAAAAAAAAGACATCGCACAAGAGTATTCAGACATTGGCTTCAGCTGTGGCTGCCATCTGGTAGGTCACAGTGTGGGAAAAAATGAGAGCTGTGACACGGGGGAATAAGTCATGGGTTTGGGAAATGTAAAATCAGAATTCAGTTATTGAGTATGGTTGCTGATTTGCTATATGAACTTGAACATGCTGAATTCTTTAGTTCCTCATCTAAGAATGGGGGCTAATAAAATATTCAGTAAGACAAGCAACGATGGATGAATGTCTGTGAATACTGAAAGCTTTTTGGACATATTACTATTTCAAGCCAAATTCAGACACTGTTTTTCCCCAGTCTCAGTTT
This sequence comes from Nomascus leucogenys, assembly GCF_006542625.1. Classification (NCBI taxonomy): domain Eukaryota; kingdom Metazoa; phylum Chordata; class Mammalia; order Primates; family Hylobatidae; genus Nomascus; species Nomascus leucogenys. Next base: position 31,646,170 of record NC_044387.1, on the reverse strand, counting down.
TTCCCTGCATTCAAATATGGCTAAACTTCCTGTTATTTTGCAGTTTTATGAAGTCTGTGTATTATATAAAATTGCATTTCCCAAGCTGCTGAGTATAGTGATTATTCTTGCCTTCCATGAGAAATTCTGCAGATAACAGAAATAAATGGAATTGAGCAGCTGCTAGCTTTCCCATTTTTTTAAAACAATTATGAATGGTTTCATTTTGTGTATTATTTGCTGTTCTTACATTCTTTTTTCTTGCAGCCAAGAACTAAAGACTTTCTGTTATAAGCCTATAGAGATTAAGAATTTAATTAAGAAGCAGCAGAACTTGCAGTTGGCACAACCCCCAGCAAACATGGTAGAAAAAAACACCATTGAGCAGGAAAGCCAACTGCAACCAGCAACCATCCCCAAAAATGCAGTACAAAAGAAACCTGGAGAGAAAAATCCGGCATACTGGAGAGATCACTCAACCCTCAGGGGGAATGCAGGAAAAGAAACAGGCAAATGCAGCTGATATGCAAAATGGGAAGATAAACATGAGCTTTCCCATACACCTCTGGCAACTATGCAGTTATCTCAGGCTCCATTGCTACTCAGGTGGGCAAGTCTTGCAGAGTGTTTACTTTCTACCAAGTAGAACTTATCAATAGTGGCTTTGCTCATGTGATTCCAATAGCCTAAAACACCAATTCTTTCCATTTCCTTTTCCCAATTTATTCAGCACTTTGGTGGAGATGTCTTAAACCCTTTCCCAGTGAAAGACTTGCCCTTATATCTATAATAGAATAAAAATCTCATTATATCACAATTATTTAGTTTCCTCTCTCCAGCCTTATGTGACATTCTTGGGAATGGGGATCTTATTCTCCTTCATGTCTGCACTGTTCCTTGTCCAGGTTCCAGGCACACAGTAGATGCTTTATAAAGGAACAACCTCTCAGCCTTTGGATAGAAGTTCCATTTTTAAAAGAGATAAATGTGTGACTCAGTGCCATTCATCATCATTACCTGACATAAAACTAAGTACATTTCCTTTTCTTCAGGGACTTCATCAGTGTTAATGGAAGCTTGCACACTGCCTCCTTCAGAATTCACAAGTAGCTGCTCTCTCCTCATATTACTACAAAGTCAGAATAATAAAAGCATCTTACATCATAGACCTGGCACTGGATTAGCTCAGTGGTGCGTTTTCCATATAAAGGCAGATAAAGGGCCTGGCGCGGTGGCTCACGCCTGTAATCCCAGCACTTTGGGGAGGCCGAGGCGGGTGGATCACGAGGCAGGAGATCGAGACCATCCTGGCTAACACAGTGAAACCCTATCTCTACTAAAAACACAAAACATTAGCCAGGCGCGGTGGCGGGCGCGTGTAGTCCCAGCTACACGGGAGGCTGAGGTAGGAGAATGGCGTGAACCCCAGAGGCGGAGCTTGCAGTGAGCCGAGATTGCACCACTGCACTCCAGCCTGGGCCAAAGAGCGAGACTCTGTCGTCTCAAAAAAAAAAAAAAAAAAAAAAAAAAAAAAGGCCAATGAAGAAAAGTCAAGAGTGATTATTAACTAAATGAAGAGAAAATGTTGTTCTGATTCAAAGCCAATTGATCGTTTTCATTGCCAAGATGTTCTGTTCCAGAATCTCCTTTCCACAAAGTGACCTGATTTTCAAGGAACTGAAGATGCTGACTTTTTAGAAAGATTTCGGGTACTCTCATCTAAGACGTGAATTTGGGGAAGGGGCATATCCAGTATTGAAGTAGTACAGTGCTTTGTTTTTGTATCAGACCCACAACTCTTAACAAATAAATGGGAAATCTAGAGATAAACTTCTAGAAAAAAGTCTACTTGGGCTGTGCTAAAATAATCTGGGCGATTTTAAATTGAAGCTACCAGATACATTACATTTTTCAGCCAAGTCACTAACATCAGTACACGATGCCAAATGCTGACTTGTAAAAATGATGCTCATTTATGAAATTATACCCATTAAATAACACCCTAGTTTTCATTTTTAATAAATGAACAATTACACCAGCAGCTTAGAATTATATCCTGTCACAATTCATGGATATTGAGATACAATTTTATAGAAGTAAAGCAAAGATTTTCTTCCTTTTTTTTACATTTTTCTTAATTTATCATCTCCACAAAATGCTTCATTTTGTTTCATGCCTGGTGTTATTTGGGCTTCATTGCTGTCTGTGAAGTAATAGTGAGCAATAATTTACTCAGATTTCAGCTAATGTCTAAACTATAGTTAGTTTGTTGCTTCTCCCAGGGAATTTCTGGAGAAATGCAAATTTCTCCAGAACATTTTAAACGACTTAGTTGTCAAAGCAAGTGCAGAGGACTGATGGTCATGCTTAAGAGATTAACTCATAAGGGCACTGGTTTCCTAGAGAGGTGCTAGAAAGGCACAGAGATGTCATGAAAGGAAGGACTGAAGCCCACACCCCCCAAAAATTCTGCTTACTTTATCATCTAGGGATATAATCTACAATGACAGAGTGTGCTCTGTGTGACTGAGTGCCATTCATCATCATTACCTGACATAAGACTAAGTACATTTCCTTTTCTTGAGGGGATGCCTGAGAAGTATATGAGTAAGGGAAAGTACAGTAACACTTTTGACTATAACATTGAGGTTATTGACTATAACATTGAGGGTAACGTTGAAAGCAGCCATCTCTAAATTTTTGATCAGTCCACAACTTGGCTAACCTGTATATGCACTATCAAATTATTTGCACACATGAGCAATTAGAAAATTTCTTTGAGGATGATGCCTTTGATAAGTGTATATATAATGCACATATACTGCAATTAGTCATAATAAAACCTCGAAAGTAGAACTTAGGGACAGGAATCATAAAACAGAAGACACGCATTGTCTGAACTTTTGCAAAGAGCAAATATTTTCCTAAGAAATAAAAATGAATTATAGTAGTCATAGTCTTATTTTTATTTAAAAATAATAGACTTTTTCCTAATTATACAATTATACATTTTTAATTTAAAAATGTTTGAAAATACATATATTTACCTAGTCTTAACTACTACCTAGAAATAGTCACCAAAAACATTATTTTGTATATTATACTTCCCTTTCCTAGTGTAATGAAACTTTTTGCAAAACTCCTATATATCATAAATACTGTTTTCCAGATGCCATATCATATCATAGATATCCCTTTATGTCATTAAATGTGAAGCTTTCCCTTGCAGGCTTTACCATCATTTGTTTAATCCCTCTATGGAGGCCCACTCAACTAGATTCCATTTTTCTCCATTATAAACAAGGCTCCGTAGAACATCTTGTTAGATAAGTATTTGTCTTCATCCTTAATTAGTTAATTAAGGAAGATTCCTAAGAGTGTGACTTGGACAGGCCAATCAGAGTGCTTACTTTTAGAGATCTTAGTAAATATTGTTTATTTTTTTCTCCACAAAAGCATTACCGTAACTTTTGTTTGTATTTAATGTGGCCATTTCATTTGCTTTTTTTTATTATTTGTATTGATATTACATTTAAAAATTACTTTTGTTTGTGAGCAGCAATAAATGGTGAAGAGTTTAACTTTCTTCATATTTTGTAGATGCTCAGCAAACCCACCTTCTACATATATACTAACTCCAAATGAATTTATTTTTAAACATTGCTATTAATCCTAATATGTGAAAATATCATAATTAATTTAATTTTTATGTATTTGATTATTAGGGAATTTGACATGTTTTCCATGTGCTTATGGTACATTTGTTTTCTTCTTTTGCAAATTTCTGTGTGCTATTTGCCTATTATATTTATCTGTTAGAACGCTGATCTTTTTCTTATTAACAAAGGTCCTATATATTACAACTATTTACCTTTTAATTATGTGTATAGAATTTTTATGAGAAAAGATCTTGTTGTTAAGTATACATAATTTTCCTATTAGTTTGCAGCATATTTTTATAATATACTAATATATTCATCCTATACCAAGCATACTTGGTTCTATTTCTAGACTTTATGATATATTTTATTTTTTGCTTCTTTCATAGTAATACCACTCTACTCAAGATTTTAGAATTATATGTTTTACTATTAGTACAAATCCCAGTACCTCGTTGTAAAGCTTGGGGTTATTCTTGCTCATTTACTATTTCAAATAAACTTTTAAATCATTTTGTGAAGAATACCATCTGCCAAAGTCATATTAAAATGTCGCTTGGGATTGCTTTATATTATGAAATAATTTCAATAGGATTGATATTAATATAATATAGAGGCTTTATTTCTAATAATACATAATGCTTTTTCATTTATCCAAATCAACTTTTATATCGTTTACTAAAGTTTGCAGTCTTTGACTTCTGTAGGTTTCATTTTAATATTCTCTTATAACAAAGTTTATTATATGGAGTACCTAGCGTAGAACGGAAATAATCTGCACAAATGCTCATGTGTGTTAATAAAGTTGCATAGTTTTAATATTGTGAATATTTCACTGTAGGTTCCTTACTGCCTCTAGTAAAACCCAATAAGAATTCAATAACTATTAGTAAAATAATATGATTATGATATATAAATGTCAACCTATAACAAAAAAGCCATATAGAGTGCTTCCTATTTACCAAAAAAACCCCACCACTTTTTAAAAATGTCATTGAAAAGCTACTTGTACATGAATTTTACATTTTCAGTGAAAATAACTTACTTTACAAACATAATTGGACATCATTGCCATCATTGCCATCATTAGGATAAGCATTGATGGTAGAAAGATGAGTAAAAACTTGATTTTGATTTCTATGCGGAATAACTTTTTAAGGCAAAGGAAAAAAAAAGAAGATAAACATTCAATTTTTAAATCAAGTGTGCTAAATGTTATAACAAATGTAAAAGCAATATGATGAGAGAATAGAGAGGGAGGTTCCCAGGTTAGTTAAAAAAAAAAACTGCTGATGTAGCTCTACGAATAATCTACTTCTTCCAAAATATTTAGAAAACATTCTATATTTATAACAAAAACTGACAGAAAACCATGATGTTGGTTTGCAAACATCAACAATCCTAAAATTAGATTTTCATTTATTGTGAAAATCTAATGTATGTGGGAATACAGTTTTAATTAGACCCAAATATGAGAGAATTAGGAAGAAACATCTTCAAAGATTCTAGGATTTGAGATCTCTGCTACTGCACCAAAATTCACATTGTTACGATTTTACTTTTATGGCTCACCTTGTGATTATATATATCGGTCATAACTAATGTCAAATTTGACTTACAAATACAATGAAGAGGAATGGAGAAGGAAAGGGGCAGGTAGTAGATTTTAAAAAAACCCATTGTCTCAGCCCAAAATCTCCTTAATCTGATGAGCAACTTCAGCAAAGTCTCAGGATACAAAATCAATGTACAAAAATCACAAGCATTCTTGTACACCAATCACAGACAAACAGAGAGCCAAATCATGAGTGAACTCCCATTCACAAATGCTTCAAAGAGAATAAAATACCTAGGAATCCAACTTACAAGGGATGTGAAGGACCTCTTCAAGGAGAACTACAAACCACTGCTCAATAAAATAAAAGAGGAGACAAACAAATGGAAGAACATTCCATGCTCATGGGTTGGAAGAATCAATATCGTGAAAATGGCCATACTGCCCAAGGTGATTTATAGATTACATGCCATCCCCATCAAGCTACCAATGACTTTCTTCACAGAATTGGAAAAAACTACTTTAAAGGTCATATGGAACCAAAAAAGAGCCCGCATCGCAAGTCAATCCTTAGCCAAAAGAACAAAGCTGGAGGCATCACACTACCTGACTTCAAACTATACTACAAGGTGACAGTAACCAAAACAGCCTGGTACTGGTACCACAACAGAGACATAGATCAATGGAACAGAACAGAGCCCTCAGAAATAATGCCGCATATCTACAACTATCTGATCTTTGACAAACCTGACAAAAACAAGCAATGGGGAAAGGATTCCCTATTTAATAAATGGTGCTAGGAAAACTGGCTAGCCATATGTAGAAAGCTGAAACTGGATCCCTTCCTTACACCTTATACAAAAATTAATTCAAGATGGATTAAAGACTTAAATGTTAGACCTAAAATCATTAAAATCCTACAAGAAAACCTAGGCAATACCATTCAGGACATAGGCGTGGGCAAGGACTTCATGTCTAAAACACCAAAAGCAATGGCAACAAAAGCCAAAATTGACAAATGGGATCTAATTAAACTAAAGAGCTTCTGCATAGCAAAAGAAACTACCATCAGAGTGAACAGGCAACCTACAGAATGGGAGAAAATTTTTGCAACCTACTCATCTGACAAAGGGCTAATATCCAGAATCTACAATGAACTCAAACAAATTTACAAGAAAAAAACAAACAACCCCATCAAAAAGTGGGTGAAGGACATGAACAGACACTTCTCAAAAGAAGACATTTATGCAGCCAAAAAACACATGAAGAAATGCTCATCATCACTGGCCATCAGAGAAATGCAAATCAAAACCACAGTGAGATACCATCTCACACCAGTTAGAATGGCCATCATTAAAAAGTCAGGAAACAACAGGTGCTGGAGAGGATGTGGAGAAATAGGAACACTTTTACACTGTTGGTGGGACTGTGAACTAGTTCAACCATTGTGGAAGTCAGTGTGGCAATTCCTCAGGGATCCAGAACTAGAAATACCATTTGACCCAGCCATCCCATTACTGGGTATATACCCAAAGGACTATAAATCATGCTGCTATAAAGACACATGCACACGTATGTTTATTGTCGCACTATTCACAATAGCAAAGAGTTGGAACCAACCCAAATGTCCAACAACGATAGACTGGATTAAGAAAATGTGGCACATATGCACCATGGAATACTATGCAGCCATAAAAAATGATGAGTTCATGTCCTTTGCAGGGACATGGATGAAACTGGAAAACATCATTCTCAGTAAACTATCACAAGGACAAAAAACCAAACACCACATGTTCTCACTCATAGGTGGGAATTGAACAATGAGAACTCATGGACACAGGAAGGGGAACATCACACTCCGGGGACTATTGTGGGGTGGGGGGATGAGGGAGGGACAGCATTAGGAGATATACCTAATGCTAAATGATGAGTTAATGGGTGCAGCAAAACAACCTGGCACATGGATACATATGTAACAAATCTGCACATTGTGCACATGTACCCTAAAACCTAAAATAATAAAAAATAAAATAAAATAAAACAAACAAACAAAAAAAAGATTTTAATTAAGGCAATTAATCAAGCATTAGAGGGAAGCGGAAAATGAAAAAATATTAAGGAGGAATATTTGTGCATTGTAGAAGATTGTGCAGAAAAAAAGATGTGCTCATAAAATACCCTTATACTTATTGTTTATTAATATAAGTAATCTCTTCAATTTTATGGTTTACAAAGTGCTTTCCCTTGTTGCATCTCACCTTGTTCTCTCTGTAACTTAATAAAGTAGTTATTGTTGGGACCACTAAAAAAAATCCTAAACTCAGATTCAAAATAATGTGACATTGCATACCCAAAGTCTCTTACTGAGTAAATGATAAAGCTTAGGTCTCAGACCCAGACACGGGTTTCCAAGTCTCGTGGTTTTCTCGCTGTCTCATCACAGCCTTTATTCCTGGGAATGTTGAGCTCTCAGAGAAACAGAAGAATTATATGAACCCCTAATTTCAATAAGTCTACTGACTTTTCTTCTGTACCAATATTATTTTACACATTTATAATGCCTGATTATTTTACTTAATATTTTACTTAATATTCCAATAACTCCTTGGAACACAATAAATGTTCAAATGCCATTCCATTAATAACTGTATGTTTCCCCATGTCTAGATCTGTTAAAATGCCATGTACAAAACCAAACTGAGTTTAGGATAATTATTGCCTAATTTCTGGAGTTATTGAATTATTAATTATTGTCCGATCAGAAACGTTGAGAATGAAATATTTTGACTGCTATTTTGGTCTTCTGATTAATTTGCCAGCATCATAGAAAAAGACTCTGTGCTTATTGAGGATAAGAAATTCTTTCAATTTCTCTCCTTGGTATGTAGCTCCAAATCTGGCACAGAATAGGCACTTAATAATTGTTGAGTGAGTGGATATATGAATGAGTGATAGATGTCAGAAGACTATAATTATATTAATTTGTAATTTTGGCTAAAGTATTAGTGATAGTCTACTTAGAGTTACATTACTCTTTTCTATGATGATAATCTCTAGGTATTAAAACAAGCAAAAGTGCTTGGTGAAGTGGGTGGGTGGATGGTGAAGTGCTAAGGAACCCAGAATCTGGATCTCATTTTCCAACATTTTCACTGGATAAAATAAGTTTAAACAAGAGTCCTTCCCTGCCTGTCTCACTGCGGCTTTGGCTTCCTAATTTAAGGTGAATGACTATTTATGTCATACAAATCTTCCCACAAATGTACACTTTTATTGCCAAGAAAATGATTAATTTAAGTAAGGAAAATTTTAAAATTGGAATATATGCTTTTGATCTTAAAAACTAAAATAAACTACATAACCCTAAACTTCTTATCAGAAAAGTGAAACTATCTTAAACTAGTTATGATCACTAAAATAAATCTTAAACTATCAAGTTCTAACAATTCTGATCAATATTTTCTGACTCAGATTTTATAAAGTGAATCTTTCTTTCTATACTCCTACTGCCAAGCAGATTTTTCTTATGGCCAAGGGTACAGAAATCTACAGGAATATTTTGGATATTTAAGTTACCATAAACATACCAAAAAAAAAAAAGACTTTTCTAGGTATAATGTATTGATTTGCCCCTAAAAGAGAAGGAGAAACCTCCATGGGTCTGTATAATTTCACACATCTTCATCCCCTGGTTTATATCTATAATTCAGGATATGTGTGGGTATAGCAAAGCCTGAAGGAATACGCTGCCTAAATCCTCACCCTGCAGTCCTAAAGCCCTGGTGAATTTTGAGTTAGCTTTCTTTATGTCCCTAATGGCTAAATTTTAAAAAAGAAAAAAGACGAGGAAAAAGTCCTGCCCTGCAATTTATTTTCCCTTCATTCTCCTTTTCTTGCCACCCTGATTCCCACTTTCCTAATCTTTTCCTGCACAACAAAAAGTTGATGAAAACACAAAAGGACATAAGACAGAAAACCTAAGCAGTATCTGCTTTCCGTCTCCATAGACTGCAGAACAGGATGCATGGAGAAATTAATGTCGGTTAACCCATGTGATCATAGCTTTTGGGAAGCTGTAGCCTGGAAACAAATCACTTCCCCTAAATGAAATGTGAGAAGATTCCACCCAGAGACAAAATGCAACCATTAGAATGGCAAGGAGCACAAGGATGTCTGGGGTGAAGCCTGTCCAGAATCCTTAATGTGTCTGAAAAGCCCCAGTGCTGTGCAGCAGCCTGAGTCTGGCTAACCTGGAAGAAGGATTAAAGCTTGCATTTGAAGCTTTGAGAAATCACTGTCTGGATGTGACATTGTTTAAAACATTTTCTTTCCACTATGTAGTTTTAAAAGGGCTGGTAAACAACAAGAGAGCAAATCACAAATGAAAGTTACAAGCAGGGCACAATTTAGAGTCACTCCATTATGATAAGAATTTACACAGAAAAAAACCGAGATCATCAAAATTCAGATAGATGAATGCATGCATTAACATGAGCTCTTAAAGACAAAATTCTTCTGATTTTTCAATTAGTGCTTTCACTCAGAATTAAACCTATTGTGAGAATAAACATCATACTCCCACAACTCCGTTCACATTATGATGCATGAATGATCGAGCCGGAGAAAGGCATGGTAACTTTGCATTTTATTAAAGAGCAAAAGTTCTTGCTTGCTTAATCTAAACTGTTATTTAACTGAAGGGAATTAGCAATTTTCTTCATGTCTCCCTACTGAGAACCAGAAAACACAACAATTAAAAGTTAAGAAATAGCAAAATCTGCATCATCTCCCAAATCAGTTGAAAAACTGCCACATGCTACTGACAGGTTTATTCCTTATCAAGAGCAGGAAGAACTCTCGAGGCATCCAACAGCCAGAAGGTGGACAGGAGCAGTGACAGCACCCCTCGGTAAGATGGTTGCTGCAGTGAAGGTGACTGGACAGGAAGTGTGAGTGAGAGAAGTCCTTGGGGTTCTGCCATTATGACTGTGCACTCTAGTCACCTCTGAAGAAGGACTAATGGAGACTTCCAGTATTAGACCTGAGGTATATACACAATGCTGTTCCAGACCAGAAGTCAGCAAGTATTTTCTGTGCAGAGCCAGGTAATAAATGTTTTAGGCTTTTCAACTCATATGGTCTCTATCACGATGGTCAATCTCTGCCACAGGCAATACAGAAATGAATGAATGTGGTTGTGTTCCAACAATATTTCTTTAGAAAAGCAGATGGCAGAACAGATTTAGCCCAGTTTGACAATGCCTGTTCTAGACTGTTCTGTATGGAAGGAGTTTCATAGTGCTACTGATGAAGTTTCTCAGAATTTCCTCCATGTAACATAAATAACAGAACAAGCGAAGTCTACAGAAATAAATACTTGTACTAAAGACAGCATGCATGAATACAGAGATCAGAAATTAGAGACACAGAGAGTTATAGCACCTAAGTCATTTCCAAATTATTGAGCAGAGAATATGAATATTCTGTAATGATTAGTAAGGTCTTTAAAGCAAGAAGCCACCATCTTAGGTCACATGTAACAACAAATTAGCATGCACAGAGGACTCTTTATATTATCCCTTACCCATCCCTTCAATGTCACTGATTGAAGTTTATCATTAGTTTAGATTCAGAATGATTAAGAGGCAGGAAAGGACATTCTCCAACATTCATTGATCGTTGTCTGTAACATATAATGAAATATAGGCCTTATTAGAGAGTTTCTATTTAGTTATTCCCACTTTGCTGTTTTTTTAAATGCTGAGTTTAAGAAGCCCTTCCTATGTTGATAAATACACCCACGAATAAGGCATATCCTACTCACCTAATACAAGCAAGATTTCAAAGCCCCAGATTGCCTGAAGGGAACAAGTTTATCTTTTAAATTGTTTACTAATGTTTCACTTTCCTCCTCATATAGCTCATATTCATGGCTCATTACCATAACTACTTTCATGGAAACATGTTTGCTAATCCCTCTTTCTTATGTACTCACTCCGGAAAACACTATAGCAATTCAATCCAATAATTTGCTGATTCTACAACTGCACATATTAAATAGCAGGACATGGCTAGAGAAACTTTTACATTTCAACTCTACTTCCTTCAAATTTAAAACCAAAGTCTCAAATAAGCCCTTAAATCTTGGGACAGGTTGCCTACCTAGTAATCTCACTCTTTTACTCTCCAAAACAATTTTTTCTATGTGCACCTAAAAATATCCAGCATGTCTCCCACCTTCACTAACAAGTGGTGACCTTATTATATACATAAAAAGGGGCAACCGTATGACAACTGCTTTATCTTTTCACAATAACCCCTCCCTACCTAGGTCTGTGGCCACATACCTAATTTATCCTCTCTCCTGTTAGGAGCAAAAAAATAGTTCCTTCCATCTAATCAACACCACCACTTGTGACCTAGATCAAGCCTCCGCTATCCTTTTCAAGGACTTTGATCCTTCAATTTTCTTGTTATACTGCATCAGCATTTTTTCTTTCTCTTTTGTGTGTTTTCCATTACATAAACTTGCCTTATTATCACCCAACTTAACCTTCCCTGTACCCTATTAAGATGCAATTTCCCACAGCAAAACTCATCAAAAGGTTGTCTACAGCATCCTCACCTTCTATCAACATCTAGCCCAATGTCTAATCCTTAGTGAATATGTGTTATTTATCAAACAAATAACAAATAACACCCCTCCTCTAGGGTTCACAGCATAATATAGTATCTCATACACATCTTCATTACAGTATTTATTACTATCTATTATTAGAGATTCCCTTCTGAGTTATGAGCTCATAGAGAAGCAAGTGGTATATGCTTCATTTTTGTGTTCTAGAACGTAGTCCAAGACCTGACACATGTTGGGCTCTTGATACACGCTAAAGGAAGGAAAGAAGGAATGGAGAAAGGAAGGGAAGAAGGGGCATATAATACGTTGCTATTAGGTAAAATATGCACTACAAATGTTTTCTCACCATACAAAATATAAGAGAAATACAGCTAGAAACAAATAGGGAGTGACTAGTTTGAAACTACTACCTTGTCCAGTGTGATGATGATATGTAAAAGATTAACAGAAAACTGATAGATTAGGAAATCATATCAAAACCCAACAATATAGAAATCTATATACAAGGTTGGGCCCAAAGCTTAGGCAATACCTATAAGGAGATAGTCCTGTGAACAAATACAAACTTAAAAGTGATATGTAAGCATGCAAGCAGGCTTTTAAAAAATCTCTGTGCATATATTAATTCTGCTCTGCTTCCAGTACAATGCATGGATTACCATAGCAGCAGCTGCAATTTTAAGAGCAAAAGGCCCAGGAATTAGGCACAAAACAAGCATGAAAACTTACCAATCTACACTTTCTTGTAATGGAAGAAATTTGATAGGTTTAATTTAATACATGAGCAATATTATTTTCTAAAAGTGACCACAGTATTTGAATAATATTTTTGGTGGATGTTATGTCGTTGTTATTCCTATACGATTGCATTTACAATTAAGTATTCTCTCCCATCCTGCTTTTCTTCTTCTTTCTTCTCCTGCTTTTTTCTAACACATCAATATGGTGAAGTTAAGCAGAGTTTTGAGTTCCCACATTATGGCTAATCAAAGCTCCATCGCATACCTTATCTGACCAATACCTGCTGAAACTCAAAAGATGCATGACTTTCCAGGATTTAGCCTCCCAGGGGATGGCTTTCCTTGAAAGAACTTTCTGGGCCATATAAAGAAGATCCGGGAAAAGAGAGAAGGGAAAGGGAAACACCTCCAGCTAAGCCACTGGAACTTTCACTCAACCTAGCATCTGTGATGATAAGCAGGGGTTTTAGCAAAGCTACCTGTGTTTGAATCCTGGCTCTAGAATTTTTTTATGACCTTGGTCAAGCTATTTAATTTCTTTTGGTCTCTATTTTCTCATCAGTAAAATAGGAATAATAGATAATAGGGTCTATTTTGTAGACATGTTATTAGGATTAAATGATCGAATATTACCAAGTGCTTAGGACAGTACCTAACAAGTGGTATGTAGCACTTCAGTGTTTGTGAAATGTAACAGATATTTCTAAGCAGTACAAAGTGGTAGACTATTATAAATATTATCCCTGTTAGGCAACAAGTGGACAAGAAAATAAGTGACTCATATAAGATCGTGCCCAGATTAGGATCATTTATGAATAATAAATATTGCTATATCCCCAGGTGCTACAATAATACCTGTTGGGTGGTCTATGGATATTTGTTGTTCTAAAGCAAGGAAGTGATGCTAATTTTAAAAAAGTAAACAAAAAGTAAAAATGGATATTTGTTGCATGAATGAGCATGATCCTAGGACTTAGATTAGGACTACGCTGTCGCTATCCAGTCTGAGGCCCGAATTATAATCATTCGGATAAAATAATTGAAGTGGGATTGCACCTAAGAGCAAAGTCCTATAGATGGACGTTAGGACTAGGTAATTGAAACTTGTGATAGGTGCCTGTGTCTCAGGGGATTCCTGACAAACCAGACAGGCCCAAAACAAGAAACAGATGGGATCAAAGCTGGAAACCAGTCAGAACAAAATGAAGTCTGGATGAGTTGTGGTCGGTAACAGATATAAAATAGCACAGTCTTAGCATTTATAGGGACCAAAAAGGTTATCAAAGAGTGTGTTTTTTTTCCTTGTTCCTAAGATCATGTCTACATATCCAAAAATGTGGATGTACCTTCCTGATTCAATTCTTTCTACAGAGGGGAACAATGCCCTCCCAATGCAATAGAATTTATTTTTGGATAATTTTAATCAGTAGATTGTTCTTTAATATGTTAAACCCTAACTCCATATATTTCATTAACCCATTTTTCCTAGGTCTGCCCTCTAAAGCTTCATAATGTAGCAGATAACTTCTATGCAATTATTTTTCACATATATGAAACCACAAATATAGCGACCTTACTTCCTAGAAATCTTCTCTCCTCTAAGGAAATTATTTCCAGTTTCTTTCACGGTTCTTCATGTAACATGGCTTTTTTGCAGCCCTTTTACATTTCCCAACTCTGTCTTCCGGATAGTTGGTAATGTCCCTAGCAAAATGTGGAGTCCAGAACTGAAACTATTAAAAAGGATAAAACTAAGCACTAGTGTCAAAAATGTCAGGGGTTATTATCTCCATATACATGGACCATCTATATGTTTTAACAAAAACTATTTGCATTAGGTCAAGGCCAACACAACTTTTCATAAATGGCCAGATAGTAAATATTTTTTGCTTTTTGGTCCTCAAATTCCTCTTGCAATATGCAGTTCTGTTGTAGCATGAGAGCAGACCTAGGCATGCTGTAAATGAGTAAGTACAGCTATGTTTCAATACCATTTCATTTATCAACAGACAGTGGGATTTAATTTGCTAACTCCTGTATAAGAGCGCTCATATCCTTTCCATCAACTAAAGTTTCTAGGCTTTCTTCATATCATGTTTCTAAGCTATAGACCTCCAATGTTTACTTGAAAAGGACTATGTCTACCCTTATTAAATTTTTATATTAGATTTAGCCTGTACATCTAACTTGCTATGATATTTTTGAATCTGATTTTATTAGTCATTATACATAAAAGCGCCTCTTTTCTACATTATGCCATCTTCATATTGGCAAATATATCCTTTCTTAATTCTAATGCAAACTATTGACAAAAATGTCAAATGGGACAGGGCCAAGAAAAGAACCTTTGCATCCAAACTCCAAGTTAACAGAAATCCATTAATAGGCATCCTTTGGATGGCCTTTAACCAGCTAGTATGGATTAATTTTACCACCTGGCCTACATTTTCACATCATATTCATAATAGTGAGAAACTGTCAAATATCTCAATGGAGGGCAAAAGCAGTATCTATATTACTTTTCCAATATTATGAATTATTACCTGAACAAAAATATCTAAACTGAAATCTTTCTGTGAAACCTAGTATGAAGTTTCTCAGTATTCTGAGCCTATAAGTTTTTCAGTTTTCCCTATTCACTTAAGACAAAACAAGTGCAATGTCTGAACTTTTAAGAAGTCAAATTGCAGCTTATACAATGAAGAGGTTTCTAAAAGGTATGTGCAATTGGAATGGATTGTGTCACCAGGAAGTGTGGTTTTCAGTCATTGAATCTATTCAGAAGATGAATGACAAAATTTAAGGATACAAGAGCAATTCTTGTATTAAATAAATAGCAGAATAGATAACAAGACTGTGCCTATCTCTGAGAGTCTATGAATCGAAAAGTTTGTTCTGCCAAATAATCATCAAGGGCTTAGCAGAGAAACAGCCCTTGTCTTCCCGCTGATATCTTTTAGCTGGAATGGAGGTAAAATACACAGCAAATAGCTATAGCACATATCTCACTTTCATTATCAATCCCTTGTTATCTGCTGCTCCTGAGATTGTACCAGCAATGGCTCCAAAAGACAGGATATAGAACGAGATTGAATTTCAGAAAGCCTGAAAGTCATGAAATATTTATTTCTACACAGGAAAAGGGGAATTGGAATGATTCTTATGTGAGATCTAGTCATTTAAGTTATGCCCTTAGCCTCAGTAGGATCAGCCCACAAAGGACTTCAGGTACCCCACCCCTCTACTTTGTTTGGTATATTTCCCTAGTCATAATTTGTATCAAGAATAGTCCAGTATTTTAATTAATAGCACTATTGCCTGCATTGTCTGTAACATTTTGAGGTAAGAGAGTGGACTGAGGCAAAACCTTCATTAAACTTTAAAAGGTTGGCTTATGATTATGTGTAAGAATCGAACTTAGATAATTACTTATCAAAGCCATTTTCATCAAAATCCATTCATTGGGTTATAATCACTTTTTCTAAATGCAAAAGAAACACAAAAATACAATCACTATTTAAACCTTGAAATTACGATAACATTCAAAGGCAATATTGTAACTTGATTAAAATGCAATCATGAATATAGTTTTATCAGAATTTCTAAATAAAAAATCCCTGCTTGATCGCCTAATGTTTTTGAATTCACGTGGTGTGCCAGACATTTGGCAGCATATGCTTGATCACATTATTGCTACTATCCATGAAAAATCCTGGTATACATTTCCTGGTGAGTAGAATGGTATTTACTTTTTTTCTTTAGTATTTCCTTCTCCTCCCACCAGAAGCATTTATATCAAGGCCCTTCAGTATTGCCACAGATCAGAGAAGTCATGACCACAAAGTTCATTCACAGAGTTTGGGGTTATGAAACTTGTTATAATAACAATCATGGAGTGTGGAACAAGGAAGAAACCAAAGTAGAGTGAGGGCATGGTATAGCTTCTCTCCTGATTTTGCCATGGTTTTGCCAGTAAATCACAATTCCTTTTTGAGAATGACAAACTGCATTTTGTGAGCATTTTTTTTTATCCTGTCTATTCAGAACATCATTCTACTTCGGGAAAACTGTTTTTCCCTATCTGTTATCATGTGTCCAGGTGGAGGTTTCCAGACACGGTTCCACTCCTACTTTTATCTGACCACTCAGCTGGAACAATCAAAGGACTGCACACTCTCACCCTAGTAATTGTATAGAACATGGGTAGATAATCCAGGTTTTGCCAGTTGAATTTATCCCAGGACTTTCTGAATTAGAAGCTAGTTCTTCAAAAACAGACTGGAGGTTAGAACTGGAAGCCATGAATTATACTGAGTAGAGAAGGGTATGAGTTAAGATGCTCTTGGTTACAGTTCAAAGGAAAAACTAAACTCGATTTCTTATACATGTAAATGGCAGATGAGAGGTGACATCAGCGGGAATGGCAGAATGAAAACCTCAAATATCCTCTGCTCATTAAAAGCAACAAGAACACCACCACCATTTTTTAAAAATCAACATTTTCAGAACTGTGGGAAGTAACCAAAGACTTGCAACAATCTGAAGAGTGTTATTCAAGAAAAATTTCTGAATCTCAGTGACAACAGTGAGCCTGTGGCAATTTAACTTGTCCCATTCCCATCCCTTAGTTCTGCAATAGCCTTAGTTCTCTCCTTAGTTCTGCAATAGCCTGGAAAACCAACAGCCTGCAATCATGGTGAAACCAGCAGCCTAGCAGTCACTGATGAGAGTACAGGGCTAGAGCTTTTTCAAAGTCCCGTTCTCAGATAACCATCACCCCCTGACCTATCTAGAAATTCCCTGGAAAATCCAACTCCAAAAATTGCGTTTATTGGACCTGAATCAAAGCTCACTCAGCTCTGATCTTTTTCCTGGGGGCATTTTAAAATAATCAGCAGCAGTTGTTTAACACTGCAGTTGCCTGATATGGCAATAACAACTGGGGCAAACAACATGTGATTAAAGAACTTAAACAAAAAGCCTAGGGGTTAAGATATCTAAGGAGAAATTTGAAAAGCTACAACAAATTCTTGGGAATCTAGGAGGCTATGTGCATGCAATGGGCTATGTGCATGTCAAGGACTATGCGTATACCCCGAAATTATAAAGAAGGCTCTAAGCACTCACCTCTGGCTGACCTTGAGCCTCTGCATGAGCAGGAAATGAAGGGAAAGGCAGAGCTGCAAACTGCCTGCTGGAGCACTGATGCCATACCCCCACATGCATACAAGGCCACTCAGAAAACGGGAGACTTAAAGAATCTTTGTCCAGTCATTAACTGGCCATTAAACTCAACATGTAGAGACTGCAGAGCTCACAGACAATAAAGAATAAAGGCTTTTTCACAGGTAGTTAGGCATGAGGTGGGAAGGAGAGGGCTCTCCCCCCACCACTAGGAATGTTAGGTGACAGTCGGGCAATTATCACATTGCCTTTCTAAAAGTGATAACTTGGCAGCTGGCACTAGGGAGAGGCCATTTCCTGATGGTCCACACCTATTGCAAGACTGTTTTAACTGAATGCAAATGCCAGGGAGAAGCAACTTCCTGGGCATATGCATTAAGAGACAAGACGGCGGAGTACGAACTTCCGGGAGCACTCCGTTGGAAAAGGGAAGAAAGCCTCAGATGGGCATGCGCACAACTTCCTAAACACACTGCATGTGCCCACTTTCCGAGGGTCAGGAGGGCACTGTGCATGCAGGCAACCCACCCTAAGGGAAGAATCATGGGAAAGGCGCCAGCCTATAAAGTCCTAAGATTAAGGTTAAACACCACCCTTGATCTTAGTGCTCACCGGGGCTCTTCTAAGCATACTTTCCTTTCCTTTCTTTTCTCTTCTAAAGCCTTTTAAATAAACTACCACTCCTGCGCTGAAACTTGCCTCAGTCTCTTTTTCTGCCTTACGCCCCTCAGTTGAATTCTTTCTTCTGAGGAGGCAAGAACTAAGGTTGCTGCAGACCCATGTGGATTCATGGCCAGTAACAGCTTCAAATGGTTAGTGCAGGAAAGCCATTAAACAAACATAACAACAATAAGTAGCAACAACAAAACACACCGATAGGAGAGAATCTAATTTCCAAAGTTGCCGCACTGTATTATTTCAAATGTCTAGTTTTGAAATAAAAATTATGTGACATGCAAGGAAATAAATAGTAAAAATAAGTGAGTCAACAGAAACTGTACCTGAGGAAACCAAGACGTTGTACCTACTAAAAATATTTTAAATCATCTATTTTAAACATGGTTAGTAAATTAAAGAAAACCATGTCTTAAGAACTAAAAGAAAATGTAAGAACAATGTCCTAGCAAATTGAGATATCAACAAATAAATGTAAATAAAAAATGAATAAATGCTTTTTGATATTATCCATATTATCATGGATTTTGCATCTATATTAATAAGGGATATACATCTCCGGTTTTCTTATTATGTCTTTTTTATTACTATTTTCACCTCTTTACTTTTTTGAGATCTATTTCAATTTTCTATTTTATCTTGAGTTTTGGTAGTTTGTATGTTTCCAGGATATCATTTCATCTAGGTTATCAAATACATTCACATATAATTGTTCATAGTATTCCCTTTATAATCCTTTTAGTGATCAAAAAACATCTTACAGAGTGAAACTCAGGACCAGAAGGCTTCACTGACAATTCTATTAAACATTTAAAGAAAAATCAATACCAAATCCTTCACAAACTCATCCAAAAAACTAGAAGAGAAGGGAACATTTTCCAACTCAATCTATGAGGCCGGTATTACTCTGATATAAAAACTCATAACACCAACGTTACAAGAAAGAAAACTGCAGACTTATCCTTCTTATGAATATAGATGCAAAATCTGTGACAAAATATTAACAATCTGAATTCAGCAACATATATAAAGGATTATCCACCACAGCCCAATGGGATTTATCCCAGGAATGCAAGAATTACTTAAAATACAAAAATATATTAATGCAGTTACTATATTAATATAATAAAGCACATTAATATAATAAAACACAAAATCCAAATGATTATCTCAATAGACATAGAAGAAAAGCATTAGAAAATAATCAACATCCTTTCATAAAAAGAAAATACTCAAAAAACTTGAAATATGAAGCTCAACTCAATGAAGAATATTTATTAAAAGTCCACAGCTAACATCCTACTTAATTGTAAAAGACTGAAAGCCTTTTCCCTAAAATCAGGCACAATACAAGGATGTCTGCTCCCACCACTTCTAGTGAACATTTTTGGAGGTTCTATACAGGACAAATAGGCAAAAAAGAAGAACTGAAAGGTATCAAGATTGGAAAGGAAGATGTAAAATTAACTCTACTTATAGATGATCTGAGATACAAAAAAATCTTAAGGAATCCATCGTCATAATAATAAAAACTACTGGAGCCAATAAATGAATTTAGACAATAGAAGATTGTCTAAATAAAATCAGTGAAAATCAATTTTATTTATACATTACAATGAATAATCCAAAGATAAAATTTTGAAAAATTATTTACAGTAACATCTAAAATAGTAACATATTTAGGAATAATTTAACAAAAGTAGTAGAAAACTTGGACACTGAAAACTACAATAGTCATCGTGAGAAATTAAAGACGAGCAAAATAAATGGAAATACTTTCCATCATTATGAATTAGAAGAATTAATATTGTTAAGATAGCTATATTAACAAAATTTTCCTACAGATTCAATGCAATCTCAATCAAAACCCCAGAAAACTTACAGAAATTGATGAGCGGATCCTGAAATTTAGATGAAAATGCAAGAATAGCGTAAACAATCTTAAAAACAGAGAACAAAATTTGAGAAATCACATTTTCCAAAATTAGTACAATTTCCAAACTTACCCCAAAGCCATGAAAATTATGTAGTACTGGCATAAGGACAGATACATAGATAAATGAAAGGGAATTGAGAGTTCAAGATAATCTCTTACCTTTATAGATAAGTCATTTTGGACAAAGGTACAAAGAAATCAAATGCAAAAAGAATCATCTTTCAACAAATGGTGCTGCCACAACTGGATATCCACAAGATAAAGAATAAAATGGGATCCATACCAAACAGCATATATAAAAATTAACTCAAAATGGATTACAAACATAAATATAAAAGGTGAACCTATAAAACCCACAGAAAAAATAGCTATAAATCTTGGTAACCTTTAATTAGGCCTTGATTTCTTAGATATGACACCAAAAGCACAAATAATAAAATAAAAAAATAGATAAATTGGGTTTTATCAAAATTGAAAGCTTTTTTCCTTCAAGGAACACTATAAAGAAGGTCAAAGATAATATATAGAATGGGGGAAAATATTTGCAAACCATCTTTCTGATAAGGGACTAGTCTCCATACTATATAAAATACTCCTACAACTCAATAACAAAAAGTAGCCCAATAAAATGGGGACAAAGGACAAGAACAGACATTTCTCCAAAGAGATATGCAGTAACTAACAAGCACATGAAAAAAGCTCAACATTAGTAGTCACAGAAAAATGCCGATCAAAACCACAATGAAGTATCACTTCAAACTCATTAAGATAGCTAGAATAAAATGGATGGTAAAGAACAGATGCCTGTGAGATTATGAAGAAATTAGAAACTTCGTACATTGCTGGTGGGAATGTAAAGCAGTGCAGTGGCTTGGAAAATATTCTTGGAGTTCTTTAACAAACCAACATAGAAGTTACTATATGATCTAGCAATTTGACCCTTTCTTATATACTCCTCAAAATGAAAATACACGTCCACTCAGACACACGTATACAAATTTTCATAGCAATTCATAAAAATGTTATTCATCATTGGCAAAAAGTAGAAACAACTGAAAAGAAACAATGAAAAAAAACTTTTATAAACTGATGAATAAAAGTATGGATAGTGGATAAGCAAAAGTGGTAAATCCATACACTGGAACTATTACTTAGCCATAAAAAGGAATGAAGTATTGCTGCATGCTGCAACATGAATGAGCATGGAAACATTATGTTAAGTTAAAAAAAAAAAACAGACACACACACAAAAACATATTGGATGATTCCATTTGTATGGAAAACCATAGTAGGTACATCTATAGACACAGAAAGTAGATTAGTAATTTTCAGGAGTTGAGAAAAGGGGAGGGGAATGGAAAATGACTGCTAATGTGTGAAAAGTTTCTCTGAGGGATGATGAAATGCCCTGAAATCAGATCATGGTAATGGTTGTACAATTTTGTGAATATACTACAAAGCACTGAAGTATACACTTTATGAGGGTGAATTTTATGCCATGTGAATTTTATCTCAATAGAAAAAGAAAAACAGTGATATAGAAAAGGCCAATGTCACAGTAGGCTAGTGGCACAATCTAAGGCTCCCTTTGTTGTCAAATGTATGACTTTGATTTCTGATGTCAGGGATAGAGTTAGCATCTCCAGAACCATATAGATTTTCCAGCAAATCTGGAAGAAGGTGGCATGCATACTGGAGAAGTTACAAACAAGTGTCCACTTAACCCTGAAAGGCTGAAGAGTACAGCTAAACACAGAACGGGACATAGAGAGGGAATCTGAGACTTAGACTGGGTTGCATTCTTTTTTGTGGTTTAGTTATCACCGCCAATAAAGTCTCCCTTTTTCCACTTAAGCCATTGGGTTGGATTTCTGTCATTTGCAAGTGAAAATCTGGAATAATACCTGTATTTAAAGAAAAACAGCATTCAAAATGGCTTAAACTAGTATAACACTAAAAATAGGAGTATATTGTATAGTGATGAGTGAAAGTGAAGATATGAGAGTGTTGTATTTCAATAGCATTGGCCAGAAAGATATTAATGGATAATTTAAGCTCAAATCCTTAATACAATGATTCTGAAGCTAGAGAAAAAATTTTGATAGAATCAAAGCTCAAAATGTTCAGGAAGAATATTACTGTGAATTATCAAGCCTGGTTGTTATGAGCAACCTGTGCTTGACTAATCTCTGTGTTTTAACGCAGTGAACAAGTATTTATAGTAATGCTACTGAATTATTTTCTAGGCCACAGAATAAAGTAGTCCAAACAGGTTTTTATTTCCTTCCGTACATAAACATGGCTTATATTCAGCTTTTTAAGAAACAAAAATTTATTCTCCACTGAGTGTTGTTTTCTTTTACTAAATAACTCAAATTAATACAATTTTAACTTTTTTCAGATAATTTTGCTAATAATAAAATCAGCCTAAAGAAATTATGCCAGGAATTTATACTGCATCTCCTCCAGCAATATACTACTTACTTACAGGGCCATGGTTATCAAATTCATTATTCATCTTTTAGTATCTATTAAAGTGTGTTTTGGGAGTGAAATTAAATTATTTACTCATAGAATAATTCATTTTTATGCTACATATGTACAATTAATTTTAAATAATAGAATAATTGGATTGAGCTGTATACCACTAGCCTCTAAAGGAAATCCAAAATGTCTTAAATTAGTCTGATTTATCTTTCAGTAATAAATGAAAGATTAATATATAGGTATATAACAACTTCCTACCTGTAAACAAATAAAGAACAAGTAAAATGCAAGAGGTGAATGAATTATCTTACTTAACAAATAAAAGTGCACATGATACACAATTACTGACCTAACTCTAAATGATATCAAAAATAAACACTCACTGATAAATGAATAAATTCTTAGATACACACAGATACACAAATAACAAAGGCAGATCTGTAGATGAGAAAATTTTAGTGACCTATGGAAATTCTTTTTTGTTGTTGTTGTTGTTTTTTTTTTTTTTGAGACAGAGTGTTGCTGTATTGCCCAAGCTGGAGTGCAGTGGCGCAATCTCAGCTCACTTCAACCTCTGCCTCCCGGTTTCAAGCAATTCTCCTTCCTCATCCTCCCGAGTAGCTGGGATTACAGGCACTGCCACCGTGCCCGGGTAATTTTTGTATTTTTAGTAGAGACGGGGTTTCACCATATTGGCCGGGCTTGTCTCAAACTCCTGACCTCAAGTGATCCTCCTGCCTTGGCTTCCCAAAGTGCTGAGATTACAGGCGTGAGCCACTGCGCCCAGCCAGAAATTCTTTAGAACAGGATTGTTGTCCAAAAATATTTGGATAAACTGGAGATCCAAACCTATTTTCACAAGAAGATATGTATGTGAGTGTTTGAGAGAGAAACAGAGACAGAGAGAAGGAGAGTTAGAGGAAGAGAGAAGAAAAATAGCTCTATGGGATGGAAAGTACAAGGCTTCTTGTTGGTAGCAGGGAATTCCTGACAGTAACTATCTGACAATAGCTAAAAGTCCAAACAAACAAAAAAATCCTTTACTTTTTGGAGGCAGAATAAACTGCAATTTGGAGCAAATGGATTATTTTCTTAAAAAAAAAAAAAAACTGAACCCTTGTTTCCAGAAGTAAAGATGCACAGAAAAATATAATAATTTATCCAAATACATGTAGCAATTGCTTACTATATGCCACATAAAATGTGTTACTGGTATCTTGGAAGATTTTTCCCTATTTAGTGGGACATACTGAGTCTATGCATATTGACTGATTCATACTGATTATTTAGCCTTTGGCTAATTTTGTGAAATCAACAAATTGATAAACAGTCTTCTGCTTAGTTGGAGTCAGTGTTTTAACATGCAATTTAGAATAGTCCTATGTAGTGGATTTTTTTTGGTCTAGAAATGGGTTTAGTTGATTTATTTTTTGTATTTTGGCCCCACAATAAGCCTGCTCACTCAAGGATCTTCAACAGTTAAGCTGTCTCTGTGTAACAAGCCCATGGTAGGCCTGATGCAGCAGTAAGAAATAAATGTGTCTACAGCATAGAAAGTGTTGTCTTCCATATTGGTAGGAAGACAGCTGAGTGTCAACGTGGCCTCTGCCCAAGCCCACTGGATGAAACAGCCCCATTTCTTGGCTGCTATCACTGAACAGGATTCTCAATACCTGCAGGATACTTTGACTCCTGAATTGTGGGAGTGTCTCTGAGAAACAGAGGGTGTCTTCGCAGAGCTGTTTCTAGTCAATTATTTTATTCTCAATTCTTGTGACCTTTGCACTACTTGTTGGCTATTTGGGTGGTAAACTGAAATGAAACACCACGGATGCCAGTCAGAATTAACATTCTTGTCAGTCTTCAAATCCAGTCCAGCATTTTGTGGTCTAACTTAGCTCATTTGCTATTCCACGAAGTAAGTAAGATTGGTTAAAATCTTTTTGTACTCCCACTGCATGTGTCAGAGTGAAATTCAAATAAACAATCACAGGTTACATTAAGGATAATAACTATATAAGTCTAAATATATTTTGATGGAACAAATGACATAAGTATAAGATATATAGGGAAAAGATGCATATCTAAGAAATCTTTAGTATGCTAGATCCATCTACTAGTGAAAAACAATTCTGTAGCCCTAATATCAACAACATGAACTGATGTACAACAAAATAAATAAGGTCACCGTTGTCTCAAATATGTCCTTGTAATTTAGTAAGCATGAAAATGTAAATAGAAACGTTAGCTCCCCGAGATTACCAACCACCTACTGCCTAGGTACCCATATCTTCAAGGTGCCAAAGTAAACCACAAAACAGATCAGAAGCATCCTCCTGGTGGATCAGTTTTATTGAAATATTTCATAACAAGTTACTATATATTAACTTTTCTATAACATCAAATATTTTCTCATCAAAATCAGCATAGGTATATGTGGAGTAGAAGATGAAATTTATTTGAATTTTGCAAATTAAAAAAATGGCAAAGAAATGCTAGACATTCAGAGAGCAGTTTCCCTGTTTCACAATATTCACTCCTTTCCTTATGACATGAGAAATACATTAATGAAAATATTTGAGAAGCATTAATACATGATTTTAAAAGTCACCATTATGAAGGTAATTAGTAAATGCTTTTAATACTAATTAGAGTGACCAGAGAAAAATGTATCTGGTAGTCTACATTTACATTATACATTAAAAGCTGTCAGTGCCCCCACCCGGGGGCCCTTTACTTAGACAGTCAGCATCCTGCAGCTCCTGTAAGTATTGGCTGCGAATAGCTCACAGCTGCCCTCTATAGTGGAGAATTGCTTTCAGCCAATGAAAGCCATCCTACTTGGAATGTCACAGCAGCCCCCAGACAATGGTTGACTGATAAGGAATGACTTTCAGATTCCAGGACTGTCCCTGGGTCAGGCCCAAAGCTAAAGGCTGAAGCTAGACTCCAACTGAGACCAAATCCATGCTTAACTTTTTCCACGTAAAAATGGAAGCCACAGCATGCTTCGATCACTCCTTTTCTCCCAAGAGGGCTCTCCCAATAAATAACTTGCACCAGAATGGCCAAGCAGGTTCTGCTTCTAGAGAACCAGGTATAGGCATCATATTTATGTTTGTCTCCACACCTGATCTACCACTAATTTTATGAAATGCTTAAAATCTTTGTAGTTTGTCCTGCCCAGACCATGCTTTGTGAGCTTTTATCTGTCTCTGGTTATCTTTGACTTGACTTTTTCTTTCTCTTTGGATTGGTTTCGATGAGACATTATGTTTGTGAGCCTGGAAGGGAACTTTAGAGATAACTGCAGGCAGTTGGGTGTCTCCGTATATGAAAACTCAACCCATTTCAATGTTTTATCATCCTTAAAATTATACCCAAAGGACTATAAATCATGCTGCTATAAAGACACATGCACACGTATGTTTATTGCGGCACTATTCACAATAGCAAAGACTTGGAACCAACCCAAATGTCCAACAACGATAGACTGGATTAAGAAAATGTGGCACATATACACCATGGAATACTACCCAGCCATAAAAAATGATGAGTTCATGTCCTTTGTAGGGACATGGATGAAACTGGAAAACATCATTCTCAGTAAACTATCGCAAGGACAAAAAACCAAACACCGCATGTTCTCACTCATAGGTGGGAATTGGACAATGAGAACTCATGGACACAGGAAGGGGGACATCACACTCCGGGGACTGTTGTGGGGTGGGGGGAGGGGGGAGGGACAGCATTAGGAGATATACCTAATGCTAAATGACGAGTTAATGGGTACAGGAAATCAACATGGCACATGGATACATATGTAACAAACCTGCACATTGTGCACATGTACCCTAAAACCTAAAGTATAATAATAAAAAATAAAAAATAATAATAAAAAAATAAAATTAGCACATTTGTCTTTATGTCCAATTAAAATGTGTCCTTCTTTCCTTCAAGCTCATTTTTTGTTTATAAGATCTACTTATTTGGGAACATAAAGAATAGCTCCCTAGCAATTCCCTCATAAAAATTTACCGATTAGATTTGTGTCTAGATCATTTTGCCAAAAGCCAGTTCTTCAAAAGCCAATAAACCAGGCAATCCTGCAAATAACCAAATTTGCCAAGTTTGCTTGTTTTTTTCAACTATTTAATTTTAATTGGCTGATTCTCATTTGGTTTTCAAAAGAGGCCTACAGGCTCAGACAAATAAAATATACTTTATAGCATTTTTATGTGAGTATAATGCAAAGTAGTCAACTAATATTAAATGCTTATTAAAAAACAAGCAAATTCTGTAAATTGATTGTCTGTCGACTAAATGCTTGCATCGTTTAGATACCTAGGCCATATAGTCTCAATTTCTTCTGTATTTTCTACTGTTTAGAACTAATTTCCACCCATCCATAATTATCTAAACTTTTCTGATATCAGAAACATTGGGATATGATCTGTCCTCAAATAGGTTCAAGTTTTTGTTATTTTTTCCCACGTATTAGAATACATATTGTTTCCAACTTAATTTTAGTACTATCTATATGTAATTACTTGAGAAATCCAAGGCAAAGATTTTGTTTTCTTCTTAAGAATGTTTTTTTCAAGTTGGAAAAGACACCCTTGCCCGCTGATGGTGGGAATAATAATTGCTACCAACTGTACTAAAAATAGATTGGGAACATTTATTAAAAGACTTAAAAATAATCTCACCCTTGGATCATTAATCCAATTTCTAGTAATTTTCTTAAATAATCAGGAGGACAAAGATTTGCTGAGATATTAATTATAGCATTTTTATAAAAATTTAAATTTAAAAAACCCCAGAAGTTCTAGTTTCAGAAATTGATGTTTCAGAATTCAAAACATGCTATCAATAATTTTAACTTTCTTTGCTGAAGATTCTGTTCCTCTTCTTTATTTTTTTATATGGTGTTTCCCAGGACAATATCCTGTGCATTGACTCAAATTTTTTCAGATGCCCTGTCCTGAAAAATTCTGTGGCCAGAAAGCAGAGATATGTTGATTAATTTAAACTAATTAGGATCTATCTTTGGCACTTCAAGCAAAAACAGTCTTACCCAAATCATAGGTTGAGAGTAAAGGAAAATTAGTGATTAAAAGAAAATTTTTCATAAAAATGAAGAATGATTTCTAGTGTGGGAAACTGAAGATGTCCTTCTATAATGATACACACTTGTAATCATGTAGCCATTAAAAGTTAGATTGTTAAAACCTGTTTAATTCTAGAGGCCATGCTTAAGATTAAATGTTACATTAAGCGAAAGCTGGGGAAATAGCCACGTATGAGCGTCTGAGGCACAATAGATTTTGACCTGTGAAGAATGAAGAGCTATATGAGCTCAGGCATAATGAAGGAGAGAAAATATTTATAAATAATTCTGGAGAGGCAGGCAGAGGCCGAATCATGAAGCCTCTCATAGACCACAGTATTCATTTTAGTCTTTGTCCCAAGTTCAGTGAAAGACATCATAGTGTGTCTAACAAGAAGTATGCATGATATCATAAATATTTTTTAAAGAACAGTGTGACAAATGTGTGGAGAATGGATTAGAGAGGGCCAAGTATGGAAACAAGAATTAATAATTTTTTTTGGAAAAACCAGGAACCTCATGTCTATTTAGCTATATGTTAAGCCCATTTCCAATGATCTCACCATCACCTTGTTACCTATGTTCTGCCATTAAGCACTCCACCATGTACACATCAGTTTTGCTGAGGGCAGGAACCATATCTACACATATTTTGCATCTCTTTCTATACCTAATATATCCTAGGCATTGCATGTTTGTGAAATCTCTGTCTGTGTGAGTGTGTCAAGACTTTGGAAAGGGTAAAGACTTTGGAAATTTCTGTAAGTTTTATTGAAATACATACAATACACTTAAACTTTTTTCTATTAACAAATATTATATTAAATAACACAGTGATCCCATCTTATCAAAAGGTATGTTGAATCTTAAACTATGATTCAATAATGTTTTAGAAATTACTGAGCCCAAAATATATTTGTGATAACACTACCATAAATAGTTTTTAATAGAATTTATGTAAAAATTGACTTAACTTTCATTGTTGTACCTGATATTTTCTGTAGTTAACAAAATTTTTATAGGCAAATATTGCATAAAAGACTAAAAAGATAAAAAAAGGTACATTTTCCATTGGTTCTCATAATATTTAGGTTGTTTTCCTGATATCTGAGCATATATGCAGTCAAGTTTTATACCTTTGTATATAAATTTGAGGGAAAAGTTTTTCTAAGCAAAAGGCACCAGGCACTTAATATTTACTAAGCAAATATTTTCTAAGCAAAAGGCACTAGGCACTTAATATTTACTGAAGTCTTTTATAATCAATATTTTTATATCAATTTTATAAAAGCAAAAATTAGGAGATAAAGAAATTGTTCAAAGTTATCTAGCTAATTGGTGGATTTAACTTTGAACCGTACATATATAGTCAAATCGCTATTTAAAAGTTTATGTTCTTGCTGTGGTTTCAAATACTTTCAGTGAACGTTGAACATTTCTTATTCTCTAACGTGGGATTAGATGCTTCTCTTCTGGGCCCTTACAATACTTTATTCTCACCTCTGTCACTATATTTGTTTTACTACATTTTAACAGCCTGTTTACTTGCCTGTTTTCCCAACAAGATTATAAACTCCTTAAGTGTAGGAATTGTGTCTTTTTCTTAGGCACATAGTAAACACTTAAAAATTAATTTAAAATAAATGATATTAATGTTTTAATATTAATTTAATATAAACGATATTATGATGTAAAGATATTTATTTTTTATAGTAGCTGAGGAAAACAGCAAAGCCTTACCACTTACAGAAAGTGTTCAGTGAACTAGAGCACCGTAATTTCTTAGCACTATCCCATGAAAAGAAGAATTTGGAGTATATTTAAACACACACACACAATATATAGCACATTTTTTTTTGAAACATGGCCATTTGGCACTGCTTTAAAGAAGCCTCCTTAGGACTGATCTCAAGTACATATTCTTGAAGGGAAAAAAGCAGGGATGGGGATGGGGGGGGATGAACCTTCATATAGGCAAATTGGCATCATTTGATCATTTGTCCTTGGATAGCATTTCAGCCAAGAGAGACTCAAGACTGTGTTGGCACAGCCAAATAGCATTTAATGCCACTTGTGGGTATTTCAAAAATTTCATGGAAAAAATAGTTCTCAGGTTTCTTATTTAATAACATGGGTGGTTGCCAGTGATGAGAAAATGCCAAACCTATTTCAATTTTGAGGTTTCAAGTTGAATTTACTCAAAATAAATCTTATCATATCCCCTAAAAATAGTTGCTACTGAAGTCTTAGAGAAGTGTGTCACTTATATACCCATTTATATTTGCAGAAATAATGCTAGAAACTTATTTTAACCCAGTATTATTTTGTTTATTCAATGAAACTTTGTTTAAATGGGTTTTGGTTCACTAGCAAAAATATGACATATAGAAAAAGGAAAGATGAATTGTCCAGAATAGGATCCCAGAAAACTCAGGCATTGAGAGAAAAGGCACAAAATTAATTTAATTCATTCAACAAATATTGCAAAGCAGTTCACTTAAGATGGCCACCTAGTAAATTGCCACATTTCCAATTTAGTCAAATGTATGCTTTTTAAACACCCTTCTGATATTTTGAGTACTAAAGTGTTTTTGCGATCATAGACGTGTTGTCACAGCTTTTTTTTCACCTATTCATTGAATAAAATTGGATAGATGGTTGTTTATATGGATGTGCTATTTTTTCTTCATAAGAATCAAAATAATGATTAATCGCATTTATTCCTCAAACTGCTCCAAGCCAGAAAGAAATCTCATTTAAAGGTTTCTTAGTAGCCTCTGGGGCAGTAAGCAGTGATGTCCAATCTCCCCGTAACATGCAAAGTACGTTACCCTTCTTCTTTTCTGCTTTAGTTCCCTTTTCTTCTCCCTTTTTTCTCATAGCTTTTCAAGGTCTTTTGTTTGTTTTCTTTACGTACCTTTTTTCCTCCTCTATCTGTCATTATTTCCAGGGAATTTTGGATTAATGTAATTTAATGTTTCCTGTGAAGTTGTGTAGGATCAAAATCATGAAGTCGTTCAATAGACAAAGTCTGTTACCTGACACACTTTTATTCCCTTGATGTTTCCACACATTTTCAGTCCTGGGGTGGGGCCCATCATCCTCACGTTTTCTGTCTTTTGTTATTCCTGCGAAT
The DNA here is from genome assembly GCF_006542625.1 of Nomascus leucogenys. NCBI lineage: Eukaryota > Metazoa > Chordata > Mammalia > Primates > Hylobatidae > Nomascus > Nomascus leucogenys. The sequence goes on along the minus strand of NC_044387.1, from coordinate 31,615,072 downwards.
TTCCCTGAACTAATCCCACTTAATGGCATACAGTCTAAATTACAGGACAGAGAGTTCTTCAGAGCTGACTGACACAAGCAAAGCAGAGCCCAGGCTAGCTAGGAGAAAAGCAGAGAAAAGAAAGCTAAGGGAGCTGCTCTCTTTTTATTCCTTATATTTATTCTTGATGATCATAAGCCCCCATCCATCACCTTTTGTGTAGAGATGGGTTCCAATTTTCTGCAGCCCCATCCTAAAATAGGCACTGTTTTAACTACGTATCTTCATTTTTTGTCAAATCAGGTCTTCCTTTGAAGCTAAAGACTCCTATTAGGAAACAACTTTCACCCCTATTTGCTTAATAATGTGCTTACCTGTCTTATTCCCAGAAAATACACACACACACACACACACACACACCTCTTAACATTTTCTTTTTTAAGACAACCTGCAGTTTCAAAGACTAGTAACTAAAGTTTCTTGCCATCATATGCAATGGTCCATAGTCCCTTGCAATGACAAGGTGGCTGAAATCTTTGGAAGTACAGGGCTTATTGTCTGGCTTCTCCCACAGTTCCTTGGAGGTTGCCACATACAACCATCCTCACCTGTCAGATGCTTCTTTCTATCAGCTTCATAGCATCAGCCACAATACTGCTTACTACTCTGACTAGTTTAGGAAGATAACTAGAAGGTTTCCCTGAAGTCATAGCTTAAGGTATTTTAACTGTTGCCTTCTGGGGATAGAAATCCTAGTTTTGATTTCCAAGCCAAAAAGGAGGGTATTAGGTTTTTCGTTTTTAAAATTCAGTACGTAGCGTTATAAATAAAGTTTCGGTGCCACAAAAGAAATAGCACTCAAATATAAAATTTTCTTTTTAATCCTCAGCAAGGCAATTTACTTTTATAGAAGGGTGTGCCCTCACAGATGGAGCAATCATTCTCAGTAAACTATCGCAAGGACAAAAAACCAAACACCGCATGTTCTCACTCATAGGTGGGAATTGAACAATGAGAACTCATGGACACAGGAAGGGGAACATCACACTCCGCGCACTTGGATAAGGGAGGCGAAGGAGTTCTTATCCCTGACACACGTGCTGCTGTGTCGTTCCCCTATTGGCTAGGGTTAGACCGCACAGGCTAAACTAATTCCAATCGGCTAATTTAAAGAGCGTGACGGGGTGAGTGGTTTGGCAGGAAAAATAGTTATGACAGAGCAGGTAATTGGAATGAGTCAGGGTGGAGTAGGTAATAGAAAAAGTTGCTTTATGAGGAAGTTAAGTTTAAAAGTAGAAGGCAAAGAATTGAACATACTGACATATTGATTCTTTGAAGAGAAAATTTAGAACTCATATCTAACAATAGGAAGGGAATTTTAGGGTCAGCAAAGTTTATCTGTATCTCTTTAACTTTAAATTACATCACCTAGGTAGACTATTAGGAAGAACAGGTATGAATTGTTAACATAGTCATAAAAGTACTAGGTATATTAATTATTATTTTAATTTTAAAGCTTTCTGAAAGGTTAAGAGTGATATGACAAATATATGTAAAAAGACTTACCTGCATGATGTAGCAGTAGACTTTAGCAGCTTTTAAAACTAAAGTGCCTCATTTCACAGGGCCTCAGTTTACTTGACTGTAAATGGAGGATAATAGTTCTGAGGAGCCGGGCGCGGTGGCTCACGCCTGTCATCCCAGCACTTTGGGAGGCCGAGGCGGGCGGATCACGAGGTCGGGAGATTGAGACCATCCTGGCTAACACGGTGAAACCCTGTCTCTACTAAAAATACAAAAAATTAGCCAGGCGAGGTGGCGGGCGCCTGTAGTCCCAGCTACGCCGGAGGCTGAGGCAGGAGAATGGCGCGAACCCCGGGGGGCGGAGCCTGCAGTGAGCCGAGATCGCGCCGCTGCGCTCCAGCCTGGGTGAAAGAGCGAGACTCCTTCTCAAAAAAAAAAAAAAAAAAAAATAGTTCTGAGGATTAGAAGAAATAATTTATATAAAGGTCTACCATGTGCAAACATAAACATTTTCTATTGTTATTTAGCCAATAAGTTTAAATGACTCATACACACAGAGGACAGTGCTAGTCTTGCTAATGAGGACTAAGCTCTGATTTTTTTTTTTATCTTGCCCTAATTCCTATTTAAGCAGACCCTATATATATTGTGACTTACTTCCCAATCTGACTCTTACTTTCCAACTATATGACAAAGAAGAAAGTCAAAATATTTTACCCCAAAATATGTTTCTTTGCTGTATTTTGAAATAGCCCTGCAAAACTGTCCTTTGTGGGGAAAAATTTGCATCTGTAAAGAATCTCTATTAACATAGCTAGATCTTTTTCTTCCAGGTACTCCCAATCCTAAAGAGATTAACTCAGAGTCTAGTACCTTTTAAAGGTCTGAATAGGAAACACTTGTCATCCACTCTCTCTAAGGGCAGCCACTATAATACTTCAAAAAAGTCTTGGTCACCACAATCTTTTCTCTTAACCTGAATATTTCCTTTCTATCATTCCAGGTCTTTAGACAAACTCAACCAATCGTCAAGTGGAAAAGTTACCTATAGCCTGGAAGCTCCGGCTTTCAGTCGTCCTGCCTTTCTGGATCAAACCAATGTATTTCTTAAATGTGTTTGATTGATGTCTCATGCCTCCCTAAAATGTATAAAAACAAGCTGCACCCCAACCACCTTGGACATGTTCTCAGGACCTCCTGAGGGCTGTGTCACAGGCCATGGTCACTCGTATTTGGCTCAGAATATATCTCTTCAAATATTTTACAGAGTTTGACTCTCTCTGTTGACACTAACAAACAGAATAATAGAAATAAATCAAACTCCTGTTCACACATTGTATTCACATATTGTATTCATACTACTGGATAAAAGAAAATATACAAAATTTCTCAAATGTGATAGAAGACAAATTGTACCAGGAGCTCTTAAAGAGGTATCAACAGCTGCTGTGGGAACTGAAGCTTAGAAAGGGTAACAGTTCTTGGGGTTCTGGAAAGGTCCACGAAGTAGCTGAACTTTTTAATCTGAGCCTTAAAAGGAAAGGAGGTATGAGGTGGAAGTTTATTTATATAAATGCCAATTACACCCAGCAAACCAATAATATAAAAATGGTAGGAGTCGCCTAGACGACTGGCTCCAGGCAGCCAACATGTGCTCTTTATTATTTTCAAGACAGAGTTGAGACGAAGCATAAGGAGAAAAGACTGAACTGAACAAAGAAGTGATCACTCATATTACATACACACATTGCATTGTTAAAGGGATCATCTAGTTTTAATAGAGTTAGGAGAAAGTAGGTTGCCAAATTTAAAACAGTGTTCTTTTTGGAGTTTTTTTGCCATCAAAAAAGTAACATTTCCTTAGGTCATACAATAGAGTAATTCAAAAATAGGTGAATATGTATGTATGTATTTTTTGCATGAATGTGTTTATAATAGATTTTTTATGTGTCCAGAAATGTAACTTAGACTATCATGTCCTTACAGTCAACCAAATTTGTTTAAAATTACTTTATTTAAACTAATTTTCCAATTGCAACATGTGTACAGCTAATACCTTTTCTTCCATGCTGAGCTCTTCTGTAAGCTGTTTGCTAAAATGAAGTCTTATTTTTGATTCTCTGAAACTACTGCCCTGGCTTACACACATCTCCTATAACAGTCCGTGATTTGAATACCACATGTGGAGGAAATGTTTATAAGTGAAAAATGATCTACTCCCAAACAAACTGAGCAGCACAGTCAAGGTCTTCAGAGGAAGAGGGGTGGGGGCTATAAAATAGAAGGGACTCTAGGAGGCTGTTTCCCACTGCTAGCTGCATATGGATTCCAGAATCTACACTACGTTGATACTTATTACTGTCTCTCTCTCTCTCTCTTTTTTTTTTCCAGACAAGGTCTTGCTCTGTTGCCCAGACTGGAGTGCAGTGGCCTGATCACCACTCACTGCAGCCTCGACCTCCCAGGCTTAAGCAATCCTCCCACCTCAGCCTCCTGAGTAGCTGGGACTACAGGCATGCACCATCACACCCGGCTAATTTATTATTCTTTGTAGAGAAGGGGGTCTCCCTATGTTGCCCAGGCTGGCTTCAAACTCCTGGGCTCAAGCGATTTTCCTGCCTTGGCATCTCCTGCCTTGCCAGGATTATAGGCATGAACTAGCACACCTGGCCACTGTCTTAAGCCAGTATATCCAACACACACACACACACACACACACACACACACACACACACACACACACAACGAACAGGTTAAATTCGATGCTCAAAAATACTATCCTGAATCAATGATGACGTTTTACTTTGTGAGGAGAGGAAACAGGAAATGATACAATCTAAAGTGACACCATTGTCCCAGCTGGAGTGGGAATACATGCGGAGTGAGAACATCCAGGGGGATCTAAGACTCTCTTCCTCCCAGCTTGGTCGAATCACCTGGACTTCTCAAATCTTGGTGTTCTTATATTTGATATTTTTACCAATATCAAAGGACTACTGTGAATATGAAATGGGATATTTTATGTAAAACACTTAGCACAGCTCCTGGTACAATGGATGTAAACTAGCATTGTAAAAATCAATTATTAAGGATAAATAGCACTTTAATGACACTGCACAAATGCAGGACCCAAGTGTTGGAAAGATAAAGCAAGCGATGTAAGTTTGATCAAGTTATATGGGGAATTATATGTGGTAATTATACGAACAGGCGACAGAGAAATATTAGGTAGAAGAGGGCAGTTCCTCGGCAAAGGCCCCACTCACAACCTTGGATACCTGCAGCCCTAAATAAGGACAGGCTATCCTGTTTTTGTGCTATAAAAGTTGCCTTTTGGCCAACCACACTCCCTATCCTGTACCTATATAAACGATGAACCCCAGGCTCTAGAGGGAGATGAGGAGACAAGGAGACAAGCAGATGAACAGCAGAACGGCACAGCAGAGAAAGAGAAGGAGTGTCTGAGAACCAAAAGAAGTTCAGCTGGGGCAGTCAGAGAGGAGTTCGGCTGCTGGACAGCCAAACTCCAGGGGAAGATCCCACTCCATCCCCCTTCTAGCTCCCATGCATCCACTGAGAGCCACCGCCACCACTCAATAAATCCCCAACATTCACCACCCTTCAAGTCTATGTGTGACTCGATACTCCTGGGGACACTGGACAAGAGCTCATGACACAGAAAGTGTCACACAGGCCCATTACAGAAAAGCAGAGGGGGTACTGAGCTGGTTAACACTTAAGCAGTCTGTGGACAGCAGAGCTAAAAGAGCACTGTAACACTGGGGTCACAAGCACCCACCATTAGATACTACCATGGGGGCCAGACCCCAAAGCGCTTGCCCTGGCTCCTGCACCTGCTCATCTGCACGCTGCCGCTCCTGAAAGGGGTTTTCACAGTGGTGGTGTGGAGAGCCACACCCCTGTCACAGGCCCTGCAAGGGGAGCCAGGGAACTCTTCAGTTTCAGTAACAATACCCATTAATGCTACTATCTTAGGTGTTATGTATCAGTTTTTACCCCAGAAGCAGATCTCTAATATGCTCTCCATTTCTCTTTCTCATTACAAAAATAATGAAAATTTCTGTGGTCAATTAAATAAATAATTCTGCTTGCAAAACTGTTAAACTAAGTTCTAGGGAAGTAAGAGCAACCCTAGGAATGGACTGTAAGTATGAAGACACTTTCTTTTTTACTTTGAGAAAATCACCCTGCCAGTTTCTCAATTTATGTGGCTTCTCCTATAGTAATTGTAATATTTTAGCAGTTTAAAATTAGATGGTTTCTCAAATAGTTACAACTTACTAGAGGCCTTGATTTCTCAGTGTATTTCCTCCAAAAACCAACGTTCTCAGAATGAAAATGTTAATGCAATCATCATTAGCATCTGAGATTCTTCCTTTACAAAATCGGAGAGCCGGTATGTTGAAAGTACATTGACCAGGTACATCTCACTCATTGTTGCTTAACAGATATCTCGCGGGGAAAAAAGTAGTGGCAAAAGACCAGGTCGACAGAAACACTGAGAGAAATCATACACAGAGGAAGTGCTCCGTTTCCTTTGTTCTTTATGTGTTCTATAAATATTTCATGTATTTGTTAAAGCTGTGTTATTGCTGGAAGCCAGCCTTCTCCCTTGTTTAATTCTTCTCCCATCCTTGAAGGCTAGAAATGTTTGAAATATAGAGTCTGCATTCCTTGTACATGTTTTGTTAATAAACAACATGAGAAAATTAGGAATAAAAACTTCTTAAAAGGAGGAGAAAGAAAAATAACTAGGATGACTGGCAAGATAAAAGTCTCTCAACACCCTGGGGGTGAACTTGGGGTAATGACATTTATCAAAATTCTACGAATTGAAAATATGAGTGGTTGGTTCAAATGGGAATGAGAGTCAGCTTTTTCTTCTCATGGCTATGTTTGCCTTCCTTGGCCCATGTGGCAGGAAAGTCAGGCAGGTTTGAGAGGCTTTGTTAGAAAGCTGCCTGCGGGTGGTTCATCGCCAGTTGTGTTTACTTCAGTGCTAAAAGGGTATATTTCCTGTTTAAATAGTGTGCAACTTTGAGGGCATGGGACCTCTATTGGAAATGTCAACAAAACCATTTCACTCACTAACATTTTAAACCCAGAAGCTAGAATAATGGAAGAAATCAATAAATCAGAAATAAACATGGAATTTTCTTCCTTTGGAGACCTTAATGACCCTGTTGTTTCAATCTCATCTGGGTTGTGAATTGAACAGCAGTGGAAAGGTTTGGGCTTTGGTAGACATACATTTCAGCTTCTCTTTTTTCCCTTATGAACATGACGATGAGACTACTACCATTATTTTTCCTCTCAATATAATAGTATGTGTATTCTAGGACAGCATTAATCAGTTGGAAAGGTGTGATCTACTTCACATGGGTATAAAAATAGTGTAATCCAAATGTGGATACAAAAATTAACTTGCACAAATAAAAAAGTGTCAAAATCTACAACAAATTCCATACTGTGTTCTGTCTTTTGTAGAAAATAGCTATACCGTTTAATATATGCCAAACAATGTGTAACAAAATTAGCTCATTTGTCTTCAAACCATTTTATAAATCTCCGTTTTACTGAGGGGGAAATTGGGGCTCAGAGAGATTGAGTCCTGGTCAAAGTTCATAGAGCTGATACACATGGAAGTCCAAATTCCAATCTATGCTTGTCCGATTGAACACCTGAGCACTTAGCTGCTCCCATACATTCTCCAATTAGAAGTTATATGGCTGTACTTGCTTAGGAACAAGGCTGGTTCAACTCTTATAGACAAAGTCTTACTAAAGACATTTGAATCACAGAAGCTCAGGGGTATTGAATGCTAAGATTACCATATAATGCATAGTCTTTCAAACCATGATACTTTGTTGAATGAAAGAATGAGCTAATAAAACTTTCCTAGAGAAACAGGTATAAACCAAGACTGATCAAGATCAAGGAAAATTGGAATGCTTGTTCTTCTGCTTATAATCTTGGCTGTCTTACGGTTCATGAATTTTTTAGCATCATACTAATATTAGGAATTATAATTTAACTATATAATATATATAATAATAATTTATATATTTATATAATTTATATAATTATAATTTAAGTTTGCTATTAAAATCCAGATTTGTTTATATACATGTCTATTATCAGAGCTAATTCTTCAGTTAGGAATTATAATTTTCTTTTTACAGATTTACAAAGATTCAGAGGAGAGAGTTTGAGTTGTAAAAGGGCAATTAATTGGGAAAAATTAGGATTCAATCCTAGGTTTTAAATATTACTCTTTGTTCTTTTCTTTTGTTTTTCTTGCTTCCTAAATGCCTAGGAAAAGCTTACCAACAAATTGCTGTGAAACCTATCTCGCAATTATTTCAGTCATACAGAATTCATTAGTTCTCAAGATGGAACTTTATTAGATAATCCATTTAGAATATTTCATCATGAGGGCATAAAAAACAAATACAACCATCTTGTTTCCCACTTCAGATTCTTAGAAGTGATAAAATGAAGCCAAGGTCAGTGCGATCAGCAGCCTGCTCCGACTGCCCTTCCTTTCAAACAACCCTCAGAACTGACATCCATCCATGATCAGCATTAGGAATCTTCCAGTAAAAGATGGCCAGAACACCACAAATCACCAAATGTTTGAGGAAAAGTAACACCACAAAAGTATTAAACCGAACAAACTGAAGAACATAAAAGAAATGTAGTCAATAGGAATAAACAGATTTCCAAATGATATCATTAGAGAGATTGAGAATCTGCTGCATCCACAAAAATACATCAGCTATAGACATTGTAAATTCGTTTGATTTCCATAATAAAAGCTTATTAGCAGACATGGGCAACACGAATGTAGCTGAGAAGAGAATTCATGTGTTATAAGAATCAGTCAAGGAAGTCTCAGAATACAGAGTGAAAGCTAACAAATAATCAACAAGAAGGGATGCAAAATATGAGGAAGGCTTAATTGACTTTGTGGCTAGATTAGAAAATTTCAGTATTCACTTAAGGGAGATCCAGAAGGCTTGAACTAGGCTTCATACGAAAGGAGGAAATAATTCTTAAGGCTTAAATAAGACCTAAGTGTTTGATTTAAAATGACATGCTAAGAGCCACACAACATAAATAAGGATATATTCCCTTAAACATTTTTAAGACATTTCAAAACAGTAATGACAAAAGGAGAATTCTAAATGCTTTTGAGGAGCCTAAAAAATACAGGCTCAACAACCAACGTTTTTTGCTTTACTGGGAACTCTTGACCCTAAAAGACAATAGGGTATCTTTTTCAAATTCCTCATTAAAATTTCGATCCTAGAAATCCATCCCTGACTCTTTGCTAGAGATTCTCTCAATTCAGCAGAAATATAACTCTAGTGGTTTAAAAAAAGTTTTCACTTAACAAGATGTTTCACATTAAGGCAACCCAGAGCTGATGAAAAAATTTCTCAATGCCATTAATATCCAGTAAGCTCCTTCTATCCAAGGATCACTATTCTGTGGGTGTGACTTTTACCTTCACAAGGCATCTAATGGCCATGGGATGACTGGCCATTCTTTCACATCTGCATTCCAAGAAGGAGGAAGAGGAAAATAATGGGAAAGCAGTTGTGCCTATATTGGAAACTATATTCAATACTGTGGCTATATTGAAAGGCAAACTTTCCTAAACATGCCCAGATCTGTACCTACAACTGTCTGTGACCAGACCCATGTTATATGCCCATATTTTCAAAAAAGGTGGGGAAACCTAGCTTTCAGTAGGATGCATTTCTACCATCAACTAAGTTGGAGTTACAGTCACAAGGAAAACTGTCTGAGAATGGATATTGAATAGGAATTCAGCAGGGTCTGTGCATGGCTTTCCTTAGTGTGGCTCACTAATTCTTCTATTAATGAGAACTAATTTCACATGCACTTTTTAAAGCACCTTAACATAGACTTAGTGCATGTAAAGCTTACTGGTTTTGCCTTCAAGTTTATTTTATAGATACTGACAATTAGCCATGTCTTTTCTTTATATTTTTCTTGACGGAGAAAATGTTTTTTTATCTTTCCTCAGCTACTCCATGAAAAGTCACTGAGGTCTTCAATTTGCTTTCTCAAATCTACCTTATTCCTAAGGATTTGTGGTTTTCTGCCTGCCTATGAGGCTCACAACTAAGTCACTTATTCAGATCGAGAATCTGGAAGTCTAGTCATGGTGCCAGGCTTCTAAGTCATCACATGAGTTCAACTTTGGCTAACCAGATTAATGGTGATGCTTACTAGAAATTTCATGGAACCATGCAGACCAAATGAATCCTGGATGTGCTAGAATTGTGAATTCTTGGGCATGTTACTTAATCTCATCTTTCTAACATGCAAATGGAGAATCTCATGCTTATCTTCTACTATTATTGTGAGCAATAATTAGGTAACAAGTGTGAAATTACCTAGTAGAATGCCTAGCACACAGTAACAGCCAAAAAAGAGAAATAATTGCCCTTGTTACTGTTGTTATTTTTACTGCTCACCCGAGATGACACCGGGTTACTTTGTGTGCAATTTTTAAGTTGCAGGTTTCAAAATTCCATCACCCTCAATGGCCCTACTTATATAAACAGGTTTTGATTTCTTTTGCATTGTGGTGTTACTATGCCAATATCCTAAGCTAGTGTTTAAGGACTGTGACCCTATCTGGAACTTCGGTGAATAGAATGAGTGCCTAACTTTCTGGCCAGCCCTCTTCTGCAGACTGTACCTACCTGTCCCCTAGGTATCCCACCACTGGCCTGGCTCCTCTTCTGCCTTGTACATAGTTCAGAAGAAGCCTGAGGGGCCATTTTTTAAAAAATAAATAGGCTTGGGTTTGCCATTCCCTCTGGAGACTGTGCTTTGATGTTTTGATGGTTTGAAGTTCATGTTTGCCTCTGGGTTGGTTAGGATGTCACCACAGTTCTCAAGTTAGGTTGTGGAATCTGGACTTTTGTACTCTGCTTAATGTTACTGTGTGATCTATCAGCATTGCATCCAAACAGGCTAAGCCATGACTCACATGTTGTATACTTGTGAAATTGGATTCTTTGCTTATAAACACAGGACTTTTAATTTATCCCTGTTTAATCAATTGCATCTATTTATGTTAAATGCCTGCAGTAGGTAGAGTATCTTATTCTTTGGCACTTCCAGCTTTGTATCCAGCCTATATTTGATAAGAATGTCCTATGCATGTACATCTAAGTTACTGATGTAAACACTTAGCAAGACAAAGCCATTGACAGTGCCCAATAGCATACCAATCAGAAGGTTTCTCCAGAGAGAGATGTATCATTTCAAAAGCACATTTACTTATATTTGTATAGGAATAAGTGTATAATAGATTCAGATTTCCATGCTTCTTTTTTCTACTATAGGAGAACAACTAAAAAACTTTAAATTTCTGGATTATGTTTTGACTTCCGTCAGTTCCAAGATACTTACGTGTTTTGGTTTTTACTAGGCCAGGTATTTTGAGAAAGTACCCAGCTCTAGATTTAATAGTAACTTCAGACCTAAATTTGCCTATTATACAATCATATTTTATTTCTTTAAATTCTAAAGTATCAATTTTATAAATAGATCAGATTTTTCAATGGAATTTTCCTAATTGTTGGAAGAAAACTTATCTGAACTTCGTACTTACCTGAATCCAAGAAATTTTGTCAACTGATAAAAATCAGTACATTAATAATTTTTATTTTATTTTATTGTGGTTAGAACATTTAACCTGAGAATGAACTTCTCAAGAAATTAAGTTTACAATACATTATTGTTGGCTACAAACACAATGTTTTATAGCATATTTCTAGAGCATATTCATTTTGCTTAACTGAAATTTGCTGCCTATTGATTAGTAACTTCAATGTCCCCCACCCCCTGGCATCCACCATTCCACGCTTTGATTCTAGGAATTAGACTACTTTAGGTACCTTGTATAAGTGAAATGATGCACTTTTGCCTTTCTGTGACTGGCTTATTTCACTCAGCATAATATCCTTAAGGTTCATTCATGTTGGGGAACATTACAGAATTTCCATCTTTTTCAGTCTAAGTAGTGCCCAATTGTAGGTATTTGTCATATTTTCTTCATTCATCTGCTGATGGCCATTTTTCTCTTTTTAGCTAACCAGTTATCTTAATAGCAGATAGATATAGCTAACTCTACTTTGTGAACATTTGTGGTGCTTTAAATAGAATTAATTAGTTACAAACTTTATTTTGTTTAATCCTCACAAGAATTTACAATGAAGCAATTAGCTCAGTGAGGTGGAGTAGTTTATCTAAAGTTGCACAACTAGTGAGAAAAAACTAAGGTTTGAACTCAGGTAGGCTGACACCAGAACAACTACAATTAATTACTTAACCATTTGTATTTTATATACAATATTTGTGTTCAACTTTAGAACAGTTAAAGTGGAATTTTGTTACTTGTTTAGCTTTTCCAACATAAGAGACTTTCTCTGGAAATTCCTGGGCCAGATATGGTGGCTTATGCCTGTAATCCCAATACTTTGGGAAACTGAGGTGAGAGGGTCCTTAATCCCAGGAGTTTGAGACCAGCCTAGGCAAGAGTGAGACCCTGTCTCTACCAAAAAAATAAGAAAAAAAAATGTTAGCTATGCATGGTGGCAGGCGTCTGTAGTTGCACCTGCCTAGGAAGCTGAGGTGAGAGAATCACTTAAGTCCAAGAGTTCAAGGCTGCAGTGAGCCATGATCACTCCACTACTAGAAGAAAAGTCCACATCAATACCTGTAGCATAAAAATATAGGAGAAGATATTCTCCTCTGAGGCTGCTGAGGTATGTCATTGCTTTTGTGTTTTGAATGACTTCAATATAAAGATTGAGCACAACAGCATAGAAAGGGCTTGCTAGGATTTCAAGTCTAACTTTGTAATGAATCTGATGCTTTGTTATATAGTGGATAGATGTAGAGATAATAGGGATGGCTGTCTTATTGCTAGGAACAATGGTTTTCTTAGCATGACTCTTTATCCCTATACGCCATCAAGGATTATATTTCCTAGTCCTGTTGACCAAGCTGGAAGCTGTCTCTCCAGCCTCCCTCCCAGCTTCCATCCTCACAACAGCCTCATCAGAGCCTGACTCAGGATGGGGAGTTTGCCTTTCTTGCTTTGGGGTGGCAGCCGTAACAGTTGTTGCTTATGACATTGATAGTGGTAGAGGTGGAAGTTGCAGAAAAATTCATGCTCTTTGTGTGTTAAATTGCAACGGAACAAGCTTATAGCCTTAGAATTTAGGTTGGTGGCCACAACAATGAGATGCACATTGCATTGCGCATTGTTCCTGGCTGCTAAATTTTGAGTCTGATTTTCCAACACCCCCCAATATTTCTGTGAGGTACCCAATATTGTTTCAATAAACTAGAAACAGAATGTGGAGTATTGGTTAAGAGTATAGGCCCTGGGGCTAGAATCCCTGAAAATAAATCCCCGCTCTCCACTTTTTGTGACCTGGGGTAAGTAAGTTAATCCCTGAGTGTCTAAATTTCCTTATCTGTGAAAGGGAATGATAATAGTGTGGGAATTTGATGAGTATGTAGTATTCAGAAGACTCAATGGCAGGCAGAAAGCATTCCATGATTGTCTCTTATATTATGAGGCTAATTTTCTTCTTAATCAGGCAAAGTCTGATTCTTACAACTAGGAACTATGACTGATAATTATTAATATTTCCAGTTTTAATGAGGAAACTGAGGCTCAGAGGAATACTTCATATTATAAATGTAAAGAAATGTGGATGCAAGAAATTAAGAATAAAATTCAGATTTATCCTATCCTCAAACTCACTTCAGTTTGTTTCATTCCCTGAATTAGTATAGGATTACTTAAAATATCCTTATACCAAATAAATAGAAGTAACTTACTTCAAGTGCAGTTGAATGGGGAAAGAGGAAGATTGGATAGAAAATTTTCTTTTAACTCTGTCACTATTACATTTAGGAGACCTCTTATCAGACTGAAATTTCAATCTCCAATAAGACCACGAGAAAAAAAAAAGTCTGTGTACATAAGATATGGCATGAATCCAATAACTTAACACTGTTAAAACTGTCTATCAGTTAATCCTATTATATAGCTATTTAGTGCCCTAGAAGCAGACGTGATTACTAAAAGAGAATATGTGTAGTTTTTCTTTAAATTTTTTTTTCTTCCATCTCATTTTCTTGGCTTCAGAATTCAGTAAGCTGCAAATCTCCACTTTATTTCTGATACGAAATGTAGCAAGGTTAGCAGAAACTCTTGATATACGGGCTTATCTTTCCCCCTTACACTCACCAGGCAGAATTTCATCTCTTTTGCTGTGGCTGCAAAATAAAATGCATGTTCCAAATGAAACAGTCAAGCATTTCACATTTGAGCTAAGCTTCTTTTGCCATAGTCAAAAGCACTTTGCATGTCAATCAATGAAATCATCAGAAATAGGCAATCATTTTCCATCTGACATGTTTTCCTTTGTACAAGCCCCGCTACAAATGAATATATTTATCTTTTCTAAATGTTCCTGTAATTTCTCTAAGGCCATTGTTGATGATTTGATGGAAAACACAGGAAATTGTCTTTTATACTGTACATTGTAATTGCACCATTTACCTACTTTATACAAAGCTAATCATTGTGTATTATATACCAAATGCTTTTTTAATTGCTTCTTTTAGAAACTGAAAATTTTTTATTCTTTTCTCTTCTAAATTCACTTTTTAATTTTAACATAGAATATCAAAAATAGCATTTGCATTATTTTTTAATTTCATGTAACATTGAATGTTTTAAATGTATACATCTTAGTAACACAATTTCTCCATTTCAGACTGTGTTATTTTTCATTTTTCCTTATGATCACCAACAAGACATACATTTGGCAAACAAAACTGATAAATTCTCAGTTTATTAAACCAAGCTAACATAAAGTATTTTAAATATTCAACTTCATGAAAAGCAGTTGTAAAATACATGTGTGCAGTAATATTTGGTTAAGTAATACTCCGGTGGTAGAGTTCATCGTCTTTTTCTTGTCCCTGAAGAATAAGACTTTTCTATTTGTAGTGTGTTTAAAAATATATAAAGGGCTTTTACACTGATTTTCTTAATTCCAACAACAACTATATAAGCTGTATAGAGAGGATTTTATTGTTACATTATCATTTGAGAAGATGATGACTAGAGAGGTTAAGCTGCATTGCACTACTCCCTAAGGGTGTGAAAAATGCACAATAAATGTCAAAGCTGGGACTTGAATCCATTATTCTAAAGTCTCCATTCAGTGTCCTTCCTACTACAGCACTTTTTTTTTATTCTCTCACTGAGTTCATGTGAGAGTTTGAAGTGAAATCAGTTGTTTTATCTCAAGGATCCTGCTCTGGCTGCCAAGCTTTCTGTAGAATATACAATGCTATGTTTCCAGGCTCACCTGGCGCAAACCCTGTCTCAGCCTTTCTTGAGCTGAATGTATGTTTTATTTTCCAGCCTCTCTCTTTGTAAGTCCTGAGGGAATACAGTGTGCATCACACAGTGCTGGCACCAAGTAGATGTCCAATATCTGTTTGTTAAATGAATAAGTGATGTCTGGGCATGCTTGTAATCTTGTGGAAAGAATACACAACCCAGATTCAAAATATTTGACACTATCTGTGGTCACAGGTTTAAGTGACCCTTTTGAGTTCTGTATCACCACAAAAACTGATATATTATTAAAAGGTGACATTTTATAAGTAGGCTTATTGGTCTTGGCACTGTTTTTGAGTTAAAATAAAAAACAAAACAAGAACAACAACAGTACCCTTTCCTTCTTAATTTTTGGATGAGCAATACAATCTTTTGCCATAGTTTAAGAAAAGTCCACATCGATACCTGTACCATAAAAATATAAAAGAGGTTATTCTCTTCTGACGATGCTGAGGTATGTCATTACTTTTGTGTTTTCAATGACTTCACTGTAAAGATTGAGCACAATAGCATAGAAAGGGCTTGCTAGGATTTCAAGTCTAGCTTTGTAATGAATCTGATGCTTCATTATATGGTGGATAGATGTAGAGATAATAGGGATGGCTTTCTTATTCCTAGGAACAATGGTTTTCTTAGCATGACTCTTCATCCCTATAAGCCATTCAGGATTATATTTCCTGGTCCTGTTTCCCTTCTGGCTCAAAGTGACATATATGAAATACCAAATTTTAATTTATGTCTGCATTATCCCTTCACAAAATCTTCAGAAACTTTTTTTGTCATAGTTTAAGTCCACATTAATACCTGTAGCATAAAAAGCCTTTTTCAGAAAAAAAAATGTAGATTTAGACATGATTTTCCTCTTTAAGGAATAAAGTATTTGTAATCAAGAAATTAACTCAGTGGCTAGAGTTTAATGACAACTAAGAATAAAATGACAAGGAAACTCAAATAATATTTAGAACTCATATGTATCTATTATGAGGCATACATTTAGACCAATTCTGCTTATTTGAAAATGTATTTTAAATGATTACATACAATTATGAAATGGTAGCTAGGTGTCTAGTATGAAAATTAGTAATTCTTATTCATATTTATTATTATTTTTTTAAAAAATTAGAGACAGGATCTCCCTATGTTGCCCAGGTTGGCCTCAAGCTCCTGGGCTCAAGCAATCCTCCCACCTAGGCCTCCCAAAGTGCTAGGATTACAGGTGTGAGCCACCATGGTTGGCCGGTGATTTTTTTAATATAATGATTCTCTTAATATGTGAAACTCTCTGAAATTCCAATTTTCTCATCTATAACATAAAATTTTAAGCTAGATGATTTGTTTAGTTCTTTCAGACTCCAAACTACAATGATTTATCTCTCTTCCAAAAAATGCAAAGTTATTTTACAATAATAATGTTTCATAAAGTTATTTTCTTCTCCAGTTTCTCACATAATTCCATGAGAATGTCTTATGAACTCTTGAAAAACTTCATGAAGCCTGTCATTCATATAATAATCAAGTACTAATAGTGCATTAATTATGTAGAAGACACTATATGCTACAAAATGCCCGAGGAAAAATAAATCATTGATACCTTTAAGGAGCATACATTCTAATTTGAGAAATAAATACAGGAAAAGTTAAATATGTAATCATTATCTAAATGATGTCATAAGGAAGTTAACAAATCTTACGTAATTGTAAGTGCAACAGGAGCTGAGTTCATAAGAAAATGAGCCATTTGGGGTTGAACAATGGACCCAATAGTTCTCATGAAAAAGGAGATTTGGTCTGTGTCTTGAAGAATGGGAAGAACTGAACAGGTAAAGAGAAGAGCCATGACAATCATGGATAGCTACTAGCTGTAGAGCTTTTACAGTGTGATGGGTGCTTTTACACGGGAATGTGACGAGATGTTATAACAAATATTTTTATTCCTATTTCAAATGAGGAAAGCAGAGGCATCAGAACTGAAGCTCACATTCTGGTCTCTGTTCTCCAGTCTTCCACTCTTACCTCTACTTTAAACAGAAGCCTGAATATGTATCATTTCTTAATTTTATTATTATGATTTTTTTGGAAGAGATTGTAGAATTAATTAGTATCTTAATTGCAAACTCTTATTCCACATTATCTTTTTCATACAGATTCCTGTGGTATTACTATTCTTATTTAACAGAAGAAGAAGCTGAGGCAAAAGCAATTCTAAATAGAAATCCAAATCATGAGTGTGGAAACCTGTAAGGCATTAGGCTGTGAATTTTGTCTTAAACAGTTTACAGGAAGAAAGACATCCAGAAAGGTTGATTGTACAGCTTCTCATTCACATATAGTCAGCTTTTATCCTTTAGACCCTAAAGAGTTCATAAACCTTTATGCATCCTTAACATACATGCAAGCACTAATGTACCTAACTAGGAACTCTAATTATCGTTATTATTTAGAAATCAGTAAGTGGTTTTCAAGTGCTGGCCTTGTGCCAGGTGTCAAGCCCATTGTCCCCTCATAATTAAGACTAAGCAAGAGTTGAATATTTTTTATAACTACTTACCCAAATGGGCTATAACTACTAAGAAATTTCAGTTCTAAATATCAGCTCTGTTGTAGGTAGAAAAAAATCTTTAAATAACAGACAATTCTCTCTTAACATCATGTAGGAAATTCTAAAGGTCAGATTGCTAGCTGAATGTCTGCCTTCCTCCTGGAAAACAAAGTGTGGGCTCTGGAGGAGGATGTGTTAGTAGCCATTGTGTACATTTACAGAAAATGACAGGAAAGGAATTTTATGCAATCAATAGTTGGACTCCTTGAAAACTCTAATCAGGGAGTAATGAAAGTCCCAGGCCTTCTCTCAATCAAAAGAAACAAGGGAAGTGTCATTTTGACATCAAGAACTATCTTCTACCACCTTGAAGTAGTTTTCTTAATAAGAACACAAAGCAGGAAATACAGAGGAGGTTGGGGAGCGGGGAAACAAAATTTCTGCAGTAGCATGTGATCCATTTTAACCCTTATTTCCCTGATACTAAAAATTTCATAATGTACTTTTATAATTTCACATTGAAGAATTACTTCATGGTATAAATTTCTTTCTAAAATAAACAATTTCTTTTTCTAATGAAAACATTTTGTTTAGGTCTACATATCAATGAAAGCTTTTTTGATGTATTTAATCAAATGATTCAAAAAGGGTCCATCATAATGTGGATGAGCTAATGTGAAAGGCTCCTGTGTCCAAGGATCTTTTTAATACTCCATTTTTTTTAGCAGCCCAGAATTTAGTATACAGCACTTCTACTTTAATACTTAACATAATAGTCAAAAATAAGTATTAAAATTAGTATGAAATTTGTATAGTGTTTCCTTTTGTGAAATTGTTTCAGACTCACTGGGGGTAGTACTTACTTATTTATCCTAGCTTGAAAAGATGACTGTTCATAAAGGAACCTTTTACACTGGGTATTCCATCTCCCTTTGCAAAATGTATTTGAGTGTGAATAGGAACTTTCAAACAATCTAAATAGATTTTTCCTTCCATATGCCTCAGGAATGCTGCAGGAACTATTTGTCTATGGCAGTGGTTCTTAAACATGCTGGTCTCAGGACCCTTTGCACTTTTAAAAATTGCTGAGGATCCTCAAAGCATTTTGTTTATGTGGATTATCTCTATCAATATTTAATTAAAACAGAAATAGTAATTTAAAAATAACAATAACAAATCCTTTCCATGTGAACATAAATAATATACTTTTGTGGAAAATATATTTTCCAAAACAAACCAGAAAACTTGACAAGAATAGTGACATGCTTTTTCATGTTTACAAATCCTTTTAAATGTCTGTATTAACAGAGGACAACTGGTTTCTTACATCTGCTTCTGCATTGGATCTATTGAGATACATTATTTGGGTTGAAATATATAAAGAAAATACAGGCTCGCATAGATTTTTAGTTGGAAAAGGGAGGTAATATTTTAAGCCTTTTCAGATATTTCATGTATTCTTCCTTGATACTTCATCAAAATTTGACAAGCAGTAGTTTCTTAAGGTTTAGTTGCACGATGAAATCTGTAAACATATCAATCAATATTTTGAACTCTATTAAATTAAAATCCATTGATTTAACTTGTGCTTTGAATAGATATTTTATCAGGTATGATTTTGTAAAATCATTCATCGGTCATACAGAAAGGTCACTAACTTATAGATCCTCTTCATGTTGACATCTTTCATTATGCAGTATCTTTAAAAATTATTAATATTATCATTGTTTCATTCAAAAAATCTTTAGGTAGTAGAAGCTGTGGAGCTCATAGTAGTGGATACAAGATTTCTAAAATTCTAATTTTTACTTGCTAGCTTGAATTTTATCACTAGCAACAAATACTGTCAGTTGTTTTCTTTGAGGTGACAGGCTCGTTTTATTTATTTTTGAGAAAATATTGGCCAGATATAGACATACAAATCTAAATAATCCCAATTTGTCTGCTTGACATTCATTCAAGAAAAAATGGTGCTCCATGAAAAAAACATCTAGATTAGTTTGCAGTTGAAGAAATTACGTTAGTACTTTTACTTGTACAATAATTTCTGTGTGTGCACCCAACAGAAGTGCTCTATGCATACCCCAATTTTATCACATAAAGGTTAAAATATCAAATGTTCTCAAGGACGAATATTGAATAAAATCAATCCTAGTTGCTGTTTCATCAGACATCCTTGAGTGAAAGTGGCAATTTTTAAAAAACTGATTGTGTACTGAAGAAGACTGCAATAAATATAGTACGAATTGGTGTCACTTCCCTGATTCAGTGTAAGGCTTGGCAGTTTCACACACCATTGCTTTTTGCATCATCACTGCAAATGTCAACACAATGAAATAGAAAAATAATGCCATTATATCATTATGAAAATAGATTTAAACTCACAGACCTTTTGAAAGTGTCTCAGGAGCTCCCAGAAGTACACAGATGGTACTTTGAGACTGCTGATCTATAATGTGAAAATATTATAACCTCAAACCCTATCATTCAAAGTTCATTAGTGTATGAATTGTATGTGAGTTAGAAGATTTCTATTTGTAAATATATGTAGATATACAATACATGAAAAATAGCTCATAAAATTTTATGGAGGTTGAAAATTTTATAAGACTACAGCTAGGTTTTATTAAAGTTTAAAATATTTCTATTTATTATTTTATTAAGATATTTTAAATTTACAGTTAATACTCCCTGAATTTTTTTCTTCAGGTTATGAAAAATACAAAGTAAAAAAGTGTTTTCTAAGACATCCCTGGTTGTTCACACCAGAGAGTTAAATAAAATATTATTCACCCCTAATGAAACATAAGTGCTTCAGATACTAACTTAATATCCAGAAGTTAGACCACTCCATATTAATAATATTATATTTACTTTCCAGTTACAAATGAGAACTAGTTTTATAATTTCATTTTAATTAGTTCACTCCATGATATTTTGGGTCCCTGAACTGAGTGGTCAGTGTACAAAGATAAGGTACAACTTCTGCCCTTAAGATGTTTATTGCAATACAGTGTTGGGTATACTCTAAGGTGGTAGGTACTATAATAAAACAAAAATGCAAAGAACTATGGAATTACAGATGCAGAGGGAGTAAGAACTCCATACGGGAAAACAGAGAGAGCCACACAGAGGAGGACAAACTTAATATTGATTTTTGAAAGACAAGTACTTAAAATAATAATTACCACTTCACTTATTATGTGATGGATGCTGTTCCAAGCAGTCTGCACTTATTTACTCACTTAGTCCTTATACAGGTTGAGTATCTGAAAAGCTTGGGGCCAGAAATGTTTCTGATTTCAGATTTTTTCAGATTTTGGAATATTTGCATATACATAATGAGATATCTTGGGAATGGGACCCAAATATAAACACAAAATTCATTTATGTTTCATATATACTTTATACACATAGCTCAAACATGATTTTATAAAATATTTTTAATGATTTTGTACATGAAACACAGTTTGTGTTAAGTGCTTTTGTGTGGAATTTTCCACTTGTGGCATCGTGTCAGAGCTCAAAGGTTTGGATCTTAACGCGTGCCAAATTTTGGGTTTTTGGGTAAGGGATGCTCAACCTATAATAACCCAATATGATTAGTACAATTATTATCCCAGTTTTACAGGTGTTGAATCTGAGTCACAAGTGATTAAATGAAAACCTATTCATGGTCAAACAGCTAGCAAGTATTTTATCCTTATTTGAACCCAAGCAGTCCAGCTTTAGAGTTTGTGCTTTCAATAATTGTATTGTTCTAGAGTCTAAAACTACATTGAGTCTAAAATTAACCTAAAAATTACTCAATAACTATTCTGGGATCTATATGTTGTACACTAACATCCCGTGTGTGCACAGAAGGAAAGGACATGCTGGGTGAGAAATGACGTAGTCTGGTGAGAATTCATGATATTCTGCTCTGGTTCCACTATGACATAGAAAGCAAAGTCTTCTTCCTTGGAAGAAAAGACAAATAAGGAGATGTGAATGTTGGACTTGAGTAGATACTTAAAGACTTATAATAGTTACAGCAGTGTATGCAGAAAGGAAGTAACTGCCCACAAATACAACTAAAATTTAAGATCTTATATATTTAGTGATCCAGGTCCACATTGTTACTAATTTTTTTCCACAGATCTCAGAAACTGAGAAAATATGGATTGGCCCAGGGTTAGTAATAAAATAGGAATCATGGATATTTTCAAAGAAGTGCCTAAAATCATGGACTTGGGTTTAGGCAGAATAGAAAAAGTCCTGACAGAGAAAATGCTGAGCTCTATTATTTTACTTCTGACTTCTCTAACTATGAAAAGGATGTTCAGTCTGGAAATGGCAGAGAAACATTGATCAAACAAATATTGAAGTCCAAGGTAGATGGAACTATTGTTATGAGTGCATAGAGTTTCCAAGTGAATGCATGTTGTTTGTTCCAGAAAATAAATGAGAATAAGTTTCCTATCTGAAGTCTGACTGCCCGGGTTCAAATGATCATTCTTGTGATAGTAAGTAAATTGTTTAAGCTTTCCTATACACAAAATGAGAATGATAGCTGTAACTTACGTCTGAGTGTTATAATAAGGATTAGC
The DNA here is from genome assembly GCF_006542625.1 of Nomascus leucogenys. Lineage (NCBI taxonomy): Eukaryota > Metazoa > Chordata > Mammalia > Primates > Hylobatidae > Nomascus > Nomascus leucogenys. The sequence goes on along the minus strand of NC_044387.1, from coordinate 31,592,940 downwards.
TGATTAAACCATGACATGTACAGATTAGTTCTTGGCATAGAATAAGGCCTTAATAAGTGCCCACTCTTATCACTAATATTGATGTTATTATCATCACAGACTAAAGGAATAAAGATGAAGAGTTGTCAGATGAAGAATTCACTATATGATAGCTTTTAAGACAGTCAATCAGAGTCTGACTACTTCAAAAATAGCTTAAGTACATTATTCTAGAAAAAAGAAAAAAATTGTAAAGAAGAATTTCTGGTATGTAGGATCTTATAATTAGAAGCAGAGGAGGAATGTATTTCTTTGTCATCTCTCTGAGTTAGTCCCAGTAAATTTGAATCTTATGTGTAAATTGTTGTTTGTATCCCTAAATAAAAATACAGAGCTTATATTTCTGTAATTCTTCAAAGTGTATGAAATTTTTCCCTAGAATAAAAATAATAAAAAAGCGCAATGAATAGGTACTAAGCCCAGTAAAACTGCCAAAGCAAAGCTAATGCAAGCTTTCTGGAATCTGTTCTACAATCGCCAAACATGTCTTATATCCTCAGAAGTTTAGCTGAATAATCCTTCCTTATCCTGGCCTTAACTAAAACCTGGCTCTTCTCAATTTGTCAGAATCTGTTACTTTTTCCCCCCGAACAACTATGAATACATGGATCAATCTGCGGTCATATGATGCTTATGATTAATTATCCGAGTCTCATAATATCAATGAAATAGACAAGGATTCTTGATCTATTTGACTGAGTTGTTAAAAATGTTGTGGAAAATAGGTAATGTCTATAATCGCATGGTGGCTAAAACAGAAGAAAGCTAGTTGAAGGTGAGTAATACCAATAAAACAGCTACCATGTATCAGGTATTGTTTTAAGTGATTCACATACATTGCTACTATTAGTGAGTAGGTACTACTGATTTTTCTCACCTTAAGAATTAGACAGCTGAGTCCGAGAAAGATTGTACAATGACCTAAGGTTTTAGAGTAAGGAAAATGTCGGGATTATAAAATATGATTATAATTATACACCCTATGGATAATCTTTCTGTAGTACAAATTTCTGCTACTATAATGGGATCCAGACTATAATAGAGTTTTTGTTTTTACATTAAAATATGCATGATCTAAAAATTCAAACAGAAATTAATAGTTCCTATATTGTAATGGCTTCACAGTACCCCAAAACAGAAATGTCACTGCTTTTTACTCTTGGCAGACTTCTTGCCATCAAGAACTTAAAATTTCTTTTGTTTGGTTTAAATCATCAGAGTATGATCCATGCGGGTTCTTCAAGACATGCTCAGCTACTAAAACCTATCAGTCTGCAGACTGTTTCCAAGAAGATATTTTACAGGTAAATGTAAAACCTCATCGCTTTGTCAATCTTATGAACTCTTGCAGAATTCTGTTTTACACAGCCCTCTCACCTGACTGACTTTTCTACTTAATCCTTGCTGGAACAGAGTTGAGCCATCCCTCAGTCAGAGATAACACTGCACTTCCAGCAGCCTCCCAGACCCTAAGCTAATTTTCTCTCACCCTTCGAATCTCTAACAGAACTATTTTATTAGGCATCTCTCTTTCAAACTTTTGACTCAATCTGGACAAACTCCCTTCAGGAGCTGCTCTTGATTTTCAAATTTTTGCTGACATTGTAATGGTTATAAAAGAGAAGTGTCTTACTATGTACTACAGTGCTTTAACCTTAATAAAAAGAGACTGATTTCTGAAATCGAGGTTTCCATTTCAATATACCATCCTCCAGAAAATGGAATTGCCAGTAAAACTAGATAAGCTAAATATCTTTGGTCATGTGTAGACAGTGTTCATGTCGAGCAAGCTTTCTCTTCCTCTGTTTTTTATGTAAATACAATATTTAAATAGTCATTAAATTTTCTTAATGTGGGGAGGTAAGCCTATGACTGTGGTAGGAGTTTCTCACGAATATCTAGACTTTAAGCAAAGCAGCTGATGTAAATAAATCAATTTTCAAACTTATACAATCTTTATTATGCCTAAAATCTGATCATTTATGGGGAAATTATTGGCTCATATGTATTATCTCTTTTCTTTTAAATCATAATGAGGAACTTTTTATTTCCATTTCTTGATCTTTGCCCTATATTAGTTAATATGATAAGATTATTGGGGAATTCAAATGACAGTATTAAGTAGTGACTAAAATATCGCACGTATGAAAATCTAGAATTAAAGTTTAGATATGCTGTCCTCCAGTTTAGTAAAAGCTATCTTCTCACCTCTGCCCTTTTACAAGGCATAAATTACTGTTATATGTGAAGGTTCTATAGGATAGTAGACTGGGAGCCCAAGAGTCACTTAAAATAATCTGAAATTGGATATCAGGAGTGTAAAATCTGGAAAAACTGCAGTTAAGAATTTTTCTGTTTGTTTTTTGAATAAAATTAAATTTGAACCTAGAAAATATAATTACTACCAACAGTTAATACATAGCAAATTAGAAAATGTTACAAGAAGAGTTAGCACATGAGCAGTGTGAAATAATTATTTCTAGGGCTATCTGTAAACCTAGGAATTCAGGCATTCATAAAAGGAAAAAATAATGAATTGAACTTCATCACAATTAAGAATTTTGTTCTTCGAAAGACCTTGTTAAGACAATGATAAAAAAAAAAGCCACAGGCTGAAAGAAAATAGATGTCAATCAATATTTCTGATGAAGTATTTATATCCAGAATATATACAGAACTCTCAAATCTCAATAATAACAAAACAAAAAATTGTATAAAAATGAGCATAACATCTGAAAGACACTTTACCAGATAATTTATGTCAATGGCAAGCAACCATATGAAATAATGTTCAACGTCATTAGTCATTAGGGAAATGCAGATAAAAGCCACAATGACAAATGATTGTACACCTGTGAAAACTACTTTTAAAAATGAAGAGAAAGAAAAACATTGACATTACTAAGTGTACTGGGAAAAGTGAAGAGCATTGCATTGCTTTTTGGGATGCAAAAGTTTAGCTAAGAGTTTGCCACTTTAGCAAGGAGTTGCAGTTTCTTTTAAAGTTAAACATGCCATTATCAAATTACCTAGTAATTCTATTCTTGAATATTTACAGTACAGTCAAAACTTATGTTCACATGAAAATCTATATGTGAATGTTATAGTAGTTTTATTTGTAATTGCCCAAAGTGAGAACATCCTAAATATCCTTCAACTGGTGAATGAATAAACTGTGGTGCATCCATGTAATGTGACACCACTCAGCAGTAAAAAAGAACAAACTATTAATACTTGAAACAATATGGATGGATCCCGAATGCATTATACTAAAGAAAGATGCCAGACTCAAAAGGCTACGTGTTATATAATTACATCTACAGGACATTCTGGGAAAAAGCAAAGCTGTGTAGACATAAAAAGGTCAGTGGGTAAAGAAGCAAGAGGGAATTTGTGGAGTGAATAGAATTTTTTATATCTTGATTTTAGTGATGATTGCATGGCTGTATGTATTTATTAAAAATCAGGGAACTGTATGCTAAAAAAAGGGTAAATTTTACTGTATGTAAATTACACCTCAATTTTAAAAAAACAGAAAAAGAAACCTGAGTCATAATTACCAAACTCTAATGCAGAGAACAATCTAAACAAATCTAATACTACTTTTTAAATATTATCAACGTGTATTGTTCCATGGTCTTCTGTTATATAAAACTAGAAAACCTAGAAAACTAGTTTAGAGGCCAGGCGTAGTGGCTCACGTCTGTAATCCCAGCACTTTGGGAGGCCGAGGCGGGCGGATCACGAGGTCAGAAGATCAAGACCATCCTGGCTAACACGGTGAAACCCCGTCTCTACTAAAAAATACAAAAATTAGCCGGGCGTGATGGCGGGCGACCGTAGTCCCAGCTACTTCAGAGGCTGAGGCAGGAGAATGGTGTGAACCTGGGAGGTGGAGCTTTCAGTGAGCCGAGATCGCGCCACTGCATTCCAGCCTGGGCGACAGAGCAAGAATCCGTCTCAAAAAAAAAAAAGAAAACTAGTTTATAAAACTAAACTAAAACCTTGGTCCGTTTTAAGGTTCTGGGATAAAAGCTGTTCACCTGCTTTAAACACCATGAATAAGATTACAAAAAAATAATAAATATTAAATTAACTTCTGATCGAACATAACTTTTTCAGAAAAACAACTGTTTTCAAAGATTTACCTTTAAAGGTAAAAGTGTCCCTTGACTGGAAGTATTTACAGTGAGGTCAGATGACTCCCAGTTGGAATCCTTTTAAGCAACCTATAATCCTGTACTAGCATGTAAGTTCCCCTCCATACTTTTTCAAAATGGTCCAAGCAAATGGTTTTATCAATCTTATGTTCAAAGAGTTTAATTAGAAGTAAAAAATGTAAGTTGGCCTATACCAATGAAATTTGCATTATTTATTGTGCTGCTTATTATTCCACTGTGTTATAAAAAGATCATAAAATAAGACTGCTATAACTTCTTTTTTAAAAATGAGAATATAGGCATACAGAACTTTAATTGTAGGGGGCGACAATGGAGAAATTAAAAGAAAATTTTAGATTAAACCTTCACCAAATCTTCACATCTCTTTTCTATCTGGCACAAAAGTAGTTTTAACCACTATTTTCATTTTTAACTTTTTAAATCAAGTATTCTGGTGTTGTACAGATACAATATAATTCAAAAAAATAACAGGACATTTTAGATAGAACGGTTGAAAAGGGATGCTTACTGTGACTCCACTTACCTGTATAATCAAGATAAATTTCTCATAAAGACAGGTTGAGAAATTATGCTATAGAAACAGGAAATTGGTTTATAACCTTTGTTTTATTCTTTATTTATAATAAAAAACACAAAAATATTTAAGGTACGAGTCATGGGTTTATCCCTTATCCATTAAAAATAGGAACAGTTATGTGAAAGGTACTGGTTGAATAGCCATAAGAAAGCTGAGCCTGACAGCTCTTTATTTAGGAACAAATAGATATTTTATGATTTACAAGAGAAATCTCTTTCTCTCTCTCTCTCTCTCTCTTTCACACACACACACAAACACACACACTCCTTACATACAACTTTTTAAAGTTAAATTATGATTATAATAAAGTACATTGAATTTTTCTATCAATATTTGTTTCCAGATTTGAAGTAGCACAAAATAACATCTATGCTTAGGCCTGCTAGCTTTAAAAGGAAAAAAGGTTCATTCACAAGACATGTATTTTAGAAAGACAGAATAAACAGGGCCTATAAGTACATGGGCAGTGATAGATATTGGAGCTGCATAGGAGCTGGGACAGTACCAAAAATGCATGAAAAACCTTGTGTGATTTATCTGTCAGTTAGAAAAATAGTGTACCATTGCTAGTTTGAATGTTCACCCCTACAAATCTCATGTTGAAATTTAATCCTCATTGTGACAGTGTTGAGAAGTGGGGTGTATGAGGAGGTGTTTGTGTCCTGGGTGGGGATCCTACATGAATAGATTTATGCCCTCCCTGGACGAGGGGGTGAGTGAATAATGAATATTTTAGTTCCTGTGGGAGTTGGTTGTTTAAAAATAAAATAAAATTTAAAAAAGCCTGGTACTTACCTCTCTCTCTTGCTTCCTCTCTTACCATGTGATCTCTGCACAGCTCCCGTTTGCCTTTCACCATTTGTGGAGGCAGCCTGAAGCTTTCACCAGATGCCCGATCTTCTTCATAAATTACCCAGCCTCAGTTATTGGTTTATAGCAACACTAAATGAACTAAGACAACCATCTAGCCAGAGACTTCAAATAACCAAGTAGAATTAAGCAAAACAACTGAAACCATGTACTACAAACGTGGTAGTAAAGCTAGTTTAAACCTTTATGTGTACACACACACACACACACACACACACGTATATACATATATACGTGTATATATATATATATATATATATATATATATATATACACATATGCCTAAAATATCTCACTGGTGATAGTTTTTCTTCAACAGCCAATTAATAACTTGTCAAAAAAATCAGAACAAAGTAGTTTTGTTTTAATCTGAGGGGATTTCTAGCTTTTTTCTATCAATTTTTAAAACAATATAAGAAAAATAAAAGTATCCTAACATTCTTTGTACTGTACCAGCCCCTATGCAACCCCATTATCTATCACTGCCTAAAGAATGGCAGGTTATATGGAAAATAACCTGAATAGGATAGGGATTGGCATTTATTTGTTTTTCACTTTCTCTGAAGCAAATTCTATAAGCAACAGATTATCAATAAGAGAATTTGCATGGTCATTGGTACCAAGAAACTTTTGGGTTTTATTAGTCACCAGGCATGTATTCCTCTCAGAAGCAGAATTATTCCTATAATCTTATCTTTTTTCCCTTGATCAACTGCATATTTTCAGTCTTTCTTGTAATTTCCACTGCAATAAAGATAGAAGAAATTGAGAGGCTATTCTTTCTGATCCACAACAGTGAGGATTTAGTATTTCAAAAAGCCCAGAGGCATTTGCCAACACTCTTGGATACCTAACGGAGATAGTAATCTTTTTATTTTTTGGCTGAAATTATATTAACTGAGGGTGGTTGTCATAATGATAGAAGACTAGATTGATAGTAAAAAGATTTGTCTTTGAAAAAGAAAAATGAGGAAACAAAATTTAATCAAATAAGGCATTTTATTAGGTAGACCAGAATCTTCAACATATGGAGTACACGTGGGAAAACATAATAATAAAAAGGTCATTGATGGTAAAAAGTTTGAGAACTATATACTAAACTGTCTTCTCTTCCCAAATGTTGAGGATGTTTTAATGTTGAATGGAGGGAGTTAAGAAAGAAAATGTCAAACATCTCCATCTTCTTTATTTCAACAGGTTTATATAAAACTGTAACCTGTGATAATTATTTTTAAAAATGTGTATTAAATTGTTAAATAAAATGTGGCAAAGTTAGCAAAGGGCTTAATTGTTCTAACTATTTTCAAAGCTTTTGGGTAAAAATTGGGTGGTTCAATTGTATGTGTGGTATGCATTGTGCCATTTTGTAAGATTCACATAAGTCAGGAATGTCATTAATCAACTTACCTGAAATGCTTATTTTAAATGCAAATATAAGAGCATTTAACTCAGATACAGAATTACTGAAATTATAGAACTTGTATTTAGTAGCTCATACATGCATATGTACTTTGTTTTTACCAGGAGAGTACAAATGCTGCACAAAACTTACTGTTTTATTTCATTTCTTTATATGTGCATATTCTACATATTCTATCAACACTCTCAACCTTTGGCTTACTAACGAATGAAAAAAAAGAAAATGGAACTATAGGCTGCCTATGTTTCTCTTTCCTTCTAAGTCACATTTTCAAGGCAGTGTTGGCTAACACAGTGAAGTAATAGGAATAACAAAGAATATAAGATTTCTTGGTTGATCATGTTTCTTGGTATGTCATTGTCTGCTTTCTGTGTTTCAAGCAAATTAAAACTTTTTATATTTTAGTTAGTCTTTTCATATTTTAGTCTTTTCATATTTTCCATTTATCTTTTCAATACATTTAATTTTTTTCTACCCCTTAACCATATGGAATATAATCATAATAACTGTTTTAACATACTTGTCTACTTTTTCTATCATTTGCATCATACCTGAGTCATTTTTTGTTAGACTCTCTGTTCTTTATAGGTTATATTTCCCCGATTCTTTTGCCTTCTGAGTAATTTTTATATTAAATACCAGATATTGTAAATTTCATGTGTTTTGGCTCTATAATATTTTTGTATTCTTATAAATATTTTTGCATTTCTTGAGCTTTGTGCTGGATCACAGTTGTTTTAAAAGTTTGATCCCTTTGAGCCTTGCTTTTAAGCTCTGTTAGGCAGGACAAGAGCTGCATTTATTTTAAGGTTTTCCTACTACTGAGCCAAGACCCTTCTTTGTACTCTTAACGGATGCCTGTGAATTTTAAGGCTTTTTTAGTCTAGCTGTCAGGAGAAATCACTATTCTTGGTCCTGTTTGAGCTATGGCTACTTTTCCTGAAAATTATTTTGGGTGGCTCTTTCTTTGGCCTCAGATAGTTTTCTCACCTGCATGCGTTAATGACTATTAAACTGAATACTCAAGGGGGACCGTTTGCAGATCTCTGAGGTCTTCTCTTCATGTCCTCTCTCTTGTCTGGTATTCTATAAACTCTAGGCACATGGAAATTCCTACTTCTCTCTACTGGCTTTTCCCTCTCTACCCTATGGCTTGGAAACTTTCTCTAGGCAGTAAGCTGGGACAGTCATAGGACTTATACCATTTGTGTTCCAACTCTCAAATATCACTGCCCTTCTTTTTATAATATCTAATGTCTTAAGTACTGTTGTTTCATATGTGTTGTCTGGTATTTTAGTTACCTCAAGCAGGAGGGTAAATCAAATCCCTGCTACTCCATCTTAATTGGAAGCAGAATTAAGGCAATCTTGACTCTAATTTATAGATCAATTTTTGTTGTTTCTTAATTTTCTAATAAATATATATGAGAATTTAAAATTACATTTATCATGTCTTAAGCTTGCCAGAATTAACTGGCACGTACATTATAAAATTTTATGATTATTATTTCCACTCTCGTGGAAATAATAGTCTTGTTCTTCCTTGTTGAAAGTCCCCTAAAGTCTTATTGTTCAGAATAGTAAGCTGACTAAGAGCATTGGTATCACTAGAGAGTGCATTTGAATTTCAGAGGTAAGGCAGAATCTCAGGCTCCACCCAGACCTACTGTCTTAGTCAGTTTGTGCTGCTATATCAAAATACCACAGACTGAGTACATTATAAGAAATAGAACTTTTTTTTCATGGTTCTGGAGACTGGGAAGTCCAAGATCAAGGATGTAGCAGAATGGGTGTCTAGTGAAGGCTGTTCTTGGCTTCCAAAATGGCAACTTGTTGCTGCATCCTCCAGAGGGTAGAAACATTGTGTCGCTCTGTCGCCCAGGCTGGAGTGCTGTGGCATGATCTCGGCTCACTGCAAGCTCCACCTCCCAGGTTCCCGTCATTCTCCTGCCTCAGCCTCCGGAGTAGCTGGGACTACAGGCGCCCACCACCACGCCTGGCTAATTTTTTGTATTTTTTAGTAGAGACGGGGTTTCACTGTGTTAGTCAGGATGGTCTTGATCTCCTGACCTCGTGATCTGCCCTCCTTGGCCTCCCAAAGTGCTGGGATTACAGGCATGAGCCACCACACCTGGCCAATTAAGTGTTTTTATAATCAGTTAATCTAATTCATGAGGGTGGGACCCTTATAACTCAATTATCTCCTGATGGCCATAGCTCTTAATGTTGCTGCACCAGAGATTTAGTTTCAACATAAATTTCAAAGAGGGCAAAACATTTGAATCATTGCATCTACTGAATAAAAATCTTCATTTTAACAAATCCCCAGGTTAAACATGTAAATTTTAAAAAGCAGTGCACTATGAGGCACCTCTATAGAAGGAACCTCCATCTCATTTTTAGTTTCCTAGTGGGAAATCATAGTCAAGGTTAAGGATCTTAACCTTGCTTGTACACCGGGACATTCCTCTTGGTAATATGGCCATTATGCATTTGCATCCCTGCCCTGTCAATTTCTAGATGTGTGAATTTGGATATGACAGTTTTTAGTCTGTTTTTTCATCCACAAAGTAGAACTAATGCCACCTACTTTATAGGAATGTTATAAAAGTAAAATTAAATATTACATTTAGTATCTGGTACATGATAACTTCTAAACAAATGGTAATTACCAATATTATTGGATTATTAGGCTGTAAGTTTCTGGAAGGAAAGAGTCATATCAAGTTTCTTTGCATTCCCCTCAAACCTAAAAGAGTAGATACTTAATAAAGGTTGGCTGATTGATTGATTGCAATGACATTTGAGTAATTCTCCAGGTAATTAAGAAATGAAATTGAAGTTAATAAACTACCTCAAATGTGTAGATTATATGATTCATTGAGCAGTCATAATCATTGAAGGAGAAAATAGACCCTCTCTACTTCATTCATGTTTAAGAGCAGAGTATGTTAAACCCATTGATTTTCAATGTTCATCAAGAGAATTTCATATAAAGTTAGTTTCACCTACTTCTTATTCCATCTTAATCAACAAAGATACTGCCTTACTAAGATATCTGTATTACATACTCCTGCCAAGGTCTAACTGAAGGTGCAATGGCCCCCATTGTAGTGCTGCAATGCACTTTAATTATATTCTTCAAAATGATATTTTTTGGAGAAATAACAACTCAAATAAGGAAAAAAGGAAATTTTAGCCCAATGCATCATTATTCAGTGTGTTGTTCTTTAAATACAAAGATATGATTGCCTTGCAATTTCTAGGACACCAATTTTAAGATATTGTTTCTACATATCCTCCTCTGCCTAATTTTGATAAAATATTGGAGCTAATCTACCAATGCTCTTTCCGATTATTTCTCTTTTAAAATATGGAGGAATAATTTTTGAAAAATTATGGAATGCTCCATAAGCCTCAGTTTCCAAACCCAGTGGACTAAAATAATGATTACAACAAAATTATGAGAATAATCTAGCAAATGGACATTTTATGTTAGAAATGAAAAATTTTCACATTATTCAAAAGCAATTACAAAATAATATGACAGAAGTATCAAAATAATTTTTAAAATTAACCTACTCTTTAATGTTGTATTCTAAATGTAAACACCATTATTAAATTATTTTAAGGTTGTAATGTACTGGTTAATTTGAAATAGAGAAAAACATTGTATCATTGTATCTTCTAATTAATACTAGGAATTTTTTTCTTTCATCTGAGAGTTTATTGCCTTTGAGAAAGGGAGATAAAATCTAGATATAAAATATATGATCTTTAAAAGAAACAATTGGTAATTAACAACTAACAAGTTTTTATGTGAAAATATACTCTTCCATAAGTATGAACATCATGTGACCCAGATGATTTAAGTAAGATTTTAGAGAAACAAATAAGATACCATTGGGATATAGGTTAGTGGTTAAAAGCATGGACGCAGAAGTCAGACTTTCCAATCTTAATTCTAATGCCTTTACCAAGAAGCTCTGGCACTTTTGGAATTTAAAAAAAAAATCTTCTGTTCCTTAGTTTATTCATTTGTGAAAATGAAGACAATGATAATAATGCTTTCCTCACTTTGCTGTTATAATCACTAATGGATTGCTATTTGAAAAGAATTTTGAGCAATGACAAGAACATAGCACACACAAGATAAATATTACTAGTAAATGCTATTATTACCAAACATAATATTCTCCCTATACTGAAAAAGACCACTTTGGTTTTATAAGAATGTACTTACATTCCTCATGATAATATCAATGGAATACTCCAATTGATAGATAGTCTTAAATTTCAATAAAATTTCAGAATATTTAACAGTGTGATTAGAAATGTAAAAAGAGTAATTCTGAAGGTGGGCAACTTGGATAATGATTAAAGGCACAGGTTTTAGAGTCTGACAGACTGAGTATGAAATATGGCTCTGCTATGCATTAGCAGGATAGCTTAGGTCAATCTCTACTTAATTTATATAAGCCTCCATTTCCAAATCCAGAAAATGAAAGTATGAGTAATTATCTCACAGAACTATCATAAAAACTAAATGATTGAAATTTAGGTTTTCAGTTACATAAAAACCAGCAAGTATTTATGTCTTAGTCTATTTGGGCTGCTATAAGACAATATCATATACTGGATGGTTTATAAATAATAGAAATTTACTTCTCACAGTTCTGAAGGCTGGGAAATCCAAAATCAAGGGGCCAGAAGATTTAATGTGAAGTGAGAGCCTGCTTCCTCAAAGATAGTCTTCTTCTACTGTAACTTCACATGGAATAAAGGGCAAGGAATCTCTTTGGGATCCCTCTGGAATCTCTTTTATAAGGGTACTAATCTCCTTTCTTCATGATCTAATCACTTCCCAAAGCCTTAGTACCATCACTTTGCAGGATAGAATTTTAACAGAAGAACTGGCACTGGGGGACACAAACATTCAGATCATAGTAACTTAATTATGATCTACTGCATTTATAATATCAATTCTTGTTGGATTTGGTCTCTGCCATCAAATATTTTTAAACATGTTGTATCAAGAAAATAATAATTCTAATTGGGCACAGTGATGCACATCTGTAGTCCCAGCTACTCGAGAGGCTGAGGTGAAAGGAGGCCTGGGCAATATAGCAACACCCTCACTGAAAAAAAAAGATATATACCCTAAAAACAGCCATAAATGCAAGTAATCTCTGTATAATACTATTAAATAAATCAGTGGTGCAGCTATAAATGATAGTCATTTAGAAGCATCATTCATTTGGGCCTCAAAGGTTTTGATCTTGTCCATTACTTTCCCTCCAATTTTCCAGGTACTCCTTTAGCCTTCACTGGGAGAAGGGAAAAGTATTTAAAAACACGTAAGTAAGAGAAAATCATCTGTAGCCTAGATTAGTTTTTCCACTCATCCTTCTACCCTATTGAAAGGTAAGTTCCTAACTACAAATAAGACATTTATATTACATAAAGTGTCCATATTAAAAACTAAAAAAATCTATCTTATTATAGACTTTATAACATACATTGATAGATTTTATAACAAAGAAAAATCTTTGAGGGAGGGTTTGGAAACGCGAACACCTGAATGCAGATGCCTTTCCCAATTCATTTACACTTCCTAAGTCAAATTGCTGCTAGGGCCTATATACTGCTGAGAAGTATGAGGCTGACATTGGAAAAGTTCTCCAGATGATACTAATTACTAATATGATGCTTTCTTTTCTATGGACTGGTTGAGAGCTCAGACACCAGTTTTTGAGGGATCCCAGACAAATAGCAGAAAGCAGAGCATCCTGGGGAAAAGTCCAATCTTTTCTGTCTTTTGGGCGGAGACAATCTCAGATGTCTGGGGAGCAGTACCTAGCCATGGCACTGGCACGTCCTGTGCATATACTACCAGCCCACAAGACAGTGTTTCAGCTGCCATCGGGACTTGTGCCATTTAGGATCTTCCAACAACCAGCTTTCATACCCAGTGAGCTAACAAAGGAAAATAGCAGTCATTTAAGAACCTCCAGCAAACTGAATGATCAGTCAGTGTCTCAATTAGGGTCCAGTTAGGAGACAGAAGCCATAACAATTATTTTAACAGAGAAAATTCAAGATAAAAAATAATTAAGCAATGTTATTTAGGTAACTGAAAGGTCAGAAAGAGAACTCTGAGTTTTCATGGAGGTAGCAACTATACAGCGAGGTTACCCTGCAAGGCTAAGGGAAACAAGGAAAGAGTTTAGACATACTGAAACTTGGAGAAGACGCCCCACAGAGCTGATATTCAGACCTTTGAGGAAGTGGCTCAGCTTGGCTGGTGATGGCATCTCTGAGCTGGAGGAAGAGGTGCCATGGGGGGCTGGGACCCAGACTTCTGAGGAGGGGGTGTCAGTTAGTTGGTGCTGGGGTATCTGTGGTATTAGGATAAAGCTCACGTTTTCAGAGCTGGAAACACTGCAAACAGGATTTAACCACTGCTATGGGTCAACACATCTGCTACTAGCATGAAGATGCATTGCCAGGCTGATATAGAAAAAAGAGACTGTCAGGAAGTAACAGAAAGCCAATAGGATGAAAACAGAAAATATTAAAATATTAAATAGTAAGTACCTTCTTACTCCTCTTGCCTTACCTTGCCTTGCCTTGCCTTGCACTCTCTCTCTCTCTCTGTCTCTGTGTGTGTGTGTGTGTGTCTCGTCCCCTACTGACAAAGCTTAAGGAGAAGCAACTGACAACGCTGAAATGAAATTAGCCAAGTCGCAGTTTCAACATCACAAATTCTAGTATAGATGGGTACAGTTTGGGAGCTGAAATGCAATAACTTAATTGGCTGCCATAGGAAAAAAAAACATGCAAAAATAGAGCAGCTGAGAGAGGCAAGTGGAAGTGGAAAATACAGGAAAAAATAGTGATTCAAAAGCAGAATAAAATAATCATTCTATAGGTTTAAAAAAATAATTAAACATGATTTTCTAAACAAACCAGACAACATGAAAGAGTAATTACCACTGAAATCTAAATGAATGGCATGGAAAATCAAGTAACATAAATACCAAAAAGAAAAGGACAAAATGTAAATTGAAGTAATGACCAAAAAAAAAATGTAAGAAATGTAGAACAAAGATACAAGAGAGCTAAAGCGAGTAATAGGAATTCCAAAAGTAAAATGAACAAACGGAGGATTAATTGAATAAATACAGAAGAATATTTATTTGAGCTGAAGGCCTCAATCCACAGTTTAAGGTTTCACTGACTTCCAGGATACACTGAGAATAAAACCTAGGTATAAAAGTGCTCAAGCTAAAATGAGAAATCTTACAAGTTTCCAAGCATACAGAAAAAGTACCATCAAGAGAAAAATAATTGGCTTGGCATCCAAATGCGTGTCCAAAACACAGCAGCCAGAAGCTAGCAGAGAGTAAAAGTCTGTTAGCTGATTATGGAGAAAAAAAACTAATTAATAAAAATCAAATTTTTGAGGAGCAAATACAAACTCAATTACCATGATAAAGATGGAATGAATAAATACAATTTTCAACACCAAGCAAGTAAACAAAATAGAGGGTTGTTGAACATAAAACTATTCTAGCTAATGTGGATTTTCACAGACTGGTTAGAATCCCATTTCTCCTGATAAGATAAGCAATAAGAGAAAATTTAAGAAGAAGGAAAAAGTACACACTTCACACTGGAAAGGCTAGTGTGTATATCCTTAGTGTCTTTAATATACTGACTGTCACAACATTTTTAAAGAAAATTCTGGAATCTAAGTAAATTAATGTTTATCTGATGCAGAAAAAATCATTTTAAGAAGAGCAGGAACTCAGAAACTAACAAAAATGTAGGCAAACATTTACATATAAAAAAGATGGGAAACAGAATGCATACAGAGCCCATATTTGTATGTGAAACTATCTATAAAGGCCATTTACAGAGAGCACTCTCAAACTTAACACATCAATATTAACCTCTAAATAAGCAAAATTTAATGAGCATAACATGAAACTTAGCAAGTATGGTTCATTCAAGATCTTTTAGGGAAAAAAATGGATCAACTGCGTCACTACTAGTTCCACTCAATTTACCAACAAAGTGGAAAGCAGAAATTGTAACTGCCAACCTATCCTAAAAAACAAATCTCTGGAATAAAAATGTATCATTTTTTATATAGGACAATGATCTTGAATCTAGATCAAATGTCTTTCTATCGATGAAAATATAAATATAGAAAGCATGGGCAACACTGAAGAATTAGCCAAGCCATTTTTAAGAATGTGCCTAGGACTTATATTTCTACAAATTCAAGACCTCCACCCCCTGGGCCTTGCAATGAGTTGATGGTGAATAAATGCTGATGATAGTAGTGAATACTGTCAGGGGCATGTGAACCAGAGCAACTTTATCTTAAATAGGAGCTGGGTAAAATGAGGCTGAGACCTACTGGGCTGCATTCCCAGACGGTTAAGGCATTCTGAGTCACAGAATGAGATAGGAGTTCAACACAAGATACAGGTCATAAAAACCTTGCTGATAAAATAGATTGCAGTAAAGAAGCTGGCTAAAACCCACCAAAACCAAGAAGGTGACAAAAGTGACCTCTGTTCATCCTCACTGCTACTATCCCACCAGCAGAATGACAGTTTACAAATGCCATGGCAACATCAGGAAGTTACCCTGTGTGGTCTAAAAGGGGAGACATGAATAATCCACCCCTTGTTTAGTATATCATCAAGAAATAATTATAAAAATGGGCAATCAGCAGCCCTTGGCTGCTCTGTCTATGGAGTAGACATTCTTTCATTCCTTTACTTTCTTTCTTTACTCTATGAACTCTATGGACTTTACTCTATGGACTCGCCCTGAATTATTTCTTGTGTGAGATCCAAGAACCCTCTCTTGGGGTCTGCATTGGGACCCCTTTCCTGTAACATCTTTTTGGCAACCATGAAGGGACTATAGTGCAGAAACCCCCGACCCAAAGGCTAACTTTGGGTAAGTGGTGGGATCAAGTAACATCTTTCCGGCAAACCCTGAAGGAACAATACTGAGGAGACCTCTGGACCCAAAGGAAACAGACTGCAGCACTGATTGGATGCCTTTGGGTAAGTGGGGTGCATGTATCTGGGTAAGGGATGGGATTGGGTCAGAGGCCCAACTTAGGGGAGTTAGAGTCTCCCCTAGGACAGAGATAGTTAACGGCTCCTCTCAATAAAAGGCAAGGACGCTTGACTGACCTTGGGTTAGAGGCCCAACTTAGGAGGACTAGAGTCCCTTCTAAGATTTAGAGGGTTAGAGACCCTTCTCAGTGAAGTGCCTCTTGGCTAAGAATGGGTTTGGTACCACAGGAGGTTAACTGCTATTCTCTTTGGATTAAGCTGCCTTGCAGTCTTTGCTGATGGTAATGGGTGACACGATTAGGCATGTACAGGATCATGGGACATGGGGAGCTTTTTCCTCCCCCAAAAGGGGAAACTTGACAGCTGATGGGACTGCTTGAAAAAAATCTCTTCACGACAGCAGCCGCTTGAATTTTTCTGTGTCGCTGCAACATGGTGGGGTCATTCTCCGGCCTCCCTGAGCATTTTGCCTTCCCCACCCTGCCACAGGCGATGATTTTCTTTCTCCTTTCCGTTTTTATCTTTTTTATTACTCAGGGCGACCATCTTGCCCAGAGACCACATGTTGAAACTCCTGGTCGGAGGGTAGATTAATGATGATGGGAGGAAGTTTGAGCCTTGGCAGTTTGCAATTGGGTGCTAAGCAGAGTGGTTAAGGTCTATGTCTTGCCACATGTATTTTACTCTGGCCGGAATGGAAAGAGATAATTTTCCTTTGTGTTGTGGCTTGGCCCCCAGGGCTGTGGTGCAGCAAGCCAGGTCACTAGGGCTGCTCAGGGAAAGGGAACCCAGAAGCCTGGCATGCCAGCAAAGGGTAAGAATTTCTTACCAGTCAGACTTCTGGTCTCTCTCTTTCTCTGCCTCTCTCCGTGTGTGTGTGTGTGTGTGTGTGTGTGTGTGTGTGTGTGTGTAAAGAATGAGGTTTCCCTCTGGTCAATCATGTCCTTGGGAGCTTGACCTTGTAACCATGTGATCATGCTTTCTCTTTTCACAATGATGGCCTGGGTTTAGGGTCCAATTCCTGGCTTAGGGAATGAATAAGTCCTTTATCTTCTGTCTATTTATTTATATGTATTATGTGTGTGTAATATAAAAGAGCTTAGATTAATTGATTTAATAATAATAAGTGCTCAAATCAAATATTTTGTCAGAAAAGTAAAAAGTGGAATGACTTTTAGTTCATGTGAGTTAAGTAGCCTTTGGGAAATACAAACAGTTTTAAAGATGATTAGTAAAGATGATTAGCAAATTTGGTCTAAATTAGGCAGGTCAAACATTAAGTTTACTAAATGCTTTAAGGTCATAAACTGCTTCTTTGACTTTTGAAAATTGTTCAATTTAACTACCTTGAAGACGTTAGATTCTGGATAAGGCCTGGGGACATATGGAGTTAGCCATGCCCCCTAGCTATGCCGGAGTCAGCCACATCTGTTCTTCTGCCTGGTGTGTCCTAGGCTAGGCTCCACACCGAGTACATGATTAAAATCTTGAATTCACCAAGCTTTTCGCCAAAAGTAAAAGTTGCTAAGAGCTTACATTGTAACATGTATTTGAGACTACTGAAGAAACAGTTGTACATATAAGGTGTATAAAGAAAGTGAAATGTGTTTTTGGTAAAAGATGATAAGAAGGCATGGGAATGTGACTTTCTTGCCTAAGATTAAAGGGTTAAAGCATTGTTTTAAGTTAAATAGAATAAAGCTGGAAGTTTGAACAGTTGTAGAAGGTTTGTGAAAAATTAATTGTAAAAAAAATTTCTATGTGTGAAGATATTGGCTAAAAGTAAAGCGGTATTATTCAGTTTTTCTGTAAACTGAACATTGGAATAATGTTCAGTTTTTTCTTAGAGGAAAAACCTGCATATGATCTGCTCTTTAACAAAAATTGTAAACAGTTATAAAAGGTTTATGAGAATCTTTTTTTATTATACTTTAAGTTATAGGGTACATGTGCACAATGTGCACGTTTGTTACATATGTATCCATGTGCCATGTTGGTGTGCTGCACCCATTAACTCGTCATTTAGCATTAGGTATATCTCCTCATGCTATCCCTCCCCACTCCCCCAACCCCACAACAGTCCCCGGAGTGTGATGTTCCCCTTCCTGTGTCCATGTGTTCTCATTGTTCAATTCCCACCTATGAGTGAGAACATGCGGTGTTTGGTTTTTTTGTCCTTCCAATAGTTTACTGAGAATGATGGTTTCCAGTTTCATCCATGTCCCTACAAACGACATGAACTCATCATTTTTTATGGCTGCATAGTATTCCATGGTGTCTATGTGCCACATTTTCTTAATCCAGTCTATTGTTGTTGGACATTTGGGTTGGTTCCAAGTCTTTGCTATTATGAATAGTGCCACAATAAACATACGTGTGCATGTGTCTTTACAGCAGCATGATTTATAATCCTTTGGGTATATACCCAGTAATGGGATGGCTGGGTCAAATGGTATTTCTAGTTCTAGATCCCTGAGGAATTGCCACACTGACTTCCACAATGGTTGAACTAGTTTACAGTCCCACCAACAGTGTAAAAGTGTTCCTGTTTCTCCACATCCTCTCCAGCACCTGTTGTTTCCTGACTTTTTAATGATGGCCATTCTAACTGGTGTGAGATGGTATCTCATTGTGGTTTTGATTTGCATTTCTCTGATGGCCAGTGATGATGAGCAGTTTTTCATGTTTTTGGGCTGCATAAATATCTTCTTTTGAGAAGTGTCTGTTCATGTCCTTTGCCCACTTTTTGATGGGGTTGTTTGTTTTTTTCTTGTAAATTTGTTTGAGTTCATTGTAGATTCTGGATATTAGCCCTTTGTCAGATGAGTAGCATGCAAAAATTTTCTCCCATTTTGTAGGTTGCCTGTTCACTCTGATGGTAGTTTCTTTTGCTGTGCAGAAACTCTTTAGTTTAATTAGATACCATTTGTCAATTTTGGCTTTTGTTGCCATTGCTTTTGGTGTTTTAGACATGAAGTCCTTGCCCATGCCTATGTCCTGAGTGGTATTGCCTAGATTTTCTTCTAGGATTTTTATGGTTTTAGGTCTAACATGTCAGTCTTTAATCCATCTGGAATTAATTTTTGTATAAGGTGTAAGGAAGGGATCCAGTTTCAGCTTTCTGCATATGGCTAGCCAGTTTTCCCAGCACCATTTATTAAATAGGGAATCCTATCCCCATTGCTTGTTTTTGTCAGGTTTGTCAAAGATCCGATAGTTGTAGATATGCGGCATTATTTCTGAGGGCTCTGTTCTGTTCCATTCATCTATGTCTCTGTTGTGGTACCAGTACCATGCTGTTTTGGTTACTGTAGCCTTGTAGTATAGTTTGAAGTCAGGTAGCATGATGCCTCCAGCTTTGTTCTTTTGGCTTAGGATTGACTTGGTGATGCGGGCTCTTTCTTGGTTCCATATGAACTTTAAAGTAGTTTTTTCCAATTCTGTGAAGAAAGTCATTGGGAGCTTGATGGGGATGGCAATGAATCTATAAATTACCTTGGGCAGTATGGCCATTTTCACGATATTGATTCTTCCTACCCATGAGCATGAATGTTCTTCCATTTGTTTGTATCCTCTTTTATTTCATTGAGCAGTGGTTTGTAGTTCTCCTTGAGGAGGTCCTTCACATCCCCTGTAAGTTGGATTCCTAGGTATTTTATTCTCTTTGAAGCAATTGTGAATGGGAGTTCACTCATGATTTGGCTCTCTGTTTGTCTGTTACTGGTGTATAAGAATGCTTGTGATTTTTGTACATTGATTTTGTATCCTGAGACTTTGCTGAAGTTGCTTATCAGCTTAAGGAGATTTTGGGCTGAGACGATGGGGTATTTTAGATATACAATCATGTCATCTGCAAACAGGGACAATTTGACTTCCTCTTTTCCTGATTGAATGCCCTTTATTCCCTTCTCCTGCCTGATTGCCCTGGCCAGAACTTCCAGCACTATGTTGAATAGGAGTGGTGAGAGAGGGCATCCCTGTCTTGTGCCAGTTTTCAAAGGGAATGCTTCCAGTTTTTGCCCATCCAGTATGATATTGGCTGTGGGTTTGCCATAGATAGCTCTTATTATTTTGAGATATGTCCCATCAATACCTAATTTATTGAGAGTTTTTAGCATGAAGGGTTGTTGAATTTTGTCAAAGGCCTTTTCTGCATCTATTGAGATAATCATGTGGTTTTTGTCTTTGGTTCTGTTTATATGCTGGATTACGTTTATTGATTTGCGTATGTTGAACCAGCCTTGCATCCCAGGGATGAAGCCCACTTGATCATTGTGGATAAGCTTTTTGATGTGCTGCTGGATTCTGTTGGCCAGTATTTTACTGAGGATTTTTGCATCAATGTTCATTAAGGATATTGGTCTGACATTCTCTTTTTTGGTTGTGTCTCTGCCAGGCTTTGGTATCAGGATGATGCTGGCCTCATAAAATGTGTTAGGGAGGATTCCCTTTTTTTCTATTGATTGGAATAGTTTCAGAAGGAATGGTACTATTTCCTCCTTGTACCTCTGGTAAAATTCAGCTGTGAATCCATCAGGTTCTGGACTCTTTTTGGTTGGTAGGCTATTGATTATTGCCACAATTGCAGAGCCTGTTATTGGTCTATTCAGAGATTCAACTTCTTCCTGGTTGAATCTTGGGAGGGTGTATTTGTTGATAAATTTATCCATTTCTTCTAGATTTTCTAGTTTATTTGCATAGAGGTGTTTGTAGTATTCTCTGATGGTAGATTGTATTTCTGTGGGATCAGTGGTGATATCCCCTTTTTCATTTTTTATTGCGCCTATTTGATTCTTCTCTCTTTTCTTCTTTATTAGTCTTGCTAGCGGTCTATCAATTTTGTTGATCTTTTCAGAAAACCAGCTCCTGGATTCATTAATTTTTTGAAGGGTTTTTTGTGTCTCTATTTCCTTCAGTTCTGCTCTGATTTTAGTTATTTCTAGCCTTCTGCTAGCTTTTGAATGTGTTTGCTCTTGCTTTTCTAGTTCTTTCAATTGTGATGTTAGGGTGTCAATTTTGGATCTTTCCTGCTTTCTCTTGTGGGCATTTAGTGCTCTAAATTACCCTCTACACACTGCTTTGAATGTGTCCCAGAGATTCTGGTATGTTGTGTCTTTGTTCTCATTGGTTTCAAAGAACATCTTTATTTCTGCCTCCTTTTGTTATGTACCCAGTAGTCATTCAGGAGCAGATTGTTCAGTTTCCATGTAGTTGAGCGGTTTTGAGTGAGTTTCTTAATCCTGAGTTCTAGTTGGATTGCACTGTGGTCTGAGAGACAGTTTGCTATAATTTCTGTTCTTTTACATTTGCTGAGGAGAGCTTTACTTCCAACTATGTGGTCAATTTTGGAATAGGTGTGGTGTGGTGCTGAAAAAAATGTATATTCTGTTGGTTTGGGGTGGAGAGTTGTGTAGATGTCTATTAGGTCTGCTTGGTGCAGAGCTAAGTTCAATTCCTGGGTATCCTTGTTAACTTTCTGTCTTGTTGATCTGTCTAATGTTGACAGTAGGGTGTTGAAATCTCCCATTATTATTGTGTGGGAGTCTAAGTCTCTTTGTAGGTCACTCAGGACTTGCTTTATGAATCTGGGTGCTCCTGTATTGGGGGCATATATAGTTAGGATAGTTAGCTCTTCTTGTTGAATTGATCCCTTTATCATTATGTAATGGCCTTCTTTGTCTCTTTTGATCTTTGTTGGTTTAAAGTCTATTTTATCAGAGACTAGGATTGCAACTCCTGCCTTTTTTTGTTTTCCATTTGCTTGGTAGATCTTCCTCCATCCCTTTATTTTGAGTCTATGTGTGTCTCTGCACGTGAGATGGGTTTCCTGAATACAGCACAGTGATGGGTCTTGACTCCTTATCCAATCTGCCAGTCTGTGTCTTTTAATTGGAGCATTTAGCCCATTTACATTTAAAGTTAATATTGTTATGTGTGAATTTGATCCTGTCATTATGATGTTAGCTGGTTATTTTGCTCGTTAGTTGATGCAGTTTCTTCCTAGCCTCGATGGTCTTTACAATTTGGCATGTTTTTGCAGTTGCTTGTACTGGTTGTTCCTTTCCATGTTTAGTGCTTCCTTCAAGAGCTCTTTTAGGGCAGGCCTGGTGATGACAAAATCTCTCAGCATTTGCTTGTCTGTAAAGTATTTTATTTCTCCTTCACTTATGAAGCTTAGTTTGGCTGGATATGAAATTCTGGGTTGAAAATTCTTTTCTTTAAGAATGTTGAATATTGGCCCCCACTCTCTTCTGGCTTGTAGAGTTTCTGCCGAGAGATCAGCTGAGTGTCAGTTTCTCTCAGATCCAGGAACCCCAAGTTATCTTGGGACCCCAAAAGGAGATGAATGTACTCAACTCATAGGTATTTGAGGGTACAAACCTATGGCTGGGCTCAGCTTTAAAAAAGTCTTACTTGAGATTCCTTTTATGGAATGGAGTTCCATCAAAGCCAATTTACAAAAAGCCTATGTGAAAAATAATTATTCTTGCTGCACTTTATACAAATAATCGGGCCAAGTATAATAAAGAAAATTGACCTTACCATGATTTTTCTTTAGTAAAAATCGGAAACTAGAGAGGGAACTTATGTTTTAAAAACTATGGTACACTTATTATTAAATCCTTGTCTCATAGTTAGTTTTAAGTTTGTTTCTGCAATTTATGTTAACCTTCCTTGTTCCTGTGAACCAACTAGTGATCTCTGGCCACAGCTCAGAAGAAACAAGAGGGATGGGTAATGTAAAAATCTGAATCAATATTCTAATTCTGGGCACATTGAAATCAGCTAGTGACCCCATATTAGCTTAGTTCCAACAGTCCTGCAGTTCATAGAAAGCCTTCTTATTTAATTTAGTTGGGATACTTTTATTTATTTTGCTTTACTATTATAGAATATATTGCTGTCATACTCTGTGCAGGAATGAGGATAAGCTTACTCAATGTTTTCCTAAATTGAACACTTATTAGTCTTCCAGATATCACCTCTTGTCAGAACTCAAGAGTCATGAAGGGCCTTCACCATACTGATGCTTTCTGACTGAGCTCCTTCTACTCTGAATGCTAGAGACACTAATAGTTAGGCAGGAATATCATCGCCCCTTTTCAGCCTGAAGAAGTTACAAATGGTGGATCTTCATCCCTCTGCAACCCTTAGGATTAAGGGTTCCCTTATAAAAGGAAAAGGGGAAATGTCAGAGGCATGTGAAACAGAGCAACTCCATCTTTAATAGGAGCTGGGTAAAATGAGGCTGAGACTTATTGGGCTGCATTCTCAGACAGTTAAGGCATTCTAGATCACACAATGAGACAGGAGATAAGCACAAGATACAGGTAATAAAGACTTTGCTGATAAAATAGATAGCAGTAAAAAAGCTGGCTAAAACCCACCAAAACCAAGATAGTGATGAGAATGACCTCTGGTCATCCTCACTGCTACACTCCCACCAGCACCATGACAGTTTACAAATGCCATGGCAACATCAGGAAGTCACACTATATGGTCTAAAAATGGGAGGCATGAATAATCCACCCGTTGTTTAGCATATCATTAAGAACTAATTATAAAAATGGGCAACCAACATCCCTTGGGGCTGCTCTGTCTATGGAGTAGACATTCTTTTATTCCTTTACTTTCTTTCTTTACTCTATGAACTCTATGGACTTTATTCTATGGACTCGCCCTGAATTAGTTCTTGTACAAGATCCAAAAACCCTCTCTTGGGGTTTGGATTGGGGCCTCTTTCCTGTAACAATACCTTGCTGATGATGGCAGTGAAAC
Source organism: Nomascus leucogenys (assembly GCF_006542625.1). Taxonomy (NCBI): domain Eukaryota; kingdom Metazoa; phylum Chordata; class Mammalia; order Primates; family Hylobatidae; genus Nomascus; species Nomascus leucogenys. The sequence goes on along the minus strand of NC_044387.1, from coordinate 31,568,970 downwards.
TGCCTTTGCAAAAATTATAATGGTGAGAAAAAATATGACAGTGAAAGAGATCTGACATAACCGACTCCCTCTTGCTTCTAACCTCCAAGCTGTTCTTGTTCATTTCTGGACGCAAGCTAAACTAACTTTGGGAGGAACTTAGTTTATAGTTTAACTTTGAAACAAAGATAATGTAACACCCCCCTTCCAAAACAAACCCTTGTTTTCCTGGATACCAGACTGCATTCATAGGACTAACATATTAGCAACAGGATTAGAAGTTATGTTTTAGGAGTCATGCAGCTAGAGGCCACAAGATTCTAAACCTTCCCAATTGCTCATAGGAATAATATCGCTATTTTAAAACCTAAGATTGGTGCTTGAAATATTTTTCACACCCTACACTTGATGGATCAGCTGGCACCACCCAGATAGATAAAACTGGCTCATTGGGTCCTGTGGTCCTCGCCCGGGCACTGACTCAGTTTTGCAAGAGGACACCTTTGACTCTCTATGATTTCAGATCCTACCTAACCAATCAGCCCTCCCTATTCCCTGGCCCCCTACCTGCCAAATTATCCTTAAAAAACCCCAGTCTCCAAATTTTCAGAGAGGCTGATTTGAGTAGTAATAAAATTCCCTCTGATTCAGCCAACTTTACTTGAATTAAATTCTTTCTCTGTTACAATACGTTGCCATTGAATATTTATCAAATTACTAAATGAAAGAAACAAGAAATCAAACATCACAATCAATAACTGATTTAATAAAATAAGAATCATTACTGAGATGATTATCATTTTATGTTTTTTCTAAAGCCAAAAAAATCAGATTTTTTTGTTTTTTTTTAATTTTTTTTTAGTTTTTCCTTTTGCAAGTTTTTAGCTTAGTTATCACCCTGCATAACATCTTCAATGTCTTTCTAACTTTATTCACCATTGTTTAGTTTTCTAAACAGGAAATTGAGAGCTGAGTTTCCCTACTGTTTTCAGGAACATAAGTATTTGAATTGGAAGGAAGAGATGATTCATTTACTATTGCACATTGCTGAGTCCAATCTGCCAATGAAAACATTCTCATTTTGTTTTTTGAAAAGTTTTTGTATGAGGTTTGTTTGTTTTGTTATATATGGCAAGGGATGCCTTCTTATTTAGTGGGATTACACAATAGAAAATAATAATTCACAATTTTATGAAGACAAAGTTCAAGAAATCATACTGAATTTAAATTATATGTGGAACATGGAGATAAATAAATGAAAGACTATCGAGAATAAGAGAATAGATGAAAGGTAGCAAAGGGCTCTAATATAAGAGCCATACTCTCTGACCAGCTGAGCTTTGTGTGCTATTTGTAAGGTACCCATGGCAAAATTGTGAAAATGAATTCTGCCTTTTCCTTTCTGTCTTCATCTTTTAGTTTCTTTTTCCCATGAAGGGTATGTATATGCGTGCTATCTGGAACAGGCCAAAGCAATCAATAAAACTAATATTAATGACTGTATAATCCACCATTATAATCTACCACTCATCAATCTTGGCCTTTAACCTTAACTTTCTCTTTATGGCTCTAGATCAGTAGAGGATTCGGAGACATAGAATATGTGTTCATTAGGCTTTTGTTTAATTTATGCATGTAATTGCCTGCATTGTAAGAAAATAAGAAAATACAAATAAGCAAAAATAATAACACCAACAATAACTATACTTTGTTAACATTCCATGTTTCTAAGCCTGTGCATATACATAAATAATGTTTGAATAAGTGAATATATGATAAGAAGTGAATGAAGGAATAAGTAAATAAATTAATAACTAATAGAACAAACTGAGAAAATCCATATGTGTATGTGTGTTTGTGTATTTAAGACCTATGTTTTAATTCAAAAACAAACTGTAATCATCTCTTAATGCCAGTAAATATAGAAATACATTGTCATTAGGATACACTTTTAATGGTAAAGGAATCACACATATTTTCCAATCTGCAATCTGGCCATCTGTTACTAATGACCTGATTTTGATTTGTTGCATAAAAAATACACAATTCTTTATAGGCCTTTTGCAATATTACATAGAGAAAACTACTCAAAATCCCACGTTTACAACCTCTCTTCATTGAATTCATAGTCTAAGAGTCAGCAAACCTTTTCTGTAAAGGGTCAGATACCAAATATTTTAGGCTTTGGGAGCTAAACAGTCAATGTGAAACTTTTTGACTCTGCTATTGTAGTGCAAAAGCAGCCAAAGACAATACATAAATGAGCATGGCTGTGTTCCAATAAAACTTTACAAAGTTTTAATTGCCCCTTCCAGTAGGGTGATTTGGCCCAGTTTTAGCACCCACTCCCATTTTGCCAATAAATCATGACCTTGAAAGAATTTTGCTCGAGATCACAAAGCTAGTTAAAGACATAACAGCTACTAGGATTTGTATCTACTAAAACCTAATTCCAGCATTCCTTTTACATCCTAAAACATCAATTTTTATTTTCTGTCCTTTCCCAGTTCCAATTATAATGGTATATCACCCAGAAGAAACTGTAACATGCATTTCACTTCTCATATTTGATTCATCAATTCTGTTTTCAAAATATATGAGAAATACTTCTCAGTGCCTCCCTTCCTCATACCTTGTCCCATAACACTGTCCTCATTCACTTGGATGACTGCAATAACCTTGCCACTGCTGTCTCCACTTCAGTCTTTGCTTCCCTTCAGATTATTTTTCACAAAGAAGCAAAAGTGTTCTTTTAACAGATGTCAGGTCACTCCTAGGCTGAATAAATCTTTATCATAGTGTTTAAGGCCTTCCACAATCTGACCTTCAATTGTCTTCTGACTTTATCTCCTACCACGATCTTCTTAACTCTGCCCCAGCAACCCTCATCACCTTGCTTTTCCCCCAAACACTTCAGGTATGCCTTCCTCAAGGACAGGTAACCACATGCCTCTCTCCCTCACTTCTTCAGGTGTTTATTCAAATGTCACATTCTTAGTGAGGTCTTCTCTGGCTGCCATGTCTAAAGTTGCACATGTCTCACACATATAACAACACACACACACACGTTGTATCTCCCTTCTTGCTTTATTTTCCCTTTTAGCTATTACGTTAGTATTCTTTATAAATGTGTATTCCCCTCACCAGATTATAAACTCTGTGAGTGCAGGGTACAGAGAGTTTCATCTGTATTGTTCACCAGTAATTCCCAGCACTGTGTCTGGCATACACTGATTTTTTATTTTTTTATTTTTATAATGAATGAAGGAATATAAACATTTGGTTGATTTACAACTAATCTTGAGTGCTAAACATACTGAAATTAATCTTCAAAGTAATTTTGTGTATTTCCTTTAAGGTCCAAAGAAAGAGTTGGGTTTGGTACAACCATTGTCTGTGTGTTTGTGTGTGTGTGTGTGTGTTATAGTTGAAAAACTTTTACCGTCAACCTTAAAAAATACTTGAAATAGGCCAGGTGCTCATGCCTGTAATCCCAGCACTTTGGGAGGACAAGGTGGTGGATCTCCTGAGGTCAGGAGTTCGAGACCAGCCTGACCAATATGGTGAAACCCTGTCTATACTAAAAATACAAAAAAGTTAGCCGGCCTTGGTGGTGGGTGCCTGTAGTCCCAGCTACTTGGGAGGCTGAGACAGGAGAATCACTTAAACCTGGGAGGCGGAGGTTGCAGTGAGCCGAGATCGCACCACTGCACTCCAGCCTGGGTGACGGAGCAAGACTCCGTCTCAAAAAAAAAAAAAAAAAACTTGCAATAGTAAAGACGATAGAATGGCAAATTCATTCTGAAGCCTCACTAAACTAATTGTTGAACACAATTACATTACATAATCCTTAAGAAGACTTACCTTAGAGTAAAAATCCTTACTCCTTGAATTTTGAAGCCATATTTTGACATGTGTAAACCTTACAGATTAATTTGAGAGATACAGGAATTTCAATCTTAAATTTGGAAACTAGTCCTGAAATGTGAACTAAAAGTGTTACAATAATATGAACACAATTATGCCTTCAAGATGAAGAGGAGTGCTGCAGAAATCACTATGGAATTTTATACCCTGAGTATTTTGAAGGCAATTTCTGGTATCCCTGTCAGATTCTTCCACACACCATATTTACATTAATTACACTCAGAGACATAATTATAACTCATGGCTAATTTGTTTTTAAAAAGAAGAGAAATAACCCACAATAACAAGCATGTTAGAAATAACGCTGAGAATATAATTTAAGTATTAGACTTAAACCATTTAGTACCAAAATACAGGCTTCCGTTTCTAAGCAGGTTTAAATCTCCATCATTATAACATGACTTGATTTGCCCAAACAATAAAAGACTAAACTTCCTCAAGAAGCGACCCTTTAAAAGTGTATCTGTGTTTTTCTATGTGTATTTTATTTAAGTAAAATGGTTAATTGCATTTGAGTGTTTTCCACTATGTACAATTGAACTTATGAAAAAGATTCATCAATGATTATGTTCATTCTTAAATAGTCAATAACTTACCAAAATTAAAAGATAAATTTTCAGATATGGAATTAGAATATTTTGGCACTAGGTACATGGTACAAAAATACCCAACTCATTGAGTTTTCTAAAAAAGTTGTTCAAGATTTTGAAGGGTTTTTAAAAAATATCATAATGTCTACAATATAAAAGAAATAATTAACTTTAAACTTATAAAATAATAAAATTTTAAATCCTTGATTTGAATGTCATTGTGCTATGTTTATGAAGATTAAAATGCCAGGGTATTTTATTTGTGACAATTTAATATTTTACATTTTCACATTTGATAATATTAATGTTTCTGTTTAGCTCTAATATAATTGTAACCATGTTTATCTTCAGGATGTTTAGCCATGCAATAAATATAAATATAAAACATATCAAAATTTTATATTGTGGGAACATGCTCTAAAATGAACCAATAGTCTTAGCTGCCTAATATGAAAGCTACCACACATCTGACATCTGTGAACTAGAGCTATGTTGTTTTCCTAACTGAGCCTTATGAACTACTGGTTGCTGCTTGCTGCTACCAGAAAACTCTTTAGTACTTATCCTTAAATGGAGGGCCTCTTTTCCTCATTCTCAACATTTAATTTGGAAAAAATTGCTCTCCTTAAGTATAGCTGCTTCTTCAACTACAGTGATATCTGTATGTGCATATTTAATCAATGGAATCCCTGAGAAGTCTGGTTAATAGAAATTATATTATCAGAATGGGTAGATTATACAGAAATTTCAACACTAAGATGGTCTTTAAAAAGCTATGTATAGTGCCACATATATATAAATGCTATATATAGTGGATGTTCATGGAAAAATGAATATAAATTGTGTTGATCAAGTCTGTGCTTCTTTTATCCTTGAGAAAAATGAAAGTGTGGTGCTTTGAATTTTTGCGATAAAATGACAATTTCATCTTTAAAATGTAAGAAGGATGTACATTCATTTTCTAATTTTTTATAACCAGAATAAGAAACTCAGGGTACTAAATGATCAGTGATGATGAGCATTACATCAATTGAAAGTAGGTACATGTGAAAATTTATAGAAAATATGGAAATAAAATCTAAGACAAACTTCAAAACATTCCTTAATAAGCTGTAATGGCTATAAATCCATATGGTTTGAATTCAAAACTATCAGATTAGATTTAAAAGTAAAATAAAGTTCAACTATATAAAGACTGAAGGGCCCTTACCATAGCCTCAAAAGCTAGATGACAACACTGTGTAAAAATGAACATTCTTCAAGTTGTGTGTTAAGGGTGCTGTGTATGGATGTTGAGATTAAAGGGCCAGAAGTAGTGCATCTTGAGACAAGTCCTGCCATATCCATCTGCCCATCACCCTCTGAATAGTTGAGATGGTGCTTGAAAAATTAATGTAGTCTCAAGAAATAAACTTGATTGATCTAAAGACAAATGTATCTCCTACCCACTGCACCTGTCATTGATTCATTTAGGAATGAGCATGTTTCCCGATTATGGCCAAAGAGAGATGAGAAAAAGGTTCCTATAGACTCCTGGAAACAATTTCTTAATTCTCAAGAGATGACATTGGGAAGCTATGCACTTCCTCCCACTGAGCACCAAGAATGAAGTTGAGTATAATGTTTCTGGCAGCAATAACCATAAGTACACTCAATCTTAGGATGAAACCAACTCTGCAGGTAAGCAGATCAATAGACAAAAAGAATCTGGAATCTTTTTATATTTGAAACTGAAGAACCAATTAACCCTAAAACCAGGCCTACTTCTGGAGTACCAGTTATATGAGTCAAGAAATGTCTTCAGTAAAGCCAATTTGATTTGTGTATTACCTATAGTTTCCGGCATTGTTACTAACACAAAACTTGGTAGATATTTGGCTCAAGGATAAAACTAAGCAACAGTTTGCCAAAGCTAAAACTCATAAAAGAGAAAGTCATAGTAATAATTTAAAAGTATCTGGAATCTATAAAATAAAGGATAATGTGAAGACATATTTGCATTCTTCTCTATAGATAGTCTTGAAAAGCTACTTAAAAACCTACAGCTGCCATTCAATCCTTAAGTGATCACCAACTCTGTGATTAACTTCTACCTGGGATTTAGTATGCAGATTCAACCTCTAATTGGGTTGTAGGGATAATTTCATGGTTTAAAGTTTGAACTCCGCTTGGAAACCTCTTTGAAGTTCAGCCAAGAAGATTATAATAGTGCAAATAACTTGCAAAAGCTTACAGCTGTCCTCCTGTAGTTCACACTGAGCAAGCAGTCATTTTCTCAATGTGATAAAAATCAGATTACATCGAGGATCACCTTCTACAAGTTATTATAGTCTCATCTCTAAAACAAACTAATCTCTGTATTTTTTTTCTAATTTTCATAGCACTGGAATGTTAAAAGTATGCTTTCCTCTTAAGCAAACATGACTCTTACTAAGAATGAAATGCTCTTTTTACTTAGATTTGGTAGCAACCCAAGGAAGTGGTTCTACACACTCAAGATTTGCTATTTTGTTTCATCTTATGTAGAAATGGTTGGTTATAATGTATTACGATTTCTATTAAATGCAAGACTCGTAATTTTTTTTAAGAAGTAGTATATATTTTTTCTTGGCACAGTTTTAAAAACATATTGTTTTCAGAGTGAATAACATGTATTTTTATAAAGACTGCATTTTTAACTATTTTTATGACTACAAAATAATTTTCAAAAATCATCCAATTTCGAAAGCCAAGACTGTGTGAGTGGAAGAAACTATTGTGTAAATCTAGAGTAATTTAACTATAATTAAAATCAATAGATCAAAGTAAACTTCCAAGCACCTTAAATTATCAAGAGGATTGTCCTTTAACTTGCATCCCACATTAAAAATAAAGTTGAGCCCCTCAATTCATGTTTTAAAATAATGATTAAAAGATAATAAGTTAAAAATTTGTGATTCTTGCTCTTAATAATACAAATACAAGGATAACAAATGACTGCCTTAAAATGAGTCATTTATTTTCATAAATAAAAATATCAGATTTTGTACACACATTCAGGTTTCGGTGATGGCATATAAACATATTTCTACTTGTAATTTATTTTTAAAAATGATTATTGGAGACCAAATTTACAAAATTTACTGTACATAGAAAAACAGCAATCAAAGTATATAATTACATTTGACCCTATTATTTCTTTTTTTTCTTCTTGCAGCTCCAAACATAAGCCTTCATTAAATCTCAGCATTCATGTATCACTAATATAAATAACTTTGTTCACTATCAGTTACCAGTTCATATCAGAATCTTCTTTTAAAGGGGGAGAGGCATTACAGTTTGTAAAATACCTGAGCATTGTCTCATTTTCATTAAAATAATATTTTAGAATTCTACCTAATTAGTAACATTATCTGCAGTTCAAGCAAGCATTGGAAAAATAACCTGAAGAACTATTTTGCATTGTAATATTTGCTTAGGAACATTGATTGTATAAATATGAAGAATAAATATTAACATGAACAATTGTATGTTGCCTCTTTTATTAATCAATTAAAAATAGCATTTTGATATATCAAAATTAATATTAGGAAAACTAAAATATAAAGGTTAAAATACACAAAAAATTTGAGTATATTATTTATAATCTTGCTGAAATAGATAAGAAAAAAACAGTAATTTGCATAAATATCAGGCTAATGTCATTTACTCACCTTTATGTGCTGTTTGTTGCTCTGCCCATATTGTTCATAAGTTCCATACATCATTGCCCATAGGGAAACCAAGATTCACCTGCATACAGAATGGCTGGAAGTGGTAGTATATTCCCTAGCCAGTTTTTCTAGGTGAAATCAATTACCACATACTGTTATCAAATCTATGATATTTACCTCAAGAACACCACACACTAACCAAATAATTGAAGTAGTTTAAACACACATTTCCAACATAAATAAAGTTTTAGACGTTTGTTAAAACCAAAAACGTATGGGTACTGTGAAGAAAATATGAGTAATTAAAATCAAAGGAAAACATCAGCTATTTGTGTAGCAATAGATATAAAAAGACACTTTCTTAAAAAAAATTATGTCCCCAATAAGCATATAAAACAGTGCTCAACCTTATTCTACTAAGAAATAAAATGATCTTCCATATTAGCAAAATACAAAACTTTATAATATCCAGTCTTGGTGAGGATGTAGGGAAGTAGCTATTCACTTACACTACTGGTAAAAGTCAAAATTGGTGCCATACATTAGGGCAGACTTTTGACTACACAGCCAATCTTCAACAGTAGTGATTCCTTTACCATGCATCTCCCAGGGAAATCTTTGCAAAATTATTCCTAAATACATGTAATAAATACGCTCATTTCAGTGTTGTTTAGCAAAAAAAACAGAAAAGGAACTTGCTAAAAATAGTTGTTCCTTTTGTTTATTTCTTCCTTGAGTGTAAAGCTGTATTTTCCTCTTTTCTTTCATTCATCAAATATTTAGTAGAATGTTTACTCTTCGTCAGGTATCTTTTAAATTCCTAAGAAATCATTGGAGTATTTTATGTACTGGCCTCATTTAAAAAAATTTTTTTTTAGTCTGGCCAACCTGGTGAAACCCCATCTCTACTAAAAATACAAAAATTAGCCGGGTGTGGTGGTGGACGCCTGTCATCTTAGCTACTTGGGAGGCTGAGGCAGGAGAATCACTTGAACCCGGGAGGCAGAGGTTGCAGTGAGCTGAGATCATGCCATTGCACTTCAGCCTGGGCAACTGAGGGAGACTCCGCCTCAAAAAAAAAAAGAAAAGTAAAGAAAAGAAAAAAAATTTGTTTTAATTTATTTTTATTTTGAAAAGATTACTTTGACTGCTGTATTATTCAGGGTTCTCTAGAGGGACAGAACTAATAGGATATATGTATATGTGAAAGGGAGTTTATTAAGGAGAATTGACTCATGCAATCATAAAGTAAGTTCCCATGAGAGGCCATATGCAAGCTGAGGAGCAAGGAAGCCAGTGGTGAATCAGTTTGAGTTCCAAAACCTCAAAAGTAGGCAAGTCGACAGTGCAGCCTTCAATCTGTGGCCAAAGGCCCAAAAGCCCCTGGCAAACCACTGGTGTAAGTCCAAGAGTCCAAAAGTTGAAGTACTTGGAGTTTGATGCTTAAGGCCAGGAAGCATCCAGCATGGGAGAAAGATGAAAGCCGGAAGACTCAGCCAGTCTCTTCTTCCATCTTCTGCCTTATTCTCACCTCGCTGGCAGCTGATTAGATTGTGTCCAGCCAGATTGAGGGTGGGTCTGCCACTAGCAGTCCACTGACTCAAATGTTAATCTCCTTTGGCAACACCCTCATAGACACACCCAAGAACAATACTTTGCATCCTTCAATCCAATCGAGCTGACACTCAGTATTAACCATCACAGCTGTTGTGTGTATGATCGATTTGAAGAAGCTGATAATGGCAAGAGGGCAGAAAGAAGGAACTTGGGAAGGGTAGTTATACAAAATTTAAACACTGGAATCTATGCATATAATTAAAAGAAGAAGGAAGTTCTACACATTTTGATTTGGAAAAAGCACCATACTATATTAATGTTGTGAAGGTGAAAAATAAATACACAGACATGTATGTAAAAATATATAAACATTTCTTTCCAGGAAGGGTAAAGCAGGAAATAGAAGTAAAGATTAAAGAAACTGGGGAAAGCTAGATGTTTATTTTTAATTTTAAATATTTCTTCAGTGCGCTCATTCTTACAGATTTCTAAATATATTATACAAGTTTCTTGTATAACTTTTTCTAAATTTTGCAGAATTAATTAGCTTTGGATTATAGACTGTTTTATTTTCTTTGTATATTATAAAGTAGAAGTATTATATTTACCATTTAAAAGTGTTTTCTCCAACTTATTTTGTTCTTATCATTTGGTTTGAAATATTTTATAATTTTAAGAATGATTTAACAATATTTATTTAGCCTTCTTTTTCCTTAACTTTTCTTTCCTTAATGAATAGGATTAATAACAGTTTAAATAAACAAAACCTAAATTAAAAAAAACTAAAATATAGACATTTTCAGTTCAGTTCCTTTAAAAGGTTTATTGATTTGTTAAATCTATGGCATATTTACTTTCAAAATAGGGCATATCCTTTTGCAAGAATTATCTTTTACACAATCCCAATAGTCTGACATTTCAGATACACATCTGGAGTTATTTTTGATGCAAAACCCAGGACAACACAATATTGAACATTCTTAAAGAAAAGAATTTCAACCCAGAATTTCATATCCAGCCAAACTAAGCTTCATAAGCAAAGGAAAAATAAAATCCTTTCCAGACAAGCAAATGCTGAGGGATTTTGTTACCATCAGGCCTGCTCTGCAAGAGCTCCTGAAAGAGCACTAAATATGGGGGGGTGGGGGGAGCCATTACCAGCCACTGCAAAAACCCAGCAAAATATAAAGACCAATGACACTGTGAAGAAACTGCATCAACTAGTGTGCAAAGTAACCAAATAGCAGCATGATGACAGCATCAAATTCACACATAACGATACTAACTTTAAATGTAAATGGATTAAATGGGTTAATTCACACAGACTGGTGAATTGAATAGAGTCAAGACGCATTGGTGTGCTGTATTCAGGAGACCCATCTCATGTGCAGACACACACAGGCTCAAAATAAAGGAATAGAGGAAAATTTATCATGCAAATGGAAAGCAAAAAAAAAAAGGGGGTTGCAATCCTAGTCTCTGACAAAACAGACTTTAAACCAACAAAGATAAAAAAAAAGACAAAGAAGGGCATTACATAATGGTAAAGGGAACAATTCAACAAGAGGAGCAAACTACTTTAAATATATATGCATTCAATACAGGAGCACCCAGACTCATAACACAAGTTCTTAGGTACTTATAGAGAGACTTAGACTCCCATACAACAATCGTGGGAGACTTCAACACCCCACTGTCAGTATTAGATAGATCAATGAGACAGAAAAATAGCAAGGATATTCAGAACTTGAACTCAGCTCTGGATCAAGTGGACCTAGTAGACATCTACAGAACACTCTACCCCAAATCAACAGACTGTACATTCTTCTCAGTGCCACGTGGCACTTATTCTAAAATTGATCACATAATTGGAAGTAAAACACTCCTCAGCAAATGCAAAAGAACAGAAATAATAACAAACAGTCCCTCAGACCACAGTGCAATCAAATTAGAACTTAGGATCAAGAAACTCACTCAAAACCATACAATTATATGGAAATGGGACAACCTGTCCCTGAATGACTCCTGGGTAAATAATGCAATTAAGGCAGAAATCAAGAAGTTCTTTGAAACCAATGAGAACAAAGGGACAATGTACTGGAATCTCTGGGACACAGCTAAAGCAATGTTAAGAGGGGTATTTATAGCACTAAATGCCCACATCAGAAAGCTGGAAAGATCTCAAATCAACACTCTAACATCACAATTAAAAGAGCTAGAGAGGCAAGAGCAAACTAATCCAAAAGCTAGCAGATGACAAGAAATAATTAAGATCAGAGAAGAATTGAAGGAGATAGAGACACGAAAAACTCTCCAAAATATCAGTGAATTCAGGGGCTGTTTTTTTTTTTTTTTTTAAATTAACAAAATAGGTAGACCTCTAGCCAGACTAACAAAGAAGAAAAAAAGAGAAGAATCAAATAGACACAATAAAAAATGATAAAGGGGATGTTACCACTGATCTCACAGAAATACAAACTACCATCAGAGAATACTATAAATGCCTCTACACAAATAAACTAGAAAACCTAGAAGAAAGGGATACATTCCTGGACACATATACCCTCCCAAGACTAAACCAGGAAGAAGTCGAATCCCTGAATAGACCAGTAACAAGTTCTGAAATGGAGGCAGTAATTAATAGACTACCAACCAAAAAAGCCCAGGACCAGACAAATTCACAGCTGAATTCTAACAGAAATACAAAGAGGAGCTGGTACTATTCCTTCTAAAACTATTCCAAACAATTAAAAAGGAAAGACTTCTCCCTAGCTCACTTTGTGAAGCCAGCATCATCCTGATACCAAAACCAGGAACAGACACAACAAAAAAAGAAAACTTCAGGCCAATATCCTTGATGAACATCGATGCAAAAATTCTCAATAAAATGTTGGCAAACTGAATCCAGTAGCACATCAAAAAGCTTATCCACCATGATCAAGTCGGCTTCATCCCTGGGATGCAAGGCTGGTTCAACGTATGCAAACCGATAAATGTAATCAATCACATAAACAGAACCAAAGACAAAAACCACGTGATAATCTCAGTAGATGCAGAAAAGGCCTTTGATAAAATTTAACTTCCTTTCATGTTAAAAGCTCTCAATGAACTAGGTATTAATGGAATATATCTCAAAATACTAAGAGCTATTTATGACACACCCACAGCAAATATATTGAATGGGCAAAAGCTGGACGCATTCCCTTTGAAAACTGGTACAAGACAAGAATGCCCTCTCTCACCACTCTCGTTCAACATAGTATTGGAAGCTCTGGCCAGGGCAATCAGGCAAGAGAAAAAAATGAAGCGTATTAAAATAGGAAGAGAGGAAGTAAAATCGTCTCTGTTTGCAGACAACATGATTTTATATTTAGAAAACCCCATCTCCTCAGCCCAAAAACTCCTTAAACTGATAAGCAACTTCAGCAAAGTCTCAGAATACAAAATCAATGTACAAAAATCACAAGCATTCCTCTACACCAACAATAGACAAACGAGAACTAAATGATGAGAATGAACTCCATTCACAGTAGCTACAAAGAGAATAAAATACCTAGGAATACAGCCAACAAAGGATGTGAGGGACCTCTTCAAGGAGAACTACAAACCACTGCCCAAGGAAATAAGAGAGGATGTAAACAAATGGAAAAATATTCCATCCTCATGGGTAGGAAGAATCAACATCATGAAAATGGCCATACTGTCTTAAAGTAATTTATAGATTCTATGCTATTCCCATCAAGCTACCATTGACAGTCTTCACAGAATTAGAATACAAAAATATTTTAATTTTCATGTGGAATCAAAGAAGACCCTGCATAGCCAAGATAATCCTAAGAAAAAAGAACAAAGCTGGAGGCATCATGCTACCTGATGTCAAACTATACTGCAAGGCTACAGTAACTGAAACATCATGGTACTGGTACAAAGACATATGGACCAAAGGAGCAGAACAGATACCTCAGAAATAAGGCCAGGAGTGGTGGCTCATGCCTGTAATTCCAGCACTTTGGGAGACTGAGGCAGGCAGATCACCTGAGGTCAGGAGTTCGAGACCAGCCTGACCAACATGGAGAAACCCCATCTTTACTAAAAATACAAAATTAGCTGGGCATGGTGATGCATGCCTGTAATCCCAGCTACTCAGGAGGCTGAGGCAGGAGAATCACTTGAACCTGGGAGGCGGATGCTGTGGTGAGCCAAGACCATGCCATTGCACTCCAGCCTGGGCAACAAGAGCGAAAAACTCCATCAAAACAAACAAACAAACAAACAAACCAAGTAACCAAAATAACACCACACATCTACAACAATGTTATCTTCAAAAAACTTGACAAAAACAAGCAATGGAGAAAGGATCTCCTGTTCAGTAAATGGTACTGGAAAACTGGTTAGATATATGCAGAAAACAGGAACTGAACCCCTTCCTTAAACCTTATACAAAAATTAACTCAAGATGGAATAAAGACTTAAATGTAAACCCCCAAACCATAAAAACCCTAGAAGAAAACCTAGGCAATACCATTCAGGACATATGCATGGGGAAAGACTTCATGACAAAAACGCCAAAAGCAATTGCAACAAAAGCCAAAATTGACAAATGGGATCTAATTAAACTAAAGAGCTTCTGCACAGCAAAAGAACTTATCAGAGTAAAAAGGCAACCTACAGAATGGGAGAAAATTTTTGCAATCCACCCATCTGACAAAGGTCCAATATGGAGAATTTACAAAGAACTTAAACAAATTTACAAGAAAAAAAAACCAAAAAGTGGGCAAAGGATATAGACACTTCTCAAAGGAAGACATTTATGCGACCAACAAACATAAGAAAAAAAAGCTCTACATCACTGATCATCAGAGAAATGCAAATCTAAACTTCAATGAGACACCATCTCACACCAGTCAGAATGGTGATTATTAAAAGTCAGGAAACGATAGATGCTAGCAAGACTGTGGAGAAATAGGAACACTTTTACACTGTTGGTGGGAATGTAAATTAGTTCAACCATTGTGGAAGACAGTATGGCAATTCCTTAAGGATCTCAGACCAGAAATACCATTTGACCCAGCAATCCCATTACTGAATATCTATCCAGTAATACACATAACCAAAGGAATATAAACCATTCTACTATAAAGACACATGCACACATATGTTTATTGCAGCACTATTTACAATAACAAAGATATGGAACCAACCCAAATGCCCATCAATGATAGACTCGATAAAGAAAAAGTGGCACATATACAACACAGAACACTATGCAGCCATAAAAAGGAATAAGATCATGTCCTTTGCAGGGACTTAGATGAAGCTGGAAGCCATCGTCCTCAGCAAACTAACACAGGAACAGAAAACCAAACACCGCATGTTCTTACTCACAAATGGGAATTGGACAATGAGAACACATGGATGCAGAGAGGGGGAACAACACACACCAGGGCCTGTTGGGGGTGAGGAGTGTGTGGAGAGAACTTAGGAGGACAAGTCAATAGATGCAGCAAACAACCATGGCACACGTGTACCTATATAACAAACCTGCATGTTCTGCACATGTATCCCCTCCTTTCTTTTTGGAAGAACTAAAAAAAATAAAAAATAAAAAGAAACTTACAATCATGGCAGAAGGCAAAGGGGAAACAAGCATGTCTCACTATGGTGAAGCGGAGAGAGAGAGAACAGGGAAGTGCTACACATTTTTAAACAATCAGATATTGTGAGAACTCACTCACTATCATGAGAACAGCAAGGGAGAAATCTGCCTCCATGATCCACTCACCTCACACCAGGTCTCTACTTCAACAGTGAATATTACAATTCAACATGAGAATTGGATGGGGACGCAGAGCCAAACCATATCATCCATCTTGTTTCAAACATGACTGATACTTGTGCCATAACATTTGTGGGCACTTTGGCACCACCACAACAAAGGCTAAGACCATACCTCTCAGAATCCCCTTCCCAGTAAATGAGAAGAACATGTAGGGGAGTTCAAAGAGGAAATGAAGTAAAGATCAAGGTCTTATGGGGTCAAACAAGAAGGCTTTATCAGAGGCAACAACTTTGCAGATCTCTCCACAACCTCCTGCTTCACTCTTATGGGCTTTGAAGACCATGCCAAGAGCTCCACAAGCAGCCACGGCTGGTTTCGTACACTTACTTATGATCTCCAATCTCTTTACCATCACCCCTCACCAATGTTTCACACTGAGACATTTACTGTCAACATTGGCAGCAGTCCCATTTCCTGCGTTGGGGCTTTAGAATCTCAAACAAGGTTTCTCTGCCTCAGCGTCATTGACACTTTGGACCACATAATTTGTGTTGGTGGAAGGGGAAAGCTGTGCTGTGCATTGTGGAATGTTTAGTAGCATCCCAGCGTATTAACCGTACTTCCAATTTCTGTAAATTAATGCTTTTATGCGTATAAAATGGCCACTGACTGTTCCCAAGTAAACCCTGGCTCGTCTAAAACATCTCGAGACTTCAGTCAGCCCTAAACTACAGGCTCTGACAGTCACAGTGAACCTGAACTTAGCAAGAGAGCCACCTTCAAACATAGTTAACCAACCCTAAGCCTGCTGCCCTGCCTCACCTGCTCCTTTTCCAGGAAACCACAACAGAGAAGCCTCCCATGCTTCCTCTCAGTGGCTCTGCATTGCATGCTATGCGCTCCTCAAGGAATTGCTGAGTATAACAGAACTGTAAAACTCTTCTTGGTTCCTCTTTCTTAACCTGTCTCTGGCCTCACCGAACCTCACCCAAAGTAATATGGCTAAAGCATCTGGCCTCACCCATTGGAAGCCGGTAGCAAACTTCTCCACCTTAGTCATGATAATCAAAACTGTGTCCTGACCTTGCTGAATGTTCCATAGGGGACAAAATTGTCCCAAGTTGAGAACTTCTGGTCTAAAATATTCACTGTCAACTCCTAACCTTCAATAGCGGTTTTCCTAACATCCTTACACTTGTCCCTCCAACAGTAGTTATAAGCACTTAATTCTGAATTAAACTTTTCATTTTTGACTTATACAGAATAGCTTCTGGTTTACTAGCCAAACCTGACTGAGAGTGTTACATAAATAATACATTGTTTTTTTGCACATGAGTAATCCAAAACGTATTTAATTTGGTCACATAAAATATTTAGTAGAGAAAGTTAAGTATTCACATGGTTTATAATATGATATAACCTGTTTCTTTTCCACAATTTTTCAATATAATAGCATCCTTACTGTTAAAAGAATATTCGTTTAATATTTGGAGATATCCATATTCTTCGATCTATTGCATTTTGAAGAAAAATATGACTTATTTTACAAGGTTATTTCTGGAGAGATAGCTACTGTCTTATATTTTTAGAATATGTTTATGCAAGAGTCAGATTATAATTTACCAAAATGTTAAGTATAAAAAGGCCAACTAAAAATAAAAGTATTTGATGTGGTTGTGGTAGAGATTATTTTGTACTGTGGATACATATGCAGGACACATGAGAGAGAAACTGGTATTTTCCCTTAATTGTCAATGGCCTAACTGGACTAGAGCCAAGAAGAAGTAAACAAAAAACTAAGGCTTTGATGCTTTCTAAACTGGATTAGTTCTATTTGACATTAGATCTTATTGACAAAACAAACAAACAAGCAAAAAGAGCTCCTTCTTTTCATTTGTTTATTATAACTTCACCTTCAATGCAGATTGATTAATCTTCCCTCAGATAATTGTTTTTAAGTTTGACCTATTTATAGAACTGTGAGGCTTTATGGGCTTTGAAATTCTCCAATGAAGGGTATTATAGAGGCGCCAGGTAACTAGAGATACAGTATAAATCTTGACTGAATGTTTCAAAGTATAGAATTTCGTGCCTTTCTTCTCCCATCTGTGCTCTAATCCTGCTTTTGAGAAACAAAGCATCAGGGGCACTTCACAGTGTGGTGCAGAACATATAAATAACAGTTTTTTAAAAAGTCTCTTCTTCAGTAAGTCAGTACCCACTGAAGTCATGCCAACCTGTGAATTACAGTTTGCTGAAGCTTTATAATGAGGATAAAATTGCAGGATACTATATCCCATGTGAAATGAAGAAATGTTTTTCCTTTTATATCATGTAAAACAGAACAACTACTCTGACCTAAACCAATCCACTTTGAAATATTGTGTTTCTCAGCCTGCAAGAGCTTCCATCCTTATTCATCAGTCTTTTGTACATGTCTTATAATACTCATACCATGGACCAGCAGTGCCAACTGCAGTTCTGGGGTTTGCTCCAGCTGACCCCAGAGCATATACATTTTAAGCTTAACACAGAGAAACAATTGTAACATGTTGAAGTATACATATATATTTTGATCCTGCAACCTATTAATATATTAGCTGCCAAAAGCATGTTGTAGTTCTTACAGACTCTGCTTGTACGAATGAAATAGAAACACCATAAGAAGAAATCTCTACTAATGGTACCATAAACAGTTTCTTGACCCTTAATAAATGAAATTGTAAAAACATCAATTACCACTAGTCTAAAGATTATCCTCTATTCTTTGTCTCTCTGGAAAATACGCTTTATAATATATTTCCTATAAATAATTTCTTCCTGCTCTGTCAATTAGGCTTTCTCTTTTCTGTGTTTTTATTTATTCAAGAAATATTTACTACGTTTCTGCTGTTAACTAGCTCAGTTCCTGGGTTATATGGTTTGGCTCTGTGTCCCCACCCAAATCTCAACATGAATTGTAATAATCCCCACATGTTGTGGGAGGGACCTGGGGGAGGTCATTGAATCATGGGGGTAGATTCCCCCATGCTGTTGTTATGAGAGTGAGTTCTCATGAGATCCGATGGTGTTATAAGCATCTGGCATTTCCCCTGCTGGCACTCATTCTCTCTGCTGCTGACCTGAGAAGAGGTGCCTTCCACCATGATTGCAAGTTTCCTGAGGCCTCCACAGCAATGCTGCACTGTGGGTCAATTAAACCTCTTTCCTTTATAAATTACCCAGTCTGAGGTATTTCTTTATAGCAGTGTGAGAACAGACTAATTCAGTAAATTGGTACTACTGCAGAGAGTGGGGTATTGCTATAAAGATCCTCAAAAATATAGAAGCAACTTTGGAACTGAGTAACAGAAAGAGGTTTGAACAGTTTGGAGGGCTGAGAAGAAGACAGGAAGATGTGGAAAAGTTTGGAACTTCCCAGAGACTTGTTGAATGCTTTTGACCAAAATGCTGACAGTGATATGGACAATGAAGTCCAGGCTAAGGCAGTCTCAGGTGGAGATGAGAAAATTCTTCCGAACTGGAGCAAAGGTGACTCTTACTATGCTTTAGTAAAGAGACTGGTACTATTTTGCTCCTGACCTAGAGATCTGTGGAACTTTGAACTTGAGAGATATGATTTAGGGTATCTGGCAGAAGAAATTTTTAAGTGGCGAAGCATTCAAGAGAAAGCAGAGTATAAAAGTTTAGAAAATTTGCAGCCTGATGATGCAATAGAAAACAAAACTCCATTTTCTGAGGAGAAATCCGAGCCTGCTGTAGAAATTTGCATAAGCAATGAGGGACAGAATGTTAATCACCAAGACAATGGGGAAACTGTCTCCAGGGAATGCCAGAGACATTGACAGCAGCCCCTCCCATCACAGGCCAGAAAACCTAGGAGGGAAAAATGGTTTTGTGGGCCAGGCCCAGGGTCCTGCTGCTCTGTGCAGCCTCAGGACTGAGTTCCCTGAGTCCCAGCTGCTTCAGCTACAGCAGTGGCTAAAAGAGGTCAAGATACAGCTTGAGCCATTACTTCAGAGGATACAACCTCCAAGCCTTGGCAGCTTGCATGTGGGTTAAGTTTGTGGGTACACAGAAAACAAGAATTGGGGTTTGGGAACCTTTGCCTAGATTTTAGAGGATGTATGTAACTGCCTGGGTGTCCAGGCAGAAGTTTGCTGCTGGGTCAGAGCCCTTATGGAGAACCTTTGCTAGGACAGTGGAGAAGGGAAATGTCAGGTTGGAGCCTCCACAGGGAGTCCCCACTAGGGTAATGCCTAGTGGAACTGTGAGAAGAGGGTCACTGTCCTCTAGACCCCAGAATGGTAGATCCATTGAAAGTTTGCACCATGCACCTGGAAAAGCCAAAGACAGTCAATGCCAGCCCATGAAAGCAGCCAGGAAGGGGGCTGTACCCTGCAAAACCACAGGGGCAAATTTGCCCAAGGCCATGAAAGCTCACCTCTTGTATGATCTAGATATGAGATGTGGAGTTGAAAGAAATCATTTTGGAACTTTAGGTTTAATGACTGCCCTATTGGATTTTGGACTTGCATGGGGCCTATAGCGCCTTTGTTTTGGCCAATTTCTCCCATTTGGAATGGGTGTATTTAACCAATGCCTGTACCTCCATTGTATCTAAGAATAACTAACTTGCATTTGATTTTACAGGCTCATAGATGGAAGGGACTTGCCTTGTCTCAGATGAGGCTTTGGACTTGGACTTTTGGGTTAATGCTGGAATGAGTTAAGACTTTGGAGAACTGTTGGAAGGGCATGATTGTGTTTTGAAATGTGAGGACATGAGATTTGGGAGGGCCAGGGGAGGAATGATTTGGTTTGGCTCTGTGTCCCCACCCAAATCTTACCTTGAATTGTAATAATACTCACGTGTCATGAGAGGGACCTGGTGGGAGGTAATTGAATCATAGGGGCAGATTCCCCCATGTTGTTCTCATGACAGTGAGTTCTCATGAGATATGATGGTTTTATAAGCATCTGACGTGTCCCATCCTGGCTCTCATTCTCTCTTTTGCTTCCCTGTGAAGAGGTGCCTTCCACCATGACTCTAAGTTTCCTGATGCCTCCCCAGTGATGTGGAACTGTGAGTCAGTTCAACCTCTGTCTTTATAAATTTTTCAGTATCAGGTTTTTCTTCATAGCAGTGTGAGAATGGACTAATACAGCAGGTTTAGTAAGAAAAAGAGAAGACATAGTCCCTACCATAAAATGAATTTACACACTAGTTTATAAAGAGTTGGCAGGATAATTGTGTTGTGTTATATCAATGATAGTATTTTCCCCCTTCATCTATAAATTTTCCATAATCCAGACATTATCTATTACCTTAATGAAATGATGTTACAGCAGAATCAGAGAAAATGATTTCAATGTCAAATATGTAGTCTTTGAGAAGAGTTAGGACACAGATAACTTCAAAGATGTGAGAGAATTTCCCATTTCTCCCAAGCTAGATCAAGTTTCCTGGGAGGAAGCTAGGAGCAAGTAGAGACTGTGAATCTCCGAGAAAGGAGGGCCGCATCCATGATGGTGACGGCCTCACTTCTCACTTTTTCCTTTAGAAAAAAAATGTGAGAAAAAGAGCCCCAACTGTTCTGACTTAAATAGAGCCCAGTGAGGAGCAAGAGTCAGGTTAACTTCACACACTGTGGTAGATAACGTGATGGATGCAGTGGAGTATAGAATGATCTACCAGGACAGTTTCCCCAATTTCCCTCACCCCAATAACACACAAGGAGAACAACTAAAAAAAGGTACAAATAATAGTCTCAAGTAAAGATAAATAAACATTCATCAATTAGCCCAAGAGAAAGCAGGAAAGAGGGAAAAGAAGTAAAGAACAAAAGGAACAAATAGAAAACATCTAGCAAGTAGGCAGAGTTTAATCAAAACATATTTATGACCATATTAAATGTGAATGATCTAAAGACATAAATTAAAAGAGATAAATTGTTATATTGGATTTTTAAAAGCAAGACCTTAATATAGGCTTTTTAGAGTTTACCTGCGTTAAATATAAAATATAAAGAAGTTAAAATTATAGAAAAACATACACTAAAAGAAAATGGAAGCAGCAACAATAATATTAAAATAACCTTTTTAACAAGGTAAGTCACTAGGTATAAAGAAGAATATTATATAATGAAAAAGCAGTCAATTCTCTAAGCGTATAAACATGCTAAATGTTCATGCACTCCACTACAGAGTTTCCAAAAACATAATGCAATAGTTTAAAGAATTAAAAGGAGAAATTGGCATTGCCACAGTTCTAGTTGGACTTTCTGCACTTTTTTTCCTCAGAATCAGTAGAATAGCCAAACACAAATTCTGTTGCAATGTAGATCACCTCAACAACACTATCACCAACATAGAACTAGCTGACAGTTGTAGAACACTCCACCCAATATTATCAGAATGAAAATTTGTTTAAAATGAACATGTAAATTAGTATTCAGAAGGAGAGACTACATTCTGGAACCTAATTAAAAGCGAACAAAGTATATTTTGAAATGAAACTAAATTAAACAAGAAATCTGATAACTGAAAATGTCCAAACATTTGGAAATAAAATAGCACACTTGAGTGAGGATTACCCTGATGCCAAAACCAGGCACAGACATTACAAGAAAAGAACACTGCAGGCAAATATCCCTCAGGGGTATTAATGCAAAATTTTTCAAAAAATGCTAGCAAACAAATTCAGTAATATATTAAAAAATAATATATCATGTCCAAATGGGGATTATTTTAGGAACTCAGAGATTATTCACCATTCTAAAATCAGTTGATACGATTTACCATATAGATACTAATTAAGACAAAATATACCTAATTCACAATTCAGAAATAGTCTCTTACAAAATTCAACATCCCTTCATGATAAGCCCACTCAGAAAATGTGCGTGTTTATACAGAAATATATATTGTTATAGTTTGGATGTTTGTCCTTTCCAAACCTCATGCTGAAATTGATCTTCAATATTGGAGGTGGGAGGTGGGGCCTAGTAGGAGGTAATTGGGCCATGGGGATGTTTTTCTTATGAATAACTTGGTGCCATTCCTGCAGTAGTGAGTTCTCACTCTATTCTCCCAAGAGCTGGTTGTTAAAAAGAGCCTGGCACCTCCCCAATCTCTCTTGTTTTCTCTTTCACCAAGTGATAGCGGGACACACATCTCCCATTCACTTTCCACCCAGGCCGCACCAGAAGCCAAATAGATGCTAGAGCTATGTTTCTTGTACAGCCTGCAGAAAAGTGAGGCAAATAAACCTATTTTCTTTCTAAATTATGCAGTCTCAGATTTTCTTTTATAGTGACACAAATGGTTTTAGACATATGTGTGTCTGTGTGGAGATGTATATATATATATATAATTACATTATACAGAATTATCAAAACTTAATTTAAAAAAATAAATAGCAAGAGATTTTAATAGGTACTTCCCCAAAGAAGATATATGAATTTTTTAAAGTGTATTAGTTTTTAGGACAATACAAAAGTTTAAACCACTAAGAAATACTATATGCACCTATGAGAATTACCAAAGTTTAAAAAAGAAAGTGTCAACATCAAGTGCTCACTAGTATATAAAACAATTGGAACTCTCATATATTGCTGAGATTATTGCAAAATGGCCCAGCTACTTTGGCAAACAGTTAGACAATTTCTTATAAAGTTAAACATACACTAATTAAATAATCCAGTAATCTCATTCCTAAGTGTTTTCCCTGTAAATTGAAATCCTATTCCCCACACCAAAGTCTACACTTGGATATTTGTAGCAGTTTTATTCCTAGTATCTCAAAATTTAAAACAACTCAAATGTGTCTCAACTGGAAAATAAAGAACCCGTGGTATCTAAATAATTGAGTACTAGTTAACAATAAAAAAGAAAGAACCACTGGTATACTTGGCAGTGTGGAAAACTATCTATGCATTTTGCTAAGTGAAAAAGTCCAGATGCAAGAGGCAATATACTATATGATTCCATACCATATGATAGTCTGAAAAAGGTGACGCTATAAAGGCAGAAATTATACAGTTGTTGCCAGGGACTGTGGGGGTTGGAGGGAGCAGGACATGCGTAGTTTGACCAAAAAGAAATACAAGCACTGGGGGTGATGGCACTTTTCTAAATATCTTCATTGTGGTGGTGGTTACACAAATGTATATATTTGCTGTATATATTTGCCAAACTTTGAGGAAGCGTACACTAAAAAAGGAGAACTTTACAGTGTTTAAATTACTTCTTAATTTTTAAAATTAAAACTAAACTATTGAAACATAAAACATATAAGAAGGGTAGCCAAATTAGTTTTGTCCCTGAAGAAGTATCCCAGTGCATAGATACTTTGCTCACTTGGTTTTTCTGCTGTTTACTAAACATTAAGCTTCTAGACAGTGGATATTTTGTTTCATTGGTTTCCATACCCCAGCATCTACTATGATGTCTGGCAAAAAGAAAGGTCTTAATAAAATTTTGTCACGTGTAATAGTTTAGTGAATTAGTTGAGAGTTTTAAAGCTCAGCCAATAGATCTGATTGAAATATTCTACATAATAAATATCAGAAAAAAATCAATATGATACAGAACTTTTAGAAAAACACACGGTGTGGATGGGAGAGGAGCCAAATTGAAGAGTCCCAAATGGCCCTTGATGAGAGGTTTATTATTTGCTTAGAACATCTATTTTAAGAAAATTCTGGATCTATCACACAGGATTGATGTGATTAACAGTAAGAAAATTTAAATGGCAGCAACACAAGTTTAGACCTGGGAGAAATGAAATTGTATATCTTAACATAAATTATCCAGGTCCTAGGGGGTCCAAAAGAGTCTATCTTGTAGCTAGAAAGGAAATAATCACTCAAACACATTAAGGAGAAGCAGTTCTCCTGGGAAGGTGATAAGAAAGAGCTGAGAAAGCTCAAGCTGACCTGAAGCTTGATGAAGGGATCGTGAAAGGATTTTTATTTGAACCAGCTTAATGGCAATGGAGTCCTGTGAGATTCTCACTGCACCAGCTGTTCTCGTTCTTCATGGTGTGTTTGATGTACAGGGTTGTGCCTGGAGCCGAGAGCTTCAAGAACATGTGCAGTTTTCCAGCTTCATTTGCTGACAGAAATGAGAGAGCTGGGAGTCAATTGAGTCAGTGTGAGGCACATTATGAAGTGTCTCTCTGGAACCACAGATTGGGGGTTGGGAGGGGGATGCTGCTTGGTAGACATGTAATAAATTATTTGTTGAAATAAGAAATGGATGAATGAGTGAATCAATACATGAATGAATAAATGAACAGGGCTTAATTTGTGTCATTTGGTGCTGAAAAAATGGAAGCTAGGATATTAATGGTAAAGATGATTAACTTGTATGGAGCAGCATTTCAGAATTCAAACCTGCTCTTCACTAATCCCCATCATTTACACGTGGATCTGCTGTGGGCATGATTCATTAGCTTCTCCTGTTTTTAGTTTCCAAAACTCTAAGTAGTTCTGTCCCTTAGGTACTCTTCTCTGATACTCTCATTCCCTCTGTTTCTCTTTGTCATTCTCTCCTGTAAATATATTCTCCTCACACAGCCTTTCAGTAAGAAGGCTCATACTTCTATGAGCCCATAGGCTGGTCTTTCATTTTATTTTTATAAACCAAAAAAAAAAAAAAAAGAAAAAACCTTACTTTTGGGGGGATTAACTAGAGATTATATCCACTGTTTACATGTAACACTTTCACTCTTACAGCTTTAAAATAGAAAGCAAAATGTCTCCTTTGTACTAATTCACCAACTTAGAGTTTCCACTTCATTTATCAAGAAGACAATAATGGATGATAACAGAACAGATGTATTTGGAAATACTGTCCAAAAGAGTTTCATATACCTCCTTATCAGAGTTTTGCCTTTATTACTTTAGCATTAAAACACAAATCATGAACTGAAACAAAGGCAATGCCTGCTTGAAACAAGCAATAGAAATACAGGCTAGGCTACATGAACTCACTTTGAAATCAGCTAAAACTACATTAGGTTAAAACTTCCCAAAATAGTGTTTGTAGTATCCGTTATTGAAAAATAAGAGGCTAGAAATGTGATGACTAGGATAGTAGTGAATTGGTGAATTTTAATTTTGTGATTTTCTAGTTGTACTAATTTCATAAAGAAGGTGCAGACAGAATCCTGTAATACAATTTAAGAAATTTGGTAGTGTCTCATTCACTTAATGAGGCATCATAGAAGACTCACAATCCTTCTGTTCAATTTCCTTCCACTGGAAAGCAGATGATGATAAGCTTTGTAAAGTACTTATTTTACAGAGCTATCAAAAAGATTTAATGAAAAATAAACAAAAAATGAACTTATTGAAGTGTCATACAGAAGAGGGAATTATGCATACTACTTAGGAGACTTGATCTTCAGATATCTTAAGTTCTGATTAGATGTTAGTCAATTGACTCAGATGACACTTTAAAATATGGGTTACATTATATTGGCATTTTTAACTTTAAGCTTTGTGCATATTTTTTATGTTCAGGTTTTCATAACAACTTACAGAAGTAAATAGTAGATTTTTTTTTAAAAAAGTGAGGTTCACAGACTAAAGGGTGTTAAATCAAATTTAGCCTAAAGCTGCTTCCTTACATATTTTAAGTTTGGCTTATAGCTTTCTCTGTATATTGTGAACTATAACAAGTGGAGGTGCAAACAGAACATAGCCTACACTTGTGCCAATCACTAAGTTTTGGCCAATCAAATGTAGTCAATTGTTTGAACTGTGTTCAAGTAAGGCAAATGCTAATCTGTAACCAATCCAGCTGTTTCTGCACCTCACTTCCATTTTCTATATGTTACTTTCCTTTTTCTACCTGTAAATCTTCTTCTACCATGTGGCTGCACTGGCATCGCAGAGCCTACTCTGGCTCAGGAGGCTACCGGATTTGAGAATCGTTCATCGCTCAGTTAACCTCCTTTAAATTTAATTTGACTGAAGTTTTTCTTTTAACAAAGAGACTGCTCATATCACACAACCTGTGCATGGTAGGTAGAGGGTGGGATTTGAATCCAGGTAATTTTTACTGTAGGCCCTATTCTCCTAACCAATTGAAACTGTTTCCTCCAAGTGTATCCACCTTGGAAAGTAGTGAATAGATAGACTTATCAGTATAATCTGAGAAACTACTCCAGTTTTAACATTTATGGGCTTTCATGTGGTATTTTTGCTCCTAAGAAGTGGCATGGTGATTAGTGCTTAGAGTGGAGCAGTAATTCACTTTACAAATAAGTGCATGTAAGACTATCCTTAGATCCATTTTTTTTTTTCTGGCAATAGTATGCTTCTATGGTTAGAGTTGTATTGATTAAGAATGAAATATGGAAGATTTCCATTGTTTTTGGGTTTGTACAAGGCAGGAAATTATATTATTTTCTGTAGGGTTTTCCCTCACTTGACTTTTGATCTATTTTTTTCTGAAAACCTGGGAATTTTCAAGAAATAGCTCATTACTACTCACCTCCAACAGTGGAATAGCCAGGCCAACTCTTGCTTTAAAAATGTCACCTATAAACTTGTGAAGAATTTTACTTAACAGGGTTTTGAAAATTTTGAGTACTCCATTTCCCTCAGAGAGGAAGCATTTCTGAATCTAAGACTAATTAAAAAAAAAACTGAAACTTCTGTGATTTCTAAAGCATGATACAGATGGCTTCCTGTTAAGTCTTATTCAAAAAATGGCTGAGTGTAGTTTACACTATTTTTAATTCATACATTAGGCAAAAGCTAAGACTTACTAGTTTTAGCTTCTTATTTTGCTAAATATGGACAGCACAATGGAGAAAAGATTTAGAGAAAATGTAACATTACTGTCAGATTCCTTGTCAGTGAAAGACGTTTACTGTGTTCATAATGCTGAGGACCCCGATTTTGTCACTTCTTCTAGCCTTCTTATACAGCCCCCAGATTTTCAGGTCTGGCTATTATGACAATGATCCCCTCTTGTTTCTAACATTGCAACATTTTGACAGTTTTTTTTTTTTTTTTTATTGCATAGTGTCTTTTCATGCCCAGAAAAAATTAGGCATGTTCTAGCATTAGAATGAAGTTTACATTTAAAAATGGGCCCTCTAAAATCTCAGCGATACGGTATGTCAAAAAGGCACAAAAGACAACAGGAAGAGCTCCCAATGGCCAAAGCTGAAATAGTTTAAGCAACAAAATGAAGAAAGTAGTATTGGATGATAATGCAAGGTATAAAATAAATACCTATTTGTTCACACTGCTATAAACAAATGACTAAATAAATTAATAAGTGAGGGGAAAAGAGGAAAATCTCCTGTGCAAAATTCCAAATAAACTGTCTAGATACTTCACCTTTAAGGAGGGAAGGCAAAACTTTCAGTCTCTAAACATGGTCTGCATGTAGCGACTTTCATTTAAAAAGAAGATTGAAGGGTGTGGGGTAGGAATAGACTAACCTTACAATCCACAAGCTTGACAAACACTACTTAAGCCAAAAGTAATGATTAAGATTAATATTAGAAGCCATAAATATGTCGATAGTATGTACTCTTGATTTGAAATGATGAAAATGGCAGTTTACCTCTGTGGTCTTCCTTCCAAAATCCATAATCCCAATATCACCCTGGGAAAAACACTGGGCAAATTCCAATAGAAAAGAATCCTAAAATATACCTGACCAGTGTTCCTCCAAACTATTAAGGCCGTTAAATAAAAGAAAAATCTGAGAAACTGTTACAGTCACAACACATCTTAAGGAAACATGATAACTAAATAGAATGTGGTTTCGTAGATGGGATCCTCCATCTGAAAAAGACATCAGGTAAAAACTAAGGAAATCAAAATAGAGTACAAAATTTAGTTAACAATGATGTATCAATATCTGTTAATTAATTGTAACAAATGTATCATACTAATGTGAAAGTTTAATAATAGATGGAGCTGTGTATATGGAACTTTGACAGTATTTTTCCCAATTGTCATTGAAATCTAAAACTGTTCTAAAAATAAAACCTAATAATTAAAAAAAAATGGGTCATCCAAGTGTGTTTAGCAGAGTGAAACCAACAAAATAACCTCTGGGGAAGGCTGAGGTCAGAGTACTCCATGGTGAAGTAAAACCATAATTAGATGACAAACTACTTGAAAATCATATCGTCTCCTACAGAATGACTTTTAAAAAATCTTTTTGAATGTATGTTTTATTTGTTACAAGATCATAACATAATGACATTAAAGGTTATTTTAAATGGAATAGATTAAATATCCCTCCTTAATACTTTTCCTGATATTGCTTTTCCCTATTTGTTTCAGTCTGTTTACATGCATATATTCACAAGGTTGTCGTATGTTTGGAAATGTTTGGCTAGTTCATTTACATTACGCATTTCTATGTTGTTATTTGTCCCTTATAATTATAAATTGACTTGACAAAATCATTCTGGTTCACATAAAAACCAAATTGTTTTTGAAAACTTAATAGAAATAAAATGAACTGAAAGTATTATTCACAAGTGAATTTTCTTTTATATGACTTTTGAAAATAAGGATGACTTAAGTTCCTAGAATATTTTTTGTTTTATTTTTCACTTGAGTTAAACTACATTATTGTATAAAGAACTAAGACTTAAAAAAAATTCAGAAGCACTAATGGTTTTATTTTATTCACTACATACATAGAAATATTTTTAGTGAACAAATGAAATGAATAAAACAGATAAAATATTAAACCAAGCCAAAAATACATCCTCAAATCTCTGCTTTTTTTATCATTGGAAATCTATTAACATTTTCTGATTTCAAAGATGCAGCCTTGTGTACATATTTTAGTTGTGATTTTATGTTATATTTCAATTATTAATCTGCTTTCATTGGTTTTACTATTCTATTTATATACCAAAAATCAAAACATCTTTATCAAGATGTATGATGTATGTTTATTTCAATATACAAACCAAATTGTCTTGCCTATCTTCATTGCAAGGCATAATTTAAAATGTGGCTTTCATCTACAACCATCTGATTTTTGACAAACCTGACAAAAGCAAGCAATTGGGAAAGGATACCCTATTTAACAAATGGTGCTGGGAGAACTGGCTAGCCATATGCAGAAAATTGAAACTGGACCCCTTCCTCACACTGTATACAAAAATTAACTCAAGATGGATTAAAGACTTAAATGTAAAACCTAAAATTATGAAAACCCTAGAAGAAAACCTAGGCAATACCGTTCAGGACATAGGCATGGGCAAAGATTTTATGATGAAATTGCCAAAAGTAATTGCAACACAAGCAAAAATTGACAAATGGGATCTAATTAAACTGAAGAGCTTCTGCACAGCAAAAGAAACTATCATCAGAGCAGAACAGACAACCTACAGAATGGGAGAAAATTTTTGCAATCCATCCATCTGAAAAAGGTATAATATTCAGAATCTATAAGTAACTTATGCAAATTTACAAGAAAAAACAAAAAAAAACATTAAAAAGTGGGCGAAGTACATAAACAGAAAAAAAGACACACATGCAAAAAAAGACATACATGCAGCTAGCAAACATGAAAAAAAGCTCAACATCACCACTCATTAGAGAAATGCAAATTAAAACCACAGTAAGATACCATCTCATGCCAGTCAGAATGGCGATTACTAAAATGTCAAGAAGCAACAGAAGCTGGCAAGGTTGCAGAGAAATGGGAACGCTTTTACACTATTGATATGAATGTAAATTAATTCAACCATTGTGAAAGGCAGTGTGGCGATTCCTCAAAGATTTATAACCAGAAATGCCATTTGACCAGCAATCCCATTACTGGGTGTATACCCAAAGGAATATAAATCATTCTATTATAAAGATACATGCACATGTATGTTCATTGCAGCACTATTCACAATAGCAAGACATGGAATCAACCCAAATTCCCATCGATAATAGACTGGATAAAGAGAATGTGGTACATATACACCATAAAATACTATGCAGCCATAAAAAGAAATGAGATCATGTCCTTTGCAGGGACATGGATGAAGCTGTAAGCCATTATCTTCACCGAACTAACACAGCAACAGAAAACCAAACACCACATGTTCTCGATTATAAGTGGGAGCTGAACAATGAGAACACATGGACACAGGGAGGGGAATAACACACACTGGGGCCTGTCAGGGGAGAGTAGGGGTGGTGAGAGTATTAGGGAAAAAAGCTAATGCATGCTGGGCTTAATACCTAGGTGATGGGTTGATAGGTGCAGCAAAACACCATGACACACGTTTACCTGTGTAACCTACCTGCACATCCTGCACATGTACTCCAGAACTTAAAAAAAAATCAAAAAATTTTTTAAAATGTGGCTTTTAAATCATCTAATATTGAATACTTTTAGAATATAAAAAGAATGTATGACTCTTAAAACTTTCATAACATATTGTTAAAGCAAACTAAATATGGCCTGAGAAGGACTCTGTACTTCTATAATTTGAGTCCTTGTGGATGGACTGTAACCTAGCCTAATAGTCAGACAAAATTGAAAACCTAACTTAGTAGTATGCACCTGTAACAATAGCTGAGTGCTGGCCAATCCCAGTGGCCCTACTTCAACCACTGATAGACTACTGAATGTTCAAACTGTGTTCAAATAAGGCAAACACTGAATCGTAACCAGTCTCACTGCTTCTGTACCTCACTTCCAATTCCTGTACATCACGTTACCTTTATTGTCTATAAATTTATTCTGACCATGAGGCACTCCTGGAGGCTCTGTGAATCTGCTATGATTCTTGGGGCTGCCCGATTTTTAAATCATTCATTGCTCAATTAAACTCCTTTAAATTTAATTTGGCTGAAGTTTTTCTTTTATCAATATCATAAAATGCTATGCTGCTATTAGCCAAAGATATTTTCATATAATCCTGTAATTTTGCATAATTCACAAAAAATAATATCATTGTAATATTGTGCACCAAGCTCTCTGATGAGTTTTTAAAAAATTATATTATCCTTTTAAACCATACAACAACCTTGTAACATCAGTACTATATTGATAACATCATTTTACAAATGAGAAAACTTATGCAAGGAGGGGCTAAGTATTTTGCCCAGGTAGTAATTACAAGAGAAGTGATTTTATAACGGGTTATGGAACTTCAGAGCTTACAATTAACCACTTCATCAAATTCAAAATTTTAAATAAAATAGATAATTCTTTTAAATTAAAAAAAAAAAAACTTATAAAGAGGCCCTGGACATGTCTGAACCTTTAGAATTACACATCACAGCCAAAGAGTTTTTGTCTTTTCGATTACTAATAAAAGGGGGTTTAGTAATGCAATGCTAAATAAGGTCTCTCTGCTATTCAATCTTATAGCACATAGTGTTTTCCCTAATCACACTTTTCACATTTTTAAATTCTATTTTTATTGTTTAAGTTCTAGTCTCCCCCGTTGCTCTGAAAGTACCATCAAGAGAGAGACCATGTGTGTTTTGCTCACTTTTGTATTCTTAGGATCCAGCAAAGTGCCTGGCCAGAATGAGCCATCTTATTTGTTAGGATACCTTCTGCTCCCAATGACACACTAGCCTACTAACAATTCTGAGATGGTATGGACATGTAATTATTTTATGTAATAGGAAAGTTGGAGTTACACAGGTCTGGAAGTTGCTCAGAGATGCTAGGATACTGGCTGAGCATCTTGGTGTGTGCTATTTAGCCATTGCTGCGTTAAAAAGAACTCGAGATTTAGTGGCTTAATATCAGGTTGCTGCAAAAGTAATTGCGGTTTTTGCAATTACTTTTAGTTGCAAAACCACAATTACTTTTGCACCAACCTGATACTATAAGCATGTGTTATATATAAGTTTGTGGATCAGCTGAGTAGGTCTTCTACTCTTCTCAGCTGGATTCAATCTTGAATCTGCAGTCAGCTGGTGAATTGGCTGGGGTTGAACTGATCCAGGATGAACTCTGCTGAGGAGACTTGTTGCAAGCTCTTTTCTCTGTAACCTGTGGTATCTCATCCTCCCGCAAGCCAGCTTGGGCTTTTTCACATGGTGGTGGCCAAGATACAGAAGAGAAAAAAGAAGCACATATGGTTCCTAATAGCTACACTTAGAATGGGTCCATTATCACTGCTTTCATATTCTATAAATCAAAGCAAGTCATAAGAAATCAGGCTTATATACACTCATTATATGCAGATATATTCTAGTGTGAAAGAAAAATAAATCTTGGAGCCCCAAAATCACTAAACTAAAGGGAAAAGTCAAGTCAGGAACTGCTTAAGTGAAACCTGCCTCCCATTCTATTCAAAGTCATTCCTCTGTTCACTGAAATAAATGTATATCTGATTGCCTCCTTTGGAAAAGCTAATCAGAAATGAGAAGATCAGGAATTCCCCCTGGACATGTACAGTTGACATGTGGATATGCCAAATAAGCAATTGGATATGAGTTTGAAATGCAAAATAGCAGTCTGAGCCTGAGATGTGTATTCTGGAGTCATTAGCTTATAGATGGCATTGAAAGTCATTATCAAAGGAGTAATGTAGATAGAGAAGAAACGAGGACCAAGGGTGGAGCCTTAGCAC
The DNA here is from genome assembly GCF_006542625.1 of Nomascus leucogenys. Taxonomy (NCBI): domain Eukaryota; kingdom Metazoa; phylum Chordata; class Mammalia; order Primates; family Hylobatidae; genus Nomascus; species Nomascus leucogenys. The sequence continues at coordinate 31,535,856 of NC_044387.1, read as the reverse complement.
GATGCAACATCACACATTGGGTACAAGAGGAATCAACAGAGGAGACTGAGGGCAGGCAGCCAGTAAGGTAGAAGGTAAACAAAGGGCGTGTGGAGTCACAGAAGCCAAGGGAACTGAGTATGAAAATGAGGGGCGAGTTTGAGTCTTTGATTTGGTCACTGCCAGTCAATCCCATCTACCGTGTGGCTTGATTGAGTTGACAACTTTAGTAATTAAATCACAACTCTGGCTCTTACTGCTCTTGGGGTCAGCTAAAGCATTTAGGTTTTGCTTTTTAATTTTTTTTAGTTTATACAACTCTATAGTCTACTTTCCTCCATTCAATTCTACATTTTTATTAAATTTAAAGATAGAACTTATATAAATTTTATATGTAATGTCTTCGAGTTTCTTTTTTTACAATTTCAACTTTCCAAAATCAGTGTCTTATAATTGATGTCTATAATATAATAATGCTTTCAATTTTCCAGCAAACACTATTTTCAAATCGACGGCAAACCTTAAACTAAGGTTAAAGCATAAGTTTTTTTCTTCTCTTTTAGTTCTATTTTATTTTATTTTATTATTATACTTTAGGTTTTAGGGTACATGTGCACAATGTGCAGGTTTGTTGTCAAGGTTAAGGTTAGGCTAAAGAATTAATGGCATATTTGAAGCAAAAATTCTTGAGGATTATCTCTGGAACAATAACAGTAGCTAATATTTAACAATCTTTAGGCACCATACTCAGTCTTTATTAGATGTATTAGCTCATCTAATTCTAAGCAAAACTTTATGAAGTAGATCATGTGATTACTCCAATTTTACGTATGAGAAATTGAAGCTTAGAAAAGTTAAGTCATATACCCAAGATTATACAATTAATAAGTACAAAAGCCTAAAATTGAGCCAGGTCTTCCTAACAAGTCTATGTTCTTAGCCTTCATGCTATCTAAGCCATTTAAGTGACTAAAATCCTTACAGAGACATTTGTAACTATAAACAATTAGAAAAACTTAATGTGTACTTTCTGCTATCAAATTTCCAGTTGATTGTGAATATGTCTTAACATTATATTACCAATTTCCCTTAAAACTATCTGGAACTGAACAGAAAGCCTCTTATTCCCCTTTACCCTTCAACATGCTTTTACCTATCTTCTTCAGTTGAATACTAATTATAAAATGTAGGATTTAATTTATGTATTTGTAATAATTTATTTTGTATATACCTATATACATATGTACATATGTACATGAATTTAGGGAGAGAACTTTCATATTCTAATTTTTCCCAATAGTTTTTTGAGGCTAATTCTCATGTCAGTACAGCCTACATTTATTGTGTACCTGTATGTTTCAATAATTTCTACCTAACTGCAATAATTAAATAATTTTGAGGCATAATATAAGTCAAATCCTTTAGGTGTAATGCATTTCCTATTTAGCACAGTGAATTTCGTTATAATCATAAAGAGTTTTGACTTTTTATTACTACGGCACTCTATGCTGCAATTGGTTTGGTCCCTTAGTTGAAGCCAATAGCTTGTGACTGTGGGGTACACACTAGACAGAATAATATTTTCTCAGAATACTTGACTAATACAGTTTTGGGCAGTCAATCCAAAAGCAATTATAGTATAACTCAAATTCTAATTTAAAAGCAGAAAATGTCCTATGTTTACATTTTTATTACCTTGAATTTGCCTTGTAATTATAGTTACCAGTTGTAATACTTACAGTAATTTAAACATAATGTGGTTTTATGCCCTCTACCTCAAATCCTCTACATCATTTAATGGAAATATTACAAGCTGAGGCATAAAGAGAGAAATGAGGATATTTATAGTGAAGTTTTTCTCTTCATCTAGATTTTTAATTATGGCATTATAAATGGCATTTTGGGAATAACCTCAATCAGTTGCTAAGGATAAGGATGCAAAACTTACTGGTTATTTAACTACATCAAGTCCTTTCATCTGGAAATACAGATGAAAACTGTAGGAGTAGATTATTCAACAGTAAATCCTTCCAGATTTATTTAGAAATAGTCCAGTAACAGCCACCAAAACTTGTTTCACTTTTTTCCTTCAACATTTGATTAAATTCTTTTCAAATATTAGAATATTTTTACATAAAATATTGTTAAGTTGGCATCTTTATATCCTAAAGAAGCTATGTATAAGTGAGCTATGTTGAGATTTTACTGAATAGATCAAAGTCAACTTAAAATTTACAAAGAGTAATCTTAGGACCCATCCCTGGCAGATTTTATTTATCAAAGTAGCCTATTTATTTCAACCTGTATCAAGCTAAGATTAAATTCAGGTTGAAAGGACAGAAAGCTCAAATTAGCAGTGGCTTAAATAAGATAAATGTTCATTTCTGGATATGAGCAGTCCTGGCCCATAAGGACCTAAGGCACTTTATATCTTCCTATTCTTCCTATTTTCAATGCATGGCTTCTCTTTTATGGTCCAAAACAGCTGTTCAAGCACAGCAATCACACCTCATTTCAGTGGACAGAATAGAAGAAGAGACAAAGAAAGGCATGCCTCTTTCATTCAAGGGCACTTCCCAGAAGTTGCATATAACCTCTGCTTACCTTCTATTACCAAAAAATTAAGTCACATGTTGATATTTAACTACAGATGAGGGTGAAAAATGTATTACTTGTCCCAGGCAACCATGTAGTCAGCTAAAAATCAGGTACACTGTAACCATGTAAGAAGAGAACAGCTATTAGTGACAACCAGCAATATCAGCCATATTACTTTTTGTTTAAATCTGTTGTTTATCTATGGTAAACTATTCCTCCTCCATCTCAATTGTAATTCATTTATTTAGAAGTAAATGTTAATCCCTTGACAATTATCCTTTCTAAAATAGGTCCAGTTGATGAAATGGTGGCAATTTTTTTCCTTACAGTAACTATATTGAGTTTATCTATAAACAGTGCTGTCACATAACTGCAATGTTGAAGAGTGTGAAAGTGTGTCCCTGAGTAACGATTGTTTGTCTAGGTAAATGAGTGGGCACATGCTTCCACCATGTTCTATTGATGTTTTGCTTATGATTAGTAATATGACTGCTTAAATAACCAGTGATCGTACATTTTATTATACATTCTATCAAATTGCATAATAGGGAATCAAAATTCAGAAATAAAATAATTTTCAAAGCTTCCAAATAGAAGTGTTCATATGATTACCTAACACTTGGGAAATTCACTCTTTCTCTTATTGAAGTCAAATAAAATATACAGATGGATCTCTAGATTTAAAATGTTTATCTTATCCTTCAGAATTTATATGAGTATGTAGTTGAAATGCTTACTAAATTTAGAGATGTATATAATAATGGCTGACAGTTTTATTGTTCCTTCTGTGGTAGGTACCATATTTCAGTTGATCCCTACAAACATTCTGTAAGAGAAATGTTATTATTTTTTTATCAAATATATGAAAACTGAAACTCAGCTAGGTTAACTGGGTTACCCAAGGTTATACAATCAGCAAGTGGTAGACCTCTACTTGATTAGACCCCAAGGACCACGGATTTAACCAAGAGTCCAGAGTGCTTTTTATGGAAGGTAGTAGTTCTCCCTGAAAGTAGAGACTGTGAAAGACAGCAGAAGCAAGTTTCAAAACGTGTTCCATAATCTATAGAGCACTGTGTTAAAAAACTTGGGTTTAGCCCTGGCTCCACCAGCAACAAAGTATGATCTTAGATCACTTAGGGTTCCAGTTCTAATAAAGTAAGATGACAGCATTACATAATTTCAATTAGATACTCTCTAATATTCCCTGGATCAATAATTATTTACAAATTATATTTTTTAAGTTATGTGTAATAAATGCTTAGGTGACTTACATTGATTTTAAAAATCTATTTTTTACATAATCACAAATTTAATGAGCCAGTTGTTTAATCTGCTTGTTCAAAATTAGCAAACCTTTAGAATTCATCAATATTTGGGGTGTGTCCAGAACACAGGAAGTGATAGCCCCACTGAGTTGTTAATGGCTCAGACAGCATTTGCAGTGTTCATTCAATTCTGGACCTAGACAAGCAGGTGACATACAAATATGTTAAATTGGAATTTCAGGATTTAGATCAGGACATAGGATTCAGGTGGAACTGGTCAAGAACTGGAAAGGTGTCAGGTAAAGTGGAAACTGCAGATCAAAGAACAAATCCGTAAAAGGTTGTATCCAAGAAGACAAAGGCTTTACAAACCCAAAGTCAGCCTTCTCTGTCTCCCCACCAGAGCTACATCTGGAACAGGAAAGTGGGCACAAATACAAGACTCAATGATTCAAAATGAAAAGGAAGGAGGAAGTTAGGGAGAGAGGTAAGGAGAAGAGGAGAAAGATAAATAAATAGGAAGCTAAACTGAACAATAAAGAGTAAATTGCTTGGGGAATAAATTAACTGTACAGAAAAAAAAAAGGTAATGGGTTTGGCAGATAGCTTGGAAACTATAGTACACTTTGGCTGTGGAAAGAATATTTGCAAGTGGAACACCTTGCCTGCAGAGTAATGCTGAGTGAAGGCAGATCTTCTGAGGGAGAAAAACATTTGTAAGTGTCAATACAGATTATTCTAAATCTGTCCATGACATATAGGTTATAGGCACGTTTTGCTAATAGCTGGGAAAATATAATTTTCTATGCAAGAGGTAGAAAAAGACATAAAGCTGCAAGTCTCATTTAGATATATTTCCAGGAGTCCACTGGAATAAGAGATTTAAGATTTCCTGAATTTCTCTCCCTGCCTTTTGAGAAAACAACAGTGATACAAGTCATGCAAACTTGAGTGGTCTGACCGGTGGAACCACTTGGCATTTGTTAGCACTTGCAAAATAGTGGGTAGTGTCACAGCATAGTTACCCCAAAGTTGAGCCTAAATGATATGATATTCTCTGGAAAGAATTCAGCAGGAACCCCAAAACAGTATTGTCCCTCCCTGTGTCAAAAACAAACCTTGCAAGGTCCTCTACCCCTCCACTGACTGTGTCTTCTCCAGCTCTCCAATCACATCAGTCTCTCTCTCCCACCTCTCTTTTCCTGCAAGCGAATCTGCTTAAATTCTCACATACTCAATGTTTTTTAAGACTTCTGTCTAGAAAGGTTTCTCTTGTGTCTTTCAACCCATTATCATTCCCCTGTTAAGGGTTCATTCAAGATGTATTTTCTCTGAAAGAGTTGTCTCACTGGTTCCATAGGACCATGATCACTTATGAAGTGTGCACTGCTGCAGTACACTGAATAAAGTTATATTGTCATTTTTATACACGCTGTAGTGTATTGTTCTTATCTCTGTTATTTTCTCAGGCATTATTTCTAAAAGAGGAGTAACTATGATCTCTTCTTGATCACTTCTTTTCCTTTACTTATCTCAACACACACACACACGCACATCTACTTTACTTAGGTTAGTAATTTTATCCAGGGAGAATGAATAAATAGGTACACTAGATTATCACTATTTCTCAAATTATCTTCCAAAACTTAGATTACATTCACCTCCATATAGAATTACTCCACCATCAGAAGACATGGAAGGATATTTTTCTGATGACACAGCTCCTCAGGAAAAAAAAATGTTTCATATTAGAAAAATAAGGGCTACTGCTTTGCTTAATTCTTAGGAAATTGGATTTCTTGTACAAAAGAGTAAGAAGTTCATACACCTCACATAGACAGCAAAAGAAGTACTTCTGTCTTCTCTCTGAAATTCCTGATGAGAACTCTCTCCAGTTGATCATGTCATCTCCATCTATTAATGGATGAGAGATGCTAACCATTGTAGGCACACAGTGTGATTAATATCACATAAAGTGGGTAAAGTAGGTAAGTTTCCTCTAAACTTAACAGTTGAAATGAAAAAAAAAAGATTCATCTAAGGAGCATGTCTAAGTCCTAGGCACTCTGAGATGGTTAGATTCTTCAATAGCTGTCAGAATCGTTTTACCACCTTTCTTTTCGAAGTAATAAAACAGGATCTAAAACAAGTTAAGAAAATGTCCCACATTCATACAGATGATAAGTATAAGGGTTCATATTCAACCCTTATCTTTTAACTCCAAGCCCAATCTCTCCACAACTCTCAAAACTGCCACATAATAAAACAATATTTTGAGGCAGTTGTGAGTGTTTTGGAGAGATTGGGCTTGGAGTTAAAAGATCAGGTTTGAATCTGAACCCCTATACTTATCATCTGTATGAATGTGATACTGGACAGCGTAGACAAACTATATGGTTTAGATTTTGTTGATTTAACAAAGATATGGTAAAATGATTAGATAAGAGTCCTATATAGGTAGGCTGACATTAAAAAAAAAAAGCCCAGAAACATAAAGGAAGCCAATATAAAAAACTCTAAAGAATGTGGGTGAGAAAGACTCAAACATGAAAAAGAAATTTATTTATTTATTTTTGTTATGAGATTTTTTTAAGTTTTTTTATTATACTTTAAGTTTTAGGGTACATGTGCACAACGTGCAGGTTTGTTACACATGTACACCTGTGCCATGTTGGTGTGCTGCACCCATTAACTCGTCATTTAGCATTAGGTGTATCTCCTAATGCTATCCCACTCCCTCCCCCCACCCCACAACAGTCCCTGGCGTGTGATGTTCCCCTTCCTGTGTCCATGTGTTCTCATTGTTCAATTCCCACTTATGAGTAAGAACATGCGGTATTTGGTTTTTTGTCCTTGCGACAGTTTGCTGAGAATGGTGGTTTCCAGCTTCATCCATGTCCCTACAAAGGACATGAACTCATCATTTTTTGGCTGCTTAGTATTCCATGGTGTATATGTGCCACATTTTCTTAATGCAGTCTATCATCGTTGGACATTTGGGTTGGTTCCAAGTCTTTGCTATTGTGAATAGTGCCACAATAAACATACATATGCATGTGTCTTTATAGCAGCATGATTTACAATCCTTTGGGTATATACCCAGTAATGGGATGACTGGGTCAAATGGTATTTCTAGTTCCAGATCCCTAAGGAATCGCCACACTGACTTCCACAGTGGTTGAAGTAGTTTACAGTCCCACCAACAGTGTAAAAGTGTTCCTATTTCTCCACATCCTCTCCAGCACCTGTTGTTTCCTGACTTTTTAATGATGGCCATTCTAACTGGTGTGAGATGGTATCTCCCTGTGGTTTTGATTTGCATTTCTCTAATGGCCAGTGATGATGAGCATTTTTTCATGTGTCTGTTGGCTGCATAAATGTCTTCTTTTGAGAAGTGTCTGTTCATATCCTTCACCCACTTTTTGATGGGGTTGTTTGTTTTTTTCTTGTAAATTTGTTTGAGTTCATTGTAGATTCTGGATATTAGCCCTCTGTCAGATGATTAGGTTGCAAAAATTTTCTCCCATTTTGTAGGTTGCCTGTTCACTCTGATGGTGGTTTCTTTTGCTGTGCAGAAGCTCTTTAGTTTAATTAGGTCCCATTTGTCAATTTTGGCTTTTGTTGCCATTGCTTTTGGTGTTTTTGACATGAAGTCCTTGCCCATGCCTATGTCCTGAATGGTATTGCCTAGGTTTTCTTGTAGGATTTTAATGATTTTAGGTCTAACATGTAAGTCTTTAATCCATCTTGAATTAATTTTTGTATAAGGTATAAGGAAGGGATCCAGTTTCAGCTTTCTACATATGGCTAGCCAGTTTTCCCAGCACCATTTATTAAATAGGGAATCCTTTCCCCATTTCTTGTTTTTGTCAGGTTTGTCAAAGATCAGATAGTTGTAGATATGCGGCATTATTTCTGAGGGCTCTGTTCTGTTCCATTGGTCTATATCTCTGTTTTGGTACCAGTACCATGCTGTTTTGGTTACTGTAGCCTTGTAGTATAGTTTGAAGTCAGGTAGTGTGATGCCTCCAGCTTTGGTCTTTTGGCTTAGGATTGACTTGGCAATGCGGGCTCTTTTTTGGTTCCATATGAACTTTAAAGTAGTTTTTTCCAATTCTATGAAGAAAGTCATTGGTAGCTTGATGGGATGGCATTGAATCCATAAATTACCTTGGGCAGTATGGCCATTTTCACAATATTGATTCTTCCTACCCGTGAGCATGGAATGTTCTTCCATTTGTTTGTATCCTCTTTTATTTCATTGAGCAGTGGTTTGTAGTTCTCCTTGAGGAGGTCCTTCACATCCCCTGTAAGTTGGATTCCTAGGTATTTTATTCTCTTTGAAGCAATTGTGAATGGGAGTTCACTCATGATTTGGCTCTCTGTTTGTCTGTTACTGGTGTATAAGAATGCTTGTGATTTTTGTACATTGATTTTGTATCCTGAGACTTTGCTGAAGTTGCTTATCAGCTTAAGGAGATTTTGGGCTGAGACAATGGGGTATTTTAGATATACAATCATGTCATCTGCAAACAGGGACAATTTGACTTCCTCTTTTCCTGATTGAATGCCCTTTATTCCCTTCTCCTGCCTGATTGCCCTGGCCAGAACTTCCAGCACTATGTTGAATAGGAGTGGTGAGAGAGGGCATCCCTGTCTTGTGCCAGTTTTCAAAGGGAATGCTTCCAGTTTTTGTCCATTCAGTATGATATTGGCTGTGGGTTTGTCATAGATAACTCTTATTATTTTGAGATACGTCACATCAATACCTAATTTATTGAGAGTTATTAGCATGAAGGGTTGTTGAATTTTGTCAAAGGCCTTTTCTGCATCTATTGAGATAATCATGTGGTTTTTGTCTTTGGTTCTGTTTATCTGCTGGATTACATTGATTGATTTGCGTGTGTTGAACCAGCCTTGCATCCCAGGGATGAAGCCCACTTGATCATTGTGGATAAGCTTTTTGATGTGCTGCTGGATTTGGTTTGCCAGTATTTTATTGAGGAGTTTTGCATCGATGTTCAGCAGGGATATTGGTCTAAAATTCTCTTTTTTTTGTTGTGTCTCTGCCAGGCTTTGGTATCGGGATGGTGCTGGCCTCATAAAATGAGTTAGGGAGGATTCCCTCTTTTTCTATTGATTGGAATAGTTTCAGAAGGAATGGTACCAGCTCCTCCTTGTACCTCTGGTAGAATTTGGCTCTGAGTCTATCTGGTCCTGGACTTTTTTTGGTTGGTAAGCTATTAATTATTGCCACAGTTTCAGAGCCTGTTATTGGCCTATTCAGAGATTCAACTTCTTCCTGGTTTAGTCTTGGGAGAGTGTATGTGTCGAGGAATTTATGCATTTCTTCTAGATTTTCTAGTTTATTTGCATAGAGGTGTTTATAGTATTCTCTGATGGTAGTTTGTATTTCTGTGGGATTGGTGGTGATATCCCCTTTGTCATTTTTTATTGTGTCTGTTTGATTCTTCTTTCTTTTCTTCTTTATTAGTCTTGGTAGCGGTCTATCAATTTTGTTGATCTTTTCAAAAAACCAGCTCCTGGATTCATTGATTTTTTGAAGGGTTTTTTGTGTCTCTATTTCCTTCAGTTCTGCTCTGATCTTAGTTATTTCTTGCCTTCTGCTAGCTTTTGAATGTGTTTGCTCTTGCTTTTCTAGTTCTTTTAATTGTGATGTTAGGGTGTCAATTTTAGATCTTTCCTGCTTTCTCTTGTGGGCATTTAGTGCTCTAAATTTCCCTCTACACACTGCTTTGAATGTGTCCCAGAGATTCTGGTATGTTGTGTCTTTGTTCTCGTTGGTTTCAAAGAACATCTGTATTTCTGCCTTCATTTTGTGATGTACCCAGTAGTCATTCAGGAACAGGTTGTTCAGTTTCCATGTAGTTGAGCGGTTTTGAGTGAGTTTCCTAATCCTTAGTTCTAGTTTGATTGCACTGTGGTCTGAGAGACAGTTTGTTATAATTTCTGTTCTTTTACATTTGCTGAGGTGTGCTTTACTTCCAACTATGTGGTCAATTTTGGAATAGGTGTGGTGTGGTGCTGAAAAGAATGTATATTCTGTTGATTTGGGGTGGTGGGTTCTGTAGATGTCTATTAGGTCCACTTGGTGCCAAGCTGAGTTCAATTCCTGGGTATCCTTGTTAACTTTCTGTCTCGTTGATCTGTCTAATGTTGACAGTGGGGTGTTAAAGTCTCCCATTATTATTGTGTGGGAGTCTAAGTCTCTTTGTAGGTCACTAAGGACTTGCTTTATGAATCTGGGTGCTCCTGTATTGGGGGCATATATATTTAGGATAGTTAGCTCTTTTTGTTGAATTGATCCCTTTACCATTATGTAATGGTCTTCTTTGTCTCTTTTGATCTTTGTTGGTTTAAAGTCTGTTTTATCTAAGACTAGGACTGCAACCCCTGCCTTTTGTTGTTTTCCATTTGCTTGGTAGATCTTCCTCCATCCCTTTATTTTGAGCCTATGTGTTTCTCTGCATGTGAGATGGGTTTCCTGAATACAGCATACTGATGTGTCTTGACTCTTTATCCAATTTGCCAGTCTATGCCTTTTAATTGGAACATTTAGCCCATTTACATTTAAGGTTAGTATTGTTATGTGTGAGCTTGATCCTGTCATTATGATGTTAGCTGGTTATTTTGCTCATTAGTTGATACAGTTTCTTCCTAGCCTTGATGGTGTTTACAATTTGGCATGCTTTTGCAGTGGCTGGTACTGGTTTTTCCTTTCCATGTTTAGTGCTTCCTTCAGGAGCTCTTTTAAGGAAGGCCTGGTGGTGACAAAATATCTCAGCATTTACTTGTCTGTAAAGTATTTTATTTCTCCTTCACTTATGAAGCTTAGTTTGGCTGGATATGAAATTCTGGGTTGAAAATTCTTTTCTTTAAGAATGTTGAATATTGGCCCCCACTCTCTTCTGGCTTGTAGAATTTCTGCTGAGAGATCAGCTGTTAGTCTGATGGGCTTCCCTTTGTGGGTAACCCGACCTTTCTCTCTGGCTGCCCTTAACATTTTTTCCTTCATTTCAACTTTGGTGAATCTGACAATTACGTGTCTTGGAGTTGTTCTTCTCGAGGAGTATCTTTGTGGCGTTCTCTGTATTTCCTGAATTTGAATTTTGGCCTGCCTTGCTAGACTGGGGAAGGTCTCCTGGATAATATCCTGCAGAGTGTTTTCCAACTTGGTTGCATTCTCCCTGTCACCTTCAGGTACACCAATTAGATGTAGATTTGGTCTTTTCATATAGTCCCATATTTCTTGGAGGCTTTGTTCATTTCCTTTTATTTTTTTTTCTCTAAACTTCTCTTCACGCTTCATTTCATTCATTTCATCTTCCATCGCTGATACCCTTTCTTCCAGTTGATTGCATCAGTTACTGAGGCTTGTGCATTCATCACGTAGTTCTCATGCCGTGGTTTTCAGCTCCATCAGGTCCTTTAAGGACTTCTCTGCATTGATTATTCTAGTTATCCATTCATCTAATTTTTTTTCAAAGTTTTTAACTTCTTTGCCATTGTTTCAAACTTCCTCCTTTAGCTCGGAGTAGTTTGATTCTCTAAAGCCTTCCTCTCTCAACTCGTCAAAGTCATTTTCCATCCAGCTTTTTTCCGTTGCTGGTGAGGAGCTGCATTCCTTTGGAGGAGGAGAGGTGCTCTGATTTTTAGAGTTTCTGGTTTTTCTGCTCTGTTTTCTCCCCATCTTTGTGGTTTTATCTACCTTTGGTCTTTGATGATGGTGACATACAGATGGGTTTTTGGTGTGGATATCCTTTCTGTTTGTTTGTTTTCCTTCTAACAGTCAGGACCCTCAGCTGCAGGTCTGTTGGAGTTTACTGGAGGTCCACTCCAGATCCTGTTTGCCTGGGTGTCAGCAGCAGTGGCTGCAGAACAGCGGATATTGGTGAACTGTGAATGCTGCTGCCTGATTGTTCCTCTTGAAGTTTTGTCTCAGAGGAGTACCCAGCCGTGTGAGGTGTCAGTCCACCCCTACTGGGGGGTGCCTCCCAGTTAGGCTACTCAGGGGTCAGGGACCCACTTGAGGAGGCAGTCTGCCCATTCTCAGATCTCAAGCGGCGTGTTGGGAGAACCACTACTCTCTTCAGAGCTGTCAGACAGGGACATTTAAGTCTGCAGAAGTTATTGCTGACTTTTTGTTTGTCTGTGCCCTGCCCCCAGAGGTGGAGCCTACAGAGGCAGGCAGGCCTCCTTGAGCTGTGGTGGGCTCCACCCAGTTCGAGTTTCCAGGCTGCTTTGTTTACCTACTCAAGCCTGAGCAATGACGGGCACCCCTCCCCCAGCCTCTCTGCTGCCTTGCAGTTTGATCTCAGACTGCTGTGCTAGCAATGAGCGAGGCTCCATGGGCGTAGGACCCTCTGAGCCAGGTGCAGGATATAATCTCCTGGTGTGCCGTTTGTGAAGTCCGTTGGAAAAGCACAGTATTAGGGTGGGAGTGACCCGATTTTCCAGGTGCCATCTGTCACCCCTTTCTTTGACTAGGAAAGGGAATTCCCTGACCCCTTGCGCTTCCCGGGTGAGGCGATGCCTTACCCTGCTTTGGCTCACGCATGGTGCGCTGCACCCACTATCCTGCATCCACGTCCAGCACTCCCCTGTGAGATGAACCCGGTACCTCAGTTGGAAATGCAGAAATCACCCGTCTTCTGTGTCGCTCACGCTGGGAGCTGTAGACTGGAGCTGTTCCTATTCAGCCATCTTGGCTCCACCTCTGAAAAAGAAATTTAAATGGTGTTTCACATCAGTCTATTACATGGTTTCGCTGTGTCCCCACCCAAATATCAACTTGAATGGTAATTCTCATAATCCCCATGTGTCATGGGAGGGACCCAGTGAGAGGTAACTGAATCATGTGGGTGGTTACCCCCATGCCATTTTTATGATAGTGAGTGAATTCCCATGAGATCTCATGGTTTTATAAGGGATATTTCCCCCTTCACTCAGCACTTCTCCTTCCTGCTGCCATGTGAAGAAGGAAATGTTTGCTTCGCCTTCTGCCGTGATTGTAAGTTTCCTGAGGCCTCCACAGCCCTGTGGAACTGTGGGTCAGTTAAACCTCTTTCCTTTAAAAATTACCCAGTCTCTGGCAGTTCTTAATAGCAACATGAGAACAGACTAATGCAGTCTAAAAGGTTATGCTATTTGACTCTTCTCAACAAATAAGAAGGAAAAAAGAATTAAAAACAATAATGCTTCTTTCCAACCATACTCCACACATTTCACTTATACCACCCTTGATCTACACTGCTTCAGTTTGAGGCCCTTGAAGACTGATGGCTGATGAAGCACCTCTTGGCAAATTTACATTCTTTGTGTTCCCTGAAGAGATGGTAGAGAAGAGGATCCCTAGCATGATCCCAGATTTCTCACTTTCTTTGGAGCCTTCACAAGTTATGCCTTGTGTTTCTCTTATTTTTACTGCACATAAGACCTTCCTTGCAGGATGAGGCTCATATAAGCCCACCCCCAAAAAACACTTCTTAGGAATCTTAAGAAAAAATTAATATAAGGTGGCTTTGAAGTATTTTCATTCATCTTCTTCACTTTTCCCAGATTCCAAAGGTACATATTATTCCACCTTAGATTTTGCCATCATCTCTAATTGCTCCACTCCCCAAATCCCTCACTCAAACAGCCCAATCCCAATTCACATCTTCCTCTTCTACTTGCTTGTCCAACCATATCTACTATGAGCATGAACGTAAATTGAGTCCTCCAGGTTTTTGATCTCACAACCAAATCTTCCATTTCTTGAATCCTACCTCCCTTACCAGGTTTAGCTTTCTGCAATCAAAGCCACAGCCATCCCCCAAACATTTTCTGTGTGTATTCTAATATATTCAACCTTGGCTTAATATATTGTTTCTTCCTAAAATGACATGCTTTCCACCATTTGTATCTGTTGAAGTCTACTCTACCTTTTCAACTCTATAACTTGATTTTACACAATGCTTTTCATTTTAAAAAGTCTTTTCTTCTTATTAATCTTTCCCTTCCTCAAACTCTAACACCACTTAATTTGAATTTCTTGCTCACCATATTCTATCTTAAATATAATTGCTCTGTTTTGATGAAATGGTTTGTGAGCTCTTGCAGAACATGGGAAGAATCTTTCTTCTATGTCTTCAACATAGCTAGCTCAGGGTTTTGAAAGTAGCAGTAGCTCTATAAATTGCAATTAAATTATTTCAGGGTTTTTATTGATAATGCAGAAATGCTTGTCTTATGTATATAAATGACAAATGCAAGGTCATTTAGAACAAAGTTATTTTGTTTATACTTCTCTGTGACCTACCTAAAAGCTATGTGAATCATCATTATTAGAAACAGAAAGGAGATAGCTGTATTGTTTAACATTATTTTAGTAGCTCACAGCATAAGCTATGTTTAAAATTCTGTTAGTTTCCCATCCTCTCTCAGTTAATATCACCATTGGTACATCACTGTGTAGTAGGCACCATGAAAACAACAGATTTATTTCCTAGTATGTTTATAACCTAAATGAGGGTATATTAAATGATTCAATAAAATGCCTGGTCTGAGAAGTCACTATATCATAAAGATAAATATTATAGACATCACTGAAATCACAACCTCTTACATGAAGTAGTAATTTTTGTAATATGTGTAGAGAGATATCACTGAATGTGACCCAAGGCAGTTTCTGGGAACATTCCTTCACTTTCTCATCTAATTTGTTCATTTTCTTTTAATCATCCTTCCTTCTATTTATTTTCTTATTCTTGCACCCCTTATTTCTTTTCCATCCTAAAGGTTGTATTGAGCAGGAATACATATGGGTGACTTCAGTTTCCCCTCAGGGTGTTTGGAGAGAGAGGTCACTGGCTCCAGTTTAGAAGGTGCCATTGTCAGAGTCATCATTCATTCTTCTTCTTGGTACCTTCCTGTGAGTTTTCAATAAGTTGTCTCAGCTATTAAAGTTTAAACTTCATCAATCAAAAAGTTCAATAAATGGATTATTCTAGATTACTTCAGCATTCTGATTAACTGCAAAGAAAATAATTCTTGGCGTTCTCTATATGTTTCTATTTTTACAATGAAGAATGCATTGGCCTACTTTGTTGCCTTAGGAAGTAGAATATATTGAAAATAACAGATTCTTTTTAATGAGGATTTAACATAGCCTAGGATCAACAATTAAAGGATATATATAAGCATCATATAATAAAGAGAATAGTGGAATGGAAACATTGTTTTTGCGGCTTGTTTTGTTTTATTTTTTTCCTATTGAATAGGTACTGACACCAAACTGTGCTTCTAGAAATTTTGGTGGAATTTTGTAAAATAAAATCTTGACATAAGCCTGTTTTTTTGTGTGCTACTGCATTTTTTCGGCTTTTTGAGGAAAAACATAGTTAATTCAATGTTCCAGTCATATGGATTAAATTTAATCAGAATTTCGCCATGCTGAAACAAAAACTCTTGAAACGGTACACATAAACTCAGTCATCTTCTTTCTTTTGAGGCCACAGACTTTAAAAGTCAGTGGTTAAATAACCAATCCATGAAAAAAATGACAATTTTCTTTTGCCAACATTATTTTAATTGTAAGTTCCAGTTTCTTCAGCATTTTGTTTGCTGATACATGGCTAGCTTACACAGCACCTTGGTTTGCTGTTCCAAGTAATGTATTGGTTTCTCTTCTTTCCTATAATTAAATTCAAGTAAATGTTTTCCCCAATGTACAACTCATAATTAGTAGTTAAGTGCATGAAATTTTTCATTAGCTTTGTTTCTATATTATTAAAATTTTAATATAAAAAGTTGGGTTAGCATAGCCATTTTGTAAAAGTCTAATTTATCAGACGACACTTAATATAAACTCAAATATTTTTTATAAGTAGTTATGTATATCTTTCTCTTTGTCCCTATAAAATAATTTCAGCTTTAGAAACAGGAATTCCAATCCTAGTATTATTTTACATAAATACAACTTACATTTTCCATTTTTTTGCTCTATTTACTAAATGTAGATGCATTTCTATTTATTTATAAAAACAGTGATTACAGCCTCGAGTTTCTCTTTACTTGATCCCACTGTGTATTTCTTTGGTGTAAATATCCTTTACTAAGGAGGGATACTTCCCCTGCTTTGCAAGTAAAACAAATCACTCATCACAAAATGATGTAAAAATATAGTTTAAGTTTTTGTTAGCATATGTGATAAAGTGTCATAAGCCCGCAATGGCTGAGGCTAATGAGAGAGAATGATGACTTTCTGAATAAAATATATTTTCTCATTTGCTGCTGATTCAGATTGATTATTCATTACCATCATTGAAAGATAGAAAACACACAAGCATAGGCTGATATATATAATCAATCATCTGATATGCTAAATAATTAATTATTTGATATGCTGGTTATCAAATCAAATTAATGCACCTCACCTCTAGAGTTACTAGTTAAAAAGTTTGGAAAATGGTTGAAATTAGTGCCAATTTTGTAACCTTGTTATTCCCCTTATCCCCCACAACTACACCTGTCATACGTAATTCTGAAGAACAGTTACTTGGATCACATCATGTGAAAAAGTGCATTAGAAACCACACTTCTGTATTGAAATCTTCTTCTGCTCTTCTAGTGAAAAATTGTCAACTATCAGCAATTTCCTACAATCCAACCTAGTATTTTCCCCTCTCGTCATATTAACATAAAGCTGGCTTTCCGTTGGGTTGCAGAATTCAGTGTTGTGGTGAAATAATATTTTGAAGTTTAGCTAACTGGTCATTTTCTATATTTTATGTTACCCTGTGACCCTTTGACATTAGGGCAATGTCTGAGCATGTTTCTGCCACTATAACAGAATACCACAGACTGGGTAATTTATAAAGAAAAGAAATTTATTTTTCACAATTCTGGAGGCTGGGAAGTCCAAGAGCATGGGTCTGATGTCTGGCAAGAATCATCCTATGATAGAAGGGCAGATGGCAAAAGCCAGCACATGAGACAGGGAGAGGAAATCAGGCTGAACTTATCCTTTTATCGAGAGTCCACTCCCATGATAATTAACCATTTCCCACAATAACAGCATTAATATATTCACAAAGGCAGATCCCTCATTATCTAATCACTTCTTAAAGGTCCCACCTCTAACACTGTTACAATGGTAATTAAATTTCAATATGTACTTTGGAGGAGACATTTAAACCATAGCATTATGCCCCTGACTCCCTCAAATTTATGCCTTCTCATTTACAAAATACTTTTTATCTATACCAATAGTCCCCAAAATCTTAACTAATTTAAGCATCAACTCTAAAGTCCATATTCTTATGTAATTCAAATATGGATGAGACTCAAGGCATAATTCATCTTGAGGCAAATTCCTCCAGCTGTGAGCCTGTGAAAGTAAAACAAGTAATTTACTTCCAAACTACAATGGTGGAACAGGTATAGGAAAGACATTCTTATTCCAAAATGGAAAAACAGATAAGAATAAAGGGGTAACTGGTCCCAAGAAAGTCTAAAATCCAACAGGAAAAACAACATTACGTATTAAAGCTGAAGAATAATCTTTTTTACTCCATCTCTCACATCCTGGGCACACTGGGGCTAGGGTTGGGTCCTCAAGGTCTCGGGTAGCCCTACCCCTATGGCTTTGCTGGGTTTATCCACCTAGCACCTCTCATTGGTTGGAGTCCCCTGCCTGCAGCTTCTCCAGGCTAGCCTTGTATGCTGGCATCTTCTATAGTTCTGGGTTCTTACGGGTAGCCCAGCTTCCATGGCCCTACCAGGCACTGCCTTAGTGGTAGCTCTCTGCAGTGGCTCCACCTCTGTGGCAAGTTTCTGCTCAGACCCCCAGGCAATTCCTAACATCCTTTGCTCCATGCCCCCACAGCTCTCGCATTCTGTATGCCTGCAGAATTGGCACCACACAGATGCTGGCAAGGCTCGTCACTTATACCTTCCAGAGCAGTGGATCAAGCCATACCTGAGTCCACCTGAGCCATGGATGGCATAGCCAAAAGACACTGAGTGGAAATGTGGGGAACAGAGACTTAAGACAGCACTGGGAAGTGAGCCTGCATAAGGTACCCTGGCCCATCTCCCAAAATCATTGTGCCTTCCTAGTGCTCTGAGCTGTGATGGGAGGGGCAGTCTTGAAGACCTCTGAAATGCCTTTAAGGGTATTTCTCTCATTGTTCTGATGAATAGGATCTGGCTGTCTTCTATCCATATTAATATCTTTAGCAATGGGGCACTTGGCTGCACCCTTGGTATTCTCTCCCTAATGTACCTTTTTACTGCTTATGTGGCCAGGCTGTGAATTTTCCAAATCTTTTTATTCTACTTCCCTTCTAATGATAAATTCTTCCTTTAAGTCATTCCTTTTATCTCCATCTCACTGAATACAATTGAAGGTATCCAGAAATCAGCCTGAATGCTTTGTTGCTTAGATATTACTTCTGCCATATATCCTAATTCATTGCTCTTGAATTCTGTATTCCTTAAAGCCCTCAGGCGTGAAAGAAGTTCCACTAAGGTCTTTGCCACTTTATAACATGAATGATCTTTACTCTAATTTCCAAAACCTTATTCCCCATTTCTGTCTAAGACTTCATCAGCATGACCTTTTCTGTTCATATTTCTATTAACATTCTGGTCACAATTATTTAAGCCATCTCTAAGAAGATTCAGATTTTTCATACAGCTCTCTTCTGAGCTCTCACCAGATTCACCCTTAATGTTCCATTCACAGCAATCTGGCTTTTTTTTTTAGCCTGCTGCTCTAAGTTCTTCCAGCTTCTAGCCATTACCCAGTTCCAAAGCCATTCCACATTTTTAGGTATTTGTTATAGAAACAAATACCTCCCAATATCAATTTTCTATCTTAGTTTGTTTTCTGCTGCTGTATCAGAATACCACAGACTTGATAATTTACAAAGAAAAGAAATTATCTCTCACAGTTCATGAGGCTGAGAAGTCCCAGCATCTGACAAGGACCATCACATGGGGGAAGGGTGGAAAGCAGAAACAAGCATATGAGACAGAAAGAGGAAATCAGGCCATAATCATCTTTTTATTAGGAGCCCACTTCCATGATAACTAACCTACTTCTATAATAAGGACATTAATCTATACATGAAGGTGGAACTCTCATAATCTAATCACCTTGTAAAGGTCCCACCACTCAACACTTACAATGGCAATTAAATTTCAATACAAATTTTGGAGGGAACATTCAAACCATAGCAGGCAACTAAATCATGCAGCATCCATTGACTCCTAGAAAAAAATGTACTCACAGAAACAGAAAACAGTC
Organism: Nomascus leucogenys; assembly: GCF_006542625.1. Taxonomy (NCBI): domain Eukaryota; kingdom Metazoa; phylum Chordata; class Mammalia; order Primates; family Hylobatidae; genus Nomascus; species Nomascus leucogenys. The sequence goes on along the minus strand of NC_044387.1, from coordinate 31,516,698 downwards.
TTTTGAGGATCAAAAGCCCCTATTTCTTATTAGGAAAATGTAGCCCACAAAGAAACTCAAGGCATAGATATTTTATGACTCAAGTGACATTTTTCTGCTTCTGTCCCCTCCTCCCTTCTCTTCTCTCATCCCAAGATAAAAAGCAACCCCAAAAGATGGGAGAAGACAGTGGGAAGAAAATCTATAAGTAAATAGATATTGTAAGCTATTGGGATGGGGCATCCACACTCTGCTGAGAGAAGTCTTGAAGGAAGATGACAGAAGGACTCTCGATCTGTTGTGGAAAACAAGAGTAGAGAGAACACCTGCCTCATTTTTCCTAATAGAGATGAAGAAAGGGAAAGTTCCTCAAGGTAGCAATGGCTTCAAAATAGAACTTTCTTATACCAGGAATAGATAATTCCCCCTTTCCTGGGTAAATAGGAAGAGGTAAAGAGCTGAGCTATATGAAGCTTGCTGTGGTTTGGATGTTTGCCCCTACGAAATTTCATGCTAAAGTTTATTCTCCAGTGTGGCATTGTTGGGATCAGAGGCCTAGTGGGAAGTGTATGGGTCACGAGGGTGAAATCTTCCTGAATAGATTAGTGTCTTCCCTTGGGGTCAAGTGAATTCTCACTCTATCAGTTCTCATAAAAGCTGGTTGTTAAAAAAGAGCCTGACACCTCCCCACTTTCTCTCTTGCCTCCTCTCTTGCCATGTGATCTCTGCTTATGCTGACTCTCCTTTGCTTTCCATCATGAAAGGATGCAGTTAAGGCCCTCACCAGAAGCTGAGCAGATGCCACCTCCAGGCTTCTTGTACAGCCTGTAGAACCATGAGTAGAATAAACCTCTGTTCTTTATAAATTACTCAGCATCAAGTATTCTTTTATAGCAACACAAAATAGACTAAGACAAGGCCCCATTGGGTTTCTGTAGTCTCAGGATGGACAAGAATAATAAAGTGATACTTGTGCATGGAAGAAAGGCCCAGGCATTAACTGGGTCATAACATGACCCATGGAGCCTTACAGTCAAGATTTTAAAATGTCACAACAGCAATCAGCATGGGTCAACACACAAAGGCCAGAAAAGGCGGCAACACAGAAGGCTGCTGCAGGAGATGCAGAGCGGCCACCCAAGACAGAAGCCATTCTTAACTACTTGGCACTCTATAAGCTCCTTGAAACACAGAGACAATCCCAGAGAAAGAGGAGTGAGTATTTTTGGGGTGGGTAGAGGGACGGTCACCAAGTGAAATTAGAGTTCATGTTAGAAATACCAGTTGGAGAGAAATAAAGAAAAATCTATTTGTTGGACCTTTGAGTTTTGAGGCTAAACTGGAATAGTTATGACAAAAATAAAAACTATATGCAGCAGAAATACATTTCGAACTGAGAGAAGATTAAGTCATTTAACCATCCCTTTCCAAACCCTGCATTAAAAACAACAAGCCATTCTAGGTCTCTCTTTGAGTAAAAAATTTTATTTTACAGCTCATCTTCCAGTTTAAGCCACATTAGAAGCTAGTGAAATAGGTTCCGTCTTTGGCTTTTGATAAGCACATTTCATCCCTCACTACTTTACTAAGTACCATAAAGTACTGTCGCTCAAGATTCCTGATTTTTACCTTCCTTTCCTACTCTTATTTTCTGACTGTTCTCAGAGTATTTTGATTAGCCTGTAACTCATTCTTGACTGTCTTTTTCCTGATTTCCTCTTGTGTTATAACCAATAGATAAAATCCATTTCCCCTCACATTTTCACCAGAGCTCTTCTCCATCTTTCATCAACCCCTTTTCCCCCAAACAGCATGCTTATGTATGTTAGCATTGAATCTCATATTTACCTGTTAACATTTTTACTTTAAATTTGTGTCACATTATATTTCCCAAACCATAATTTCCATCCTACACATTTTTCTGTAATGCAACTTTTCCACATACTTATCAAGTGGTAGAGTGTATGTCTGTGTACTTCTTAAATCCTGAACTTATTTTAACTAATAGAATATCATAGAAGTGACACAATTCCAGTTCTGGGGGCAGTCCTTCACTGACATGGTGGCTTCTGATTCTTGCTCTTTAGGAGCTAGCTGCCACAAGAAGTGAGACTATCATTCTGTGACAGTCCTAGCTACATGGGGAAGCCATGGAGGACAAAACATCATGAAGACTGACCAAGAGGCCAAGGAGGACTGAGGCTCCAGACATGTGAGCAAAACATTCTTCTTGAGTATCTTCCTATCAAATCGTTAGATGGTATGAGAGGCCCTAAGAGAGAACTGCCCCATTGAGTCCAGGCAAACTACAGAACCATAAGAGATGATATGTTATTGTTTTGTAGTCATGTATTTTTACTTAGTTACAGAATACAGTATACATGTGTATATGACATTAAATTATAAACCATAAATCATATTTTCTTATATAGCAAATGGTACATATAACAATATGTGTAATGGTGTTGTGGGTATGTTAGATGCTCAATAAATATATGTCAGATGAATTATATTTATATCTTATAGATATCAATTAAATGAGATATGTTTTCCAAATGTGAAGTATATTACTTGTCCTTCAAGGGCTAAATCTCTTTGCACTATAGCAAAGCTATTCAAAACTCTCCTCATTTATGAACTTTCTACTATGTTTCCAGTTAGCAGGGTGTCTAAATGAACTGACCCAGATATTCATTTGGCAGCTTTAATAAATTGTGGTGAATTAGTAAGTAAGACTTTAAATCATCCTGGTTCTGCCACAATGTGAAAACTCACTCTTTGTAATTTCTCAGAATATTGTAACCAACTTTTACGAACATATATCTATTTTGATGACATTTTAAAAATAAAACTATTAATTGGGCATAGGGAACATCAGATCTTCCTCAGTTCTAGGGAGTCAGGTGGTGGGGGATGAAGAATGAAACATTGGTTACAATAAGCCAGTTACCAGGAAGTGAAATAATTAACACAAAAGTAATTATCTTTCAGTTCTTCCTCTGTGACTAGGCTCTTGTGTCCTTTACTACACCTTGCTCTTTATTTCTCATCCTGCTATCATAGATGGTAACTTATAGCAGAATTGGACCCATGATGACCAGTGAAGAGTTTGGGTTCCATTGTTCCTTTTATCTTCTCCATATACCTAGCAAGACACTTCAGAGGTAAAGAAAATAGAACTGGGTTCATGAGAATCAATTTAAAGAGAGGAAAAATAAAAATAAAATAAAAGATTGTCCACATGGTTTTTAACCAGAAATCCATACACATCCAAGTAAGTGACATTTCTGTCACCAACACACTTGGGTCTGAAAGTTTACTTTCCATATACAAACCTACATAATTAAAAAAGAACTAGTTTTACAAGTAATCGAATTGCTAGTATATGCTAATAAAAGATCATTCCAGCCTTCCCAGTATTAAGAGAGCAGAAATAATCAATGAATGTGAGTAAATCAATGAAATTGTAACTAAGCATTTTCAGTTTTATTAGAAGACTAAATAATCAGTGGTTTAGCTAACATTTATAATAAAATGTATTGACATATTTTTCAATATCTATATCTTTTGATCAAATTGGTTATAATTACAAAGAAATTTTAAAATACAGATTATTTTATTGACCTAATATTTGTTTTTTTTTCTTTTTTTCTGAGATGGAGTCTCACTGTGTTGCCCAGGCTGGAGTGCAGTGGTGGGATCTCAACTCAGTGCAACCTCCACCTCCCAAGTTCAAGCAATTCTCCTACCTCAGCCTCCCAAGTTGCTGGGATTACAGACGCCCACCACCACACTCAGCTATTTTTAGCATTTTTAGTACAAACGGGGTTTCACCCTGTTGGCCAGGCTAGTCTTGAACTCCTGACCCCGACTGATCTGCCCAACTCAGCCTCCCAAACTGCGGGATTACAGGAATGAGCCACCATGCCTGGCCATATTTGTATTTTTCTAAAGTATGACATTCAAGATTATCTGCCTGTTTCAAATTAATAATTCCATAATAGAACATGCCAGAAGTAGAAGACATTTGAGCACCAAAAGTTATAATGCTTTGATATATAAAACATTTATTACAGAAATTCAATTATTGTTTGATTCTATGGTTTATATTTAATAAAAAGACGACTCTGATCTTAACTTCATCTCTAATCTCTTTAGAGATTATATGCACACACATTTTGTTTTTATCATATTTCTTCATACGGCTTCACTTCATGTAAGCCTACTTTTATTAAAGATGTTTAAATACAATCATGAGAGGTTTTGATTTTCAGAAACCAAAGTACAAAAATTCAGTTTAACCAAGTGTGATAAAGTGTTATTTCTGTCTGGAACTTTTTAACAGCCTGGCTCTTACAGTAATATACCATAAAAGAAACAATTTCTTCCATTGCATTGAAAGTGCTGCTTCTGTATAGTAGATCACTACCTTAGTGCTAATGTTTTTTAAAAAAGAAATCCTAAATGAATTTCTTTTAAACATTCTGAAATAACTTCTTTTTCTTCTAAGGAGAGACACAGAAGGGCTTTGTTTCTTTTGTTATTGTATTGTTTTATTGTATTAACTAAGTGTCCTAGGAGGAGCATAAAAAGCAGGTGTTGGCTCTACTAAATGCTTGAAAGAACTGGAATCCAAAAAAGTTAAAGGACTTCTCTGATATGTTGCCACAGAATAAAAATTAGAGACATGAGGCCGGGCGCGGTGGCTCACGCTTGTAATCCCAGCACTTTGGGAGGCCGAGGCGGGCGGATCACGAGGTCAGGAGATCGAGACCACGGTGAAACCCCGTCTCTACTAAAAACACAAAAAAATTAGCCGGGCGTGGTGGCGGGCGCCTGTAGTCCCAGCTACTCGGAGAGGCTGAGGCAGGAGAATGGCGTGAACCCGGGAGGCGGAGCTTGCAGTGAGCGGCGATTGCGCCACTGCACTCCAGCCTGGGCGACAGAGCGAGACTCCGTCTCAATTAAAAAAAAAAAAAAAAAAAAAAATTAGAGACATGAAGCCAGCTCCTGGTTGTTCTGTACCACACCCAGTATTAAACTTCACCTCTCTAGAAGGATTAGTAGTTGACCACCTCTTACGATACTTATATTCTGCCATACTATGTTAAGAATTCTAACAGAATGTCTTAACTTATCAACCTACAAAATGACACCTACTTAGGTGACATCTCTCATGCCTCGATATAGAAAAATTTGTGCCTCAGTATACATTAAAGGTTGACTGTAACCTCAGTTTTTGAAAACCCAGGATCTTTTGCAGTCTATATTTGCGTATGGACTGGTTGTACTAGAAACACATAAAAATCAAGAAAATATTCAAAATGTTAAGCAGATAAAAATTTATCTCACATAAAACCATTTTTGCATGTCTTCGTAGGTATATAATTGTTCATGCATATACTTATTTTTATCAGGTGTTGCCTAGCAGCAAATAAACCCCTGCATATTTAAATTAGAGCACAGAAATAACTGAGCAAGCCTGGGGGATAGTGAAATTTCATTTTCAACATAATTAGCTCTGTAATTGTAAGGCCCAGCTTAGTAGATGTATTTGGAAATCTAATTAATTATGATTGATTTAAACACTGTTTAAAATGCATATTTTTATGTTCTAAAAGCTGAATTATGCAGGGAAAGATTCAACTTTGAAATTAGTAGTGTTTATAAACACTGTAGTTTTTTAAAAGTTAATGTAGTAAAGTTAGCTGCAATTGCCTAAATGTAATTTTTAGATGAAAACATTGTACAGTATAAATTAGTATAAATTACAAGAAATTTAAAAATCTGTTTTATGTCAAATCAACTAATAATAGAAACATTACTACTTAAATAATCAAAATATTTTTAGAATAACACATTCTAATAATATTTATAGTCCAAGGAATATGAAAAAACTATAAATCTATCCCTAGAGCTATTTTTAAAAATTATTTTTATGGTAGTTAAAAACACACAATATAAAATTTACCATATCAACAATTTCTAAATATACAGTCCAGTAGTGTTAAGTATATGCACATTGTTGTGCAACTAATCTCAAGAAACTTTTCATCTTGTAGAACCTACACTCTGTACCCACTAAACAAAAACTCCCCATTCTCTTCTCCCAGTCACTGTCAAACACCAATTTTACTTTCTATGAATCTAACTATTCTAGATATCTCATATAAATGAAATTGTAAAGTTTTTGTCTTTTTGTGACTAGCTTATTTCACTTAGCATATTGCCCTCAAGGTTCATTCATGTTGTAGCATGTATCAGAATTTTCTTCCTTTTTAAGTCTGAATAATATTCTCTTGTATGTATTCACCACATTTTGTTTATCCATTCATCCATCAATAGACACTTGGTTGATTCCACTTTTAGCTATTGTAAATAGTCCTGATATGAATTTGGGTGTGCAAATATCTCTTTGAGATCCTGCTTTCAATTCTTTTGGACATACATCCAGAAGTAAAATTGTTAATCATATGGTAATTCTAGTTTTAATCTTCTGAGAAACTCCCATACTGTTTTCGGTAGCAGCTGTACCGTCTTACATTCCTACCAAAAATGCACAAGGGTTCCAATTTCTCCATATCCTTGCCAACATTTATTTTCTGTTTTTTTGTTTGTTTTGTTTTGTTTTGTTTTGTTTGGTGGTAGCCGTTTTAATGGGTGTGAGGTGATACTTCATTGTGGTTTTGATTTGCATTTCCCTAATGATTAGCAATGTTGAGCATCTTTTCATGTATTTGTTGGCCAGTTGTATATAATCTTTGGAGAACTGTTGACTCAGATTCTTTGTCTAGAGACAGATATTTTGACAAAAGGAATGCTAAAAAGGAATCCTAAATGAATTTCTTTTAAAAATCCTGAAATAACTTATTTTTCTTCTAAGGAGATACACAGAAGGGTTTTGTTTATTTTGTTGTGGTATTGTTTTATTGTATTACCTAAGTGTCCTAAGAAGAGCATAAAGAGCAGGTGTTGGCTCTACCAAATGCTTGAAAGAACTGGAGTTCAAAAAAATTAAAAGACTTCTCTGATATATTGTCACAGAATAAAAATTAGAGACATGAAGACAGAATGATAATTAGAGACAGAATATCTGTCTCTAGACAAAGGACCTGAATAGACATTTAGGTCTAAATATATTCACTGAATTTTCTAAACAAAAGACAGAAGAAATTCTTAAAAAAACCAAAAAAAGTCAGGGTTCATAAAGTTCCATATCAGAATAGAAGTAATTTGCAAAATAGTACTCAAAAAATTTTGTTTTGCTTTGCCTCTTGTTTGTCTTAAGGCCTAACGGGTTACAAAGAGAAAAGAAAAAGAATCGTGCATTTTTCTTTCAATTAAATTTGCTGAAAGTAAAGCCTGTCCTAGAGTTGAGGAAATGAGGGAATTCTGACTTCCTCAGCTGGGAATGGCTTACAGAGTAGGCAGAAAGTAGTGATACCACAGTCTGGAATACTTTTGAAACTTGGCAGAGGGCCCCACTAACCCTGAGGCTGTGGTTCTTTGAAGACCAGCAGAAGTTGCAGGAAGTCATGAGTCATCACAATCTCAAGGCTTGAATGGCTCATTGGCCTTAACTCTTTCTGCAGAGTAATCTCCATGTTGCTCTTTATCTCATCAGCCTGATAATTTCCTAGGCTTTTGTCACAGTCACTTGAACAAGATACTGCCTTATCCTTCTCCATTTACCAGAAAAATTAGTCCCAATCCTCCTCTGCCCTCAGTTTCCCTTGCCAAGGTTTCTCAATTTAAGCACAACTAATCATTTATCTCTCCCATTCTAAGGTGTATTGACTTCCTCCGGTTTTTTTTTACCCTTTTCCTGGGAACTGCACCCCTTTTGTATTAGGATGCTGTTCTCCTCTTCACCTTCGACCTTGAAGTTCTAACGGGAACTGACAATAATACTTTACCTTCCTTGATAGAGTTGACTTATTCAAGGTGGGCCAATCTAGATACTCCCCTTTGAAGAGTGAAAAGACTAAAAATCCCTCTGTAGTGGTAATATTATGAGATTTGAAGACTCTAACCTATGAAAGAAGCTGATCTTCAATAAAACAATAACCTCACATCTAGAGAGAACAAAAGAGAGACAGTCAGGAGGATGTCCAGTTCCCGGCTTCAGTTGCCCCTCGGGCTAAGCTGCATTCTGTGGCTCCATGGTTAGGCAATCCAGCCTTTCCACAAAGTCCCCTCTCTCGGGAATAATTTGAATGGATTTCTGTCATCTGCAAACGGAAGACTCATGATTAATATATTTATTTCCTTCGGCCATTGAATAACCCTCCTTTTATGCGATCTTAGATCTGGCCTGGTGAGGCCTTTGCTTCTCTTTGGCTGGTTAGCATGACCTTTTGATGAGGCTTTACTGAAACCATCTGAAGCAAATACATTACTGTTGTCCTACAGAAATCCTTCGTAGGAGGCAGGTTTTCAAAGTTATTTCAAGACTGAATAACATTTTTTTCCAGAGGTATTTTTAACTAAACTGGACCTGTGTCATCCAGCTTAAAAGGTTTAATACCTATATGTACTCACATCTTCTGATGAAGGATCTACCATATCAACCTGTTCTCTCAGCCAAAAAGCAAGTTTATTTTAGATTCTGTATAAATGGGCCTGTCTCTCCTCTTCTTCCAGGCCCTGCAGAGTTGATTTGAATTTAGACTCTCCATCAAAAAGAACTTATATTCAGATTAGCTTGGGACATTAAGGATAAAGATAAGAGAGCAGTCTTAATGTGGTGCTTCCAGCACTGTAGGATTGCAGTGGGTTTGGGCACAAGAGCCATTTTGGCTTCATTATTAATTTTAGGGTGAACACATATCTATGAGTGGCAGAACAGAGTACAGCAGAGTTCTGTAAATAAGTAATATTCAAAAGTAAATTAGAATGTGGAGTTTGTAATAAATCTACAATCAGTACTTTCAGGAGCTCATTTTACAGACCATAACCTGACTGCCTAGCCCATGACCTGATTCTGATGTAAGGAGATACTCAAATATTCCGTGAGAAATACAGCTCTATACATGTTAGAAAACCCTTTGTGTTCTTTGCTCCCACTAAGAATAATCCAAAACAGACTGAGAAAAAAACCAGGGAAACACCTCTAGTCATGAACTAATCATTACTTTACACCTCAGTGTGTTCATACCATACCCGCTTTAGGCAAATCTCCATGAGAATTCTAAATGTTTTGATTGCTCAATAACCATTGGCAAAAGCAAGGGGGTCTCTTGAGCCACCATAGCAGGCCCTCCCAAGTGTGAATTACCAAAACCTGCTTGTTTGCCAGCAGCTGCTATCTTCTGATCTGCAAACCTACATTTGCTTGGAGCTCAGCCTTTGTTTAGATCAATTAAATTGCTCTAGGTGAAATGCTTGTTTCTCCCTTTACTGTACTTTTCTCTCTTACTTCTCTGCAATGTATTTACTTTAAAGAGAAACATATGGATGTGTAAAAGCATGTCTGGGGGATTAGAAACAAAGCTTTATGGTTCTAGAAATTAAACTTTCCTGTCACTCTTCTATTCATGAATGGGAAATGATACTGGAACCTTCTTTTGGGGGAATACATGTTCTCGAAACTTGTATCAGTTACCAGTGAAAACATATACTGTCCCATAGTAAAGGAGATGCATGGCTATTTTGGAAAAAAAAGAGTAGGTTTAAAGATCTTGGCTGTTACTATTCCGACTTATTTTCTTCAGGGAACATTGGCCTTTTTCAGGCACATTAAAATTAGGGTTTTGAAAATGTTTGTGGTGCATTGTGTCGTATGAAGAGTGGGCTTGGACCTCAAGCTTAACCTGGAAGAAAAGATAGAGGTGACAGGTAAACTGTAGGAATCCAAATGATCAATTGTAGTTCTCCAAAAGGCCAGTAAAATACTGAATTATAGAACAAAAATAGGATTCTGGAAACACAAAGCCATATTGCCATAGTCCAGGGTCATAGGGAGGCAAATCTGAACAAAATACAGAATATCAAATACCATCATTAATCAATTATATTCACTTCTAATATTTGAATATAATTTTTAAGTTTTCTCTCCTCATTGTAGCCTTCTTGTTTTCTTCTTTGCAAATGTTTGAGATTTCATGTCTCCTGGGTATTGAGAAGATGCTGGAATTTATGACTCTTCAAATTTACTTTTGAACATTTTTATTTTATTAAAATCTAGAAATAATTTTCAATCAAGTCTCCAGTATTAACAATCACCAGTATTTAAAATCTAGATATATCTTTCATTTTATGCTTGGGAAGATATTTCATATAATCATATGAACGGCTGGAAGAATAGGAATCATTATTTCTCTTTTACAGATGAATAGAACAGTAGCCCAGGAAGGAATGTGGAACAAAGAACAGCAAAGTGTAGATTACTTTCTAGGTCTCCTGGGTGCTAACTCAGTGATCTTTGTAATACATCACATGCTATTTTTTAAAAAACGCCTCCAAAGTTTAATTACAAAGGAATGGCCCCTACAGAAACCTATGAAATTAGATTTTTCTTTGTTTTGCTCTTGTACATGTACTGCAAAAATTAACAATGATGCAAAGATAATTTGCCAGGAATAAACCACACATGTAGGTGTGAGAGATTTTCCAGCTTAGCATTTGAATCCTTAGTGAATGGAATTTATGTTTCATACTAATAGAAAGCACAGCACCATTAATCCTCAAGATTCACTGAAAGACAGCTAACTAAACCTTATTTATCTTTGCTAATTGATGGATCCCTGTGAAAAGGTATGAACACAGTTTATTGTTGTGGTTTTAATGAATGAAAACGCCTTCAGCTGTGGATTGGTTTGGTAGTCAGCATTTTGTTTAGATTTTTTTTTTCTGTAAGGATATTGAATTTGTATCAAAGCCTTACTCCAAAATCTGTTTATACATAATAGCTTATCGTAGTTTCATCTTATATCTTTCCTGATATTCTGATATGGTTTGGATTTCTGTCCTTGCCCAAATCTCTTGCTGAATTGTAATCCGCAGTGTTGGAGAAGGGGCCTGGTGGGAGGTGATTAGATCATGGGGGCAGATTTCTCTCTTGCTGTTCTCCTGATAGTGAGTGAGTTCTCACCAGATCTGGTTGTCTAAAAGTATGTGGTACCATGTGAAGACAGTCTGCTTCCCCTTCGCCTTCCGTCATATAATTGTAAGTTTCCTGAGGCCTCCCCAGCTATGCTTCCTGCACAGCCTGCCAAATGATGAGCCAATTAAACCCCTTTTCTTTATAAATTACTCAGACTCAGGTATTTATTTATAGCAGTGTGAGAACAGACTAATACATTTTCAAAGATAACCAAACCCCATGGCAACTCTCCCACTCCCCACACATTCAAAACCATGTCAACAACATGCCAGAATCTCATTTTCTGAAACCATTAAAAAATCCTCCTGGAGGTTTATCTGACTATTTAAGCTCTCTGCCTAAAATGCTCAGAAAACAAGAAGAAACTCAGGTGACCCTGATCATCTGGTCCTTTTTTTTTTTTTTTTTTTTTTTTTTTTTTTTACATCCACTGATGTATCTTTAGGTTTGATAACTTTTCCCTATCTCGTAATTAAAAGGCAACAATTAAGACATAAGAATTAAGAGGTCATTTCATTCTAAATCCTCCCTATGGGTAGACCTTTTTCATCAAAATCACATATATTTTAATTTTTTAAATTTTCTGAGGATTGCCACCCTTAAATTTTTCCTATCACAAATCATTCATTATTACTAAATAATTATAAATTTAAGTTGTGCCTATTAGTTTTTATATGTAAGGTACAAAACAATTGTGTAGCAGTTTCCTTATTGATTGTATGAATTCACAGGCAGTATTGTCACCCTTTATATTTTATTATTTTTTTTCCTACATTGTGCAGTCTCAGTTTACTGGACTCATCCACGGATGCCTAAATTGTCACCTGATTCTTCAGCTTTTCCTTCAACTTAGCATTCAATAACAACAAATAAGAAAATCTTGGCTCTGTCTTTTTACTTACTTTGTTGACAATGACTAAGTTATTTAACCTCTCTAAAACTATTTTCTTAATTCATAAAATATAGGTAATAAAATTATTTTATAAAATGTACATTTTAAATGCAAAATAATTGTATATAACAATCTTAGCACGATGTCTGGAATCTAAACTTCTGGTAAACTGTATCCTCTTCACAGAACCCTAGGCTGGGGAGGACGAGGGCAGAGAGGAGGATCTGTAATTTACAAGATATTTCTCCTTAAAAAAGAAAAGAAAAAAATAAAATCTCTAAATTAGCCTTTACCAAAATTCATGGATTCCCCAGGAAAGGCATTTCTTGCACTCTGGTCAGTTCACAGTGCTGCCTGTCTTTTGACCATCCACTGTGGCTGTGTTTGCAGGGGCTGGCTCTGTTTCTGGCTTTGCCTATTGGCTTCATCCTAAATAGGCTATTTCTTTACAAACACATCCCTTGATTGCTTTACGCCCATGTGTTCTGCCTGCTGTTCTCATTTCCCCAACTCCTGAGCTGATGTTACTATTCTTCAAATTGAGGGCACCCTGAGGATGGAAACCTGCAGGGCAGCAGAATGAATTTAATCCCACTGTTAGATTCCATTCTAAACTACTCAGCAGGCAAAGAGCAACTCCTCACAGAATGTGTTGCTCCTGAGAGTGAAAGGGTAATGAACTGTAAAACCAGATGGCTCAATCCCCCAAAGCTATTACAGGGTTAACTTTCCTTTTGCCTGGGATCAGCAAGGGTCCCAAATCCTGCTGATTGTCTCTCCAAATCCCCAGGATAACTAACTCTGTGTCCTAAAAGATGTTTCCTTTTTGGGGAAAAAATATTAAAATTTGTTAAGATGATCAAGAAAAAGTGAAATTCTCAATTTCTTGTTGTAGAAAACTGATAGACACTGTTTAATTTTTCTCCCAGTAATTCTAAGAGTTGATATTTTAATCTGGGAAGGTAGATGAAAGTTTTTGCCTGTGGCTTGAAGAGAATACACCCAGTTAAAATGGATTTTATTCAAGAGAGAGGCAAAAAAGAATGCTGGTAAGGATGTGGAGAAAAAGGAACTCTCATTCACTCTTGGTAGGAATGTAAATTAGTACAATCACTATGGAGAACAGTATGGAGATCCTCAAACTAAAACTAGAACTACCATATGATCCAGCAATCTCATTGCTATGTATATACCCAAAAGAAAGGAAATCAGTATATCAGCACTCCCGTGTTGTTGTAGCACTTTTACAATAGCCAACATTTGGAAGCAACCTAAGTGTCCACGTACAGATGAAAAGATACAGAACATGTGGTACATACACACAATGGAGTACTATTCAGCCTGAAAAAAAGCATGAGATCCCGTCATTTGCAACAACATGGATGGAACTGGAGATCATTATACTAAGTGAAATAAGCCAGGCACAGAAAGAGAAACTTTGTGTGTTCTCACTCATTTTGGGGAACTAAAAATTAAAACAATTAAACTCATGCAGATAGACAGTAGAAGAATGGTTATCAGAGGCTGGGAGGGATAGTGAGCGAGGAAGAGAATGAGGATGGTTAATGGGAACAAAAAGTATAGTTAGAATGAATAAGATCTGTTATTTGATAGCACAACAGTGACTGCCGTCAACAATAATATATTGTACATTTTATAATAACTAAAAGAGTATTAAAAAGTAGAATGTTCATAACATAAACAAAGGATAAATGCTTGAGGTGATGGATTTGGTTACATTTTCAACAACATGCTCTGTAAGAAGCTTCATATCAACGTTTCTCTCTTTCTTATGACCCTTCCACCTATAACTTGATTGAAAATTCACCATCGGTGCAGGCATATGTCCCACATAAAGGCTAATAGAAACTGCATATGTATGCACATCAAGGAAAGGCTTTTCCCATTAAAACAAAACAAAACAAAACAAAGCAAAAACACTAACGCTTTGGTTCTTTTTTTTCTATGCATTCTATTTAAAAAAAAAATACTGTTTAGAGACAATTACAGGGGCCATTTGTGATGTTATTGGTCAACATGGTTCTAAGGACATATTTTTTTTTCTCAGAACTTGGTGAAAAGTACTTTCATCCAATAAAGGCAAGAGATGATGATGAGAAAGCTGGCTTTGTTCATTTCGTCAATATGCAATTTTTGTTGTCCTTTGGCTCTTTTTCATATTGTAATGCTGTGACGAATCAAACACAGCTACAAATCTTGCAACATTATTTCCATTATAGATTGTCCCCAAGGATAACTATTTCACTTATAACATTAAATTTCAGGATAATTTTTCAGAAATGTATTTGGGGGACCAAATGCCAGCCCTTTAAAGAAGTGTGTAAACGTGTCTCATTTTTTAGTCTTGAATTTCAGCTATAAGTTTCTGACAAAGACTCTCTTTGACCAAACTGTAGTCAGGCTCCTCTGAGTGCTCTTCTCAATTAGGCTTCAACCTCAGGTTTCCCTGTCCTATCCTGGGGTCCAGCTATAGCAAGAATCCTGCTAAGTTAGTTTAGAGAGAATCTCTCCACCCTTGATATTTGATCACTCTTAGTATCTATCAATAATCAGGTTCCTCATGCCCTACCCTCAATACCTGACCATTCTGGCCTGCCTTCAGCAAGAGTCCTGTTAGGTCAGTTTCACCAGAACCCCTGCTGCCCTTCATGTCTCCTTTTAGTAATATTTTATCTACCAACCTGACTCTCCAACCTGCACTTTTGTTATAAATCTCCCACTAGTTTTTGCTGTATTCAGAATTGAGCCTGGTTTCTTTCTGGTATTTTGATAGCTTTTATACTATTGCAATAGTTCTGTAATAAAGTTTTCCTTACCATCTTGTCAGAACTGTCAGAACAAGGTTTTTTTTTTGACAGTTCATTAGTTTTAATAAGTCTCAGTAATTGTATGCATGGGAATTCTCAAATAAATCACAGATACCTACTGGATAAGCTAACTTGTAGCTTCATTTTTCTAAGGAGAATATTTCAGAGTATTTACTAATCTTTGAAGATAAAGTTTATTGCAGATGCTAATCTGACTTTTAATCTGCTTTCATCTTTTTCTTATTTATCTCTGCCTCATCTCTATTACTAACATGATATTCTTCAGGAATAAATGTTCTACTTTCAGCCTCTAAATCAAAGCATGTAGTTTCATACAATAAAATCAATTCTGACTACTCAGGGAAAAAGATAAGGTTGTCTGCATCAAAAATCTATTTAGAGTTTTGATAAAATAAACTTTTTCCAAAAAATCCATAAGCCACCAATTAGCATTTTATGAAGGAATATGCTATGCATTAAAACTATTTAACTAGTTTGAACATTTAGATGGCCAATTATAGTCTTAGTCACAATATCAGAAAAAGCAGAATTTGTATGAGTAAAGAGTTAAATCAGAACTACTCTTTATCATAATCAACTCCTCAAATAACTATAAAAGTTATTTATGAATAAATAAGAGACACATTTGATTCAAGTCAGTTAATTTAAAATAGTTTGCCTAATTTAGCAAGCCATGTGGAAATCAAAGAGACAAAGAAAAGGGCAACTAACATTTATTTAGTGCTTCAACAGGTGTTTCATAATGTTAACTCCTTTAATTTTCACAACCTTGTAGTGAGTGTATTATCTTAATTTTAAATAAAGGAAACAAGATGTGAGAGGTTACGTAACTTGCCTAAGGTCAAAGTGCTAGGAAATGGTAAATACCAGATTTGAAATTAAGCCTGACTAAAAAAGTTCACACCTTCGGTATGTCCTGCAGTTCAGGCAGGAAATAAGTTTTGCATCCTTAGCTAGTCCATGGGATTGCAACCATGGCATGCTAAGGTGACACTGTAATGAGTCATCATGGCATGACTCCAGCCAATGTACAAATTGGCAGATGAGACCTACTTGCATTCAGAAAAAAATGACTAAAAGGGCCCCTAATGAATAAATAATATTTCAAAGTTTGAGCTGGAAAAGAAGTTCAAAGAAATAAATTTGTCAGTTTCATTGACTTATTTTAAATTGAGAATACATTCACTTGGGAAATAAATAGAAGGTATCCAGTGAAAAGTCTACCTCCATCTGTGCCATGTGAGCTGAGAGTTTCTATTCCCCTCTTTCCATATATAAACCATGTGATTAGCTTTTTATGTGCCCTTCCAGTGGTTGTTTCATGCAGACATTTTGTCACCTTTCTTATGAAAAAGGAAGCATAAGATATATACTGTTCTACACCAAGTTTTTTTCTCACATAACAGAATATCTTGGAGAGTTTTACTAATCTTTACTAAAGATTGGTACATAAATAGCTACTTCATTCTTTTTTTTTTTTTTACAGTTGCAGAATGTTTCATTAAATAGACAATAATTTATTTAATGAGTCTCTACTAATGGGCATGGTTTTCAAATTTCTTGCCAATATCATTTTCATTTTTGTGCTATACTTTCATTATTGTTGGTCAATTATCTTTTAATTATTCAAATAATGCTTTAATTAATAAAGTTGTATATACATAATTTCAAACAGGTATAGGCATATCTGTAGGTAAACTACCAAAATGGGATTGCTGGATCAAAAAGTAAATGAATTTATAATTTTCTAATATCATAAGTAAATCGCTTTTCATAGGGATTGTGGCAGTTTCTACTCCTATCTGCAATGTGTGAGCATGGCCATTTCTCATAGGCTTTATTAAAAAGAGAGATTTTTTAAAAATCAAGTTTCGAGATTTTTGCCATTCTAATAGATTAAAAAATGTCATTTTAGTATATTTATTACACTACATGTTGTACTCAGTTATTGTTTGTATATGTAAGAATGATTGAAAATATATATTTTTTACTTTACTGAATTATTGAAACCTCTCATTACTTATCAGGTAGTTTTTCAGGTGATTCACTTGGGCTCTTCTAAGTATACAATGACATTGTCTGCACTCAGTAATAACTTAACCTTCTTCATTGCAAACTCCACTGGTTTTTTTGTTTGTTGTTTCTAATTACATCGACTACTAATTCAGAATATATGTAATAAAATTTCATATAACTGTAAAAAAAAGAGAAAGAGTACATATAAAAACTTGTGAAACACTAGTCTATGATTTTGTTACAGTATTGCTCCAGTGTCAGTTTCCAAGTTTTAGTAAATGTATTGCAGTAACGTAACATGTTATCATTGGAAGAATCCGGTAAATATACATAGGAACTCTGAACCATTTACACAAGTAAAATAAAACGTTTCCTTGCATTTGACAGACTTCTTGCTCTAATTCTGACACTTATTCTTTATAGAAATTTAGGCTTTTTAGATATTTAGATATGCTTATAGAGGGTAATAGTAGAAAACCCAATAATATTGTTTAGTCTACACACATTCAAATTTGTAACATGTCTTATGTGTTGTGGTTGTATTTCATACAGCATGGTGATCTTTCTCAACTTGAAAAATTAGATAAAAAATTACTCACAACTGGAAAATATGCTGCTGTTTCCTGTGCTGATCCCTGATGGGAAAACAGAAACGCCTCTGTTCTCTGTGTGACAGGTTGAAGAAGGAATATTGATCCAGTCTCCTCTGAAATAATGCATCTTCACTGTGGATTCCCTTATAGGGAAGAAAGAATGTTAGCAAAATCGATGTGAAAGTAGAAACATACAATCTTAGGGGTTGAGGTGGGGATGGAAAATCATTCAACATGGATTAAGAAGACCTGTCATATGAATGAGACTAAGTTTTCTGAGTCATTCTCTTAAAGGAGGAAGTTGAACTAGATGACCCAATGCAGTACTTATAAGCATCGCTGATTTTCAGAAATGCTGGGAAGATGCTAAGGTGATTCAGATGACAAGCCAGGTTTGAAAACCCACTGATTCAAGACAAATTTTATGTCTAAGTTATTATTTGAAATAGGATCAGAACATCATCCATTGCAGGGATAACTGTTATTCCCAACAAATAACCAATTGACTGAAAAAGTGAGAGTTCTTAAACCAACCCAAATATGCATTTCAGACCTTAGAAGAATAGTTATTCTTGTTTAAAAATTACCTCTCACCCATTGGAAATTTTGGATAACCTTCAAGTCTTCATTATTAAGCACTCCATTGAGAATATATTTGACTTAAATACATCCTAAATAACAGCTTTAAGTGAAATGAGTCAAAGTTTTCTTTCATATATATGTTATGAGCTGCTGTATTTATTTAACATTTGAATAGGATCACCCTAAAAAAAGGGGAAATACTTCAGAAAAAGGCTGTATCTGACTTTATAAATGATCATACAATTCTTACATAGTTGAGGTTTTATTTTAATTTTCTCTAGCTCTTCATTGCTTAAATTTCAAAAATGACTTAGCAGGTTTTCTTTCTCTTAAAAAATATTTTTACAATTGCTTAGGTAGAATCTTTCGCCCATATGGGGCTAACTGCTGTTAAGTCCTGACTCTCACTTCAACCACTGTAACTTCGTGCTTTACCTTCAGACTTTTTATCTTTAATACTAATATTTACCCTTAACAGATTGATGTATTTTTATAACAGAAACCAAGAACTGCTTCTTCAACTCTTCCTAAAAGGCACCTTTCATTAAAAATAGGTGTAGGCAGGGCGAATAAGGGACCTTGCCCATACTTGCCTGTCTTCTCTCATTAAGGTTCTAGGGTGTCACTCTTGGTTCAGGTCCCACATTTGTACTCTCATCACTGCCCTGTGGGGAGGGCTGAGACAAACAATGACAGAATTTGGCTTCTGTTCTCCAAGGAAGTACCTGTGAGCATAGGCAGAGAAGTTATCTATATCATACATAGTAAGTCTTGTTGGGGAAAATATTTTAAAGCTTGATGACCACAGTGTTCATCCCTCTTAGAAGTCTATGAAAGGCCCTGCTGCTATGCTAGTAATTAACACCAAAGAAGAGCTCCTTGAAGGCAGCGTTATAGATAAATGCTCTTTCACTAAGGCATTGTCAGAGGTTAAGTCCTTAATAACGAGGCAATGGAGTAACTCTTGGTTGAATCCTAAACTGAGCTCTGCCTGATCTCTACATGCTCCCACACCTTCTTCACAAATAAATGCATATAATTTTTCGAGTTCCACCACATAGATGGAAGCAAAAAATGTACATGCTGTTCTTGATGTTATAAGCCAGCCTGATCCACACCAGCAACAAATAACAATCAGGGTTTTAGGATAACTCCATTGGTGGCACCAGCACCTTCATCTGGCTTTCTCTGAATCTACAAAAGCCAAATTTCTTAGCTCTGTGACCCTAATATTATCTTTATCCTCTAGTTCTTTTGACCTTTAGTTCTAATGTTTTGGACATTGGCTTTCTCTTCTACTTTTGACTTAAATCATTCATCTGTCAGTATTCCTTTACTCATCTTAACCCACACTCTTACTTTGTTGGGAGACAATTTTCCAGGGGTCTCATGTTTTTGACCATCCTGTGACACCTTCCATTGTCTACTACATTTTCAAAGATATTTGTGTAAGAAGGAAACAACAGACACTGGAGTCTACTTGAGGGTGGAGGGTGGGAGGAGGGAGAGGAGCAGAAAAGATAACTATTGGGTACTGGGCCTAATACCCGGGTGATGAAATAATCTGTACAACAAACCCCCATGACATGTGTTTACCTATGTAACAAACCTTCATATGGACCACCAAACCTAAAAGTAAAAAAAAAAAGTAAATATAAAAATATAGGCAGGGCGCGGTGGCTCACGCCTGTAATCCCAGCACTTTGGGAGGTCAAGGCTGGCAGATCACAAGGTCAGGAGATCAAGACCATGCTGGCTAACATGGTGAAACCCTGTCTCTACTAAAAATAAAAAAAAAAAAAAATTAGCCAGGCGTGGTGGCAGGTGCCTGTAGTCCCAGCTACTCGGGAGGTTGAGGCAGGAGAATGGCGTGAACCCGGGAGGCAGAGCTTGCAGTGAGCTGAGATTGCGCCACTGCACTCCAGCCTGGGTGACAGAGCGAGACTCCAACTTAAAAAAATATATACATATATATATTTTATATTATATATATATTTATATATAATATGTATTTATATATGTTTATATATTTATATATTACATATTTATATGTTTATATATAAAATAAATAAAAATTAATATAAAATTTAAACATATAATACTTAAAACCCCAAAGATATTGTGTAGTAAATAGCCTTGCAGGTATAATACCTACTTCCAGCGCAGAGGACGATTTCTTTATTGTCTAGGTTAAAAAAGACAATAGCTCTCTCCAGGGCAAAATTTGAGCAAGTCTGTTAGCAGCGCCTTTAGAAGATTGAGGGTTTCTTAGTCTCTGGGTTCCTCAGCACAGCCTCTTCAGATGCAGCATTCTCCTGTGCCTGCCTCTAACTCATCCGAGTGGGGCTTAGGGTGAAACAAAAACCAATGCAAAGATGGAGCTCATGCTGCCTGCTGTGCTATGAGTAATAAAGTCCTTTGTCTCTAACTCAGAAGTCTTATGTCTTCTGCTGGCATCTATGAGATAGCTGGCTAACTTGTGAGCTTCTAAGTAGAGTAAAATCTCACACCATTTGCAGCACTTGACATGCCTCAGTCATATAACTAGTATAGCTGGCATTGTTTCTTTGGAGTTTTCCTAGAATTTATTTCCCTTTCCTAATGGTACTCTGGTTCCCTCTTGAGAATTACATGTTCCCCATTGGATACTATCTTCAGGCATTTAATTAGGTGTTCTGTCCTCTCCTAGCTAAGACGTGGAGGCATGATGCAGGCTGAACTCATTGGAACTTAAACAAAGACAATGAAAACAATTGACATTGATTTCATCCCCAGCAGTGACTCCCTAAACAAGTATTATCTGCTATTTCTGTACATGCTTTTCCTAGAATCTATACATAACTTGAACTCTGTCTATGTCCAGGTCAGGTTCCTCACATTTCCCATGAATTGTGTGAGATTCAAATATCCCCAAAATACATTTCTTTTGGTTGAAGTTGGCCTTTGTTTCTTTCTGCCAAAGAACTCTAACATAATCAGCCAGCATTCTGGGCAGTCTGCGTCTCACTCCCCACAAGGTCACAAGTGTTTTTGTGTTGTGGCCCCCTGCCTTTTCATAAAGCATGGTTATGTCCCTCTACATATGGGGAGTAGAAACAAGATACTACTGAACACATAAGTAAAAAACAGTAAAACACCCTACATTTCTAGATTTTGTCCATCTCTCTGGTTAGAAACCTATTTCAAAGGATTCATTCATTCATTAAAGACTTACTTCCTGAGCATCTCCTTTATGCCAAGAACTGCAAGATGTTAACAAAAGGGAAATGGCCTTTGCTGTCATTGAGCACACATTCTAATACTATTCTGTATCACATTTCTACTCTCTCTTTAAAAAAGGAGACTGTTAGAATATAAATTCCTTGTGAGCAGAAATTGGGCTTTTAAAAGTCACTTTCTAACATGGAAATTAGTGGATATTAAGTATTCAATAAGCATTCAATAAGTATTTATTGGCCGGGCGCAGTGGCTCACGCCTGTAATCCCAGCACTTTGGGAAGCTGAGGCAGGCAGATCACAAGGTTAGGAGATCGAGACCATCCTGGCTAACACGGTGAAACCCCGTCTCTACTAAAAAAATAGAAAAAATTAGTCAGGCGTGGTGGCGGGCGCCTGTAGTCCCAGCTACTCTGGAGGCTGAGGCAGGAGAATGGCGTGAACCCGGGAGGCAGAGCTTGCAGTGAGCCGAGATTGCACCACTGCACTCCAGCCTGGGTGACAGAGCGAGACTCTGTCTCAAAAAAAAAAAAAAAAAAAAAAAAAAAGCATTTATTGACTAAATAAATAAATGACATTTCCAATGGAAAGTTGAAATGCATTACTGGTCACAAACAGAATTGTCCAAGACAAACATTAAAAGCATTAAACCTAAGATGATGAAACAATAAATAGGTTTCTTCTTGTATTTAAGTGAGGCCAGTCTAATGGTTTTCACAATTAGTATGCATTTGGCAAATAAATTCTCAATGTTCAAGGAACACTAAAAATCATTCTTGATTAATTAAGAATTTAACTGGAAAATAAGCATGATTACAATTAAATAGAAAAAAGTAAAAAGTGTGAGAAATGTAAATAAAAAGCATATAAGAAATGTGTGAATAAAGTTTATTTTACAGTTTAATGAATAATAATGATTTTTTTTTTGCACAAATCAAGAAATATGGTCCAGAAACTTGGAGTAAAATCATAGACTTTATTGATTGTTTATCCTGTTTTTTGTTTGTTTATTTGTATTTGTAGAAACAGAGTCTCACTATGTTGCCCTTCTGGTCTCAAACTCCTGGCCTCCGGAGATCCCCCAGTCTTGGCCTCTCAAAGTGCTTTACAAAGTGGGTTACAAGTGTAAGCCACCACACCTGGCTTCACTGATTATTTTTTGTCACCTTATCTTGCTTTCCTTTGTAGGGCCTCTATTTTTGATCTAAGATTATGCTTTCTTTTATTTTTCATCCTTGTATAGCTCTTCTTTTGTTTTCCCAATTTTATTTTATTTATTTATTTTTGAGACGGAGTCTCGCTCTGTCGCCCAGGCTTGAGTGCAGTGGCGCAATCTCGGCCCACTACAATTGCAAGCTCCACCTCCCGGGTTCACGCCATTCTCCCGCCTCAGCCTCCAGAGTAGCTGGGACCACAGGTGCCCACCACCACACCTGGCTAATTTTTTGTATTTTTAGTAGAGACGGGGTTTCACCATGTTAGCCAGGATAGTCTTGATCTCCTGACCTCGTGATCCACCCACTTTGGCCTCCCAAAGTGCTGGGATTACAGGTGTGAGCCACCACACCTGGACTATTTTATTTTTAATGAGCTAGTTTTCCCACTCATCTGTTTTTAATTCAGCTTCTATTATAATTTATATCAAAGGAGTCATTACCAGGTCTCAAATCAAATACCTATTATTATTATTATTGCACCAGTAGCATGTATGGTGAATGCTCAGAGGAAGGGTTGTGATATGAAGTGCGGCTGACAGCCCACACTCGTTCTTTTTGCATACCTGAAACCTTCTTTTTCTCCATGCTTGTTGGATAATTACAGGACAAATGGATAGGTCTTTTTGACTTCAGTGACAGCTACTAAATTCTTCTTAAAAGAATCAACTGAATTCAACTTAATTATCTCCAATAAAAAGAGGTCGGGCAGAGTATCAGCTAAAAGCAATTAAGCAGCCAACTCACAAATGTTCAAATGAATAAGTGATGAACAATTGGTTGGTTTCCCATTATATTCAATACAAACTGAGTGAGTAGAACAGATGGGAAAGCAGGAATAAGAAAATATAAACTATTTTGTAGTAAGAGTTGGGATCCTGTTTGAGAACGAATAAGCCAAGAGTATGTTTTAACAAGTGGCCTAAAATAGCAGGATTTAAATGTTTCTCACTACCACACAGCTGTTTCTGAATGAAAAGAAAGTGGAATTCAAAGATTAGTAATTGAACACATACTATGTACAAGACAATCCAAAAGATATCAAGATAAGTAAGACTCATTTTCTATCTAAATGAAGATTACAGTGGGAGAAAAATGAGACAATCTGTTTAGCATAAAACAGAAAAGAACATGAAATATAAAAATAAATTACAATAGTCATTAAAAATAAATAATCTCTGTCTGGGAGAATAGAACAAAGGTCAATGTGGGCAGAGAAATATAGCTGTGAATGAGCATAGAGTGTTCCAGCAATAGTAAACACTTCGATGGGGATGTGAGCAGAGGGTTTGGTGCCTGTCCAGTGGTAGGGAAGTGGCAGAGAAAATGGAGGAAGAAGCAACTAACTGGAAAGGTAGGTGAAAGATAGCCTGTAAGAAGCTGTGTGTGCCATGCATGAACTGGCATTCTGTTAGAAATGAGAGATCCTAAAAGTTTAGAGGTAGGATTATGCTGTAATAGAGTGATGTTTTGAAAAGATAACTGGTGGCCACATGAAGGAAAAACTGCAGAGCAGATGCACTGGACTGAAGAGCACAGAAGAGGCTGTGACATGATCAGAGCTCTGCTGGAATATAGTTTAGCTGCCATCAGCTTGAAGAGCTGGAGAAGGCAGAGCACTAGAGAGGAGTATGGGTTAAGGGGGAGTCCCAGGAGACCAGGGGAGGCTCTAAACAAGGATGGAGGAAATGGGCAGAAGTACAGAATAGGAAGGTGAGAAATGGGGTAGAGTTAGAGCCCATAGGCTCCTAGGCTACAAACCTGTACAGCATGTTACTGTAAAGAATACCGTAGGCAATTATGACACAATGGCAAGTATTTGTGTATCTAAACATAGAAAATGTATAGTAAAAATACAGTATAAAAGATCAAAAAGCAGACCCCCAATCCCTATATAGGTCATGAATAGACTTTGCAGCTGTGGAAGTTGTTCTGGGTGAGTCAGTGAGTGGTGAGTGAATGGGAAGGTCTAGGACATTACTGTATACAACTGTAGACTTTATAAACACCGTACACGGAAGCTACACTAAATTTATTTTAAAAATTGGTATTTCTTCAATCACAAATAAACATTACCATACTGTAACTTTTTTAAAGTTTATTTTTAAATTTTTAAGGATTTTGACTCTTTTGTAATAACACAGCTTAAAACACAAATGTAGAGCTGTAAAAATATTTTCTTTATATCCTTATGCTACAAGCTTTTGTCTATTTTTAAATTTTTTTTTAACTTTTTAGACTTTTTCTGTTACAAACTAAGTCACAAACACACATAACTAACCAAGCCCTACACTGGGTCAGGATCACCAATATCACTACCTTCCACCCCAACAGCTTGCCCCACTGTAAGGTCTGTCATCACTTATGATAATGATGGCTTCTAGAATACCTCCTTTAGGACCTGCTTGAGGCTGTTTTACAGCTAATTTAAAAAAATTAAGTGTAAGGTATATACTAGAATATAATGATAAAAAGTACAGTGTAGTAAATAACCAGTAATATAGTCATTTACTATCAAATATTATTCACTGTACATAATTGTATGTATTTACTTTTATATGACTGGCAGTGCAGTAGGTTTATTTACCACAAAGCATCACACAAACATGTGAGCAAACACTTTGCTCTTAACGTTACAATGTCACTAGGTGACAGAAAATTTTCAGCTCCATTAAATGATTTAGGACCACAGTTGTATATGCAATCCATAGTTGACTGAAGCGTCATGATGAGGAGCGTGACTGTACCTAGATGTGAGAGGTGAGAGAAGCAAAGCAATTCTGGAATGCATTCCTTACCTAGTTTTGAACAGCATAAATTTGCAAAAGAATGTGGAGGCAGGCATTTTATTGTCAAAAGTTTTTTGAAAGAAACACTAGTTTTTGTAAGGTTAAATAGTTAATATTTTTCCTGAAGGACCTCTCAGAGTCTTTAATATGACAACATGCATTATAATTTTCTAAGAGAGAGGAATAACTTGCGGCAATTACTAAGCCTAGTGTAACATAAACATTTATTTTAGATTTATTGACACAATGTGGAAACAAAGTTCAGTAAATGCTACTTTGGAGTTTTAAGCCTAAGTGCCTGGGAGAGTAAAGTGTACAGTGGAAGCTCTTTTATTGATTCAACTAGGATGTATATTTGGTTTTCTAATCAAAATATTTGGTTGGTTAATTATTTAAAATTTTAGTCACAAAACAAAAATGTGCATCTCTTCACCAATTTCATGAGGAAGAACAAAGCTTTTCTACTAAGAAGAGTTCCCAGATGGAGTTCTTTGTCCTCTTTCATGTTTATGCCTCCCTCATATGGCATCATCTACAATATTAAATTTCAGTTTCTTTAAAGTAGAATGAAACACTGTTAATTCTCAGAGGAGTCCAGGAGATAACTCACGGTTGGATGGGGAAATTGATGGTTTTCAGTTTGGATATACTGAATTTTAGAATTTTTAGAATTGCACGTAGAGATTTTTAGTTGGTATTTGGAAATGCGTAAATTGCCTTTCCCTATGAGAATTAATGGCAATTACAATACTTAGTTTAACTGTATGTATGTGTGTGTATAAGAGTGTCTGTTTTTTCTTTATCTCCCTACAGAAGTATGTTAATAAAGTTAGTCACCAAATCTAATAAAATTACATGGTTTAATTTATTGTAACCGCTATCGTCACAATAAGCATTACTTTCTTCAGATATAAAGTTTACATTTAGATAAAAAATTACACAGATGCGTTGGTTCTTGTCTCCAAGAATCACAGGGAAACCTGAACAAGTACTGCACTAATGACAACACATACTTCTTGTTGAAAACCACACTTATGAGGAGTTAGATATGTAGATGTGTCCATAATATTCACAGATTTTAAAATTTTGGCAGTGAGCAGTGGCTCAAACCTAAAATCCCAGCACTTTGGGAGGCTGAAGCAGGAGAATCACTTGAGGTTAGGAGTTCAAGGCCAGCCTGGGCAACATAGCAGACCCCATCTCTACTAAAAATAAAATTAGCCAGGCATTGAGAGGTGATAAGGTGCTGGCGGCCCTCGCTCGCTCTGGGCGCCTCCTTGGCCCCCATGTCCGCTCTGGCTGCGCTCGAGGAGCCCTTCAAGCCCGTCGCTGCGCTGTGGGGGCCCCTCTCTGGGGCTGGCGGAGGCTGGAGCCAGCTCCCTCTGCTGGCGGAGAGGTGCGGAGAAAGAGACTCGGGCGGGAGCCGGGGCTGGGCGCGGTGCTTGCGGGCCAGCGCGGGTTCTGAGTGGGCGCGGGCTCAGTGGCCCCGCACAGCCGGCCGGGGCCTGCTGGGCTTGATGGCGGGGAGGAGCTGCCTCTGGGCTGCCGGAGTGCCTGGGCTAGGTACTGCAAAGTCCCGCGGCAAGTGCTGGTGACAGGTGAAGCGGGCTGGGCTTCTCGTGAGAGGTGAAGCCGGCTGGGCTTCTGGGAGGGGTGGGGACTTGGAGAACTTTTCTGTCTAGCTAAAAGATTGTAAATGCACCAATCAGCACTCTGTGTCTAGCTAAAGGTTTGTAAATGCAACAATCAGTGCTCTGTGTCTAGCTAATCTAGTGGTGACTTGGAGAACTTTTCTGTCTAGCTAAAGGATTGTAAACACATTAATCAGCACTTTGTCTAGCTAAAGGTATGTAAACGCACCAATCAGCACTCTGTCAAAACGGACCAATCAGCTCTCCATAAAATGGACCAATCAGCAGGATGTGGGTGGGACCAGATAAGAGAATAAACGCAGGCCACCTAGCCAGTAGCGGCAATCGGGTGGGGTCCCGTTTCACCCTGTATTCTGTTGTTCTTCCCAATGAATCTTGCTGCTGCTCACTCTTTGGGTCTGTGCTGCTGTAACACTCACCGCGAAGGTTTGCAGCTTCACTCCTGAAGCCACAGAGACCACAAACCCACCGGGAGGGACGGGAGGAAGGAACAACTCTGGCCGCGCCACCTTTATGAGCTATAACACTCACTGCAAAGATCTGCAGCTTCACTGCTGAGGCCAGTGAGACCACGAGCCTACCGGAAGGAGCAAACAACTCCAGACACGCCGCCTTTAAGAGCTGTAACACTCACCGTGAAGGTCTGCAGCTTCACTCCTGAAGTCAGCGAGACCACGAACCCACCAGAAGGAAGAAACTCCGGACACATCTGAACATTTGAAGGAACAAACTCTGGACACACCATCTTTAAGAACCGTAACACTCACTGCGAGGGTCTGTGGCTTCAGTCTTGAAGTCAGCGAGACCAAGAACCCACCAATTCCGGACGCACTTACACCACTGCACTCCAGCCTGGGCAACAGAGACAGAACTTGTCTCTAAAAAAATAAATAATAGGAAAAAAAACATTGTATTAACACACTTCCGTTGGATTATTTTTTAAAATATTAAGGTAGGCCACAGCCAGACATAATAAGAATTACAACATGGAAGTAAGTGGCATAGCATGAAATTCCTAATAACAGGGGAGACCCCTAAGTGTGGAGGTGGTTTTGCCACAGAGTAATGTAAGAGTTCTGAGCTCTTCTAATAATGCAACGCCCTGCTCCCTGTGTACCCCACAAACCACCGTGTACATGCCTCTTATTGAAGAGAAGGATATGCTGGGGTGCTGTGTCCCATTCACGTCCTTGATCTTGGGTACATTCATGTGCTACTTATTGGCTGATTTAATAACAAAGCTAAGTGAAAGTAATTCTTGTCAGTCTTTTAGCCACAATTAGCCTTTGTGACCTAGTCTAGCTCAATAGCTTAGGACTTGGAGCATTTTATCTATTTGCACATTAAGTATTTTGGGTAATTTCACAAATTCTCCTTCAAGTTTTTTTTTTTCCTAAAAAGATAGATGTTGCTGTTTTACACATGGTATATTGTTAAAGAGCATATTTAAATATGAGCATTTTTGTAGTGGTTACAACAATTACATTCGTAGTGGTGAGTAAAGATAACTGGGATCTTTAGGAAATTTTTAATTAGGTTGCAGCATACAAGTTATTAAGGAATTAAGAATTTTAACCTAATACAACAAGAAAGCCTAACATGATATTCCATTTGCCGAAATGGCGTATTCACCAAGCATAAAGCATTTTTGTAGTTAGTAGAATCTTTGGTCTAGAGAAATCTTTGACCTAGCATTTGGGAATTTTATGATACATAAGGACTGAGCTACTTTTCTTTTATAGCAAGATAGTATAACATAGGGATTTGTGACATAGGTTCAAAAGGTAGACTGCTGGTTCAATCTTGGCTTTTGGGCTCACTCACTATGTGCACTTGGGCAAATCACTGAAACCTCAGTACAGACCTGGGGTGTCTCATCTGTAAAATGATGAGGATAATAATATTTACCCTATGGGGCTACTATGAAGTTTAAACGAGTAGATAAACTTTCAGGCCAAGTTACAAGTAAAAAAAAATTATAACTTTAATATATAAAACATACGAAATTCTCCCAGAAGCAGAAACACAGGCAATTAAATCCTTTTATACTCATTAGAAGTAGTTTATAAGCAGGAGAAAAGAGAACCAGGAAAGCAGGAATTCAAGACAGTGTAATCCCACCTACGGGTGAGGAGTATGGCCAGGCAGTGACACCCTACCTGTCAGTTAACAAGACCTCATACCGATGGACAACGCTGTGAATCAGTGAGACAGAAGCAATCAGGCAAGTTACCAAGGAAGATGAGACATTTAGATAAGTAATAGATTCAAAATAAGATGAAAATTATGATGCTTTTGGTGAAAAAATAATTGTAAGATTCATGGGACCCCAAGAGTCAGATCAGAGTAACCAGGAGAAAAAGTGAAAGAAAAAAGTTCATAAGGTAAATTATTGTCATTCAAGATGCAGTGTGAATCTTATTTCTCACGGAGATTTTTTTCCTAACCACCAATCTAAAGCAGTAAGATATCATGACAGGTCAGATTATCAAATTAGACACATAAATCAGAGATCTTACCCAGTATCAAGTTAAAAAAATTCCAAAGATGAAAATAATGAAGAAGGATCAGGAAGCAGCAAGCTAGGAGAGGATCTTAAAACAACTCCCCAGGCCCTTTCTTTCTGCATTGTACACACTCTGGTCCAGGATAACAGGTGAGTTTTTTAAGTGAGGGATGTGGTCATCTAAGTTGCAACTGTATTTTATTGTATACTAATGCAAAGTTAGTACTTATATGACATTTTTAAGGGAGCTATGCACCTTAAATCCAGTAATATCAAGTTTGCTTACCTCAAGCACTCCTCGCTCAGGGACGTCCTGCTGAAAGTATTCTATAGAAGACTCTCTAGCTAGAAAATACTGCTAGTTTATTTACCTGGTGGTTTATCATTAGCATATGTCCAAGATTAGACTGATCCCCTGTGCCTTCTTTCTTTCCTGCAATGATTCTGCTGCCTAACTCCTTCCTTTCCAAGAAGTTACCATGTGATATCGTTTGGCTCTGTGTCCCCACCCAAATCTCATCTCAAATTGTAATCCCCGTGTGTCAAGGTAGGGACCTGCTGGGAAATGTTTGAATCATGCGCAAGGTTTCTCCCATGCTGTTCTCATAATAGTAAGTTCTCACGAGATCTGATGGTTTTATAAAGGGCTCTTTCCCCTTCACTGTCTTCTGTTCTCTCCTGCTGCCATGTAAAGAAGGTTCTTGCTTCCCCTTTGCCTTCCACCATGATTGTAAGTTTCCTGAGGTTTCCCCAGCCATATGGAACTGTGAGTCAATTAAACCTCTTTCCTTTATAAATTACCCAGTCTCAGGTAGTTCTTTATAGCAATGTGAAAATGGACGAATACCCCATATTTTAGTTTTCTACTTGGCCACTGCATTTGTGTATTTGTTCATTTTCTATCCCTACTCCCTGCCTACCATCATCACTAAAAGGTAATTTCTATATAAGTATTGCTGTTTTCTCAGCCCATAACAAAAAATAGGGGCTCAATAATTACTTATCATCTTCACAGAACAGTGGTTAGTTTTTTTGGGGGGAGGGGGTGGGGGACAGAGTCTCACTCTGTAGCCCAGGCTGGGGTGCAGTGGCGCAATCTCAGCTCACTGCAAGCTCCACCTCCTGGGTTCACGTATTCTCCTGCCTCAGCCTCCCGAGTAGCTGGGACTACAGGTGCCCGCCACCATGCCTGGCTAATTTTTTGTATTTTTAGTAGAGATGGGGTTTCACCATGTTAGCCAGGATGGTCTCGATCTCCTGACCTCGTGATCCACCTGCCTCGGCCTCCCAAAGTGCTGGGATTACAGGTGTGAGCCACCATGCCCAGCAAACGGTGGTTAGTTTTTAAGGATGAATTGAATTTTGGCATGTTAAGAAGGTGAAGATGGCATTCTAAGTCACAATAAACTGTGTACAAAAAATGGAAAGAATAAAAGCATTTGAGTGGACTCCATCTGCTGGAATAGCTAAAATTTTACTTTCTCTTAATCATGGTCTTTTGAGATTTGAAAACCCATCCCAAACAGCTATGAGAACCAAGTTTGTTCTTCTGTACCACAATAACTATCCTTTAAAATGTTGATGTTAAACTGAACTTTTGACTATACAATCTTAAGTCCATTTAAGATATTTAACACATTCTTAATTACAACAGTTTTAAAAGTTTAATGGAACTATATATTATGTATATAGAGACTTTCTACATAGATGATTATGTCATATGTTTATTTAGCACACTGTTATTTAACAGATGAAAGACAAAATGCCAATTACTGTACGGAAGGTGAAGTTGAATGGATATTGCCTCCCAAATACAATATTAAAGCTAGGGTAATTTTGAAATAAAAAATATGTTTAATCCATCCAAATTGTCTCTAAATTAAAATATACAACACCATCTTGAAAGGCAATAGAGTATAGAATTTAAGAGCATAGGTTCTGGTGCTCCTTTTGGCAGTAGATACACTACAAGAGAGTGCAGGTTCTAGAATCAGACTGACTTAATTCAATCTCCACTTCACCATTTGCCTTTTAAAGTTGAATTAGTTCGCTCAACTCTCTATGCCCATTCAACATTCATTCAGGATTAAAAATTCTTCACAAACTAGAAATAGAAATACACTCTACATAATTAAGCATATCTATAAAAGATCTACAACTAACATTACAGTTAATGGTGAAAGACTACTTTCCCCCTAAGTTTGGAAATAAGACAAAAATATTCACTCCCAAAACATATTCACCGTTATACTCAGGGCTCTAGACAATGTAGTAAGGCTATGAAAAGGAATAAAAGGCATGTAGATTGGAAAAGAAAACATACAAGTGCTTTTATTCACAGATGACATAATCACAGGTGCAGAAAATCTCTAAGAAATTACTGCATATCTATACACATATATACAAATTGTATTTCTGCATAATAGCAACAAAAATTAGAAAACAAAATTAAAAATACCATTTGCAAAAGCATCAGATAAAAACTTGAAATACTTAAGGATAAATTTTAAAAATATGTTCAAGAACTATACACTGAAAACTATAAAACATTGCTGAGAGAAATAGAGATATATTGTTTCCATGGATCAGAAGACACAACATTCTTAAGAAGTCAAGTCTCCACAGTTTATCTGTGGATTCAGTGAAATCTCAATCAAGATCCAAGGAGGCTATTTTTGTGTGTGGATATTAACAAAGTGCCTTGACAATTTACATAGAAATGTAATGAATAGGAAAACCAAAACTGCTTTGAAAAAAAATGTTGAAGGCTCATCTACTTGATATAAAAACTTACTGTAAAAGTAGTCAAGATAGTGTGGTATGGACTAAGGATAGACATATAGACCAATGAAACAGAATATTGTCCATAAACAGATTTACATGTATGTGTTCAACTGATTTCCAACAAAAATGCCAAAGTAATTCAATGGGAAAAGGATAGTCTTTTTATCAAATGATCATTATATCTAAAATATATAATGATATTGTCATATTTACTAATAAGAAAATAGAATTTTGACCTAATTGAAAAATGGACAAAATGTTCAAACAGACTATCAAGTGTATAGATGGCAAATAAGCGTGTGAAAAGAGGCTCGGCATCATTACAAAGTAGGAAGAAAAACAATTAAAAATCACAATAAGATTCAATTACATATTCACCAGAATGGTTAAAATTAAAAAAAGACTGAGAAGGAACTTTTGAACCAAACAAAGTGGTGTAGACCCATTTCTCCAGCCTCCTCTCCACTAAGAATGACTGTAAACTATTTACATTGGGTAAGATGCAGCCAAAGTAGAACTCTGAGATATGGTAAAAGGAAGGCAAACTAGTTTAGCAGCCTATGACTACAGAAACAACACAGAAGCAGGATGTCTTATGACCCCCACCCAACTGATAGAGGTGACCCATGTCTCCCTTTTACCAACCCCAACCTAGTAAGAGACAGCAGGTGGGCACCACCAGCGCGGGAGATTCATCCCCAGCTCCACTAACAAGAAGCAATCTGAAGAGCTCTCCAAAAACAAAGCAAAGCAAGCGGAAGGAAGAAAATAATGAAAATAATAAATAGTAAAGATAAAAACAGAAATCAATAAAGTTGAAAGTAACAAATGAGGAAGTCAATAAAATAATGCTGTATCAGATATTCTGAAGAGTCCTATTATAATCATTAAAAATTTGAATTCATGATTAAAAATCTCCTAAACAAAAAATTGTCAAGCCCAGATGGTTTAGCTGAAGAATGCTACCATTCAAATAAGAATTAACATCAATTTTATATAATCTCCTGCAGAAAATATGAGAGGAGGGAACACAGCTCAACTCATTTCATAAGGACATTAGTACCTTGATACCAAAACCAAAGATAGCACAAACGAAGAAAACTACATAACAATATATCTCATGAACTTAGATGAAATTCCTCAACAAAAGATTAGCAAACCAAGTCTAACAGTGTATTAAAAAATGTACATCATGACAAAGTGGGATTCATTCTAGATATACAAAGCACTGGACAAAACCCAACACCCATTCATAAAAAAACTCTTCAGTAAATTAGAAGGAGAGGGATATTACCTTAACCTGATGAAGAACATCTACAGAAAACCTACAGTCAACATCATACTTAATGGTGAAAGACTAAATATTTTTCCCTTAAAATTGGGAATTTTTAGACAAGAATATCCATCCTCATTGCTCTTATTTAATGTGGCACTGGAACAATTAGCCACTGCAATGAGGTAAGAAAAAAAGATGAAAGGCATACATAGAGAAAAGGAATAAATAATATGACTCCTATTTTCAGATGGAATGATTGTCTACACAGAAAATCCCCAAAAATCTAGCAAAAAATAAAATGGAAACATTTAATTTTTAAAATTAAAACAAAAAATACTAAAAATGACTGTGAAAATTTAATTAAAAAAATTTAAAGTTGCTACAACAAAAGTTAAATATTTAGATATACATATAACATTACAGGATCCATATATAAAAAATTATAAAATGGTGATAAAAGGAATCAAAGACCTAAATAAATGGAGATATATATTATATTCCTGGGTTGAGAACATCAACAAAATCTTTACTATGTTAGTTCTCTTTAAGTTGATCCACGTTTATGCAATTTCTATCGAAATCTCAGAAAAGTTTTGAATAAACTTAGAAAAGCCTATTTTAAAGGCACATGACCTAGAATAGCTGAAACAATCTTGGAAACAAAATGGAAAGGTTCACCCCTGCTCCATATTAAAGCTTACTGCATAGCAACTCTATCAAGACAGGGTGGTACTGATAGAGGGATAGACAAACAGATCAATGGAACAAAATAGAGAACTCAGAAATAGACCCACAAAAATACACTCAACTGATTTTTGACAAAGGTGCAAAAACAAATTAGTGAAGGATTGACTTTTCACCAAATGCTGCTAGAGCAATTGAACACCCGTCATATTTCATATTTTAGCAAAAATATGAACTCAACCTAAACCTCATACCTTATTCAAAAAGTAATTCAAAATGTATCATGGACTTAAATGTAAGGTGTAAAAACTGTAAAACATTTGGAAAAAAAAGGGTAAAAATCTTTGGGGTCCTGGACTAGGCAAAGAGTTCTTACATATGACACAAAAAACATAAGCCATTATAGAAAAATTGATAAATTGAACCACATCTTTTTGCTCTGCAAAAGAGTAGGTGTAGAAAATAAAAAGACAAGAGACAAAATAAAAAGACAAGAGACAAAATAAAAAGACAAAACAAAATATTTGCAAACTATGCATTTGATGAACAACTAGTATCTATAGTATATAGAGAACTTCAAAACTTAACAGTATAAACAAACCAACAAAACAACCCAATTGTAAAGTGAAAAAGATACAAACATTTCACTGAGGAGCATACATAGATGGCAAATAGACTCATGAAGAAGTGTTCAACACCATTAATCATTAGGAAAATACAAATTAAAACTATAACAAGATATCACTATACACTTATAAGAATGGCAGAAATAGAAAATTATGACAGCACTAAATGCTGGCAAGGATATGAAGAAATTGGAGCACTTACAAATTGCCAGTGAAAATATAAAGTGGTACAGCCACTCGTGAAAAGTTCATTTCTTATTTTCTTTTCTTTCTCCCTTCCCTTCCCTTCCTTCCCTTCCCTTCCCTTCCTTCCCTTCCCTTCCCTTCCCTTCCCTTCCCTTCCCTCCCCTTCCCTTCCCTCCCCTTCCCTCCCCTCCCCTTCCCTCCCCTCCCCTTCCCCCTCTCCTCCCCTCCCCTTCCCTCCCCTTCTCTTGCCTTCCTTTCCTTCTCTTTCTTTCTCTCTTTTTTTTTTTTTTTTGAGACAGAGTCTTCTTCTGTCGCCCAAGCTGGAGTGCAATGGTGCAATCTTGGCTCGCTGCAACCTCTGCCTCCCGGGTTCAAGTAATTGTCCTGCCTCAGCCTCCTGAGTAGCTGGGATTACAGGCATGTGCCACCAAGCCCAACTAATTTTTGTATTTATATTTTCGCCATGTTGGCCAGGGCAGGAGGTGTCAAACTCTTGACCTCAAGTGATCCACCCGCCTTGGCCTCCCAAAGTGCTGGGATTACAGGCGTGAGTCACCGTGCCCAGCCACATTTCCTGTTTTCTTAAATAGTCGGTATCCTGTTCCATTAAAGTAGCTCAATAGGCCAGGTGTAGTGGCTCATGTCTGTAATCCTAGCACTTTGGGAGGCCGAGGAAGGAGGATCACTTGAGTGCAAGAGTTCAAGAGCAGCCCAGGCAACATAGCGAGCCCTATCTCTCTCAAAAAAAAGTTCAGAAAAATAGTAAAAGCAAAATTGAAAAGTTCATTTCTTATAAAACTAAACATGCAATTATCATGTGACCCAATATTTACACTCTTGAACGTTTGTCCCAGAAAAGTAACTTATGTTCACATAAAAACCTACATGCAAATGTTGATAGCAGCTTTATTCATAATAGCTCAAAACTGTAAACAGATCACATGTCCATCAATGGTGACAACCATTGGTTTCATTGAATAGATTTATCTTTTAAGAGATGTCATATAAGAGAAATGATATAATAAATAGGCAATTGTGCCTGGCTTATTTTACTTAGCATAATGCTTTTGGGATGCATCCATGTTGTAGCATGTATGAGTAGGATGGCTTTTTAATCCTGAGTAGTATTCTGTATTCCACTGTAAGCTTATGCCACAATTTGTTCATCCATTCACAAGTTCATAGCTGTGATACATACATACTGTGGAATACTACTCAGCAACATAAAAATACACCACCATTGATACACAAAATGGGTAAATCTCAAGGGAGTTCAGGGTAAAAAAGTCAATCTCAAAAGGTTACATACTCTGTTATTCCACTTATATAACTTTTTTAAATGATAAAATTATAAAAATAGAGACTAGATTAGTGGTTGCCAGGAGAAAGGAATGAAGGGGTTGGGTAGGAAGGTGGGTGAGGTTATAAAAAGGGCAACAAGAAGGCTCCTTGTAGTTAAGGAACTGTTTTTATTTTGACTATTGTGTAGAGACAGGAACCTATAAATGTGATAACATTTAATAGAACTACATATTAGTTATATAAACACACACACACCTCACAAATGAGTACAAGTAAAACTGGGGAAATCTGAATAAGATGAGTGGATATTGTCAATGTTAACATACTGGCTATGATGTTCTGTAGTTTTGCAAGTTGTCACCATGGGAGAAAACTAGATAAAGGTTATATAGGATCTATGGGATCTCTTTGTATTATTTCTTACAATTGCATGTGAATCTACGATCATCTAAATTAAAATTTCAACTAAAAAGACTGACGATATCAAGTGTGTGTGAAAATGTGGAGAAACAAAAAATCTCATCCATTCCTGGTGAGAATGCAAAATGGTACACCCATTTTTGAAAAGGTTTTGTTAGTTTCTTATAAATTTTAACTATACACCTAGCAACCCAGGAATCCCACTCCTAGATACTACTCAAGACAAATGAAATCACATATTGATATAAATATCTAAACGCAAATGCTTACAGAAACATCTTTCATACTAGCCAACAACTGGAAACAACTCAAATGCTATGAACTTGTGAACGGATAAACAAATTGTGGTGTAAGCTTACAGTGGAATACAGAATACTACTCAGGATTAAAAAGCTATGCTATTCATACTTACTAAAAGATGGATGCATTCCAAAAGCATTATGCTAAGTAAAATAAGCCAGGCATAATCAACTATTTATTATATCATTTCACTCATATGACATCTCTAAAAAGATAAAACTATTAAGAAATGAAACCAATGGTTGTCAGAGGCTGGGGATAAGAGGAGAAAATTGATTAGGTTGGCGCAAAAAGTAACTGTGGTTTTTTTTACTTTTAATGGAAAGAACTGCAATTACTTTTGCACCAACCTAATAAGAACCGTTACTTAAGGTAAAGAGGATCTAAATCAATGAAGGATATAACAACTTCATTGATTGGAAGAGTAAAGATATTAGTAGAAACAAATCAATTCACCCAACACCACATTTATCTGTAGATTCAGTGCAATCCTAATCAAAATTTCAGATTAAAAAAAAATTAAGAAGACTATTATAAAGTTTTATGGAAAGCAGAGGGCCAAAAGAAAAAAAAAAAGCCAAGGCAATCTTGAGGGAAAAAGTGGGAGAATTTATACTATCAGATATTAAACTTATTATAAAGCTACAGTGATTAAGTGGATATAATATTGGCTCAAGGAAGGACAAAAAGTCCAACCTATATAAGAGTACCTGATTTATAACAAAGTTACCACTAAAATGCAGTGACAGATAACTGCTCAATAAATAATGCTGGATTAACTTGATAATTAAGAAAAGTAAAACTATTTGAATATAAAAGAATATCATCATGACCTTGGGATAGGCAATTTTTATACACTAGGACACAAAAAGCATAACTACTAAAAAATACCAGATTAAATAAGAATCTTTGTTTATAAAAATATGTCATTATGAGAGTGAAATGGCAAAGCACAGAATCTAAGAAGACATTTGCATTGCATATGCTATAAAATGACTTAAATCCAAAATATAAAAGAATTTCTACAAGCCAAGAAACTCAAGGGGAAAAAATGTGCAAATTTCTCGACAAGATAGGATATCCAAATGGACAAAAATCATATGTAACAGTGGCTGATTCATTAGTCATCTGGGAAATGC
Organism: Nomascus leucogenys; assembly: GCF_006542625.1. Taxonomy (NCBI): domain Eukaryota; kingdom Metazoa; phylum Chordata; class Mammalia; order Primates; family Hylobatidae; genus Nomascus; species Nomascus leucogenys. Next base: position 31,478,589 of record NC_044387.1, on the reverse strand, counting down.
AAATTCAAACCTCAGTGTAATGCTAATATAGAACCAAACAGAAGAAAAGAAAAAGAGGAAAATGAAATACCAAATGTCGGTAAAGATGTAGCGCAATAGAGAATAAAAATTAATAAAACCACTTGAGAAAACTGCTGGGCACTAGTTATTAAAGCTCATCATACACATACCCTAAAATCCAGTAATTTCGTTCATATTATTAAAAGAAATGTATGCACACAGATACCAAATATATGTACAAAACTATTGATTGCCGTATTCTTAAGACCCCCAAACTGGAAGAATCCAAATGTCCATTAGTAGTAAAATGTATTTTAAAAAGTATGGTATATCCACGCAGTGGAATACTGTGCAACAATTCAAAAAGGACAAACAGAAGAGTGTAAATGAATTTCACAAACATAATGTTAAGGGAAAGAAAGCAGCACAGAAGGGACATATTGTTTGATTCAATTTATGTAAAGTTAAAAAAGAAACAGTTAATACTAATGGTAATGAAAGTCAGAAGAGTGGTTTTCTTTCTTGGGGGTAATGTCTGGAAATGGCAAGGTAGGTTTCTGAGATTATAGTTATAGCCAACATCTTGATCCAGGTGATAAATAGGTTTGTTCAATTTGTAAAAATTTATAGCATAGCAACTTAGGATTTGTGTATTTTCCTAAATATCCATGTTAGAGTTCAGTGTAAGTTTACAAATGAAATGGGAGTAACAGACATACCCATTAAAATGTAACATCAATTCTATCAGGATATACCATTATCAGTGTTCACACATATAGAACAGTAATGAGTAAAAAATATAGGCACACAGGGCTCTTCTAAGCATTACAAATATATTCTTCTAAGAATACAGCCCTCAGAACTTAGCTAAATTTTGCCAGTGTGGTAATAATGGTGTGAATTTAAGAGTAGAAGTGTAAACATGCAGTAAATTTCAAATAATTTTATTTTAAAATTGGCTAATTATAATTTTACTATAACAGCAAGACTGGTAAGCAGAGGCTATATCTTGAAAATAAGATTAGCACAAATATTTGCACAATAAATGAATTTTTCCCAGAAATTCTACAACATAATCCTCAGGGTGTATCTCATCACTACTACATTCAGCCCTTCCTATCTGCAGATTCTGCATCTACAGATTCTCCCAATCACGGATGGAAAATACAATATTGGAGAGATGCAGAATCTGTAAATACAGGAGGCCAACTGTGGGACTTGAGCATACAAAGATTTTAGTACCCACCTGGGATCCTAGAACCAATCCACCCAGGATACAGTGGGACGACTGTAGTTGTAATCCTTCCAACTGCTAGGGCAAAGGAGCGAAAACATTAATTATCACCAAGTTCTCACAGTGTATTTCCTTGGACCATTAGCTAGAAAACTCCATGTAAGTTCATTTAGCTACTGGTCTGTTTTTAAATTCTTCTATGTATACCATACATTTGTATTTAAACACATTGTTATATTATTAATTTTTTAGAATAAGATTTATATTAATTCAACAAATTTATAAAAAATATAACTGCAGAACACTACAATTTTCATGAAATTACAGAAGATACCTTGTTGGCCTTTTTAGAAACCTCTCTTTGGAGTAATAGGATAGTCGTTCATTAGTAAACATAGGGAGATTGTTTCCAGGACTCCTCTTGGATACCAAAATCCTCAGACACTCCTGTCCCTTATATGAAATGGCACAGCATTTATATATGACCTACACATATGCTCTGTATACTTTAAATCATCTCTAGATTACTTACAATACCTAATACAATGCCTACACATCACTTCATTCAGGTGGACTCAGGTAGTACTTGGCACATAGCAAATTTGTTTTTCAGAACTTTAGAATTTTTTTTTCCTAATATTTTATCTGAGATTGGTTGCATCCAGGGACGTGGAACCCACAGATTCAAAAAGCCATTTGTGTTTGTGTATACACACAGCATGTGTATGCTGTGTTCTGGTGGGGAAAGAGGTCATGAAGAAGTGACGCAAGTTTACTGAGTGAAGAAACACACAAATTTTATTTAGAAAATGAATGACCATGTTTGCAATAAACTCCCAAAATATCCACCATAAGATGGCCATAATATTCTGATGATCAAGGAGCACACATATACAAAATTTATTGGATTACTGCAATTCTCAGAGGCACAAAACCTGACATGGTGTGATACAGTATATAATCAGTCACGGGGGGGAGAAAGAACATTAAGTCCTTAAAAAGGCTTAGGAAGACATAAACATTAAATCTTTCTGTTTTTCTACCTTCCTTTGGACAGTGTTGTATTTCACTTTCTGCTTTGCAAAATGTTTCCAAATTCATTTGCTCAGGATTTATTTAAGATAATAACTTAAAACAACTAACAGTTGTTTATACTATATGCATATCATGCATGTTCTACTGGTTCAAGGACAAAATTAAAACAAGATCTTCTCTGTAAAGCAAATATATTTATTATGCACTTTCATATACATAGGGATTTTTTGAGTAATATCATACAAGGGATAAAATAAAACTTTTACAATGTGAAATTCAATGTACATTTTAGGCTATTTACATACCTCAAACCAAGGGAAAAATAAAAAGCATTTGTTTGCAACTACATTTGCTGAGAAGTGTAAATGGAGGACATTAAGCAAAACAAATATTTGCATAGCCAAAACAATATTGAGAAAAGTATTTACTTCTGTTTTTTAAGTATCAAATTTTTGGTGAGAATTCCAGTGAGGGTGGGGGTGAAGACAAAGAACAAAAATTATTGGCTGTACTTTGCAGTACGCACCGATTTCAGGTCATTTTTCCTTCCAAAACCTTTCTTAGAAACATTCAGATTTTTATTTCATTACTGTATTTTTATCACTTTCCTTACTATAAACTCATGATATTTAGGGAATAGACACAGACGGAATGTTATAAAAATGTTGTAAGCACATGCCATCATAGTTGTGTAGTGGCAACAACTGATTTATAAAATTTAAAGATTTTAATTTCAAAAATATCTATTAAGGAGTTTTATATTTGGAGGACAATGTTTACTTTTTAATGGAGCAGAAGCCATTTTCATTTATAGTATTAAATCCCCCACAGAAACAAATAAGCAAGGCAGAGCATCTCCAGCACCCATCTTACCATCCTTATCCTAACTCAAAGTCATTTATGTTCTATTCCAAAACATAATTTATATAAAAACATCCCGAGGAATACTTACTTTTGAAAATCATATTTTTCCAATAGGTTCTCTTCCTACTAACTGCTTCAAGTGTATATAGTACGGATATGAAAACAGTTAGCTCTTTGAAAAACATAAATCCCTTATGCAATGCCATATCTTCGCCCTTTGGACACAAGGTGCAATTTTGTAAAAACAATAAAATTAAATAAATACAATTTCAATAATTCAAAGTTAATAGAAAACTGGCAGCTTTCAGGGTTCTCGTTCTAAAGAAAAATACATGTAATAGAAATTAGAGCTTCATCCTCTACAGTAATGTAAATGTACTGTATTTGAGATATGAGTAAAGTTGGTTCTAATAATAGTATGTGTTCATATTTATTAATAGACTCATTAACACTTTTAAGGCTACTTTGCAAGAGTCCTATTAAGTGTATTTAATAAATGTCCCATAGGGACAAGAATTCAATACTTGAAACATTCACATCTGAGTTACTAATATTGCCATGTCACCTTAATATCAATTGAACTTATCAACTTATCTCGTAGTCCTTACTATGACTTATAGATGACAGACAAAATGAGTTTTGCTGACTTTAAAAAATAAAAGCAAGAAAAGCCTTACAATAAGATTCAAGTGAAACATTTATCATAATTACACATTTCTATTTCCACGAACAATGTATCACATGTGTCCTTCATATATGAAGATGACATTACTGACCTTTGTTATTAGGACATATTCTAAAGATTTTGTTCTAGAAGTAGCAATGGTTTTGTGCTGAATCTCCAGATTCTCTTTCCTCATTCCTCCTTATCAACAGTATATGAAAAGAACAGAATTTCTGGGTTCTATAAGACTAACAGGCCCATTCTAAGATCAAATCCACAACTTTGGCTTCTAAACTGTTATGACAACTTTTCCAGACATATAAACGACCCATCTAAGCTACAGCTCCACTGATTTAAGAGTAAGGAGACTAAGGCTGTGGGTCACATGCTCATTTGAACCAATTTTACCTTCCTTGTCATGAATTTCTCTCTTAACCCTGGCATCCAGCCCTCCTGCATGCAATTGTACAAAGAAGAAAACAGGAAAGAGTATGAGGATAGAATAGTGCAAATCTATCACTATTAAGTAACAATAAAAAGTACACATGTGCTATGATTGACAGGTGAGTGGTGTCATCTGTGAAGGACAGCACATTTTATATTCATCCAACCAAACCATTAAAATTAATTCAATTTATTTTGAGTGGGGCTATTTTGGTCATGCAGCAATTTACAAAATAGAAACCGCTGAGAGAGAAGCCAGCAAAATTAATTTATTTAGCCAGGAGGAAGAGGTCAGTTTAGTCAATGAATTATTCAGGGATCAAAAATCTACCCTTAGATAGGTGCATTTCTCTCTGCACACACATGTGACTGAGGCATGGCTTTGTCCCTGAGAATTTTCATGCCTCAGGAATGATAGTCTGTCTTCTTAGAGGTGGAATGACAAAGTGAATGGAAGGTGAAATTGTATCCCAGCGGATGAAATAGGACTTTATTCTGCCTACAGACTGGTTGGTTGTTTGTTCTGACATGTTTAGCCAGAGATGAGAAGAATTCTACTGGGAAAATCCAGATTTAAACTACTTAAAGCAGCTCCCTAAACTACTATAAAATATTTTTTTAAACTGCCAAGAAATCATTTTTTCATTTCAATGTATAGAAACTGATTTTTATCCAATGCTGAAGGTGTAGTGAACATAGAACAGTTGCAAGATTTGTTTTATTGAGCAACATCTTTAAAGATACAAGAAACAGGCCATACACTACAATGCAATGTGACTGACACAGTATGTTTAAGTTTCTTTTGCCACAAAAAGAAAAAAAAATAAATACAAGGAACACTGCCTTTTCATATATATTTGATTATGGCACATGCACATTTTTTTATCAAATCTTAACTTAAAATACTCAAATTTTCTTTTCAGCTTTTATCAGGGAACTGCAGCATGTATCTGCATTTTTAAAAAGTGCTTATTCCTGTGTAGTGAATACAAAGCACATAAAATTAAATTTTTTTAAGCACAGAGGGTTACATTGAGAAGGCAGCCTTACTATTTAGGCACATTACAGTAATTAAGGTAACTGTACTGCAGAGATCACATTCTTCATTTTGTTTGTTTTTTCAGCAAATTAACAGGCATATGTTTCCATCCAGTAGCTGAAGAACCACTCCATCACAATGTCTTCTGTTTCACAGAATAGGAAACTAATGCAAAAGTTAAAAAAAAATTAATTTCTACATTGTATTATGTAGCTACGTATCATTTTAAAACTTTATATAATACATTTACCTCTATATGTCTTTATCTATATATTTACCATGCAAAGCACAAAGCAGACTTAACTATTATTTAACTTATAAGCCACTTTTTAAATTCCACAAAATGTTTACCTTAATTCTGGTGTTTCATTTTTAATATGTATTTATACTTTGCCTTTAAAACAGATATCATGAGAGTTGAAAGGGTGCACCATCAGAACTAATTATTTTAAAAATGAATTGCATTTGGGGACTGAATTAACTACTTTATTCAAATTATTTTTGAATGACATTTGACTGGTCACCCCTAGATTCACATTGAAGGCTGTTTATTATTAGACGATATGAGGAATTTATCTGTAATAGTGTTTCACCTATTATATCCCTAAAATATATTTACAAAGACAGAAGCAGCAAAAAGGAAAGAGTATATATAATTTTGTTAGAGGAAGAAAAATCATTAAGCAAAGTGGGATAAATATAGCTGCAGTGTAAGCTAGCAAAGACCCCTAATAACATCTTCAGATTTATCTCCAATATAGGAAATGTGCTTCTGAAAAAGTATCTAAAATATAAAACTTACATACCTATTTTCCCACTAACATCCCCTATATTATTAATGAAGTATCCTTTGTCACGGGGAGGAGAAAAAAATATTTTTATTTAACAAATATGACTAATTTATCTAGGTATAAAGTGCCCTAAATACCAATATTGCAAAAACATCCATTTATCATTTTTCACGTCTATGCCTTATGTGTGAAAACATTACTTGGAAGAGTCTCAAGAGATCGGTCATCATAAAAACTACCTTCTACTAAGTTTTTGACTTCTTTCTGAGTGAAAAGGATTGAAATTAATATTTACTATCTACTATGTGCTACAGACATTATTGCATTCAAACCAAAAAGATGAGTTTGAAATAGCCCCTCCCTCTGACACCATCAAAATTCTTTTAAAAGGAGGACATAACTGAATAGGAAAGAATTCTTAATCTGGGATCCATAAGTAGTATATTAATTCATTCATTAGTTCATTCACTTATTCAACAAATTTTTACTGGGAAACTACCATAGGTCCAAGCACTATGCCAAGTACATGAAATACAGTAGTGAACAGACAGAAAACCCTACCCTCACAAAGGCTGTATTTTTAGTTCAGAGGAGAAAAATAATAAAGAAAACATCTGAAGTATTTTAAATAGTAAGTGCTTTGGATAACATAATGCAGGCAAGGGGGAAAGGAGTGCTAGAGGCAGAATTCTGATGTAAAGGGGTGATGAGGCAGGTCTGGCCCAGATGACATCTGAGTAGAGATTAACTGAGGGAATTGGCCTTGTGATCAGGGAAAAGAGCATTCCAAGTAGAGGGAACTATACTTTTGTTTTTTACTCTTTATGTTGACAAAATATTACCTTTTATAATGGTGTTTCCTTTTTATAGTTGAAGCTAGGGTCAGAACCTTCAATCTGAAGCTTCAGAGCTTGTTTAAGGCTTAATTCTGTCTCTGAGGAAGGGTATCCCTCCAACACTTCCTGATGCCCTCTATCTTGCATTGTTCGTGGGACTGAAACCCTACCAAGAAAAACCTGGTTGCTCTGAAGATGATAATTTGGATTTGTCATTATTCCATTTCTCTTCTTCTGTTCCCCACTTTGTTGGTGAATAAGAAACTGCTGTTGAGATCGACCAATTTCCTGCTGAGCTGAAGGTATCATAATTTTGCATTGAGATTCTGCTGGCATTTGTTTAGGTGGTGCAGCAGTCCCGGATTTGGCTATAGGTCCTCTTCTATCGAACTGAGTCATTTCATATTCTAAAACCTTTGGCTGTGAAGAATTACTTTGTTTCGCTTTTTTCCCAGCTGATCCCGACTTGGCAGAATTTTCTGATTTCCCCCCTTTATTTGCTTTAGTTGACTTCAAACTGGGCTTTACTTGACTCCACTCAAATTCACTGCTTGGTGAATTATGACTCTGTCCTAAGGACTGTGTTGTGGAAGATGGGGAAACAATTGACTGTCGACTTCTACTGCGTGGCAATGAATGCTGCTGAATTTGTTCTGTAAATGACAAGTTATGAAAGCTATCAATTGGCACTGTTTGAGCCGTTGCTGTAGATGAAGTAGTTCTCAAAGATGAATTTTTTGAGCTTTTCAGGGAATTATTTGACAGTGATGACTTCTGCCGGTCAACTGTAGAATCTGGAGATTCTGAAGGAGAACTAAAAGCATGAGCTGGCCCATTAGGTAAACCACGTAACGAAGGCTGCATATCCCCTCCACCAGTACTACCAGAGCTATTTGATTTAATTGTTAATGACTGCATTTTTGAAGACACTGACTGTAGAGGTTTTTGCTCCATTGTGTGAACAGGAGATGGTGAACAGCCATTCAAACTAGATGCACCGTATTTTTCTAATAATTTAATTATCTGAGAATGTCCATTTTTGGCTGCAACACGCATAGCAGTGCGTCCAAATTGATCAGCATGGTTTGGATCAGCACCATGCTCTAATAAGACCTGCACAGCATCAATGTGCCCTTCCTGGGCTGCAATACAGAGTGCAGTTGCACCTTGGTTACATGTATGGTCAACTACAGCACCATGCTCAATCAGAAGCTGAACCACTTTTACATGGCCCTGCCAGGCTGCAGACTGCAAAGCAGAGCGCTTTTCATTGTCTGCAGCATTGACGTCAGCATGGTATGCTATCAGGACCTGCACCATTTCCATATGGCCTTGCCAACAAGACACATGAAGTGCTGTCCTTCCTTCAGCATCACTTGCTTCTACGTTTGCACCATTTTCTAAAAAATATTCGGCCATTGTAAGCTGATTTTCTAAGGCCAAGATATAAAGTGTGGGCCGACCATCAGCATCTTTGCAGTTAACATCAGCTCCATGGCTAAAAAGCAATTCAACAATGTCCCTGTGCCCTTCTAATGCAGCAACCCGCAGTGCATTTCTTCCATCATAACCTCTTTGATCGATGTTGGATTTGTTTTCCAGTAATATTTGAACACAATCATAATGACCCTCTTGTGAAGCTAATATGAAAGGGATTCGTCCATCATTGTCAATCTCATTTGTTCTAGCACCTTGTTCAATAAGTGCTTCACATATTAATCTGTGCCCTTCAAAAGCTGCCATGTGCAAAGGTGTCCATCCAGCATCATCTCTGTGATTTTCATCTAACCCTCTATCCAGTAGAGTACGTACCACCTCAACATTTCCTTGTGCTGAAGCTATACTGAGGACTGTCCTACCTTCACTATCAATACTATCCACAGCTGCACCCCAAAACAAAAGTGTATTTACAACTGATGCATGACCCATAGAAGCTGCTGCTAAGAGGGGTGTACGACCATTGTTATCTGTGTGATCTACATCTGCTCCCCCTTCTAGAAGCAGGTCAACCACATCAACATGTCCTTCATAGGCAGCTACCAGCAGTGGAGTCATGCCATCTTTATCACAATGATCCACTTCAGCACCTCGATCAATTAAAAGGCTAACAACTGATGCGTGCCCTTTACTTGCAGGCACACAAAGTGCAGCTACAGAGAGTGCAGTCCTGCCATCAACATCCTCATGATTTACTTCTGCTCCATGGTCCAGTAGGTGTTCCACAATCTCTCTATGTCCCATGTATGCTGCTGCTATCAAAGCAGTTCTACCTTCATTATCAGCTTTGTTCACTTCAGCGCCATGTTGTAGCAAATTCAGTACAATATCCTCGTGTCCTCCCCATGCTGCTGCTCTCAAAGCTGTTCGGCTATCAGCATCTGCACAATCCACTTTTACGCCAGCATAAAGTAGTGCAGAAACTACCTCAGTATGGCCACCCCAAGCAGCAGATCTTAATGCTGTCCAACCATCTTGATCAGTGTGATTAATATTTGCTCCACACCCAATCAAACAATTAACCACCTTGGTATGTCCTTGTCTAGCTGCTAGGGTGAGTGGTGTATGTCCATGAGCATCTTCTATCTCTAAATCTGCTCCCCTAGAGACAAGTAAATTGACTACATCAAGACTGCCACTATATGCAGCATTAGCCAATAATGTTCTCCCATTTGAATCACACTGATTTACTGAAGCTCCATTATCTAATAATGTCCGAATGGAATCCTCTCTTTCTAAGGCTTGTCTAACTATGCATGATGTGCGATCATCTTCACTGTTGACATGAGCCCCAGCTTTAACCAACAGCTGTAGCACTTCTTGTTCCTTGGGTATTAAAGTAGAAAGGGAATCTCTGACAGGTGTACCATTCCATATCATCCACAGAGCTAACTCCGCTGTCTCTAATTGTAAGTTTGAGTTAATTAAGTGCAATGCAAATTCTTGTGCTTCCAATGGTGTTAAATTCTTGGCTTGACAGGTATAACTCATAGCCAACATTCTGTGTCCTTCTGCTGCATTACATAAATACTTCTGAGTACAGTGTTTTACATCCAGAAGCCACTCTGCAAAACTATAATGAAACAGTATTTTTGTATTTCCTAGTCCATCAACAAGAAGTTTGGAGAGGACATCTAACTTGCGTTGAAAATCTTCCAAAGTTAACGACATGTTTTTGGTCCATACTGCATGATATAATTCCGTTATGGTCAAAGGTCGGCAGGCTGCAAGAATCACATTCAAAATAGGCTGAACCTTTGCAAATTGTTTCCTTACAAAAAGTCTTTGGCACAGCCAGAGATATAAACCATTTAGAGTTCCTGGGATGTCACGAATTTCTCTTAACATAATAAAATTTTCTACAACTCCATCTAAAACTCGTTCTAGGTAAAGAAAGCATCCGCTGCTTTTAATGTGCAGTTGATTTAACATCTCTGCAGTTTCTTTTGTGAGGTGTTGTCGCAAAGCTTCTTCTTGATCTAAACGATGAAGAATGTACTGCTGAACATCCTTGACAATATATGCCTTCCGAAGGTCATCTAAACTTATTTTTCGAAAACCTAATGAAGAAATAAAAAAGTAGATGTCATCAGTTGAAAAGGATTATAGAAGTTACCATATCTTCAAAGAGAATGTCGATATAATAAAAAATAAATCAATTAATAAATTAATACTAATAAGCAGATCAATTAGTACCTATTAGTATGTAAATCAGTTTTCTTTTCTTTCTGCAAAAACACACTGATGGCAGAAAAATTTCATTTTCCTACCTACAAATCGAACTACTTATTCCTTTAGTAGCTTGGTGCCTCTCTCAACTCCATTGTAATAGATACTAATTAAGAAGCAGACAGTCTTACGTAACCATAAAAGTCATCTGAACTCCCAAGCGATTAGGAAAAAAAAGTTGCAGGAGAAATAACAAGTAAGGTTTCTTTTTATAAAATCTTTTCCATATAAATAATTTATATATTTTCACCTATACACATGAATATACACTAGCCTTAATTATGTGACTGAATATTTACATCCAATTAGAATATCCAGTCATTGTCTTTAAACTACATTACTGTACATTTTATCAAATTAAAATAACTAAATCTCAGACCATCAATAAATAGCTTGAACCAATTAAGATCTAACTTTTTGGCTAAATTATGGTCAAGAAACTTCAGAACTGTAAAATAAATAATAAGATTTAAACCAACCTAAAAATATACTAGCTATAGCTATTTTAAACTCATTTTAAGTTCTTTAAAGGAAGCCATAATTTCACTGTCTAAAGGCAGATGACATCATGATGTACAGATATGAACTTATTAGACAATTGTGTATTCATCTTAACAGAACAAAAAACTGCTAAGTGAATGAACTTACCAAGTCTCTAACATGACCAGATTTGCATTTTGAAGGAATATTCTAACATCTAAAGAAGAACTGGAGCAAATCAAGACTAAAGGAAAAACCTTTTTTAAAGAGGCTGTGATAAACTCTAGATGAAAATCACTATGAGCCTGAACAGCCATGGTGGTGGCAGCAGTTGCAGCAGCAGCAGCAAAAATAACATGATGGACTTGGGAATTTTTAATAAGAGCTAGATTATACAGTGTTTGGTGAATGTGGAGAAGTAAAGAGAGAAGGACGAGTCAAAGCTGACATTAACTTGTGGCTCTGCCAACAGGACTGAAAAAGAGACCACCGAAGGACAAATAATAGGTTTGTAGAAAAAGCTGATGAACTCAATTTTGTAATACTAAGCTTTAAGTATGTAGACAAAATAGACAGTTATTGAAAACTGAAAAACAACCTACCAAGAATAAAATATGAATAACAGTTGTCCTAATATAGCCCTTTGTATATAGATTTATATAGCCCTAAATCTATATAAAAATAGAATCTAATTTTACATATATACGTATACACACACAATTGGTTATTAAATCCTCAACAGAAATAATTTCAAAAGATAAATTTCAATTATGAAAAAGTCACTGCTCACCTGAGGAGGGTTTAAAACATACCTAGAAATTTACAGCAATCTATATTTACCAGTGATGTGAGATGATTTGCCTCCACATCTTTTTCTGTGTGTCCATTTGCTTTTGGCTTTATCAATTCACTTAAAAATTTAAGTTAGATAAGGGAAATACCCAGTACATTGCTAATAAAATAAGTTACTTGAGAAATAACACTATTTTACATTATATAGTGTTTAAGAGTTTCTGAAGCAATGTAATACTTTACATTACTTTAATGTAATACTTTATATTACATTACTTGATTTACATGAAATATCATATAATACATTATGAATAAATATCTAAAATTTAAATCTAATTAACTAAGATGTCATGATTGGAACTTGAGATTATTAAGACAGAAACTCCAGAGTAACAGGTAGGGTTCTACAGAAAGGAATAAAAGAGAGTAACATTTATTGAGAGTCAACTAAGGCAGCAGTTTAAGTACTCATTATATATAAAACTTCCTTGTCTGTTAAGCCTGGGAGATAAATATTTCTATTTTAAAAAATGAGGACCCTAAAGCTCAGAAAGGCTAAATAAATTGCTCACAGTAACACAGCTAGAAAGTGATAAATTTTGATTGTTTTGTTTGACTTTGAAGTTTGCTCTTTTCGTTAAGATAGGAACAAGAATAGAAAGCTGTGAAAGAAAACTCAAGTGTTTGACAGGGGAGTGAAGAGGAGGGAGTAGAGACATAGGATTAATTCTATAAGAAAGTACAGAATTTCATAAAGAAAACTTAAGAGAATTTGTAATTTAGAGAATAAATCTCCCCCCAATCTAAATAATAATATGGATTTTAGATAGAAGAAATTATTACGTTCATGACCAATAATAGTTATAATAGTTATCTCTTCATTAAAACAGAACTAAGAATATCTATTAATCAACAACTTATATATCTTGAGTTACGGTACTGAAAATAATTACTTTTAAAAATTGTAACTGCTGACTAATACACATGTAATCCTCTTATTATGAACACACACAATATATAGCTATCAAAGCACTTTTAAACATAAGATAGGGCTGAAAAATAATCAAAACTTCTAGGGGAATAAAAACATGACTTACTGAAATGATGGACCACCTACCTCCCTATTTCTTTTCTATTCTTACTTGAATAGAAGTATTTTTCTATTCCTTTCTATTCTTACTTGAAATTTTCTATTCTTACTTGAAACATTTCTATTATTTTCTATTCTTGCTTGAATTATTTCTCAGGGTACCGCATTACGCAGTACTGGTGAAAACAGAGTGAAAGAGAAGACCTGTGCCAATATTTATAAATTGATGCTTACTGAAATTACTTATTATCATGAGGAACATATGAGGATGAGCAATACGAAAATAAAACCTAAAAATATAACAAGAAGTTTAAGCAAATGCCAGCATATTAATATACAAATAAAATATGTAAGCATTAAAATAGTCATTAAAAAGACAATATGGTGACACTGAAAGGTTTGTCAATATTAAATTTAAAAAGCAGAAAACCAAATTGATATATAGCATGATCTCAACTAGGAAGGGAAACGTATACAGAATTTAACACAATGTGTTAATAATAATTAAGCACTCATTATTATCTGGTGTAATATTTGTGTATGTTGTCATTTAAAATATGTTCTAAATGGAGCCTGTATTACTTTTATAATCAGATAAAATAAACACAGAATCTTTTAAAAATCTTGGAGTGTTAATTTTTTGTGCACAAAATGTTTTGAAATAGGCTGCTATTTCTTTCAGTCCCATAACAAGGCCTAACAACTATCAGGCTATGATAATACCCTAGTTGTAGTCAAAATTCTGCTTAGTGCCAAAGAAATTTTCATTAGATTAATCTGAAGCCATTAATGAAAATGCTACTGGTCAGTATAATGAATACATCAGAAAAGTTATAAAAACTCTCTTTCCAAAGGCTTAATCCTCAGATATGAGTAGGTGAAGCCAATTTAGACATAGTAAAGATCTTAATGTTACTGGCTATGATGATACACTTGCCAATTTTAATTTCAAATGCATGCAACTCAAAACACATACATTTCAACTTAAAACATAAGCAAAGACCAGAAAGATATGTATAGGACATATAGAAGGAAAACTGGAAAATCTAAGGAGAAACTTGAATAAATGCACAGATATGCTACGTTTATGAGTAGAAAGAAAGCATATTTCAAACAGCAAATTCTTTCTTATTTAAATTGCAATTTTATCAAAATCTTAATAATTTTTTGGTTTATATCACTGATAGTTATAATTTAAAATATGCTATTACAACCTAGAGGAATATAGGTAAAAATATATAATTTAAAATTATAATAATGATGGCAAAGAGGGCTAAGAAGTAATTGTGCAAGAAAATTACAAAAATTAAGCCAACATTTTATTTGCATAATAATGCTGACAGATAGTTTAGAAAAGCAGATGTATAGTTTAGAAATAGAGTAATAGTACACAGACATATCTATATGTACACACACCCAAACTTAATGTATGATGAAAAAAAATCACCAAGTAATTGTAAAGGAAGTCAATAAATTGCTGAGAAAATTTATGGTTTTACAGATTATTCAAGTTAGAGCTTTATTTCATACCTTTTATAGTAAAAAATAGTGTATATGGACAAGATAATTAAAGGTAAAACTAAGAATACAGAAAAGTAAAGGAAATACATTAGAGGTTACATATAATATACTTCAAAATAATTATTACAATTTCAAAAAGCTGAAGAAAATAGTTGCAAAGAATTGAAAAAATATCAAATAAAAGCCCTGAAAATCAGTAGGAAAATTACTTTGACTTCCCAATAAAAACATAAAGGTCAGATAGCAGAATTTCACGGAAAAAAGGCAAATTGATGAAATAGGCATAAAGGAGAAAGGGTTCAACAGTAAACAAGAAGTACAAATAAACATAATAGAGTATTTTTCACATATCACATTGACAAATTAAAGAACGACATAATTCAATACTGGTGCAAGTAAAAAGAAACCACCCAACACTTTCAGGTAGGAATATAATGATATATATCCTTTTGGAAAGCAATTTGACAATATGTATTAATAACTTTAGCAAAGCAAATTCCACATCTACCATGAACAGAGAAGCGGTCACATGTTTATATACAGCCCAACAATTTAAATAATTAATATCCCAAAAAAAGAAGTACAATTAACTGGAGTTCAAAATGTACATACTCTATAATCCAGCAATTACAAGTCTAGATTTATAATGTAAACTTTCAGCACATGTGCACAAGAATACGTGAACAAATATGTTCATGAAGCATTTTTTGTAACAGCAAAAAACTGAAAATGATCTAAATGTCCATGAACAGGATAATGGAAAAATAAAAAGAGATTTATTGATGGGAAGGAGTACTATCTACCAATTAAAACCAGTGAAATGGATTTATAATGAATATGGCTCAAAAATATTGTTGGCTAAAAAAAGAGAATCAAATAATAAGAATAATAGCAACAATATATTTCTGAAGCACTTACTATGTATTAGGCTTTGTCCTAAGTGCTTCATATGTAATTTGTCATTTAACCTTACAAAAACCCTGTAAGAAAAGTAATATTATAATCCCCATTTAATAGATAAGGAAACAGAGGCACAGAGAATATAAATTTTGTAAAGTCACATGGCTAGTGAGTGGTAAAAGCTCAGATGGTGTATGGAGTGTTTCATTTATGTAAACTATAAACATACATAATATAAAATATGAGCTGAAAGCATATAAAATAAGTGAATAATACTGGTTTTCTCTAATGAGGAATAGAAAGGAACAGTGACACAGACCAAAAGAGGCTTCTACTGTACCTATGCCTGACATACTAAATGCTACGTAAGTGTTAGCTATTGTCATTTAAATTATTAAACTTTTACCAACTATATTTTTATCAATAACAACAAGAAAGAATGCCATATGTGGAAACCAAAAGTGCTGCCTTTAGTAGCAAGGGAATTGAAGAGAGACAACCTGATAGAAGGAATAAAGCCGCTTACAGAAAATTATTTTAACAAACTAACAAGATTTCAACATACTGTAAAATGTATAGAACTACTCAAAAGTTATATGGCTAATTAACCATTAACTTAGTATCTCTCCAATTACACTATATATCCTGTGATAGGTCCTTGTTTTACACTCCTTTTATTTCCCACAGGACAAAGAGGAGTGTATTAATCTAATAGGAGTAACAACAACTTTATTATGGTAGTAAATAAAGAAAAGTAAAAAAAGTAAGAGAAAGAAAAAAAAAGTAACTCTGACAGTGTACTTTTATATATTATATAGACTGTAATCTCAAACATCAGAAAAAGGTTTAAATTGATCATGATACAACAACATAATAAATGCAGCCCCAAGATGTATAGCAGCAAATATGGCATGAGATACTCCTGTTACTAAAGCACTTAGGAAAAGAATCTTGAAAAAAAGGTAAAGTTTAAATGATCTTAAAAACATGCTAAGGCTTTTTTATATAAATTTCAAAAGGCACAGTTGAGAATAGCTGATAGAAGGAGCAAATGCAACACGCAGATCTTCAACTGCGTACTTTTTCCTCTGAGAAACTAGTTCATTAATGAAAAGCATTTGAGGATGGCAGTAAGTAATTATGCTTACCAGTAAACATTTTAGTAACAGCCTTACTCTGCTTTCGGGCAGAACAGAGAAGCAATAGCCATGGTGGAAAGAACTCATGGTGACCAGCTAAAAGTGCTGCAACAGTCCCAGATAAGCTGGTAGACGTTTGTTCACCTTCAGTAATGTTACACCCTTCATCAACAGAATCAACAAGCAGGTATAGGCTTTGCTGGGGAGGCTTCATTCCCAGAAGAGGGAGTAGAACACACCTGTAAAACACATACACATGAGCATTTTGAATGTTAAGTGGCTATGATGTTAAGATTTATTATTCAAACATTACAGTATTAATTATAAATTCTTTAAGAATAAAATAAGGTATTAGAACAAAAAATATACAAGTTTCAATTCCTTACTTTAAGTACAACACTGGTCCCAAATAGTTTGTATTTCCAATTACAGCATTTTGAACAATCAAGAGTATGTGGGTGTGTGTGTGTGTGTAATTCAGCATAATTAACAAAGGCATTCAGAACTGAAGAAAACTACATTTCAATATTCCCTTTCTGATTGTTTTGAGTCAATGATAAAAAGTGTGATTTCCTTATGACAAAGCTAAAATGTGTTGCAGAGTGGAAAACAAAACAAACTCTGGGGATCACCTTAATAAAAAGCAAAATATCAAGAATTCTGTAGTAGAAGTATTTTATCACCATTTTTCTCACAAAATTACTGCAGTTTATACAAGCTCATCTTCCACAAGTTTTATTTTAAAAGACTGTACAAAGATGAACTATATTCTAGATCCCATTTGATGTATTTTCAAACTTCAAAGTAAAGAACAAAGTATTAGGCTTTACTCCATTAATTAATGCATTTCCTATGCGTGTAACTTATATTGCAGTTGAACATAACATTTTCATAAATACAACAATGCTCATTCATTTTCAACAAATATTTACTTGATGTGTGCTGTGGGGTCAATAATGTGCTGAGCAGATACAACAGTGAAGAGGACATAATCCATCCAGTTATGCACACCAGAAACTTACAAATAATGTGTTCTAAAAGTGTGTTTTCTTAGTCTTTCAATATAATAGCCACCAAGATCTAATTTATCACCATGCAAGAATCAATCATTTGTTTTTAAAAAATCTCAAATATCCTGTAACATCATCACTGTAGGCCAACCTACCTCAATTCTTTGTCTCTTTTACCTGGGCTACCCTAACAATCTACATGCCTCCAACAGCTGGCCTCCTGTGAGTTTCTACTGCAGCCAGGGTCACTTCAAATGTTATTCCAGCCAGACTAGCCTTCTTTCAATGACTTCATAAGACACAACGACACATGGGCCTTTTCATTTGCAGTTTCCTCTGCCTGGCATGCACTTCCCGTCTCTCTTCATGTAGTTATCTTCAATTTTATGTTGAGAGTAACCTTCTCAAGGTCAAATCCCTATTACATGCTTCCATAACGTCAAATACAGTAGTTCTTTTCCACTCTACTAACAAATTTGCAATTTTATATTTAATTATGTAGTGTCTTTTTAAAATTTCTCTTTAGCTGTAAGCATCAAGAGAAGAGAGACTAAATTGGTTTTACTCATCAGTATAACCCTAGAACCTAGCATAGTGCCCACAGTAGAACCTAAAGACTTGACATTGTTGCAAGCTAGAATGGAAAATGAATTAACTTCAATGCACTGTTCTCAGTGCTATAATAAAAAGCAGTAAAATTACTAACAAGATAAGAAGAAATGACCAACTCAAGTGCAGTAGGTAGGGAAAGAAGAGAATGTCAGAATAATATTCATATATTAGGTGCTCAAGATGAACTAAGTTTTAAGGAACCAATCATACTGCTACAGGAGGGTAGAGCGAAGGTGGGGTAATCCTGGCAAGGAACATGCTGAGTTTGGGAAAACCTACTCTATTGTATCTTACACATATATTTTGACCATTATGAGCACAAAGATGGCTGATGAAAAATCAGTAACGTAATCATATAGTACAATATATAGAGAACACAATATACTAGAATAATGTACATAATAAGTACCACTTCAGATATAGCACACAGGAAGCCATCTTAAGTTACTTTTGACAGGGAAAGTGTGGGGGAGAGGTCAGGGAAATTGGGAATTGAGGTTGGTAAGGTAATGAGCCAGAAGAAGGAGTTTAGTCAGGAGAAATAGCTGGGGGTAGGGGAGGACACACAGGAAAGAAAATCTAGTTGAGGCAACAGCACATGCAAAGACTTAAAGAAGAGAAAAATCAGTGAAGTATGGAAGAAAGAATTATGAGAAGCATGAAAATGAGTAAATGCTGGGTATTATTATAAATTGTGGGCTTTGCTCTAAAGGTATTAAGGAGCCACTGTAATATTTTAAGCAGAAAATTGATAATGTTTATATTGGAGTTTAGAAAGATAACTCTGGTATATGTGAAGGAAAATCTGATGTATGGTAAGTCTAGAAGGAAAGAGTGAGATATGAGGCCAATGCTTAGAACTTAGAAAAAAAAATCTCCATCCAGAACTACCACTATCACCAAGGCCATCACTGCCAACTTTAATTCAGTGCTCTTTATGCTTTAAGTACTTCACACATCCATTAACTCATCTGATTCTCACATTAATTCTTTAAGGTGGGTACTATTATAATACTCATTTCCAGGAAAGGTAATCAAGGCACAAGAGGATCAGTCACTTGTTACTTTATAAGTGGTAAGAAAGGGATTCAAGTCCAAGGTCTGGTTCCAGAACCTACACAAGGGGGACTATCTATCGTGGTTTGCCTGGGACATTCCCAGTTTCAAGTACTGTGTCTCAGGACCCAGCCCCGCCTCTTCCCAATCTCCTTCTCCCCTAGTCCTGGGCACATCATAGTGGGGGGCACCCTAGTCTCCACTCTTACCCACTATGGTCCACTGACTAGCCATAACCAATCTGAGAAAGCAAATTATAAATTAGTAGCAGTGGGGATAGCAAAAAGTAGACAGATTTGAAAGAAATTTGGTAAGCAATATTAATAGGATTTAGTGATTATCTCCTTTCTTTTGCCTATTCCAGGATATTGGCTCTTCTTTACCTAGTTTCTTATAGTGGAAATTGAAGTCATTTTTCATACTTTCCTCCTCCTCTAATATAATCCTTTAATGCTGTTAATTTCCCTCTAAGCATTTTCAGTATCATCCACTTAAAAATAATTTCCCTTTGATTTCTTCTTTAAAATATCCATTATTTAGAAGTGAGTTATATAGCTTTCAAATAATTGAGAATGTCCCAGTTATCTTTATCTGTATTAGCACAGTTTAATACAATTGTATCAGATAACATGTTTTGTGTAACTTCCATAGCTTCAAATTTATTGTGACTTATTTTATGGCCCAGAGTATATCTATCCTAGCAAATGCTGTGTATGCACTTAAAAAGAATGCATACACTATCGTTGCTGGGCAGACTGTTCTGTAATTGACAATTAGGTTCATTTGGTAACAGTATTGTCCAAGGGTCCTATGTACTTACTGATTTTTGGTTTATTTACTTTATCAGTTGTTAAAAAGGGAGTGTTAAGATATTTGAATATAAGTGTCTACTTCTTAAAATAGTGTTAGTTTTGCTTCCTATATTTTGAAGTTCTGTTTTAAGGGCTACAAATGTTATGATTGTTACATCCTCTTAAGTAACTGGCCCCTGTATCATTAGCAAATGACTCTATATCTAGTAATAGTCTTTTCTCCAAAATCTACTTTGTCTGATATTAATGTAAGCACACCACATTTATTTTAATTAGGGTTAGCATGGCATATACTTTTTTATTTTTTTATATTTAAGCTATTTGCCTCTTTATATGTGAAGTGAAATTTTTATAGGCAACATATAATTAAATCTTGTATTTTTACCCAGTCAAATTCCATCCTTTAATTAAGATATTTATCATTTACACTTAATGTAGTTGTTAATAGTGTACAGTTTAAATCTATCATGTTTTTGTCCACATAATTTTGTAATATACATGTATGTCAAGTAGGATATATTACTAGGAATATAATTTTTAGATTAAGGGACGCCTTTATGTATATTTTGATAGATATTGCCAAAGCGATGCTGTCCTTATAAATTTTATATATATACACACACATACACACATACATATATACTCACACACATAATGTATATATATACTCATATATGTAATGTGTGTGTACATATTTATCACACACATATATATGTATATATTTATACACACACAGGCAACAGTTGTGTAACAGTAGGTGTTTTCCTAGCCCCTCCATAATAGTGATTAATATTATTTACTTTTTCTACACCTAGGTGAAAAATGGCATTCTCATAATAGTTAAAAAAAACTATATAATACATACATTAATATTATATATTATATAACATATAATAGTTGTACATATTTTGGGAGTACAAAATATGTGATATTTTGATACCTACATGCAATGTGTAATGATCAAATCAGGGTAATCCTGGTACCTATCACCTCAAACATTTATATCTTCTGTGTACTAAGAATATTACAATTCTTTTCTAGCTATTTTGAAATGTAATAAATTGTTAACTAGTCTTATTGAATACTAGAACATATTCCTTCTATTTATGTACCCCTTCATGCTTTTAATTTATAATTCCCAACCATAAGGGCAATCATATTCACATGTGCCTAAGAATCATATTTCTTTTTCTTTAAATTGTGTTTTCATACACTTTACCCATTTCCCCAAAGACTGCTAATTTTTCTCTTATTGGCACTCTCTGAGTGTTAAGAAATTGAGATAGTGCCACTCCACTCCAGCCTGGATGACAGAGTGAGACTGTCTCAAAAAAAGAAAAAAAAAAAAGAAATTGTTTGTTGTATGTAATACAATTTTTTCCCACCATTTGTCATTTTTCTTTTGACTTTTTGAAAGGATTTTTTTGGACATGTACAATTTCTTTTCTTTTTGTTATTTTTACTTTTATATAGATAACACATCAGTCTTTTTTTTTTTTTTTTTCCGTTTATAGCTTCTAAGTTTTATGTCACATTTCTGAGGGGATTCCCCAGTTCAGTGATAATAAGAAAAGATTTTTGCTATGTTCCATCTCATTCTGTTGTTTCACCAACTCTTTTCCAAGCACTTACATCTCTGCTTCATACAACTGTTTAACTCGGGTAATCATTCATTAATTGTTTTCATTTAAGGCAATATATTTGGTCAAAGATTCCTTTTGTTCAATGAAAACATTTTTTATGGTGTTTCTTATGCCCTGTTTTTCACATTCCTTCCCCATTTGTTCCTGAGATATATTTTATGTATCCTGTGATAGCTCTTTTTGAGTAAATTCTTTCTGGATCAGCAATGAAAAGTTTAGTGTATGCAGTGTCTAGGCTAGCAAGAAGTCTCCTTATGCATCAGAGTTATAGGTATAAACAATTTCTTTGAGCTTTGACTTCTCCCCAGCCAATTAAGATAAAAAGCTACGGGGATGTACACAACCCGTAGAGTTTACTACATCCAATACCTTTTACTACCCCCAGTACTACACTCAATACCTTCCTCCTGCACATACATGGCTCATCTGTGTGACGCATTCTGCCCTGCCCTCTTCGTTCTTTTTTTTTTTTTTTGGTTGATGTTTTTATTAAAATGGACCATTAACTTATATCTCACACAAAACTGCAAGCTACATTCAATTAGAGGTACATTAAAGATGTAAATGTAACGATCAAGGCAATAAAACTTATAGAAACAATATAGGAAAATAACTTTATGGCATCACAGTAAAGGATAATTTCTTTTTTTTAATTTTCTTTTATTATTATTATACTTTAAGTTTTAGGGTACATGTGCACAATGTGCAGGTTTGTTACATATGTATACATGTGCCATGTTGGTGCGCTGCACCCATTAACTCGTCATTTAGCATTAGGTATATCTCCTAATGCTATCCCTCCCCCCTCCCCCTACCCCACAACAGTCACCGGAGTGTGATGTTCCCCTTCCTGTGTCCATGTGTTCTCATTGTTCAATTCCCACCTATGAGTGAGAACATGCGGTGTTTGGTTTTTTGTCCTTGCGATAGTTTACTGAGAACGATGATTTCCAGTTTCATCCATGTCCCTACAAAGGACATGAACTCATCATTTTTTATGGCTGCATAGTATTCCATGGTGTATATGTGTCACATTTTCTTAATCCAGTCTATCGTTGTTGGACATTTGGGTTGGTTCCAAGTCTTTGCTATTGTGAATAGTGCCGCAATAAACATACGTGTGCATGTGTCTTTATAGCAGCATGATTTACAGTCCTTTGGGTATATACCCAGTAATGGGATGGCTGGGTCAAATGGTATTTCTAGTTCTAGATCCCTGAGGAATTGCCACACTGACTTCCACAATGGTTGAATTAGTTTACAGTCCCACCAAAAGTGTAAAAGTGTTTCTATTTCTCCACATCCTCTCCAGCACCTGTTGTTTCCTGACCTTTTAATGATGGCCATTCTAACTGGTGTGAGATGGTATCTCATTGTGGTTTTGATTTGCATTTCTCTGATGGCCAGTGATGATGAGCATTTTTTCATGTGTTTTTTGGCTGCATAAATGTCTTCTTTTGAGAAGTGTCTGTTCATATCCTTTGCCCACTTTTTGATGGGGTTGTTTTTTTCTTGTAAATATGTTTGAGTTCATTGTAGATTCTGGATATTAGACCTTTGTCAGATGAGTAGGTTGCGAAAATTTTCTCCCATTTTATAGGTTGCCTGTTCACTCTGAGGGCCCTCTTCATTCTTTCTATATGCTTATCTGGGTCCAGGAAACTTCTAGCACAAGTCTATAACTTATCTCCCTGGGATCAAATGAGAGCTTTTGTCCTCTTGATATTCATCAGAATATGCACTTATTTCAACGAATAATGATCTGCCAGCTTTGCATCTCAGTTTGATATTAACTTTCACATTGGATTGAGGTTTGGGATTATAGGTTTCTCATAGTTTCAAAATACATAGAGCTTTTCATTCACTTTCTTGCCTTGAAGCTATTTCCCAGTACTATTTAAAATGGTCTTAGTCATGTTAAAAGCAGATAGGATTCATTCCTAAGTCCTCCTTTTCGTTTTAGCACATTGTCTTCCTTTCTGTTTTAACACCAAGCTTTTTTTTTTTTTTTTCTTCCATTCAGGACCTATTTCTAACACTGAGCTTTCTCTGTCAAGAAAGCTCCCTCCCCCAGGCAGTACTTCTTATCCTTCCGGTTTCAGCACAAGTTTTACTCCTGAAAGAAGCCTTCTCTGACCACCATATCTAAAGCAGCCCTCATCACCATTACTGTTCCTGCAATTGTTTTTTTGTAGCATTTATCACATTCTTAGATTAACTTGTTGTGTTACTTCTGTACTGCTTTTGTTACAAGGCTGAGAGTGAAGCTCCTGCACACCTCCACATCTCCTTGCCCATAATGTAGGCTCCAGGAGGGCAGGAACTATGCCTATCTTGTGCACTGTTAAGTTTCCCAGCACTCAAAACCACTCTTAGCACATCATAAACACTCAATAAATTTGCTTCATGAATGAACGATACTTGATGGAAAAAGTTTTGTTACTTTAAAACAAAGGATTAAAAATTTACTAAACTCAGAATTCCCATATTAAGTTCCCTTTCAGTTATTTCAAAAGCACCTATTTGGGGATATCTACATCAAGTGACACACAGATTCACATTTTTCTGTTAGGTTACATTTTATCATTTGTAAAACGAAAATCCCACCAAAGTATGTGTACACAAAACATAAATAATTTAGACAGTCTAAAACAGACTTTTCTGTATTTGTGAATATTTATATACATGTATATTATTATTATTCCAAATGAGATAATGTAATGACAGTCAGTTATCACAATCACACAAAGATAACACTGTATTTAAAAGCAATGGTATGATACAGGGTTTGACTTTGTATGTGTATCTTAACTAAATGTCTTGCATTTCTTACCTTCATTAATATTGAATCAATATTTATTACATTCTTAATTTTTTATTAATTCAATTTAAAATCCTCGAATTAGTTTTTCCCCCATTTTCAATTGTCTTGAAAATGAGGAATGCCAAGATCATCCTTCTGTAGCTAGCCTTTTATTGATTAATTTACTTAATTTTTTTTAAAAAGTGACAGATAAAATTCTATGTATTTACCATGTATAACATGATGTTTTGAAGTAGAGATACATTGAGGAAGGCCTAATTCTAACTAATTAACATATGTATTACTTCACATAGTTATCATTTTTGTGGTGACACTCTTGATTTCCTGGCAGAAAAGCAGCTGAAATTCTGAAATGAAAGACATCCATTGTTCTTTTTCTTTGATACAATGAATTTACTTACTGCCTTTTTCTTAGGAGATTAATAAGCTTTTAAAGTACTATAAATAAATTATAAGGAATATACTATTAGATAATAGATGGATAAACAGATTGAACATGTAAAAAGTGTCTTTAGAGTTAAAACTGTTTCTATGAAACATCAGGTTTCAGCTCACCACCTTCCTCAATTGTTCAGACATGGAGTATTAGGAAAAGTGTCCCTCCTAGCCTTTTAACAAAACACCTCAGACAAGCTGGAGGGAGAAAAATTGTGAATTACAGACAGAATGTGGAGCCCCTGGGGCCACTGATAAAGAGCTTTCACATTCTCTTGCTGCCTTTTCTCTACTGACCCCTTAGGGCTTTAAAAAATACAGCAACCACCCTGGCTGGGAAAGGTATGGAATGAAGCTCCGCCCCCAGACTAGGCTCTTCTCCCATATGACTCCTATGGAAAAGCCTTAACAAGGAGTGGGTGGGGAGGAATAGAATCAGCATTACTTGTCCTTGAGGCACAAGTGAAACCCACTGCAGCAGCCTACAGCAACGGGATGGGCAGGATCAGAAGACCTCACCCCAAATCGAGGGGTATAATATAATCTTAATCAGAAAAACAGAAAATGTCCCCATTCTCTGCCCTCACTGCTGAGAGAGTTGCAGAAGAGAAGAATTTGAGAGCTGAAGGTAGAGAAGATATTGAGAAAATCCACCTGGAAAATCAGCCCCTGCCCTAAATACAACATATTATTAGAAAATTTGAGGTCAGAGGTGCACTGAGGGTACCCACAGCAACAACAAATATCAAATTTTGTGACTCCTGACTAGCTTAACTCACCTCTCCTCCACATTAAAGCCTCCTGCAGAAAACAAAAACTAGGCGCATTTCCAGGTAAAGACTATTTACAATTATTTTCCAGTTGTTTGACATACGGTATGTGGCTTCAAAAAATAATTATAAAATACTAAAATAACGGAAATAATTCTGAAAGAAAAAAAAAGGTTGAAGAACTCACACTACCCAATTTTAAGATTTACTGTTAAAGCTAGTGCAATCAAGACAGTATGCTATGTATTTGTTAACGACAGATACATAAAAATTCTGGAAACAGAACAGCATAAATATAGGAACATGATTTTTCACAAAGTTGTAGAGGTAATTCAATTGAGAAAGGCAGGTTTTTTGTTTTTTGTTTTTGTTTTTTTCCAACAAATGATGCTGAACAAACAATGACAGCTGGATGCCCAAATACAAAAAAGACGAACTTCAATACATATCTCTCACCCCGTCACACAAAAATTTACTCAACACAGATCATAAACTTAAGTGTAAAACATAAAACTATAAAACTTTTAGGAGAAAATCTTTGTAATACTGAGTTAGGTAACGAGTTTTTAGACACTTAACCAAAAGCAGGATCCATAAAGGAAAAAAAAATTGAAAACTTGACTTTTATTAAAATTAGCTATAGCTATTAGATACTGTTAAGATAATGAAAAGAAAAGCTGAAGACTGGCAGAAAATATTCGTAAAGCAAATTTCTGACTAAGGCTCACATTAAGAATACATAAATCACTCTCAAAACACTAAGAAAACAAAAATTGTTTTTAAATGGGCAGAAGATAAAAATAGACACTTTAGAGAGGAAGACAGAAGGGCATCAAATAAACATAAAAACATGCTCAACATCATCAGTCATTAGAGAAGTTCAAATTAAAACCACAGTGTGATACCACTAGACACCTATTAGAATTGTGCAAATAAGTAAAAACCCTGACAACACCAAGTGCTGGTGCAGAGCAATGGCATAGCCATTTCCAACGGTACAACCACTTCGGAAAAGTCTGACAGGTTTCTAAAAAAGTTAAAGATACACCTCCTGCATGTCCTAGCAATCCCACTTCTAAGTATTTACCAAAATAAACTGAAAATGTACAGCTACATGAAAATCTGTACATAAATGGCATAAATGTTTACAGCAGTTTTATTTATAATCCCCCAAATTAGAAACAGTGTACAGGATCTTCTACTGGCAAAGGGATAAACTAACTGTGGCATATCCATACAACAGAGTTATCACTCAGTCGTAAGAGAAAAAACAACAACAAAAAAATCTACTACTGATCCACACAACAGCATGGGTGAATCCTAAATGAATTTTCTAAGTTAAAGAGCCCAGTTCCAAAAGGCTGCACATACTATTGCATTTATATGACACATGGAAAAAGTAAAACTATTGTAGGAATAAAATTTACATCAGTGGTTGCCATAGGTTGGAGTTGGGGGAAGGAGTTTACTAAAAAGGACAGCAAGTAGGAATTGTTGGGGTGATGGAACTGCTCTATATCACAACTAGGTGGATCCATGACTCCATGCATCTATCAAAATTATAAAATTGTACTCTACAAACGTAAATTTTACTGTATGAAAACTGAAAATAACACAAAATTATTACTTGTTAACGTTTCTCTGAAACGCAAAAGACATAGCTTGGTATTACCAGGGAGTCAGAATATTCAGAACTCAGGAGACTATGTCCTCCATATGTGTAATATTGAGCAAGTCATTGTTAATGAGTTGTCCTCCTTCCAGTTGGTGCTCTGAGGTTCTTCTGAACAGACCAATGCTCTTAGATCAGATCATTAACACTGAAGTCAGCGAAGCCCATCTAAACCTACCAGAATGCTGAATCAAACTACAGGATTCTGTTTTCCAGGATCTGACCAACAATTGGCACCTTATCAATTTCTCTAATCTCATCAGCCCTGCGCTTGGTTCTTTAAACAGATCCTCCCTTTGGCCTTAGAACCTTCATACATGCTGGTCTCTTACCTATTATAATTTCCACCCCTCCTCACTTCAAGGTTTTTATTATCCTTTAGAGATCAGCTCAAATATCACTAATTCAGAGAGGTCTTCCCTGACTACATTTCTCACCCGACAACCCAAAGTAGGTAAAGTTCTCCATGTATACACTCCTACAACATCCATGAAAGTCCTTATAACAAGCGTAATTAATCAAGTAACTAAGGAATTGGCAGTTTAGCATCCACTTTCAAAAACTTTGGGAGAGAAGGAACCACCTTCATATTATTCACCACTGCATTTCCAGCAGCTAGCACAGAACTTCACACAAAGTGGATGATTTATAAATATTTATGGAATGAATGAATGAATGGGTTTATTTCATTATTGATATACAGAACAGTGCTTATTTATTCCAGTGCCACGTCTTTAAGATTAAACAAAAACAACAGTTCACTGTTGGCTTGCACTCAGCTCCTAGGTGCTTGTGATGGTTCATTTTATGTGCCAACTTGACTGGGCCACAGGGTGCCCAGACATTTGGTCAAATATTAATGCAGGTATGTCTGTGAGGGTGTTTCTGGATGAAATTGACATTTGAATGGGTAGACTGAGTAAAGCAGATTGTCCTTCCTAATGTGGGTGGTGGCCTTCATTCAAGCAAGGATTGAATACAACAAAAGGCTAACCCTTCCACCTGACTGCACGAGGTGGGACAGCAGTCCTTTTCTGCCTTTGGACCTGAAAAATCAGCTCTTCTTGGGTCTTCAGACTGCTGGCTTTCATACTGGAATTTACACTATTAGCTCTCCTGATTCTCAGGCCTCCGGGCTCCACTGAAATGAAACTAGTGGCTCTCCTGGGTTTGCAGCTTGTTGACCACAGGTCTTAGGATTTCTTAGCCCCAAAATTGTGTGAGCCGATTCCTTACAATAAATCTCTTTTAATACATAAATGGCTCTGTTTGTCTGGAGAATCATAATACAGGGCTTACTGCAAAAATTTCCCTTCATATAGGTTACTTTATTAAATTTACTCTTACATAATTTGTGTTTTTTAAAATGTGTATTCTATATCTTATACTTGTACCTACAAAACATTTATATCTTCCCATCCACTTTTGCAGTATTAGCCTATTCTTACCATACTCCAAAGTACTAGATAAAAGGCTGTATGATTTTTTTGGTTTGGGCTCTAGAAAGAAGTAAATTAAGCTGCTACCAAAGGAAATGCTAGAGTTACACAAAAACAAACAAAAAATTCATGTGTCATTAAGAGAGGAGTACCTCTCAAATGCAGGGACATTTGTAATATGCCAAAATGTGGCAAAACCTGTTACTGTCACTCAGGAGTAACAATGAGTACTCAACATCTTTCTTTGACTTCTGCAAGACTAGAGAAATATCCATATGTCATCTCTGAAATCCCAGCTTCCAGAAAAACGGCAATACACAATTACCTCATTTCCTATACTCTTGATAACTGATCTTAAGATTAAGCTGCATTATATAAATTACCAGCTAACCTTTGAGGAGAGGGAGCAAATCTTCTGAGAAAAGTCTTTTTTAATATTTATAACAGATTTATTTTCATGTAAGAGCATTTCCCAAAAATGTACATTTCCAACTAATAAGCTAGAAAAAATAGATATTGGTAATTAAAAACAGGACAATACAATAAACAGTACAATAAAATAATCAGTTATTTAAAATAAATAGCATTACCTTTACAAATTAAAGTGTTACCTTAAAAACTTTTAAAAAGACCATGCATGGTTTACTACAATTAACTGCTGTAGGCTTTAACATCTCCCCACCCTTGGGATGCTGTTAAATAATTCTTACAATTTTTGATAAAAATTATACTACTAGAACACTCTACTGTAAGTTTGAGGTGAACAGTACAGTTATATTTCTTTAAGGCCACTGACCTGTGTGAGAGATGGCAAGACCAAGTATAGAAAGAAGTAAGGAAGAAAGAATCAATTGCGGCTTATGTACCCCAAACAAATTTGTGAGTGTTTTTCAGAGATACATTGTCTGACTCACTTATACTTTCTATTAAATAGTATAGGCATACATTAACTCAATAAATATAACGTATTCTCTTTGTTATGGCCTTAAGAGTAGATGGTAGAGGAATATCAGGAGGAACAATCAAATAGGACTGAGAGAGAAAGGAAGAAAAGACTAGGACAGAAGAAATAGAGGAAGAGCCTCTATGGTTTGAATTGTAAATGGAGTGGCAATTCCCCACTTTCACTTATGATTCAAAATATTATGTTATTCTGCACTTGTTTTGTTATCCATTGGTTTTAAAAAGGAGAATAGTACTTATATTTTTAACTCTCTGAAGATACTAAAGTTCAATAAATTATTTTTTTGGGTTATGATCAGTGTAACATTAGTAAAACAATGTTGGTAGCAAGGATTTCCCATTTCTGCTCTAAACAGTACACTTAAAACATTCTGATGTCTCATGTAATTCTCTCCCCCTGGCCCTTTTTGAGTCTCCTACAAACAGTGCAATATGAATGAAAAATACACTTTTCTCTAGGAAAAACTGTGTGCCTCTAGTGAAAGGTCCTAAAATTAGGGCAGAAGAGAAAACTAATGTAACAGCAATCCAAAATTATTGATCAATGATTTCTACTTGAAAGCAGTACACAAGTTGAGCATTCCTATTCCAAAAATCTGAAATACAAATCCAAAATGCTCCAAAGTCTGAAACTTTTTGAGCACTGACATGATAACACAAGTGGACAATTCCACACCTGACATCATGGGACAAGCCGAAGTCAAAATGCAGGCACACCACATACAGTTTATTTGTGTTCCCAAGGGAAAAATAAAAAATTACCTTCAGGCTATATGTATAAAGTATAGATGACACATAAATGAATTTCATGTTTAGACTTAGGTCCCATCCCCAAGATTTCTCATCATGTATATGAGAATATTCCAAAATCAAACAAAATATATATCCAAAATCTGAAACATTCTGATTCCATATATTTTGGATAAGGTATACTCAACTTGTATTAATTCAGGCTGCTCTGCATTCGGAAGTGGATAATGAACTAAAACTCTCAAGTACTAAACACTCAATATATAGACACTGAAATATATGGTTGGAAAGTGACTTAACTGGTAAATATTTTAAAGCAATTTGGCTTTCTGGAGGGAGGTAATGGTTGGGGGGATATAATGCATTTGTCTTTTAAATTAAATACATATGTAATGTATGTTGATTAATTTTCTTCTTCAGGAAGTCAAGCTAAATATAAAAAAATCATCCTGCTATGTTTAAATGTTTGAGTCCCTCCCAAAATTCACATTAAAATCCTAACCCCCAATGTGATGGTATTAAGAGGCAGGGCCTGTAGGAGGCAATTAAGTCATGAGGGCAGAAACTTCATAAATGGTATTAATGTTCTATAAGAGACCCCAGAGAGTTAGCTCATCCCTTTTATACCATGTGATGACACAATACAGCAAGAAGGTACCATCTATGAACAAAGAAACAGGACCTGACCAGACTTCAAATCTGCCCATATCTTGAGCTTGGACTTTCCTGCATCCAGAACCAAAAGAAATAAATGCTGTCGCTTATAAGCTACCTAGTCTATTGCATTTTGTTTTAGCAGCCTGTACGGACTAAGACACAAACTGACATTTATGCCTAGAGTACGTAGAAGCACGATCTCTATGGATTTACCCATTTATCCCTCACCCAAATCCGGTAAATTAGATACTATTATCACTTCCATTTCACAGATGAAGAAACAAAGGTTTTGAGGGTAAGTAGCTTGCTAAGTGAGACAAGTAGTAAATGGAAGAAGAAGAAGAAATAGAATTCTCTTCATTTCAAAGTTTCTCTTCTTAATTGTGTTAAATTGCTTCTGAAAATATCAAAGAGTGTAAGATAAGAGTGTGAGGTCCAATATTAAACAAGGAAGTTCTTAAAACCTGGCTAAACCAGGCAAGTGATGTTAACTTTTTAGCAATTAAATTAGCTGAAAATATTTTTGTGGAAGAAATAATATTGTAACTTTTAAGGTCTTCTAACTGAATATGCTACTTTTCAAATTTCACTTTCTTGAGGGTATTAAACATTCCTGTTTGCTACAAATTCTTTACTAAAAATCACTTATCTCAATACTGAAATTCCAGAAAAATCAATAGATGGCAGGTGTTTGAAATAATTTTTCTGAAATTATTATATAATTAATATCAAGGGTCTAATTACCTACAGCTCCTGAATTCACTAAATCTGGATCTGTAGTTAATTACCTGTGATGTATCAGAATACTTTTTATGTATATCTGAAGCCTGCTCTCACAAGTTTCATTTTATTCTGTTACCCTTTATACTACGCTAAATGCAGAATTATGATTTTTAAGCAAAAATATCCTCCAATTTAATGGTTTTCAATTGTAAGTATCCATATATTTTTTCTACATTACCAGTTACCTTGATATTTATGGGATTTAAAAAATTAAATTATATATAACATTAGCAGTTTATCCATTCTGAATTCTGAAGCCTGAAATCTCGTTACTACCTAGAAGGTAAACTCTAAATGTAAGTTTTGATGATAAATTTCAATAAATAGAAATGAGATTTGTTTTGATGCTAAATTTCACCTAGAAACTAAACTTTCTAAAATAGTTGGGGAGTATATGCTGACACATCTGCCTATCACTTTATTAACCAAATGATTAAAGTCTTGCAAAAAGCCAGGTATTAAAATTATGTTTTTATATAAGATGAGAAGTAGAAAAAATAATGCACTAACAATTCTTACCCAATATATCTTGTCTTATTTTGGGAAAACAAACCTAGACCTTCTTTTCTTAGGAGCAAAATTACCCATCCAATAAGGTAAAGCAAGTGGAACAAGAAAAAACAACAACAAAAAAAAAATAGGCAATACAATTAATACTTCCAATCGGGGAACAAATATTATCTATGCATATACTAGGATAAAAAACTAGTAAGTAAAATTGATAATTAAAATTGGTCCAGGAGTTTGGCCCAAATGTAGAATACAATTTGTCTCTGAATTTTGGACTAAGGTGTAGTGATTTCACGCTTTTATGAACTGTCTCCCCTTTGTTAAAACATAGCAGGGAAATATGGAATTGAAAATAAAAAGAAAAATATAGCCAGTCAAGAATAAGGTAAACATTTCAAAGTATCATAAATGAAAAAGAAGCATAACAAGATAAAATCTCTAGCTTGCCAAGAAAGTATGCAAGGCAACCTAGAGATTTGCTGATGGAAGTAAAGGGAATACAGGTTCTCCCACTTCTAGCAACAGGACTCAGGCTCACTGTTTGGAACTAGGAGCTGGAGCTAGGGCATGCCCTATTAATAATGAAAGAAAGATAAAACAAAAAGCACTGCTGACTACCACCCAAGGCTGTTGCTTTTAAGAAGCTGCAGGGAGCACATAAAGTTAGTCTCAATGGAGACAGGAACTGAACCTAAAAAGATCATGGGTCAGTGACTGAATTTACAAAATTGTTAGTAAGAGCTTGGAGTAGGAACTTCATATCTCAATTTGTAGCCCTCATTCAAGATCATACTGGGGATGGGGAATGGTGGAGGCAATCAATAACAATTAGAGCAGGAAGAACAAAGAGGTAGAAATGGTAATAGAGAAGAAATCCAAAAAAGAAAGTGAAAAAAATTACAAAACTTATAATGCCCAGAAAGAGAGCAACAAAATCAATGATCAGAATATGAATTCATATCCAAATTAATTTATAAAACTGCCAAAAAATTAAAAGAAAATGTATAGGTATAAAGTTAATTTTTTAAAAAGAAATTATTTAACAAAGATACATCTCCAATAAAATTGGAAAGAGCCAGAGAAATCTTGTTTATAGAAACTTCTACTGCCAGATAAAATGTAGTAGGTGGCAGCAGCCCAAAACGTCCATTGCAAGAACTAGAAAAAAAATGAATAAATTACAAAATTTATATTTTTCAAGATATGAGAGGGCTTGCTGAAGCAAGAAGATAATATGAATTAGAATTTCAGAGGATAGGAGCTCTTCCAAAGTGAGCAAAAGAATGACCTGCTAATTTCTTCTCAGGGGTTATTTGCTAATTTGGGAGGCCTATACTGATTTTAGTTACAGACTAAGAATCAGGTTTGGCTCACCCTCAGGGACTCTACCAGGAGAACCAAACCAGCAAAGCTTTCAAGGGGTCAGTTATATTCCTCTAAGCAAAGTGCAAACATGTGGTGTCCCGAACACGAGGCTGAATTTCCTCAACGCATGTTAACTTAAATTCTGGGCCATGCTTAAAAAGCTGGGCAACTTGGCCAACTGCATCTAAAAGCCAACATGAAATCTCTCGTAGTATCTTGGAAACAAAATTCTGCTAAAGGGAAGGTGCTTACTTTAAACACGTAACTCAGGAGATTTGCAAGAATTTGAAGGTATAAGGGGCAGGAAGCTAAAGAGCTAAACACAATTTCTTATGTTGGGGGAAAGAACTGAATTACCAAGGGTCTTTCAGAGCTGAAAAGACTCCTCTGACTTTCCAACCAAAAGCTTAAGAGAACCACATAAAAATAACAGAATAAACCAAGGGTCTTAGTAATATTATAAAAAAGTACCAGTCCCACTTAATGCCTGACTGCATCAGCCCCTCACCCTATCTGTCCAAGGTTTTCTTGTTGTTGTTACTTTGTTTTAATTAGCCTTTTCTGATAAAAGACATCACCTGGAAATCTACAATCATTTAACACACTATCGGATATAAAATAAAAAATTATTAAACAGAAAAAACTCAGGATTATAGATTATCTAGAGAAAAAAGAGATAATAGATACAGACAAATAATGCAAATATTTTTGTTGGTATAAACTAAAATAACCATGACTAATATATGTTAAAGAAAGTAGAGTAGATGGATAAAAATAAAGAATTATAATTTAAAAATGTAACCTATAAAAATAATGAAATAAAATTCCATTCTAGAACTAAAAAAATATAATATTTGACATTAGGAATCCTGAATGTATTCAACACCACCCTCATTAGAACAGAAGACGGGATTACAAATTCAAAACACGTTGATAGAAAATACCCAAAATGAAGGACAGAGAAAAGAAAGAGAAAACAGAAAAAATGAAAAAGATGTGTGGAACACAGTTAAAAGGTACAACATACATACAATTGTGGTCCCCAAAGAAAAAGAATGAAGAGGCACTATACTATCTGAAGAAGTAATAGATTAAGGCTTTTCCAAACTTATGAAAAGCATCAATCCACAGATTTAAGAAACTCAATAAATATAAAATAGAAAAAATACCAAGAAACCACATTTTGGCATGTCATGCCAGAAATCCAAAGACAGAAACCCTTAAAACGAGCCTGAGACAAAAGGCATTATCTCCAAAGGAGCAAAAATAACACTTCAAGAAGCTTTTCAACAAACACTAAAATTAAAAAGGTTTGAAAAAAATGAAAAACAATGCCATTGTTTTAAGTTTTTTTGTCTTGGAGAATATAGTTATTGTTTTATCAAAATGTTATATTAACATGTAATGAATTATTATTAAACATATGAATATATATATTTAAAATTTATCAGTTTAAATTTCAAATACAGCAAACACATTGATAGATATAACTGACATAAAAATTATTTGAGGATCTCAATAATTTTTCACACCCCACATCCAATATGTCATATAAATCTTGAAACATAAATTAGGGTACACTTTTCACTTGTACTGATACTTCACTAAATCAAATCCAAGCACCACTGTCTCTCACTTCAATTACTGCACTGGTACTTACAGGTTTCCTTAGAAGGATAAAATTGCTATTTATTAAAAAGGAGAAGACTAAGGGAGCAGCAAGATGTGGGATGGAAGTGAGAAGTCTAATTTTGAACATGTTCAACATTAGAAATCTAAGCAAAGAAGTTGAGTAAGCAGTTAGATTTATAGGTCTAGATTCAGAGAAGAGGTCATGGCTGCATAAATAATATTGGGTCCACTGAGATACAGTTGATAATTAAGGCCATTAATGAGCTTTATGTAAGAAGCAAATGTAAACAAAAGCCAAGATTTTAACCCTGATGTATTTCAAAATCAAAGGTTGGTGCTATGGTTGAGTGTTCCTGCCAAAACTCATGTTGGAAGCTTAATTCTTAGTATAGCAATGTTGGGAGGTGGTCAATTTAAGAGGTGAATAGGTTATTCAGGTAGATTAATATGTTTCTCTTTAGATTAGATCTCCAGGGAATTGATTAGTTTCCAAGAAAGCAGGTAAGTTATAAAGTGAGGTTGCCTGTAGTGTGAGGTCTCTTTGCATGCACCTGCTTCCCCTTCCACTTCTCTGCCATGCTGTCACATAGCACAAGGCCCTCATCAGAAGCCAGGCAGATACCAGCACTATGCTCTTGGATTTTCCAGCAACCAGAATTATGAGCCAAACAAACCTCTTTTCTTTAAAAATCATCCAGCCTCAGGTATTCTTTTATAGGAACACTAAATAGACTAATACAGGTGGTGAGATATAAAGAAAAAGTTGCTGGTATAAGAGGAGAGAACCAAGTGAGGAAAGTGAAGAAAGTGTTGCTAGAAGTGGGGTAGGGTGGAGGATGGGCAGCAGGAGATAAGTTATGTCAGGTTTTTCTGCTGTGTTGAAGATTTTGAGAATTGGATTTAGCAACATGGAGGTCTTGGAATACTTGTAGAGTGGAAAATAGAGCTTGATTATACTCTAATAGGATCATGAATGCATGAAAGAAACAAAAGTAAATATAGACAGAATTTTTTGAAGCATTTGCTGTAAAAGGGAACAGTGAAGTTGAGTAGGAGTTGAAGAATGATACAGGCTGGGGGAGTGTTTTAAAAAGGGTATTAGTACAGGATATTTGAATAATGATGGGAAAGGGTAAAGTGCTTAACTATGTCATTGAGTAGGTGAGATGGGGTGGGATCTGGTAAATAAGTGAATGGAAAAGGAGCACAGATGGTTTAACCGTAGTTAGAGTATAGATCCATACTCTACAACCATAGTTAATGTAAGGCAGACTATGTAGATGTAAATGCAGGAGAGTTAGTACAGATTTTCTAGTAAATGTGTAGATGTTCTCTTCTAAATATATATACGTGTGTGTGTATATATATGCTATTTATTTTTATTTACTTTATTACTATATATATGCTATTTTATTTACTTTTTATTATATAGGAAGCCAAGTTAACAGCTAAGAGTAAGGGTTGGGAGGTGGGCAGGGAGACATTAGAGGTTGAGAAGAGAGAAGTGTGAAATGGTCAAGTAGGTGAGCAAGGGAATGGATAGTTAGTGTTTCTCAGAGTGTGGTATGGGGACCCTGGAAGACTCTGAGAACTTTCCAAGGGGTCTGTGAGGTCAAAATTATTTTGAAAGAAATATTAATACAATATTTGCTTATTTCACTCTCATTTTCTTCTGAAGATATGGTGGAGCTTCCAGGGGCTACACGATGTGAGGTATTGTAAGAAACTGAATGCACAAACAGTCCAATTGGGATTTTTGTTAGGACTGTATTGAATCTACAGGTTATTTTGTAGGAATTGGCCTGTTTACAATACTGAATCCTCTAATCCATAAAAATGATATACTCCTCCATTTACTTTTTTTCAGTTTTTCTTAATGTTTTGGTTTCCAGTGTACAGACTGAACACATCTGTGATTAGATTTATCACCAAGTATTTGGCTTGTTGTGTGTTATTGTAAAATGAATTAAAGAAGTTTGAAAACTGTTGCTATAGAATAAAAAATGTACAAAACTAGAGTTTGTCACAATTACGTGTGTATACCTATATATCTCCCCTTATGGTCAAACTACATAGATTTCATAAAAAGTAAATTCACAAGAAGGGTCATCTATGGGGTGTGTGTGAGTAGAGTAGATCTGAATTAGAAAGGATACCCAGGGACTTTAAGTGTGGATTATTTGTTCTTTAAAACAAGACAGAAAATTCAGATTTAGAAGCAGATATGACAAAAAAAAAAAATGGGTAGGTACATGTATGTTTGCTTTCCTGTTTACTTTCCCGTATCACTGAAATGCTTCAGGGGATGAAAACAATCTATTATTTCCCCAACAAATTGCTTTCTTATAAGGATTTCTTATCCTCTGGGGCCATTAATTTTTCCCTTTGAATTCCTGTGACTTTTATTGTTTGTGACCTGTGTCACTCTAAGCGGCAATTTAACCAACGTATCAATTGAGATTGAATTCAAGTTTTTTCTCCTTTCCAAATAAATATTAAGTGACAGTCTCAGAAAGAATGACAGCTATTCCACAGATCAAACTATGGATTTATGGAAGAGAGGCAAAAGGTGACCTCATATGACTCTCATCAAATAACATAAATCTAATGCTATTCAAAAGATTTTCTATTTGATAAAAATTAATTTCAACATAAATTTCAAAAGATACAAATACAATAACCAAAATAGGGTTTAAAAGAAATCCTTTTCATCTATAACTATATAATCTACATATATAAATTGTTCCACAAAAAAAAAAAAACCATGGACTACTTAAAAACTGAACATGGCTAAAGCAATAAAAATTATCAGTGTGAACAAAATTATAATGTTTTAAATTAAAATGTAAATAGTTATTCATTAATTCAAGAAATAATTACTAAGTTCCTACTGTATTATAAGCCCCGGATACAAAGAGGACAACAAAAGCAAATACTCTGTTATGCCAATAGATGGGCAGAAAGTCAAAAGAAACAAATGCACAAAATAGTTCCAGATCGTTACAGATACTGAAAATTAAGAATAAAGACAGCTAAATGGAGTGATGTGATTTAAGACAACGACTGGCTAGGGGACTTCTAAAGATTTAGTGAATAAGGAAAGCTCTCTGAGGAGGCAATGTTAAAGATGGTACCTAAATGAAAATAGGGCAAATAGCCATACAAAAATGTGCTGGCTGGAACATGGCCTATTTCAGAACATAATAAGGGCAATGTCGATGAAGAGCAATGTGCAAGAATAAAGTAGTACAGGATAACGTCAAAGGCTAGGCAAGGGTAGACCATGTAGAGCTTAGGTTTTATTCTAAACATAGTAAGAAGCCACTGGAAGGTTTTAAGCAGGAAAGTAACATGATCTGATAATTTTGCTTTGTGAAAATAAGAGAAACAACAATAGCAATAAGAAGAGCAGTTAGGAGTCTAGTGCAGTAATAGTCCAGGCAATAGAAAATGGGAGTAGTAGTGATCGACAGAGAGAGAAGTGGAGGTGTTTGTTTTATCTTGGAGACAGAACGAAAGTATCTGGTGGATTGAATGTAGATGACAAATGAAAGTGAGGAATCAATGGTGACTCCTATATTTCTGATAAAAATTAGTGACTTCCCATTTTAAATATTTAACTTTTGTATCATTAGCTATTTTCACAATAGTGGTATATCATAAACATTCCAAAACTCTGTGGCTTAAAGTAACAATAATTTTAGCTTTCTTCTGCATCTCTGCTCTTGGTGATTTACTCTAGGGTTGGAGACAAGTTACAGGTTGGGTCCCATCTGCTCCACAGCTCTCCCATGTTCCTTGGATCAGCAGGCTAGCAAGATCTTGTCCCTCTCATGGTGGTGGCAGAAGCACAAGAAGACAAGCTCAACTTTACGCTTCTGTTTGGGTCATGTCTGTTAATCCACTGGCCAAAGCAAATCTTAATGGCTGAGCCAGAATTAAAAGATAGAGAAATACACTTTTTTTTTGTTTTTTGAGATGGAGTTTTGCTCTTGTTGCCCAGGCTGGAGTGCAATGGCATGATCTCAGCTCACTGCAACCTCCGCTTCCTGGTTCAAGCAATTCTCCTGCCTCAGCCTCCCGAGTAGGTGGGATTACAGGCATGCACCACCACGCTCGGCTAATTTTGTATTGTTAGTAGAGATGGGGTTTCTCCATGTTGGTCAGGCTGGTCTCGAACTCCCGACCTCAGGTGATCTGTCCACCTCGGCCTCCCAAAGTGCTGGGATTACAGGCATGAGCCACCACGCTCCACCAAGAAGTACACTTTTCCTCTAGTGAAAGGACCTGCAATCTCTTATGACAAAGACCACTAGTAGATGGAGGTACAAAGAATAGAGACAAAAATAGAGACAAATGAGAGAACCATAAAAGGCTACCAGTTTCTGGAAAGCTCCAAATCATTCTTCAAGATAACCATGAGGAATATGTAATTCTTCTTAATACTTAGCTTTAGTAAGCAATTACAGAAACATTTTCAAATTCTATTTTACCATTAAAGACTTAGCTAAACATGTGTATAGTAGAAAGAAAATGGCATTAGAAATATTTCTGAGATTAGGTTAGCATAATAGATACAGGTTTGAAATTTAAAATAATGAAAATTATACGGTCAAAGACACTACTAAAACAACTAGAGGGTAAAGACAGGCAACCAACAGGAACACACTTCAACGTGATTTGTTCATTTGTTTGTTTGTTTACAGAGATGGGGTCTCACTGTGTTGCCAGGCTGGTCTCGAACTCCTAGGTTCAAGTGATCCTTCCACCTCAGCCTCCCACATGTGTGAGCAACCACACCCAGCCAAAGAGATTTTTAAAAACAAAAAAATAAATATTTAGTTACCTTTTTTCATAAAAATCAAACTATTTTACTTCACAAAATTAAAATTAAAAAAGGCAAAATTGCTAAAAACAAGAGACCTAAAAGCAAACTGCAAAAAAATCAAATCCTCAACATATATCAAACAAAAGCTTCATATGTCTACTGTTTATATAAAGGTTTCACTAAATGCTAAGAAAAAGAATGTTCTCACTTGTCCATATTCCCTAGAAGCTTTAATATGTCTCATAGACTTAAAAATAATTCTTGAAAGAATAAGCATAATGCGCTCTGTGAGGTTATAGAAATACACGTTAGATGAGGCATAACCAAATTATTAAAAGTTTCCAAAGCTAAGCAGAGAAATTTGAATTTGTTCTGTGGGTTATCACAGGCTCAGAGGAATGTCCTAAAAAAAAAAAACACTGTTTTACTATAGTTAATTAGGCAACTGTGAGAAAAATGAATGAAGTAAGTAGGTCAACTGGAATGGGTGAATAAAAATTATAGATTAGGGTAAACGAATTCAAGGACTATCCCAAGAACAAGATTAAATATTTTAGACTAGAATATTATGACAGAAGACAGTCAAAGAAAACTCTAGAATCCAGCCTAGGACAGTGCTTCTCAAAGCACTCTAATGCACACAGGATTCACTTAGGGATCTCATTAAAAGGCAGATTCTGATTCCCTAAACCTGAGAGTCTACAGTTCTATCAAGCTCCCAGGTGATGCTAATATTGATGATCCTAAGATCGCATTGTTTAGTAGAAAACGGCCTATGAACTAAGAATAATTATAGAAGCTAGATAAGGAGTCAGTTTTCCCAGATTTGTAGATAATAATCAAGCTTCCTATTATATGCTTTATCATCCTGTTTCTTCCTTCTTAGCACTTATCAAAGGTGTGTTCTTAACATGTATTCTTGTGACTATTTGTTCAATGTATTTTACCTCACTTAGTGTTCTGCTTGGCTCAACACTTTAGCCCTAATACTTAGTACATATCTAACACATAGTTGACACTGAATACTTGATTAAGAAATAAATGAATCATCAATGACTAGAAATGCTTCAAGAGAAGTTAGTTTAAACATAGGTTAGTGAGGGACTACCAAGTGAAAGGATACATATTGATCAGAATGATAAGGCTATTGATGCAGATTTGATTGCTAATAAGATGGTAATCAAATCTGCGTCAACAGCTTTATCTATGCATTGGTAGCCGTGTAAGCAAATAATATAATTGAAGGCATATGTGTAAAGAGAGAAGATCTAAGCTTGTGGGGCAAACACCCAGAGAGGACCCACAGGAAGGTCCACCAAAGAATGGAGTCAGTGCGAGATTCTGAAAGAAAAAAGTGCAAATACTGAAAAAATAAAAAAGAAAAAGGCTAAAGGCAAATTGAGCAGTAAGTTCACAGGCAATCATGAATAAACATCTTTCTGTAAATGTGTAGAGATGAACGTTAGATTTTAGTAAGCTAGGAAGAAACTGATAGGGAAGAGGAAGGGAAACTGATAGGGAAGAGGAAGCAGCGCTTGCACATGCAAACTCCAGACATTATGAGAGCAAATTCTGGGAGTG
Organism: Nomascus leucogenys; assembly: GCF_006542625.1. Lineage (NCBI taxonomy): Eukaryota > Metazoa > Chordata > Mammalia > Primates > Hylobatidae > Nomascus > Nomascus leucogenys. The sequence continues at coordinate 31,436,692 of NC_044387.1, read as the reverse complement.
ATAAAAAATATAGCATTTTTTTCAGAGGAATAGAAAACATATTTGTCCTTGAAAATGACTATAGGAGCCAGGCTGGCACGTGTAAATACATGAACTGGTCCTGGTACAGAATAATAGAGCATGGTGAAGACTGAACCAAATTAGAGCATGCAGGGCTCATATAAAGACAGCAGCTGACTCAAGTCTGTAAGATTACTGCCTCAAAGGAATGAGAAAGAAGTACTGCCAAAATTTCCAGGTTTTTTTTTTTTTTTCCAAGAAAAAGCAAAAATCTGGATATGTATATGAAATTTGCTGCATTGGGGAAAAAAAAAACATACTCAACTTGTAGAGCACCACTTCACTCTCTCTGGTCTAAAAGGAATCTGAGTTATCAAACAATAAATTAGATTGCAGAACAGAACTAAGAATGTGGCCTACTTCAAAGTTCTAAGTACGCAAACAGGAGCAATATGTTATGTCATTAGAGCAGAAGTGATTAGAGGTTGAGGACTGGTTCAGCAAATGATAAAGAGTACCAGGAACCAAAGGAAGCTGCACTTAGATTGAAATATAAAAGGAACAGACAAGCTAGGGTAAAAAGAAAAGACTTTAAGAAGGGAAAATGGGAAGATTTGAATAAACGGAAGTTTGTATCTTAAAGTAGAAAGGACATAGTTAAAAGTTGGAAATGATAGACCATTCAGTGAAAGGTGATGATCTTTAGACTAAAAGACAAACATGTAAAGTTTTGATTATGAAATTATATTGATTCACTTATTTAAAATTTGAATAGTAATGGCACTTTAGAATAATCTTTTAATTTGACAATACTTAAGAACAGATGACAGTTATTTTAAAGAGAACTAGTTATACAAGATTGATTATGAATGTAACATATTTTGCCTTGAAAACATACAAGTGAGGGTAAGAAGGAGGCACACATTCCAGCCCCCTTCTGTTCTTGGCTTCTTTGTTGAGTGCCAAAAATACCTGGAGCCAGTTGAGACAGGAGATAGATATCTGGCCACTTAAAACTATCTGGACTAATGCCATACTAATACATGCTAAAGAACAGACAGCAGGTTAATAAATTAATAATCACTATACCAGTCTGGTCTGCATTTAAAACTGACCTAAATCACGTAACATTTCAATTTCTTTTCTTATTCAAGAGCTTCACCCTTCTTTCAATTAGGTTCACAAATATTCTAGATAGGCAAGTAGCATTATGCACTCATTCAAAAGACAGTCATTTAACAATTATTATATGCAAAGTGCTATATACAAAGCACCACGGCAAATATAAAAAATTCATCAGTCATGAATAACATTATGAAGCATATGCCTAATAGGGAAGATAACAAAAGATATATGCATAAATAACTACAACAAGGCTGGGCGCGGTGGCTCAGGCCTGTTAATCCCAGCACTCTGGGAGGCAGAGGTGGGCGGATCACGAGGTCAGGAGATCAAGACCATCTTGACTAACATGGTGAAACCCCGCCTCTACTAAAAATACAAAACATTGGCCAGGCATGGTGGTGGGCGCCTATAGTTCCAGCTACTTGGGAGGCTGAGGCAGGAGAATGGCGTGAACCCGAGAGGCGGAGCTTGTAGTGAGCCAAGATCACGCCACTGCACTCCAGCCTGGGTGACAGAGCGAGACTCCGTCTCAAAAAACAAAAACAAAAACAAAAAAACTGCAACGCAAGCTACAAACCTAAACAGATATAAGTGAAGATCCATAAATGCTCCTGGAAGAGATAAGATTAGAAGGATTATTCAAACATTCAAAGATTCCCATTTGACACACAAAACAAATGTCAGTATTTGGTCTCCCAGTCTGCACTCTTTTTCTAACAAGGCATACTGCCTTCCACCATTAGCACAAATTTTCCATTAAACTCTCAAAACTTAAGAGTTATTCATCTTTAATTCTTTATTGCAATTTTACTCCATTTACACTTAACCCGTGGTACCCCTGAAGATGTTTAATTTTTCCTGTTAACATTACACAGAACAAAATATTTTTACCCAACACAGGAAAACTGACATCACATATCTGGTCCTGCAGACTGTTAACAAAAAATAAAAGTGAGGTAATGACATACACTAAGAACAAAAATTTGTATTTCCCAACACCATATCCTTTTAAATCTCCAAAACGATTTCTGTTCAAAGTCCAGAAAGGTGTTTCTGGTTGAATGAAATAGCTATCTTCTAAACCAGCCACAAAACCTAATGCTACTACCCTCCACCCCTCACTAACTTAGATGCTTGAGTTTTTTGTCAAAAATAATTGGAATTTGTTTTACAATTATAGGACTACTAGGAGTCCACCTCTAACACTAACTCTAGAAATGACACAGTCAATGTAAAATATACAAAGTTTTGCACTAAAGGCCTAAAGTGGGAGGCAGAATTAAAGAAATCAGCCTTTGGCTCTCAAAGTAAGTAAAAATATAAACATCAACTTAGTTTCAGAATTGAAGAAATAAAATATTGTAAAGAAATTAACAATAGCATTGTACTTTAACTGGATATGAAAAATAAAAATGAAAAAAAGATAGCAATGTGTCTTCATATCATTCCCTTTAGCAGATCACAAAATTCTACTAATGTTTAAATGTTCATGTGTTTCATAAACACTATAACAACTATTTACTCCGATGGTGATTTCTCTCTATATGAGTAACATAAATACTAATGTTAGAATTTAAGTTCCATGAAGGCAGAATTCTGTCCGTTCTATTCCCTGATTTATCTCCAGCTGAACTCTACCTAACACACAGAAGGTTCTTAATAAATAATGCAAATGAACTATGCTTAAAACACAGAACACTCTCATTACTTGTCATACACATGAATGAATGTCAGAAGAAATTTCGTGACAACTAAATGTAAGAAACTACAGAATATACTATACCATGTCAGAAGGGAAGAAAGTGGCAATGTTTCACTAGATTAAGATGAAGTTCCTTTCATTCTTCCTTAATTATTATGAACTAGTAATTAACAAATTACGATTTAGCCATACAAGTTCATGTATTATGTATTCCATCTACTATCATTAGGCACAAAAAAAATTAAAGAAAGCTAGGAAGTAAACTGAAGAAACGATAAGTGGATTTAAAAAGCATCAAGTAAATCACTTCTCTGCAATTTCCCCAGCTTTGTGAATCTGTGAATAACTGAGATTTTTTCATTATCAACTTTCTATAACTATTAAAATTGTTTCACACATGAATACGGATGCTCCTTAACCTATGATAGGATTACACCCTGATAAATCCATTATATATTGAAAATATCTTAAGTCAAAAATGCACCTAATAACTCTCAACCTACCAAACATCATCGCTTAGCCTACCCTACCTTAAGCATGCTCAGAATACTTACATCAGTCTACACTTCAGCAGAACCATCTAACACAAAGTTTATTTTATAATGAAGTGTTGAATATATCATGTAATTTATTGAATACTATATTGAAAGTAAAAAACAGAACAGTTGTATGGGTACTCAAAGTAAGGTTTCTACTAAATACATATTGCTTTCTCACCATCCTAAAGTCAAAGAATCTTAAGTTGAACTATCATAAATTGGGAAAAGTCTGTATATGAAACCGTCAATATTGGCAGAAATTTAAAGGTTAAAAAGTAATAATGCAAAAACTGGTTTTGGATTTAATTTTTGTCAAAAGCAAAAAATAAATATTTTCCTGCTGTTTGCTTACATTTATATTTAATCTCCTGTCATCTTATAATTAGCTACTTCCATTTCCATTTCCCTCAAAATATTGTAACTCTTTGGAAACAACGGTCTTCAGCCCCATTTTCCACCTGTTGAATTAGATCTATCCATGCCTAAATAAAATACGTTCCTATTAAAATTCTCTAAAGGACTTATTTAAGAAATCTGTCAATCACTAATAGAACCTACAATAAAATCTTGAATTATTTGTCCAAAAGTAGAAGCCTAGATCATGTAATATCACATACCAAACAAAAATACATCTTTTAAACTTTGAATTGTGCTCTCAGGTTTGCAAGTGAATATAGCTGTATTATAGCTTCACAGTTTTAATGGAAATGTGTCTCTATGAATGATCAAAATGAGTGTTTCAATACCATAGTTCGCTAATTAATATCATGATCAATTACTTTAATGATGAAGAAAGAAAGTGACTCAGGTTTTTGAAAAGTCCAGTAAGAAATCAGTGAAGAGTACCAAAATGGTCCAAGTAGAAAGACCAATGCCTTCTCTTTTATTAAAGTGTAAACTGGGAATGCAAAGTGATTGGCTCCTTCTGTCAATCAGAAAAGCAGGGCTGGTATGGTTTTTACACACAGCTCTAATTGCTTCTTCTTCCTCTTCAATTAGTTAATAACTGAGAATCACACAGGAAAAAGAAAAAATAAAAGAAACAATTGAATAAAAGAATTATTTTTCAGGAAAATCTATGATACCATAGAGAAAGCTATGCTTAGGATCAGAATATATCAAAAATATAGTAATCAGACATGATTTTTAAACATCAAACATTCAGGTATTAGAAATTTACATATGAATTTCAATAAATTATAAATTACATACCTTGGTTACATCAGATTAAGTTCACCTCAGACTAAGCTCTTTGAAAGTTATTGGTAGGTGTCAATAAATCTAAATAGCTTATGAAATTACTTATCACAAAGAAATGAAAATTCTGCTCTGCCACTAGTATCTTCAGAAAAAGCAGTAAGAGGAAAACAGTTGCTTATGTACAGTTTTAATTCTATTAAAAGGTATAGTTTTATATTAAAGACTACATTATTTATTCCGTACAGTGATTCCATATTGAACACTCTCCATCAAACCTTGCATCTCACATGCCACAGGCATCAACTAACAGATTTCCTCATTAATTTAAGAATGATACAACAGTTTTAACGCTGACTTTGATGGCTAACAACAAAAGATAATAGATTTGCCTTGAGTTTTATTGGACAAATTTACACATTAAAGAGGCTACAAGAATATCACACCTCTCAAAGATACATCCCTTTGGCTGACTTTAATAAATCCCTCCCATATTTGAATTCTGTACCATCCCTAACTCTCATTCTAGAATACCACTCTATCACTATATGGGTAATCTGAAAACCCACACTCAAACCACACTGTGACACAACTCCTGTTCTCCAGCTTTGCCACACATAACCTTCTAAACTCCTCCTCTTCCCATCAAGTCCTCCAAAGAATTTCTAAGATTACGAACACACACACACACACACACACACACACACACTTAAAATCTCAGCTCTGGCATTTACTAGTCTGTAACCTTGAACAATTTATTTAGCCTCTCTGTACCTCAGTTTCCTCATCTATAAAATGGGAGTAGTAACTACCTCACAGGATTATTATGAGGATTAAATGATTTAATATTTGTAAAGCACTTAGAATAATGACTGACACATACTGTTTACTGTAATTACTATTAAATATTTTCAGTATTACTTTCAAAATGTATAGATTTCACCCAATTAGATTTGAGGATATCATAAAAACAAACATCACTCTGTTTAGAGTGATTCAAATCTCTCCTAGAAACACACTCAAGCAGAAGAGAGCTACACACACACACACACACACACACACACACACACACCTCCAGTGCACAGTATACCAGAATCTTTGGAGAACAAACTTTTGCCCTCTAAGAATGTTATTGTAGAGAAAAAGCTTATGGCAAAATGGGTAATTCAAGCAGAAGTGAGGCACAAACGAACAATTTGCCTGCTACTTTTACAATGAGCAGAGGCACGATATGCAAAAAAAAAAAAAAAATGTTTTCAAGGAATTATGTTTTCTTGAACAGATCTGAATCTGAAACCACTTTGGAAAGCAACTTGCTCACTTCCTGGACCAATCCATTTACCGTGGAAAAAAAGCTTTGTTGAAGTTAGGAAAAACCACTTTCTTTGTACCACTCACTAAAAGCAGTAAGATGATCCCAAATTTTCACTATTTATAAATTCACATACTTCAAAATATCAGTTTTTCAATTAGTTAATAGGAGAATAAATCCCAAAACTCATCAGCAAATTTTCTTCAGATTCTCAGTGGCCAATAATCTCCTTTAAAGAAAACCTTTCTTATTTAAAGAAATACCACAAGGAAAAAAAAAAAAAAGATACTAGATTCTATACTGATAAGTTCAGTTCACCCTCTGAAAATGTAACCTATTTCCAGACAGCTAAATGTGCTTCTCTACCGTAAAACAAATTTCCCTTACCATTTATAGGCAACGTAAGTAACGTTCTGTTATTAAGTAAAATTATTTTAATCCATTTTAATCCATATGCTGTGCAATACCAAAACCTAAATTTTACTTCCTTTGATATTCAAAGTAAACAGGTATATTCATAACTTCAGATTAAGGCCAAATGTACAGCATTAGTAAAAGTAACCCACAAAGTTAAAACAAAAAACTACAACTAAAAATTAATTTAATTTCAGCATAGAAATCTGAACACCATGACATTTTTATTGTTACCTTTTAAATGCTTCGGCTGGGTTTCTCTCGCACTCCCCAGGCTGTAAGAGGCTTTGGACTGCTGGATCCCTTAGCTTGTCCTCATATCCTTGGAGTAGTCCACTGCGGCAGATCTGGGCTACTAGACCTCTAATAAACCCTCCAACACACAAAGTATCAGAGTCCTGGGCTTTGCAGAAATGAAAGGCCAAAGCTTGGCGATGTAAACCTCTCTGCAAACTTGTAGGTGAACTTGGCCATAAGAGTTCAGTACATAGGGCCGTCTTGCCACTGCCAGGCCCTCCTACCAACAACACACCCCAGGCAGCTCCCTTTCCAGAGACACCACTAGCATTATTCCCAGAATTCACTACAAGTGATGGTGCATTGACAGCACTATTGCAGCAGTTACTTTTCTCCTGGAGGCAATGCTGAAGCTTGTGGAAAACCCACTCCCTACAGTAAAACTGCTTCCCTTGCAGTAAACTGGTTTGAGCCATTTTGCAGACTTTCTCTTCCCAAGGATTAGTCATAATAGGTTTTTTATCTTCATTTGCTAGAGTCTGGATACATCAACACAGGTCTTTCCATCCATTATGACATAACTTGTATATTAAGTTGACTCTGAAGACAGTAACTAGTTACAGTAAAATTCAACAGCCACAGAGTTCATCTGTCAACAGAACGTGCATGACTTTATTTGGTTCCTTATTCTTGATCAGCAGTCTATGCATTAGTTGTTGAACTGAGGGAAAAACGCCTGATTCCACAGCTCAGCAACACTTTTCCTATATTTCAATGAGTCACATAACTCCATGGTTATAAATGGAGTTTATGTGATTGTGGATGTTTCAAGAACAGAGATGAGACAATACATGGAAAACTAAAGAAAAAACCCAATCTTTCAATTTGTACAAAATGCTTCTCCAGATTCCAAGTGTTAATTCTGCATCTGACAATTAGATTCAGAAAAGAGGTCCACTGCATTAAATCAGAGAGATTACATTTATACGGTATGAGGTACAGTATGTAAATAGCTCTGTATTTCTCGTTGAAGGATGATCACTCAGAGTACTAGATCTTGCCAGTTTCAGGCATCTGGGCAACTGCCAGGGAACTGTTTCAGATTATAGTCTCTTATGTGGCAGAAATGACAACCACTGTTAACACCTTCTTAATTCAAAGCATTCATAAAATGCATTTTTCAAGACAGCAGATTCTTAATGAACCTGTTCATAGGTTTCTTGGTTTTAAGACGTCCAGGTAATCAACAATTCCACAAGTAACTAAAATAAAACAAACAAAAATACCTCAGTGCAAAATATCATATGTTAAAAACTTATTAAGGACAATAAAGGTTGCAGTGTACCAGTTAACGTAATCTCAAAAATCTACGTACTTCACCTTTGGCACTTTCAAAAAGTTGGACAAAAACCACTGAAATAATCACATTCTCCCCTCTGCATTTTTCTTCCTCGTTGTTATGCTTCCCAAACAGCCACATTTTAATCAAGTTACCCAAGATTTTTGCAACTTCACCATAGCAAGGGAGGGGGGAGATACTTTATGCACATACAGTAACACCCTTAACTCCAGGCAAAACGCTCATTCACAGTAGACTGGTAGAACAGCGCCAGCTAAGGAAGCTCTATTAACTTACACAGTCCAGTCAGTCAAGGACTGTCTACTCCTCCAGCCACACTTCTTTGTTGATAGTTTGCAAAAATCTAGGGGAAGATTACTAGGGTTGCAGCTAGATGGGAAACGGTTTTAAAATAAAAACCGATGGGGGATGATTGTTCTTATACGAATGATAAAGCAAACACAAGTAAAATGTGAATCCTTCCTTCCTCTGGGCCAAGGATGGAGGTCAGGGATAAAATCTACCGCTCTGGCCGGAGAAAAGGCTGCTAGGGAGAAATTCCTTCCAAGACAGGAAAGGGATGAAGAGTAGAGTGCTTCGGTGCTGGTGGGTGTCTGCCCACAGGTCCGGCCTCCAGTTTCAGCTAACAGACAAAAGGAACTCCGCGATTCCCAGCGCCAGGCACCACCTTGGGTTTGAACTGCCCAGAGGAGCCACGGGGAGCCACCTCGGAGAGGCCACAAGCGAAGGTGCAGCCTCCACACCGAGGTCTGCCCTTCCAGAGGCTGGGAGCGCCTCTGCACCCCGCCCCGCACCGAGATTGGGGTGTGTCTTTTGAAGGGGGAGGGGGTGACTGAGGTCCTTGCCAATCCCAGACGAGGGGTCGCCTCCCGGTCGGCTTCCGCCTCTGCGTTCCCGCCCCATGCCCCGCTCCCGCTCCCACCCGGCCGACGGCGGTGCGAGGGAAGAGGGCAAATCTGGGGCTCGAGGCCGGAGAGGGTGGGTGGTTGGGTCAGGTCCAAGCCCCGGCCTCGGCCTCCCAGCTTCCAACCCGAGGGAGGGGCCTCGCTTCCACCGCCGCCGCCGCCGCCCCCCGGTTACCTCGGCCCCAGCCGCCGCCGTGGCCGCCGCTGCCGCTGCCGCTGCCGCTCCTGCGGACTCTCAGTCTCAGACACTTGCTTCGCTGAGAAGTCGCCGCCAGCAGCGCTCCCGGGACTCCACTCCAACTGCAGCCGCCTCCTCCGCCAGGCCCGGGGCACGCTCCCAGCTCCGGATCCTCCTCTTGGCCCCCGGCGGCTGCCAGTTCCAGCTTTCCCAGCAGAATCGGTCGTGCTCGCCCCAGCCCCCACCGGCCAACCGCCGCCGCCGCCGCCGTCAGGGCAGTGACTGTCTCAGGCAGCCCTCGGCCGGCCGGCTCCGCCCCACCCCGCTCCGCGGCCCCGCCCTCCCAGCCCAGACCCCGCCCCCGCCCCGCCGTTAGGCCTTTCTTTGCCCGCCGGCTCCGCCCCCGCGTCCTTCCCCTCCCCCACCGCGCCCTCCCACAGCAGCCCGTGCCTGGGCGTGTGCGGCCTCCTGGGACCCGCTGCCGGCGCGGCGGGGAGACCTGTCTCGGGGCGGCGTGGGGGCCCCGCCTTTCTCAGGGGAGGCGGAGAACGGGGCGGGGGCTGCGTTCTCACGTCCCCGAGCTCACGCGAGTCGTTGCCCCCACCCTCCCCGTCACCACTGGGCCCTGATCCTTCCTTTGTCTTCCAGGCCGGAGGGACTCGCCGGCTGTTGGGGCCGTATCTGCCCCTGAGAGGGGCAGTTGGGTAGGGGGAGATTGCCTCTTGCCTCTCTCTGCTCAACCCTTTTGCCTTTCCCTTAACCCCCTTGCTTCCAAAGCCACTTCAGGCCCCGTTCTACCCGTCAGTCGTCCGGTCTCCTTTCAGTCCATTAAATTCCAGGGATGCTTTTACTTTGGCTGGGACGAAGAGAAGGAAGGAAAGGACTGGGAAGAATGTTGCAAAAATAGAAATAGTGGGGGTATAGGGCGACATTCTTACCAGCCTCATGAGAAGGACGTGGCCTCCATCAGATGGAGGTTGACAGCAGGCTTGACTGGGTCTCAGGCCCCTGCTCCTCAGGGCCACCTGATCACCCGCAGCGTCCAGTAAGGGGGGAAAGGTCCTTGGTCATGTGGCGTCAGGAAATGCCTTAGAGGGCCTGCTCACAGGGGCCTGTTGGACTAAGCATGTCAGTTGTTTGCACTCACTGGACCTGAGTTGCTTAGATTCCAAATTTCTCCCAGAAAAATAAGTATACCGTCAACTGATGGAATAGGGAATGTAGCATCTTTTTATTTTAATTGTTTATGCTAAAATCCAGAGTGCTCTATTTCCCATTCCTCATTAACTTGCATGTGTTTATTTGCCAAAATGTTAAGCCAGTCTCCCATCTAGTTTTAGAAATTTCATAGTATAGCTATCACAATAAGAAAAATGGGTAAACAAATAGATCGTGTTTGGGCTTACTCTTTCATATTGTTTATTCGTGCCAGTTGAGGTTTACCGATTTTAATGTTTAATTTTAATTCATGTACCCTGAATATTGGGCTTCTTTCCTAAAACACAAGGAAAAGAGGCAGAGTATAAATTCTCCAGAATTAGGGGGATGAAAATTGATTTTTAAAAAGCTACAATTTTGATTTATTTTTGCCTAAGCTGTTTTAATTACCACTTAGCTTGTTTGCCACGCAGCTTTATAGTCATTGAATAGGTTGACTCCTTCAGTTTCATGGTTGTAAAATTTTATGTTTAGAGGAAAATTTAAATGAGAAATATGTATATCACATTATCATTTCTATTAAGCCGTTTGCTAACACGATAATTAAAATAATTTCTGCCCAGTAGAGAAGTTACGGAAACTTTTTGTTTAGTGGGCCTCATTTATGATAACTAAGCACTATCATGGAATGCTGTTTTAAATAACTTCAGCTGTAACTAAGCTGTAATTAATCTTCAGACCTATTTAGAATTTTATGTTTTTTGCTTTAAAATTTATTTCACATTTTATTTTTATTGCTTTTTGCTTTCTTTAATAGAAAACCCTTAACAGTGACGTATATATATATATATACACACATATATAATTTTATGAAACTTCTTTTTATCAGTTACCTAAATGTTAAACGTGGCATAAGCAGAATACTTACTCTTGGTGCATATTCACATACTTTAATCAGTTTCTTAGTTGTTTTTTCTCCAATACCAGATACTCACATTTTCCCAAAGAATGCAATTTTTTTCAATGTGGCCTTTCTTATTTTTAATTTGTTCATAAAATTTCCTGAAATCATCACAGTTTCACATAAATTGAAAATTACTGACAGCTTTAACGAATGCTTCTCTGAAGACTATAATGTTTTAAATGGAAAATTAAGTGGTGAGAGACGTATTAAGCTCAAAACACTCTGCTAAATAAAACATATTCTCCATTCTAATTTCTCTATACTGAAATGTACAAATTTTTCAGTTCAAATCTTTTCCTAGCTGTTGTCTTTTTTTAAACCTCACTCAGTTATATTGTGCAACAAGTATTTTTACAAAACAAAGCTCATTATATAAGTCTTGAAAATGTACGTTTATTTTGATGGTTTCGTCTCAAAAAAATACTACAAAATTATGTCATCTCAATTTTAATCCATTTAGATACAAAATATAGTTTCATCCAATTAAAAGCAACAGCTGCATCAAAAGATTCCACAAGTTGAGATATTCCAAAGCACAGTTATAAATTTCAAAAATTAAGTCTTTTATAATGTCTATGTTCTCATCATAGAGTACATTCAGTTCCTTGTTTGGTAGAGGTAAATTTCAATTTCTTTATATTTGCAAGTTCTATAATAATTATAGCAATACCTAAAAGCTACAAAAGTTGAAATCTATGATTTTAGAGTTCCAATGATTTTACATGAAAGGCTGTGAAAATTTAGAGGACCCATTTTTGTCCTCTAAATTAACTTGTGTAAGTCACTCAGGTTTATTTACAAAGTGATGTTTTATGCTTGGCAGTCTTTCAGGTTATGCCACAAATTTAAAGAACTCTGCATTGTACAAAAAGAGTTCAGCCTACTTGCTATATACTCTACTACAGGATAAGTCAGTCTCTATTTCACATATTTCAGATATACCTCACCTGTAATTTTCTCCATTTACTGCTGATTCTCAGAAGTGGCTTCTTGCACGTGGAAGGCAGCTGCAGCAAGCCAGGGAACACTGAACTGCTACACCACGTGTCTAGCAGGATCGGCAGCCTTGAGAGTTTCTCTGATTACTACCAAGCCCAGGATTCTGTATATATTATATGTACATGTACGTGTGTGTACATGTACGTCTGTGTACATGTACATGTATATGTATATGTGTGTGTATGTATATGTTTATGTATCAACCACCCATATCAAGCTATATTTTATTTTTTCAACTAGCAGTCTGCACACTGTCCTTCAAAGGATAGTTACTCTGAATCTGGAAAAGAGTTATTACTGGCAGCCTTTCAGATTTCCCCACAAATCTAAAGAACTCTGTTTATTTCATCTCATATACTACTTAAGGAGACCATGGCAAAAGCTGGAAATAACGAAGGTCTACCAAACCATCCCAGATTATTGTAATGCTACTATTAATAACATTGTTATGTTTACATAAATACACATTTTGTTAGTTATGTTCATTGGACTTGATGTAGACCTAGACTATAGAAAAACTTTGATTGAAATGGGAGGCATAATGATAGGAACATCCAGCTGTGGCTACCCTCTTAAATACCCTTTTAAAAGAATGCTTATTTAAGCCTTACATCTTAAAAGTAATTGTTGCCAGCTGTATTCATTCCTGTCGTTGAAAACAAGCCTAAAAATAGCTGTTGCTTATAAAATGTGTAAGATGTAGGCCTTTCCTTCAAAGAATTAAAGAAATCCCCAAATAAGATTTATTTTGCACAATTACCAGTGAAGGGAAATAAAGACTCATTGACTATGGTTATTAGATGGCTAGTTACAATGCTTCACCTTTACCCTTCACTTTTTCCCATGCTCCTAGATAGAGCAAAAACTCTTCGTAGACCCCAAAATTACACCAACAGTACACATGACAGCATGGATCTGAAATTCATATTCTCTTTCACCCCAAATATGCAGCAAGAAATTTAAAGAAGCAAATTAGGATTCTCTAACATGCCCCTCTATTGGATTCCCAGAACTGCTTTTTCCTACCTTTTCTTCTATGAGTCTATATGTAGTTTAAATGACCTCCCTATGCCAACCACAAAGTCACCTTTTCATCAAATCTCACCCTTTCATCAAATCTCAGATGCCAATAAATGCCCTCCATGAAGTATTCTTTGAGCTATATTTTAAGTATCCAAGAACTGCTGAAACTGGCTTAGTAATAACTTATATCCCTGAGTCCTGTGTCAGTCATATGGTCACACGCAATAATAGCAATAATTACATGTAATTATATTAATTTGAAAATAACTCAATGTCATATGTGAAGGTAAACTTTCTCAATTATGTCCCCTATACATCCTTTGACTAGATTTTGGTGAATCATTAGATAAATTAATCTCTTGCTTTGCTGTAAATAATTTATTCATTTGACAGATTCCCAAGTAAATGAGGGATACTATTTCACTTATTGTCCTCAGACTCTCTGTTTTGTAGAACCACATAGTATTTTTTCTTTGTCCAAGTCTCTGTTACTTGCTAAACTAGTATGCCTTGGCATTGGTAACGTCGGGAAGGTAGATTGTATTAGTTTGGAAGTTAATATTACGTACTAGAAAGCATAAAAATAAATTAAACAAAGAGTCTGTGGGAGTAACACACCTTATAACATCCTAAGGCCACAGAGGCTCTTGTAAATACCACACTTCCTGTCCTACATACATTTCCAGGGAACTGTACTGATGATGTGGGCAGGGACAGCTGTGTACCATAGCTGAGCCAAGAAGCCTATGGCTTGGTGGTTACTTCTCAGAAAGTTTTTTGTTTTTTCTAAGTTAGGTGGTAAAAGGCCACCAAGAGGTGATTCAAAATATCCTGACTAGTCAGTCTATCTTACCCAGGTGCCTGTATTTCTTATTAGTGCTCTCCAGTCAGCTTAATATACGATCATTCCTTTGGAATGTCAATATATATTTCTATTTTCATTTAATGCTAATTAAATCCCTTCTGTTTTTGAAAAGTATTCTGTCAGAAAGATGTAACTGGAATCACAAGTCTAGACTAAATTGGTTGAGGAACACTGTATGCCAAGTGGTTTTTGTTTTGTTTTGAGACAGGGTCTTGCTCTGTCACCCAGGCTGAAGTCTAGTGGCACAGTCTCGGTTTACTGCTACCTCCCACCTCAGCCTCCAGAGTAGCTGGGACCACAGGCATGTGCCACCAAGCCTGGCTAATCTTCATATTTTTAGTAGAGACTGGGTTTTGCCGTGTTGCCCAGGCTGGTTTTGAACTCCTGGACTCAAGGGATCCACTGCCTCAGTCTCCCAAAGTGCTGAGATTACAGGCATAAGCCAGTGCACCAAGCCCCAAGTGTTTTAACTATGAAGCACAGGGCCCTGTCAGAGATTATTGCTGTTCTACAAACATACTGAAAATACCAACCTACAGTTATTTTCTATGTACATGTGTAGATTTCCACACTCTTGAAAAAGGAAGCCATGATTTTATGCCTTTTTTCCAACTCGCTGTGTGTGGTAGCTAGACTCCGAAGATACCCCCAGTGAGCCATGCCTCCTGGAATTCATGTCCTTAAGCCATCACTTCATATTGTATCTGGTCTTGCATTAACCATTGGAATGTGGCAGAAGTAACAGTGTGCCAGTTCCAGGTCTAATTTTGAAGAGGACTAGTAGCTTCTGCATCCTACTTTGGAATGCTCACTTGTAGGAATCACCATTAAAGAAATTTGGCTACCCTGCTGAAGAGGCCATGCAGAGGGACCACACAAGGAAGCCACGGGGAGAGGCCCTGAGATCACGTGGAGAGATAGAGAGGCCCAGCCCAGCATCCCAGTGGGCAGGGTGATGGCGGGGACTCTTCTGATGACTCTAAGCCCCAGGCAACATCTAGCCAACTTCGGCAAATGATATAGCTCTGGAGAAATGAACCAATATGCCCTTGTTTATACCATCCTGGTTTTATTTGATACATATATTATCCATTTGCAAAATAATTAGAGAAACAAGATAAAGGTTAAATGAATTTTTAAAGTCTTATAGACTGAATGAGAATGCATGCTTATTTCCAAGTGTCTTTTCTCTCTATTACATACTCCTTATCTCATTAGAAACCTTTCATCAACAAGGAAGCCTCTGATTCTAGCCTATTAGACAGCCATTTGTTATTTCCAGACATACAAAAAGCATCTGGCTCCGGCATAATGCTTCATAATACATGAGAGTCAGAAGCTCCCCTCTCAATTCACCTGCAAAATTTTATATAAAAATGGAATGGTGGCCGGGCGCGGTGGCTCACATCTGTAATCCCAGCACTTTGGGAGGCCGAGGCAGGCGGATCACGAGGTCAGGAGATCGAGACCTTCCTGGCTAACACGGTGAAACCCCGTCTCTACTAAAAATACAGAAAAAAATTAGCCGGGCATGGTGGTGGGCGCCTGTAGTCCCAGCTACAGGCGCTGGGCGGCTGATGCAGGAGAATGGCGTGAACCTGGGAGGTGGAGCTTGCAATGAGCGGAGACTGCGCCACTGCACTCCAGCCTGGGCAACAGAACGAGACTCCGTCTCAAAAAAAAAAAAAAAAAAAAAAAAAGGAATGGTATTCTGGGAAGGGGAGGGGAGGATAACGCAATCTAAATCAGAAGCACATTATCTCAGTAATGCTATGTAAGTTCTGAATGCCTAGAGTTTGTAACTGATTCAAAATTTAAAAAGGAGGAAAAACATTGTTTCTGCAGCATTTACCTTAAGGAAAAGCTTTTGTTTAATTTCTTTTTTTTTTGCTCATTATTGTCTATATATTTAAATTCTATATTTGGATATTATTAAGAAAATTTTACCCGGCTAAAATGTAAATAATTCAGGTGAACAAAAGCATTAATATTTTACTCAAGAGTCCATGTTTAGTGCTACAGTATTTAAACATGGAGATAAACTGGTTTAATAGAACTCAGGTATCATAATTTTATGTGAGAGTCCTACCAAATTTATTGTTACAATCTCAAAAAGCTAATAAGAAAAGTAAATTATTTGCAGCCAAATCAGGTGGATTAAGACCCCAAAGAGGTGGGAAGCAAAGAAATCAACCTCACACTTAGAGACATACACTTTAAAAGAGAGAGGGAATCTTTTTTTCTAAGAGACCTCATGGAAGAAAGAAAAGGGTATATGGTCCGGAGATGTTTGAGAGAGAGAATACATCTGAGAAATAGCTTGTCTGTAAGGTGGAACCATCATTTGAGCATTAAAGGTTTTATGGTTTAAGACGGTGTAGTCTTGGTCAGGGACACCACATACAGCTAGCTGCACAGGCTGTGTGCTGCACAACTTCAGGTGACACCATTCAAACGAACTATGATGTGGTTCACATGGACTAGAGTACATCCAGGTTGTGAATGCAGTTAAAGAGCATGTTTGAGTATTTGTAACAAAAGCCAAATTTAATGAGTTGATACATAAAAGTTTATTTTTCTTGTCTAATAAAAAGCCCATAATTTATATGGTAGCTCTAAGATGCCATCAGGAACTGCCCTACTTTCTCTTCTGCCATCTTGAGTAACTTTCATCTTCATTTTCACTTCAGTCTTTGGTAAGATAACCAACTTCTTCCATGTTGCCTGGGGCTTTCTCTATTTTAAAATGAAAAGTCACATGTTTAGGAAAACTCCGCAGTCCCTGGTTCTACCAGGAGGGTTGGTCACCCCACAAGGTCTCAAAATGGCATTCTACCTCCGGCTCCTCTTACCCATTAGAAACAGAAGATGAGGGAAGAAGTAGTGAATAAGTGGTAACTGGCACCTATATCAGGAAAATAAAACTTTTTCAATAATTGTCAGCACATGTGTACTTACATCTAATTTACCAGAACTACACAAGGTAGGTAGGGAAGTAGATTATATTAGCTAGACATATTGCTGCTCTAAAAAAAAATCAGAGTTCTATTAATATTGGAAAGAATTAGATAAATTATATTAGGAAGAAATTAGAAGTGTCTGCATACCTTTGAGGCTTTCTATAGTATTCTTGGTATCTCTGGAACACAGTGCAAACAATAAAGGCAAACTGGGGCTGGGGATTTTCAAAAAAAGAATACCAGAAGGCCAAGGAAACATTATTTAGGGATATGCATATCATTATTGAAATGATTCATTATGCAATACATACTGGGGAGAAATCAGATAAAACTAGGAATAGTGTTACCTATTGAGAAAATGATAGAAGGGTTAAGAATTTAGAATAAAATATCAAATTTCTTTTAGATCCCGGGGAAAATACCTATATGAGATTTCTTTCATTTCATTGGAAACAGATTGTTTGCCTTCAACTTAATATTTATCAAGTAGTTCTCTTTTGTTCATCTTAACATCCTAAACTTTAAGGAGGAAACTTTATTTAAAACTTATATTAAAATGATATTTCTGTTACACTGATAACAAATCAACAAAGAAATTAACAATGAAAAGGAAAATCAAATAGAAAAAGAGGTAGTGATTTGATAACTGAAGGATTTTTTAAAATTTATTTCAATGAATATGTGTGTGTGGAAAGTTTAGCTAAGCATCTTAGTGTCCCATGACAGTTTGAATAGATTATGAATCAAAAATGAAAGCCCTTCATATGCAAGTCATAAGTGACAACTGAATTGAAAACATCACCTTGTACTTAAATTAGACCACATTTGAATTAGTGTTATATGCATTTATTCTGACTGGGAATAAATAGCGCAGTAAGAATCCCTATGAAAGACATAATGTTTATATGTGAATGTTCCAATTTCTCCTAGTTATAGTTAATGGGTTTAAAATACAATTTAATCCAATCCAGTGATATTTAAATAAATATACTTTAGAGAATTAGTAAAATATAATAGGTCTGGAATTATTCAAATTTTTCTTTGTGTCTACAAGTAAATGAGAATGAAGTGACAGATTTAATAGACTAAGATTGTAAACATGCTGATAGGAATTTTCAAATGTCATGGTGAAATATAAAACAACCTTTTGGAAAGAAGTAACATAAATTTGATTTTAAGGTGTGGACCTCATTTTGATTAAATACTATTAAATATTCATTATTATTATTTGAGATGGAGTCTCGCTCTGTCGCCCAGGCTGGAGTGCAGTAGTGTGATCTTGGCTCACTGCAACTTCCACCTCCTGAGTTCAAGAAATTCTCCCACCTCAGCCTCCTGAGTAGCTGGGATTACAGGTGGGCACCATCATGCCTGGCTAATTTTTTCTGTATTTTTAGTAGAGATGGGGTTTCACTATGTTGGCCAGGCCTCTCTCAAACTCCTAACCTCAGGTGATCTGCCCACCTCAGCCTCTCAAAGTGCTAGGATTACAAGCATGAGCCACCACACCCAGCCTAAATATTACTTATTTCTTTCAACACTATTATACTAAGGATCTGATACAGGGTGAAAAAGAGAAAGATATAGAGTAGATGATATAGATATATAGTAGTTATTTTTGAGTCAAGACATGGTGAACCTAAAATGATTAATTTCTCAGAGAAAGAATCCTCCTTTATAACATTTAAAAGTGCAAATTGGAGATTCTATATATTTATATAAAAATGGTTGATATGTTTTGGATATTTGTCCCACCCAAATCTCATGTAATACCCAGTATTGGAGGTGGGGCCTAGTGGGAGGTGTCTGGGTCATGGGGGTGAATTCCTCATGACTTGTTTGTGCCCCATGGCTTGCTTGTGCTATTTTTGCTACAGTGAGTGAGTTCTCACGAGATCTGGTTGTTTAAAAGTATATGGCACCTCCCCCAACCCTCAGTCTTCCTCTTGCTCTCACCATGTGCCCTTTCTACCCATGGCTTCTTCTCAGCATGGTGCTTTCAGAGTTCCCTGAGAGTTTAGGAAGGATGCATAAATCCTCTTGAGAACTAGATTTTGAAACTCAGTGTTACTTCTGCCAGAGAAATTCACAAGAACAGCCTAGATTTAAGAGGTGCGGGAATAGATTTCACCTCATTATGGGGTAAGGTACAAAACATTATGATCATACTTGTAAAGTAACACAAATGGAAACCCTTAATAATTTGATAAACAATATAAAAGCTTCACCAGAAAAAGCAAAAAGCACACATACACAAATTCTATGTTAATTTTAAAGGAATGATGCCCTTCTATGTCATAGGACCCCAGATCTTAAAACTTTGATTTAACCAGCTGAAATACCTCAGAAACAGAAAATCAAGTATGGCATGTTCTCACTTATAAGTGGGAGCTAAACAATGGTTATGCACAAACATACAGAGGGAAATAATAGACACTAGAGATTCCAAAAGGGAAAAGCATCGGAGACGGATGAGGTCTGAAAAATTACCTACTAAGTATAATGTTCACTATTCCAGTGGTGGGTACACTAAAGCCCAGTGCCACCACTACACAATATATGCATGTAACAAAAACTGCATGTGTAACCCCTTGAATCTATAAAAATTTAAAAAAAAATCCTGCTGGTCGGTGCTCAGAAGGAAGTGAGGAATATATTATTATTGGAAACTGGAGGAAGGGAGATCCTTGCTATATAGTAGCAGAAAGCTTAGAAAAAATTGCTAAATGTAGAAAGCAGACCTTATAAATGATGAACTTGGATATTGAGTTGAGGAGATTTCTACGCAAAGTGTTGAAGGTGAAGCCTGGTTTTTTCTTTCTGCTTATAGTAAAATGTGAGAAGGCAGATAAACTGAGGAAAGTACTGTTCAATTAAAAGGAACCATACTTGATGATTTGGGAAATTCTCAGCTTATATGGATAGCAAAAGATGCAAAAATTAAGAGATTGCTTCTGAAAGTATGCCACAGAGAGAAACTCAGGATGTGACTGTACAACTTTTTGCCACAACCTCAGAAAAATCAAAAGAGCAGAGTATTAAATACAAGAGATTAAAGGTATTTATCACAGCTCTTCTCAGTCAAACCAGAGAGCATCTAGGAAGCTTATTGGCATTGTCCTTCAGCCATGTCAGCAGAAGCCAAAAATAGAGAAGGAATTATCTCAGAAAAATCTGTGGATGACTTTTTGTCTAATGGAATGAACTGTGAAATCTACAAAAAGCCCACAAGGTAATTGGGAATATTTTATGAGAAGAACTCACAGCTGAGACTGAAAGGGACAGAGACAATATGAAGAAGAAGGAGACTCTCTTAACCCTGAATCTATCCAGTCAGGAAGCAGGGACTATTAAAACTACTCATCAACAAACACATGCTACCTTTTATGAAAAAGAAAGGATGACTCAAAGCCAAGATCCAGAGGACACAGTGGAAAGCTATGGAAGATGTTCCCAGGCCTTGAAACGTAATGGAGTTTTCCCAGCTGGATTTAAAACTGCTTTCATTTTCCTCATTTTGGGGCTAGAATGTTTTTAACTGTGTTTTCTATTGCCATGTAACACATGATCAAAAATGCAGTGGCTGAGCAGAGGTACCTGAGGCAGGCTCCAGTGTTCTCTTGTATCCAGTGTGGTATGAGTGAAAATCAAGTGCTTGTTATATGCTTTGGAAGGTCTCACACATACGTGAGATCTAGTCATCTAGATTATGGTTTAAGTAGGATTAAGGAAGGAAAGCAGCAACTTACATGGACCAACAACCAGAGAACTAATGAGAATATGGACATTTTTAGCAGAAACCAGTGTGACTATATGATGACAACCATTAATCAGACCATCCTCTTTCCATTTCCTGCTGTTTCTTACTCTACTATATTTGGGCACAGAGGAATACCTTGGAACATAGATCTAATTTCACGGATCAGTGGGAAGATAGACTCTGAATTGAGAAAACCCGGCATTGACTGAGGAAACCCAAAATTTTTTCTGAGGTTATCCTAAATTGACTGAGATTCTGAGATTAAGTTTCTAATATTCAGCAAAACGGGAGCCAAAATAAAAAAAAGTTTGAATTACGGAAAAAGTAAAATCACATTTCATGCACATTGAGTTGAAGACTAAATTTTTTTTACATGTTGAACTTCCAATGTGGGTCCTATAACACTTTATTTGTTGGCAGTTCTGTCTTCTTCACGTAGATTGTAAACATTTGAAAGGCGGTAAATTGGTCTTACTCGTTTTGGTATTACCAACGACTGCATGCTACTTGCTCACAAAGGTGCCCAAGTACATGTTGAATAATAAATACTTACCATCTTTGATTATCGTATCTTTGATACAACATCCTTGTGATTCTTTTATGAATAGAAAAGTTATTTCTGAGTGGTCACTATAATGGTGGTGACCACTCAGAAATATTATATTTTTATATTTATAAAAATATAAACTTTTTCTCATTTGAAATTCATTTATTTCTTCTTTTTTGATTGTACTGGTAATACGAAGAAAAGGAAAGTAACAGAATAAGTAGGACAAAGTAATTATATGTTTTACTAACACGGAAATTGGATTCTAATCTTCAGCATCCATATATACACATTTAAAGTAAACAGTGAGTCACGCTCTTTTTATGAGTGCACTATTAGCCTTTGAGAGGTAATTAATAGAGATGTAAGCTAACATTAACTAAACGAAAAAGAAAAAAGATAATGATAAACATATTTAGATCATTTCATGCAATAAGAATGAGTCAACAGAAAGGTCCAAGG
Source organism: Nomascus leucogenys (assembly GCF_006542625.1). Taxonomy (NCBI): domain Eukaryota; kingdom Metazoa; phylum Chordata; class Mammalia; order Primates; family Hylobatidae; genus Nomascus; species Nomascus leucogenys. Next base: position 31,414,985 of record NC_044387.1, on the reverse strand, counting down.
GATCTTGTTCTAATTCCATTATGTATACCTTAATATTTCTATAGGGTATGTTTAAAAATGCAAATGCCAAACAGTACAAGATAAGAAAGAGCAATTATATATAGGTGCTTGATTATGAAATTGCCCTAAAACAATTCCTTTATCATTTATGTAGATTTGGGGGCAAGAGATATTAGTTATAATTGAGAGGCCAGGCACGGTGGCTCATGCTTGTAATCCCAGCACTTTGGGAGGCCGAGGTGGGCAGATCACGAAGTCAGGAGATCGAGACCACAGTGAAACCCCGTCTCTACTAAAAATACAAAAAATTAGCCGGGCGTGGTGGCGGGCGCCTGTAGTCCCAGCTACTTGGAGAGGCTGAGGCAGGAGAATGGCGTGAACCCGGGAGGCGGAGCTTGCAGTGAGCCGAGATTGCACCACTGCACTCCAGCCTGGGCGACAGAGCGAGACTCCGTCTCAAAAAAAAAAAAAAAAAAAATAATAATAATAATAATTGAGAGGTATTTAATAATATCTGTGCTTGCATGTGTGTGCATGCTTGTACCCATATATATCCACATAAATATTAAATCTCTTAAACTTTAAATGGAGAAATATGAATTTATAAAACCTGAAATCAACCAGCATCCAACAACATACCTGTAATTGTCTACCTCAATATTATTAAACTTTGTGAGAGAATACAATATTAATTAAAAACACACTCCCAGACTTGAAGTATATATACTGGAATTGGAAAAAGAAAACAATACTGATAAAATAACTGAAGAATATTTATAGAATATGCCACAAAGTGAAGTCAATCTCTACATTTTAGACCCTGTTCTGTGATTTGCAAGTTGACATCAAGCCAAATATGTTACCACCTGTTGCATTCAATTTAACTTTAGAAGTTCAACATGATCATAGACGATATTATACTAACAAGAAACAGCTGACTATATATTTTTTAAATATTTAAAATACAATAATCAGGAACTATTTTACTTTAAGACTGAGTGGGATATTTTCTATTATAAGACCTCCTGCTTAGATGGCTTCTTTTGACTGGACAAAGGGTGGTCAGCTGACTCAAGTCAGAGGATTTATTGATTGATCAGGCAGCCTATAGGGTGAAGAGGCCTGAAAAGTTCTGCAAAAACTGGGATGAATTGGACCAATAATATTGTACACTATGGAGCAGATATTAGTATCCACAGAGAAAAGTAGGCAGGTAACAGCAGGAGCTAGAAATGAAAGGATGCAGATACCATAAATTCCAGGATCATAATGGGTCATGCTAAAGCAGAAGTTATGAGAACACAGAAATTAACAATAAGCGGGATAGCTAAGGTAATAAAAAATAAGAAAATTATAAAATCAGTTTGTAAGAGAAACAAAAAAATAAAGACTCCAAAAAGGAGGCACAGGAATGAAACTAGTGGAACCATGTTCATTGAAGAATCATGAATTTTTGTTTCTGATGTCCGTAGTGCTGCCTTGAATCTAGTTCCAATCCCCACGTGTCCTGATTCTACTCTGGATCTTACTCAGCTATTTCTGTATGTCTCATGTCTCTCACTGAGCCTTATGTTAAATCTCTGTTACTTGAGCTTGTTTAAATGACTTTGTTCCTTGCAGCCAAAAGAGCCTGATCAAACGTTATGTTTTAGGTGCTTGGGATACAAAGAATCTCTGTACCTACAGAGTTTAGTCACCTGAAATAGGGAAAACATTATAAATAGATGATTCAGAATATATATCATAAAGACTGAATCATTATTTCCGCAATGGATATCATGTTTTTTTCTGATTTTCATAATCCCACAAACATATAAATTCAGGCCTAAACTCTTTTTTGACTTTTGTTTCTTGTTTGCAAAAGGTTGTTGGACAACACTATTTGAATGACCAGTGAAATTCATCCATGGCTTATCTCATTGTTTTCAACAAAAAAACTTTCTGTCCTTCTAATTTTAGTTAATGTCACTAGGATACATCCAGTAATATTTGTTTGACACCGTCGTGTCTTTTTAAATTTCATTTCTGTCAATTCTAACAATCTAACAAGACCCATAAATTGGTCTTCCTCTTTTCTCTTTCCTATACTAGCTAGAGTCCCTTAAATGGTTTCTTTGTAAACCAGCTTCAAAATTAGTGTTAGTAAGAACAGCTCTGATAGGTCATTCATCCCCCTTCTCAGAAACTCTCAGGAGATTCTCATTGCTACTAAGTCAAATCCTGATTCTCTGACCTCTTTCAAGATCAAGTTTGGTTTCCAGTACTAATACTCATCATTACTCTAAATATAATTTCCACTTTGTTCAAACTGGGTAACCACTAGATGTTTCTATGTGGTTCGCCTTCCCTGCTTATGCCCATTCTCTTCCCTCTATTAGCATGTCCTTCCCACATTATTTTTCTGTTTTTTTTTTTTTTTTGAACCTATCAAAATTCTGTTTCTTCTTTCTATCTTTCAGGTATAATTTAAATTCCATTTTTTAAAAAGTGTATTTCCTTAAACTTGCCACCAAATAAATTCTTTCTTACCTGAATTCTCATAGCAATTGGTTTGGACATCTCTAATGATAAATACTGATTATTTGTGTAACTTATTTCCACTCTCCTACTCAATAAACTTTTTAAAAGCAGGGACCATACATATTCATTATTGTATTATCCACCCCTATCCATTACTGTGCTTCGGCATTGCTATTACTCAGGGACTCTTGTTGAATAAATAAATGTACTATGACTAACGCAGGGAACCACAGAACTACTTTTATAAAAAGCAACCTCATTTAATATAGCCACAACATGATATTTTCATTTTAATTCAAATGAACATATCTTTCCATCCCACACAAATCTGTTCCTCCTCCTGGTTCCCTCTTACTGTTTGGCTACATTATCTACTTGGTTGCCCAAGTCAAAAACCTAGGATTCACTATACACATTTTTTTTCTCTTCGTAATAAACTATGTTTTTTTCCTACTAAATATATTTTATATCTGTCCTTACTTCACTTTCTCATCATTACTGTTTAGTTAGGATTTTCGTTATCTCTCTTTTCTGGTACTCCTGCTTCAGTTTCAACCATCTTCTACATTATTGCAGAGCAATCTATCTTCCATGCTACTGCCAAAATGATCTTTTGAATACAAAGAAGTATGAACATCATTCTTCTTTGTTAAATTTTTTTCTCATTGACTGCCCTTAATCTATGTTAGAGCTAATGTCTTGTATATGGCCTTTTGTGATGTGTCACCTAACTAGCAGTCCAAGTTATTATCTCTCGATCTTTTTCCCATATACACTATGTGCATAATAAATTACTTGTGTACGTTATACTTTCATACTTTTAAAGCATTCTATGTAGGGACAAGGGTTATTTTCTTTAAACACTTATACCCTCAGAATTCAGTGGAGTGCATTTCACTGTCATTTAAAAGGCACATGGTAAATTCTTTTGAAACAATTAACAAATTAATAAATAAATATAAATTATAGGAAAGGGAATTCTTACATTTCTTAAATCTTAAATCATTCTATATTTCATTGTCAGTAATTACAAATCTTTTAAGGAGTAAAAGAGACATTAAGCATTATCTTTGTTCATTGCAAAGGAATGGCCATAAATAAAACTTATGACTTGAGGCAGCAATAACATAGCCAGAATTTTTATTTCCTTTAGTATTAAAAAGTAAAATGAGTAACCAACACTATAAATAGAATGCTAGATTATGCTTAAATTTACTATTTCACAAAATTTAAAAACACATACAACATTCTGCATTTTAGAAATGTGACAACATAAAACATGTTTATGGAATTTTTCAATGATGAGGATAATCGAACTGGCTTTTTCAGAAATTATTATTATCACTACTTTGGTCATCCTAATGCCCTTAAAACCTATATTATGTTAAAGAGAAAGGATGAAGAATTGTGTTTCCTTGGGATGATACACAAATTCTTATGTCTTTGGCAAAACATATATCACAATAATAAGAAATATTATACTTCAATAAAAAGTGAATATATTTTATGCCACAACAATTGGCATAAAATTGGGCAATATTCTCTCTGTGGGACTCACCTTATAGATGAGAAACAACAAAGTAATTTTAGAGGATTAACAAGCTCCATAAATCTTACTCTTCTGAAGTTAGCAGCTTTATTTCTCTATTATAGCTGAATTTAACTTCATTTTACATTCTATTTTACAGATGTAAGTCAGAGTTTTAAATATAATTAATATAAATTAACATTTAAAGATATATTAATGTATTAATTATCCAGAGTTAAGACAGGTTATTTGGTATCCCAGTATTTATCCTACACCAAAACTTTATGTCAAGAACACTACAATAAAAAATGAACAATAGAATTTTTAATGAAAGAAAATACCTTGGATCCTAATATGTGAAAAGAAAGGCTACAATATAGTACACTGTAAAATATTCACTTTATCCTGAAATGATCATAAAATAATATGCCCCACTGATTCAGATGTTTGTTTTATAGCTTTACAAATCAAATTTCATCATTTATTAATATGAAAATCTAATTATTGGGCTTTTACTGCTAAATATTATAGATCATAAAAGTACATTGTTTTAGTCAATTCTCATAACTCTCTAAAGTATAAACTATTTTCAGTACTTTACCAAAGAGAAAACTGAGACATGGATTGGTTAAGAGACTTTCCCATAGCCATGCAAGGTGGTAGTAGATTTAAAACCAAACTTTCTGAATCCAATCTAGGTGTTTTATTGCTCAGTTATACTAGCCTATATATGATTTTTGTTTATATCAACATTGGAAGGTGCTCAAGAGGAGACGTATATAATAACCTGGTAGTGATTGTGTAGAGAGGAGTATACATTAGCTTGGATGTAGGATTAAATACAGTTTAAGAGTGATACTATCTTTATCAGTGCATGAGGCTATCTCTACCTTCATTGTCATCATCTTCTCTCAACTGAACATATACTCTAACTGCTTACCTGCTCTCCCTTATTTCACCTTGTACTCCCTCCACTCTATTCTCTGAACCTTAGTTAGAGAGATTTTCCCAAATCTGTGTAACTTTTCCATTTAAAAATCTGAAATGGGCAATAATACTTAGAATAATTTACATTCCCAGCATAGGCTAGCTCCTGTCTGTCGTTCCATCCTCCCCTTGCACTACTGTCGTTCTTTGAGCCATACTTTCAGGGCCATAGCCATAGGTCATATAAGTAGCCAAAGAGTAACCCCAGAAGTTCCATTCATGCAGCCTACAAAGGAGTTGTTCATGGTGCACTACGATCCCTTCTGTCAAAGGACCTATTCAAAACTTATTTTCTTTGCATGGATGACTTTCTCCTGCACTCCTGCTCATCCCTCATATCTCAGTTCTTTGGTCATCTTCCAAGGTCAAACGTCTCTGAGGCAGAAGTTTAGAACATGTTCTTTTCCTCTAGAATGTAATTATAGAATCAATAATTTAATTATATAATTTTTTTTTTTTTTTTTTTTTTTTTTTTTTTTTTTTTTTTTTTTTTTTTAGAGACAGAGTCTTGCTCTGTCGCTCTGTCGCCAGGCTGGAGTGCAGTGGTGCGATCTTGGCTCACTGCAACCTCAGCCTCCCAGGTTGAAGTGATTCTCCTGCCGCAGCCTCCCCAGTAGCTAGGATTACAGGCACGTGCCACCATGCCTGGCTAATTTTTTGTATTTTTAGTACGGACAGGGTTTCACCGTGTTAGCTAGGATGGTCTCGATCTCCTGACCTCAGGTGATCCACCCACCTCGGCCTCCCAAAGTTCTGGGAATTACAGGCGTGAGCCACTGCGCCCCATCTTAATTATATGATTAACATAATTCTATGTCGGACTCTTGAAAACATGTTCCCATTTGCCATCATTTTATCCACTATACCTAGCAGTACAGCACATAGTAGGTGCTTAATAAATGTCTTGACTAAATGAAAGTATTACATGAACTTCTGTTCCCTCCTCTATGAGTTACAGAGAACATATCAAAGTATCCTTTGAAGAGGACTATAACACAAAATGTAGTAAATGAGATAAATTGGCTAGAATAACACATATCTTGAATATATGGTATTTTTAAAAATGAAACTAGATTTTCTAAAATGTCTCAAAATTATTTTCATCTAATACCATCATTTAAAATTTTTACTTAAAAAGTATAAAAACAATGTTTTCAGAAGATTTGGAAAGAGTGATAATAGCATTCAAAACCACTAAACATTACTATAGAAACCCTTGTCTAACAAATTTGATAATCCGTGTTGATAAAAAGAAGATATTTTTGATAAAAAAGTAATGTTTTTCCCTAAACTACCTTCTCATTTAAACCCTAACCCTGGGGAAAAATTCAAATGATTAAACTACCTATAAAATACACACATTGACTAATCACAATTGATGCTGGCATGTCCATAAAGAAGGGAAACTGAAAATAATTGCTTCAAATATACCCACGTATGTTCATTGATTATCAGTCCTTCCTGTATTTCATATCTCCTTGGTCAAAATATGACATCTTGAAATAGTTTTTTGACACCTGTGTTCTTTAATTAATACACTCAGTAAATATTCATTAGGTCAGGCATTGTGCTAGTGTTACAATGGTAAACAAAACCAGGTATAATTTTTGTCTTTCTGGAGTTTGTAGTACTCACACACAGTGGGTACACTGGCACTTCTATGACTCCCTGAGCATGCCTGGCATTCTAGAGGCCACCCCAACTATTCTTTCTACCTGCCCATCCAGAAAAGATTCTATTTAGAGATCAAGGTGCTCTCTCTCTCTCTCTCTCTCTGTGTGTGTGTGTGTGTGTGTGTGTGTGTGTCTTGCTGGTTCTCACTTTCTCATGCTGTCTTACACTTACTACCACTTCTACCCTACTCACTTTCCCAATGGAATGCTAAACATGTGCGCCCTAAAACACACATTCAGGGTAAGGATAGGGGGTCCTAGTTCAATCTGAGGTCAAGTTATGTTCTCCTCTTAAGGCTTTCCTAAACAATCACAAATTGGTTGTCATATTATGCTTGTATGGATTAATACAATTAGCTTTCATTTGAATATACTTGTGAGTATACTGCATATGTCAGAACTTGAAGAGGGAATGAGATGAGAGACATGTCAAATCTTTAAAGATTTTAGGATATATTCCCAGGAGTAGAATTTCTGGGTCAAAGAGTTTGCCTCTTTTGGAGCCACACTGTTGAATCCATCTCTGTATTCCCATTTCTCCTACTCTATTATTCCCCAATTAATTTCAGTTTGACTTTCTCCCTTACTGAAATGGCTCTCATTAAGATTATCAATGACTTTTTAATTGCAAATTTAACAGCTGATATTCAAGTGTAAAATGAGATAAAATGACTCACTCTCAGTGATAGAAATTCAAAGTTTTTATACTACTATTCATGACACTTCAAAATTAGGCCCCAAACTATTTTTTGCTTAAAATATTTTTCACTCTTATTAATTTATTACTTCATGCTCCTTCCTTATAAATTAATGAGCTAGTTTTGTACTTCACAGAAAAACTACAAGCCATTAGATAGACATCACTAAACTCTCTTTGTACTCTTCCGTGCACCACCACTTCCTCTACAAATTCATGTACCAAAGTGCCAGGGTTTATCTTCATCCCACTATACAATGGAAGTGGTCTAAAGCCAGTTCTTCCACAATCTTTTCTAGAACTTTACTACATTATTTATAAACTTTCAGCCATGTAACTTCAACATTTCTCTCTCCAGTACATTCCAGCCTGTCAGAAATAAGAGGTAGCTAAGATACACTGAAGCTCTTTTAAAGTCCTCCTAGATAGTAGGTATGGGGAAGGCATAGGGTGGGGAGACCTTTGGTTTACCAATACAGTGAGCACATGTAGATTGAGCCTCTCCTATCATCTGACATTTTCCTTGGACTCTACTTGAGATTAATTCAAACACCAATCAAATCAAGGTTGAGGATCCCTCTCTGATATGGTTTGGCTCTGTTTCCCCACCCAAATCTCATCTCAAATTGTAATCCCCACACTTCCAGGGAGGAACCTGGTGGGAGGTGATTGGATCATGGGGGCAGTTTCCCCTATGCTGTTCTTGTGATAGTGAATGAGTTCTCATGAGATCTGATGGTTTAAAAGCATGGCAATTTCCCTTTTGCACGCGCTCTCTCTCTCTCACTCTCTCTGTGGCTCTCTCTCTCTCCTGCCTTGCTTCCCCTTTACCTTCTGCCATAATTGTAAGTTTCCTGAGGCTTTCCCAGCCATGGGGAAGTGTGAGTCAACTAAATCTCTTTTATTTATAAATTACCCGGTCCTGGATATTTCTTTATAGCAGTGTAAGAATGGTCTAATACACTGCCATAGAAAAGATATGGTAGTTTAGTTTTTCTGGTGAAATAATTTAGAATTCTAAACTTCCAAGGCAGAGATGTCAGAACAATTCCTCTCTACTTATTTGTAAAAGCCTGTCAATTCTTACTTTACTTGTATGTGTGTCAGCTTCTCTCTGCTAAGGAAGAAGAAGCCTTAATAATCATCAAAGTTATCTTCAAAATCTGCAGAGTAAGAGATACCAGTAATGGAACTCATCTATAACTATAATTTTATATGGTGATTCTAACAAGGTTGTTACCGTGGTTTTAAAAACATATTCAAATATACTGGTTTTGAAAGAAATCACAATAAAGTACCTATTTTAAGGAACCTATCCATGTGAATGTATATTGTAAAAAGAAATTCATTTATTTCACAAAGACATGGCTTATAGAAATTTGTTCTATCACTTTTCATAATTAATATTATTCAGGGAGTAATAGTTTTGGCAGGAACAATGAGCCAATGCCTTTGGCTGTCTTTGGTGATATTTAATACTGAATTTCTGATTACTAGTTTGTAAATTCCAGTGCACAAAGTTTCCATCCTGCTAGACTGTACAGGAGACAGTGATGCATAATAAGTCAGCACTGGATTCCTCAGGGCAGAGACCTCTTGGACATATCACTGTATTAATTGCTCTGAGCCTGTAATCCCAGCACTTTAGCAGGCCAAGGCAGGAGGATCACAATATCAGGAGATGGAGGCCTTCCTGGCTAACACAGTTAAACCCCATCTCTACTAAAAATACAGAAAATTAGCTGGGTGTGGTGGCAGACGCCTATAGTCCCAGCTACTCAGGAGGCTGAAGCAGGAGAATCACTTGAACCTGGGAAGCCTAGGTTGCAGGGAGCCAAGATTGCGCCACTGCACTCCTAGATAGTCTTGCTCTGCCTCAGCGACAGAGGAAGACTCCATCTCAAAAAAAAAAAAAAAAAAAAGGTTTTTTAAAGAAGGACTATGAATCTTTATAAAAACTCCCGTCTAGCTAATGGGATGGTGGGCTCAGTGAACTGTGTTGACTCAGAAAAAATTAAAATCTAGTAATTCTAATGGATTGAACAAAGCCAGGACACACAGCTTGTAACAACTCTTTCAGTGACCCATTTCTTATGGCGCTAAGCTTTGTTGCGACAGTTTTGCACAGAGTACATGCAAAAAAAAAAAAAATGCCATTACATATTTTATTAAGAAATATGTGTTGTTACTGTGTAAAAAGAAGAAAAGAACCTCTCAATACTTTATAAGAACATAAAGAAGTAACCCAGATGTACTTTCTTTTTTAAGCTCACCATGTGGCAGAAATGGCAAAATATGCTTGGTGAGCAAGTGGAGTTTTCAGTATTATAAGTGATTATCATTTTACAGTTCCCTTTAACGTGGCAGATGCATTTTGTTAAAATCAGTGGATTAGAAAATAAAACAATGACAGTTACTCTTCAAGGGGAAGGCTCTGGATAAGAAAATTTTATGAAAGCCCAGTTTGCTTTCAGCTACAACCACGTTTTAGAAATAGAAAGTTTGTGGCTAAATACATGTGACCTTTTATTGTCTTTGACTTCGCGTCCACCACCAAGCCTGGCTAATTTTTGTACTTTTAGTAGAGACGGGGCTTCACCATGTTGGCCTGGCTGGTCCCAAACTGCTGACCTCAAGTGATCTGCCTGTCTTGGCCTCCCAAAGTGTTGGGATTACAGGTGTGAGCCACTGCGTCTGACCCCGACTTTTCTTTTCCTTCAGAAAAACAAAGATTGAACATTTTTATTCTTTCTGTGTTTGAATTCCTTTTTTTCCATATAGTCAATATTCTTGTTTCCTAAAGAAAGAAACAAGTTGAATGTGGTCCACACACTATACACACAACTGAAATTTAAAAGCACATTAAAAATGATATCATCCATCAACTCTTAGTAAAGCTACTCAGAGATAGACATGATGTGGTCTCCTTTGGTCCTCATGCCTGATATCGTTTGGCTCTGTGTCCTCCCCACACAAATCTCATCTCCAACTGTAATCTCCATGTGTCCAGGGAGGGACCTGGCGGGAGGTGATTAAATCATGGGGATGGTTTCCCACATGCTGTTCTTGTGATAGCGAGTGAGTTCTCATGAGATCTGATAGTTTAAAAGTGTGCAGTGGTTCCCTGCTCATGCTCTCTCTCTCTCTCTCCTTTGCATCCCCTTCACCTTTTGCCATGATTTTAAGTTTCCTGAGGCCTCCCTAGCCATGGGAAACTGTGAGTCAGTTAAACCTTTTTTAAAAATTTTTTAATTTTTTTTTTATTTTATAAATTGCCCAGTCTTAGGTAGTTCTTTATAGGAATACAATGTCTGTCCTTCCTCTTGTCCCAAGCAACTTCCTAGTGCTCTCTGATGTCTACATTCTTATCTTTCTATTCTAGGCCAGACATAACTTCCAGCTAATATTGTAACCTATTTGATTTATAATTAAGCTCTTCAAGGCCTGAATGTCAACAGGGAGAATAACATTTAAATAACTAAATATATTGGTGCTAATGTACTAAGAATCAAGGACCATATAACATCGCTAGGGTTACTATACTATAACTCTGTCTATCCAGTAAAATATGTTCATTTGAATAGTGTCTTTTTGGACAAAAGGTGGAAAGTGAGATAAATATTTATTGTGAGGTTTTGTGCCATCAATTTTGAAATTCTCTGTTTAAGAACATCAATATTAGCAGTCCAATATAAGGACTTTCCAGCCATCTAGGTTGTTGGGTGAGCGAAGGAGGACCAGGAAAGACAATGGTGAAATTCCTTTGGAGTAGATGGAAACTATCAAAGAACACAGTGTGAATTACCATCTATCTTGCCAAGAGAATGCTTAGTTTACTCCTTTTCTTTGAAGCTTACTAGTGATTGCTTCAAATGCTGATGTACGGTCATTATTCTTTGTTGTAAATTGTCCACAGGTTATTCGATATAGGTTTGCATTTTATTTATTTTAAGATATCAATTCACATCTTAAAATTATTATGAATACAGTTTCTGGTTTTAATATCTTATTTTATTTTTTATAGGAGATATGCCACTGAAGCCTCTTTTTACTCTTATATTTAGCTGTTTTAAACACATAGTAGACAAAAAGTAGAAGAGGCTGAAATTGTGGTTTGTGTTTTCTTACTTTTCCCCTGGTTCTTACTTCACTGCATGCACTTTTTATGTTTTCTGGGCAGTTTCTTAACAGAGATACTTTATGCTGTAGAATAGTGATTGTATTAATTGTACCTGATTTTAGAATCAGGTCTTTAACAGACCTGATTCTCTAGATCTTTCATTCTCTAGATTAGAAAGAACGAACTCAAAGTTATTTGTGCTTCACATCAAGAAAAAAGTTTAAATAGGGTTACTAAATCGGGTTACATGAATGATGCAATATGTTTGGAAAAGCAAACAAAATCACAGTTTTTCATTGATTTCTTCTTTCAATTTCTAGGGTACAGCAATGCAAATTTGATTGAGCAAATATTTTTTCTCCCTTCCTTTACTCCATTTTCATTTGCAAATAACATGGAACTTAAAATTATTATTTGAAATCATTCTCATTTTACAATAAATGGGGCCATAAATGCGTTGTAAATAAAACTCCAAATTAGGTGGATTCTATTCAATTTCACAGGATATAACTTTATGGGATTTTTATTTGAACTCACAAGAAGTGTAAGTACCAGATGGATTTAACATGAAGCTGATGAAATTTCTTGAGGCTCCACCCTCATGACCTAATTACCTTACCAAGGCTCCATCTCCTAATACAATCATATTGGGGGTTAGAATATCAACATATTAATTTTGAGAGGACACAAACATTAGTCCATTGTATTGGAACATGCTCATTAACTCATTTTTCTTTTTGCAGAAGACATTCTTTGTGACTCCTTCTCCATTCTCTCCTGTTTTTTTTTTTATTTTAAATTTCTATCATTTTGAACGACAGTGAACAAAAGATGCCATAATGTAGTTAATATAATGTGGGAAAGGCTATCTCCTTTGCACCTTAGATATATAGCTTAGTAAGTAAAACATTTTATTTAACAAAAACTATTAAGTGCTTTACATTCCATAAAAAATTTAATAACTTAGAACAATTATGAAAAGAGGGGACTACTGAACAACTTGAACTAGAATATGGAATAAAACATTTTTTATTTGAAAAAGTATGAATTTGAACAAGATAAAGAATATTTTGCATTGTTGTCTAGTTATGTGAAAAGCTTCAGGAAATAAAAAATCTTGAATTGTTTCTCATAGGATAACATTAATAAGGTAATTCTGGGTAGTGCATCAGAAAATGGACACAAGCAATTCCAGCACATGAGCCTATCTGCTGTAGAAAGAGAAAAGATTTCTCGCGAAGCTCTTGGAACACTAGGTGACATCTTCAATACATGTTTTGGCAAACTAATTTACGAAAACAACAACGTATGATTTGGCTCTTATATGCATGAATCAGAGTTTCAGGATCTTGAGGCTAACCATTGTCAACATAATGAAAAGATTTTGTAAATTATAATAATAGTAATACGAAACAATAATATGGTGCTAGGCACTACTCTAAATACTGCATGTGTATTCACCCATTTAACCCTCATTTGACAGATGCAGAAAAAGGCACCAAAAGTTAATTTTCCAAGATCACACTAGTCCCAAGAGGCAGAGCCAGGAGAGAGATTGAGGCAGCCTCGCTCCAGAGTTTATGCTCTCAACACTATGTTTCTCTCTTCAGAAAGGATTATCATAAGTGTGATAACCCATTGGGCTGGGCTTAGTCACATACACTGTCTACATATGAGAGATAATTTTAATTAAATATATCAAATCAATTTTATACTAGCTGAACTCTTCTTCTGCCCCCATAGTCCGTTAACTAGTTTATGAGATTTGACTATGATATAATTTAGTAGTTATTAATAATTATGTCCATTTTTCATAAGTCTATGCAAACTTTAATGTCAGCGGAAAAGGTCTTCTTACTATTTTGGCATTCAAAACTTTTGCACAGTGCTTAGAATTAGTAAATGTTTAACAGGATGCTAGCTGAATAGGGAATGAATGATAAAATGCAAAGCATAATGTTAGTGTTTTAGGGGACCCAATAACTGGAACCCCTCTTCTCCACCTTCCCCACTCAAGATCTGAAGTAATAACAAAAACACAAAAGATACAACATTTGGAAGGTATAAAATTTCACCTTTGGTATTTCAAGCTAATATTGGAGAATGTAACTTATGTCTGCTAACAGATATAACATTTGGTGGCACTTAACCTCTTGAATTAATTATCTATCATTGTATATAAATGATCTCAAGATTCAGCTTCAAACAACAATAAACATTCATTATATAATATCACACAATGTCTCCTGATGAGGAATTCAGGAGTCGATGGCTCTAGCTCAGGGTCCCCAATGAGGTTGTTGTCAAAAGGTTGGCCTGGGCTATAATCTGAAGCTTGATTGAAGCCAGAAGATCTGCCTTGCAAATGGCTTAATTACATCACTTACAAGTTGATGTGGGCTATTGGCAGTATCCTCAGTCCCTTTCCATAGGACTGTTTGAGTGTCTTCATAACATTGGCAGCTGACTTCTCCCAGAAGGAGCAAGGCGAAAGTCACAATTTCTCTTATGGTTTTGCCTCAGAAAGTCACACACTGTCATTTCTCCATTATTCTATTGGTTTTACAAGTTAGCCAGATTCAGAGTGGTTGGTGTCTACATAAACAAGAGGTAGCCAGAGGAATGAATCATTGGTGGCCTGTTGGATGCTGGCTACCAAGTCTCTTGTGACTGTCAGTGACTGGGGTTGGCCTCCTCCATCAGAAGCTGAACCTGCCAGTGGAGGAGCATTGTAAAGGAAATGCACGGCTTCCCACTGAGTTCACTACCAGAAAAGAGAAGAACAAAGGGCTGAGCTATGTGGACCAAGTTTCTTCCTCCAAACTCAACCATCAGATTATTGGTCTCAATTCACCTGGAGCAGAGAGACTAAGAATGGCAAGAGATCAGGAGTGTTATAATGGAATTAAACATTAAAAGTGGAATATAATAGTTACAGCACTAACACACAATACAAATTTATGACTGGAAATCCTTTGAACTGGGACCTTAATTCATTGAATTCTAGTGAAGATGATAATAATAATTAGCTATCTTTATAGAGTTATTTGCAGTTAAAAAGCTCTTTAATGTTCATTCCTTTATTTAATTCTAACAATGTATTATTATCCCCGTTTTGTAGATGAGTAAAAAGGAGGCCCTGAATTTAAGTAATAGATTTAGTTTATATGTGGCAGCAACCACAGATAAAATTCAGGTCAGCTTTTGCCATTTTATCTGGATGTCTCAGATTCCTTGAAACAGATGTTTTTGTCAGCATAGGTAAAGTAGGATGGTTGTAATACGTATGAAAAAAATACTATTGACTTGATTGGTGGAACTGAATAGAAGGGGACTATAGAGGTTTAAAATATATTACTTTCAAATTTTAGAATAGAACAGTGGGATCTGTGGGAAAATGGCCACTATAATGTTTTGTTTAGCCAATACTGGACTTACAAAAGGCTGCAAATTTGTCTTCAGCTGCTTCCTAGATTGTTTCACTCTTCTGCGGCTAAACAGTTAAAGAAAATAAAAGAGGACTGGGCGTGGTGGCTCATGCCTGTAATCCCAACACTTTGGGAGGCTGAGGCTGGTGGATCACTAGGTCAGGAGTTCGAGACCAGCCTGACCAACATAGTGAAACCCCGTCTCTACTAAAAAATACACAAATTAGCTGAGCATGGTGGTGCACACCTGTAATCCCAGCTGCTGAGGAGACTGAGGCAGGAGAATAGCTTGAACCCGGGAAGTGGAGGTTGTGGTGAGCTGAGATCGTGCCATTACACTTCAGCCTTGGCAACAGAGTATGACTTTGTCTCAAAAAAAAAAAAAAAGAGAAAAGAAAAGAAAATAGTTATTTTTCTTGAGATATCAATCAGCACAGTTAACTTTTTGTGTTCCTTACTTTGTAAGACTTATTTTTTAAATGAATTTTTGTCCTTCAACTAAAGATGAATTTTGTCAGCTATTGTTTCCTTGTCCATATCTCTTACTGTCGGAACATCTCCCTCATGCAAAAGATTTAGAGTGGAAATTAGTAAGACTGGCATTATAAAATAATCTCCCAAAGGTACTGCTGTGAATTATCAATTAACACTGTTTGGTGCTTTAATATTTTAAAAGGTTTAAATGGGAAAGTTTAATGTATGTGTAAAGATGTGTGCAGAGTAAAAGTCCTGAAGCTACCGAAAAGAATGCTATCAATCACAGATGGATTTCAGAAATTTCTGAGTGAGGATGCAGATCATGACCACATTACTTTGTTTATTCAGATTCAACCAGAGTGTGGCATGCCAGGTGCTGGATATTTAGTGATGACCAAGGCAGACAGGTCTCTCATCCCTAGGCATATAATTGAGTTAGGAGGAAGCCATCAAATAAGTAAACGGGTTACTATGTGATGAAAAATTCCAGTAGGTGCCATAAAAGAATAGATTTGAGAGAATATAATTATCCTGCTTTAGATTGGAAGGTCAGAGAAATCCTTATCTAAAGAGAAGAGTTTTAAGGCTAGAGCTGAAGAATGAATAAGAACCAGCTGTGAGCACTTCAGACTGAAGTTACAGAGATGAAAAAGATTTTCCTTCCCTGGAATTGACTCTATATCTGTGAATGTATGGCTAGATAGAATAACATGTTTGTTATCTCTGTTCCAAAAGCCTTTCCAGTTCTCACCATGACATCACTACATTATTCCTGTTTTAGTGATATTGTTACATTGAGGAATTCTGTAAGAGTTTAAGTAAGCACAAAATAAAAATATAAATCTATCAGAAAGATCTGAAAAATGCATTGTTTCCAACATATTTTCTAGGTTGAAAATTGGATGACTTCCCACAGAATTTGTATTTGAATTAATTGTTCAAATGTATTAACCTTGCTCAGTGGAGTTATTTTCAAAATGTCTTTAGCTTGATCTTAGACAGCAATTTAAATCTTATAAGTCCTTTTATTTTCATTCATACAAGACCTAAAAGCAAGTCTCTATGTATATACATCCTTAATTAAAAGAAATTCTTATGGTTATTTTGTTATTTAAACAATATGCTAAGCTTCACATCTGATACTTTTAATTCAAATATGCTGGTAACAACAAAAATAAACCTTAGCTCACTTTGTTCACAGCATCTATATCAGGTTTTAATTTTTCTGACTTCTGTACAAGCTTTTTCAGAGATTAGCTATTGCCTTCTCTATCTCAGCATTCCCTAGCCCTAGCATGGTACTTGACAGCTGGTGAGTGTTTCATAAGTGTTTATTGATGCCTCCTTGTTGACTTAAAAAGGTAAAGGGTGTGTGATTGTCCTTTTAAAATAAAATATAACATATTGGTGCTAGAAAGGTGACCTTTAAGTTGCTATGCCAAATAATTGAACAGTGCATAAGCCTTGGTGACATGGTTGTTAAAGTTTGGGTGAGTTTTCCCTTAGATGAAATTTGAAAAAAAATGTTTTAAATTTATGATACTATGCTTTGTTGGTATGCCATGGTATTTTTGCTTCAAAGAGATTGGGTAATGGTTTCAGTAAAGAAGACAGGCAGGGAAGTGAGGGGCATGGGAGTTTGCCCACCTGGTCCTGTAGCACTATAATCCATGGAACACATTTGGGAGATTGTTGGAATGGGAATTGTTTTAATGAGGAAAGTGAAGATAGTCACATATGATCTGGATTTCATGGAGTAGAATCTGTCTTCCTTTTCAAAGAGTAAGCTTTACTTTTTACATACGTAATGATAATAGGTCCGTATAATTTCACTGAAAACTTTAAAAATCGTGTGTATTTTGGAACCATTACACAAAACAGATTTAGACCATTAACTGTTTAGTTAGACTGCTAAGGTTAGAATCTCAGCTTCGGCATTGACAAGCTGTGTGGTCTTGGACTAGTTAGCTAACCTCTCTGGGCCCAATTTCTTCATTTACAAAGTGGACATAATACTAGTACCTGAATAAAAACGTTGTTTGTCCTGAGGATCCAAGTACTTTTTACATTTAAAATGCTAAGAGCTGTACCTTGCACATAGTTAGCTCTATAAAAAGTATTTGTTCAATAAATCATAATGAATATTCATATTAAAATTCAGGAGTGTTACCATAAATTATGGATAAGGGAACTGAAGAATCTTCATCAAATGCTCCAAATCAATGAGTGGAGTTCATGGGAGAATAGCTCAAATTCAAAGCTTCTAATTCCAAGACTGTCAGCCATATGTGTGCCTGTTCTTTCCAATTAAGCCACACAGGATTAGAAATTCTCTGTTACACAGGCCTGGAGTGTAAGAAGAATTATATATAGATCTATAAAGATAAAATCAAAGATCTCTGAGTAGACCCAATATGTGTATAACAGAAGAGATAGCCCCAGACTGTGATGAGTTGCCTCACTGTGAACCACTGTGAGCCACATAGAAATGCATGTGAGCTTTTTTTCTAATAAGGAACAAAAAGCATTAGGAAAAAGATTTCTAGCTTGTGGAAATAAAGATAAAATTTTGTGTATTATTGAAATAAAAAGTGATGAACAATTTGCCACTTAAAATTCTTTTTGTAATGAACAAGATATAAATCAACAACAAATGGATTAAATTACTTCTTAGAAAATACTTCAAAGCATATTTCTTGAATGTATAAATTAATGAAGACTTTGAAAAGGTCAGAACAAAGCAAACAAAGAATTCCTTGGGCAATTCATTGGGCAATCTTGATATATGTGATTTAACAGGCTGTGCTGACAAGTTCTGTGTCATGATTTTTAACCCCTGCATCATGAAGTTTGGAGAACTAGAGCAAGCATTTAGAACCCGCTGAGCAGATGGATTTGCTGAGGCTGAACATGCTGAGAAGCTCATCTGACTGACAGAAAGAATAGTTTACTAAAAGACCTCTGATTCTCATTAGTGATACTGTGAAAAGTCTAATGTCACATTACCTATCGCAGAGGTATCTTAGAATTAGCAAGATACAAAAAGGACCTGGAGCTATTGACCCCTATTCCTACCAAAAGAATGAAGCATGT
Source organism: Nomascus leucogenys (assembly GCF_006542625.1). Lineage (NCBI taxonomy): Eukaryota > Metazoa > Chordata > Mammalia > Primates > Hylobatidae > Nomascus > Nomascus leucogenys. Next base: position 31,396,462 of record NC_044387.1, on the reverse strand, counting down.
CACATTTTTATTATAATAATTTTTAACACTTGAGGCATAAAGACATTGCCTTCTGTTATGTGGAAATGACCATGGAGTTAGAATTGGAATTGGGTCATACCTATTTTACCTTAGCCAATTTCTTGTTTAATTAATTTAGGTAGTATTATCTCTCTTTTTCACTTTCAGACTTGCTTTCTTGAAATCTTCAATCTTCAAATATGTTTTCAGCACCTTTGGGTTTTAATGGCCTCTACCATCTTACAGGCTATTACATAATAGATGGACAAATAAGAGACATAATTCAGTTTCAGTGTTAAGGAGTTGTTTCTGTTTCAGTAAAGATGTTTTACACATTATTAGACTGGAAAAATTAGAAAGCTGAATAATGCCAACTGATGGCAGAGATGTGAGGATATGGGAAGCTTTAGTCACTCTGGAAGACAGTCTGGCACTTTCTGGATAAATTAATTATAAAATGGATGATGACTCAGCAGTTCCATGCCTGGGTCCATATACCAAAGATGTGCTTACAAATTCATGATGGGGCATCTAGGAGCATTGTCATTGCAGAATTGCATATGTGTATATGTGTATGAGGTGAGTGTGTATGCGTGTATGTGTATATGTGTGGATGTGTGCGCAAGTGTGTATATGTGAGTGTGAGCATGTGGGAGCATGCACATGTGTGTGTGTGTGATGGCAGGTTCTTCTAGGCAAGCCAGACATGTAGTATTGAGAGAGTAAATGCACGCTGTGAATTATGTATAGCAATTAAGTGTAAGAGATTACATGGATTCACAGCAACCTGGATGTATATTATATACATAATATTTTGTTAAACTAAGAAGTGAAAAAATAAAAACCAATACATTTGCATAAACTTAAAAATACTGACATTTGAGGTATATATTTTATAAAACTACACACATAAAACTATACTCACTAAACAGAATGAATGATTGCTTATAATGGAAGTGGTGATGGGAGTGGGTGAGGAGCTAAAAGGTAACAAATAAATACCTAAAATCAGAGAAGGGTTTTGTTTGGACTAATGATGGTAATGGGGCATGAACTGAGAAGTGCAGTATAATTACTTCAACTGTCTGCCCCCGACATCCAAGAAAAAAAGTAGGATAACAAAGGGAAAGTTTTCAAGGAATGCTGTAGAAGCACTTGGAGTAAGCACATGCACAGAGAAAGAAAGAAAGAGAGAGAGAGAGAGAAAGAAAGGAAGGAAGGAAGGAAGGAAGGAAGGAAGGAAGGAAAGAGAGAGAGAGAAGGAGAGAGAGAGAAGGAGAGAAAAGAGAAAAAGAATAAAATAACTGTCATGTAGGAGCATCCCAGAGGAAATGAGATTTGAAATGGGTTTTGTGCTGTTGAGTAAGAGTTGGCCAGGCCAGGTGGTAGAGAGGGAAAGTTAACTAGAAAAAGAAATACTCAAATACATTCTGAACAATAGGAGTTGCAAATTCAATGGCATGAACTCAAGAATGTGTGCCTTCTACTTGGAATCAAACATAGTTCAATATGACAAGAGCATATACTTCAAAGTGAAGTTATGGTAAGATGAAGGGACAGAAAGGCAAACAGGACCGAGATCATGCAGGGCCTTATATTCTGTGCTTCCACGTTTGAATGGGATTCTGAAGACTATAGGAAGGATTTCCAACTAGAGTGTGATTTTGTAATTTTACCATTCTGTCTCTAATTTTGGGCATGGTTATATTTAATGCCAGTTCAAGTTTTATTTTTTCTGAAAAGTCTTTCCTTAGTTCAATTCCTAAATGAATTGGATATAATCTCTTCTTATAAATCTCTGTAGCATTTAATACTCTTTTTTTAATAGCAGTTAGTGTACTCACAATTATGTGTCCTCTTCTTATCTGCCTTTTGGCACTTAGAAAAATAGACCATACATTGATAGATTATAGAAAATACCAAATCATCCGTTGTTCAGTATGGCTCAGATGGGAAATGGTTTAAACTTGGGAGAGAATATTTTACTTAAGTATGGTGGTTCAGATTTAGGCAACACATGACACAGGACATATAGTGGGGTTTTCTTCAAATATGTTACCAAAGAAAGCAATTACAGTGCAGATCAGAGGAGCAGAGAGTAAAACTGAAGGAGGATATTATCCTCAAAAAGTGACTTTTGATTCAGAGAGATACTTCCAGCCTTCTGAGAGTTATTTTAGGGCTAGTAACCATAGTCACCATCGCTTGAATTTTTATTTTATCATAATAGTTCAAATAATGTGAGTCATAAAAACATATCAACTACCAAATAAGGTTGTCAGCTACAACTTCAAAAAAAAGTTTGGATTTAGTTCTGGATAGATGATACACCCCTTCAAAAATATGGAATGCACATTCCAGGTATATACCACATTGTTGAGTTATTTGAAATATAAAAATATTTGTGATCAAAGTATTAAAGGAAAGCTTTCCTTCTTTGTTTGAATTTCACTGGTTAGTTACATATCATAAAAATCCCTAAATCTGTAACTATAAAGCATATTTCTGCTGAAGTCTTTTATAAATAAAATTAATGTTTGGTAAGTCAATTTCTCAGTTGAATCTTTCGCTGCCAGCTCAACCACAGAATTCAGAAATAAACATGAATTTCATCTTGAAGTTTTCCAAAAGATTTTTGTTGGTGCAGTAGTGATTCCCAAATGATTTGGCAACAGGCCAATGACAATGTTTATTAGTTATCTCCCCATGTCCCCAGATTCCCACTGCCTCTTCCTGCCCCACCTCTTTCTCCTCTAAACCTCCTTATCAGCTAGGAATTATCGTAAGTTTTCAGTGACTTTCTGTTAAAAATATTTGTAAATAAGCTTTGGGGTAGTTATAATGATGTAAACTTTTTCAACAATCTGTATTTGGTCATATATTCCTAGCAATGATATGTTTCTGTGCAAGTATTTGAGGGAGTCCAGCCCCTCTTCCCTATATTCTATTTCAGTACGAAGGCAGCCCGTGCCAGATTTAGTCCTAGTAAAGTGGAGGGCTGCCCAAGCGTTTGCTTCATTTGAAATATTCTGGTAGTCAAATGTTTACACAGAGTCCCCAAATCCTCTGTCTTGAATCCATCATATTATTTCCAACTTACTGTCTATTTATGAAAACTTCTAGTTTGGATGCTGGTTTCCAAGGGGGAAGCAGTGAAAGCGTCGCTATTGGTCACTGTTAAAACAAGATTAGCCAACACACTGGAATTTGTACAAACAGAAGAAATCTTACCCATTCTAAAGCGTTCTTGTTTCTTCACAAATTTATCTCTGAAATACCCTGAAATGCACTGCTTTTTAAAATTGGTTCTTGGAATGTTATTGTGAAGGTTTCCTGAAGTTGCGGCTGATAAGCCTTACTTGGAACTATGTTAAATAATTTTAAAAGAAAGACAAATTCGCCATTTAGAAATCTACAACAGAGATGTTAAAATAATTAAAAACTTACATGAATGTACTGAATCACACTTTAATTAATAACCTATTGATTCAAATGTAATTATCTATACTAGGAAGCCAATATTCAAAGGCATTCCATAGACAGAGATTTATTACATGGAAGAAAGTACCCTGTGTTTTATATATATAACATATTCTGTCATACTGTGGGTAAATAGAATAGACAACTTGTAAGCATGTTATGTGCCAACTAAAGATACATAGATTAACTGCAAGTACCTGTTGGGATTTTTGAGCTGATTTAAGCAGTGTTGCTGCATGAGAGATTTATAGACTAAGGAAAATTCTACTCGGAGGACAGAAGATTATGCCTAACTGCATTATACTTATTTTAGTTACACACACATTGTAAAACAGCAGTGAGAATACCAGCATATAGGTGCACACATTAAATTACATGTTGTTCATATTATACTTCATTGTGGTGTTGTTTCCCTTAGTTGCCAACAAGGTTTGCTAAGCGAGTAGTTTAGTGATCGCTACTTGGTAAGAACAAAGTGTCACTAAGAGATACTGTCTCTCTAATGAAAAGCCATTTGTCTGCACACAGGAAATAATAACTAGGGCTTTATAATTGTATACTTTCTTTGAAAATGCTATTCAAACATGCTGATGGACTTAATGAATTTGCAAGTTATTTTTTAAAATTGCACTTAGGTTTATAAGATAAACTCAGCATCTCTTTATCTTGAGTGATCTTCTAAGTGCAATCATTTGATCATCTTTCACCCATGCTTTTTTAATAATCCTGCAGAACTTTGCATATGTTTTCACTGCAGTATATTAGACTTTATAATTTTTTAAAAAATAAATCTGCTCCTAAATTGGATAACTGAGCTGTTACAGGAAACTATAAACTCTATAAACTCACCTCTTTATTTTCAATTTAGCCAAGGATCTGGTACTGTAGAATCTGATACACATTTCATAAATGTTTAATATAGATTCCCTTGCAGAGCACAACTACTTTCTTCTGCGCATATCATGAGAAAAACTTCATTAATTGCTTCACTGATTTAGATTTGATATTCTCTCAACCATTAATTTGTCTGAAAGAGGGTAAATACATAAAGGAAATACTGATACCAGTTTGACCTGCTTTTTCTTGAACTTTCTAATAAACTTCACTTTCAAAGTTTAGACAGAGCAGGTCCTTGAAGGAATAGTTTTGCGGTCATTGAGTATTAGACCAAATATTACATTTTCTGTAGAACTTGCTTCACTGATGACCTTAAGACAGCACATAATTATTCTTGGTTTCTTTAATAAGCACGAAGTTCACAATCCTTATAGCCTGCTGTTCTTTAGGCATTTTAACAGACATTTTCATAAATAAGTTTTGCTTTTTTTTTTTTTTTTTTTTTTTTGCTTTGTAAAAAGAGTAACTTGGCACTTTTAAGAATAACATTTTCAGTGCCTTCCTTTGAAGATTTTTTTAGGGGCCCAGAAATGCAGATTTTTACAAGTCCCATAAGGGATTCTTATTTTAGTCAAGTTTAATAAATCCAAGACAAATTAGTTTAAAACTCCATCTCTCTCAATTTAAAACTCTCTCTCTCTCTCTCGTGTTTTAAAGTGTAACTACTTAGTGGGTAATTGGCATCTACTTATGGGGAAGAGAGGGAGGGAAGGAGGGTGGAGAGACCGAGAGAGAGATTTTCAGAATACCCAGTATTAATGGGGGCAAAAGAAAACACTTAAGCATGAGCCAGTGGGTGATCTGCTGTAGTGTGGTATAACATTTTTGTAGGATGTGTATATAAAATGTATATAAAAATTAGACCTCTTAAAATGGTACATGTATTTTGACCCTTCAATTTCTCTTGTATACATTTATTCTCGGGTAGTCGTTGTGAAATTACGTTAAGATTTATCTGTAAGGAGGCACGCTGGCATGCCTTTTTAAAAAAATTAGTGAAACATTGAAAACAAAGTAAGTGTCAAAGAATTTGACTGAAGGAAATGTAATACCAGATTTCTCTTTCCTGATCCAGGAATAGGGTATGCTCTATACCCTCTTAGCACTGTGCTCTTCTTAGTACTCAGCACACTTGTTAATATTCCTTTGTTAATACTGAGAAATCATTATATATAAAGCCCATAATGACAGAGACTGGGTCATTATATCTGCAATACTTAGAATAGAATTTGGGAATTAGGCAACTCTAAAACAATATATGCTGAATATATGAACAAATGAATGAAGAGGAACTAGGCTGCCAAAAAACACTATAAAAAGATATTTATTATCTCAAAAGTTAATAATGTTTTCAGTTGTTTAAAAACAATTACAAAACATTGTTTACATTATGTTCCTGCCTTAGAAAAAAATATATGTACATAAAAGTTCAGAAGTTTAATTACCAAAGGATAACACTGATTACATCATACGCTTGTACTTGTTGTTAATTTTTGTGGCTTTTCCCCCAAATTTTGTTTATCTATAATTTTTAAAGTGTCTCTAAAAGAATGTATTGCCTTTGTAATAAAAAAAAAACATTATGACATTTTAATACTGCTGCCTGAAATGAATAATTTAAGGAAAGTCATGCCAGGCCCCAGGACTTGGAAGACTTGAGGCAAGTAACAGAGGTTTGAAATTTGATAAGAGTGAGCAGGGCAAGAAGCTGGGAAAGAAGAATGCCATGTGGAAGAGATTTGTACAATAGGATAGCCAAGTAAGAAATGGACTTGACAATTGGATACGAGAGGATACAATTTCAGCTTCCTACTCTGAACTACGTAGTGTGCAAGAGAATATATTTTTGATTCATTTGATTAAAGAAATTTCTCTAAAGTTGTAATAACACAGAAACATACGCATTTACACTGACCTGTGAATGTGTGTATTGGAGTTTCCTATCAATTTTCCTTTAAGATGTTCCATCAAGGATATGTGATCATAAAAGATTTGCGTGTTAGGTTAAGTTCCTACAGAAGCAGAGCCTGAATCAAAAGTTTTTGTGTTGTGATTTATTAAGGATGTGATCCTGGAGAGTGGGAGTATGAGATAACGGAGGGAATCAGGAAAGGAAAGGCAGCCAATAAAGGGATATATAGAGTTGACATCACTATGGACAACTGGTGCCCAATGTCATAGGATGTACTGAAGAGACTTAGGAAACATAGCTCAAAAATAAATGTCCACCCGTTGGTTCCTTCTCCCACTGGCAAACAGTTGTTGACATGTGCATTAATTCTCTTATACTGTAGCCTTGTACATCCATGAGTGAGCACCCAGTTCATACCAAGGTGTCCAAGAACCTCTAGTCAGAAAGCAAGAGGTGTGTGTTGTAGCCTTGGGGTTGCTGTTTGAAGCTCGTGGAAGTTTGTGTGGAACCAGTTGCTGCAGAAGGACCTGTAATAAAAGTTGAGGCTATAAAGATTTGATGTGGCATATGAGGTTCCTAATTTGCAAGGGCCTAGCCACATAAACTGAAATTACTCAATAATTCTAGGCTTCTACTTCCATACCACCACCCATCACACATCCATGTATTTAGCTGGGCTGCTTAGACACACAGTCACGCAAAACAATTAGGGGCACAATTAGCACAAAAGGAGCTTTTGAGTGAATTATAAAAGGTGGTCCAGCCCAGTGGATGAATTATAGAAAGGTGTCTTTTTACATGGAACCAACCCAAATGCCCATCAGTTATTGATTGAATAAAGAAAATGTTTTACATATACACCATGGAATACTAGGCAGCCATAAAAAGGAATGAGATTATGTCCTTCGCAGGGACATGGATTAAGCTGGAAGCCATCATCCTCAGCAAACTAACACAGGAAATCACATGTTCTCACTCATAAGTGGGAATTGAACAATGAGAACACCTGGACACAGGGAGGGGAACAACACACACTGTGGCCGGTCATGGGGTGAAGGGCAAGGGAAGGGAGAGCATTAAGACAAATAGCTAATGCATGCGGGGCTTAAATCCTAGATGATGGGTTGATAGGTGCAGCAAACCACCATGGCACATGTAAACCTATGTAATGAACCTACATGTTCTGCCACTTGTATCCTGGAATTTAAAGTTTTTTTTTTAAAAAAAGAGGTGTCTTTTTTCTTAGGCACCTTAGTTGCATCCCAGGCAGTAAGTTTGTGTACTGCTCAACCAAATGCAGAAGCCCTCTAAAAACACAATTAATATATTTAATTTTCTTTTCCCATGAAGTATGTAGAGTTATCATCAAGATAAAACACACAAGACATTTTTTTTCCTTATCAGTGAGAATGCTGTGATAATTAATTTCATATGTCAACTTGTCTGAGCCATGATGCCCAGATATTTGATCAAATACTATTCTGAGTGCTTATCCGATGTTGTTTTGGATGAGATTTACATTTTCATTGGTGGGACTTCGAATAAAGAAGATTGACTTCCATAATGTGTGTGGGCCTTATCCAGTTGAAAGCCTGTAAGTAAAAGGCTTACCTCCTGCTATCAAGAGGGAATTCTTCCGCAAACGACCTTCAGAGTGCATCTGTAATATCGGTTCTTTCTGTTTCTACAGCAGATTGCTTTTCAACTCAAACTTCAACTCTTTCCTGAGTCTCCAGCCTGCCAGACTCCCACATCAGATTTGGGACTTGTCAAGTCCCTGTAATCATATGAATCAGTTTCTTAAAATAAATACCTTGTACACATACACACACACTCTATTTGTTCTGTTTCTCTGTAGAACATTGACAAATACAGTTTCTTTCAGCTTCAAGCATGTTCTACCAGCTAGACTCTATTATGTCTATTGTCACAAAAAGCTAAAACATTGGGGATTTATTTTTTCACATCAATGTGTTTGCTTATAAGCGGTTTGGTACTGGCAGAGCTGTGGCTTTGCATCTCTCCTCGTCCTTGGTCTTCCCTTTAAAGACACAATATGGTGGCTACACTTTCAAACAATTGGATTATCATGCAGTCACATCAAAGAAAGGAAGGAACAAATGATGGATCTCCTCGAATGGTTTTCCCATTTATCAAGGAGGAAAATCTTTTCCTAAAGCTTCCCACATTACTTCTCATATGTCTTTCTGACTTGAGTGTATTTACTTTTCCATACCTCATTGCAAGGGAAGCTGGGACAATGTTATCACAGAAAAAAAGAATGATGGGGAAATAGCTGTTGTTAGACAACTATGGCACAGGCCATGTGTCATAAGAAAATATGGAAAAAATATAATGGAAATATGATAGGATTCTAAATGAGTCACACCTGGTACATAAGATTTCTATTGCTGCATAGCAAATTGCCACAAATTCAGTGGCTTTAAATAACAGACATTTATTATCTCACGGTTACTGTGGGTCAGAAATCTGAGCACAGCTTAGCTAGGTCCATGAATCAGGGTGTTAGGAAGCTAAAATCAAGCTGTGGACCAGGATGACAATCTCATTTTGAGCTCCAGGTCCTCTTCTAACTCCCTCGTTGCTGGCAGAATTCCGTTTTTTGTGGTTGTAGGATTGAAGTTCTCTGTCACATGGCCCTCTCTACACATGCATTTTGCTCTTTCAGACAAAAAAGAGAGCACCTGCTACTGCTGCGGCTGCTCTTACTTCTAGACAGGTGTTTAAAGGCCTTTCATGATTAGGTCAGCTCTATCCAAGATCCCCTGTGATTAATTTAAAGTCAACTGATTTAGGGATCCTAATTATATCTGCCCAACTTCTTCATCTTTTCCACATGATATAATCACAGCAGTGATGTCCTACAACCGATACCACATTCTGGTGGTGAAGTTCCAGTTACAGGTCCTTCTCACACGAAAGGGGAGGGAATTGTACAAGCATGTGGATCATTGGGGATCAACTTAGAATTTTCCCTACCATACCTGGATTCTTGTTTTTATCTGTATAGCCTTTACCTAGTTGCTTAACTTCTGTGAGGCTCACTTTTTCCATATAAAAATGATGGGGTCAATTAAATTTATAGGATTGCTTAAGTGTTAACTGCTGTAAGTATTCAAACATTTGGAAATACCTAGCTCTGTAGTTGGCTCACAGAACGCAAATACTACACTCCTGTCTAGTCATCTACAGAGGTGTTAAATAAGGTGAACTAAGTAAAATGCTTAGTATCTGGCACATAGAAATAATAAAATAAATGTCAAATTCCTCTTCATTTTTACATGATGCTTTTTTTTTTTTTTGACACAGAGTCTTGCTCCATCACCCAGGCTGGAGTGCAGTGGTGCAATCTCAGCTGACTGCAACCTTTGCCTCCTGGGTTCAAGTGATCCTCCCACCTCAGCCTCCCTAGTAGCTGGGATTACAAGCTCATGCTATCATGCCTGGATAATTTTAGTATTTTTAGTAGAGACAGGGTTTCACCATATTGGCCAGGCTAGTCCGGAACTCCTGACCTCAAGTGATCCTCCTGATTTGGACTCCCAAAGTGCTGGTATTACAGGCGTGAGGTACCATGTACAGCCTACATAATGCTACTTTACAAGACAGTGCTTTTTTTAAAAAAAAAAATGGCAAACATCATAAAAAGATTTATAATGTTTCTGACAGTTATTTTTAATGAGTTTTTATAATTTTAGTTAAATCCTTAAAAAAATGGAAAAATCTGATCTTCTGACACTATTTAAGTTGAAAATAATTTTATTTACATAAGATTTCTTAAAAACTATAAAATTAGATAAATTTTTATAAAATGCCCTTTATACTGTAGCATTGTTGAATGTTTTCAATGCCTAAAGATAATGTGATAATGCAATTTGGAAGGAAAATATTATTATAAATACTATTTCAATTTTTAAAGTTTCATTTAAAATGTCACTTCCTTCTGAAAAAGAATTTGAAGCAGCTTACAAGAATAAATAGCAAAACATTTTCTTTAAAAAAATTTAAAAATGGAAAGTCAGAGACCATCTATTTAAATAAATGAAGACATAAATGCTCCCAGAAATGTGTTACTGGGGGAGAACACAAAATTTAGCTCTGTATTTCTTAGCAGTTAAAGCAAAAAGGAAATAGTAGTAAGTAAAGTCATTAATATTCTCATGAGAAGAAATACATATGTACCTTTAAACTCTTTCGGTGCAGAAAACCAATTATTTTTCCACCTTAGCATCCCTTTGGCCTAGCCTAGTGTCTTTGACCTTAGGCTCTAAATATGTGGTTCTTGAACTGAATTGACCTGTCACCAAAGCTAGCTTTCATCTGAATATTAATAGAGAAAGTTATCACGTGGCTACTGACATAAGGGACACTGGTTAATATTATGAGCAAGATATTCCAATGTATGTTTGAGAAGATGAGAAAATGTTCTTCATATAGTAGTTTCTCATGGCTGGTATATAGAATTTAATTTTGATAAAGTTATTTCCTTAAGGAGCTAAGCATAGTCTTTAGAAATCCTTAACTTTTAATAATTTATTTACTATTAGACTTTGCTAAAGCATTTAAATGTTTTAGATATGGCCTTTGCATTCCAAGAAATCACAACACAACTAATGTGGGATTGACTTCTCTGACAAGCCCTGAAATGTTAGCACTCTGAAGAGGTTACACTAAAAGATCAAGTGATGTTTGAATCTGTTATTTTGTTAACCAAGACTAACGTATATTTTACTCAGAAAAAAATAGCCATCCACATTCTAGGAGGTGTTTGCGTTATGAGAGTGAATCTCTTATGAATGGCTTGGTGCTGTTCTCATGGTACTGAGTTCTTTCTCTTGATAGACTGGATTAGTTCTCAGGCTAATGAATTTGTTCTCATGACAGTGAGTTGTTGTAACGTGAAGGACACCCCTTGGATTTTGCCTCTTAGCCTGTGTCCACTATCTTTTTGATTCTCTAACACATTGTGATGGAGCAGGAAAGCCTTTAACAGAAGCCTGCAGATGCCAGGGTCATGCTTCTTCTACTCCCCAGCCTGCAGAACTGTGAGCTAGATAAATCTCAGCCCCAGGTATTTTGTTATAGCAACATAAAATGGATTAAGACACCCAGTATGGCTCCCTTAACAATTTTCCTGTGAAAAATATCATATAGTAATGATATTAGCAAAATAAGTTAGTGTGAACATATAGTTCTATGCCTGACTTGAATTACTGAATGCAATATTATTCATATTGTTACTTAAAATTTGTAAAATATGGAGCCAAAGTCAACAATTTTTGTTGCTTCCCTTTTGCCAGCAACTAGTTAACAGTTTTGACTGCTCTTGAAAGAGACTATTGGCTCATAATAGCAAAATATGCCAACAGTATTGAAAAAAAAGTAAGCCTGGGAGGTAAACAGAATTCTAAATGACTCCCTAAGATTCCTTTGTATCTACACAGCTTATACCTGTTTTTCAGTTAAACACTAACTAGATACTGCTGTGAATTGATTGTGTTGATGTAATTAATGTACCAAATCAGCTGACTTTAATATAGAGCAATTATCCATGTGGGTCTGAGCTAATCACATGAGGTCTCTAAAAGCAGAGCGTTTACTCTAGTTGATCGCAGTCAGAGACACACTTAGGTGGCTCAGAGGAAAGCCAGTATCCATGTTCTCAATGGTGTATGTGGGCCATGTGGCAAGAAACTGAAGGAGACATCTAGAAGAAGGGAGTGGTACCTGGCCAACAGCTTAAAAAAAAAAACAAAAAACACTAAAACAAAAAGTAAGTTGGGACCTCAGCCCTACAACCACAAAGAAGGAAATTCTGCCAAAGCATACAGAGGACCTCAAGCCTTCGATGAGAACCATAGCCCTATCAAAAACCTTGATTTCAGCTAGTGAGGCCCTGAGTAGAAACTCCGGCCAAGCTGCACCTGGATTCTAACCTACAGAAGCTGTAAGGTAATACATATATGCTTTTTTAAGTTAGGCAATTTGTGGTAATTTGTTGCACAGTATGCATTTAACAGGAATTAATATATAATACATTTGATCTAAAATAGAATCAAGTTATTAGATACATTAAGAGAAGGAATAGTAGGATTCAAGTGTCTAGACTTCTTAGAATTTGTATCTAAAATATAGAGGTAATTTCTTCCAATTTCAGCTTTCCCCATGCACAGAGTTAGAAAAGCATACAGCTTATTTATTTATTTTTTTATTTTGTTATTTTGAGACGGCGTCTCGCTCTGTCCCCCAGGCTGGAGTGCAGTGGCGCAATCTCGGCTCACTGCAAGCTCCGCCTCCTGGGTTCACGCCATTCTCCTGCCTCAGCCTCTCCGAGTAGCTGGGACTACAGGTGCCCGCCACTGCGCCCGGCTAATTTTTTTGTATTTTTAGTAGAGACGGGGTTTCACCGTGGTCCCGATCTCCTGACCTCGTGATCCGCCCGCCTCGGCCTCCCAAAGTGCTGGGATTACAAGCATGAGCCACCGCGCCCGGCGCATACAACTTAGAGAACATCAAGTGGGTATTATTAAATTGCTTTATTGCTTATTTGAAAGCAGTTTTGAACATTACTGGAAACAAACAAAAAATAGTTTAATGTGAGGTCCAGGAGGACTGTCAATGGAGTTTGCATATTACTCAGCATTAATGTAAGCCATCGAACATTTTTGAGTGGTTGGAGAGGCTGATTGGAATTATGCAGAAGAAAGATTGCCTTTCCATAGATTAGGAGTGGACCATGAGGCTGTTGTAATACACCATGTTAAATCATGTGCTATGAACCTTCATGAAGATAATAGTAAAAGAGTAATGAGCAGATGTTAAAGCCAGAGAGTTTGAATTCTAAGGATTTGAGGCCAAATGGATATGTGCTTTTGCAGTAAGATTATAGTTTTTAAGCCTTGGTATGATTATGGTGATTGTAGAGCCATTAAGAAAAGCATGTAAGTCACAAAGTAACGAGTTTGAAGATGCTGTATTTAGTCTGGATAAATGAATGATTTCCAAGCATGTCATATTTTAAGTAATGAGATGGGCAAGCAGTGGGAAATGAGCAAAAATTCCCTAAAAAGGGGAGATTGTTGCAGAAATAGATTTGGGTTATCAGGATGTATAGTTATGACAGGTGTACCCTTCAAGGGAAAGAGGATAGAAATAAAAGTAGAGAATATAAAAATACACAAGTGGGAAAATGTTACATTCAGAAGACAGTAACCTAACAGTAAAAGTTGAAAAAGCTATATTATTAAGACAACTTGGACAGATACATTGAGAGACAGATTTTTTTAAGGAAGGTAACGACAAGTTATTCCAGTGGGTACAATGTGATGAATAATGATAAAAAAAACCTTTGAATTTGGTTACTGAGATGTTGATGGTGAGCTTCAAAAACAGTTTCAGTAAAATAATAAGAAAACCGCACATAAACTTTGTATACTTGAAGTTGAAGGGAAAGAGATAAGATATTAATGGGGAGAGGGGTCATTTATTCATCTGTATTTCTGTTAATAAATTCCAAGACAGTACTAGGCATAAGTCTCAGATAAGAATAAGACCAATTTATATGTACATATATGATGATTAAGTTGAAGTTTCTGGTAGGCTTCCTGTCAGGTTACAATTTAATGCATCTTATTCAGTATTATAAATACATAAACACACACAATATACATAGGCATTTTATGTATGTACATATAATATTCAAGCTAATAATTTAGTTTTTGAAATATTCAATCAAATGGTGTTTAATATTTTTCCTGAAGACTCAAAATACTTTGCAAATCCCAGTTCATTAATCCTTGCTAGTACTTGAAAAAAAAGACTTAATAATAATAACTTTATTCAGCATAGAAATGGGCTTAACCTCAGGCCTATTTCTTGAACTTTTATAAAAATCAGTAAATGAATATATATTTAAATTTCAGGTATAATATTTCCACTGACATAGTAAAATAGTAAATATTAAATAATTAATAGTTAAATATTTTGTTAAATAGTAAATATTTTATTTTAAATTAAGGTTATGGCCAGCATAGATCTCTTTGCAAGGAAACTTAAATGGTTGACAGTAATTAGGGTAAACTCATAATGGTCTGAAGGACAGACACTTGTATTCAAGTTCTCCTTATTAATATATTCACATAAATCAAATTTCCACTTCCCCTAACAGAATAGGAGGCTTTTTTTCTAATGCTGTGTTTGAAGAAAGACTATTCATAGTGTTAATGTGTGAAGACTGCACTCATTGAGGAATATCTATAGAGGAAGAACAGGAAGCATCCCTTTGCTAAATATAGCACAAAAACTGCATTCAGGAGACAAATTTTAGGTTCATAATATAATACATAAAAATGATGGCTGAAAGCTTGAGAGTGTGAAGAAAAATAGGGCATTGTGTGTGAAGGTTAATTCAACTCTAAAACTGGCATTTTTAGAATTCTAAATCAATGATTTAAAAACATGCCTATAATCAGAAAACCTTACAATTCAGTATTATTGTGCATTAACTCCTCTGAGGGAGACTTCTGTTAGCAATCAGGGTAGACTTCTGCGACTAACCTCAGAACTCATTCATTCATATTAGTCTCAGCAGTTCTCATCCCCAAGCATAACTAAGAAATAAGTGAAATTCTATACAGTATGCCCCATTCTAATGTCCCAGACTCCTTTGGGCTTCACATTGATTAATGTTTGTTTTCAAGTTGATATATGTCTTATGATAGATACTCGGACTGCTGGTGACACTTCACCCTCCAGCCCCACAGATAGAAACTCTAGAATTTTCCTCACACTCTGTTTACTTTCCAAGGTGGTGAAGAGAACTTAAGACAGCTATATCAGTGCTACTGTGTTCACTGGGAGGGTTCTAACTATATGAACTTTCAAAAGCAGTCCAGTTGTTTCCAAACCCAAGTATAAAGGTTTCTTTTAAGGTGTAAACCTTTAAATGTCCTCATATAAGAGTGGTAGTATTTTCAATATACATTTATCAAGGAAATTCATATGTTTATAATGGACTCAAGGATTCTGTGTAATAACTCATAATCCCTGTGGTTCAAAACCTCAAACATAAGAAATCACCAATTTTAGTCTTATTTTTTATTTTAAAAAACTGAAGCCTAAAGAAGTTTAGTGACTTACCCAAGGTGTAACATTTAAATGGGGGCAGAAATTGGGACTAGAACCCAAGTCTGCTGACTCCCAGAGAGAGTCAAGTACTGTAAGGTCAAACTCACCAAAGACCACTAGGAATACATCTTCAATCAGGATAATTTCTAGAGCAAAAGAGAATGTCCATCATTGGAACTGTGAGGTGTCATGGTAGGAGGCAGTAAGGAAAGTCTTATTACAAGATTTGGGGATATTCTCTGTGATTCTAAAAGTTAAAGAAAATTGAGGCCATTCTGGGTTGGGTGCCTTCTGGAAGTGGGAACAGTATGGTAACTAGGTATATTGGTAATTTTTATCTAGGAGGGATTACTGAAGTGGAGTGAGAAGAAAAGGAATATGTTTAGTTATTCCTGTGGTTGCAGAGTCTCTATATTATTTTTGACCTTGTCACCGAGTGGCATTGTCTTTGTCTTGTTCCGTCACAGTCATGTGCGCTTTGTTTGATAATTGTTTGTATTGTTTATATCCTGTGATCTTGTTTACTGTCTGCTGGGAATATCATGGCCTAGCTGTAGGCTTCCAGAGCCATTTATCTTCTTCTCGATCACATATAGGGCCAACTATACTTACTCTGCACATTGATTAGAAAGCAACATTTGAACCAATAGATTGAAGTTGTAAAAAGAAACATTCCAGTTCAGTACAGGACACAATGTGATGTTTAAGGATAAAGTGAGTTGTCTCATAAACCTGTGTATTTCCTGCTGCTGGAATGATCCACAAGTCAGGATCCTCTAGTAAGAGCATGATTGGAATAAATGTAGTTTGCATCTCTAAGACTTTGTTTTTCGGTCTGATACACAAAGTTTCTATAATCATAAAGGTTTGGAGTTCAGTTGGAAGAGACAGTCATGGCTGAAATAACTTTTTATTGGGTTATTATGGTCAAACATCAGCTTTTATTTCATATATCCTAGTAAATTATGTGCCTTCATAAAGGTTTATGCTGTAATTCAAATACTGGCTTTTGTCTCCTATCTTATACTCTATATTTCATCAAAACACATTTGTATAAGCAACACATCTAAAATTAGAAGAATACATAGAATGTCAGCAGTCTCTCGCAAAATGATAAAATGTACATTCACTTAAAATTTCCTTAACTTTTTTGAACACTTTCAACTCTTCCCATTCTCCAAGTATTTAAGATAGTTTCTCACCCCTCATATCTCAGCCTGCAGCCTGTTTGATTACTATCCTTCCAACAATATACAACTTAAGAACTCAAATGTGCTTCCTGAATACAATGTCTCTGATTTTATCTTGTGGATAATGAGGTGAAGCCTGAAATTAAGGCCAAATATCATGTGCTGTATTGACATCTGGTGAAACCTCAGAGGCTTCAAATAGCCTAATTGCAAGTTCTCTTCACCCTGTTCTTGTGGATAAGTTCCCCCTAGCCACACAACCCTCTTTAGCAAGAAATCGGGTACATTTCCTGCTTATCCTTGGGTTTCAGTTATCAGCAAACTCATAAAATTACTCAAACCAATCACATCCTCCCATGGGAACCATGGGGCATCTCAACCTCTTGATACTACAAAGCCTGCTCCCCACAGCCACTGGTTGTATACCGTATTCCCAAATGTAACCACTGTGTGTGTCTCTGTGTGGCAGGCAGCATTGTTCTTCCCAGGCTGTGGGTGCATGTGAATACTAAACCGGTGTTGATCTCATCTGTCCAGTGTTAGGTGTTGTGTGTTTGGCCGTCTGCATAACTCTAAGGTAGGAATCCCTCCCTCTCCAAAGGGTTGAAGAGAAGGTGATTGACATATAGACCCCTCTACTTTTCCTAAAGCAGTAATAAATACTTTTTATTACTTTTCTTTAACTCTGTATTCCCTGGTACTAGTTATATTGTGATTTAAATTATAATTACTATTTCTCAAATGTGATTCCTTATTGCCATGTGGACAGGAATTTGAGTCTTACCCAGCTTTGTATTTTCTCTATGGCCTACAGTGGCATTTTACAGATTATAATTTAGTTTATACTCTATTAGTACTTTTTGCCTGCTTTCTAAATTTAGGTCATCTTGTGTCTTTTTTAAATCATGAGAAATATTTTTATTTGTAAAATTGAAACTGTTTTTATTTTACTGTTTAAAAAAAGTACATTAAAAAGAAATATTTTACTGGATTGGCCCTGAAGCAAGCTGTGACTGAGAGCCACTTCAGCAAATTTCATCAGATATAGAATCTGGCTGGAGGCTGATGCTAAAGCTAGTTGTCCCATCTCTCCACCATCAGCGTTACTGGGCTGACACATTTCTTATTAATTTGCTCCTTTATTTCTGTACTACTGGACATCGTGCGCCACTGATAAAACCAAGAATATAACTGCCACATCATTGTTAGAAATTGAACCATTTTTATAATTTAGGCCATCTCCAAAAAGTGTTGAATTTTTGTTAGCTTTAATAAGAAAGTAATTGAGACATGCACACAGCTAGAAGATGAGTTAGAATATCCAGTGAATAACAAGAGTATACACTTCGCAAGATTATTTGAAACATGGTCCCTATTTCTTTGTGTGCAATCTGTTTGAGAAATGTTACTGTATTATTTGACTCTCTTCCTATGTTGTAGTTTATCATGTTCTGATTTAAACTTCATTTAAACTTGGTTAGTTCTAATTAATATTTGGGTCATCTTTGGGTCATCTTTGCATGTAGTAAAATTATTGCTACTTGCCTCTTTATGAGCATACAGTATAGTACATCATACACAATTCTTGAGTAAATAGTAAAATAAATGAACTTTGGCTCTTATTATTCATGACATAATCTATAATTCTGTTTTCAGCTACTTAGATGTATTGGTAAAAATATGCCCCAAGGCAGAAAAAAACATAAATTCATGCTTTTTATTTTTTTCTAAAAAGATATTATGATCTTATTTCACACTTTTAAAAACTGTTATAATAGGCAGTGATCTTCAGTATGTACATGCATTCTTCAATATAGTAAGTGTATAATAGTTCAATTTCTACTCATCTAAGAATTTTAAAGAATGTGGTAAGTTTCAATGACTATTGATTACTACTAGCACTTATTTCACTGGCCATAAATTGCTTCTAGGTTTTAATGTGAAAACTATCTAAAAAACATGATTACATTTTATTTATTATAGATAGATGAATATATTACCAACATTCATTCAGTCTATGGCAATTCGTATCATTTAAATATTCAGCAATCATATATTTATAGACTATTGTGCTATTTATATTCTACTTAAGAGTCTGTGTTTTGTCTGCTTGATTTCACATTTGATTAAATATTTTAAATGGATACTCATTGCTCATAGATGCCCGTTTCTGTGGTGTACCGTATCAATGGTAGACAAGTGTACTGGACCTCCCTATTGCCCAACTTAAGGGGGCACTATTCTTATACAGTTTACTTGTTGGTACCTCCTGGAACATGACTTCCTGTAAGGATACCACAGTTTCTGGTTTTAGTCAAGTTGAGGAGAGAAGACTAATACAGATAACAAAGCTAGACCCTTGCAGATAAGAGGTATCAGAAAGAGCAACACTAATGGGAGAACACTTCTCTAAAGAAAATGAGGTGAGATGTAGGAATGTATGGATATATTTACTCTAGTGAAGGTGCACAGAAAATGTTTTGGAAAGACTGAGAACAAGAAAGAGAAGTTTAAGTACATAAGCCTGGGTAACAGAAGCTTTGTAGGCTCTTGAGCAGAGAAATGATGAGAGGAAACTCAAGTTTCTGGAGATCATGATGGATTTTAGAGGGCAGGGGGAAGGTAATACTAACGTAGAAGTGAACGGATTTAGGCCTATTGTGAGATAAGATTGAAGAACAAAGCTGTCTCTCAGGTGTCTAGTCAATTCTTTCCTAAAATTTCTGGCAAACTTCCAGTTTATTCTTAAATTTTTCCCTTTCTGGTAGTCACATTTTCTTATCACACCTACTGAATTTTGATTAAGTTATATGGTATTCTCTAAATATTTAATGCATTTGTCTTGGTCTGCTTTGTGTTGCTCTAAAGGAATACTTGAGGCTGGGTAATTTATAAAGAAAAGAGATTTACTTGGTTCATGGTCCTGCAGGCTGTACAAGAAGCATGGCGCCAGCATCTGCTTCTGCGGAGGGGGCTCATGGCAGAAGGGAAAGGGGAGCTGGTGTGTCACATGGTGAAAGAGACAGCAAAAGAGGGGAGGGAGGTGCCAGACTCTCTATCAATCACTTCCAGTAAGAATAGAGTGAGAACTCACTCATTACTGCAAGGAGAGCACCAAACCTTTCATGAGGGATCTGCCTCCATGACCAAAACACCTCCCACTAGGATCAAATTGCAACAAGAGGTTTGGAGGGGACAAATATCTGAGCTTGTATGTCTTGCTTTCTAAATAATATTAGAAAAGTATTAGAAGACATCACTAATACTTATTTTCCATAATTATTATATCTAGAATGATTTAAGTAGAGACTTCATGATTTCTCACTGTATTTGGAAAAGTGTAAAGTAGATTTTAGAGGAGTTTGAAGAATGCATTTGAGAATGGAAGGGATATGTGTGTATATATTCTTACATATATTTTATATATTAAGATATATACCAGAAAGAGTCTCAAATGCTTCTTTTAATTAACCTTTGCAATAATTCTGTGAAATAATTCTTCTATAGCAGAGGAAACAGGCCCAGAGAGTGTGACTAATAGGTTAAATGTAATGAAATCCAGAATGAACCCAAGCCAGGTTGACTCCATTATGTTCTCATCAGAGAGACTAACAGTGGATTTTACTGTCACTATATTATTATGTTAGTAGAATAAGGCAGTGTTGTCTATTTTCCTAAAAGATATAATAATTTTTATGTTGACAACTAAAATTATTATCTATTTAAGTTACCTTTTCCTAGAATCTTGAGAAAGTAAGATATAGGAAAAAAAATTATTGGCAACTTTATTTCATAGTTTAACTTAAGAAAAATGTTACACACATATGCCAAATACATAGCCAGACCATGAAAGACTTAAGGTCCTAGAAGTTAAAGATGCTCTAAAATAAAAACCATGTAGAAGTTACATCATTATTTTGTTTACTTGAAATCCTGCAGTTATTGCAGAGCTGTTTCTTAAATGCCTCCTAAGCGGATGACATTTGCTATGTTCAATATGGGATTCAGAGCTTGACTCCAGTAACATGTTAAATTGAATTACAATGAATTAACTGTGAACAATTATCAGTAATGAATAGCTATAGGGTATTACCATATTTCACAAAAACATTATCTATAATTATCTTCAAACTTATAGGCACATATTTTCCAAATATCAGTGAATACTCATTAAAGGTAAACTAGCTCTTTTCTTCTTTTGTTTGGAAATGATACATTGAATGTTCTTTATTAAGAGCTCTACATTTGTAGCTATTCCAGTTGACTTCTGAAATATTGAAGAGAAGTTTTGATAACATAATAGGGTAGCAGAAAGTAATTTATAAAAAAATAGATAATATATTTGGGAGATTTACATGTAATTGTTACAGTATTTCCAAATAGAAGTGCTGGGAGAAAGAATTATAAGCAGCTCTAAACAGCAGTGAGGGCTTAGAGTTCACAAGTTCTGGATCACATGTCTGATTCTAAGGTAGGATTTATATATATCCCCTGATAAAGCAATTAATCTATTCTGCATTAGCTCCCCTACTGTAAGATTAAACACTGGCATATATTTACCATGTAAGGCTATTTTAAAACCTGAGTCATTTAACTTAGTATTTAAACATTTATGAGGCTGGATGACATTTATGTAAAAATTATTATCATTGCTATTTTCAGATTATTTGGACTTGCCAAAAAAAAAAAAACTTGTCTGCTTGCTCTGTAATCTTACATATTCTTTAGCCTCACAAAAAAGGAGACAGTAAAATTAGGCATCTGGCATCACTGAGAAAAGTCTTCGATGCATTCCAGTTTTTTATTTCTTCTGCCAGCAGAGCTCTGTGTTTGTGTTACTCAAATTGGATGCAGGTGTGCATCCATCCACACTCTTACAACCACATAACAAATGGAGAAAATGGAACACAACACACTACTCAGAGTCTTTGGGAACCAAAAATGCTCAGTAATGAAGCTTACCTCACTTTCCTTATATGTGCATCCAGTCAGACTTCACAGTGAATGGGATTAAATCACAAAATCCTGGTTTTAAGAGCCAAGAAAGCTTAAATCCCTTATAGATATTCTATTTGGCCTCTTTTAAATATATCTTGCTTTTTACTTTTTTGGGGAAAGGAGATATACACAAATGACAGGCCTATGGTATTACACTTTTGTTAACCAGAATAGAGTCTAGTTTTGACCACTATGATAAGCCAGTTTCACTAAAGTGTAAAATATTTTATATCAGACATGACATAGGAACTGTTGATATTCTTATATTCTCCACTTGAGGTTCTTTTGAAACTTTCCCATTTTCAGGATAGATGAATTATAATGGTTCCAGTACTCTGAAAAGGCAATTGTGCAGAAACAAACCAAAAAACCTCTTGTTTTTATTCTTTTTCAGAACTCATCAGCTTTGTTGATAATTGCTCCATTCACCTAACACTAGACACATCGTGCACTATAAATTTTTTAATTCAATTTTCCATATGACACTGTCGCTTTGGGGTCATGTGAAGGACATGTCAAACGTTTTGAATAGGAAGCTGTTGAACAGTTAGAATGAATTATTGAGGCTTACATTTCTGTTGTTAGCCTATTAGTGAAATTTTTCATCCACTGTATTTGTCAGTTGTATATTAGAACTATTTGTATTTATTTTCTTTTGCTTCTTGGTGTCCTATTTCAGTTATGGATGATAGATTTTTTTAGAGTAACTCTAAAAAAATTACTTGATTAGCTAAATATTTTACTTGATTAGCTAAACATTTTAAATTGTATGCTTATATCTGTGAGATGACTTACAAGCAATGCTAAAGAGAAGAGAAACTGAAGTGATTACAGTGGAGACCATAATTTTCAAAAATAGCTAAATATTATTAGAACAAAAAAATTGTCTGTGTAACTTGTGAGCCATGCCCTCTAAAAAGCTTTGGGAATAATATAGAAGTTTATTCTCTAAAGTGTTTTCATGTATTTTCTGGTAAAGTCATAAATTATTCTTTCCAGGCAAATGTCTATCTTTCTCATGGAGCTGTAACCACATGGAAACCTTGCTGCAATTATGCTTTTTTTTTCATTCAACCATTTATTTTGAAAATAATTTAATATTCTGTTGAAATTAGGTATAAAATTAATCTATACTTTAAAATATATTCTTTTTAATTTATTATTTTATTTAATTTTAACTTTAATTTTCAAATTTTAATTTCAATGGCTTTTGGGGAACAGGTGGTTTTTGGTTACATGGATAAGTTATTTAGTGGTTATTTCTGAAATTTTGGTGTACTCATTACCCAAGCAGTGTACACTGTACCCAATGTATAGTCTTTTATTCCTCATCCCCCTCACTCTTCTCGAGTCCCCAAAGTCCATTATATCATTCTTTTTTTTTTTTGAACTTCAAGTATATTCATGCTTATTTTAATTGAAAATGTATTAAATATTTCTTTTTTTAATTTTAATTTTAATTTTTATTTTTTATTATAATTTAGGTTTTAGGGTACATGTGCACAATGTGCAGGTTTGTTACATATGTATCCATGTGCCATGTTGATTTCCTGTACCCATTAACTTGTCATTTAGCATTAGGTATATCTCCTAATGCTGTCCCTCCCCCCTGCCCCCACCCCACAACAGTCCCCGGAGTGTGATGTTCCCCTTCCTGTGTCCATGAGTTCTCATTGTTCAATTCCCACCTATGAGTGAGAACATGTGGTGTTTGGTTTTTTGTCCTTGCGATAGTTTACTGAGAATGATGTTTTCCAGTTTCATCCATGTCCCTACAAAGGACACGAACTCATCATTTTTTATGGCTGCATAGTATTCCATGGTGTATATGTGCCACATTTTCTTAATCCAGTCTATCATTGTTGGACACTTGGGTTGGTTCCAAGTCTTTGCTATTGTGAATAGTGCCGCAATAAACATACGTGTGCATGTGTCTTTATAGCAGCATGATTTATAGTCCTTTGGGTATATACCCAGTAACGGGATGGCTGGGTCAAATGGTATTTCTAGTTCTAGATCCCTGAGGAATTGCCACACTGACTTCCACAATGGTTGAACTAGTTTACAGTCCCACCAACAGTGTAACTAAAGAGCTTCTGCACAGCAAAAGAAACTACCATCAGAGTGAACAGGCAACCTACAGAATGGGAGAAAATTTTTGCAACCTACTCATCTGACAAAGGGCTAATATCCAGAATCTACAATGAACTCAAACAAATTTACAAGAAAAAAACAAACAACCCCATCAAAAAGTGGGTGAAGGACATGAACAGACACTTCTCAAAAGAAGACATTTATGCAGCCAAAAAACACATGAAGAAATGCTCATCATCACTGGCCATCAGAGAAATGCAAATCAAAACCACAGTGAGATACCATCTCACACCAGTTAGAATGGCCATCATTAAAAAATCAGGAAACAACAGGTGCTGGAGAGGATGTGGAGAAATAGGAACACTTTTACATTACATCATTCTTATGCTTTTGTGTCCTCATAGCTTAGCCTCCACTTATAAGTAAGAACATATGATATTTGGTTTTTCATTCCGGAATTACTTCACTTAGAATAATGGTCTCTAACTCCATTCAAGTTGCCGCAAAGGCCATTATTTTGTTTCGTTTCATGGCTGAGTAATATTCCATGGTGTATATATACCACATTTTCTTTATTTACTTGTGGGTTGATAGGCATTTAGGTTGGTTCCATACTTTTGCAATTGCAGATTGTCCTGCTGTAAACATGCATGTATATGTGTCTTTTTTATAGGACTTCTTTTCCTTTGGGTAGGTACCCAGTAGTGAGATTGATAGATCAAATGGTAGTTCTACTTTTAGTTCTTTAAGGAATCTCCACACTGTTTTCCATAGTGGTTGTACTAGTTTACATTCACACCAGCAGTGTAAAAGTGTTTCCTTTTCACCACATACACACCAACATTTATTATTTTTTGATTTTTAAATTATGACCATTCTTGCAGGAATAAGGTGGTATTTCATTGTGGTTTTTATTTGCATTTCCCTGACAATTAGTGATGTTTAGCATTTTTCAAGTTTGTTGGCTGTTTGTATGTCTTCTTTTGAGAATTGTCTATTCATGTCCTTTATGTCCTTTGCCCACTTTTTGATAGGATTATTATTTTTTTTTCTTGCTGATTTTAGTTCCTTGTAGATTCTGGATATTACTCCTTTGCTGGGTATGTAGTTTGCAAATATTCTCTTCCACTCTGTGAGTTGTCTGTTTACTCTGATAATTACTTCTTTTTTTTTTTTTTTGAGATGGAGTCTTGCTTCTTTGCCCAGGCCAGAATGCAATGGTGTGATCTTGGCTCACTGCAACCTCCGCCTCCAAGGTTCAAGCGATTCTCCTGCCTCAGCCTCCCCAGTAGCTGGAATTACAGGCATGTGCCATCATGCCCAGCTAATTTTTGTATTTTTAGTAGAGACAAGGCTTCACCATGTTGGCCAGGCTGGTCTTGAACTCCTGACCTCAAGTGGTCAGTCTCCTGACGTCAGGTGACCTCAATCTGCCTGCCTTGGCCTCCCAAAGTGCTGGGATTACAGGCATGAGCCACTGTACCTGGCCTGATAATTACTTATTTTGCTGTGTAGAAGCTTTTTAGTTTAATTAAGTCCCATCTATTTATCTTTGTTTTTGTTGCATTTGCTTTTGGGTTCTTGGTCATGAATTCTTTGCCTAAGCCAATGTCTAGAATAGTTTTTCAAATGTTATCTTCTAGAATTTTTGTGGTTTCAGGTCTTAGGTTTAAGTCTTTGATCCATCCTGAGTTGATTTTTGTATAATATGAGAGATGAGGATCTAGTTTTATTCTTCTACATGTCGCTTGCCAATTATCCCAGCACCATTTATTGAAGAGGGTGTCCTTTCCCCACTTTATGTTTTTGTTGGCTTTGTCAAGAATCAGTTGGCTGTAGTATTTGGCTTTAGTTCTGGGTTCTGTATTTTGTTCCATTGTTCTACGTGCCTATTTTTATACCAGTACCATGCTGTTTTGGCAAATATAGCCTTGTAGTATAGTTTGAAGTTGGGTAATGTGATGCCTCCAGATTTGTTATTTTTGCTTACTCTTCTAGACATTGGCTTAGGCAAAGAATTCATGACCAAGAGCCCAAAAGCAAATATAACTAGGTGGGACTTAATTAAACTAAAAATATTCTGCACAGCAAAAAAGTAATAATAATTATCAGAGTAAGCAGACAACCCCCAGAGTGGGAGAAAATATTTGCAGACTATGCATCCAATGAAGGACTAATATCAAGAATGTACAGGGAACTCAAATCAGAAAAAAAAACCCATAAAACAAATAACGCTTTGGCTATGAGGGCTCTTTTGGTTCCACATAAATTGTAGGATTGTTTTTTTCTAGTTCTGTGAAGAATGATGATGGTATTTTGATGGGAACTTCATTGAATCTATAGATTGCGTTTGGCACTGTGGTTATCTTCACAATATTGATTCAATCCCTCCATGAACATTGGATGTTTTTCCATTTGTTTGTGTCATCTATGATTTTTTTTTTCAGTAGTGTTTTATAGTTTTCTGTGTAGAGATCTTTCACCTCCTTGATTAAGTATATTCCTAAGTATTTTATATATTTTTTGTAGCTGTCGTGAGAGGGATTGTGTTCTTGATTTGAGTCTCAGCTTGGTCACTGTTGGTGTATAGCATTGCTACTGGTTTGTAAACATTGATTTTTGTCTCTTGAAACTGTACTGAATTCATTTATCAGATCTGGGAGCTTTGTGGATGAGTCTTTAGGGTTTTCTAGGTTTATGATCATATTATTGGTGAACAGTGACAATTTGACTCCCTCTTTTCCAAATTGGATGCCTTTTATTTATTCCTCTTGTCTGATTGCTCTGGTTAAGACTTCCAGTACAACTTTCCCCATTCAGTATGATGTTGGCTGTGGGTTTGTCATAGACGGCTTTTATTATTTTGAGATATGTCCTTCTATGCCAATTTTGTTGACGGTTTTTATAAAGGGATGTTGGATTTTGTCAAATGCTTTTTCTGCATCTATTGAGATAATCATATGATTTTTGTTTCTAATTCTGTTTATGTGATATATTGGATTTATTGACTTGCATATGTTAAATCATGCCTGCATCCCTGGTATGAAACCCACTTGATCACAAAGAATTATCTTTTTTGATAAGCTGTTGGATTTGGTTAGCTGGTGTATTATTGAGGATTTTTACGTCTGTGTTCATCAGGGATATTGGTCTGTAGTTTTCTTTTTTTATGTCCTTTCCTAGTTTTGGTATTCGGTGATACTGGATTTATAGAAAGATTTAGAGAGGATTCCCTTTTTCTGTATCTTTTGGAGTAGTTTTAGTAGGATTGATGCCAATTCTTTGAGTGTCTGATAGAATTCAGCTGTGAATCCATCTGGTCCTGAACTTTTTTGTTGGCAATTTTTAAATTATTGATTCAATCTTGCTGCTTGTTATTGGTCTGTTCGGGGTTTCTATCTCTTCCTGAGTTGATCTAGGAGGGTTGTATATTTCCAAGAATTTATCCATCTTTTCTAGCTTATCTAGTTTTTGTGCAAAAAGGTATTCATAGTAGCCTTGAATGATCTTTTATATTTCTGTGATATCAATTGTAAAATACTACATTTCATTTCTAATTGAGTTTATTTGAATCTTTGCTCTTCTTTTCTTTGTTAATCTCACTAATGGTCTATCAGTTTTATCTTTTCAAGGGACTAGCTTTTTGTTTTGCTTATCTTTTGTATTGTTGTTTCAATTTCATTTAGTTCTGCTCTAATCTTTGTTATTTCTTTTCTTCTACTGGGTTTGGGTTTAGTTTGTTCTTGTTTCTCAGTTCCTTGAAGTGTGACATTAGGTTGTCTATTTGTGCTCTTTCAGAATTTTTGATGTAGGCATTTAATGCTGTGAACTTTCCTGTTAGCACCACTTTTGCTATATCCCAGAGGTTTTGATAAGTTGTATCACTATTTTCATTTATTTCAAAGAATTCTTAAATTTCCATCTTGATTTCATTGTTAGCTCAAAGATTATTCAGGAGCAGGTTATTTAATTTCCATGTATTTGTATAGTTTTTAAGGGCTCCTTTTGGAGTTAATTTCCAGTTTTGTTCCACCGTGATCTGAGAAGATACTTGATATGATTTTGATTTTTCTTAAATTTATTGAAGCTTGTTTTGTGGCCTATCATGTAGACTATCTTGGAGAATGTTTCATGTGCTGGTTAGAAGAATATATATTTTGCAATTGTTGCATAGAATATTCTGTAAATATCCAAGTCCCTTTGTTCTAGGGTATGGTTTAAGTCCATTCTTCATTGACTTTTTGTCTTTGATACCTGTCTAGTGCTGTCAGTGGAGTATTGATACCTGTCTAGTGCTGTCATTGGAGTATTGAAGTCCCCCACTATTATAGAGTTGCTGTCTGTTGCATTTCTTAGGTCTAATAGTAGTTTTATAAATTTGGGAGCTCCAGTGTTAGGTGCATATATATTTAAGATTGTAATATCTTCCTGTTGGACTAATCCTTTTACTACATAGTATCTTTTTCTTTTTTTACTGTTCTTGCTTTAATATCTTTTTTGTCTGATATAAGAATAGCTACTCCTGCTCACTTATGGTTTTCATTTTTTGTGAAATATCTTTTTCCGCTGCTCCTTTACCTTATGTTTATGTGAGTCTTGTGTGTTAAGTGAGTTTCTTGAAGACAGCAGACACATGGTTGGTGGAATTTTATCCATTCTGCCATTCTGCATCTTTTAAGTGGAGTGTTTAGGCCATTTATATTCAATGTTAGTATTAAGATGTGAGGTAGTTGTTCTATTTATCACATTAGTTATTGTTTAAATACGGTTTTTTTCACTGTGCATTGTTTTTTAGGCCCCGTGAGATTCATGCTTTAAGGAGATTCTATTTTGTTCTTATTCTTGATGACAACTAGAAGGATCTCTCTCCATGAGTGTTTTGGTACCAAATTAATTTGTCATTACAAGGTTCAGTTCAACAGTTGGTTGTCATTAGCACTGTACGTTATTTTAACTGTACATCTGTTTGTAAAGATGCTAGTATTAGTTTTCTTATCATCGATAGTAGGAGAAACAAGACAAAACCAACATTAATCCAGTAGGCCAATTATTTAGATCTGGAGCTAATGAATTCCAATTATTAATGAATTACAATAGCAAAGGATTGAAAATTTGGTTCACTATCTGTCATAATTTAAAATGTAAACTCTTAAATCTTGAAGAAAAGACTGAATCAATACAATCAGTCTAGTGAGGACTTGGAGCTAATGAATATCAGTAAATCCTCATTTAATGTTGTCAATAGGTTGCAAACTGACTTTAAGTGAAACAACATACAAGGAAACCAATTTTATCATAGGCTAATTGATGTAAGGATGTTTCTGGTCACAAAAACATCACCAAACATCTAAATAAAGACCAAAATGTGCCAGGTGCGGTGGCTCACACCTGTAATCCCAGTACTTTGGGAGGTCAAGGTAGGCGGTTCATTTGAAGCCAGGAGTTTGAGACCAGCCTGACCAACAACATGAAACCCTATCTCTACTAAAAATACAAAAATAGCCAGGCATGGTGGCACATGCCTGTAATCACAGCTACTTGGGAGGCTGAGGTAAGAGAATCACTTGAACCTGGGAGGTGGAGGTTACAGTGAAATCGAGATTGTGCCACGGAGTATGCTCCAGCCTCGGTGACAGAGTGAGACTTTGTCTCGACAACAACAACAAGACTAAAATGCTTCTAATATTAAACATTGAAATAAATGTGACATTGAAATAAATATGAGTTATACATACATTTAAGAAAGAATAACAAGGACAAGATAATTATTAACTCAATTTGTGATAGTTAGTGAGTGATGGTGTTCACAGTGATGATGGGTTAAGTCAAGAAATAAGTGCTTGCAAAGTGGAGTTGTAAGAAGCATCTCCTACCAGCATGCAGTTTGGAATGAAGCAATAACGAATATGGGGGCTCACTTTGCCACCACATAGTTTATTGTTGAGCTGTCTGTATGACTTTTGTATACTTTGCAAATTTTTACTTTACAGTAATTTACAGTAACTTTATTTGTTTTTCAACCACTTATTCCAGTTCAGGGGTCACCAGTGGCTGGCACCTATCCCAGCAGCTCAGGGAACAAAGTGGAAACTTACCCTGGACAGGAGGCCATTCCATTGCAGGGCATACTCATACACTCACTCACTCAGGCTGGGACCATGTAAATATCCCAACATACCTAACATGCAGAGTTTTGGGGTGTGGCAGGAAACTGGAGTACCTGGAGGAAACCCATTAATACATGGAGAGGATGTGCAAACTCCATGTAGATGGAGTCCCCAGCTGGAAATACACCTTTTTCCCCCCTTCTCCGCTTCTTCTCATCAATGTTATAATGAAATGATGTTGAATGAAAAGGTGTTACTTGACTACCTGCTATATAGGCTTTAAAGATACCAGACTGTGGCTGATTTTTTACTGTATTTTCATTGCAACAATACAGTAAAGACTAAAACTAAAACTTTGCTCCAGCATATGCAATTATGAAAAATATGTAATGTAAAATAATTTTTCTCTTGAAAACTAGTTTGTGGCTAGCCAATTTTTATAAAGCATAAACAATTAACTCTGTACTGGTAGTACAAAGGAAGGCTGACTTGTTGCAGCCAGAAATTTACTAATATTTTTGCTTTTAATCTTGACTTCTTTAATATTGTCTCATTCCATCTCACTCACCCAGGACTGGTTTTGCTCATTCTGTCTCAAGGTCTAAATATGAATGTTAAGCCTCAGAATGGAGGAAGGCAGATACCCTGGCTTTCATATTTAGGTCTGAACTACCAAAACAAAAACAAAAACAAACAAAAAAAAAACACCTACTTAGGTTTGCTACTGGAAGCAGTGGTATTTGAGTAGAAGTTGAAAAGAAAGGCAAGAAAAGTGGAAGGAGAAAAAGCATGAAATGGCTGCAGGAAATGAAGAAATACTTAGGAAGCAGGCATTTTACTGTTTTGAATGAAAACTAATACTATGAATCATTCTTTATATATATATTTGTTTTATTTTCAATACTAATTAAATTCATCAACCTGAAATTTTAAATTTCTATGTTCAATATTGTTTTATGTATAACCAGTTTATATACCTATACACTTTTATTGTCAAAGTTCATCTTTTATATTTTTTAGTGTAGTTTTTATGATATTTGAGTGTCTAAAAATGTCTTTCTCTTATAGTCTTGAAGGACAATTTAAATGTTTATATAGAATTATAGGTAAGTAGTCTCACCTCCACTCCTGCATATTGATGATTTTAGCCTGGTGTTCTATGTAGTCTGTTGCTATTGATGATGACTTAATGCTGTCAGTCTAACGGCAACTTCTTTTTTCTTATTGGTAGCATTTAAAAGTTTATTTTTATCCTTGCATTCATTCGTCAGTTCTGTGATGTGTTACAATGGTATTTATTTTTCATTCTGCTCAGCACTTTGAATCAAGGCCTTCTTTTTATTATGTTGCCTTTCTTTTAATTCTTAAATTCTTAGCTTTTTTTAATATTTCCTTTCTGTCATTTCTACTACCTTCTAGAACTCCTATAAGAATGATGTTGGAGATTATCCTACTTGTTTTCTAAATGTGTCTTTATCGGTTGTAGTTTTTTTAGATTTTATTTATTTATTTATTTATTGATCTCCTTCTGGTAGAACTCTAAAGTAATATGTTCTAATTTTTTTTTTTTTTTTTTTTTTTTTTTTTTTTTTTTTTTTTTTTTTTGAGATGGAGTCTCACTCTGTCGCCCAGGCTGGAGTGCAGTGGCGCTATCTCGGTTCACTGCAAGCCCCGCTTACCAGGTTCATGCCATTCTCCTGCCTCAGCCTCCCAAGTAGCTGGGACTATAGGCACCTGCCACCGCGCCCGGCTAATTTTTTTTATTTTTTAGTAGAGATGGGGTTTCACCGTGTTAGCCAGGATGGTCTCGATCTCCTGACCTCGTGATCCACCTGCTTCGGCCTCCCTCTAATTTGTTAATGTCAACATGTGGTAGACACAACCCAATGTGGCACCCTCAAATATGTTGTATTATTTGCATCTCTTGACTATGGGCAGAACCTGTGATTTGCTTTCAACCAATTAAATATGACAAAGGTGATGAGACATAACAGCCTTGATTACATTTTACATAAGAATGTCTTTGAAGGTTACAGTAGTAGGCTGTCCTGCAGGCCTTGAAAAAATAAGCTGCCATGCTGTCATCTGCTTGTGGAAAGGACCACACATCAAGGAACTATGGGCGTCCTCTAGGACCTGAGGGCTTCAGTTCTACAACTGTAGGGAAATGAATTCTGCCAACAACCATGTGAACCTGGAAGTTGACTTTCAAATCCAGAGAGGTCATAGCACAACCAGTACCTTATTTGCAGTCTTAATGAGTTCTAGCTAAGCCTTGCCTGGGCTTCTGACCTGTGGAAACTGTTAGATAATAAATGTTTGTCATTTTCAGCTGCCCAGTTTGTGGTAATTGGTTATGCAACAATATAAAACTAAGACTGGGAGCGGTGGCACATGCCTATAATCCTAGCACTTTGGGAGGCTGAGGCGGGCGGATCACCTGAGGTCAGGAGTTTGAGACCGGCCTGGCCAACATGGTAAAACCCCATCTCTACTAAAAACATAAATTAGCTGGGTGTGGTGGCGTGTGCCTGTAATCCCAGCTACATAGAAGGCTGAGGCAGGAGAATCACTGGAACCTGGGAGGCAGAGGCTACAGTGAGCCAAGACTGCGTCATTGCACTCCAGCCTGGGTGACAGAGCAAGACTCCTTATAAAAATAAAAAATAAAAAAAAAAAAACTAAGACAAACTGTTTCCCCCCTAAAGTTTATCATTTTCCATGTTTTCTTTTACTTTAATGACTATATTTTATTTGTAAAAATTTCTAATTTTATTTCAGTATTACTGTTAATTTTTTAGATATTCTTTCATTTTCATTAATAAGGATACTAACAATATATACCTTAAAATCTGTACCAAGTGTTTTGTTAATGTAGTTACATCTAGAATTGAATCTTCGGGGGGTATTTTTTAATATTAGATTTCACGGGCTTTGGAATTTTGGTTAGCATGCTTATCACATGTGTGGAGTTTGTTCTTGCTCTTTTTAATTTTTCTGCTTGCTCATGAGTTTGGCTTTGGTTGTCTCCACCCATAACTCCAAAACCAAGTCTTATTATGGCAGTACTAGGAGTTCTGCCCTAGGTGATTTCAGAATGATCACAGATTTTATTGCCAAGTCAACGAGTGGCTTGGCTCACTTTCTAGTGGAAGGGCTTTGTTTGTAAGCTTCACCTTCTTAGGCATGCTGCTACTTTTTCTTAAACAACAACAAAATAATCCCATAGCTACTGCTGGGATTTTTTTCGTGAAAAGAAAATTGCACCCTGACCTCTAGCTTTAAGCAGTGAGTGGAGTCCAGCCCCTGCATGTGTGAGGCAGCTTTTAGTCCACTTTACCCCAATGCAGCCAAACACCTGGTGCTTCTCTCAGCCAACACTGGACTCCCGTCATGTTTACCAATTTACATTTCTGTTTCTCTGATCTACAAAAAAATGTATCTTGTTTTCATTATGACTTTTTAGCCTTTGTATTAGTTTGCTATGGCTGCCATAACAAATACCACAGACTGGGTGGCCTAAACCAGGAGTCCCCAACCCCTGGGCCATGAATTAATACCAGTCCCTGGCCTGTTAGGAACTGGGCTGCACAGCATGAGGTGAGAGGTAGGCAAGTGAGCATCACTGCCTGAGCCCTGCCTCCTGTCAGATCAATGATGGCATTAGATTCTCATAAGAACACAAACCCTATTGTGAACTGCACATGCGAGGAATCTAGGTTGCATGCTCCTTATGAGAATCTAAGGCCTGATCATCTGAGGTGGAACAGTTTCACCCTGAAACCTGAAACTATCCCCCTCCCCACCCACTGCCAGTTTGTGGAAAAATGGTCTTTCCACCCATCAATCTCTGGTGCCAAAAAGGTTGGGGACCACTGGCCTAAACAATGGAAACTTATCTGCTCGTGATCTGAAGACCAGAAGTCCAAGATTAAGGTGTATGTAGGGTTGGTCTCCTCTAGGGCCTTTCTCCTTGGCTTGCAGATGGACCTCTCCTCTATGTTTCCACATGGCCTTCCATCTCTCCCTGTGTCATTTTTCTTATAAGGACATTGGTCATATTGGATAAGGGTCCACCCTAATGACCTCATCTAAGTTACAATTTGAAGGCAAATGCAGCCACGTTTGAGGTAATGGGGGCTTCACCATATGAATTTTGGAGGTCATAATTGAGCTTACAATTGTCTTTTTATTTGGAAATGATCCAGCATTGTTAGAATATTGAATGTACTGTGGTGGGGGTGGGAAATGGGACATTTTCTTCACTTATTGCATGTATGGCTGTATATGCTTCTGAGTGAACTGAAAATCCATTTCTTTTGATATCTATTTTTATTTCTTTTCCCTAACTTAAAACACATAATATGTATCTGTTTATTTTTATACTTCTGATTAGTAGGTTAATATCTAAATTCATTCTTCTAATTGTACAAGCTTGTTGTATACTTGTACAAGATTTGAAGTGGTAAAAACTGATCATACATTGCGTAAAATATAATAATCTCATATTATGCCA
This sequence comes from Nomascus leucogenys, assembly GCF_006542625.1. Taxonomy (NCBI): domain Eukaryota; kingdom Metazoa; phylum Chordata; class Mammalia; order Primates; family Hylobatidae; genus Nomascus; species Nomascus leucogenys. The sequence continues at coordinate 31,362,121 of NC_044387.1, read as the reverse complement.
CGTGGCCTCTGTTTTAGGACATATAACCACTGGGGTTTGGAGTTTGACTAAGAGCAGGACATTGACTGCAGTCTGCCCTCCTCACTTACTCTGAAGATGGATGGAGCTAAGAGACTGCTTTGGATCACCTCCATTCTAGTTTGCTGCACTGTTCGAAAAACTTTGAGCTTCTTATTCTAGTTAATAAAAACACAACTGCAAAATTAATTAAAATGTTGTTTCCTAACTTCTACCTTCAGCTATTCCTGGGTGATTAGAGCAAATTATTAATGCAGTGTTTTCTCTGATTATGACAATGAAAGCAAGAAGTGCATTTAATTAGAAGGCCTCTGAATGTTTATACATCACCAACTTTTCACATGTGTCCATTCGTTTTGCAGAAGAAGCATCTAATACACTCCCAGCACTTGTCTGGTGTCTCTTCACAAGATGTTAGGTGCATTGCTAGCTCTGTTTCCTCTACCCAAAGGTGCAGAGGGGGCTGAGACTTGCAGAAGCTGTACCAAAGAGTGGGAAAGACAATCAAGTGCCAAGAAGCTCTTCCCTCTCTTACCCTTTCCAGTGGTGAGCAGATTGCTGTTTACCAAACTGACTTTTTAAAAAAGTGTATTTATTCACGTCTCTATCAGGATATATCAGTGGTGTTTTGCAATTACTATTGGCAGTTGTATTGCAGTTGACATCACAACAAATGTCTTTTTCTCATTTTCCACTTTTCTAAGTTACCTTTTCCTTTAATAGCTAAAGAAAATGGCTCCAACTCCCATTTGTCACACTGTGGAAACAAGAGCTACGAATCCTTTTCCTTCCAGATGAAGGGATATAGATTATCTAGAAGGTATACATTGTTTAAATCATGCTTTTACAACTTCTCTGTCATCTAGTCCAAATGTTGCTTATGATGTTAGAGATTATTTTTTGAAAGATCTTTTCAACATTTCCTACATAGAAAAAAATACTGCTAAAATAAAGCTAATGCTTAAAGTAGGCTTTCCGTAAAGTTTTGAGGTAAAATAAATCAATTTAAACAACTTTAAGTAAAAAGTAACACAGTACAAATCCTCCAATCTTTTTCCTTACAGAATTTCTAATGCATTATGTACTTCCATAGGCTTTAGTGGAGATTTTTTCCTTTTCCTTATCCTTTATGCTAGGACTTGGTCTCTTCTCTATGCACTAGCAGACAGCTCCAAAATTCTTGTTTTTTGCTGTCCAGAGAGATTTAATTTAAAAATAGTCATCTAAATAGCACTTATTTGGCTATATCTAAAAATGAGGAAGTCCTTGCCTTTCTCCACTTACTCTAAGACCAAGCATTCGCTTGCTAAAAGCGAATCATCTCTGTTGGAGACAAATTCTTGCCACTCTTAGAAAGCATAAGAAACTCAAACTGTTTTGTTTTTTTAAATACCAAATTATTTTCCCTTACATTTATTTCTATAGACACAACTGCCTATAGACTTACCTCTTCGATGCCCTGTCATTAGTTATCTCAAACTGCAGTGTTTAAAACTCAGATTCAAAATGTTCAACTGAACTTATCATGAAGACCTTCAAAACCTGTTTCTCGTCTTGAATTTCATCTCAGTGATAAGTACTCATCTAGTTGTCCAGAATTGTTATCTTGGATTTCATCTTAGATTTCTCCCTCTTATTGAATCCCCAAATTCAATTACTATATCCATTCTACATGCTAGAAATTTCTAGAATCTGGCAAACTTTTTCCAAGTCCCCTGTCTTAGTGTAGGTTAGTACCAACGATACATCTGGACTCCATCTTTCCATTATTTTTTCACCTCAAGTAAGTGAGGGTCTGATGGGTAGAGTTTAAGGTAGCTCCATGACCGCCACCTCCTAGTGTTGATGCCGGTATAATCCGGTCCTCTTGAGTGTAGGTGGGAATCCGTGATTTGTTTCTATTAATAACTAATAGAAGGAAAAATAGGGGATTTTACTCATGTAGATATATCATAAGCAACCATATTTCAAATGCACTCTATCCATTTCTGACTTTGAAGAAGCAACCTACCGTGTATCCTACAGACACAAGGAAAAGAATTCTGGTAGCAATCTGGGGAAGCTTGGAAGAGGATCTTTCCCTAGCTGAGCCTCTGATGAGAACCAAGTCTTAGCAGACACCTTGACTGAAGACTTGTGAAATCATAAGCAGAGGACCCAGCTAAGCCATGTCATGACTTCTGAGTCACAGAACTGTGAGATAATGTGTTGTTTTAAACCACTAAGTTTGTGGTAATTTGCTACATAGCAATATACAGCATACAGATTCCTTACATAAAATGTGATCATGTTACTACTAAGCAAAAAATAAATAAATAAAAAAGCCTATTAATGACTTCTATGGCTTGAATGGGTCCCCCAAATTTCATGTGTTAGAAATTTGATCCACAATGTGGGGGATTTGGTAGGGGAGCCTAAAGAGAGGTGTTTGGGTTATGAGGATACCTCCCTCATGCATGGATTAATGCTGTTTTTGCAGGAGTGAGTTTGTTGTCATTGCAGGAGTGGGTTAGGCCCTCTCTTATTCTCTCTTGTCCATGTGATGCCTTTTGCCATGTTATGATGCAGCAAAAACGCCCTCCTAAGATGCTGCTGCCTTGATCTTAAACTTCCCATTTTTGAGAACCATAAGCTGATAAATTTTTGTTTTTTTGTAAATTACCCAGTCTTCAGTATTCTGTGATAGCAGCACAAAAGAGACTAAGATAATGACTTAACATTTCCCCCAGGGTTGAATCAAAACTGTTAACAAGACCCTTTACTTCACCACCCTTTACTTAAATTTCCATCATTGTTGAAATTTGTGTCAGCTTATCAGATGTACCGTTCTCTCCCTTTCTGCCCCAGATGTTTGTACATATTCTTTATACTTTACATTCTCCTCTGGCTGCTTTTCTCCTCCCAACATCCTCTCCTCTTTTAACAAATTCTTACTCATAAATTTAAGTTCTAGTTCAGATCTGACTATTTCTGGGAAGCTTTCCCTGACCCAAGCAGTTGGGTTAGGTACCCTATTATTTTTTTCTCTCATATTTCATTATAATTGCTTGTTTGTCTATTCTCAGTAGAGTCAATGAACCACGAGGGGAAAGATTGTATCTTTCTTGCTGATAAGTATATCATCAGTGTCTGACTCTGAGTTAGGGCTCATTAATTATCTGTTTTATGAATAAATGAATGGCTTATGATAAATAGAGACTAAATTTGACACTTGACTTGTAGTATCAATAACTAGAACCACAGGACACGGTCTTGCTGGGGAATCACAGGAGTGTTCACATTATGCAGCCCCAACTCCTAAGACTCGGGGTGCTTTTCCCATTCTCTTTCTGTCCTTACAACCTCAACTAGCTCCTGTCCTTCCCCTATAAAGACTCTTGCATCCACTTTATTTTTTGGTATTCTCACCATCAAGTTAGTATTTGTTTCTCCTACAAAGTCATGTTTATAATTCTTTACTTTTAGGAAGGTTATAGTAACAGAAGTTGTCCATAGTACAGAAGTGGAGGAGTTAAAAAAAAAATCACATGTACATAGCTCATACAATCATGGTCCAAGATCAAAATTTACTGACTCTTTTTTGAAACAGTAACTGGAAGTTCCCTTTAGACTTCTAACTTTTGCATCTATTTTCAAGGATAATAATAAAATATTCATCCTTAAGTTCTGACTTAGCAGTTAAGATATATTTATTTCTTTCTTCTCCTTCTAATAAGAAATCAAAGTGGAGCAATAAGTATCTTTTTGTCTTATTAATTTGCATTTCAGAAGATGTCCATTTTTATCAAGACTTTTACCCAGAACAAATCTCTTATATCGTTTCTCTTGGACATTCCCTGGAATTACTGCTAAAATTTATTAATAGCCTATCTAATCAGGATGTATCTAGAATACTTTGAATAAACTTACTGTGGTTGTAATATGTTGATATGTTGATAAAATAAGAAATACTGAAATTAACTAACATAATTAGGGATTCATGAAAATCTTAAGTCAAGCTTATGACTTTTCCCCTAGTGGCTAGAAATTAAATAACTGTTGAAATAATAAAGTGGTCAATTCACATTAGACAACAACATACTTTTTCATAAAATATGTAGGAAAATGACGTTTGTGTTATTTGTGCAGAATAAACTATTCACCATTAAGTAACTAAATACAATGGTATAACAAATCAGTCAGGTCTGGGAAAGAAATATTAAGCCAGAAGTAAATAAAAGCCTCATATAAGTAATTACCTTTCTTACACGTTATCTTGTATTTGAGAAATAAAAATTATCTTAATTTTCTAAAGTGTCAAAGGTTTCCAACTGCAAAATAAGTAAAAACGATATCCTGCTTTCATGGATATCATTGCTTTATTTGATAACATTCTTGAACACCTTCTTTTTGACAATTATCAATATCTGATAGCCTAGCTGGTAGGATGTTGTGTCTCCTTTTTCTCTGCTTCAATGGTTAAATGTAGAGATACATATTTCAGTTTGGTTTTAATAATGAAGGACCTTCTGTGGCGTAATTTATCTCATATGTATAAAAGAGTTTTGGCCAAACTGTGAGGATTAAATTTTTAAATAACAAAGGGATCAGAGTAAGTACCTCTGGTCTTCAGCTTTGAAAACAAATTACGAGTCAGACTACTTAAACCACATGCTGGTAATACACATTAAATAGTTTATTGATTTATTTTCAACATTACTATTTTTCTCATAGGATTCAAACAACCTTAAATGTGACTTATAGGAAATGTGCTCACAATTGATTACTATTATCATCCACTACGCAGAGTACTTGAAAGTTCATTGTTTATCAAAGAAAACAAAACAAACCTTACCAGAGTAAAATCTATTTTTAGATGGTTACAATTTACTTTTAAACGTCACCTTCAAATAATACATTAATGCATTCTTTGTATATAGAGTAGCCTTCTGTGGGGATATGTTCAAACACATTGCTGTCCATCAAAATGCTTTCTGTTCATATTTTTCACCCACAAATTTAGGCCTTTTTCATTATAAGTGCTTATTGTGCACTATAGCTGTTAACTTTTGCAGTTTGAGGTGCACAGCAAAACTAACACAAGCTCATTTTTTCCTCTTTACAATTTTGCAATACATAAATAAAAAAGCTCACGTTGATGGCCTAATCCATGATTTCTTGAGGCTTAAGACAAAAGAAATCCATGCTTTCTACATGGTAAGAAATCATTTTTTTATCTATAAAATGCATACTTAAGCATAACCATATAAATATTAATAAGAAATACATTACTCTGTGGACTGACTGGAAACTTAGAAGTCAGGAATTTGGAACTCAAACCTAATTTTGAATTCAAATCCCACATCTTTCACTGATTCAGTCTGACATGGTAGCCCAATAGCCTCAACTTGGTTATTGCGGCCAAACCAAAATGTATGCCAACTGAACGTTTATTTGAAGCCTGTTCACTTTAGTGGTTCCTCTAATAATCTTTCTGAGTTAAAGAAGGATGCCCTAAATATCTACGCTGCTGATTCCCTTGTAAAGCTGGATACTAAATATCAGAATGAAGCAGAATCTCAACAAAGTTCTTTAGCTTTACTTATTGGATTAAAAAATATTTCATCGTCAAAACACAAATATGGCACTGTTTCCTTCTTCCTTTGCCACATCAAAATTTTCTACGTTGTCTCAGAAAAGCAAAAAACAATATTGGACCATCATGTAAATTGGCTTGTTAAATTTAAAGGGATGTGCAAATAAAAAATGATTCATCAAGCATAAATGTTCACCGTATGGTCTGCCGGTGTATTTTAAAACAATTTGATGTGAAACTGCCATTCTGTAGTAAATTCTAAATAATTAGGAAGTATTCATAACAATGTAAAGGTTCTACTCAGTTTATGCTAAAATTGTGGAGATGGATATGGTACTTGTACATATATACCTACCCCAGCCAAGATTTTTCAGATTTTAGAAAATACAATTTATTTAGAATTCTGTTTTTCAACTGAGATTTTACATTCATTCTATCTTTTCAGCAGTCTATTGTAAATTGTTTTATGCTACTTAACATTAATTTGTCATGATCTAGTTGGAAACATAAAAGCAAAGATTACGCTTCTCTAAACACTAAATTGGGAAACTCTAACAACGTCCTCTACTTTTGTCCCATCCTGACTTCTCCCCAAAATATCCATTTGGCTTTAGAATTTATGTGCTTCTCAGATATGGAAATAACTTAATTGGCATGACAAATAATCATTAAGCTACATTCTTATTACCTAGTGAATAACTCACTTCAACTGAGTGGAAATTAAATTAATTGACTTCAGGATCCATGGATCCTTGATTACAATATGCAACCTAATTAGCATTAGTAATATTTTATAGAGAGCTAGAAATATGCATGTTTGCTAAATAGTATATTCATTCTTGACAAGTTCTTCTCATGTAAAAGCAATACAATTTAGAATATATTACATCCAATCAGGAAATAGAATTTTCTGGAAAAATATATAACATATTATGAATCATTTTTACCTGAAATTTTTTATTGTAAAAATTCAGGTTTCAACTTAAGTAAATAGATTGAATGCTACCACTATCATCTCTTTTTTCTTTTCTTTCTTTTTTTTTTTTTTGAGATGGAGTTTCACTCTTATTGCCGAGGCTGGAATGCAATGGCATGATCTTGGCTCATGGCAACCTCCGCCTCCCAGGTTCAAGCTATTCGCCTGCCTTAGCCTCCTGAGTAGCTGGGATTACAAGCATGTGCCACCACACCTGGCTAATTTTGTATTTTTAGTAGAGACAGGGTTTGTCCATGTTGGTCAGGCTGGTCTCGACCTCCCGACCTCCAGTGATCCACCTGCCTTGGCCTCTCAAAGTGCTGTAATTACAGGCATGAGAGCCGCTTCACCTGGCATCTGTCATCTCTTTTTATGGTACTTTTGACTAATATGAAATCAGTTGCTATCTTCTGTTTTACTCATCGTTACTACTTGGAGAAGCTATCATTTAGAGGGTTATAATGATTGAGAGACTGTAGTTCTCAGAATATCCAGGTTAAAATTGATTAATTTAATAGACAGAATTTTAGTTAGGAAACATCAATTTATATGTTATTGGCTAACATTGTGATGTTCCCTAGGAAGAAATCCAAGCCTTATTTGTCTTTGTGACTCAAATCAGTGCTAAATGCAAGGCTTCCCATAAGATAGATACCTAATTTAAATATTCAAAATAACAACATCACACATGCTTAACCTATTTCATAACACTTCTGAACCCATATAGACTCAGGACAAAACTGGCAATTCTTTCTACTGTGATACAGCATTATGTAGAAAAATCTCAGTAGCTACCAGTAATTTGGGAAAAAACCTCTTTAGCCATAAAATTAAGTCTGTTTCACAAATACAGTTTTCTGCTTCTTATGTTGCCGAATTTTAAAGGCTCACTTAGAGAACATAGATTTTCTTCTACTCCAGAATAGCAGGAGTGGGATTCTCTAAAAATCTGGTTTAGTAAATTGCTGTACAGAATAAGAGCTTGATATTGGCAGTGAAAATCTTTGAATTATCAATGGCCTAATGTATATATTAATAATTACTTGTTACTCAGACAGTGACATGAGTTGAAAGATATAGTCTCTGGTATTAATAATTCTTATGATAAACATAAATGGCATTTACTTGTGAAAAGTCAAATTTGAATCTAGTTCAACATAGGATTACTTATCATTTCTAATTTTCATAAAAGTTTTAAAATTTAATTTCACCTGAATTTTATTGTTATAAATTGGTTGTATTATATTTCAAATTACATGTGATCATAGGTAGTTCAGCTCATTAGATACAAATTTACTTAGAATTGTTATTTTCTATGCCAAGGATAAATTGTCTTAGAAAATATTAAGAGATACTGTAGTCTGTAGTTAAGTAGTTCATTTGTAATTATATGATATTTTAATGTTACTTCAGTTTAATATTCATCTAAACATACATTCTTTTCTTACTTTTATTTTTTTATTTTTAAATTCAGCAACAGTCCTATCGCAATATAAACATGCATTCTTAAATCTGACACTAAACAAAACATAGTCCTTTTCATGGAATTAATAATAAGAGGAAGGTATTTTTGTTTGAGTCATTAAGTTGAAGCTATCCTGTTTAGGAGTCACTAAATTTTAGATTTCTTTTTTTTCAATTAATTTCAATAATATGCTGGTTATCGAGTGGGTTATTGATGTTAGGAACAGAGATAAATATGCCTGGGCTCAAACACATATTCACACTATAGTGAGCATATTTACTCTGTTATCCCTACTATAGGGATATTTAACATACACCTAATTATATTAACAGGCATACTAAGTGCTTGATGGAGCTACAAAAAATATTGTGAAAGTATGATAGAGAAAAATATGAAGTTTTTCTAAGGATCAGGAAAGGCTTCTTGGAAGAGGTAGAATTTGAGTTTTAACTTTTAGTGGGGATAGGCAAATACGTTAAGCATAGGGAAATTGACGGAAAGTGAAAGCTATGATTTCTGATTGGGGGAAAAAAGTGAATATGTATTTTTTGTTTATAACAAACAGCAATAGAATATTTATATGAAATAATTTTTACAAATCTAGTTCTTTATGCCAAAGCAGCATGATTTATTATTTTCCTAATAAAAAGAATTTGCATGTGGTTTTAGAGGGTGGGAGGAGAGAGTTGAGTACAATGTGTTTAAAACCCAACAATTTTCAATAATTGCTGCAATTTTCTGCCTGCTTAGTGAATGCCAACTGGAATCAGCATTACCTATGAAGTACAATGGTGGGTAATGTAGAGTGCCTTACCCTAATTATCATGGTTTAAGCCTTTAGATAAAAAATGTATTCAAGCAAGTGTGTTTTTACTGTGTGCAGCCTATCAAGTGGAAAAGAGCATAGTCCCTAACAAGTTACACTACAGGAATTCTTACTAAGACTAAAATAACAAGCATGTTATTTAGTCAAGATAGTATTTTATCTATTTCCCTTGCTTTCAGAACTCATGCCTCCCCAATTTTTAAGCAGACTTCCAAGAACTAAAATATTTGCCACTTATTTGACATTTTCCAGATTCCTATTGTATCTAAAGGTTCATAAATTATTCTTAACTACAGTTACAACTATCTAAAGAGCAAATAAATTTCTTTCCTTCATGCTAGATACAGAAGACGTGATTGTTGTTCAGTTTTTCTTGAACTTTAGCCTTTCATAATGCATTGTATTCGATAGTTTCACTAATATTAATAAGCCTCACTCTCTAAGCAGGAAGAAAATATACCTACCCCACTTTAACAAGCATGAGAATAATTATCAGCATTTAATGAATATTATTATCTTCAATATTTTAAAAGATCTTATTTCATCAGATTACAATTTATACATATAAATTTATACATATGTATATATGTAGGTATATGTAAATATTTAACCTAGGTAATGCAATTGCAAATCTCAGTATTAAAAATGGCATTTGATGGCACAAAACCAAAGGTGTTAAACCAGCATCTCTCTATGTCTAATTTTGGGATAATGTAAGCCAATATAGGCTAATTTATATAGAATTTTTTTCCTGAAAAAGAAGTTGACCAGTGTTCTACAGTGCAATAATCAAAACTTCAGCATGGGCCAACTAGTTTTGACATACATAGTGACACTTTTCTCTCAGTTGTATGTAATTTCTTGTTATGAAAACTTCTATCTAGTGAAAACTATTTATGTTTGAAATGCATTGGCTTTCAACTTTCCCACTTGGACATACTATTCTTAGATATTAGGATCTTCTGTGAAGTATGTTATAAGTAATATGCTATTAGTAGAAGTTAAAATACTTACATATTTTATGGACCAGGTGCTATTCACTTAAAGCTTTTCCCTAAATTAATGTTCCGTTTACTTTCATTTTACTATCTTTTTTGAGTATGGAGAAATGAGCAACAGAAACCAATAGGATGTAGTGTAATCACCAGGTTGTCCTATTTATGACATAGCTGTTAATTTATCAAGTGCATCAACAATTGCTTAGCAATAGCATTCAGCTATTATAGTGCTGGGCAAAGTATTTTAGATGTTCTATTAAAATCTCAGTATGCTCATTATATTAAATAATGATCCTTGTGAACATGGTATCATACATATTGCAGTAGGAAGAAAACAGGGGTTCATTATTCATAAGTGACTTTCAAAAAGATTGAATCCTTCTGGTTTGAATACCCTACAGTGAACTCAAGAGTTTAGTTTCACAGTGTTTGCTACTCTTGCCCAATTTCAGCTCAAGCCATTTAAATTTTTTAAGTTATATTCTAACTGAAATGTGAAAAGAGCTGGGTAAAAAATAATATTGATTTGTGTATGTTGAACCAGCCTTGCATCCGGAGGTTGAAGCCAACCTGATTGTGGTGGAGAAGCTTTATGATGTGTTGCTAGATTTGGTTTCACAGTATTTTAGTGAGGATTTTTTTTTTATCAATGTTCATCAGGGTTATTCGCCTGAAGTTTTCTTTTTTGTTGTTGTATCTCTGCCAGGTTTCAGTATTAGGATGATGCTGGCCTCATAAAAAGAGTTAGGGAGTAGTCTCTCCTTTTCAATTATTTGGAATAGGTTGAGAAGAAATGGTACCAGCTCTTCTTTTTACCACAGGTAGAGTTCAGCTGTAAATCCATCTGGTCCTGAGCTTTTTTTGGTTGGCAGGCTATTTATTACTACTTCCATTTCAAAACTTGTTATTCGTCTATTCAGGCATTCAGCTTCTTCCCGGTTGAGTTTTGGGAGAGTGTATGTCTTCAGGAATTCATCCATTTCTTCTAGATTTTCTAGTTTATTTGCATAGAGATATTTATACTATTCTCTGCTGGTTGTATTCCTGTGGGGTCAGCGGTGATATCTCCTTTAACATTTTGTACTGTGTCTATTGATTCTTCTCTCTTTTCTTTATTAGTCTAGCTAGCAGTCTATTTTATTAACTTTTTCAAAAAACCAGCTCCTGGATTCATTGAGTTTTTTGAAAAACTTTGGTTTTTCATGTCTCTATCTCCTTCAGTTCTACTCTGGTCTTGATTATTTCTTGTCTTTGCTAGCTTTGGGATTTGTTTGCTCTTGGTGCTCTAGTTCTTTTAGTTGTGATATTAGGATGTTAATTTGAGATCTTTCTAGCTTTTTGACATGGGCATTTAGTGCTATAAATTTCCCTCTTAGTACTGTTTTAGCTGCATCCCAGAGATTCTGGGTTTCCTTGTTCTCATTGGTTTCAAAGAACTTCTTGATTTCTGTCTTAATTTTATTATTTTCCCAGGAGTCATTCAGGAGCAGGTTGCTCAATTTCCATGTAGTTTTGTGATTTTGAGTGAGTTTGTTCATCTTGAGATCTAATTTGATTGTGTTGTGGACTGAGAGACTTTTATGATTTAAGTTCTTTTGCATTTGCTGAAGAGTGTTTTACTTCCAATTATGTGATTGATTTTAGAGTAAGTACCATGTGGAGCCAAGAAGAATGTATATTCTGTTGTTTTTGCATAGAGACTTCTCTAGATAGCTAGTAGGTCACTTGATCCAGTGCTGAGTTTAGGTCCTGTATATTTTTGTTAATTGTCTGTCTTGACTATCTGTCTAATATTGACAGTGGGATGTTAAAGTCTCCCACTATTATTGTGTGGAAGTAGCAAAATAAACCATCATCAGTGAACAGAAACCTAGAGAATGGGAGAAAAGTTTTGCAATGTATCCATCTGACAAAGGTCTAATATCCAGAATCTACAAGAAACTTAAATAAATTGACAAGAAAAAACAACCCCATTAAAAAGTAGGCCAAGTACGTGAACACACACTTCTCAAAAGAAGACATTTATGTGGCCAACAAACATACAAAAAAAAAAAAAAAAAAGCTCAACATCACTGATCATTAGAGAAATGCCAATCAAAACCACAATGAGATACCATCTCACATGAGTCAAAATGGTGATCATTAAAAAGTCAAGAAACAACACATGCTGGTGAAGCTGTGAAGAAATAGGAACACTTTTACATTGTTGGTGGTTATATAAATTAGTTCAACCACTATGGAAGGCTTTGTGGTGATTCCTCAAAGACCTAGAACCAGAATTGCCATTTGACCCAGCAATCTCATTACTGGGTATATACCCAAAGGAATATATTATTCTATTTAAAGATACATGCACACATATGTTCATTGCAGCACTATTCACAACAGCAAAGATAAGGAATCAACCCAAATTCCCATCAATGGAAGACTGAATAAAGAAAATATGGTACATATACACCATGGAATTCTATGCAGCCATAAAAAGGAATGAGATTGTGTCCTATGCAAGGACATGGATGGAGCTGGAAGCCGTTATTCTCAGCAAACTAACACAGGAACAGGAACTCAAACACCACATGTTCTCACTTATATGTGGGATCTGATCAATAAGAACACATGGACACAGGGAGGGGACCAACACACACTGGGACCTGTCATGTTGTCTGGGCGGCAAGGTAGGGAGAACATTAGGGAAAAGAGCTAATGCGTGCTGGGATTAAGTACCTAGGTGATGGGTCGATAGGTGCAGCAAACCACCATGGCACACGTTTACTGTGCAACAAATCTGCACATCCTGTACATGTACTCCAGAACTTAAAAAAGAAATATGGTGCTTTTTAATGTGCTACCTTTTTTAAAGCAGAAATATTATTTGACTTGTTTGTCTTTTATACTTTAGTCTCATTTTCCATTATATGGTACAGAAATAATAGGTGGTCCCTTCATTTTAAGGGAGTGATACAGAATGTTCCTCATGCCACTGAGTGATTAAAGCTCCAAAAGCATAATTGCCTTCATGACAGCCTAATCTCTAGGTGAATCAGTTGTGGCCCATTGTAAAAGATGCTTTTTTCCTCTCTGATAAAAGAACACAAAAGAAGGCCATCTGTGTTTTGATTTTCCCAGTACATTTATTACTCGGTCATCTTTGGTCACCCTTACTAAGTGTAGTGATTTGCTAGCCATTGACACAATCTTCTTTTTACATTGTGGGTGCTGCACCCTCTTCTATATCTAAAATCGTATCAATATGAAAATGCAAATGTGTTCCCTCCTTCAAAATTATTGAATAGTAATAATAGAGTTAATAAGTCTGTCCAGATCTTCACTGAATTATGTCAAAACAGTGTCTGTGGTATTTTTTCAAAGCACAACTTATGAAATATTTCATAAAAAGCAAACCAAACGGTTTCCAAAAAACTCACTATTTCCCAAGCCCTATTCTATAATAAATATATTGTAAAGGCATTCAGATGAAGAGGAAATGCTTTTCTCGAAAGAGTCCTTCAGCAAATGGGAAAAAGAAATATTTCTTTTTTTGTGTGTATATGTGATCTTTTCTAGCATATTCACAGTATTCTAGATACAATTGGTATTTCTATTATTCCCTCTGTCTCCTCAATTTAAAATAATTATCTAGAAAGCAGTATTCTCTTTTCATAAAATTGTCATTTATTTCAAACTCATTCTGAGTTGTTGGTAAGTTCAGATCTGTTCAAGAAATATTTGTTAAATGCCTTTATTTTTGTACCAGATATTACTTTCAAGGTATTCAGGATGCATTACAAGATGTGATCTCTGTCCTTACTATCTAAAAAGCATTTAATTAAATATTTAAAAGTTATTATACTGAACGTCTTGCAAATCAAGTTCTCGAAATATTTGACTTATTTGCTGTAGTTTTGTAATTTTCAAATAGGAGTGAAGGAGCTTTTAAAAATTGATAATTGACTGCTTTTTAAAGTAGAGATTTAGCAGAAATAAAACTATCCTTATGTTTAAATCCCATTTCAAGCAATTTAGCAATGACTCAACAGTCCCAAGGAAAGGCTAAATATTTCTCCTTGACAGTTAAGGGTTTTTAACTGGAATATCCAAATTTAGAAAGAAAAATAGTGCCAAATAGCACAATTCTGAACACTGAGCAGATGCTCCATAAATAATTGTTGAAGCTGACTGCAAATAATTCCCTGTTAAGTTTATGAGAAGACTTTTCCCCAATATGGTCCCAACAACTGTGTTTTACCTCTTCTGTCATCTGTCTTACTTGGCTACAACCATCACTATCATACAAGCATATACTTAAAATTATGGGGTTTTCAAAGACTGAAGACACTCCCAATAAAAGCCCAAATGTAAGACTGAGGCATGAATTATTTACATCTTCCAATTAGTATATTTATAACACATCCTTAGATGTGTCTGTATTAACTATGATTTATGAAAGAAATTTCATATCATTAGATTTGTTCTTTTGTAAAAGTAAACACATTTAACATCATTTCATATGGTTAAAAAAAGACATATCAACATAGTCAATTAATGAAGTGAATTTATATTCCATTTTAGCTCAACTTTATTAAATTAGATACTTTGCATTTAACAAAATCAGTATGACTAATATTTTCATCAAATTTGTTTCTACTTTTTTTGCTAAATTATTTCTGTAAATTTCTTATAAAAAATCTCACTCATGAAATGTGTGGGATTTCATTGTAACACCATTAAAAAATTTCGGAAAAGAATACTGTGAAGAAAATTTCAAATGAGAATTCTCAGTTATTTGTAAATGTCAATGTCATTGGAATATGTGCTAAGTGTCCTAAAGTCATAAATGCAGGTAGGCTGTGTGGGGTCCTATGCATGTGTATTGAGTTTTATTACCTTGAGTTTTATTGTTTATGGATAAACAAAAGAAAGCTTTAAAAAAAAACTCTTTGATTTCCAACCTGAAATTTGGATGATGGGAAATACTAATATCATTTTTTAAAAGTAAACCATTTAAACTACTCTTTCTTTATGAAATGGTAGCTAATGTTTATTGTGTGTCAGTTATGTCGATCCTATTGTAGTGTTTGTTTTACAAATACTTTTAATAATTACAACAGGTAATTTTATCTCCATTTCACCACTCTGGTCTCAAAATTGTATGTGTCCTCACATGTATGAGCAGCCAAAAGTAGTAATTGATGGAGCCATGACTGAAACTTGGGTCTTTTTGTATCTATGACCCTTTTGTTTTTTGAGGTATCCCATGCAGTCTCTTGAAATGTAAATATATTAACAATCAACAAACATATACTTTTAATAGATCCTGGAGTCTCATCATGTGATTATATGAGCAAGTTTTTCTGAGAAGAGAAGAGTAGTGAGGATGTGAAGCAATAGGATAAGCAATAAATCCTACAATAGTCTTGTATCTATATATGATGACAATTTGTCAGCATAGCTGGAAGAAATAGAAGGCCAACAGTTAATTATATTTTGAAACCTTAACTAAAATTCTTATTTGTCCAAAGCCAAGTTTCTTGTTGGTCCGAGTATGTAGACTTATGCTAACTTGCCTATCTTTTGTATTTAGTTTCCTTTCAAGAAAGAATTATAAGAATAACATACCACTGAGATCTTTTCCACACACATACCATCTGGGAAAATGTGTATATCAGCCTGTTTATTGCAAATGATATACCATATGTAAAAAAAACTGCTTCGAAATATACTGAGTGATTTAGCATTCACTTGGTAAAACATGATTACAGTTCATATATCATACATATATAATTCCGACTTCTATTTCTGTCAGTTTTAATCAACGATGATTTCTTCTTACTGATTGGAATTGTGTCATCTAAAACTAAAAAAGAAATTCACATTCAAAAATTCCTTTTTTCCTACATGAACTAGAATAAATATTTTAAATGTTCAGTAAAGAAGTAGGTTTTAAAATTTCTAAACTGTTTGCTAAAATTAGTCATACTTTCCAGTTTTAAATGAGGTCTGAGTTCATGTTATTTTGCCATTACATTTGAAAATATTTTTCTTAGAGTCCATCCTATTTTTCCTACAAGGAAGTACTCTCCTATTTTTCTCCCTGTTTTGCTGGAATCATTTTAAACCCCACCCCTTTAGGAAATCTCTACCCAATTTAATTAATTCCCTTTTTTTATTTTCTAATTTCTCTAGTGCTTTGCTTGAACTATACTATCAAATTATTAGAAACTATTTTTTAGTATCCTGAATAGAGAAGTAAAACATTGAAATAACTTCACCTAATTAAAATTGCTTCTTAAAGGAAGATCTTTAGGATCAAGTGGGCTAGAAGGGGACTTTGTGGGCTAAGATATGTATTGTGAGCCTTTTGAGGACTTACTTCATGTTCAGACTTCTTAAAATGCTGTCTATCCAGGAGATGGTCTTTAAACCAGAAAAAGATAAAAAGGTACATTGAAAGGGGGGAGGCCAATGAGAAATTACTTAATGGGTACAATGTATATTATTTGGGTGATGGGAACCCTAAAACCCAGATTTCACCACTAAGAAATGTATGCATGTAACAATTGTACTTATACCCCTTAAATTTATAAAAGTCAAGGTAAATAGCTGTAAAGAGAAAAAAATTTAATAACTGGAGAACAAACCATTCTCCAGAGTGTTTTATTTAGATTATATAAAAACGTACAATATATTTTGTTTTTATTTTTCAGTACTTCAAGAAAAGGCTATAAACTATGTTATGGAATTGGGCAATAGGGAGAGGACACTACTTGAGGTAGATAAAATGATTGCAGAGAGGTCTGTTTGAAGTTTTGTGTTTTTTTCTTCATGTATTTCATGCAACTATAGAATAGTCTTACAATATAATCTGTGATTCCAGTGATGACATTTTTGTATGAATTATAATAAATGATATATTGAATTGTAATGAAACACTTAAAACAAGATTATGGCATTATTTAGATTACATATAATCTTAGCTATAATATTTTTGTGTTTATGACTCACAATCTTGAATTACTACAGATTACTATTTTTGATTTAAGGAGAAAGAGCAGAGATATAATTATTCTGAAGGAGATAGTATTCTCTGATAGAACCATAAAGATCTATTGTGGTATTAGGGTAGTCCCTGGGTTATTGTAAAGAGATTCGAAAGTATACTGAGTTAATAAGTTCTGATGTAGCCCTGTAGGATGACTTTAATTAACAATATTATGTAGTTTCAAATAGCTAGAAGGCAGCTATTGAATGTTTCAAACACAAAAAAAGATAAATGTTTAACACGATAGATATGATAATTATATACTATGTATATCACAACACCGCTATGTACCTCATAATTATGTATAATTATGGTGAATTTTAAAAATTTAAACATTTAAACTTTTAAAAAATGGCATCTCAGGCTTTTGGAGCAACTCTGCTCAACCAGGTCACTCAAGGGCTTAAGATTCCTCCATTGCGTTGCTCCTGTCTATACCTGGGCCATTGACACCTTCACATGCAGAAGTGTGCGCAAAAACGGACCTCCAAAAAAGGTATTTTTTAAAGCAAATAATGTAAGATGTGTAGGTATGACTTTCACTCACGTTCCATTGTCAAGGTCTTAGGCATATGGTACACCTTCAAGGGAAGATGTAAAACACTTAGCCTATAATTAGGTGATTTTGGGAAAAGGTGGCAAAAGATTTGGAAACAACTAGCATTCTACTAAAAGAGAGATTGTTCATTTGCCTTCTCTCTTTATAAAAAGCTATTCAATGGGAGGCCGAGGAAGGTGGATAACAAGGTCAGGAGATCGAGACCATCCTGGCTAACATGGTGAAACCCCGTCTCTACTAAAAATACAAAAAAATTAGCTGGGCGTGGTGGCGGGTGCCTGTAGTCCCAGCTACTCAGGAGGCTGAGGCAGGAGAATGGCAGGAACCCAGGAGGCAGAGCTTGCAGTGAGCCGAGATCATGCCACTGCACTCCAGCCTGGGCAACAGAGTGAGACTCTGTCTCAAAAAAAGAAAAAACTATTCAAGTTACAGTGTTTGAATATTGAATTTGACATTTCAGCATGCTTTTTTCCTGGCATTCCATTTTTAATATAAATACTCAGGGAAATTTGATATTTTTTAATTGCACATAATCCATTATAACTACAACAGATAACCAGAAAAGAAAATGGTTTATTGGAATCTACAGCCTCTACTTAGCTTTGGAATAAAAAATGAGTTGTTTTATATCAATTGGGCAAAATGAAGTTTTTATACAATGTGTTTTTAATTACTAATATTCTTTTAGCTTGAAGGTAACCTAAAAATCAATGTTAAGGGATATCCTATAACATTGTGTTCAATTATAAAATAATAGTTTATAATAAGTTACAGAGTTATATTGGAGAAACTAACAGGTAAATTAAATCATTCTAGATCATTAATATGTATATATTACATCACTGTAAAATCATAAAGTCCGGTATACAGTTGTAGTGTTGATTTCTCACTTTCAACATTTACATTGGTTTAATAGCAAACATTTTGGATGTTTAATCCAATAAAATCTGTAACCATAGAATCTCTACATGATCCCTGAAGGATAATGGTAGACAACAACAATAGATGGACTAAGTGTACTGTCCTCATTCACAAAATACAATATGATATAATAAGATATAATAAGTAGCTGGAAATATTAAAAACTAAATGGTTAAACTTAAGTTTAAAAGGAAGAAATGGCACTTAACCATGTCAGAATTATTCCCCCTCCTGTTATCTTCTCAGCTCCTTCAAGGTTCCCCCCAGGAACCGAATCCCACCAGTTAAGCCTCATTCAGGATATTAATTCTTCCTTTTTTTTTTTTGTATTCCTCTCCCTCTGACTTTTAATATGAATAGGTTCCCTATTTTCTTGAAGTGGGAGACTTTCACTGGATTTAAGCACCATTTTGTCAAGGACTTTGACTGCCTTGTTCACCACCATGTCCAAGCACTTGGAACCCAGTTGACTACTGCTCAATAAATATTGAATTGATGAGGTAATTTTATCAATCTCTTTCTCTTTTTAAATAAACATCCTCAAGAGTATATTCTATACCTTCTGCTTCCATTTGTTCGCCACCACCAATTCACTTTTGAAGGCCAATCTGATGTTCCTGCTCACCACTCAAAGGGAAATGTGTTCTTGGTCATCACCAGTCTTCATGAGTTCCAAAAGACTTTTCTCAGCTCTCATTTTTTTCAAACAATTTTGCTGCATTTGATACTGATTTTTCATTTTTTAGATTTTCTACCTCCATGCTTCAACTACCATTCCTAATAGGTCAGTTTCTGATCTTTTGTTCTTTTCTGTACTGTAAATAAGTCTCTTTTATGCAGTTGTCTGTCAAATCTTAATTTCTTATTCTAGTACAAGTTCATAAAGAATTGTGCATTTATATATATTTATTTAAAATGCTCTTTGTCTCTACCATGCAAATTTCTGCTTCATTAAGATTCAGATCAAACGATGAAAACATCAGTTTTCTCATGAAGCCCTTGCCTCACAGCTCTGTTCATTTTCAAATGTATTGCTCTTTTATCTTCAGCTCAAAACACATTCAGTTGTTTCATCTTTTTCCTACCATATTAACTATCTAAATATCAAATATATTATCCCACATGGTTGTAATTGTCTATTTACAATCTACTTTCTTAATACTCACCTTCCTTGAGTAAAGCAAGAAGTGCCTTCCTGAATTCTGATTCTTCAGAATCTGATTAGTTGTCTAGCACCGAGTAGGTACTCAATATTTATTGAACAGAATTTTGATTGGATGCTCAATTATCACTTGTCACCTCAAATCCAACATGTATGCAAAATGAGAATTAATATTTATGTCACACTACTTAATATCTCCCTATCTTTGTATTATTATCATCCTAGTGACCTAGAATCAAATAAATGGCATCATCTTCTATCCATTTCCTTTTGTTAATATTTATCTTTTTCAAATGAAATAATGGCATTCACAGCAACTTGAATGGAATTGGAGATCATTATTCTAAGTGAAGTAACTCAGGAATGAAAAACTAAACACTGTATGTTCTCACTCATAAGTGGGAGTTGAGCCATGAGGAAGCAAAAGCATAGGAATGATACAATGGACTCTGAGGATTCAGTGGAAAGGGTAGGAGGGAGGGTAAGGGATAAAAGACTACACAGGGATAAAAGTGTACACTGCTCAAGTGACTGGTGCACCAAAATCTCAGAAATCACCACTAAAGAACTTGTCCATGTAATAAAATACCACTGGTTTCCCAAAAGCCTATTGAAATAAAACAATTTAAATAAATAAAAATATGTATCATTTTCTAGTCATTCACACAAGTTGCATCCTAGTTTCAGGGTTTATCATCTCAAGCTTCAGCTACTGAAAAGTATCTAAGAGTGCCTCTTCCCTCTAAACTTTCCTCTTCCAAAGTGGGCTACAAAATGTTGTTAGAGCAATTTTTCTAAATCACACCTGTAATCCTGTCACCACATGCTCAAAAAGTAAAATCCTGCTAGTTTCTAGAGGTACAAAGTTCACTTCCCACCAAGCTTAGCTGATAGTCAAAGGAGAATGGCAAGTGGCACATGAAGACTATTTCCTAGAGCCCTGCTTGGTGATACACTTAAAAAAAATGCATAGTTGCTTACTTAAGGTAAATTGCCCGGCAAAAAGTAAGCATTCAAAAATATTTGCTGTATGGAAAGAGTTCACAGTATAAAAGGGAAGGTAAGTATCAGTTATTACAACGAATCAGAGGTTACTGACAGATGATTGGGAATGCTAATCTCTCACACCACGCAATAACTGTAGCTACAGTTCACTGTCAGCAGAGGAGGGACCAGTTAACATTTCCTCTTCAAAGAGGCAGAGTTAGAAAATGCTTCTTCACTGGTGTCTGAGCTGGATATTAAGCATATGTAGAACTTCACAACGCCTATGGAGTAAGAAAAGACAGTGGGAACAGCAACAGAGATGATGTGGAGGTTTGAAATATAAATCATATCATATCTGGAATGATTGACATAACTTGAGAGCAGTCACAGATAAGGCTAGAATTTAGTTTGGAGCAAGATTTTCAGCATCTGGAGTGTCTTGATAAAAAGTTCAGATTTTACTGATTTGGTAATGGGAAATCTTCAAGGAGTTGAAGCAAAGGCTTGCATGATCACATCCTCTGCTTCCTTTCCTATCCAAATATTTTTATTCAAATTTTACTTTCTCTAGGATGTAACCTGCCAAATACTACAGACTTTTCCTTATCTGGAAATTCATAGCAGTTTTTGTCAGTAATGCTCTTCAGATATATAATTATAAAAGATTTACATAGATTTTAGAGACACATGTCTTATTTTTCTTAGTAAATTTTTAAGTTTGTAATTCTTTAAATGGTTACCAAATTAGCTTATCATCTGTTTCTTCTTGAATAAATTATTTAGTAAATTAGTGGATAAATGGAAATATTGGCTTTTTTTACAAAAAAACATAACATTTGGATTATGAATCTATTATGGATATGAATCGCTTCCTCAGAAATATGTATGCTAACCAGCTTTCCTGCCAATCCTGGGCTTACGCACACACAGTCAATTCAACCCTGCCTTCTCTAGATTTCTCAAGTGATGAGAAAGAGTGAGGCAGAACTACCTCCATGACTCAGCCCACTCCCTACATGTCCTAATACAATCCTAACCAGTCAGGTTTGAGAGCACTCACATATATTCAGCCACCATCATTCCTACCTGACAGTCCTTGTTTTCCTCTCTGTCATATGGATGGCTAGAGTATTTCCTAGGGTAAGCGCAGGAATATAGAAACACTCAGCATTCTGTATAGAAAGAAAGGCTTCTTGGCCTCCTTTAAAGTGTAAATGTATTCATTCTGATTCTCAATTTTGATGATCACAGCTTCCATTATCAGAATAATTTAGGAATTTGATGTTTCAGTAAGAATTGAGAAAGAGTCTTTGCAGATAGATGTGTTGACTAATGTAATGGCAGAAATGTTTACAGATCTGGTTGGATCGGGGTATTGTCAAGACCTGCTTGCCACAGCTGCGGCTTCCTGACAAGCTTTTTCTTCCCAGCAGGCTTCCTGAAAGACCAGGCTAAACTCATGGCTACTTGGTACTTCCGCGGCTATAGCAAGAGATTTGGGCCAATGACACGCTATGTTGCAAGGCTTTCAAGATTGTTTGAACTATAATTTTTTCTCCCACCTTCTTTGCCTTACTCTGACCTGTGAATGTCCTTGTTCTTAATGACCTGTAAATGTCTTTGTTCTTATTTTTTTTAATCTCCCTCTTGCTCTCCTGTCTTCCTTGTTCACATCTGTCTCCGAGTCCTAATTTTTACCACTTAAAACCACCTTGATTCTGATCTGTAGTAACTACAAGTTACTTAACTATGTGAAATTAGAAGCTTACATACTTACAGGCACCAGGCTGGTGACAGAAGAAGAAATGGGACTTTATCAGTCAGCTATTGCTGTCAAAATACAACAGACTGGGTGGCTTAAACCACAGAAACTTATTTAGTCATAGTTCTGGAGGGTAGGAAGTTCAAGAGTAAGGTTCTGTGCAATTCAGTTTCTGGTGATGGCTGTTTCTGGCTGGCAGACAGATGCTTTCTCTCTGTGTCCTCATGTGGTCTTTCCTCTGAATGTGCGCTAAGAGAAACAGACCAAGCTCTCTGGTTTCTCTCCTTGTAAAGATGCTATTACTATTAGATCAGTGTCTCTTATGATTTCACTTAAGTTTAATTACTTCCTAAATACCATGTCTCCAAGTACAGTCATGCTGTAAGTTTTAACATATGAATTTTGAGGGGACCCAAGCATTATCAGTAATAGGACATGAGTGAGAACAGCAGAAAGCTGGAGAGTGAATGATTCAATTTATTTCGACTTGATGGTTGCCATTTGGGAATATGAACCAAGTATATATAATTAAAAAGGAGTTTTAAAAACTCTTTGCACCAACCAGCGCATATCTCTGGGCACATTTGGATCACAGCATGTCTTTTTTATGTTTTGGTACTCTGAGTTAATCCTTAAGTAACCTCAATTTCAAGTGCAGTGGTTCATTTCTAAATGCTAACCTTATTTTCGCCAATTCTCTTAACTTTATTGAGCTAGGCAATGGGGTTTCTATCTCACTGCTCAAATATTTTTACCTCCGTATTATAATATTATTACATGTCCAAATCAATGATTACCTACACTAAATAGAACGTAATTTCTGAGCTCTTTTATGTGTACCATTTCATTTAATTCACATCAGCTTTAATAATAGGCAGTACAGTGGCATTTTCTAGATGGGCAAGGACCTCTCCCAGAGTCACAGAGCTGGAAGTAGTAAAGCATCACATTGGAATCAGAGCTCTGAGTAAGCTCTTCTATTTCTGGTCCAGTGAGTGTACTATTATGCTAGCAGTTGTATCAGTTACTATTTTCCATAACAATTTATCTTTTAGTTAAATCTTAGATATTTATAATGGAGCTCTGTCTTTTAATTCTCATATTTTAAAAAAAATTTCTCAAAGGTTAACATCACTAGTCATAAGCCTAAGATTCCTAATGATATTTGTCACTGACCCTGGAAATGAGATGTTTACAGATGGAGTTCTCTCATCTGACAAGTCAAAGACATGACACATGAAAATTATGTCCCTTTCTTTTGTGCTATGAGAGCAATTTTTAGTGAGTCTTTCATTTATAATACACTGTATTAGGATGGTCTTTTAAAGTTCCTAGCCAATGGTAGTAAAGCATTAGTGGAGCACCTATTCTGTGCAAGAAACATGATAGGTACTTTATGTAATTGTTTTATCTTCATAATAACTTGGTGATTTAGGTATTGTTATTTTACCTATAAAAAAATAAAGACTGAGATGTTAAAAGATATACAATTTGCCAACCAAATGCTGTTCAGTACCTAGAGTTAGCCACACTCGAGGTTAAGTGCACAGTTCTCCAGATTACCAAGTCTGTCCACAAATCCGACCCCAACTATAAGTTCATCAGTTTCCCAAAACCACCCTCAGTTTTGATCATTTGCTAGAAAGACTCACAGAAATCACTTAAACCAATTATACTTACAGTCATGTTTATTGCAAGCAAAGGATACACATTAAGATGCATAGGGCAGAATCTGATACTGGCCTGGTTTTAAATGTGAAGCTTCTGTTGTCAAGGCTGACTCAAGAAGACTACCTGAGCCTTAGTATCTAGAGATTTATTGAGGTTTCATTACATAGGCATCATTGATTAAATCATTGTCCAGGTGGTTGAGCTCAATCTCCAGCCTTCCTCCCCTCTGCACAGGTTGGGCCGACATTGGCTGGCTCGAAGCCCAACCTCTAATTACACAGTTGGTTTTTCTGATGTGGCCAGCCCTCATCCTGAGTCATCTCATTAGCATAAATGATTTAGGAAAACACCATGAGTCATCTCGTTAGCATAGGCTATCAGATATGTCTCAGTGACCCACCATGAAAGACAATTTTATCACTTGGAAATGCCAAGGATTTAGAGGTTACCTCTCAGGAACTGAGCACAAAAGCCAGTCAAATTCTTTATTACACAGGTGTATTAGTCCATTTTCATACTGCTATGAGGAAATACCCGAGACTGAGTAATTTCTAAAGAAATAGGCTCAATGGACTCAGAATTCCACATGTATGGGGATGCCTCACAATCATGGCAGAAGGTAAAGAGTAAAGGCATTTCTTACATGGTGGCAGGCAAGAAAACATGTGCAGGGGAACTGCCCTTTATAAAGTCATCAGATCTCATGAGACTTATTCACTATCATGAGAACAGCATGGGAAAAACCCACCCCTATGATTCAATTACCTCCCATGACGTGTGGGGATTATGAGAGCTACAATTCAAGATGAGATTTGGGTGGGGACACAGCCATACCATATCGACAGGTAGTAAACATCAGAATCAGAATTTGATCAAAGGACTGTTGAGATCCAAATATTATTATGTGCATTTTCTACTCATTTGCTTAGCACAGTGTCTAACAAATAATAGGTGTCCAATGAGTCATAATTTAATGAATAAACCTAAACTTTTTTATTCTGCACAGATAGAGTAAAATTTCATGGTAATGGTTGATACATCTAATGACTGGGTAATTTTGTCATTTTATGAGTGAAGTAAGCTCTCAGAGTCATGTGCTAATTATAAAACCTTGTAAACCAGCTTTTATCCTGAAAACAGCTTGATATTGTTATACAGAATTACCAGGAAGTAAAGGAGGATTTGGAGATATAGAGGAAGAATAACCATTTATTTCCTTCAACAATAGGATCTTAGTTGGAAACAAGCTCTGTCACAAAAGAAAGATTAACAAGAGAGAAAGAAACAGAAGTTTATTAACATGTATTTTTCATATGTACATGGGAGACATCCAGAGAATTAAAAGTTCTCAAAGAAGTGGCTTCAAATGTTAGTTTATGTAACAACTTCAACAAAGAATAGTAAATTTTTAGAGAAGTGAAGACAAAGGAAAAGGACTTTGAGTATCTAGGAGCAGCAATTTGGAGGAAGGCAAATAAACGGCAGATAAAGCCTAGTTATAACAGTAAAGCTTGTTAATGCCAATTCTTCTGTCACCATGTCCAGACCAGTGAATGTATAAGACTGTCTTTGGTGACTAACCTTTGTTCTCCCTGGTGTGTATGGGAAAAAAAACAAAAAACAAAAAAACAAAACTTTTGTCTTTGTAAATCTGTATTCTGCTTTCAGAGCTTCCCAGAATCTGCTCTTGCTTAATTGTCTTCAGCTCAACAATCCTTCATATTTTGGGGTAGCATAGTCTGCCCACAGGGATATAATGCTTGTAACTTAGGTGATTACAGATGAGACTTAATATAAATTGGTTTGAAGCTATTCCTTGGTGTAGGAATGTCATTTCTCAGGAGACATTATTTTTCTGAGAAATGTTTGAGTATAATCAGATGAGATTTTCTTTTAAACACAATATAAGTTCCACCATGTGTTTCAAAAGGTTTGTACAACAAAGTAAGATAAAAGCCACTTTAAAAATACATTATGAGGCTGGGCGCGGTTGCTTGCGCCTGTAATCCCAGCACTTTGGGAGGCCAAGGCAGGCAGATCACAAGATCAGGAGTTTGAGACCAGCCTGGCCAACATGGCGAAACCTCATCTTTACTAAAAATACAAAAATTAGCTGGGCATGGTAGCGCATGTCTGTAATCCCAGCCACTCGAGAGGCCGAGGTGGGAGAATTTCTCGAACCCAGGAGGCGGAGGTTGCAGTGAGCTGAGATCATGCCACTGCACTCCAGCCTGGGCAATAGAGCAAGACTCTGTTATAGAAAAAAAAAAAAAAAAATATATATATATATATATATAAATATATATATATATATAAATATATATATAAAAATATATATATATATAAATATATATATATATTCGTTTGTGTGTATGTGCACACACATTGTACAATGGGGAAATGTAGATGAGAAGATAATTTTAGGCAAGAGAAATCAGCATTTTTTTTTGAATTGCCAATTTTAAATATACCTTAAAGATCTCTGTATTTTGCTTAAAATAAGGGTCTGATCAAAGTGAATTATAAATAATGTCCAAAGTTTAGTCAAAAGCAGATAGTGAGGAAGCATGTTTTTCTTTTATCCTTTTTCTGCTATGTCTACTGTTGCTTTAAATTTTCTGAATATTATACCATCAAAATGAAATTAACGGAAACAGCCTACCCCGTAATTCAAAATGGATGGCTTAAAGTAATCTCTGTGAAAGGTGAGAGAAGGGAGGTCATTTTAGTGTTATATATTCCTGGAAATTTTTTCCTACTACGTAATCACTAATATGTACAATTAAAGAGACAATTATCTCTTTGGGTGTATTCCCATGCTTCTGAAAGCTACAACTTTTTTCTTATTGAAATTATTTTATTTATGACTTTGTGTTTTAGAATATATCTAAATGTAAAGCTATACTACTGCTAGTTGATTTGCCCTACAACAAAGAATTAAAGTTTGAAATATTATAGTTACTATGCCATATCCCTGATAAATTTTACCTAATTGTACATTAAACCAGTTGTGCCTTTACAGACACAAAATGTAGTAACAGTATATTATTAGATGGGAGTAAATTTATGATGACAAAAACGTCTTAATCATCTAAAATCTCATGTAAAGGCAGAGTTCAAAACACCATATTCCTATGTACAGCAACAGTAGCTTTGGGGCCCTGAAAATGCTAATTAATAAGACACATAATATGGCAAATTCTCATCATTTTAACCAAGATGAATCCATATTCCTTTAATGATCAGTTTATAAATCTGAGAACAGAGAGGCTTTGTGCATACATATTCTGGTCAATCCAGTATCCAGTCTTCCAGCATTTTGTTGAAATGCAGGAGCCTTAAAAACGGTGTGTAACTCTCTCAGGGGAGATTTAAGGAGGGTAAAGGGGTGGAGACAAAAAAGTAAAATTACTAAGGGCTTTCTGAGCTTAGATGGAGGTGAGAAACTGCTTCAGGCATTAAATTTAATCATTCAGTAAGTCTTCCTCTTTCTTTCAGGTTAACTGTTATCAGAGCTTAATGTCCACATCTGTAAGCAGATGACCTCTGGGTGTGCTTCTCTGTCAATCTTCTTATGCCCTAGAAATACAAATCAGTTTAGTGCTGGACTTCTAAAATGGCCTACTGGTTGGTGTCTTTCAACACACATACCTTCCACTTTCCCACTGAAATGGCTTGATAACTAGGCCCATACCAAAATCTTTAGTGTCATTTCATTCTATAAGAAATTGCTTTTAGAAAAATCCATGTCTCTCAATGTGGAATTTATTAATAATATGCAAAAAATACCTAGTCATAAAATATCATTTTAATAATTCCCAAAATTATTAATTTATGCATCCTATGGTAATGATTCAGATGACTGCTACCACAGTCATAATCAAGTACTTATTGCATTGTGCTAGACATTTCAGGGTACTTAGAAAGATCTATTCCCTGACTAGTAGAAGTTTGCTAGATTTATTTTGCTAATATCTATTGGTCTTCACTCTAAATGCAAATATATAAAGGTAAATTCTCACTAGGATTGATATGTAATTTAGTGTAGGCAAAAGCTTGGACAAATTTTGGAGAGAGGTGTGTTTTGGCAACTGGGAACATGGAACTGGTAGAATTGTTTTAATAGTTTGCAATTAAGAGGCATTAACTGTGGCCCAAACATGTTCATCAGAGTTCAGCTCATCTTTGTTTACTTTGATTTTCACAAGAGGTAAAAGATTTTTATCTCAATCTTATAAGTAGGTATAGTGTCCATTACATTTGTCAGAATCAGTTGAAAGTGAATGGAGCAATTTTGATTCTATACAGTTGAATGTATCAAAATGCATGCATTGGAATGCTACAATGACCAATGGCATAACATAAATATGGAGCAAAGAGAAAGGAAACAGCTTGATAGTTTTTACTGCAATATTGAAAGTTTATTTTATATAAAACATTCAGAGTAGTGTAGGTTAGTATTGACAAAATCCATGCAAACAAAAACAAAAGCAGTAAATCATGTTTAGATAATCATAAAATAGAATGACACTTTAGAATTTGCTATTATTATTGCAGTTTTTAACTGTCATCTTACCAGTAGGAGTAATGAGAGTGATGAATATTGCTATTGAGACAAGATACAATTTTTGTTATGTTAAATGCATATTCTACATGTTCATCAGACCATATTAAGTCTGTTCCCTGGTGTTTCTGCTGTAGTGCTTTTTTTTCCCCCCATTATTTTTCTGTTGCTAAGAAAACACTTTCTGTAACTATGGTCTCTTTATGACCACTGGCTGTCAGTGCTGATTATAATTTAAATAGCACAGGCAAAGGAAATTTAAATTTGAACCAGCAAATAGCTGTCATCAACACATTACTAAAACAAAGTCATTTGGAGGACCTAATGAAGTATATTAGCATTCAGACTCAGCAGGCTAAAAATGAAAATAGGCTGAATTTAAAATAACATTGTTTTTTAGTAAATCATGATAAATATACTTCTAAATAAGATAATTAGGCTGTGATCAATGAAAGAGAGTTATTCCTGGCATGGAATACATTAAGGTGTGAAAACAGATTTAAATGGAAATACTCAAAAAATGTGAATTAATTCTTTTAAGTTTCATCAAACAAAGCTCAGCTCCCTTACCTGTTAAAAACCAAAACAGAAACAAAAACAACCAAAAAAGCCCAACTACTGATTTTGTCAACAATGAGGATGTTTTCAATCTATCAGTAAGAATGCCTTTTCATAGGTAGTCTAGTGGGAGTGATAAATTTGTATTTATCATCCCCAATCTCGACTGATTTCTTCATGTTCAGGAACACTGGTTATGGACACTGTGTATGAACATTGAAGATCATTAATAGTTTTAAGTATACAGGGTGCATAAAAGTGGCATTAACACTTGTCAGGGAGGAGGGAAGAGATTCATCAAGAAGCAGCTATCTAACCTGTGTCTTCAAGATTGAGTAGGAGTTCTTCAGTAGCATATTAGATAACCTAAGGTAGGAAAAGCATGTTATAGCAGTAGGAAATAATAAAGAGCATGGTATGTTTGGAGAAAGGTGACTATAACTTATTGGGGGAACCGCCCCCAATATTTCAATGTAGTTTCTTTCTATTTTCCATAAGTGTCTGCCAGCTGAGAAATAGAGACACTACAAAGAGATAAATTTTACAGCTGGGTCGTCAGGGGTGACATCACATATCGGAAGGTCTGTGATGCCCACCTGAGTCTCAGACCAGCAAGTTTTTATTAAGGGTTTCAAAAGGGGAGGGGGTGTAAGAACAGGGAGTAGGTACAAAGATCACATGTTTCAAAGGGCAAAAAGCAGAACTTCTAATAAGGGTCTAACAAAGATCACGTGCTTCTGAGGGAACAGGACAAAAGGAAAAAGCAGAACCACTGATAGGGGTCCAACAAAGATCACAGGGCAAAGGGCAAAAACAGAACCACTAAAGGTCTATGTTCAGCGGTGCATGTATTGTCTTGATAAACATTTTAAACAACAGAAAACAGGATTCGAGAGCAGAGAACTGGTCTGAGCACAAATTTACCAGGGTGGAGTTTTCCCAACCCTAGTAAGCCTGAGGGTACTGCAGGAGACCAGGGCGTATCTCAGTCCTTATCTCAACTGCACAAGACAGACATTCCCAGAGCGGCTGTTTATAGACCTCCCCCAAGGAATGCATTCCTTTCCCAGGGTATTAATGTTAATATTCCTTGCTAGGAAAAGAATTTAGTGATATCTTTCCTACTTGCACGTCCATTTATAGGCTCTTTGCAAGAAGAAAAATACGGCTCTTTTTGCCCAACCCTGCAGGCAGTCCGACCTTATGGTTGTCTTCCCTCGTTCCATAAAAGTCGCCATTATTCTGTTCTTTTTCAAGGTGCACTGATTTCATATTGTTCAAACACACATATTTTACAATTTGTACAGTTAACAAAATTATCACAGTGGTCCTGAGGTGACCTACATCTTCAGTTTATGAATATAACAGGATTAAGGGATTAAAGACAGGCATAAGAAATTATAAAAGTATTATTTGGGAACTGATAAATGCCCATGAAATCTTCACAATTTATGTTCCTCTGCCATGGCTCCAGCCAGTCCCTCCAGTCGGGGTCTCTGACTTCCCGCAACAACAACTGAGGGTCTGTGGTGGCTATTCATAGTGTTTTGGGACTGGGAAGGTAAAACAGACCTATGGTTTATACTTGCTCATCTAGCAATGGGAAGGTAAGAAGATCTTTTGACCAAATTATATATACAAGTTGTTATATATATTTAAAATTTTTCTGTTATAACTTTAACATTTTATTATGATACATATATAAATAATTTCTAAGTGGCAATGCTTCTGTAGAGCTTGTAGCAATAAGCAAAAGCTCTTCTTTGTTCCATTGCTCTCTACTCTTCCTCCCCTCCCCTCCTCTATTCCCTGACGGTAATTGCATTTGACTCATGTTTTTTCTCAAGTGCCCTGTAAATTCCTAACTCATGTGTTTATGTTAATTTTTAAAAATTAGTTGTATATGTTAACTTTTGAATTTTATTACAAAAGGTAGAAGTTTAGTATTTAGAACCATATCCTTCTTACACCTTCTGCCAATTACCATTTCTCAATATAGATATTTGTAGTTGGTTATTGATTAAACATCTATATTATTGTTTACATTCACATGTAATGTCAATATAATTATTATATAATTATGTAATAAGTATATATGTATAATTATATATTATTAACATTATTACGCCTATATAAATATGATTAAAAGCTGAGCTATATAATGATTATTTTTCTATTCTTGTACAAATTTTTATTTTTCCTTAATTCTATGGGAATCAATTTTGATTTTTTACTTGCTTGTTTTCTTTATATCTATCACTAAGTCATCTCAAACACTCAAAAATATAAATCATCTCCTTCCTGCCTTTTTTTCTTCTTTTTTTGGTGAATCTCACATCTCTCCTAGAACCCTTTAACCTCTTGCCAATCTTGAATGTTCTTTTCTTAATTTCTTTGAGGAAATCATTTCTACTATGAATTACATACTGTGCTAAATTTTGCAAATAAAAAGATGAACAAGGTAAGTATGGACTCTGACTTCAGGGAGCTAATAGTCCAGTAAAGAAGTGATAAGAATAAAAAACAATAAATAATAATTTAAAATGACAAAAGGTCAAGTGCCATAAACAAAACACACGGGAACAGACAAAAAACAATAAGAGAGATGGGGAGTGAAGATTTATTTTATATGAAGTGGCCCAGCAGGCTCTCTCTGAAGATTTTTATCACCATTTATTTTTCACGTATGAGAGAAATAAAGTTCTGATCACATGGGTTGTATGGTGAGAAATGAAACCAACATACTAGGACTGGGTATACTTTTCTGTCCCTGTGTTAAATAATACCAGGAACATATTTTCCTATCTCTATTTTAACAGCGTTTACACCAAGCAAAAGTAACTTCAATGCCTCCTCCAGGAGATACCTCCTCCTGGAAGAAAGGACTGTGAACTAGGCATTGTCCTTATAAAGATGACAACTTTTTTTTCCCCCGAGACAGGGCCTCACTCTGTTGCCAAGGCTGGAGGGCAGTAGCGCAATCATGGCTCACTGCAGCCTCAACCTTCCAGACAGGTGCATGCCACCATGCCTAGCAAATTTTTCTATTTTTTTTTATAGATAAAGGGTTTCACCATGTTGTCCAGGCTGGTCTCAAACTCCTGAGCTCAAGCAACTCACCACCTCAGCCTTCCAAAATGCGGGGATTACAGGTGTGTATTAGTCCATTTTCATGCTGCTGATAAAGACAATCGAGAGTGGGTAATTTATAAAGAGAAAGATGTTTAATGGACTCACAGTTCCACGTGGCTAGGGAGACCTCACAATCATGGTTGAAGGTGAAAGGTATTTCTTACATGGTAGCAGGCAAGAGGGAGAATGAGAGCCAAGAGAAAAGGGAAACCCCCTTATAAAATCATCAGATCTCATAGGACTTATTCACTACCATGAGAACAGTATGGGGGAAAGCACTCCCATGATTCAATTATCTCCCATTGGGTCCCTCCCACAACACATGGGAATTACGGGAGCTACAATAAGATGAAATTTGGGTGGGGACACAGCCAAAACATATCAAGGTGCCAGACTCTGTGTCCAGCCAAGATGAAAACTTTCTTATTAGGACTTGCTTCAAAACCCCTTGCCTTCTCTGCCTACCAATTCAAAGCTGTTAAATCATAAACTCTACCCAAACTCAACCAGTTGTCACCTCATAAGGCTCACTCAGGTTAAGGTCCTAATTTATCATATTAATGTTACAGTAGGTAGGTAGTCAGACAACAGCAGGGCAGGAGAGGGCTCCCTCACAACTAGGAATGTCAGGCCACCATCAGGTATGGTCAGGCAGTTGTTAAATTGTTTCTCTAAAATAATCATTTGTCATAGTCAGTACCAGGGAAAGGCAATCTCCCAACAGATAGAAAAAACCTGGAACTGGTGATCAGCAGCTTCCCAATAAGATCTCAGAAGTTGGGCAAGTGGGCTCAAGCATGCACATTAGAGACAGACAAAATGGTGGCGTTTTACTGGTATATGACTTTCTAGGGACATTTGACAGCTAAGGGAAGAACATCTCAAGGGAGCGTGTGCACAGCTCCAGTAAACACACTGTGCAGCTCACCTCCCAAGGGCTTCCAGGCCACTGTGCATGTGGACAGCCCACCCCAAAGGAAAGAATCTGGGGAAAAAGGATGTGAGACCCCAGAAGCATGCTAATGTATAAAACTCCAAGTCAAAGATCAAACAGGGCACTTGATGTCTCAAGTTGCCTGATTAGCCCTCTCCCAAGTGTACTTTGCTTTCTTTCATTCCTGCTCTAAAGCTTCTTAATAAACTTTCAGTCCTGCTCCAAAACTTGCCTCAGTCTCTCCTGCCTTATGCCCCTTCTGACAAAATCTTTCTTTCAAAGAGGCAAGAAATGAGGTTGCTGCAGACTCATACAGATTTACAGCTGGTAACATTAAGACACTTCTAAAGGGCTGTCAAGGTGGCACTCCCTCATGCTGAAATAAGTCTAAAATCCTTAGTTTTGCTGGCAGAACTTTGGAGAGTCAACAGATGACAATGACATGCCAATAATCACAAAAATAGTAGTAGACAGCCCAATCTCTACCCCAGAAGTATGAATTGATAAAGTCTTTATATCTACTACTATACTCAGCCTCAACCTGAGGTGCAACATTTGCCTTTTGCTACCCTCTTGTATCATACATTTCTCTCACCTCTAAGACAGCAGTGCTCCTCTAAAATCAACCTCCTGCTTCAGCTCTTGATTCCACCTTTTCCCAATTCCCGAGGAGACTTTTCTTTGATTTTAGCACCTCAATTACTTAATTGGAACTATTTTTAAGTAAAAAAAATGCATTTTAAAAGCATAAATCCTCTTATCAAAAACTGCATATAGTAAAATCTCATAAGATTAAATTCAAATTTTGTAGCTTGGTAATTGTGTAATTGTCACTTCTATAACTTCTTAGAAATTGACCTATTCTGTGGCTTTGTCATACTCAAATGTCTTTTTGGGACTCCTCAGTAAACACAGACTGGTAAAACTGGTTGAGTGAAAGGAATGAGCGAGAATTGTGGATAACTGCAGCGTGATATTCTATCTAAAAGTGGACAACCTCTACTTAGCTCCAATTGATTTTTGCCATGTGAGAATGGGGGCAGATCTTACTTGGTAAAGTCTCCATTTTAAGAATTTTAATCATTAATTTTTTTAATGTGGACAACTTATAATAGAACATATTTGAAAAGCACTCTGCTTGCCAAACAATACTCAATGGTAGAATCTAGCCATGAATTGCATCTTCCCCTGTTCAATTCAAGTAGATTTATTATCTTTTCTACAGGCAACTTTTTTTTAAAGACTGTCTTGCTCTGTTGCCCAGGCTGGAGGGCAGTGGTGCAGTCTTGGCTCACTGCAACCTCCACCTCCCTGGTTCGAGCGATTCTCCTGCCTCAGACGTTCAAGTAATTGGGATTATGGGCATCCACCACCAGGCCCAGCTAATTTTTGTATTTTTAGTAGAGACCAGATTTCACCATGTTGGCCAGGCCGGTCTCAAACTCCTGACCTCAAGTGATCCTCCCAGCTTGGCCTCCGAAAGTGCTGGGATTACAGGCATGAGCTGCAAGCCACTGTGCCTGTTCTGGCAACTTTTCATTTTTGATTTTTTAGTCTTTGTCATGATGCTTACTTAAGTTCTTCTCTTTGCTCTCTACCTTATTCAAACACACTGTTCTTCAAACTTGATGTCAATCTTACCTCTTCTATTGTTTCTGTATCAATATCAGCCTCTTCTGAGATAATATACAATTATCTGAGGACCTAGTCTGTGACTTTATAATATACTAATTTTAATTTTTTGTTAGTTCTGCCAATACTTTTTTTTTTATCAAAGATGAAACTTTTATGAAAAAAAGAAAGTTGAGATTTTAATCCAACCCCTCACTATGGAAAGATTTGGAAAAGTTAAATAAATCCCCTAACATAATA
Organism: Nomascus leucogenys; assembly: GCF_006542625.1. Taxonomy (NCBI): domain Eukaryota; kingdom Metazoa; phylum Chordata; class Mammalia; order Primates; family Hylobatidae; genus Nomascus; species Nomascus leucogenys. The sequence goes on along the minus strand of NC_044387.1, from coordinate 31,327,102 downwards.
TCGCTAGTTGACTATTGATTCTACAGATTTTTTTTAAATTGCCTTGAGTGTAGTAGGTATTGAATACATACATGCTGATTTATTTTTTAAATGTCTGTCATTTTAACACTTTCCTTGGCTTTTGTAATAATTTCTTAACATTTAAACAGAAAATTCTGAATTCAGCAATAACATTCATGTTTTATAGGGTATAATGTATAAACTGTAATCTCTCTCCAAAAAAATGTTTTTCTCAAAATAAACCTTCCCAAACTCAAAACAATGGTATGTGTTTGTATTTCTTGTTAAGCTGAAGAAAACGAGTGTGCAAGTTGCTTTTGTTTATGAAGTGCGGCTGTGCCTCTGTTTAATTTTAGAGGCAGTTTAAACTGGTAACCATTCTTTCCTCAGAATTTTAAGGTTGCTTACCTATTAAAAATGTTAGTATTCATTTTTTTCCCAGGTGAATATTTGATAGTGGAAGATTTTTTTAATTACAAAATATTTTGAATTTTTAGGAAACTATTAAAATGATGTAGCCGATATCCAAATAAATACCACCCAGAGGCAGGGTGCGGTGGCTCACGCCTATAATCCCAGCACTTTGGGAGGCCAAGGCAGGTGGATCAACTGAGGTCAGGAGTTTGAGACCAGCCTAGCCAGCATGGAGAAACCTTGTCTCTACTAAAATACAAAAATTAGCCAGGTAGGGTGGCAGGCATCTGTAATCCCCGCTACTTGGGGGTGGGGGTGGGGTGGAAGGCTGAGGCAGGAGAATTGCTTAAACCTGGGAGGCGGAGGTTGTAGTGAGTCAAGATCATGCCACTGCACTCCAGCCTGGGCAACAGAGTGAGACTCCATCTCAAATAAATAAATAAATAAATCCCAGATATTACATAAATTAAGAATTTGCAATATTTTCTCCAATCTGGAAAATTTAAGTGCACATTGTCATTCTAACCAATACTATCCTCCTGAAACATGTAATATGATTAACATATAAATATTGACCATAATGTTTAGACATAAAAGATTGGGCCTGAAGAAGTTATTAGACTACAGGCAGGCACAGTATTAAAGGATTCTCCATCTTTTAAAATCAGAATGTAATTTTTCAAAGTATTAAATACATAGTCCTCAGTTTGTAGTATATTATCATCATTTTTTTTCCTAGACTTTTATTTAGTCTATGTGATATGATTTGGCTCTGTGTCCCCACCCAAATCTCATGTTGAATTGTAATTCCCGATGTTGGGGGAGGTACCTGATGGGAGGTGACTGGATCATGGGGGTGGATTTCTCCCATGCTGTTCTTGTGATAGTGAGTTCTCATTAGATCTATTGGTTTAAAAGTGTATGGTGCTTCCTCCCTTGCTCTCTGACATGTGATGACATGCTCACTTCCCCTTTGCCTTCCACCATGACTGTAAGTTTCCTAAGGCCTCCAGGCCATGCTTCCTGTACAGCCTGTGGAACTGTGATTCGATTAAACCTCTTTTCTTCATAAATTACCCAGTATCAGGTAGTTCTTTATAATAGTGCAAGAATGGACTAATACACTATGTATTTCCTTGTATCTCCATATCCTACTCCCATTTCTCTTCTTCTATAGGTAACAATGGCTGAATAAAGATGACTATAAATACTTTGATATCTGTCTTATCAAAAAATGAGGTCTGCTTCCCCTCACTCTGAATCTGAGTTCACCTATGACCAACTATGTGATTCTAATTATGATTGAAGTGATGCAACATAAACTTCAGGACTAGACTTTAAGAGTATTGACAGTTTCTATTTTGTTCTCCTAATTTGATTACCTTTATGGAGAAACCATATAGACAGGCCCTGAAGATACAATGGAGGAGAGGATTCCAGCTAAGCAAAGCCTTCTAGTGTCTCTGCCAAAGTGTCAAACATGTGATTGGAGAGGTCTTAAACATGACAGGCCAATTCAACTACCACTATAACACATCAGATGACCTCTATAGATACCAAGTAAGTGAGATATCACCTATTCCAGTCATCCGTGAATTCTTGGCTCATGGATCTGTGAGCAAAATGAATGATTGTTGTTTATCACCAAGTTCTGGAGTCATTTGTTACTCATCAAAAGATAATGGGAACAATAGCCATTCTATTGTGTTTAATTTGTGTCTTTTTAAAATACGTGTTCTTAAAGAATGTGTGTGTTTTGTGTATAGGTATTTTGATTTATTTAAATGATAGTACAAAAAAACCTCCTGTTTTTAACTAAACACCATGTTTTTGAGATCCATTTATGTCACAAGGCATGTATCTATTTATTGCTTCCATTTGTTGTGTAGCCTCATGTGTTCATCTACTACACTTATTTTTATTTATTTATTTATTTAATTGAGTTTTTTGAGATGGAGTCTCTCTCTGTTGCCCAGGCTGGGGTGCAGGTATGCAATCTCAGCTCACTGCAAGCTCTGCCTCCTGGGTTCACGCCGTTCTCCTGCCTCAGCCTCCCAAGTAGCTGGGACTACAGGCACCCACCACCACGCCCAGCTAATTTTTTGTATTTTTAATAGAGACAGGGTTTCACCATGTTAGCCAGGAAGGTCTCGATCTCCTGAACTCATGATCTGCCCATCTCGGCCTCCCAACGTGCTGGGATTACAGGCATGAGCCACTGTGCCTGGCCATCTACTACACATTTTACCTACTAATTTCTCACAGTGATGGATACCCAGGTTGCCTCCAAATCCACATTGCTACACAAAATGCTTTGATAAATATCCTGGAAAATTCCCTTTAACTATTTGTATGATAATTTCCTTGGGTTTATAGAAGCAGAATAACTCTATCATAGGTTATGCCTATACCTTATTTGCCTAAGTAATGACATATCTCTCCAGTGCAGATGTACCAGTCTACCCTTCCACTAGCAATGCAAAGCATTCTTAAATCACCACATCTCTCCAATAACTGAAATTATTCAGATTTCTCATTTTTCTATATTATAGTTCAAAATAAAATCTAGTTTTAAATGCATTTTTCTGACAATTAATTTTGAACTGTAGTTTTTGTGCATGTTGGCCTTTTGGGTTTCCTTGATTATAACCTACCTGTTCATAGTTGTTGCCACTTATCAATTAGGATTGCTGTCTTCTTCTTGTTATTTTTAGAAGTTTCTTATATATTACAGAGATTACTCACTTGCTGTTCAAGATATTACAAATGTCTTGACCCATTAATTAGTCTATTCATTTTTTCTCATGGTATCTTTGCTTGAACAGATATCCATACTTTAGTTTAATTAAATTGTTTAACTTTTTCCCGTATACTTAAAAAAAATGCTGTTAGCTCTATTTTTTCCATTTATATTGAGGTATAATTGAAAAATAAAAATTGTACACATTTAAGATGTACAACATAATGTTTTTATATATGTATACATTGTGAGATTAAAAGCCAATTAGCATATCCATCACCTCACATTACCTTTTTTGTGATGAGAACATTGAAGATCTACTCTCGGCAAATTCCAAACATCCAGTGCAGTATTATTAACTATAGTCACCATGTTATACATTAGATCTCCAGAACTTATTTATCCTGCCTAACTGAAACTTTAACACTTTGACCAATGTCTCCCTATTTCTCTTACTACCCAGCCTCTGGCAAGTATCATTCTACTCTCTGTTTCTAGGAGTTCAAATTTTAGATTCTACAGGTAAATAAGATCGTACAGAATTTGTCTTTCTGTGCTGGATTATTTCACTTAGTAGAATGTCATCCAGTTTCATCCATGTTGCTTCAAGTGACAGGATTACCTTCTTTTTAAAGGCTAAATAAAATTCCATTGTTAAGTATACACTACATTTTCTTTATCCATTCATTTGTCCATATATATTTATTTATCTTGGCTATATTTATATATCTTGGCTATCATGAATAATGCTGCAATGAATATGGGAGTACAAATACATCTTTAAGATGCTGATTTCATTTCCTTTTGATATATAGACAGAAGTGGAATGGCTGGACCACATTGTGGTCCTATTTTTAATTTTTTGAGGAACTTACTGTTTTTCATGATGGGTATACCAATTTATATTCCCACTAACATATACAAAAATATAATTAATTTTTTCTTTGCATAGTTCATTGTTAGTATGTGGAAACACAACTGATTTTTGTATGTTGGCTTTGTATCCTGAAACTTTACTGAATTTATTATTTCTAACAGATTTTTTTGGTTGAGTCTTCAGTGTTTTCTATACAAAGATTATGTCATCTGCAAGCAGAAACAATTAATTTTCTTCCTTTCCAGTTTAGAAGTCTTTTACTTATTTGTCTTGCCTAATTACTGTGATGAGGGATTTCAGTACTCTGCTGACTAGAAGTGGTAAAATTGGGCACCCTTGTTTTGTTCCTAATCTTAGATGAAAACCTTTCAACTTTTCACCATTGAGTATTATGCTACCTTTAGGCTTGTCATATCTGATTTATTATGTTGAAATTCATTCCTTCTGTGCTTAATATGTATCAGGAAAGAATGTTGTAACTTTGGAATGCTTTTTCTGCATCTGAGGTAATTGTATAATTATTATTCTTAATTCTATTAAGGTGTGGTATCACATTTACTGATTTGTGTGTGTCGAGCCATCCTTGCATGCCAGGAATAAATCCCACATGATTATGCTACATGGTCTTTTAATGTGTGGTTCATTTAGTTAGTTAATAATTTATTGAAGCAGGGATATTGGCCTGTAATTTTCCTTTTTTGTCCTGGTCTCTCTTTGGCATCAGGGTAATACTCACCTAGCAAAATATATTTGGAAGTGTTCCTCACTCTTTAATTTTTTGGATGACTTTGAGAAGAATTGACACGAATTCTTCTTTAAATGTGTGGTAGAATTCACCAGTGAAGCTGTGAGGTTCTAGGCTTTCTTTGTTAGGAGATATTTTATTACTGATTCAGTCTTTTAAATCATTATTGGTATGTTGAGATTTTTATTTCTTCTTGACTTAGCCTTGGTTAGTCATATGTTTCTAGGAATTTATTTCCTCTAGATTATCCAATTTGTTGGCACATAATTGTTCATAGTAGTCTTCTATAATTCTTTGTATTTCTGTGATATTAGCTGTAATATCACCTCTATCATTTGTAATTTTTTTTCTCTCTTTTTATTCACCTAGCTAAAGGTTTTTAAATTTTGTCTTTTAAAAAAAATCTTAATTTCATTGATATTTTCTATTGTTCTTCTAGTCACTATTTCATTTGTTTCTGTGCTGAATCTTTATTATTTCCTTCCTTTGGCTAAATTGCGGCTTATTTTTTCCATTTGAGGTATAAAATTAGGTTGTTTCCTTGATCTTTCTTGTTTCTAAATGTAGACATTTATCACTATAAACTTCTCTTTAGAACTGCTTTTGCTAAATCTCACATATTCTAAAATGTTGTATTTCCATTTTTCTTTGTCTCAAAGATACTTTTTTATTTTTCTCTTGATTTCTGCTTTGACTCATTGGTTGTTCAGGAGTATGTTGTTTAATTTCCACATATTTGTGAATTTTCCAGTTTTCCTCTTGTTAACTGATTTCTAGTTTCATACCATTAGTGATTAGAGAAAATACTTGATATAACTTCCATCTTCTTAAATTTGTTAAGACATCTGACCTAACGTATGATCTATCCTGAAAAATGTTCTGTGTGCACTTGAGAAGAATATGTATTCTACTGCTGTTTGGATAGAATGTTTTCTATGTGTCTGTTAGGTCCACATAATCTATACTGTTGTTCACATCTACTGTTTCTTATGAACTTTCTATCTAAATAATCCATCTATTGTTATAAGTGGGGTATTGAAGTTATCTACTATTACTAAGTTTATTTTTAGTTCTATTAATATTCGATATATTTATGTTCTCCAATGTTGTCTGCATAAATATGTACAATTGTTACTTTCTCTTGATAGATTGACTACTTTAACATTATGTAGTGTATTTGTCTATTGAGACAGGCTTTGACTGAAAATATATTTTGTTTATATTTGTCTATATAAGTATAGCCACCCCAGCTATCTTTTGTTATCAGTTGCATGGAATATCTTTCTCCATTCCTTCCAGCCTGTGTGTGCCTTAAAGCTAAAGTGAGTCTCTTTAGGCAGTAGGTGATTAGATCTTGTGTTTTTTGGTTTTTTTTCTTTGTTTTTTTTTGTTTTTCTTTTTAAATCCATTCAGCCAGTCTTTGTCTTTTGATTGGATAACTTAATCCATTTACATTTAAAGTAATTATTGATAGGTACAGACTTACTATTGCCATTTTGTTAAATGTTTTCTGATTTTTTTGTAGTTCTTTTGTTCTTTTCTTCCTTTCCTGATGTTTCTTTGTGATTCGATCATTTTCTATAGTGGCATGCTTTGATTCCTTTCTATTTCTCTTTTGTGTGTCTACTAGATACTATTTCTTTATGGTTACCATGTAGTATACAATGATGCATCTCTGAACTCTATTCTTTTTCACTGGTTTATTTTTCTGTTCTTTATTTTTTATTTTCTTAAGGGTTGATTTACCTATTGCTGGAAAAATATTCCTTTGTATAAACTTTGAAATAAACATATTTTATTTTATAAGAAATTTGACTAAATTTTTATTTTGGTTACATTGTATTAATATATTTAATTGACATCTTTTTAATTTTAAGTCAAGTGTGCGATGTGCTCCATTTCTTCAGAACATCGTCTCTGTTCAAACATTAAAAAATAATTTTGATGAGGGTTTTATATATTTTTCTGCAAGTTAATTTCTAAGTACTATATTTTTAGTTGTTATTTTGAGTAATATCTTAGTTATTACTATACTTTCTGAATAGTGTATTGGAAATATCTCAGGGCACATCATAATGCATATTTATTTTATACTCGTGTGTGTAATAATTGGCTTGAATAACCTGCTCAACATGTCTCATCCTTGGGTCTACCCAGAGGAATAGGGTCTCCCTGGGGCATGATCTTCTTATGGTGGAGGTCAGAAGCTTCCAGATAGGTAAGTAGAAACATGCAGTGCTCAGAACTTGCATACACAGTGTCAAATATATTGTCACTTCTGCCCATATTCCATTGGCCAAAGGATATGATATTGCCTAGCCCAATATCAATTGAATGGGAAAGTATACTTCTCCCATGTAGGTGGTTTAGTGGGAATGAAATTTTGCTGAGCAGTTACTATCTTCCACAACTAGCCAATTAGCCTTCTAAACAGGCCAAATGAGCTGGTATCATCATGCTTTTAATTTAATAAAATTTTTATTTGAAGGCAAATGTTGGATTCAAATTATTATTTTTAATTCAAATATTTGATTTTTAAAATTTTACATGCATTAATTTTAATTATTAGCTTTATTCTCAAAAGTGTTTTCATTTTTAAACATAATATTGAACATTGGGTCAGCTTAGAATATGGAAAAAATAATTTTATGAACCAATCAATTGTTACTACCTACTTTTACATGGACACATGAAATTATTTTCATATATGCCCCACATTTTAGGATATTTGACACTGCATGCAGTATTCAATATATACACATATACAGTAAGTCCTAATTGAATGTCATCAATAGATTCTTGGGAAATTATACATTTAAGTGAAATGATGTATAATAAAACCAATATTATCATACCTGCGAAGAATATGCAGCTTCACACTGACAGTGGTCCTATCTGGAAATTGATTTTTTTCTTATCAACATTATAACGACATTGAACAAAATGACATTCTTTGAGGATCTGCTTGTATATATATATTTTATTTTATATATATGTTTTGTTTTTGGTGAATGTATCCATCATCTAACCTAGGACCTAAGGGCCCAAAGCTTTCTCAGTTCTATGTTAGGCAACTTAAAGGACAGAATTATGTCATATATTTCCTTGAGTTTCAGCAAGTCTACACATTATTAATTATAAAATAAGTACTTTACTACATTTTTTTATTAAATTGAAATAACCTAGATAGATCAAATTATTAGTAAAACAAATTACAGCAAATGTTCTTACATATAATGTAATAAAATTTTGTCTTATACCAAACCACAGTAGTAGAGTATGTCCTGACTTTACTGTTGAATATGTAAACATGATTGTATCTTAAAGACTGTTGCATAATAAAAATCAATGTGAGTTATCTTGATAAATTATCTGAATCAAATTCCTTAGTGTAGTCTAACATTGTTCTTATACTGAACTTTGAGAAAAATTAATTACTTTATTGAGCAATATTTTGGTTTTAAAGACTTTGGCCAAAATAGTCTGTTTTGTTAATTTTTAAAAGTCACACTTATCTTCATGATGGACATAACTGCATTTACAGACACATGAAAAACTCTGGATTCAAATAAAAATGTATTTGGTAATATATTTTAGCATATTTTAATAGAGAATTAGAAGTCTTTTTCAAATATATATATAATATATATGATTAATTAAGTTTTATACATATGATCAGGAAAATTATGCTTAAATATTATGGAATAATGCTTTCATATAGAAAAAACCAGTGAAACACCACAAAGCAACAGCAAATAATTTTAGGCACAGTCTTGAACAACAAGAACAACAACAAAAAAATCTGTCATTGAACTGTCAGTTAATTTTTATAATAATTGAGGAACATTTGAGATACAACCTAAATCCATTTGTTTTCAGCTAAGTAAGGCATAAAAGCACAAATTCTGGCAATTTGATTAACTTATTAATAATAACGCTAGACTGCCAATTTCAAAATGCCCTAGAGTCTTTCCTAACATTGAGATTTTGTATTTCAAAAGTCCCATCTGCTATGGCAAATGAACAAACAGTGTTCCTAAGTCTGCATCCATTAATCTGGAGACGTGAAAGGGAGAAACTGGGGACATGTGGACCAAGTCTTAATGCCTTATAACCTCCTGGAGGACACATTTCTCCAACAGTATGTTATGAAAAAGTTTCTTTTCATTGCAATATCCTTCAAAGGCACAAAAGATTAAATGTGGTTTAATCTTGATATCACATGTTTGTTTTACATTGAAAAGAAAGAGAAAACCCTAATATTCTTTTATGGTACCATTGTCAAGAAAATAGTATTCTTTTAACTATATTTGATGGCTTTCATTTTTTCCTAAGAATGATGATGTTTGGTGACAATGTTAACAATGCTAGAGACCAAAAAGCTCTTCATCTTTTAAATGAGTATAAATCTTTTAACCTAGTTTAAAAGAGTATATTTTAGATTGACTTTGGTTTAATTTGCTATAGTATTCCTCCTTTATGTTTCTGTAAGATTTAATACCAAATTGAAATCAAGATAGTGATAAACAATCATTTATTATTAAAAATTACATAGCATGTCTTCAAACTTGTGCTGAGGCTCAGCAAATGACAAGAAGCTTTACGATGTTATTCCTCTTTCCATGGAAACATGACTTTAATTCATATGTATTTTTGGAACATCACCACTGTTTGTGTACTTCATCAGCAACATTACGATAATGCATTAAATTATAGGATTTCTGTTTTACCATTATTTTTGGCAGGATTAGAATTAAATAATAAAATAGTATAAACGTTCTATATATGGGAGTTACTTCAACAACCAATTTTACAGATTGTAAAAAATTCTTTTCAAATTTGCAAAATAGTGTTGTCTATTGTTTCTTAATGTTGTATGCTTTATGAGTAACTGTGACTTCTTTCCCTTTGCTTAGAGGAAATCCAAATCAAAACTGGCTTTGTTTCAACACTTCAAAAGGAGTTCTACCATATGAAATATAAATTGAATTGCTCTCAGAAATAAAATCACTTAGTTGTCTTGAATCACAATTTGAGATTTTAAAGAGCGAAGAATTCTGCTAAGTGCGCGTATGTCTGTGTTTTCTATCTTGTGTTCCTGCTTAAGTACCACATGGAAGAATAATAGACTACTGAATGAACTCTGAAATTCACTTAGAATTCCACTTGCTGAAGTAGAATATTAGTTTTATCTTAGCCATAACTGATTTCGACAGTCAGATATTGGTGTGTGATATTTTATACAATTTTCATGTCTCCACTAATTTCCTCAGCTTTACTATCACACATATTATATTATCATAGGCTGAATATATTTGAAATATTTTAGGATGCAAATAACTTCAAGTGTATTCACTTATTCCTTCTTTTCAGATATTTAAGTAAGCAAGGGTTACTTATATTTTGGATTATCAACTTGATTTAAACATATATTATCCCAGAATTTGGAAAGCACAAATTCTATTATCCATGAAGTATCTATATATTATGTTTAAAATTGCTATTCCAAGAGTGAATTGTAGAATAAACACCTAATCTTTGTAGCAAATGAAGATTCCACTCCACTATATGGTCTTCGAAGGTATTTTTTCTGATTCTTTCCATCCTCTTTCTTGGAGAAAGATTTAGAGCAAACATTTTGAAGAGGCTATGCAACTTCCATCAATTTGTTGTCTGGTTGAATTGCTTGAACTCTCCAAACCCCTAGTACCTGTCAAAACATATTGCAAACAGAATTAAGTATTCCTAAATTCTTAGATTTCATTTCAAACATGTCCTTCTTCATTATCGTCCAAATAGCTTTTTGTGCTTTTTTTTCTACATTAAATTTTCAGGTGATGAATTACCTACAAATATTGTGCCATTCACCACATGGCAAGATTCTCTTGTAGAATTTTTAATTTTCTAATAATGTAATGTGCTTGGAAAAGTGTATATGTAGTCACGTGACATATAATGTTCCAGACAATGTTGGACCACATACACAAAGGTAGTCCCATAGGATTATAAAGGAACTAAAAAATTATATTGCCTGGAGATGTTTTAGCTGTCTTAATGTCATAGTGTAAGGTATTCCTCATGTATTTGTTATTGTGCAGGTATAAACAGAACTGTGCTACTGGTCATGTAAAAGTGTAGCACATAGCCGGGCGCGGTGGCTCACGCTTGTAATCCCAGCACTTTGGGAGGCCGAGGCGGGCAGATCACGAGGTCAGGAGATCGAGACCACGGTGAAACCCCGTCTCTACTAAAAATACAAAAAAAATTAGCCGGGCGTGGTGGCGGGCACCTGTAGTCCCAGCTACTCGGAGAGGCTGAGGCAGGAGAATGGCATGAACCCAGGAGGCGGAGCTTGCAGTGAGCCGAGATTGCGCCACTGCACTCCAGCCTGGGCGACAGAGCGAGACTCCATCTCAAAAAAAAAAAAAAAAAAAAAAAAAAAAAAATGTGTAGCACATACAATTATATATGGTACATAATACTGTATAATAAATGACCATGTTACTTGCCATACTATGCTTTTTATTGTTATTTTAGAGTGTACTTCCACTCATATATACATAAATTAAAAGTTAACTATAAAACAGCCTCAGGAAGCTCCTTCAGGAGGTATTTCAGAAGAAAGCAATGTTACAATAGGAGATGACAGTTCCATGCATTTTATTATTTCCCATGAAGACCTTCCAGTTGGACAAAATGTGGAGGTAGAAGACAGTGCTGTAGATGATCCTGACCCTGTGTAGGCCTAGGCTAATGTGTGTGTTTGTGTATTAGGTTTTAACAAAAATGTTTGATAAGTAATAAAATAGTAAAAAGCTTATAGAATAAAGATATAAATAAAAAATTGTATACCACTATACAATGTGTTTTAAGCTAAGTTTTGTTACAAAAGAGTCAAAAAGTTAGCAGATTTAAGAGCTCATAACATAAAATGTTGTAGTAAGCTAAGGTCAATTTATTATTAAAGAAAGACTTTTTAAATAAAATTAATGTAGCCCAAGTGCAGTGTTTATAAAGTCTACAACAGTGTACAATAATGTCTTAGACTTTCCTTTTCACTCACCACCCACTCATTGATTCACCCATAGCGGCTTCCAGTCCTGCAAGCTTCATGTATGGCAAGTGATACAGGAGTACTAGTTTTATTTTTTATACTGTATTTTTACTTTACCTTTTCTATGTTTACATATGTTTAGATACATAAATACTTACCATTGTTTTTAATTGCCTATTCAGTAGAGTAACATGCTGTTCAGGTTTATAGCTTAGGAGCAATAAGTTATATAGCCTAGGCTTACAGCAGCCTATACCATCTAGGTTTGTGTACATACTCTCTATGATTGCAAAATGAAAAAATCACCTAACAATGCAATACTCACAATGTATTCCCATCATTAAATGACATATGACTATATATGTGTTTTTATTCTTTTGTATGTTTTTGCCTTATAACATATAAACATGATACATTAAAACCAGTAGCTGGCCAGGTGTGGTGGCTCATGCCTATAATCCCAGCACTTTGGGAGGCTGAGGTGGATGGATCATGAGGTCAAGAGATTGAGACCACCCTGGCCAACATGGTGAAATTCCGAAATACAAAAATTAGCTGGGCGTAGTGGCGCACACCTCTAGTCCCAGCTACTCAGAAGGCTGAGGCAGGAGAATCACTTGAACCTGAGAGGCGGGGGTTGCAGTGAGCTGAGATCGTGCCACTGCACTCCAGCCTGGTGACAGAGTGAAACTCCATCTCAAAAAAAAGAAAAAAAAATGTAGCTATGTAGAATGTATGTATGGTCATGTTTTACAATGAATTTCCAAGGCGATTATTGTAAATTACTTTCGCATCAAGCAGAATAGAGCAAAACAAAACAGAAAGAAAACATAATTTTTAATGAAATTTTAACATGTACCAATGCCTTTACAAATTCAATATTGTCTCTTGCATTTTATATGACCAGCTTGAAGTCCAACAACTAAATAACTATGGTCAAACCACAGTTTATATCATCTGATTATTGTACATAGCCATACTAACTAATATTGGGTTCTAGTTTCAACTCGGTTAGGTGTGATAAAACCACCTGGACTCACAGGTTTTACTTACTTGTGTATGTAATTGCACCTGTAAATCTCCCTAGAGTATTCAATCTTGGCTGTACTTCCTTTCGCAGTTATTACTACATTTCTCCACTTACTTTATTTTTAAGCTGTTAGGTAAGTGGCCTTCAAGCCCTTCACTTCAATATTTTTGCCATCAACTTTCCACTAATTCCAATTATCTATTTCCTCTTCAATAATCATAAGTACAACAGAAGAGAATAACAGATGATTGACTGAATTCTGCCACTCACTTGAAATTCCACATTTGCTGAAGTGTGGACAGTTTGTTTTATCTCTGCCATGATTTCAAGGAATTTTTCTATGACTTTTAAGTTGTCATATTTATGACATGTAGTTGTTCATATTATCTCCTTATTTTTAAATATCTGTAGGATATGTAGTAATATCTCCTTTTTCTTTCCTGATATTTGTAATTTGTGTTTTCTCCTTTTCCCTTCTGATTACTATAGATAAAGATTTATCAATTCTGTCAGTGACATCAAAAAATAGGTTTTCGTTTTTATTATTTTCTGTATTTTTCTGGTTCTTTGATTCTTTATTTTTTCATAAGTTGCTGGAGTACAGGTGGTATTTGGTTACATGAGTAAGTTCTTTAGCGGTGATTTGTGAGATTTTGGTGCACCCATCACCTGAGCAGTATACACTACACCATGTTTGTAGTCTTTTATACCTCCCCTCCCCTCACTCTTCTCCCAAGTCCCCAAAGTCCATTGTATCATTCTTACACTTTCGTGTCCTCATAGCTTAGATCCCACGTATCAGTGAGAACATATGATGTTGATTTTCCATTCCTGAGTTACTTCACTTAGAATAATAATCTCCAATCTCATCCAGGTTACTGCAAATGCTGTTGATTCATTCCTTTTCATGGCCATAGTATTCCATCTTTTATATATACTACAGTTTTTTTAACCACTTGTTGATTGATGGGCATTTGGGTTGATTCCACGATTTTGCTATTGTGAATTGTGCTGCTATATACATGCATGTGCAAGTATCTTTTGTGAATAATGACTTCTTTTCCTCTGGGTAGATACCCAGTAGTGGGATTGCTGGATCAAATAGTATTTGTACTTCTAGTTCTTCAAGGACTCTCCACACTGTTTTCCATAGTGGCTGTACTAGTTTGCATTCCCACCAGCAGTGTAGAAGTGTTCTCTGTTCACCGCATCCCGCCAACATCTACTGTTTTTTTGATTTTTTGATTATGGCCATTCTTGCAGGAGTAAGGTGGGAGGGCATTGTGGTTTTAATTTGCATTTCCCTGATAATTAGTGTTGAGCATTTTTTCATATGTTTGTTGGCCATTTGTATATCTTCTTTTGTGAATTGTCTATTCATGTCCTTAGCTCACTTTTTAATGGGATTGTTTTATTCTTACTGATTTGTTTGAGTTTGTTGTAGATTCTGGATATTAGTCCTTTGTCAGATGTATAGATTGTGAAGATTTGTTCCCACTCTGTGGGTTGTCTGTTTACTCTCCTGACTGTTCCTTTTGCCATGCAAAAGCTCTTTAGCTTAATTAGGCCTCAACTATTTATCTTTGTTTTAATTGGGTTTGCTTTTGGGTTCTTGATCATGAAATCCTTGCCTAAGCCAATGTCTAGAAGGGTTTTTCCAATGTTTTAGAATTTTTATAGTTTCAGGTCTTAGGTTTCAGTCCTTAATCCATCTTGAGTTGATTTTTCTATAAGGTGAGAGATGAGGATCCAGTTTCATTCTCCGACATGTGGCTGGCCAATTATCCCAGCACCATTTGTTGAAAAGGGTGTCGTTTCCCTATTTTATGTTTTTGTTTGCTTTGTTGAAGATAAGTATTTGGGTTTATTTCTGGGTTCTCTATTCTGTTCTACTGATTTGTGTGTCTATTTTTATACAGTATAATGCTGTTTTGGTGACTATGGCCTTATAGTATAGTTTGAAATCAGGTAATGTGATGCCTCCAGATTTGTTCTTTTTGCTTAGTCTTGCTTTAGCTACGTGGGCACTTTTTTGGTTTCATATGAATTTAGGAATTGTTTTTTCTAATTCTGTGATGAATGATGGTGGTATTTTGATGGGAATTGCATTGAATTTGTAGATTGCCCTTGGCAGTATGGTCATTTTCACAATATTGATTCTACCCATCCATCAGCATGGGATGTGTTTTCATTTGTTTGTATCATCTATGATTTCTTTCAGCAGTGTTTTGTAGTTTTCCTTGTAGAGGTCTTTCAGCTCCTTGGTTAAGTATATTCCTAAGTATTTTAATTTTTTTGAAGCTATTGTAAAAGAGATTGAGTTCTTGATTTGATTCTCTGCTTGATCGCTGTTGGTGTATAAAAGAGCTACTGATTTGTGTGCATTAATCTTGTATCCAGAAACTTTGCTGAATTCTTTCATCAGTTCTGGGAGCTTTCTGGAGGAGTCCCTTGGGTTTCCAAGGTAAAAGATCATACCATTGGAAAACAGTGACAGTTTGACTTCCTCTTTACAGATTTGGATGCCCTTTATTTCTTTCTCTTGTCTGATTGCTCTGGCTAGGAGTTCCAGTACTATGTTGAAGAGAAGTGGTGACAGTGGGCATCCTTGTGTTGTTCCAGCTCTCAGAGGGAATGCTTTCAACTTTTCCCCATTCAGTATTATGTTAGCTATAGGTTAGTCATAGATGGTTTTTATTACATTAAGATATGTCCCATGTATGCCAATTTTGCTGAGAGTTTTAATCATAAAGGATGCTGGCCTTTGTTGAATGCTTATTCTGCATCTACTGAAATGATCATGTGATTTTTGTTTTTAATTCTGTTTATGTGGTGTATCACATTTACTGACTTGCACATGTTAAACCATCCCTGCATCCCTGGTATGAAACCCACTTGATCATGGTGGATTATCTTTTTGATATGTGGTTGGATTGGGTTAGCTAGTATTTTGTTAAGGATTTTAGCATCTATGTTCATCAAGGATATCAATCTGTAGTTTTCTTTTTTGGTTGTTTCCTTTCCTGGTTTTGGTATTAGAGTGATGATGGCTTCATAGAATGAATCAGGGAGGATTTCTTCTTTCTCTTTCTTGTGGAATAGTGTCAAAAGGATTGGTACTAATTCTTCTTTGAAAGTCTGGTAGAATTCTGCTATGAATCTGTCTGGTGCTGGACTTTTTTTGTTGGTAATTTTTTAAATTACCATTTCAATCTTGCTGCTTGTTATTGGACTGTTCATGGTATTTAATTCTTCCTGATTTAAGCTAGGAGGATTGTATTTTCCCAGGAATTTATCCATCTCTTCAACTCTTCAAGGTTGTCTAATTTATGTGCATAAAGGTGCCTATAGTAGCCTTGAATAATCTTTTGTATTTCAATGGTGCCTGTTGTAATATTGCCTATTTTGTTTCTTAGTGAAGTTATTTGGATTTTCTCTCTTCTTTTCTTGGTTAATCTTGCTAATGGTCTGTCAATTTTATTTATCTTTTTAAAGGACCAGCTTCTTGTTTCATTTATCTTTTGTGGGGTTTTCTTGTTTCAATTTTATTTAGTTCTGCTCTGATCTTGGTTATTTCATTTCTTCTGCTAGGTTTTGGTTTGGTTTGTACTTGTTTCTCTAGTTCCTTGAGGTGTGACCTTAGGATGTCAGTTTGTGCACTTTCAGTCTTTTTGATGTTGGCATTTAGGGCTATGAACTTTCCTTTTAGCATTGCCTTTGCTGTATCCCAGAGGCTTTGATAGATTGTGTCATTATTGTCATTCAGTTAAAAAATTTTTTAAATTTTCATCTTGATTTTGTTTTTGACCCAATGCTCATTCAGTAGCACATTTTGTTATTTCCATGGTTTTGAAGTTTCCTTTTGGAGTTTGTTTCCAGTTTTATTCCACTGTGGTCTGAGAGAGTGCTTGATATAATTTCAATTTTCTTAAATTTATTGAGGCTTGTTTTATGGCCTATCATATTGTCTATCTTGGAGAAAGTTCCATGCGCTGTTGAATAAAATGTGTCTTCTGTGACTGTTTGATGAAATGTTCTGTATATATCTGTTAAGTCCATTTGTTCCAAGGTATAGTTTAAATCCATTGTTTCTTGATTGACTTTCTGTCTTGATGACCTGTCTAGTGCTGTCAGTGGAGTACTGAAATCCCCCACTATTATTGTGTTGCTGTCTCTCATTTCGTAGGTCTATTAGTAATTGTTTTATAAATTTGGGAGCTTCAGTGTTAGGTGCATGTATGTTTAGGATTGTAACATTTTCCTGTTGGACAAGGCCGTTTACCATTATATAATGTCCTTTTTTGTCTCTCTTAACTGCTATTGCTTTAAAGTTTGTCTGATATAAAAATATCTACTTCTGCTCACTTTTGGTGTCCATTTACATGAAATGCCTTTTTCCACCCCTTTATTTTAACTTTATATGAGTCCTTATGTGTTAGATGAATCTCTTGAAGGCAGCAGATAGTTGGTTGGTGGGTTATATATTCTGCAGTTCTGTATCTTTTAAGTGAAGCATTCAGGCCATTTACATTCAATGTTAGTATTGAAATGTGAGGTATCATTGTGTTCATCATGTTCTTTGTTGCCTTTATACTTTGGTTTTTTTGTTGCTGTCTGTTTTTTACTTTTGCTTTTTAACTTGTATTTTTGTTTTATAGGTCCTGTGTGACTTACGCCTTAAAGAAGTTCTGTTTTATTGTGTTTCCAGGGTTTGTTTCAAGATTTAGAGCTCCTTTTAGCAGTTCTTGTATTTGTGGCTTTATAATGGTGAATTATCTCAGCATTTGTTTGTCTGAAAAAGACTGTATTTTTCCCTCATATATGATGCTCAGTTTTGCTGGATACAAAATTCTTGGCTGATTAGTTTTGTTTGAGGAGGCTGAAGATAGGGCCCCAATCCCTTCTAGCCTGTAGGGTTTCTGCTGAGAAAACTGCTGTTAATCTGATAGGTTTTACTTTATAGGTTACCTGGTGCTTCTGTCTCATAGCTCTTAAGATTCTTTCTTTCATCTTCACTTCGGATAACCTGATGACAATGTGTCTAGGTGAAGATCTTTTTGTGATGAATTTCCAGGTGTTCTTTGTGCTTCTGCATGCTGTCAGAGGAAATGTCTAGTGCTGAAGGCTGTTGTTCAGATTATTTTGTCCTACGTGTTGTTCCCTTGATGCAGTACTCTCCCCATTTTCCTATGGATATGGCTTCCTGTGAGCTGAACTACAGTGATTGTTGTCTGTCTTCTGGATCTAGCCACCCAGTAAGTTTACCTGGTTCCAGGCTAGTACTGGGGGTTGTCTTCACAGAGTCCTGCGATGTGAACCATCTATGGGTCCCTCAGCCTTGGACAGCAGCACCTATTCCAGTGGAGGTGACAGCAGGTCGGGGGTTGTGCAACGGACTCCATGAGGGTTCTTAGCTTTGGTGGTTTAATGCTCTATTTTTGTGCTGGTTGGCCTCCTTCCAGGAGGTGGTACTTTCCAGAGAGCATCAGCTGTGGTAGTATGGGGAGGAATTGGTAGTGGGCGGAACCCCAGAACTCCCAAGATTATATTTACTTTGTTTTCCACTACCAGGGGGGAAGGGAAAGGCCATTAGGTGGGGATGCAGCTAGGCGACTCTGAGCTCAGACTCTCTTGGGTGGGCCTTCCTGCAGCTGTTCTGGGGGATGGGGATGAGATTCCCAGGTCACTAGAGCTGTGTACCTAGGAGGCTTATGGCTACCTCTGCTGAGTCATGCATGTTGTCAGGGAAGTGGGAGCAAGCTGGCAGTCACAGGCCTCACCCAGCTTCCATGCAAACTGAAGTGCCAGGCTCACTCCCATCATGTTCCCCCCAACAGCCCCAGGTTCGTTTCCAAGCGGTGGGCAAGATGGGCTTAAAAATCTGCCTCAGGCTATCCACCTCTCAGCTGCAAATGAAAAGGGCATGGTTATTCCCCCGCCTGGGGAGTCTGCACACCAGATCTGTGCTCTCCCCCGAGTTCTGGCCAGGAGGTTTCTCACCCCTTTCAAATAGTTAACAAAGTTCAGTTAGAGATTTCCTTCTCTCTATGGAGTTTTATCCCCTGCTCCTCTGCCACCCTCTGGATGGATCCTGGTGGTACCAGGCAGGAATGGCCCACTTGGGGGCTCAGCGAGCTCCCAGGGCCTTTCTGCTGCTTCCTCTACCCCTTATTTTGCTTGGCTCTCCAAACTGACTCAGCTCCAAGTACCGTCAAAAATTTCTCCCACAAACAGACCTTCAGTTTCTCCAGTGACGGTGTGTGTTCAGGAGAGGAGGGTCTCCCTTTCCTACTTCTGCAGTTGGGGCCCTCACAATATTTGGGATGTCTCCCAGGTCCTGCAGGAGCAGTCTGCTTCCTTCAGAGGGTCTGTGTGACCTCTTGGGATTGCTGGTTTGTTCTTGCAGTCAATCTGGAGCTAAAATTCACAATGCGAGCCTCTGCACACTGCTCTGTCCAAAGCTGCAATCTAGTCCTGCCTCCAGTCTGCCATGATGATCCAATCTTGTATTTTTTTCTCAATATTATTGCTATATTCATTATTTCTTTCGTCCACTTCTTTCGATTTAACTTTTTTACTAATTTAAGTTGGAAGTTTATGTCATTTATTTTAGATCTTTTTACATTTTGTAATTTAATCCTGTAGTGCTATAATTTCACTCTAAACATTGCTTTAGCTGAAAACAATAAATTTTAATGTTCTATTTCATTTTCATTCTACTCAAAATATGTTATAATTTCCTTTGTGATTTCTGATGTGACAAATGGTATGGTTATAAGTATGTGGGCTTTTCTGGGTAACTTTCTATCATTGATTCCAAATTGAATTTTATTATTGCCCAGTAATCTGTGTGATTTCTACTTTTAAAATTTGTTTAAAGTTGGTTTTACAGCATAGAATATAGCTCAACTTGGGGAATGCTCCGTGTGCTATTGAGAATATTATGCATTCCCTCACTGTAGGGAGAATTTTCTATAAGTGTCAATTAGATTACTTTGGGTGATAGTGTCATTCAGGTCTTCTAGGTTCTTATTAATTTTCTGACTTCTTGTTTCATCAGTTACTAAGAAAGGAGTTTTGAAGTCTAATGCTATAATTTTAGGTTTGTCTATTTCTGTATTGAATTCCACTGTTTTTCATCCCATGCATTTTGAGGCGCTGTTGTTAAGTTCACACATATTCAGGACAGTTACACTTTTTTGAGAATTAATTCCTTTATAATTTTATAACTTATGCCCTTCATATAAGGTAATTTATTAATATTTCTTTTTTCAGCCTTCTTTTGATGATGTTATAATTGTATTTTTTTAATACTTTTACTTTTTATCTACTTATGTCATTTTATTTGAAGTGCATTCTTGGTAGATACCATATAGTTGAATTTTACTGTTGAATCAAACCTGATAGTATCCATGTTTTAGTTGGTATGTTTAGACTGCTTATAATTAATTTTGTTATTAATGTGGTTGGAGTAAAACTTACTATCATGCTATTTCTTATTTGTTCTGTCTCTTCTTTGTTTCTTTCATCAATTTTTCTGACTTTTTAGAGATTATTTGCATATATTTTGAGATTCTATTTCATCTTCACTAATTATTATTTATGTTTTTAAAAAGAATTTTTAGTGATTGCCCTCAGGGTTACAATATTAGGTTGGTGCAAATGGAATTGCGGTTTTTGCCATTGAAAGTAATGGCTAAAACCGCAATTCCATTTGCGCCAACCTAATATATATCCTTAATCAGAGTATACATTAAAATCATGTTATATAGGTTCAATATGTAGTCCCAATTCTGTCCTCTCATTTTTTTCTGTTATTAGCATATATTTTGGTATTACATGGGCTAACTCAAAATGTCTTGTTAACTATTTTCATTTAAGGAAGTCAGTTTTTCTTTAAAGCAATTAAAAATAAAATAATTTTATAATTATCTTTATTCTACTTTTAGCACTTTTTTATTTCTTTGTGTAGATACAAGTTTTTGAATTTTTAAATTTTTTCTGGGTACATAATCGGTATATATATTCATAGGATACATGAGATATTTTGATAAAGGCATACAATGCATAATAATGTCAGGGTAAATGGGGTATCAATCATCTTAAGCATTTATCTTTTTTTGTGTTACAAACATTCCAATCCCACTTTTAGTTATTATAAAATGTACAGTAAATTACTATTGACTGTAGTCACCCTGTTATGCTACCAATACTGCATCTGCTTCATTCTATTTAACTATATTTTTGTACCCATTAACCATCCCTACTTTTCCATGGCCGCTACCCTTCCCAGCCTCTGGTAAACATCCTTCTACTCTCTACCTCTATGAATTCAATTGTTTTTATTTTTAGCTTCCACAAATGAGTAAGAATATGTGAAGTTTGTCTTTCTGTGCTTTATTTCACTTAATGACCTCCAGTTCCATTCATGTTGCAAATGACATTATCTTATTCTCTTTTATGGCTGAATAGCGAATGGATGAATGGATAAAGAATGTTTCTTTAAAGAAATAAATATCTGTTGATGGACACTTAGGTTGCTCCAAATCTTGGCTATTGTGAATAGTGCTGCAATGAACATGGGAGTGCAGGTATCTCTGATATATTAATTTCCTTTCTTTGGGGTATATTTGTAGCAGTGGGATTGATCCCACAGTAGTTCTATTTTTAGTTTTTTTGAGAAACCTCCATACTGTTCTCTGTAGTGTCTATACTAATTTACATAACTAAGAACAATGCACTGGAATTCCCTTTTCCCCACATCCTTGCCAGCATTCATTATTGCCTTTCTTTTGGACAAAAGCCATTTTAACTGGGGTGAGATAATATCCCATTGTAGTTTTGATTTGCATGTATTTGATCATCAGTGATATTGAGCATCTTTTCATGTGTCTGTTTGCCATTAGTATTTCTCCTATTTTGAGAAATGTCTATTCAGGTCTTTTGCCCATTTTTAAATTGGATCATTAAAATTTTTTCCCCATAGAGTGGTTTGATTTCCTTATATAGTCTGCATATCAGTCTTTTTTCATGCAGCTGATAAAGACATACCCAAGACTGGGAAGAAAAATATTTAATTGGACTTACAGTTCCACATGGCTGAGGGGGCCTCAGAATCATGGCAAGAGGCAAAAGGCACTTCTTTACTTGGCGGCAGAAGGAGAAAAATGAGGAAGAAACAAAAGCAGAAATCCCTGATAAACCCATCAGATCTTGTGAGACTTATTCACTATCATGAGAATAGCACAGGAAAAACCGGCCCCCAGGATTCAATTACCTCTCTCTGAGTCCCTCCCACAACACGTAGGAATTCTGGGAGATACAACTCAAGTTGATATTTGGGTGGGGACACAACCAAACCATTATCAGTCTGGTTATTAATAACTTGTCAGATGGATAGTTTGCAAATATATTCTCCCATTTCGTGGGCTGTCTCTTCACTTTGTGGACTGTTTTCTTCACTTTGCAGAAGCTTTTTAACTTGACATCATTCAATTTTGTCCATTTTTGCTTTAGTTTCCTCTGCATGTTCAGTATTACTCAAAAAATTCGCCCAGATCAATGTCATGGAGAATTTCCACAATGTTTTCTAGTAGTAGTTTCACAGTTTGAGGTCTTACATTTAAGCCTTTAATCTATTTTGATTTGATTTTTGTATATGGCAAGCAGTAGGGGTCTAGTTTCATTTTTCTGCATGTAAATATCCCATTTCCCAGCACCATTTATTGAAAATACTTTCCTTTGACCAAACGTATTTTCTTGGCATCTTTGTCAAAAATAGCGACTCCTTCTTCTTTTGGTTTCCGTTTGCATGGAACATCTTTTTCTATCCTTTTATTTTCAGTCTATGTGTGTCTTTATAGGTGAGGTATGTTTCTGGTAGGTAATATATCACTGGGTCTTTTTTTTTCCTTCAACTTTTAAGTTCCAGGGTACATGCACAGGATGTGCAGGTTGGTTACATAGGTAAACATGTGCCATAGTGGTTTGCTGCACCGATCAACCCATCACCTAGGTATTAAACCCAGCATCCATTAGCTCTTCTTCCTGATGCTTTCCCTCCCCTTACCCCCAGCCTGAACAGACCTCATTGTGTGTTGTTTCCCTCCCTGTGTCCATATGTTCTGATCACTCAGCTTCCACTTGTAAGTGAGAACATCTGGTGTTTGGTTTTCTGTCCCTGCAGTAGTTTGCTGAAGATAATGGCTTCCAGCTTCATCCATATCCCTGCAATGGATATGATCTCATTCTTTCTATGGCTGCCTAGTATTCTATGTGTATATGTACCACATTTTCTTTATCCAGTCTATCACTAATGGACATTTGGATTGATTCCATGTCTTTGTTATTGTGAATAGTGCTGCAGTGAACATATGTGTGCATGTATCTTTATAATAGAATGATTTATATTCCTTTTGGCATATACCCAGTAATAGGATTGCTGAGTCAAATGGTATTTCTGGTTCTAGGTCTTTGAGGAATTGCTGCAGTCTTTCACAATGGTTGAACTAGTTTGCGTTCCCACCAACAGTGTAAAGGCATTCCTATTTCTCCAAAGCCTCTCGAGCATCTGTTGTTTCTTGACTTTTTAATAGTCGCCATTCTGACTGGCATGAGATAGTATCTCATTGTGATTTTGATTTGCATTTCTCTAATGATCAGAGATGTTGAGGTTTTCTTCATATGTAACATTCGTGCTACATGTTACATATGTTTTTTTCATATGTAACATTCATGTTGGCTGCATGAATGTCATCTTTTGAGAAGTGTCTGTTCAATGTTATTTTTTTAAATCAGTTCAGTCACTCTATGTCTTTTTTGGAGAATTTAATGCATTTACATTTGGTGTGATTGTTAATAAATAAGGACTTCTGCAATTTTGTTGTTTGTTTTCTGGTTGTTTTGTAATCTCCTCCCTCCCTCCACCCCCTCCCCATCCCTCCCTTCCTCCCTTCCTTCCTTCTTTTCCTTGAAGGTAATTTTCTCTGCTGGTATTGAAGCAGAAGTTAAAAAGGGAAAAAAACAATTTTCTTCTTTTCCTTTGGTATGAGCAGCTTCCCCCTTGAATCCCACCCTGCTCCATGCCATTGTACCCTGCTCTGCAAGTTTTTATGAGTTTATAGATTACTGTTTTCTGTAACTAGAGTCTGTAAATCTCTGTAGCATCACAGAGGTCATGAGACATGCTTGAGCAAACTTAGATTGCAGCCATCTGGGCACCATAGAGAAGGACATGAGATAAGATTGTGTAGGCATCTTGAGCAAGCCTAGATAACAGCCACCTGGCCTGCATAGTAAAAGTCACATGAAAGCCTGAGTTATGAGCCTGTTACTGTTTGATAAACTGTATTTGTTCTACCTACGTTTGCACCACTGCATTTTGTGCTACAGATGCATATATAAAAATCAAACCCTGTCTTTGTCCAGGGCTCAGCCTTTTGGATGTGAATCCACTGAGCTGGTGCACCTAAATAAAGTCCTCCCGTTCTGCCCTATTGCTCTCTCCAGCCTCCTGATTCCCACAACAGTTTGTTTTCATTTCTTGCTTTTGATTTGCTGTGTGTCTGTTATAGGTTTTTTTTTATTTGAGACTGCTATCAGACTTGCAAGTAATGACTTATAACCCAGTATTTTAAACTGGTTGACAACTTAATTCTGATTACAAAAATAAATGAGCATACTAACAAATGAAAAGAAAACTAAGAACTCTCTACTTTAATCCTCCCACTTTTTAACTTTTGGTTCTTTCTATTTATATCTTATTATAGTGTCTACGTCTTGAAAAGTTGTAGTCATTATTTTTGATTGGTTCATCTTTTAGTCTTTCTACTCAAGATATGAATAGTTTACATACCACAATTACAGTGTTATAATTATTCTGTGTTTGTGTACTAACTATAACTAGTGAGTTTTGTACCTTCAGATAATTTCTTGTTCATCATCAACAAACCTTTTTTTTCCAGACTGAAGAACTCTCTTTAGCATTTCTTGTGAAGCAAGCCCAGTATTAATGAAATCCCTCAGCTTTTGTTTGTCTGGGAAACTATTTCTCCTTCATGTTTGAAGGATTTTTTTTTGCTACATAAACTATTCTAGAATAAAAGTTTTTTTTCTTCAGCACTTTAAATATGTCATGCCACTTTCTCCTGTACTGTAAGGTTTTCAATGAGCAGTCTTTTTCAAGTTCTTTTGCATGTGTTTCTCTTCTCTTGCTGCTTTTAGGATCCTTTCTGTATCTTTAACCTTTGGGAGTGTGATTATTAAATGTCTTGTGGTAGTCTTAGGTTAAATCTGCTTGGTGTTCTATAACCTTCTTGTACTTGAATATTGTTATCTTTCTCCAGATTTGGAAAGTTCTCTGTTATTGTCCCTTTGAATAAATTTTCTACCTCAATCTCTCCTTCTGCCTCCTCTTTATAGCCAATAATTTATAGGCTTACCCCTTTGAGGCTATTTTCTAGATTTTGTAGGTGTGCTTCTTCCTTATTCTTTTGTCTCCTCTGACTGTGTAATTTCAAACATCATTTCTTCACATGCATTAATTCTTTCTCTTGCTTGATTAATTCTGATGTTGAGGGACTCTGATGATTACTTCAGTATGTCAATTGCATTTCTAAGCTCCAATATTTCTGCTTGATTTTTTTAATAAATATTTTCTTTGTTCAATTTATCTGATACCATTATGTATTCCTTCTGTGTTATCTTGAATTTCATTGAAATTTCTCAAAAGAGCTATTTTGAATTATCTGTCTGAAAGGTCACATATTTCTGTCACTGATCAGAGAGATTGGTCCTTGGTTCCCTATTTAGTTCATTTGGTGAGGTCACATTTTCCTAGATGGTCTTGAAGCTTGTGGACATTTGCTGGTGTCTGGGCATTGAAGAGATAGGTATTTATTGTAGTCTGCACAGTCTCAGCTTAGTTGTAACTGTCCTTGGGAAAGCTTTCAAAGTATTCAAAGAGGATTGAGTGTTGTATCTAAGTTTTTGGTCATTGTAGCAGTATCCGCATTAGGGAGCACCCCCAGCCTGGTAACTCTTGCTGGCTTTTAGAGGTACTGCCTTGGTGTTATTGGATAAGATCTGAGAGATTTCTGTGACAGAGACTCTTGTTCTCTTCCCCTACTTTCCCCCAAACAAACGGAGTCACTCTCTCCCTGTGCTGAGCTGTGAGGAGCTGGGAGAGGGGTGACATAAGCACTCCTGTGGCCACAAGCAATGGGGCTGTGCTAGGTCAGACCGGAAGCCAGCACAGCACTGGGTCTTACTCTAGGCTCATGGCAACCACTACCTGACTACTGCCAATGTTGACTCAAGGCCCAAGGGCTCCTCAGCCAGCAGGCAAAAATCCAGCCAGACTTGTGTTCTTTCCTTCAGAGTGGTGAGCTACCCCCCAGCCCAGGGCAGGCCCAGCAATGCAATCTGGGAGCCAGGCCTGAAATCAGGAGACTTAGGAATCTACTTGGTGCTTTATTCTACTGAGGCTGAGCTGGCACCCAAGCCACAAGACAAACTCCTTCCCACTACTCCCTTTTTTTTTCCTTAAGCAATGGGAGTCTCCCCATAGCCACCCCTGCCCTAGCCCTGCAGGGAGTATTGCATGACAACTGTCAGTGTTCACTCAATGCCTACAGGCTCTTCAGTTAGCTTATGGTAAATTCTATCAGGTCTGGGTCTCTTTTTTCAGAACAGTGGTCTCCTCTCTGGCCCAGGGTGGGTGCAGAAATTCCATCCAGTAGCCAATGCCTGGAATCAGGGGCCCAGGAGCCTGCTTGGTGCTCTACCCCATTGTGGCTAAGCTGTAAGAAAAAGTCCCCTTTACTCTTCTCTCTCATTTCATGAATCAGCAGGAGTCTCTCCCCATGACCACCAGCAGTTAGGAATGTTCTGGATCACATCTGAAGCCAGCACATCACTGGGTCTCACCCATAGCCCATGGCAAGTAGTACCATGCTACTATTAATGTTTGTTCAATGCCAAGGGACTCTTTAGTCAGTAGGTAGTGGATTCTTCCAGAACTTGATCCTTCTCTTCAAGGCAACAGGTTCCCTCTGGCCCAGGGTGTGTCTAGAAATGTCATCTGGGAGCTAGGGCCTGGAATAGAGTCCTCATGAATTTGCTAGTGCCCTATTCTACTGAGGCTGAGCTCACATCTAAGTTGTAAGACCAAGTCCCCCTTACACTCCCCTCTCCTCTCCTCAAGCAGAAGGAAGGATGACTTCTGGACCTGCAGGTTGTGCTGCCTTGGGTGAGGGAAGGATGATACAAGCACTCCCTTGGCTGCCCCAGCTGGTGGCTCACTATGTCGCATGCACTCCAAGTCCACTGTCTCTGAGTCCCAGGATTGCACAAGGGACTTGCCCAGGAATAGCAGTCTTTGTGGCCTAGAGTGTCTTTCAAGTTTATTTAGAACCCCAGAGCTATTTAGCCTACAGCGGTGGCTGGAACTCAGGTTTTGACTGCTGGGATGGACTATTCCCTTATAGCTAGGGTTGGTCTAAACGCTTCTTCCTTGGGCACTGGCTGAATTCTACCTTGTGTGGTTTTCCACTGTGACATGCAGCACTGAGTTCCAATGCAATCACTTTGCTCTCTGTCTTCCAAGCACACAGATCTCTCTCCGTGCCACATGGCCACTGCTGGCAGATTGGGGAGCAGTGATGTCAGTTATTCAAGCCTCTTTCCTACCCTGTTCCAGGCCTCTTGTGTTTAAAACCAGGTACTGTGATTGCTCACCTGATTTTTGGTTCTCATGAAGGTGCTTTCTTGTGTGAATAGTTTTTCTACTTAATTTTCCTACAGGGGGATGATTGCTGGAGAGTTTTATTCAGCCATCTTGCTTCACCTCCTCTAGATCCACATTTTGTATTTGTATTTTACTTCTTTTCCCGAAGAACTTCCTTTAACTTTTTTGTAGTTCTGAGTAGTTCTGGCAATACTTTCACTCAGTATTTGTTGGTCTGACAAAATCTTTTATTTTTAAAATTTTGAAATATGTTTTCATTGTATATAGAATTTTAGATTAAAAATTTTTTTATAAGCAGTTTAAAAATGTTACTCCATCACCATTTATCTTGCATAGATTCTGATGTAAGATCTGCTGTAATGCTAAATATAATATTTTTTCTCTTATTTTAACATTTCGTCTTTGTCTTTGGTTTGGAGAAGTTATACCTGAATATTTCTGTTTCCGTTGGCATTTTGTTTCTTTTGAAATGTATCCAATTTGTATCCTCTGAGATCCTCAGCACAGAGTGTAGTATCTCATTAATTTTTGAAAAATTCTCAGTCACTATTTTTTCAAATAATTTTTCTCACTTGTGTATCTTCTCCTTCTGAGATTCCAAATAAATATTTATTAGGTCATTAAATATTATCCCATAGCTCATGGATACTCTCTTCCTCGTTTAATTCCTTTTTTCTTCACGTTTCATTTTGAGTAAATATATTGACTTGTTTTCAAGTTTATTGATGAATTCCTCCGCTATGATGATCTGATGAGCCCATCAAAAGCATTTCTCATCTTTCATACTGTTTTTTGTTCTAGCATTTTTGTTTCATTCTTATAGTTTTCATCTCTCTACTGAAATTACCCACCTGATCATTCATGTTGTCCACCTTTTCTACTAGAGGCCTTAACCTATTCATAATAATTATTTTTAATCCTGCATTTAATAATTATAATATCTGTATCATAACTGAGTCCTATTCTATTGTTTATTTTATTTCTGAACAGTATTTTTTTCTTTCTTCTTTTCTTATCTTGTAATTTTTTGTTGAAGATAGACAGTTTGTGTAGGACAGTAGAGACTGAGGTACATGAAAGCTATATGCCTAGATATGAGCACCCATTTTCTTCTATGGAGTATTTAATAAATTTCATCAGTAGTTAAGCTGTATTTGGTTTTTATTGTTTATATATTTATCCTCAGTATACAACACACTTCAGATTCCCCTGGCATTACCTTAGGTTTAAAGTAGGGGCTGGTTTGTCTGAGATGTTTTCTTAATGTCTCCTCCACCCACAACTTTCAGCCTTACATTTGTGCTGTGCCTCAAAGATGGTTTCTCTTTATGCTCTTGACTCTCTCCCAGCAGTGAATTTGGCACCTGATACTTGACATTTGTTAACTCAGTGATGGAAAGTTTGTGTGTGTTTGGTGGTGGTAGAAGGTTGTTCTCTGTTGTTCTGATTAACTTGAATATTAGGCAGGTACTTTGTTTCTAGGTCTTGAGGATGGGCCTTCTCAGTGAGTCTGCCTTCCTAAGCTACAAGTTATGGCCCAACATATTTTCCTGCTAAGGACTGAGAGTATTTTATTCTTCTTTTCTTGATTGCAATGGGCTTTCCCAAAGGCCTAAGGGAACAGTCCCTTTTGCCTTTGTCCCACTGGTTTAGGGCTTTTGTTCCATAGCAGGAATAGACAAGGGTCCAGGTGGAAATTGTGCCTTTTTTTTTTCTCTGAGACAGAGTCTCGCTCTGTCACCTAGGCTGGAATGCAGTGGCGCGATCTCAGCTCGCTGAGGCTCACTGCAGGCTCCGCCTCCCAGGTTCACACCATTCTTCTGTCTCAGCCTCCCAAGTAGCTGGGACTACAGGCACCCACCACCACGCCCGGCTAATTTTTTTCTTTTTTTTGTGTGTGTGTTTTTAGTAGAGACAAGATTTTGCAGTGTTAGCCAGGATGGTCTCGATCTCCTGACCTCATGAACCACCTGCCTTGGCCTCCCAAAGTGCTGGGATTACAAGGGTGAGCCACCACGCCTGGCCCGAAATTGTGCCTTTCTAAGAGTGACTGCTCATCCTCTCTTCTAAGCCCTCATCACAGGGATGCTTCCTCTTGCCCTAGTTGTTTCTCTGAGTATCTACTGAGATCCATGGCTATGAATGGATACAAATTCCCCTTGTATCTACAGCCTCCAGGAGTTCAGTGTTCTCTCCGTCACTCCTTTGCCATTAGCCTTTATTAAAATTTTTAGCTGGATTCTTACTGTTGTCTCATGGCATCTTCTCTAGGAAAGGGAGTTATTGTGTCTCTTCACTCATTCGAGGCACCTGTCTTTCCTCAGATTTTCACTTAGTTTGTTGCCTTTTTACCTCAGCACTCTGATGAGTGTGAGAAAAGTTGTGAATGTGGAGGTTTTCTGTTATTTTTATTACAATGGTGGGAGTGTTGCTTTTTTCCACTTTCTGAATCCTAAATAGAAGCCCAGTAACCAAATCATATATATATATATATATATATATATTTTTTTTTAATTTGAATCTAAGGGGTTCTCATAAGAAAAAGAAATTCTCTTCTCCATTTCAAAATGTTCCTCATTTTGAGTATGATAACAACATCCTCTCTATTAAGTATTGACCTTTGTTGAGAATTTTAGATATAGTATCTCCATTAATTATTTCTGATACACTAAGATGTAAGTTTATAAGATAAAACAATCATTTGTGTATATTTGTGTGTATGTATATGTGTGTGTCTGTAATTATTTTGTTACCCTTACAGTGTTTCTATCATTGTCCAAGAATCATTTCTTGGAAGACTAAATTACAAAGGAACATACAGTTATGTTCCTGGGCTTAAAGCCCATGCATACAAATTCCCAAACACTAAATATCTTATTTTGTGTAAAATGTCTCCTAACACATCCATGGAAATGCAAATCAAATTTTACAGGGTATTTTTCTCAGATTCCTGTAGATAGAACAAATTCAACCCTCAAATATTTTACACATTTCTATTCCAATTAACATTTTAATAAAATACAGCATTGCTTTCTTGACAATGTAATTTTGAATATCAAATCTTTAGATTAACAAAATCTCCTAAAATTTCTTAGTCTACAATTTAAAACAAAACCTGGACTAGCTAAATTGTAAAAAAAGGTTTTTTTTAATTAAACAAGTAAACATTTTGAAGAAAATTGAACTTAGTTTTTCATATTAATGTTTTACAATTCATATTATTATAATCCAAATGCAATCTAAAATACCCTTTAGAGAATTTGGAAGAATTTGTTGAGCAAGCATAGTCATGATGGCCAGAGTTCCCTACAACTCACAACACTGATGCTTAGCTGAGACTATTATCCATCAAATGAGAGCTTTCTGTAGGAGACCTGCTTAGAGAGAAATTGGGAAATTTATTATGTTTCATACATTTAATAGTGACTTAAAATATCTATTTTTTAAACACACAGAAAAAAGAATTATTTCACTTTTTTTAAATCATAGTATTGGACTTTGCATTCTTTGCATGTTGGAACAATATTATTGGTGTTTTGTTTGTCTTGTTTTACAAGGGATCTTGCAAACAGATAATTAATAATATGAGCAATCAGGTGTGAGAAATAACTCCATTATTATCCCAACACTCTCAGTAAATTGTTATTCAATATTACAAGTAGGAATAAGATAAAAACAATTTTCTTTTCTATTATTAGATTTTTAAGTGGAATCTACCTTGATATATATATTAGAATTACATTTTATGAAATACAGAAACAATTCCCAGATTGACTTACCTTTTTGACTACTCTTCCTTCTTATTCTGGTAGGTTTCTAACTTTAGCCACCATCACTATCCCTTTCTTTTCTCCTTTTTCCTTTTTCTTGAGACTGGTGAAGTTTCTCTGTCCTTCAGTTAGTGTTTGGTGGTATTTGGCTGAGGTCTCCAGAAGGAGATTCAGAGAAGAAGGTAATTACACAGGAACTTTATTAGAAAATGTTTCTATAGCAACACTCATGGAAAGGAAGGGGAGGAAACAGGATTGGGTAGAAGAAAGTGAGCTGTGTTACAGTCTCAACAAAGGCCTCTGCAAATCCTGTGGAGAGATCCAAAGCTTGGATAATCTTTCAGAGTTATGAGCTGGGGCGAGGGATTTGGGTCTTAAATTCCCATGTGGATTAGTCATTGGGTGAATTGCCTGGGGAAGTACCTGTGCGCTTTGATGAGGTAACTCTCTTTACCAAAGTACCTCCTAAATAGGCCTGACAATTGAAGGATGTCCACATGAAACACGCTATGCGAGTAAAAGAATAAGTTTATTCTAGAAGGGGGAATTAGATAACAGTTACAGCATCCACAGCAGTTCACTGCACCACTGAGAATCACATGTTTATATTAAATCTGGGAGCAGCTCCTACAGTTTCCAGGGTGGCAGGGGGGAGAGAAATCCTGAGAAATTAGTGAACCAAAACTGTTATGCCTTTCCTGCTCTATCATTTTTAGATTTCCTTGATCACAAGCTAGAATGTCTACTGTTCTTGGTGGCTCACCTGGTAACGTGACCCAGACCTCCATCCCTGAGAAGTCTGAGCTCTGTATGCTGTTCTGTCTAGCCATGGCTGCTACATTATTTTTTTCTATTTACCATAGCAGTTATGCACAGGAATGCAAAGTGGCGCCCAACTAGATTACCATGGTTGAAACATATTTCTTTCTGTCCCCTTGTGTAACAGCAGCCCTACCGGGTTATCAAGATCAACTATCCCTTCTATGATGGTGAGTCTTCTTGTTGATTCCTGGTCTCTTGGCATAAGGAAACCAAAATGACATTAATCCCTATTCACAAAAATATCAGATATCCCAGTGCTGGAACACTGACCCAGTTGCAACTGATCTTTTCAGTTAAATGGAACTATTTTTGTGTCCCCTGATTGAAGTGTTTCCTCTTTGGGAAGGAGGACTTATAAACTTTCATAGTGCACAGTTATAGAAATGGAAAACACAGATTCCCCAAAAGTGTCACTAGCTGTGATAGCAGAGTATCCCCTCTCCCTAGCACTTAGATTCTGGGTCCAAGTATTCTATCCCTTAAAGATATAGCGCCATATAAAATCCATTGATTTAGAATGCCCTGCATCCTGGAACATGGCACCCCATCCTCCCAAGTTACCCTGTCTAAGCTGGTGCTCCAACTATGCTTTCACCATCTCTTTCCATCACTTTATTAGCCAGAGCTTATGGGTAGGATAGTACATAATATAACCAACAAATCTCATGGTCTCTGCTCACACCTTTGCTCTGCATGTCTTTTGCTATAAAGTAGTTCTATGCTGCTGGTGAATTAGTCTTTAGAGTCTCAGATAGTGCCGATGGCTACAAACATGAAGTCAGACAATACACACCTATAATGAGACTGTAAGTATATTCCTATCAAAATAAACCATTGCCACTTCCTAGGTAGAAGGGGTCAGTGTAGTCAGTGTGCTGCCAAAAGAAGGGTTTGTTCCACACTGAGGCTCATCATTGTTTTCTACTGGTGACTTGAATATGCCTCAATGGCAGTACTTAGTCTACTGCTGTAAATGGGAGCTTAGCCTCCATCCCTACCACTGTGGCTTCCAAGTATGCATCTATTGTTCCAGCACTGGGATATCTGATGAAACACGTTAGCTGAGGTCACTGGTTGAGTAGTTTTGTTGACCTGGTTATTTGGTGCCTATTCTCTTTCTACACAGTGCAGGTGACCAACTGTATTGCGTACAGCTCTACTCTGTGGAAAGATTTTTTTCTCACTATCTTCTTTCAAGATTACCTTCTTTCAAGTGTAGCTTCCAGCCATTTCCAAGTTGTACCCACATACTGAGCCAACCCATTAATCAAGATTTGTTTCTGCCTCTTTAGTCAGTTGCTCACAGGTGACCCCTTCATCAGTCATTAGATATAAGTTACTTCTAGGACTGAAAATTTGGGTAAAGCAGTTACCCCAAATGGCAGACAACCAACAAATTTCTGCTATCGGCAGTCCCAGCATGTAGAGGAATAAGTCCTTCATTCTTGAAGAGAGAGCTTGGTGTCTCTGATACAATATATATTTGCAACTAGGATAATAATTTCCTAGAGTAGAAAAGTAGAATATATGACTAAGATTTACCCTAAGATGACAGGTGTCATGATACTTTGTCCCATTACACACAGAATTCAAGAGATAAACTATTAGTAATTATTCTCAAACTGTAGTTATAATATATAGAGACCAAGTCTTCTTAGCCAGAACATTTCTCTATTAATATTCATTCTTACCAAAAGTCAAGTGCAAAATCCAGTTTAGATGTAAAAAATATTCTATAATCTGGTCTTAATTGATATTTCAAACTAATTTCTTACTTAATTCAATCATTTACTCTATGTTTTCAGAGCCGTCCAATTTATACTTACGACAAGCCTATATTTTAGATTGTACTGTTACCTACATTTTATAGATGTGGCAGTGAAAGCTTAGAGAAAGTAAATTGCCTAAGGCCAAAAATTTTCCTAGTGATAGAGTAATCTACTATTCTTATTTACTCCAAAATTTTATTCATATGGTCATCCATGTTTGACAAATACTTTATTGACTTAGAAATGGAAGTGTAGTCAAACTAACAACCAAAAAATGTTTAACTATTTAAAATACCTTGTCCTAATGTATTAACTTATTTAACTGTCTAAGCCATCAATCCATACCACTAGTCTTTCAATAAACTAACATGGAAAGTATTTTTATGAATAGGGATTTTTGTACTGTTTTTAAAATTCCAGAATTCAGTAATTAGCTGCTTATTTTATATCTTTGACTTGGTACAATGTACCCAAAGTAAATTCCCTACAAATTAATAGCCTCTGAGGTGCAGAATGAGATAACAGAAAGAGGATTGTAGGACGAGAATAATAAAACAAAGGGGTTTGGTTCAGATTTCTCAGATCTGTGAAAAACAAACAAACAAACAAAAAACGGTATCTAGAAAGTAATAATTTCCCATGAAGTTAATATATTATCAGTAAACACAGTGTTCAAATGATCATTGCCATACGGGACTCTGTAAACTGTAGCTTTTTTTTTCAATATTCCTTACCCAAATCACTATTGTGATTTCAATTGATGAAAGAACTATAAACTTGTAATTTTTTTTTTTTTTGGTTGGAGTCTCACTCTGTTGCCCAGGCTGAGCACAGTGGTGTGATCTTGGCTTACTGCAATCTCCACCTCCTGGGTTCAAGTGATTCTCCTGCCTCAGTCTCCCGAATAGCTGGGACTATAGGTGCCCATCACCATGCCTGGCTAATATTTGTATTTTTAGTAGAGACGGGGTTTCACCATATTGGCCAGGCTGATCTCGAACTCCTGACCTTGTGATCCGTCCACCTGGGCCTCCAAAAAAAAGTGCTGGGATTACAGGTGTGAGCCACTGCGCCTGGCCTAATCTTGTAATTTCTAAGAGGTTCAGTTTTAGGGGATTTAACCACAGTCAGATTATGAATCATATCTTAGATCTCTTTTCCTTAGAATGGCACCTGGGTTAAAGGTGGTTTGTTGGTTTATAAGAGATGCCATAGTAAAGTATCACAAACTGGATGATGTAATCAACAGAATTTTATTTTTTCACAGTTCTTGAGGCTAGAAATCTGAGATCAAAGTATTGGTAGGGATGGTTTCTTCTGGGGCCTCCGTCCTTGCCTCGTTGATGGCTTCTTCATGTTCACAGAGAGTTCTCCCTTTGTTCCCAAATGTCTTCCTCTTATAAGGATGTCACTCATGTTAAATTAGGGCCCATGCTAGTGACCTCATTTTAATTTAATTACCTCTTTACAGACCCTGTCTCCAAATATGGTCATATTTTCAGATATAGGAGATAGGAGTTCAACATAGGAATTTTTGGGGGACACAAGTCAGCCTGTAGCTAGTGGGAGTGCTTGTAGAAGTTGCTGGGTGATGCTGGGCCTTGGTTGTTTTCTGGGCTCTCTGGCATGCCTGGAGGTGTATATCGTCTGGTCTGCCCAGCAGCCACTCTCTGAGCTCTTAGTTGTCAGATCTACATGCCTTTCTGCCAATACCATCCCTTGTCCTACCATGAGATCTCTGGATCTCTTGGCTGTCTATCTCAGTGGGCTTCTAAGTCCTTTGAGAGTTTGCGGAAAGGTTTGAATCTTGCACACTGCACTGGCTGCAGGCCTGACTGTGACACTGCCTTAGTCCTTCACTGCCTCTAATACTCCAGGAAGCCATTATTTTTTGCTTTCCTGTTTCTTCATGGATACTGCCTTCTTGTGAGCAGGCATAGAATCCTCTTTGCTTTAAAATCTCCAAACTTGTCTATTGATTTATTATCTTCCTTTTGGAGACATTAGTACAGTCCGCTTCTCAGTTGTCCTCCTTTCAATGTTCTCCTTTCACTCAAACCTTGGTTTTTTTTTTCCTTGTTACATAGCAGAAGGGGAAGTAATGGGGGAGTAAAGAATGGGCTCTCCCTAAAGATATATTATTCTACAGTCTATTCATTCTTTCATCTAGATGTATACGTTCAGTGGAAAAGTAAGAATTTTTCTCTCCTGAAAATTTGATTTCTTAAAGATTCGGTAGCTTCATGTCTTCCATACGGAATGGAGGAGTGTCCTAGTTAAAAAGATGGGACAGGTAAAAAGCATATGTTAATATTTCCAAAAGTTATTCCTCTATGTAATGTATGTCGAAACCTTAATACTAGTAGTCAAGGGTGCAGCCCTTCTAGTAAAAATCCTGGGTGAATTTAGGCTTGTCATTTATTTTTCCTGGATCCCAGTTACTCATGTATAAAATGGTGTAGATGATAAGAGAAGTCCTTTCCAGCATAAAATTCTATGCCTCTGTAGTGATATATTGAAGTTTACTCAATCTACTAAATAACCACTTTCTATAGGTTTTTTAAAATGAACAAAAATGAGATGCCTATCTTCTTCCAGTTTTTAATTTCATGATTGCCTGTGGGGTTTTGCCAATATTCATTTTCTTTGTTAAAGTTACAAATGATTATATTTTTATGTGACTTTCCAGGCAATTCCACAGTCTTCACATTTTTTCATGACCTATCATTTAAGAAAGAAATGATACATTATCAGTCCACAAAACTGACAGGGTTTCTCTTTGAGAACAGCCAGATAAATAAAATTACATATGGTCAATAATTCCAAAATCAGGTCTAAACAATTCATATTTCAAAATAGTACTTATTGAGTTACTTGTTTTGAATATATTGGAGACCAGCCCTGCTTTTGTTGACAGTATTTCTGGGAATGTTGACATTCCAGCAGCAGCACGTATCAATTTAGGGGTAAGTGTTTGGAGTATGGGATGGTATAGGAGATTGTAACTCACCCTCTATAAAGTCTGCTAAACTGGTTTTACTTGATTCTAGTTCTTATGAGGTTTTGAAGGGAAAGCCCAAGTGTCAGCCTTGAGCAAAGTGTTAGAGTTGAACTATACAGCCTTCAAAAACATACAGAATTATAATTATGATTAGTGAAATTTTAAATGGTTGAAGGCTCATTTTGTATAAACATGTTGAAACCCGACTTGATTTAAGCCATTTCTCTTAAATATAGCCAGACAACTTTACAATGTCAAATTTCTGGTGTCATGTCTACTACTGCTATTTGCTGCCCAAACAGTTGGCAAAATTTCAGTAAGAGATTTGCCTGAGTCTAAAAGTTGTCCCTGGGAATAGAATAGGAAAATACAATGAGATTGTGTGTTACATTCTCTGGGGGTAAGTAATATAAAAATTCAATAATAATTAACAACAAAAAGTTGGAATTTTTTGTTTGGTTTTATTTCTAAAAACAAAGTCTTGTCAAGTGAGCTTTATATTTTTCCTCATTTGGTAGGCCTGGCAATTGCCAATTAAATGGCTACTATGTTGGGCGACATCATGACCCCATGCCTCTGTCCATGCTAGTCCTTCTGTCCAGACTGTATACACCCTCCTCAATCCTTCATTGTCTCTCTCTTTTCTCTATATGACTAACTCCAACTCATTCTTTAAGATTCATCTGGAAAGTTGCTTCTGGCAGGTGACAGCTTCTCCCGACAGATTTTGTTATTTTTTGTCACTGTGTTTTCATAGCATTTTTATATTGATTTTGTAATATGCATCATATCATGTTGTAAGAACTCTCCTGACTGGAAACTTATCGTACGTGAAGCCATGACATTTCTTGCCTTTCCCATAGTATATTGAACGTAGTAAACACTGAAAGCAATGACTAAGTGAAAAACTTCATTCATAAGGGTAGTTTGCATGTCAGATCAAAGGCTTGTTTCCACATCTGCAAGAAAATACTTAGGTTTATTATGATCTTACGTAATGTTAAGTGATTGTAGTACTTGCCTACATAGAGTCTTAAGCCTGAAAAAGAAGGTGGAACAGAAAAGTGACTTATGACAAATCAGATTTAATTTAGTTTAAACGTATTCGTGGGGATGGGGTTTGGGGTAGAAACAACCCAAGAGTACAGTCCTTGAACTTGTTATAAACCACAACAATGAAACACAACTTAAAATAAAAGTCTTACACTAAACCTACAAAACCCAGTTTAGTCCTTCCTTCTGGAAAGAACTTTAAAGATCATCCAACTTACTGTTTTACCCACTTTTTTCTATGAAGATGGTTCAGCAGCTACCCAGATTGACTGAGACTGACCAAAGGATGAATATCTGGGGCCCCGCATATACTTCCAACATCAAGGTCAACTTTCATTGTGTGTTTTTTAGTTCAAGACTACCTCCCACTCTTGATTTTGGGGTACTTACATGTTGTTTCTGACCTCCTTAGGCTGATAAGCTTCACGGATTTACACATTAAAAAATATTGCAGAACTCGGGCATGGTGGTTCACGCCTGTAATCCCAGCACTTTGGGAGGCCAAGGCGGGTGGATCACGAGGTCAGGAAATCGAGACTATCCTGGCTAACACAGTGAAACCCCATCTCTACTAAAATAATACAAAAAATTAGCCGGGCATGGTGGCAGGTGCCTGTAGTCCCAGCTACTCGGGAGGCTGAGGCAGGAGAATGGCATGAACCCGGGAGGTGGAGCTTGCAGTGAGCTGAGATCGTGCCACTGCACTCCAGCCTGGGCGACAGAGCGAGACTCCACCTCAAAAAAAAAAAAAAA
This sequence comes from Nomascus leucogenys, assembly GCF_006542625.1. NCBI lineage: Eukaryota > Metazoa > Chordata > Mammalia > Primates > Hylobatidae > Nomascus > Nomascus leucogenys. Next base: position 31,288,328 of record NC_044387.1, on the reverse strand, counting down.
AAAATTGCAGAACCCATGTGTTTCTAACTTGAGTAGATCCCCTTCTTTTTTGTTCCCAGATTGCCCTAGGAACACAAACTTCTCTCCTGACTTATGCTTCTGCTCAGCTCCAGCCAATACACAAAACTTCTGTGAGGAAAGGGAAAGCAGAGAACTTTCCAGCAATTGCTATAGTTTTTTTCTCAAGAAAACACAGTTCTCAATAAGAAGAACTCTAGTGTCAAACTAAGGGTAATGATATTTTCTTTGCTTATTATGCTGGTTTTCAATTGAGATACATATTGGAATTCAATGGGATATTTCATTTGAAGAAAGAATATTTACAGCTTCAAAATTAAATGACAAGTTAATGGGTGCAGCACACCAACATGGCACATGTATACATATGTAACAAACCTGCACGTTGTGCACATGTACCCTAGAACTTAAAGTATAATAATTAAAAAAATAAATAAAAAAAATAAACCCTCCCAACATCCACCCCGCCAAAAAAAAAAAAAAAAGAAAAACCTTAAGTAGTTTGGGTTTCAGGACATAATTTCCATTGCACTAGATGTGCAAGGTACAATAAAATATGTCATTCTTTACATAGATTCAATGATGTTTAGATGTTCTATTTTCCATAAGAGATTAAATCCATAAAATAAAGATATAATTCATACATGAGAAAATAACAGGGAAATCCTGTTGTACAAGTTATATCTATACACACGCACACACACATATATATATATATATGCTATTCTAATTAAATTCTCAAGCCTCACTCACCGGAAGGCACAAACATTAAAATCCATACTTAAAGGCCAGGCGTGGTGGCTGACACCTGTACTCCCAGCACTTTAGGAGGCCAAGGTGGGCGGATCACGAGTCAGGAGATCAAGACCATCCTGGCTAACATGGTGAAACCCCGTCTCTACTAAAAATACAAAAAGTTAGTTGGGTGTGGTGGCGGGTGCCTGTAGTCCCAGCTACTCGGGAGGCTGAGGCAGGAGGATGGTGTGAACTTGGGAAGCGGAGCTTGCAGTGAGCTGAGATCGCCCCACTGCACTCCAGCCTGGGAGACAGAGCAGCGAGACTCCATCTCAAAAAAAAAAAAAAAAAAAAAAAAAAAAACAAAATCCATACTTAAAATGTCTTAGTTTTAGATATTTGCTAATGTAAGACCTCTAGCTGCTGGAAAACTTTGAATATGCTCAGAAGCAAATCTTATTCTACTCTTGAATCTAGCTTCCTTGAGGAAGTATGCTTTCTGCAGTCCACTTGCAAGTGGACTACCCCTTCCACTGGTGCCCTGCATGGGATTGTGTGTTGGCTGCGTGCCATCATCTGTTTGCATTTCACACTAGGCACCTCCATTCTTGCCTGCTGGCCAAGCTTGGACCTCAATACTGGTGGGGATCTATGACGGTTGTGGAAACAGTGAATCTACTGCCACATTTTGTCGCTTGAGCCAGGAAACCACGTTAGCACGCAGAAAAACAGAGAATTTCATGTAAATATCTTCTTCAGTATTTGCTTTAATTCTTACCACCACTGGGGATAGAAAGCTTGTTATACTGACTGAAAAAAGACACTCTCAATTCTCCATTTTCACTTCCTTTTCCTAGACTAGCCCTAATGTCTGGGTTCTCTCTTTCTGTCTCTCTTTTCTCCTTCAGCCTGAAAGTAAAATACTTTCTGCCCACCCACAACACATGCAAATAGCTTTCTGGAGTAGTCATCATCCCACTGATTAGGCAAACTGATTCTAAATTAGTTCGGGCTGGGTACAACTGGAACATCCAGTTGCATTTATGTTTTTATAGCATGCTACCATTTATAAAGTGCTTTCATGTACTCAGTTCTCTTATTAACCCTAAAAAATACTAGGCCCTTATCTATCACCAATTTATAAACAAGGAAATTAAGGCATGAAGAGGCCACATAGATTGCCCAAGTCATAGAAGGAGTTAATGGTACATCTGTCACTTCAACTTAGGTCTCCTGGCACTCATAGTCTGTGATGAGGATCGAATAACCTTGGCGTAGAGTGGTCTTTGAAGACTGGATTTAGTTATAGGCATTCTTCTTCCTCTTTTAGCCACATTTTCTTTTCTTTTTTTTTCTTCCAACCTCTATACACCTACCACCTCCCCAACTTATTTTTCTTTATGTTCAGCTGCTTAGAAACTTGATTGAGGGAAGAGGGAGAGTAGAGAGAGAAGAATCATCTGCTAAACCTGTGTTTCCATATCCCTTGAATGTTAACTTGGTAGGCTTCTAGGACTATTATGTTCAGACCTGAAAGTTTGGTTTTTGTAGTACATAATGGGACCTCGAGGAGTATCCTTGGGGGAGATCCCAGCTAGTAGTCACCTGTGGAACATTTGTTATTGGCAGACACAATAGCTACCAGGGGCCTGTTCTGAGCTTACTGGGAGCAGATTCTGTTTCCTGGATTTCCCACAGTGCTCTGCACAGTGCTAGGCAAAATTTTAAAATGAATGATGAGAGTGGATGATGTTCACACTCTACAAGATTGGGAGGGTAAGAATACATGGCTGTGAAAATTGAACAAATAAGTGTTTTTGATTTGTCACTCATACTACCTAGACTAAAGAACTATAGAAAAGTGTAACATAAAGGTCTTGGGAAAGAAAATTTATTATATCAGTGTATATAGCTGAAATAATAAAGTGATATATAAGACATATTTTCATTTATTTAGAATAAACTCCTGCGGAAAACTGATATATAATTTCTATTACTCGTTTTAAATAAAAAATATTTGGCCGGGCGTGGTGGCTTATGCCTGTAATCCCAGCACTTTGGGAGGCCGAGGCAGGTGGATCACTTGAGATCAGGAGTTCAAGACCAGCCTGCCCAACATGGTGAAACCCCATCTCTACTAAAAATACAAAAATTAGCCTGGTGTGGTAGCATGTGCCTGTAATCCCCGCTATTCCAGAGGCTGAGACAGGAGAATCGCTCGAATTTGAGAAACAAAGGTTACAGTGAGCTGAGATTGCACCATTGCACTCCAGCCTGGGTAACTGAGTGAGACTCTGTCTCTAAATAAATAAATAAAAAGTTTTTGAAGGTCTATCTATTGAAGCAAATCAATTAGCAGAATATACATTGGCCAAGATCAGCCCTCACATTCTCATGTATCAGGCTGACAATTTTAAGTAGGTACTATTTAAGGGACACATAGAGTAAGTTTTTAATTCTTATTTTGATGTTTTACATAAATACTCATTTAAATAAATAATATATGCTAATTTATTGTAAAAATTCAAACTATACAGAACAGTAAGGGAAGAAAAAATATTAAAAGGGCTTATCCCTAGTCTACATTTTTCTTTTTCTTTTTTTCTTTTTTTTTTTTTGAGATGGAGCCTTGCTCTGTCGCCCATGCTGAAATGCAATGGTACAATCTTGGCTCACTGCAACCTCCACCTCCTAGGTTCAAGTAATCCTCTGCCTCAGCCTCCCTAGTAGCTGGGATTACAGGTGCCTGCCACCATGCCCGGCTAATTATTGTATTTTTAGTAGAGACAAGGTTTCACCATCTTGGCCAGACTGGTCTTGAACTCCTGACCCCGTGGTCCACTCGCCTCAGCCTCCCTAAGTGCTGGGATTACAGGCGTGAGCAACTGTGCCCGGTCCAGTCTACATTTTTCTAAATGGAAGATTTTAGTGAGAATTCAGAGGATTTTGTAGTCATTCCTTTTTTCAGTGTTGTTTTTGGGAGCAAGGGAGCTGACAACTACCCTATTAGAGTCTTCTGTTTCATTCTTTAACTTTGCTTTTTGAGATTTATGGCTTCACTTTGTTCTTGTATCCTTATTTGGTTGCAGCTTATAAAAGAATTCTTTTTCTTTTTCTTCTTCATTTAAAGCTATTTTTGTTCATTTTATTAGTCTGGGGGAGGGTAATGTTATGGTGCTGCGTAGTTTGTTTGTTTTTTGTTTTGTTTTGCAACCCAAAAACTCGTGTTTGGCTTGCAAAGCTAAAACGTAAAGTGGACCAATGTTTCCAATATCAATTTTGACGCTGTGTTTTGCTTCTTCAAGATTTAAGATTGACTTGGAATGCTTGTACAAGTAAAGGAAAAATGTTACATTCTGAGTCAATCAAGCTCTGATCAGCTGGAAGAATTAACAAAACCAATCTCTGAGCTGCATTGTCATCTTGAAAAATAATGAGTTTTCAGAGTTTAACCAATGCGTTCTATGCATATGCATACATGTCTATGTACAGAGTTTCACGTGTCACATGTTTCTAGGGGAGGTACTACCCACGTTTCCCTTTGGTGAAGAACTTGTTGCCCCAGCATCTAGGTGTGCTCTCAGCCCTTCAGGAATTGCCTCACCTGCTGAGAGCTACCAAAGTCACACCCCTTTCCCAGTCTGCCACATCTGGTGGCTGATCTACATGGGAGAATAAAAGTCTGACTCTTTGACCCACTGAGGGACCACTCTGGCTTCAGAACTCTTCATAGGGTCGGTAAAACCTGTCATTAGGCCTGCTGCTCCACCCACTCCAGCTTTCCTCCCCTCTCTTTACAAGTGTTGATCCCAAGGGAACTCTCTAATAAACAGTTTATTAGAGATGCCAATAAAGTAAACCTCACTCTCAGAATCTGCCTTGGAAAACCTGATCAGTGACAAAAACATACTGTGTGCTTTCCTCTCAACACCCAATTTCTCTGTCTCCCACTGTGTAGCGGCATTTCATTTGGTGGGATTAGCTCAACACTTAGCACTGGGGTGAATCCTTTATCTAAACCAGTCAGGGTATTCCTATCTTACTAGATAATCCAGTGTTACTAAGTGAGCATGTTACAGTTGCCTGATCACGGGCATTGATTCAGGGACAGTCTAATCAGTGTGAATCTCAGGACTCTGGTGATTATAGAAATTAATACTGCTGGCTTGCTCTTGAGATATGAACAATATCGCCCCCAATAGCTGCTAGTCTCCACCTTCCAACAACATTGGGAAACAGCTTGAAGAAGATGCTAGCACACAAAGAAAAGGCTAACTGAAAGAGATATTCAGAAAATAAGCTAGGCCCAGATGGAGCTATGCTGGAATCCTGTCCTGCCAGCATGGGTGCAACTGATTCATGAGGATGGCAATTTTTTCTCCTAACAAGCAACATTTCAGAAATAGCAAATTAAATGGCTCTGGGTGCTCTCAAAGGTTAATTGAGAAAGTCGAATTTTTAGCCTATGAGCTGGTTAAGGGAACAAACCTGGTAATGTTCAGAATAATCATTGTTGCCCTATTATACGAAAGTCAGACCTACATAAAGAAACACACAAAAAAATGGATATAATGGATATCTCAAGCAATTTGGCCACATATATTTGTTGCATGGTGGTCATAATTTTATTGTTTTAGCTTGGAGCCATTGCAAATGCTTAGTAATTATATTAGTGAGGCAATGGAAATTTTTTTTCATTCTTTCTCTTTTATCCATTAAAGTAAATTAATGGTTAGGGAGAAAAAAGGTTTAACACAATATGAGTACCTTAATGGTAATTCCTTTATAGTTCAGTGATACTAGGAAAATGCAGTATGTGTTGTTTTCTTTCTCAATTGAATTTTGCTTAAGGGGAAATTTAGTATTGAGTTTTTATTTAAAGGAATGTGGAACACGGATATAGGTGTAAGACTTTTGTCACTTTGTGGGTACATTTTGCAGTATTGTATTTTTCATTTTATTCTGTTTCATTTATTGTAAGAAAAAATGTACACATGCAGATGGAAAACACTGGCAGCTTAGTGATATTCAGCTAACAAAATGAGCATGATATTTTCTGGAGATCTAGCTCAAAATTATGTATATAAATGAACAAAGGACAGAAAAAAAGACCAAAAGTAGCAAGAGGGTAAAAATATTCATTCTTGAGGTATGCACATGTGTATATATATTTTACATACATATAATACAAAATTCAGCAAAAACGATTCCTTGACAAAGAACTAAAATCAGAGAGAAGCAAAAACTATTGCTGATTGATGATTCAACAGACAGCAAATAACTTTTCCACAGACGCTTGGGAATTTATAGACAGAAAATAGTTTCAATTATTTTCTGAATGAAATCCCATGTGAACTCTGACATGGCAAAGGAGAGTCTAAAATGTTACTTAATATTACCCTGAAAAGCTTTTTAAATACCTTACCTTGATATACTTTATTTTGTTTTTAGAGGAAAAAGTCTGGTTTGCCAGAGGGAAGATAGAAACTAGGCGGTATTACTACTTTAGAAGTTTTTCTTTTGTTCAGTTGCATTTTGTTTGGGGTTCCTAATAATAGCATTTTTTTTCAAATAAAAAAGGAATGCACAATGTATTGGATGGTAAATTTTCTGATAATATTAATAGATACAAATTACTCAGGAAACTTAATTTACATTTGTATCAATTTCAGACCACTCTAGGCAATGGAAAGAGAAAAGATAATGTAAAATTTCTACCACAGAGGCAATTGCACTATTACAGTGTTAAATATTCAGCATATATTCTAGGTTAACCAATAAGAAGGTAATATAAAAGTGAATGAAATAAAGGAAAGATAGTTGGTTGCTGGCTTAATATATAGAAGTTTTAATATATAGAAGTTTTAATCTAATTACTTAAAATTACTCAGTGGTTTCTTACTTCTTATGAAATATATTCCCAAGTCTATCACTGGCATTTAACCTCTCTCAAGTATTCCCAACCTAATCTTCTAAACATATCTCCTTCCACAGATCCTCCTCTCCAGCCATACTAGATTACCCCTTATCTCACCACCGTGCCTGTGTTGTTTTTGTTTCTTCTCATGGGAAAAAATGTCTTCTGTAATCACTAGCCAGAACACTTTCTTCCTTCTACAAATTCATATAACATGAATTGTTATATGGTGAAAGAAACATTATTTTACTAAACACTCCAGAATTCATCTGAGGAAAATCTATAACTGTGGATAGAAAACAAAGAATCTTTGATAGAATAACTGAAGAAAACAGTGAGACCTTGAGGTGATAGATTTCCAGAGTTATGGAAATGGACTCATGAGTTAAAATACTCTGATCAAGAATAAACAGGAAGAGAAGGAGAGAAAAGAGAAGGGAGTGTGGCAAGGGTGTGTGTTGGGGTGTGGGGCTGATAGAAGACAGAAAGTAAATGCGTGTAAAACATGGCAGATTTGTGTTAGAAATTTTAAAAGCTGGCATATCTGATGTTCTCTTTTAAATTATGTTTCTGTGATATTCAAATGTGTAAATTCAAGAGATTCTACTATACACAAAAGGCGTTTTGAATGTTTTCTTTGAGATAGAAAGAGTATAAAGTCTATATTTGTTTAAATGGCAATAAGGAAATTAATAAAGAGCCTTAAGATTTAATGCAAAAAGTAAAACTCATAGAGAGCAGGAAACAGGAGCTAGAAGTGGATAAAGAAGTATCTTTTCCTTAAAATTTAGCCAGATTCTTAAGGCTAACATGAACTTTCCACTGGAACACACTGATAGAATTGCTACCCCTTATTGTAGAGTGACTGTCTTTTCTCTTTGGGCTGGTATAACAGAATACCATAGACTGAGTGGCTTATGAACAACAGAAATTTAATTCTCTGTTTTGGAGGGTGGAAAGTCCAAGGTCAAGGTGCTTGCAGATTCAGTGTCTGGTGAGAGCCACTTCCTCGTTTATAGATGGCTGTCTTCTTGCTACATTTTGCATAGTAGAAAGGTCAGGGAGCTTTCTGGGGTCTCTTTCATAAGGGTACTAATACCTTATGCCATTCATGAGGGTGAGTGCTCATGACCTAATTACCTCCCAAAGACTCCACCTTCAAATACCTTCATATTGGCCATTAGGTTTCAGAATACAAATTTTGGAAGGGAAGTTTGGGGTGGGGCATAAACAGTAAGTTTCTAGCAGTGAACAACCATCTGTTTGCCTTTGGGCTTTCCTGGATGTTAAGCAATCAGTGCTTAAACTGAGAAAGTCCCAGGGAAATGGAAATGAGTTGTCCATCCTAATAAGGGACAGGAAGACACCAACTGACACCCGTGTGCCACAGGAACTCTCTCTGGCATGCTTATGGCAACTAATACATGATATCTTGAATTGTTAGTTACTACTCTTTTTGTGAAATATGTAATCAAATGGTAAGATAACTTTTTTGGCAAAAAAAAAAGGGTCCATCTGATAAACACACACACACACACACACACACACACACACATAAAATTGAAATCTATACATATTCCCAATTACCTAAAGAGTCTTTATTCTTAATAATTATCCTAATAATGACTAAATACATTTTTGATACTCTTCTTTTGGCGTTACTCAGGTCACTGGTTCTCAGCTGGTAGTGGTTATGCTCGCTTTCTCCAGAGGACATTTGTCAATGTCTGGAGACATTGTGATTGTTGAGCTCGGGGGAATGGAGAAGCACGGCTAATGGAATCTAGTGGGTAGAAGCCAGAGATGCTGCCATACAACCTACGATGTACAAGACAGCCTTCTACAACAAAGAATGATCCAACCCAAAATGTTAATAATGCCTTGGTTAGAAAAATCCTGACTTATTATAGACCTTGAATATATTTTTCTACCCTGGTGTTGGCAAATGCTTGACTTGACATGAGGATTTGATAGTTGAAAACCACAAAAAGTGTAGGAGGAGGTGACACTTTGAAAGCCTGTTTTAAATCCTCTCTCCATGCCAAACATATCAATGAGAGATAATATAATTTTTAAAACATCAAAATAAATATCCATAAACAATATAAATATCTTCATGGACCAAAAGTGGAATAGAAACACCACACTGTAGCCTGAGCTGGTGGGATCTAACTTCAAAAGCAAACAAAGGCAGCCAGAGTTTGACTCTGGGAGAGAAGAAAATCCAAAATGCCCCATCCCAGGGGATCCAAGCCAGACTCAGCTCCTGAAAGCACTAAGGGCTTGTTGCAGCATTCCATTAGAAAGAGTAAAAAGCTTCTTACTATCACTCCGAGTTATAGCTTTCATAAGGGTCTATATTAGTCAATATAACCTAGATTATGGTATTGACAAGCAGCTCCAAAATCTACTGGTTTAAAAATGACAAAAGTTGATTTTGTGCTCAGCTACATATGCATCAGAGGCTGATAAGGAGTCTTCACTCATTGAGGTTTGTGTTCATTTTAGACTAAGGTTGATGTAGAAGGCTCTACCTTTGTATGTGCTGACATCTGCATTAAGATAAAAGGGCTCTAGAGGGTCTCATATTAGCTACTGTGTGCTCGGTAGTGAAACATCACTTTAGGCTGGAAGTCATCGGCTAACACTGGTAACATGGTCTCAGGGAGTACTATTCTATCATGTCGCTGGAAAGAGGGTTACTGCTTTAGTGAATGCCACAGGCTCTTTATCTAAAGCTCTTTATCTAAAGCTCTGAGAAGTATGAAAAGCTAAGAACCAGGTTTTTACTAAGGTGCTTGCTTCAACAACTGGGTCTGTGTTAACTCCTGTTTTATAACAGGATAGAAGCTTAGAGCTATCAATATGAGATCTTGTTATAATGTGGGGGTTTTGGTGAGTCCAGGATGACTACATATTATTATACAGGTGGAGGAGAGTGAAGAGAAAAAACATCCCACACTTAAGATCAGCCTGCAACCTATCATCTCAAGCCACATGATGAAACTCAGTAATATTTCCAGTTCTCCTTCTTCTGAACAAATTGTAGGATTGCACAACCTTGGTATCACATAGTTAGGGCTGGAATGTGAGGAGTAAAATTATGTGTGTCACTTTCAGGTCACTATCAGATCTGGCACGTGATTTCCCCATGTTTCTTTCTTTCCACCATAGAAGCAGGTATATTCCAAATACTCTAGACTGCAACAGGCTGGCGGCTGAGTGAAGATCACATAGAGCAGATGCCTCTGTAGATCTAAGATGGACATTTAGCTTAAATGAGTGATCCTACCTACATTTTAATCGACTGAGGTTCTATTGTTATGCAGCCAAGATTACTGCATATCCTGAGGGAAACGGTAGGTATTCAAGTGTTGGAGCACAGAAACTGATACCCCAAAACATGGTGTTTTGACATGCTGAACTGAAGAAGCAGCCTCAAGATCTCTGTGATCTCCTACCTCCTGTTTTTCAGTGCTCTGTCTCTCCCAAAGCACAGGATGATAATGTTCTCTAAAGATTTTTATCTGCCTGAAATCTGGACCTACCAAAGCAGAATACAATTACCTTTGGTTCCACCCCTGAGTTTTCATTAACTGAACTCATATCACAGGAAGACTGCAGTCTGTCAACAAACCTCGACAGATTTTTGCCACAAACCATTGTCTGCTCTGTGGGCCCAAAAGACTTTGTCCCAGGCGATTGTATGTTCTTCAAGCTCGTTGAATTCCAATAAAAATCATTTATTACCACCACCTAAAGTCATTCAGACTTCCCTATTTCTGTTTCCCCAAAAATAGGGAACATAACCATCTGTACCTCATTGCCGGGTAGGACAATTGCTCTGTGATTCTCCTCCATGAATGTTAATACATTTATACACGTTTTCTCCTATTAATGTGTCTTTTATCAGTTGATTTTCAGTGAACCTCCAGAGGATGGAGGGGAAGTTTTTCCTTGGCTCCTACACAAGATATATTTATTGAATGCTTAGCGCAATTTAAACCTGATGAGTGTTAAGCTAGACTTTTTTTTTTTGAGACAGGGTCTTGCTATGTTGTCCAGGCTGGTCTTGAACTCCTGGGTTCAAGCAATCCTCCCAAGTAACTGGGATTACAGGTGTGCCCCTGTGCACCTGGCTGCAAGCTGGACTTTTCTGAAGAGTGTTGGGTATGAATTGGTGAAGGTCATGATAGAGGACATTCCAGACTCTATAAACAACAGAGGTAGAGTGCTAACATAGTGTATTTACACAACAGCACAACTGAGGATGTTTTGCTTGAGTGTGGAGGTGAAGGTCAGCTGGGAAGAAAATTCCATGGGAAAAGTTATAAAATGTAAATTACAACAGTTAATTTGTGTTAAAAGGGCATCAGTTAATGAAGGACGTTTGGTTCTAGTTCGAAGAATTTGATTCTTGCTATCTTGAGATTCTTGCTATCTTGAGATTCTTGCTATGTAGTTCTTATGAGGTGAATGCCACATAAATGCTAGTTTTTGGTCTTTTTGAAATGATTATTAATATAGTAGCCATATTTAGAATGATTTAAGATGTGGAGAAGTAAACTAAAACTATTATTATAATAAGCATAGTTTAGGTATTGATAGTGGTAATGGTATAGGAGTAAATTTGAGAGTGATTGGCCAAAAGGGAATATTAACAGGATATTTTGATTACTACATATAAGAGAATTAGGGGGCACAGGCTAAAGAAAATAAATCTAAGTCAGAATGAAGGTGGCACACTTGACCGATGACTAGGGTGTTTTGTTTACAGGAGAAGACGATACATTAAACTGTAGATTTTAGGAGTGGCTGGACATATCATGGTAATATCTGGCTTCAAGTTGTAAATTTATGGCTCATATGGAAGGTTAATACTGGAGATGTAGATTCATTTCCAATCGTTGCATTTATTCCATTGGGTTATTCATATTCACTAGAAAGGCAAGCAAACATTTCAACGAGTCGTGATGTTCAACAAGAGAAAGAGCAATGCAAAGTTTGTAATTATGTTGTTAGATTTATCATTGACAGGCTTTAGAGTTTTAGTTTAAAAAATGGCTACCATGCAGGTAAAGGAGAGAAGAGATTGCCAAAAAACATGGAAACTTTGTCATTTATACTTCAGATTTGTTCCTTTTACCCTGCTTTAAGGAGTTTAATTTTCAGCTACAGACTTAGCTTCTGGCTGATCTGAAGAACAAATAAGAGCTTACTCTGGGAGTTAATCTTTTTTTATTAGCTCCCTCGCAAGTTTTAGGTTATATATGTGCATGGTGAAGTCTATTCATTGTAGTTGCTGCTGTTGAAAATGTTTGATTTTTTTTTATAATTCAAGAATAGACTCATTGTAATTATGACTATCCAAAAATAGGCTGTGTTAAATGAATTTATATTTGAGTTCAGAAACATTAAAAAGATAAATTTTTTTCAGTTCATGATATTTTATCGTCTTTGTTGCTATTGTCAAAAGTTAAAAATAAACAGCATTATCTTTATGTAAAGTACTTAATACAAAAATAGTATAGTATTAAAAGTGTTTGATGGGAACTTAATAGCATGAAACTAATTAAGAAGCAAGCCACTAATTCTTATATATTTTGTTATGGTCGTAAAGGAACTAGCCTTGTACAGGCAATAGAGAGTAGTCAATACTGAAATAATTTTTATTATTTTCATATTTGTATTGGATCAGAACACAAAGCAATTATATTAAGATTTCAGGAATCTTGACAAATGCTGTACTATCATATAGTGGATAAAATAAACATGCTAAAGATAGCATTTAAGTTAAGTTATTTAAAGGTTAATCATGTGCCCATTATTGAATATATATTAGTTTTGTGTGAAAAAAGATATTTCTGATAGCATTATTGTAATTAGAAAGAGGACATTCTTATAAGCTATGAAGTCTAAAAATTAAATAAGCTCTGAATGATTCAAATATTTAGGGTTCCTAACTCAAACATTAAATTTATAAAATAAGCCCAAAATTTTTTTTTTTTTTTGCCTATTGATATCATCTCTAAACAATACAAACTTAAGGATTGCATTTTTTTTTTTACTTTTTCTAGCACAATTAAGATGCTGCTAGATGCAGATAGACAATATTCTGCACTTCTATAATCCTCTAAGAATCATCTTATTTTCACATTGTCTGAAAATATATTTGGGGACTTTTAAGTTATTAAGAAACAAGTGCTAAGCCATGTCTGAAAGGAAATGCTTAAAAAAACGGATGGCCAATTTCTCATTCTATGTGGGAGAATTCTTTGTGTGTGACATGGGATGAATATTTTCTTTAGGATGAGAAACACACCAAATAATCCCAACACATCACCGGAACATTTTAACTCCATGAAACACATATTTCCAAAGGGAGATCCTGAACACTGTGGAATTTGTTTTTCTCCCTTATGGGGCAAAGAAAACATTTTTCTTTTTCTTCCTCTTTTTTTTTTAACTTAATGTATTAAAAACAACTCGTAAAAAGCCACACACATTTTCTTAGTAGTATTCTCATTCTAATATCTTAAAAAAAATCCTAACTTTTACATACTTGTCATAACCCTATAGAAAAAAACATTATTGATTTTATATTTCAAGTGTCATAGTTTAGCCTTCATTCTGGCTAAATTACAAACTTAAATAATTTTATACGAAGACGAATAACTGTGAAAGTAAAGAATTTAGCTGACTGCATAATGAGGTTCCCTATTTCGAGTCATTAAAGCAATATGGAATTTTGTCCAAACATGACAGACATATCTGGTTCTATTACTGAAATAAGCACCTGGATATTTAGATGCAGAAGCACTCCAGCTACTGCTAGTTGCCATGATAGTCATGTATAAATTGCCAGGACTCAAGTCTTAAAAATGTAGATGAGAGATTATCACTTCTGTATCAGAATTTATTGATTACGCAGTGCTTATATAGCACAATTTTAAGTATTTTTAAAAAGTTAACTCATAACAACCCTAATGGATAGGTACCTTATTATCCTTATCTTAGAGAGAAGGGAAGCTGCCACTCAGTGAAGTGACTTTGATCATTGGTGAAGTGATACAGTTAAGAACTTGCTAAGGCAATATTTGAACTTGGCAGACCAGCTCCAAAGTCTATATGGGTGTGTGTTCTGCCCCTCAGAAGAAAGCTGTAATGGATCAGGGAGCAGCACTTGCCAGAATTTGTGTTTTTAGTCGTCACTTATTAAGGCTAATGCTTGCCCCCTGCCTTTGTTTTGTACAATACAAGGGAAAATTTTCTGTCAAACAATGTGAAAGGCTGTTTTATCTTTGATCAGTGTGGAAAAGAGAATGATATTGTCAATTTTCATTGGTTAACAAAGACCACTGGGAATGTGGTAAAGTATCCTGAGAATTCATAAGTCTGAGGTGTCTACATCTCCCTCTTATTTGTGGAGGATGTGTTCCAAGACCTCCCATGGATGCCTAAAACCACAGATAGTACTGAACCCTACATATACTGTGTTTTTTCTTATACAGTTAACAGGTAGGTAGCACATATAGTGTGGATACAGTGGAAAAAGGGATGATTCATTTTCCAGCCTAGACAGAATGGGCATGTGCAAGATTTCATAACACTGCTTAGAATAGTGTCCAATTTAATACTTCTTAATTTGATATTTCTGGAATTTTGTATTTAATACAAAATTATTTGGGCCATGGTTGACCATGGGTAACTGAAACCACTGAAGGAAAAACTACAGATAAGGGGGGACTACTGTCCCCTTTAGAAGTCACTTCTAAGGTAAGTGTCAAATCTTGAAATTATAAAATAATCTAATGAAAATTAAAAAAATTTATGAAGTCCATCATCTTGGTGCTAATCTTGACAGAATTGCATTCATCTGTAGTTGCTTATAACCCAGTGGGGGAGATGAATGATGAATTGCCTTATATCTTACCACACATGTAGCATAAACTGTATACATGTACAGACTGGCACACACTCACATAGTTAACACAATGTTTTTCAATTTACTTTTATGGGAAAATTTTGGGACAGAAGCTTCATTCTTGTGAATATATTACATTGAGTGTTTTGGTTACAGGGACTGTAGTTTGAATCCATGTGGCTCTTGGATAGTTAGCAGAAAGCAAAATAATTTCCAACATCCTGGAATATTCCATGCTCTCAGCAGGCATGTTATAGGTGAAGCCATAGGCTGAACTGTTTCAAAAAACATCTCTAAATGAATCAATGATTTATACAAATGGAAGTGAATAAGAACCAGTTATTTCAAAAATTGCATTATATATCAGGTGAATGTCATCTAGATAATTCTGCAGTTATTATACAACTCCAGCAAGCTAATGATGTCAAAGAATATATAATATTGTTCAACATCAAATATTCATCATATTTTTAAAAAGCAAAGTCCCTCTTCTCTGCTTGCAATGCAATGTCTCAAAAATATAGCTAAAGCAAGAAGAAACCCTTTTTGTTTCCTTTGGAACTAAACCACGGAAAGGATATGACATATATTTACCAACTTGTGAAACTTGTTTCCTGGGAGACCTGAAACATATTTATTTTGGGATATTATACTGTACACTAAAAAAAGTATTTGCCAGTGAAACAAGTGTGATCCAGAAATACTTACTGGGAAAATTGAAATCATTATTCTGAAATAAATGAGTGTGCATCATGTATATTGCTCACCAATAGGAGCAGGTATAGGAAAGAGCAATTAGAAGGAGGGGCATGGGTATGGTGCTGCAGGAAAGATCACAATTTCCTGCTTGTTTCTCAGTTTGAAAGTTACTCTTCTAATTGTCTCACAGCATCTTGTTGCAATGCAGAAGCAGTTGCTGAAGAAATTTATGCCCTAAAATTAGAGAAAGATGGAAAATTTGAGGACCACACAAATAGAGAATAGTGATTTCTGAGCTTATAAATATTTAGTGAAAGACATTTTGCAAAGAAAATTGGAAGAAGTCATTTCCCACCCACACTTAAGAATAGCATTAATAGAATCTGGTATTAATACACACAACTGGAAAACTTGTCAAACTTGAGAAAATGAAGAATTCTGCCCAAAGATCCTTCACCTAGCAACATCAAGATGAGAGAGTTATTTTAAACTTACTAAGGAGCAAATTAGAAATCAGAACACTGGTCTATCATCTGAAGTTCATGCTATACAATTTTTATTATATAAACTATACAATAAAATCTAGTTCTCTTTTTATTATGCGGAATCTTTTTCATTGTTATTGCTCAAAGACCTGGCAATATTCAGATGGCATATTCAGAAGAGATAATTGGACACAGTTTTATAAAAGATCTATTTATAAAGTATGGCAAGGACCAGGGAAAACAAGCAGTGAATAGTAAGCAACCTAGCACTACTAACAGCTGGACAAGTGGAGGTAGCGGTTACCAGAATCCATTCATTGGAAAAAGTAGCTGTAGGAGAGCGGCCACCCAGCAAAAGGAGGAATGCTCTTAATTAGAGGAAGTCAGCTAAGGGAAGACAGTACGTAGCCAAGGGGAAAATTACCCAACATGTCTCTCTGATCTTTTACATGTACCTCCTGTGATATGCTGACTTGTGTCCCCCAAAATTCATATTTTGAGGTCCTAACCCTCAGTACTTGTATTTGGAGATAGGGTTTTTAAAGAAGTAACTGGAAATGAGGCCATTAGGGTGGGCCCTAATCCAATATGGCTGGTGCCCTTATAAGTAGGGGAGATTAGGACACAGGCATACACAGAGGAAGACCATGTAAGGCAGACAGAAGATATCCCACTACAAGCCAAGGAAACAGGCCTCAGAAAAACATCAACCCTGCCAACAACTTGATCTCAGATTTCTAGCCTCCAAAATTGTAAGAAAATAAACTTTTATTATTTAAGCCACCCAATCTGTTGTACTTTCTTATGGCAGGATAGCAAACTAATACATCTCCCATTGCATAAACCCGGACTGAAGCCAAACAGAAAGGAACTTGGTTGATAGAGTAAATGACAGCATGCTCAGTGCCAGAAAGAAGTTGGAGAAGGTTAGGAATCAATCTGGAGTGGGAAAAAAATCTTGAGCACATTCCAAAAGAATTTTTGTAGTTTTCAAGTGTAGAATTACAGTAAGGTAGCTGGGAAATCCAGTGAGGTCAAGAGTCGGGTGCTCAGCATATGCAAACCCAGTTATCAACAACTTTTATATAAAACTTGCTTGGCTAAGACTTATATCTTCATAGGTGTGCTTCTACATTCAAGGGACTTATT
Source organism: Nomascus leucogenys (assembly GCF_006542625.1). Taxonomy (NCBI): domain Eukaryota; kingdom Metazoa; phylum Chordata; class Mammalia; order Primates; family Hylobatidae; genus Nomascus; species Nomascus leucogenys. The sequence continues at coordinate 31,271,401 of NC_044387.1, read as the reverse complement.
CTATCCCCCCTGCAAAACTAGAATTCTGCCTTAAGAATTCCGGGAAAAAAAAAATCTTCTGGTTCTGAAATTATTTTTTACTTTTAAAAACTTTTTATTTGTAATGAACAAATAATAATTGGAGATACAATGTGATGTTTTGATACATGTATACCTTGTGTATTGATTAAATAAAGTAATTCACATATCCATCATATCAAACATTTATCATGTATTTGTGATGGGAACATATAAAATCCTCTCTTCTAGCTATTTTGAAATGTATCTTACTGACTATAGTCACCCTACCATGCAATAGGACAACAGAACTTACTTCTCCTTTCTTTCTTTTTTCTCTTTCTTTCTTTCTCTTTCTTTCTTTTCTTTCCTTCTTTTCTTTCTTTTCTTTCTTTCCCTTCCTTCCTTCCCTCCCTTCATCCCTCCTTTCTTTCTTTTTCTCTCTCTTTCTTTCTTTTCTTTCTTTCCTTTCTTTCTTTCTTTCTTTCTTTCTTTCTTTCTTTCTTTCTTTCTTTCTTCCTTTATTTCTTTCTTTCTTTCTTCTCTCTCTCTTTCTTCTTTCTTTTCTTTCTTTCCTTCCTTCCTTCCTTCCTTCCTTCCTTCCTTCCTTCCTTCCTTCCTTCCTTCCTTCCTTCCTTTCTCTTTCTTTCTCTTTCTTTCTTTCCAGAGTCTTGCTCTGTTGCCCAGGCTGGAGTGCAGCGGCACAATCTTGGCTCACTGCAACCTCCGCCTCCCAGGTTCAAGTGATTCTCCTGCCTCAACCTCCTGAGCCGCTGGGATTACAGGCATGTACCACCATACCTGGCTAATTTTTGTATTTTTAGTAGAGATGGGATTTCACCAGGTTGATCAGGCTGGACTCAGACTCCTGACCTCAGGTGATCCACCCTCCTCGACCTCCCAAAGTGCTGGGATTACAGGTGTGAGCTACGGCACTCAGGCTATTTGTCCTTTCTAATTGTGACTTTGTATCTGCTGACTCTCCTCTCCTCATCTTCCCCTTCCTCCCACCTTGTCCCAGTCTCTAGTAACCACAGTTATAGTCATTACTGCTATGAGATCAACTTTTTCAGATTCTGCATATGAGTGAGATCATGTGGTGTTCGCCTTTCTGTGCCTGACTTATTTCACTTACATAATATCCTCCAGGTTCATCCATGTTGTCACAAATTACAGAATTTTGTTCTTTCTTATGGCTGAATAATATTCCATCATGCATCTGTTTTTTGAGGGGTTATTTTATTTATTTATTTTTTGAAACAAGATCTCACTGTGTTGCTGAGGCTGAAGTGTAGTGGCACAATCTCAGCTCACTGCAGCCTCGACCTCTCAGGCTCAAGCAATCCTCCTGCCTCAGTCTCCTGAGTAGCTGGGGACCACAGTGATGGGCTACCCAGCCTAGCTAAATTTTGTATTTTTTGTAGAGATGGAGTTTCATCATGTTATCCAGGCTTGTCTCGAACCCCTGGGCTCAAGCAATCCACCTGTATTGGCCCCCCAAAGTCCTGGGGGTACAGGTATGAGCCACCGCACCCAGCCCATTTGTCTGTTGATGGACACTTAGGTTGATTCTAATAGTATTGCAAAACTATACTTGACTATTGTGAATAGTGTTACAATAAACATGAGTGTACAGATACGAGATTCTTTTTCACTTTGATCAGTATAGAAAAATATTCTTTTTGGCTGGGCTCAGTGGCTCACACCTGCAATCCCAGCACTTCAGGAGTCCAAGATGGGCATATCACCTGAGGCTAGGCATTCGAGACCATCATGGCCAACATGGTGAAATCCTGTCTCTACTAAAAATACAAAAATTAGCTGGGCGTGGTGGCAGGTGCCTGTAATCTCAGCTGCTTAGGAGGCTGAGGCAAGAGAATCGCTTGAACCCAGGAGATGAGGGCTGCAGTGAGCCGAGACCGCACCACTGCACTCCAGCCTGGGCGACAGAGTGAGACTCTGCCTCAACAACAACAAAAAAAGAAAAATGTTCTTTTTGATTGCTCAAAGAAAACTACATATGAGCCAACAGAAGACATTTAGACTGTCAAGGATAAAAAAAGAATTAACGAAGGTATTTTTTATACTATTATGAGATAATCTCACAATCCTCATATAAATCCACATGTATATTTTGGTGCAGAGTAATTAATCAGGTTCTCTGTTCAAAAGAAAATTTACTCAGAAAGTACAATGTGTTCACTTATTAAAATCATATTTTAAAGGCACAGTGCAACAAAAAGTTCTGTATGAAGAGAGACACCCATGTGCAACAGTCTTAAAAATCCTTTTGGTCTTTGTAAAGACTATGTACTGTGTTACCTTATCCACATATTTTCAAAAGACACACAAAACTCCCTGGGAATTCATGTTTTGGTCCTTGAAAGCAATTTTATTGCAGAGGTTCATAGACCATTTTATCAGTCATTTCAATAAATGAGAACTTTCAAGTGAAATGTGAAATAATTCTTCCCCCCTTTCTTTTTTGTTCTGACTCTATGCTCATGTTAATAAAAGATGAGTCCCTTGTGGATGAGATAACTTGATTCATGCATCTTCTCCTCTGCATTCATCACTTGCAGGTGATTCCTGACTACTTGACAGAGAGCTTATCATCTCCAATCAGTGAAACACATATTTCCATGTTATATCATGATGCCTTCTAAACAGTTCCATGCAGCTCTCTACTTGCTAAGTTAGTTGAAGCAGGTTTGGGTTATCTTTTCACGTGGCAACAACAGAGTTCAGTTTTTATTTCCATGTCTATAAAATATAACTGGCACATTGACAGTTTTAGATCTTGTGGGCCCGAACACTTGCAGAAAGAGGTTTAAAAGAACATGTTTTTCCTGTAATAGTATTTCAGGTTTCTACATCCTATGCATCCCCTTAAAAATCATATCATTGGCTATCTGAATGTGCAGGGCTATCTGAGCAATATTCTCTAGAACTAATTTTCTCTTACTTTTAATGCATAAAATGTGCATAGTTACATCAAAATATCATCTATTATTAACTAGAAATGTCTTTGGATATCTCAACGGATGCTGTATCAGGGTGACATGAGAGTAAAAGTTTGCTTCTTATTCTAAACTCAGCTTTCAGTAAATCACTGGGAATATGTATTGATATATAGCTGCATTAGAAAAGAACAATTATAATATTAAAGCTGACACTCTTTAAGGTACTATTTTTTTCAGGATCTGAAAAGAATTATCTGTAATTCTCTCTCTACAAAGGAGAGAAAGGCTTTTGTTAAGTCTTGCGTTGCAGGTGAACTCAGAGCAACGGTTGAAAGCTGTGATTCCAGACCATGCCACCACCAGCCACATGATGTGACCTCTCTGGGAATTTCTAGGAGCTATTACTGCTCAACTCTAGCAGTTTTCTCACACAATAGTTTTGAAAATAGATGCTTTGAAAAGTAAAGCATAGGTTTCTTTAAAACATAGCAGTTTTACTGAAAAGCATCCATTGATATCACTAATGAAGGTTTTATCTATTTGATAGGTAACATAAGGAGAAGAGAAAACATAGAGATTTGAGTCTGTCATACCCATGTAGAAACCCATCTCCCCTAAGGGTTTAGAAAGATGTGTAATGTATAGGCAGCCTGTGTGTGATAAGAAGAAGAACTTCATTAGCAAATCAATTCCTTGAATCCTTGCGAAGCGTGTATGATAACCTTTAAAGTCTTGAGTGTTTTTTATTTGACAATATCTAGCTTTCACCCTTGCTCAAGGTTTCACAATTAATGGGTAATACCAAGGGTCAAATCTCCTGTCTCTCCTTCAGTGACCCTTCTAGCGTATTTACATATTTACAAAGACAGAGCAAATGCTTTAAAATGCAAATTAAATTCTTTAGGATTTCTAAGTGTAAACAAGTCCAAGGAGAGAACTGGGGAATTTGGAGGATAGCTTTGCTCATTTGAAATTTCTCACTTTTATCTGTTTGGTCTGATAAACAGTAAAAAGCTATTGTCTCTCTTCCCTTAAAAGTGTGGCATCTGACTGTCATAAAATAATGATGTATTTAAGAGAGAATTGACGATGGAAATGTGTCACTTGGTGAAAGAGAAGTAAGCAAAGGTCACAAGTTAAATGCTCAGTAAATTAAGGTAAGTTTTTGATTAGTTAGTGTGTGCTAACTTAAAATTTAAGTAGGGAATCTGCAAACAATTTTTATTTTTAAAATATTATTCCATACATTTAGATTTGAAGAAACTGTGTTTTGTTTTCTCCTTTTTTTTTTTGGTTTCTCTCTTTCATTTTTGGTACAACAAATCCTTTAAGTCTTAAATATAATGAAAGAGCCAACATCATATTTAACTTCAATAACAAATTTATTATTTTAAATGTCACATTGTGTCTCAATACGTTGCACTGGAAACAAATTTTTGATGTACTATTTCATATTCTAAAAGCCTTAAAACTTGCTGAAACAAATACAAAAATAATACAACCACCTCTTTCTAAATGAGAAGCCAAGAAAAATGAATACTACCATAATGATGACCATAAAGGCTTTGTATTGATTGAAGTATTGGCTTTTTCTAAATGGAATCACGTTTAGTCTGCAGAGCTCACATCATCTGGCTGAAACATGTTGATTTCCTTTTCTCTAGCATTTACATTGCTGGAGCTGTCTTACATTTCCCTCACCTTTAGAACATATTGTTGCAGGTGGCAAATACCTGAGTTTCACAGCACCAAATATGTTATCAGTGGAAGGTGTCTCAGTTACTAGTGAATTCGTTCAGGTCTGCAGCAATCTCAGTTCTCGCCTCCTCAGAAGAATTCAACTGAGAGGTATAAGGCAGAAAAAAAGACCAAGGCAAGTTTCAGAGCAGCAGTGGAAGTTTATTTAAAAAGGCTTCAGAACAGGAAAGAAAGAAGAGTTCACTTGGAAGAGACTCAAGCAGGTGCCTTAAAGATCAAGTGCAGTGTTTAACCTTGATCCTAGGACTCTATAGGTTAGCCCCTTTCCCATGATTCCTCCCTTAGGGTGGGCTGTCCACATGCACAGCGCACTCCTTATCCTCAGGAAGTGAGCAGGCACCATGTACGTAGGAAGTTGTATGCATGCCCATCTGAGGCTGTCTTCCCTTTTCTGGTGGAGTGCCCCCAGAAGGCCATACTCCACCATTTTGTCTCTTAATGCACATGCTCAGGAAGTTGCTTCTCCCTGGCATCTGCATTCAATTAACACTTTAATGTAACATGTGTGGACCATCAGGACATGGCCTCTCTTTGGCTCTGGCTGCCAATTTATCACTTTAAGAGAGACAATGTGACCATTGCCAAACCATCACCTGACATTCCTAGTGGTTGGGGGTGGGCCTTCTCCTGCCCCACTCATGCCTGTCTAACTACTTGTAACAATATTTCAGATTGCCTGTACAAGCTTATATCAGAAAAACACACAATTTTTAAAAAGTTTTAAATTAAGGTAAACTCACAGACAGTGAAGTGCAAAGATCTTAGGTGTACTACTTTCTGAATTGTTACAACTGTGTAACTACCACCTAGATCAAGATACAGAACATATCTATAACTCCAGAAAGCTCCCTCCAGTTTTCTCACAGTCAGCACTCCCAGAAGATAACTACTCTTCTGATTTTTATGTGCGTCCATGTGAAGAGACCACCAAACAGGTTTCGTGTGAGCAATAAAGGTTTTTAATCACCTGGGTGCAGGGGGACTAGTCCGAAAAAGGAGTCAGCGAAGGAAGATATGAGAGGGGCAGTCTTACAGGACTTTGGGTAGGCAGTGGAAAATTACAGTTGGGACCTGGCTTGACCTGACAAGGAGCAGCCTGGGGAGGAGGGGAGAGGTCAGATGGGTCCGTAGAAAAGGAGGATTCAAAGGACTCAGAACTTGGGGTGGAGACTAAAGGAACAGACAGGAGAGAAGAAGAAAGATTTGGGACGAGTCTCATTGGGAGCAGAGACTAGGGAGGTGAAATCCCATCTCTACTAAAAATACAAAAAAAATTAGCCGGGCATGGTGGCAGGCGCTTGTAGTCCCAGCTACTCGGGAGGCTGAGGCAGGAGAATGGCATGAACCTGGGAGGCGGGGCTTGCAGTGAGCCAAGATGAAACCACTGCACTCCAGCCTGGGCAACAGAGTGAGACTCCATCTCAAAAAAAAAAAAAAAAAAGAATGCCTGGACGTCAAGCACCTCAGGCCATTTGCCCATTTTATGACAAAAATTATCTAGATCTTGTAGGATGGAGAAATGGAAAGTGCTATTCTCTGGTCACTTAGAACTATTGTCAAGTTTGTATTGGGACCAAGTGGTATTACAGAGGAAAATAAAACGTTAAGGTTTTAGATCAGGTGTTAGTCGAAGGGGTTTTAGGTTTTTAAGAACACAGGCTAAAGGAGAAGAAGGGGGAATGGAGGGAGGAAGGTTGCCCATAGTGAAGGAAGTAAGTTTAATGAGAAAGGTAGAGACACGGAGAAGGGGCAGGGGGGTGGTGAGCAGCCCTGGGCTGTAATGTGGGGGACCAGCCAAAGCAGATATCCCCATAACTGGCTTGCCACCAGTGGAATGTGTGTGAATGATCAAGGCATGTGTCCCCGCGGTGATCAGACACCAATGGAATGTGGGTGAATGATCAGGGCAGGCATCCCCACTATGATCAGACACCAAGGGAAGACTGTCTTCCAAAATCCATGACCGAGGTCAGAGTTTTCGAGTTCACGGATAAAATGTGTCTCCTTTGTCTCTACTAGAAAGGAAAAAGAACTGGAATTGAAAAGACAGGGAGATTGAAGGGTAGCCAGAGAGGCTGGAGAAGACAGTGAAGAGACTGCTTACCTGATTTGAAATTGGTGAGATGTTCCTTGGGCTGGTCTGAGGACCTGAGGTCATAGGTGGATCTCCTCATGGACTGAGGGCAAGGACAGGGGACTGGGCTCCTGAAGGAGTCCCCATGTCCTGGGTCTTTGGTACCAAATGTCACGTGCATCCCTGTGACGAGACCACCAAACAGGCTTGAGACTCATTGTCCAGGGGAGAAATGTCACAAGGTCAATTGATTAGTTAGGGTGGGGCAGGAACAAATCACAAGGGTGGAATGTCATCAGTTAAGGCAGGAACTGGCTGTGTCGCTTCTTTTGTGGTTCTTCAGTTGCTTCAGGCCATCTGGATGTGTATGTGCAGGTCACAGGGGTTATGAAGGCTTAGCTTGGGCTCAGAGGCCTGACACTGATCTCTGCCATCAGAAAGGGTTTTGTTGTCGACATTTCAATTTTGTACAAATGGAAGCACATAGCCTGTGTTCTTTTTTTTTTTGAGACAGAGTCTTGCTCTGTTGCCCAGGCTGGAATGCAGTGGCGCTGTCTCTGCTCACTGCAAACTCTGCCTCCTGGGTTCAAGCAATTCTCTGCATCAGCCTCGCGAATAGCTGGGATTACAGGCGCCTGCCACCATGCCCAGCTAATCTTTTTTTGTATTTTTAGTAGAGATGGGGTTTCACCATTTTGGCCAGGCTGGTCTTGAACTCCTGACCTCATGATCCACCTGCCTCGGCCTCCCAGAGTGCTGGGATTATAGGCCTGAGCCACTGCTCCCAGCTGCCTGTGTTCTTTTATGTCTGGCACTTGTTCAGTATTACATCTGTTATGTGGTCTTTGAGAGTTACTCTCTCTTGCCAGATTTTTAAATGTAACTAAGCTTTCATACACCATTCTAATTTTTCTGAAAGTGTCAAATCCAAATCACAAAATCTTGACATAAGGAAAACTGTGCATTTATCTGAGATTAAATTGTCGAGCCACTTTAATAGAAAGAAAAACTTTTTTAGACCCCCACGTTTAACTACCCACTCTTGCCCCATCCCAGCATCACAAAAGAATCCCACCTAACGCCAACCACATTAAAATCCTGGGAAGAACACTTAAGGCTTCAGCTTGACACAGGTATAATCACTACAAATTCTTAATTATCTCAAAATTATTTTGGTCATGAATTTATGTAAAAATTTGAACAGAGCTTGGGTGGCAGAAATTATTTGGAAGACTATCAAAAATATTCTTTTCTTTAGATTGGCACACAAACTGTAAACTGCAACATCAAAACAACTCCCTGAAAAATGTTAGCAAAAAATTATCAAGTTGGACTAGAGGAGAAATTACTTTTCTAAAGAAAGAATGTAAAATTATGGCTGGGTATAGAGCAAATTAGTAAAACAAAATGGAACACAGTGAAAACAAATACTGTTCTCTTCCAGGTAGCATCTTTCATGGAAAGCTGAAATACAGTGGGCCATAGGCAGGCTTGAGATGAGATGAACTGAACTGCATTTAATGTAAATAAGGAATTGCATTGAAGAGAAAGGCTTGTATATAATTGAAAGGACAGTTACTACTTCTTAAGGAATAAATTTCCATATATGGAAAATTATTAGAAAAATATTGAACTACACTTAAAAAGGATATTCAGTAGAGAAGATATAGAAATTGGTATTGAATTAAAAGGTGTCAATAAATTTATGAACATAATTTTTCTATTAAAAGATTTAACTTCTAATAACAGTGTTTTTTAAAAAAAACAAACACTGCATTTGACCAGTTAGAAAAGGAGGCTAGTTTGAATTAGGAAAAAAATCTCCATTACAGAATTCTTAAAGGTAGACCATTTTCAAGGTGTAATCTTAAATAAGGGGCGAAATTAAAATTATTTAACAATTGGTAACATGTGGCATCAACTAATCAGGATGGATGTTGCTGGTCATAACTGGGGCAGGGTTCTACAAGTCCCCTGCTCTGCCAGGCAATAATGCCTGAGTTATTCCCTGAAGTAGGAACAGCCTTGGAAAAAGACGAGGGAACTTGGGAGCTTGAAGCAACCAGAATGGAAGTACTTAAATATTTTAAGTGCATTTTGACCTTATCTGTGCATAGTGGTTTAATGTCAGCTCTACCTGAACTTCACTGTTTACATTGGCCTTGCTGGTATTCACCTTTAGTCATTAGATAAGGAGGAACCTTTAAAGTTGAAACATTCATTTGCTTTTAAACACAAAAGTCCTTGAACAAGGTTATTTATTTAAATTGAATGAAACCATCCTCTATAACCATGTGTATGTTTTAAGTTTATTGTCCTCTTTCTATGTAATATAAAGAACAACTTTAGCTGTACTCAGACACATCAGTTTCTTTACTAGAAAATGTTATCATAACTAGCCTGGGCACAGTGGCTCATGCCTGCAATCCCAGCACTTTGAGAGGCTGAGGCAGGGGGATCACTTGAGCCCAGGAGTTCAAGACCAGCCTGAGCTACAACCTGAAACTCCATCTCTACAAAAAATGCACAAATTAGCCAGGCATGATGGTGCACACCTGTAATCCCAGCTATTTGGGAGGCTGAGGCACAAGAATCGCTGAAACCCAAGAGGCAGAAGTTGCAATGAGCTAAGATTGTGCCACTGCACTGCAGCCTGGGCTACAGAGTTGAGATTCTGTCTCAAAAAAAAAAAAAAAAGAAAATTTTATTGTAACTAATGTTGTATGTATTCATTAACTCATTCATTTATTCAAGAATACATTTGTTCCTGCAACTATTCATGCATTTAACACATTTTGAGGAAAGCATCAATTTCTGTGTTGTCTATTCTAGAATATTTAGGAAACTACTTTTAAAAATCTTTTATGTTTAAAATATTTCCAAAATATAAAACTAGTATTTGGCCCTTGTGGAAATACATGAGAAGTATAGAAATATTTTAAGAAAGTAAAAACAAATACTCTGGTTCACTACTTACTGATACTGCCTGGTGGACTTTTGATATGTTTTTAGAAATAAATTTGTAATTCAAATTGAATATAAAATTTTAACATTTAGACATGAGCATTTCATGAGCATTCTTTTTATTGGAAAGAATAAAACCATCTTAAATATAAAATTCTAACATTAGACATGAGCATTTCATGAGCATTCTTTTCATTGAAAAGAATAAAACCATTATTTTAAACATCAAATAAAATGTCATATGTTTCATCATTTACCTAACTGTTCTTTTAAAGTTGGATATATGTGATTAGAAATAATACTATGCTGAATATGTTATGCATATTTTGTACATGGATTTATAAATATCCACTTATAAATGATTTTGACTTATTAATGGAACATAAACATTTTAAGAATCTTATCAGATATTATAAAATTTATTTCCATAAAAGTTATATTGATTCCTACTAGTAGGTTAGGATTATGTTTATCTTACTGTATTCTACTCAGATCTTCAACATTATTATTTTAAGAATTTAAAAATAATCTTTGTTTTGTGATAGTTTTTAACCCCAATGGTTTATAAAGAAACATGGTTTTTGATGTAGAATGTTTTGATTATTTTATTATTTTTGTTTTTGTTTCTTACTATTTTCCAAAACAGCTCATTTCCCTTTTCTTCTGCTGTGTTAAATACCATGATTGACTTTAGTCTGCAACAGACCTAAGCTCTTTCTATCCAAGACTGTTTAATAATCTTTGTATTAGCTCTACTCTTTCATGCCCAGAATATGTCTATTAAATGTATATTTAAATGTGTTTATTTAAAGAGTGAATAAATAATAAAATGAGTAGATGACAAATCATCAATTGAATAACATAATGTTGCACATTATGGTTTAGATTTTTGTAGAATAATAATCCTTTAAGTATTAAAATGGTAAGAGAAAGCTGAGCTACTTTAATTTCTACTAGTTCTCCTAGAATATTTTTAAAATATGGTATTTATCTAATACTGCTCTTAAAGATTTCAGCACAATATCATTAGAGAAAAAAAACACTGCAGAAACAGTCACCGACTACAAAGAATCATAATAAAAATATTTGCATTCCAAAAAGTCTGGAGTAACACTTTTGAAAATATCACATCTTCAGTGTAGTGTGTATATTCTTTTCATGTTTCTTCATAACACTTTACTTCAGCTTGGAATGCAACTGGTTGCTTTTCATTATGCTTTTGAGGGGGAAAAAAGGGTATTATCTCTGATTTTTACCTTGTGTTTAAATCTTTTATTTGTCAATCATGACAGTTGCTCCCTCCCCTGGCTTGGGAGTATTTCAAGTAGGTTATAAATAATGCTTGTTTAATTGGAAATTCCTGTTTAGCAATGGACTCATTTCTGGCTCATTCTGAATTTCTTAAAATGTGTACAGTCACTAAAGCATTCCAGAGGCATTTTGACACACAGATTTCATTGTGACATAGGAAGGGATATTACTAATTTTCTTTTAGGTTTCAATTCTCTGAAACTTGTTATGGTATCAAGTTATATTTTTTTTAAAAAGTTACATAAAATGCATATATAGTCAATATATCTCAAACATTTATTTCACAAATTAAGGAAGCAGCAGGATGCAGAGCTAGCTCAAAAGAGGATACAAAAAATTAAAGTATATATGGACAATGAAAGAACAAAGCTGAAATAAGACATCTAAAGTAGATTCAAAATCAGTTAATGCCCTATAGTGCAACAAACCCAAAACCTTTGAGTTTTTGTTTTTGTTTTACTACTAAATAGAAAAGTTCTGTATCTCTACTTGTCAATATTTATTTGCCACTTATCAATCTTTTACAAGTTAAAATTCAACTTTATATAATATAAGAAGTGATCCTATTCTTTGTGTTTTCTTTTTTTTTGAGATGGAGTCTCACTCTGTCACCCAGGCTGGAGTGCAGTAGCGCAATCTCGGCTCACTGCAACCTCTGCCTCCTGGGTTCAAGCGTTTCTTCTGCCTCAGCCTCCCAAGTAGCTGAGATTACAGGCAACTGCCACAACACCTGGTTAATTTTTGCATTTTTAGTAGAGACAGGGTTTCACCATGTAGGCCAGGCTGATCTCGAACTCCTAACCTCAAGTGATCCACCTGCCTCAGCCTCCCAAACTGCTGAGATTACAGGCATGAGCCCAGCGAAGTGATCCTATTCTCATTGTTGACATAAGAGGTATTTAATATTTTATTCGAAATTTTAAATATAAGAAACAAACCCACCTGATTAAAGTGCTAAGATTCTTTATAAAATCTCTATCTATCTAGTAAGTATTTTCAAAGGGCTTGTTAGGATCCATTATCTGTCAATAGGATAAAATATTAATGTGGCAGAGTATTTGGCTAATTTTAATTTTGCTTTGTTTTAAAATCATGAAATATATTTATATACTGTAATATATATTACAGTATATAAGAAACCAAAAACCAATGTATTTAATACAATCCAACTCAAGGAAAAGAAATGCTAATATCATTAAAGTTTCTTGTATATTTCTTTTCAACCACAACCACTCTCATCTTCAGGTAATTGTTAACATGAATTTGTGTTTATAATTCCTTTTTTTGTAGTCCTAATGAAGCATCAGATTATAAACATATATTTAATGTATATTTGAAGATATTATAAACGGTATACTGTACATATTGTGATATTTTAAATTCAAATTTATTTTTTCAGATTCATTCATATTGGGCTATTTGGCTATTGTTTCTTCTTTTCCATTTGATTTCTTACTGGTTGTTAGCTATAACAAAAATTGATGCCATAAACATTTTTGTACCTATCTCCTAGAACAGTTCCCAGTATAAAAAGACTTACACATTCTAGAAGATGCATAGGGTCAAAGGTTTTATGCATCTTGAATGCAATTAGACAATTCCCAGTTGTTTTTAAGGGGTTATACTAATTTATACACCCAACAACAAAGTATGTTGCTCCATATTCTCTGCAAGATTAGGTATTATCAGACTGTTTGAACTTGCCTATTTGCTGGATAAAGAATCATACCTGTTTTGAAATCTTTGTTTCTCTTATACAGAAGGTGTACATATTTTTATGTGTTTGTTTTCATTCTTGCTTCACCTTTGTTGAATAGTTGTTTTGGTCTTTTCTTCATTTGTATATTTTTATCCTATCCCCTTAGTTATTGAATGGTAAGAGTTCTGGATATATGCAGTTACTGCTTCTTTCTTGTTGGTTATATATGGCTTGTCTTTTCACTGTTAATAATATCACTTGATAATCAGAAACTGTTTTTGAACTTTTACCTTGAAAGCAATTTCAAGCTTACAGAAAAGTTACAAGGATAGTACAATGAAATTGTTTATTCTTTATCTAGTTTTTCTTTAGTGCTGTCTGCATAGATATATGTTATTATTAGTATTATTATCATTGTGAAAACATTTATAGATACAAAGGTTGTATAATACGTAACTCCATGGGGTCCCGCTTACATAGACCACAGCAGAAAGAGTGCCTTCTCCAGATGTGAGGCATGGCGTGACTGAATATGTTATATTTCTTTTCCATGGAGATTCTTGTTTAGATTAGTATTGTCTTATTCTGGTACAACAGGAAAACTAATGATGTAATGCAATGTTAGCCTCAAACCTAATGAGGCAGCCTCATTCTTACTGAAACAAAATGAGCTAAAGATAAGCAGCACGATTGTTGTACAATTGCAGACTGCTATGGAGAATTCAAATCGAAATCTTCAGTTTCTTATTAAGAAAAAAATAGCAAACATATAAAAATTACACAAACAAAAATAGAATATGTGTTAAAATTAACCGTTGTTTATATAGGTGGTAAACTCTTTAGAAAAGGCTATCTATCCCTAGTGATGAACGTTCATCGTGGAAATAGATCCTATTAGAGGAAACCAGTACTTGTTAAGTAGGGTTATAGGCTGGCCACACAGAGAATTCCTAACTGTAGACAGGAGAACCATCTCAGGCTACAGAGGTTATGCAGTCTCCAACTCACGGAAGTGGGCCAAAGTTAGGGAGAGTCAAATCCTAAATGTCATTACATCAATTTTCACATCACTCTTAAATCAGAAGTGACACCCTAAATTTTAGTAAAATCTGCTCCTCATTTTAGATGTCTGCAAATAATTAAACCTTATTCCAACCCCCACCGCCCCCACCGCCAAAGTTTATACGTTGGTAACAGAAAAACATTAACAGGAGATTACCAAGGAGAAGGTGAGCCCTGTAATTATAGAGTCTGAGGCTTAGAGGTGAGTGACTCCTAAACAAGTAGATGGTTTCTCCTCCTTGTCAGGCTCTGAAGTTCTCGCTATATCTTAGTAGGGAGGGTGACAATTTCCTTACACTTCACGGGAAGATAAAGATGCATTATACTCTTCTGAAAGGTCATCAGAGCTGTTAATTCTTTATTGCGTCAGAGAAAATCAATTGAAATGTAAGTGGTTATAAGGAGAGAAGAGCCTTGGGGAAAACTTGGAATTAATTTCACCCTTTCTTACCTTGTTGCTATCACAAATAGATCCTGCTTCTTGCTGTGACAAGAAAGAATGGTCTACCTTGTAGCTACTTACCTATTATGAAACAGTTAAAGGGGAGGCTGAAACATCACTCACAATGGATTGTTAAAAAGATTGAAGCACAAATAGGGCAGCCTGGATAAAGATTACTTTTATGCTCCTCAGTCTAATATTTTATTTTTGTATTTAAATGCGCATAGGAAATGGAGTATTTAATTGAAAACTTTATTTTTTAAAAATTAAAGATTTGTCATTATAAGATTTGCTTCAAAAAACCTTGAACTATTTTGTTTTTATAGCTCATTTTTGATAATACCACACATCTCCTACAAACAGAAAAACCAAAGCCTCCACAGAAATACCTTTTTGAAACCCAGTAAGTTATGGTAGAAAATATTTTTAACGTTAAATTAATGAAATTCTAGAGAAACTTGCATTGATTGATTTAATGTTATTGGTAGTTTTCTACTATTCATAGGAACTTAATTACTATATTTATAATTTACATATGGTCAGTGATTTGATGAATAATATATAAATCAAATAAAAGAATAGGATTGTTGTGGAAATAAAAAATAATTTTGTCGTTCTTTAAACACTTTTAAATATAGATCATGTTTGCTTAAGCTAGTACTCTTAGCACAGACAGGAGATCATCACCCTGAGTAGTTGAATGCAATTATGTCGCCAACTGGTGAAATATATAAATCCCTAAATTGTACTATTTATTATCTGAACCACACAGAGTTGGGAAAAGTTGATTTTTCAAAGCATTGGTATACAAGGACTGGTTACTAATTGAATATAAGGTTGACTTTTAAAATTAGTACAAGTCCTCTACAGCAAGGCTCAGGAAGAGACTCATTGGTTTCACAGGTATATTTCTTTCATTGCAACATTCGGAGGCACTTCAAGTTGCCAGAGCATTCTCAAACTGTTTTCTTTTTTGGGTACACAGTGTGTTTCTCCCTCTGTTTAGTTCCCTATCCCTAACCTTCCCTTGGCATTTCAATAATTTCAGGCTTTAATGGGCGTCGGTTTAAAATGTGGGCATTATCTGAAATGAGACAGTAAAGTACTAAGGCTTTGTATTGAAAAGAGAAAAGATTCTTCCAACCCATGAGCATGGAATGTTCTTCCATTTGTTTGTATCCTCTTTTATTTCATTGAGCAGTTGTTTGTAGTTCTCCTTGAAGAGGTCCTTCACATCCCTTGTAAGTTGGATTCCTAGGTATTTTATTCTCTTTGAAGCAGTTGTGAATGGGAGTTCACTCATGATTTGGCTCTCTATTTGTCTGTGATTGGTGTACAAGAATGCTTATGATTTTTGTACATTGATTTTGTATCCTGAGACTTTGCTGAAGTTGCTAATCAGCTTAAGGAGATTTGGGGCTGAGACAATGGGGTTTTCTAGATATACAAGCATGTCATCTGCAAACAGGGACAGTTTGACTTCCTCTTTTCCTAATTGAATACCCTTTATTTCCTTCTCCTGCCTGATTGCCCTGGCCAGAACTTCCAGCACTATGTTGAATAGGAGTGGTGAGAGAGGGCATCCCTGTCTTGTGCCAGTTTTTGAAAATGGCCATACTGCCCAAGGTAATTTATAGATTCAATGCCATCCCCATCAAGCTACCAATGACTTTCTTCACAGAATTGGAAAAAACTACTTGAAAGTTCATATGGAACCAAAAAAGAGCCCGCATCGCCAAGTCAATACTAAGCCAAAAGAACAAAGCAGGAGGCATCACGCTATCTGACTTCAAACTATACTACAAGGCTACAGTAACCAAAACAGCATGGTACTGGTACCACAACAGAGACATAGATCAGTGGAACAGAACAGAGCCCTCAGAAATAATGCCGCATATCTACAACTATCTGATCTTTGACAAACCTGACAAAAACAAGAAATGAGGAAAGGATTCCCTATTTAATAAATGGTGCTGGGAAAACTGGCTAGCCATATGTAGAAAGCTGAAACTGGATCCCTTCCTTACACCTTATACAAAAATTAATTCAAGATGGGTTAAAGACTTACATGTTAGACATAAAACCATAAAAACCCTAGAAGAAAACCTAGGCAATACCATTCAGGACACAGGCGTGGGCAAGGACTTCATGTCTAAAACACCAAAAGCAATGGCAACAAAAGCCAAAATTGACAAATGGGATCTAATTAAACTAAAGAGTTTCTGCACAGCAAAAGAAACTACCATCAGAGTGAACAGGCAACCTACAGAATGGGAGAAAATTTTTGTAACCTACTCATCTGACAAAGGGCTAATATCCAGAATCTACAATGAACTCAAACAAATTTACAAGAAAAAAACAACCCCATCAAAAAGTGGGCAAAGGACATGAACAGATACTTCTCAAAAGAAGACATTTATGCAGCCAAAAAACACATGAAAAAATGCTCATCATCACTGGCCATCAGAGAAATGCAAATCAAAACCACAATGAGATACCATCTCACACCAGTTAGAATGGCCATCACTAAAAAGTCAGGAAACAACAGGTGCTGGAGAGGATGTGGAGAAATAGGAACACTTTTACACTGTTGGTGGGACTGTAAACTAGTTCAACCATTGTGGAAGTCAGTGTGGCGATTCCTCAGGGATCTAGAACTAGAAATACCATTTGACCCAGCCATCCCATTACTGGATATATACCCAAAGGGCTATAAGTCATGCTGCTATAAAGACACATGCACACGTATGTTTATTGCGGCACTATTCACAATAGCAAAGACTTGGAACCAACCCAAATGTCCAACAACGATAGACTGGATTAAGAAAATGTGGCACATATACACCATGGAATACTATGCAGCCATAAAAAATGATGAGTTCATGTCCTTTGTAGGGACATGGATGAAACTGGAAATCATCATTCTCAGTAAACTATCCCAAGGACAAAAAACCAAACACCGCATGTTCTCACTCATAGGTGGGAATTGAACAATGAGAACTCAGGGACACAGGAAGGGGAACTTCACACTCCGGGGACTGTTGTGGGGTGGGGGGAGGTGGGAGGGACAGCATTAGAAGATATACCTAATGCTAAATGAGGAGTTAATGGGTGCAGCAAAACAACAAGGCACATGGATACATATGTAACAAACCTGCACATTGTGCACATGTACCCTAAAACCTAAAGTATAATAAAGATAAAAAAGAAAAAAGAAGAGCTCAAGTTACTGTATTCTGTATAGCTCCTTGATGCATTAGAGAAAGAATTTTCTGAATTCACTAAATAGACTGAACACATATAATCTGAGACAGATTATTGTCTAAATTTCCAACCACTATGTTGAATTTAAGGGTGTCAATTGGATCATAAGTTAAAGAAATTTAAAATTTCAGTTGAGCATCTTCAAGTCAGAATCATAATGTACAAGCAAAGGTTACATAGTGTGCCAAGGTTACTTAGTGATTATCGATGTGCGTTGTTTGTTTTTATATTGCAACGAGGTATGCATAAGGCTGGCTAATAATCTCACGTCTGCACAGCCTGTCTGAAAACTTGAAAGACTGTGTAGTTTTGTATCATTAATTGAAATTAGATTTGTGTGCATGCATATACACTTAATTTACATACTGTACGATGTTAACCACCTTAACATTTGAGAATTTTCTAAACTTGGTATTAAATAACAGGGTTTGTGGTACTTACTTGATCTTAACTACAATTACAGTTTGAACATTTTTTTCCACTTTTGTGCAAGCCTTTTTTAAAATGAAAATCAAATTTTACAGAACCTTTTTATTTTTGAAAAAAATATAGAGCTCATCTGTCTCTGCTAAAGAAGGGTAAAAATTTTGGTGGAAACATTAGCAGTTGAACAGCACATCTTTAGGATCCAAACTAGCTGGAAAAGAGTTTAAAGTAAATGATTTGTTTCATTTTAGCACCATACCTGTGTATCATGGAAGTGCTATTTTTTATTTTTCTCTGAAAAATAAGTCTTTGGATTGTCTTAACTACCCCTAGAGAGATGTTTTCCCGTAGTATAGGTAACACCAAGAAAATAGAACACTTATAGGTCATATACTATTATTCCTGGAGACAAGGATCTCTCCAATAGAATAGAAATCTTTTGCCAAGTTTACCCTATGCTTAAAGATTATGGTACTGTGTATTAGGGTTCTTCAGATAAAAAGAGCCAATAGGAGATTATATATGTACATATATAATCGTTTGACTTTAAAAAGTCAAACATATTCAATTATATACATATATAATTATGTATATATTTTATTGGTTCTTTTGATCTTAGCTACAATTAATATACACTTTGTATTCAAAAATCCTGAAATCTGACATTTTTGAAAAACCAGTATGTGATGGTTAGTTTTATAGGTCAACTTGACTGAGTCATATGGTACTGTCTCATTTTATACGTATAAAATGAGATTTATTATAAGGAATTGGCTTATTTGATTATGGAGGCAGAGAAGTCCCATGATCTGCCACCTGAGAGCTGGTAACCCAGGAAAGCCATGGGATAGAGGGAAGTGGTGGTGTAGTTCCAGCCTGAGTTCTAAGGCCTGAGAGACAGTAGCAGCAATGGTGTAAGTCCCAGTCTGGGGTCAAGGAAAGACCAACGTACCAGTTTAGCAATCAGAGAGAAAAAGGGAATCCTCCCTTCCTTGGCCGTTTTGTTCTATTCAGGCACTGAAGGACCGGATGATGCCTACCCACATTGGAGAAGAGGACAATCTGCTCTACTCAGTCTACCTATTAACATCCTGAAAGACACATCCAAATATAATGTTTATATGTAAATGTGTGGGTACCCTATTACTCAGTCAAGTTGACCCATAAAACTAACAATTACATGCTGGTTTTTCAAAAATGTCAGACTTCAGGGTTTTCAGATACAAAATATTTCCTATTCCTATATTATTTTATGACACATTTCATTGTTTGAAATATTTGATTTGTGTCCAACTCAATCATAGGTTTACAGCAATGAATACATAATGTTTCTCTTGTTTACATGCTCTATCTACTTTTATTTAATTCATTATTTCCTAGAAAGTTACGTGTGAGTTAAATTTGTTAAAATGAAGTACAGTAGTGTGAATCTGAGAGGTAGTATCTCATAGAGGTTACAAGTGTGGCTCCGCTAGAAGGTAAATATCTACATTTGAATCTCAGCTTTAGTACTAAGCTCTGTGCTCTTGTATAAGCCAGTATGCCCTCTAGTCTTCGTTATCCTCATCTGCACAGTAGAGATAATAATGATATTTATTTCATAAGATTGTTTCAGGGAATAACTGAAGCAATCTCTGATCAGCACTGAGCATGTTGAATGTCAACATACATAGGTAAACAGACTTACCAAATGTAATTTTATAAGCCTTTAATTTTCGTCTGTTATTTAGCCATTCTTTGAATTTTGTTAAGGTTTCATTAGCACTGGTTGTTAATCAGTGGTGTTCATCAGAATTACCTGGATAACTTTTCCCCCCTAAAATTCACATGCCTTAACGAATCAGAATCACTGAAGAATGGGACATAGATATTTGTGTTTTGAAAAAGTTACTCATTGTTCTTATAGGCACCAACTGGAAAAGAGTTCAGTATAAACGATGAGTTTTATTGTAATGCTATATCCCCAAATTTCATGGAGTGCCATTTTTATTCTTCTCTAAAAATGAGACTTCTGATTCTCCTAACCACCTCTAGGTATTTCTTTTTTGGCAGCAGAGATAGTGCCTAGAAAATTGAACACTTGTAAGTCATTTATAGTGTATTCATTTAGACTTAATTTATAGCTGAAATCTTTCAAAGTATTTTTACCATTTCTGAGTAGATCACACAATGAGCTATTTCTGATTTGTTTAGGTATGATATAATGCAACATTTAAAAATACAGCTAAACAGGCAATAGCCAATACTTAATCTTCATTATTTCTACTTACAGATGGGTTTTTATCAACATGAACTTATTTCACATATGGGTTTCACTTAGGGAAAAATGTCAGGGGCCCAGATGAAGAGATAGAGAGAAAACAGGTGACTGCCAGAACAATGAGTGGTTTTTGAAGTGGGTACATCTGAAGTCAAGGATATGCTTCGTTAATATATTTGACTCTAAATAGACAAATATTTTAAAGTACATTTTTAAAAATTCAGTGTATTCTTTGAGGGCAGGCTCATTTTTTAGTCTAACTTATTCTCTACTCTGAGGTTTAACTTAGACTGTAATGTAATTTCATTTTTAAATTTCAGTAATCCCTAGATGACATAGAATAGAAAACAAAACCTAGAATATCCACATTTAATAAAATAAAATGAAATAGTCCATTTTAATATTTAGACGACGTTACTTTTTAATTTAAATTTATTTTGAAGTATCTCAATCATTCAGGAAAATATAGAGAATATGGCCTCTAGAGTTCTGCATTTTGGAAGACTTCGCCTTCTAACTTTCCTAGACCCAGATGGAAGGAATAGTTCACCAGGAAGCCAGGGCTTCCCTGAGCATGCTATGGGAGAGAAGAAGCAGGACTGTGCTATTCAGTAACAAATGACTGTTGAGCCCTTTTGTCTCTTCTGGATAATGTCTTGATTTCATTTTCAGTCTATATCCTATAACTCTAGGAATTCCTTTCAATTTAACGTTATGTTTATAGTTCACATGACAATGTAGTTTGAGTTCCCTACATTGTTACGGGTTCTACTTTGGCTGAAAAATCCCTATCACGAGTGATATGGTTTGGCTGTGTCCCCACCCAAATCTCATCTTGAACTGTAGTTCTCATAATCCCTGCGTGTCATGGGAGGGACCCGGAAGGAGGTAACTGAATCATGGGAGCATTACCCCCATGTGGCTGTTCTCTTGATAGTGAGTTCTCACAAGACTTGATGGTTTCATAATGGGCTTTTCCCCTTTTGCTTGGCACTTCTTCTTGCTGCTGCCATGTGAAAAAGGACATGTTTGCATCCCTTTCTGCCATGCTTATAAGTTTCCTGAGGCCTCCCCAGCCATACTGAACTGAGTCAATTAAATCTCTTTCCTTTATAAATTACCCAGTCACAGGAATATCTATTAGCAGCATGAGAACAGACTAATACAACCAAGAACTTGCCTTTTCTTTTTCCTATTATTTTATCTCCAAATCCTAGCAAAGTACCTAGCACCTAGTAGGCACAATAGAAATATTAATTAAATAAAAGAATATGATAAATCTGAACTGAATATTCTCCTTTATCAGCAAAATATACATTGCATATCTCGTGAACTTACCCAAGGGTATGCTGACTTCCACCACCACACTAATCATATAAAAATAATTTTCTGGGGACCAATTAAAATTTCTGTCATTTTTCTATTCTAAGAACCTCAGTGGGAAGGAAGAGTGTAGATCTGGCTTTCCTCTTTAACCTTTTGCATCTTTATATAAAAATTTTATTTAGCTAATGAAAAGTATACAATAAGTATTCATTGTGATCAAAACAAGGTACTTTGCATATTATCCAAATTAGGTCTCTACAACATTTTAAGGTAGGAATTTAAAGGTATATTTTTAAGATGAGTAAAGGGTAAAGCTCAGAAAGTTTAAGTTCTCCAAATGCTACCTGTTAGGTGAAGGAGCTAAGACCAGGAACTAGGAAGAAATGACTGTACAGCACATTGAATTCCCAAGATGTCATATCTCTTTGAAAGGTATTCCTTTGACCAATGGTCATCAAGCAGATATAGTCGTTAACTCATTTGCTGAGGTGTTTCTGTTTCTGAGAAGTCTTTAGTGGAGAACAGTGTAGTCCAGTTTACAATTCTGAAGTATGACTATACCTGGTCAAGTCTTAATAAGAATATTCTGGAATCAAAATCTATTCTAATCTATCTTCGGAATTCTTTCTAAAGTGTAATATTATTCGGAAAGTTCTTTTGCTGCTAAAATTTTCTTCCTATTATTTTTCTGTTTAAGCTTGTTGCTTGGTATTCTGTTCTCAGTAGAAATTTCCTAATTTTGCAATTCTGTATTTACATAATCTACTATTTGGATGACAGTTTCAGTTAGTCATAACTGGCTAATATACTTCCAAGCCCATATTTTACACAGAAATAAAATAGTCATGGAAAAAAAATTCTATGTCGACATTTTCTCTAAATTATGTAATTTATGGTTTCTCTAAATTATGTAAATCATAGTAATGATTGAGCAGAACAATTGCACTTCATTTTCAAAATAAACAAATGGTTGTTCAGCTAAATATGTGAAATGTCACATATATATTTCAACTAACCAAAGTTGAAATACAGTCAGTAAGGCCATTAGTTACTTGTTCAATTCATACATTCGAATTTAAATAGTCATGATAAAAGAAAAATCGTTATTTTAAATTTGTGCAAAGAGAGTTGGGGTCAAATACCATTTTAAGTCCAATTTTTACCCTGAAATCTCTTATTCTCCTGCAAACTTTGATTTCTAGGTGTATTTTTACAATTTAATACATCTAATACATCTGTTTGCCAACTTAGTTTTCTTGCTTTTCTGTGTGAAACTGATATAGTTTGATGTATGAGTGTTTCAAAAAAGACTACAGTATTATTTCTCTGGGATTAGATTTAACTTTAATCTTTTTGTTTTTGTCTTGGACATGATTTTTATAAAATGCCTAAAAATCACCCAATTAATATTTCATCACAAAAATTAAGATACAAAAAAATACATTTAAATCTGTACGTTTTACATGATATATATGTTCATTTCTCTGAATTCTCATTCTTGGATTGATACGTGATTTCCTTAAAATGTGACCCTTTGGATGGGCGTCTGTGGTGCTGCCCATTGTGGCTGGAGAAAGGCCACTGACAATGATCTGAGTTTATTGTATTGTTTGAGGATATTAAATTCTGTAAGGAGAGGGAAAACAAGGTGTGGGACACTTATAAGAAATATTAAACATGGATAGTAAGTAGCTTATGAATTATAGTAAAAATGTATAAGAAGTAATAAATATACATAATTTAAAAAGTAGTAGCCTATAAAATAAGAGCAGAGTTGATGTGTTAAGGATAAAAAGTAAGTTAGTAATATGCAAAACACACCAAAAATAAATAGATTTAATAGAAAATATGACAGAACAAACACAAAGATGAATGGTGGACAGAAAGGAAGTGAAAGAACGACCCTGATTCTACCACTTCTGGGCTAAGAGCTTATCACCTCTAAATCAGCCACCCATTGGTGACAGCTAGTATGTTCCTATTCTGACCCCACATATGCTCTGTTGAGGAAATATAAACAAAATGCATGGCTGTTCAGCAGGTTAATGACAACAATCTGCTTCTGTAGCTTCATACCTGTCTGTGTGTCCTTCCAATACAGGAAGTGTATATCACTGGTTTGGAGAAATTTGTGTCTGTGGACCCCTTGCTCAAACCTCATCTCTGGTGCTTGTGACCACACATGTTACAGGGAAGGTTAATGAAGCAGAGAAAGAGGACATAGGAACTTTGTATAATCCCAGACCAAGGCAGTGTGGCCTTTTCACATTTGCATGTTACCCTAAGTCTGTTGCCTTATCCCATCTCTCTCTCATTCTTGTTGCTGTGTGATTAAATCAGTTTAATAAACTGTGTTATTTGAGCATTTTAATTGATTTTGTGAATACTTCTCTTTCCTAGCTTCTGGGATAGCTTACTTGGTATTATATTTGGAGTGTAGTATTGTTTCAGAGTAATTTTCCACATGACACTGACCTTGTTCACCTGTGTGGGAGAAAAGGTCTAGAGCTAATAGGGAGTCTAACGAAGTAAATCTTCAGGGTCTGTGGTTTGATGGGTCACTCCTGCTCAAATAGAAAGGATCACTATTGCTTATTACATCAGGTAATGTACCACTTCCAGAAAAGATCCAAGGAAAAATAAGCTTGAGATCCCACACGAATGCAATATAGCCATATAACTTGCTCCTTAGCTGTCACTTTTTTTGTTATTATCATTAATAGATGAAATTTATATATAATATACTATAATATTTCCTAATTATAACTGAGACCTACATTTGAAAAGTGATTTGAGATTTTATTATAAGGAAATTATATTTTTAGAACTTAAATCACCAAATAACAACCCAAACAATACAATATTTCCCACATCTTTTTTCCTCCTAAGAATTGGAAGAGTTGAGATTCTCTGCTTTTCAGTTTATGAATTCAAATTAAAATAACAGATATTTTAATAAATTTTTTGCATAAAGGTAGCTCTTAGTCATAAGTCTTTTTTTTTTTTGAGAGACATAAAAAGCAGAATAGGGAAATCACTTTGAACTCAAAATATTTAGTCCTCGCCTGAGATCAATGTTACTTTTTTTCTGAAGTGTAAAGAGAGCAAAATCTGTCATAATATGCTGTTGGTTTTTACTGGATTTGATTTTTAAAATTTTTTTAATTTTTTTTATGTTTTTGAGACCAAGTCTCACTCTTTCCCAGGCTGGAGTGCAGTGGGTCGATCTTGGCTCACTGCAACCTCTACCTCCTGGGTTCATGTGATTCTTTTGTTTCAGCAGTTGGGTTTACAGGAGTGCACCATCACACGTAGCTAATTTTTGTGTTTTTAGTAGAGACAGGGTTTCACTATGTTGCCCAGCCTGGTCTCAAACTCCTGGGCTCAAGTGATACACCCTCCTCTACCTCTTGGAATTACAGGCATGAGCCACAGTGCTTGGCAGATTTGATTTTAAATGCATCTGGGCTCCAGGGTGGTGTAAACTGCACTTCATCATAGTTCCTACCACTCACTATACATTCTCACTGCTTTGTCCAATGCTTGCTTGACTCCTGAAGACATCTGAGTCTGTGACTCTAGAATTTGAGGAATACTGAAAACTCAATGGGAGCACATAAGAAAACAGCAATGATAAATTAATGTGGGAACAGGTTTCACAAAAAAAAAGGTGAACTTGCAAATCATTCAGCAGATTGGATGGAGTTATACCCCTTTTCTCCTTATCTTAGGAGTTTTGAATGATCTTTATTAAGTCTATTTGTATAATGCAATAATATTATAAAATACATTTAGTTGATTTAATTTACTCATCATCTAGTTTTCCCTGTTTTGAAGTATTTTTATAAATATTTTTAAATGTTTCATATTGAATATCATGTGCTCAAAAATAAATAGACCTTCATTATTTATTAGATAAGCCCTTTGTTATATACAGTAGAAAAAATGCAGAGGAAAAATGTCTTAAAATTCTGTGGTGAGACTTTCGCTTCTGGGGAGAAGGAGTAGATGGAATTTTCCCCATTCCTCCAACTAAATACAACTAAAATCCCTGGAGTATATACCTATATGCATATAGGTATATACAGGTATAACAGATACATGCACACAAACATATGTAAACAATTACAAGAAAACTTTCACAGGTGGGGAGAAGACAGGAGACTGGACTAGCTGGGAATCTTGGGTCTGAAGGAAAAACACTGGTGGTGAGTTCCTTGAGTTTTCTTTTTGCCTCATATATTACAGAACCAGCAACTTAAACATGTGAATGGGCACAGACAAAAAGGCCCTAAACAAAGCCTTCTCTGTCTAGCCAAAGGACTGAGAAAGGGAAGTCTAGCAAGAAGACTTCCCTTTTATAAAATAACTATTTTTATAAAATAACCATTGATATGGTTTTGATTTGTGTCCCCACCCAAATCTCCTGTTGAGTTGTAATCCCCAGTGTTGGAGGTGGGGCTTGGTGGGAGGTGATTGGATCATGGAAGTGGAATTCTTATGAATGGTTTGGCACCATCCCCTTAGTGCTGTTCTTGTGATAGTGAGTTATCATGGATCAAGTTTAAAAGTGTGTGGCATTTCCTCACCCTCTCGGTCCTGTTCCTGTCCTATAAGATACCTGCTCCCACTTTGCCTTTTGCCAAGAGTAAAATCTCCCTGAAACCTCCCCAGAAGCAGCAGCCACCATGCTTCCTGTACAGCCTGTGGAGCTGTGAATTAATTAAACCTGTTTTCTTTATAAATTACCCCATCTCAGGTATTTCTTTATAGTAGTGCAAGAACAGACCAATACAAACATTCTACTCGAGCCGACACCACAGAAAACATAGAGACCCCATGGAAATGGGGAGAGTGGAGAGCCTCATTTTGCCAGGAGCCAAACCCTCTCCCCCTGACTTTCCACCAGGGTAGTGTCAAAGAAGACTGAGGCGAACTAGAAAACAGGAGATAACAGGACTCTCCACTTGTCCAGTGTCCTTGGAGACCACTTGGGAAGCCTGGACTTTCACCCTTGCCCCTCCTTAAGGGTGTGGTGTCAGAGGAGGCCTACTGGAGAGTAGGGATCTTCACCACTGCCTCGTGATAAAGACACCACCCCCATACTGTATTAGTGGAGGCAAAATGGGTTGCTCTCGAGAGACACTCCTGCCTCTCAGTCATCTGGTGTCAATGGAGGCCTCGTGGAGAAGCCAGAACCTCACTTCTGTCTATCAGTAATGAGGAACCCTTCTCCTGATCCTGTGTCAATGGAGGTTGAGTGACGGACCTGGACTTCTACCACCACCTGGCAGTCAGGAGGCTACCCACATTTCTATCCCTGCCAGCAACCCTGCTGGAGTAGTGTCAGAGGAGGCCAGATAAAACATAGCATTAAATAGGAGCCAGAGTCTTGCAACACAGAATATCCAGGTTTCAACGGAAAATCACTCATCATAATAAGAACTCAAAAAATGTCAACTTGAATGAAAAACAATTAGCATCAAGATGACAGAGATGGTAGAATTATCCAATGCAGACATTTCACTTAAAAGCATACACAGAACTGCACACAAAAATGTTCAAAATCATTAGGTATCCTTTGCAAAATCACTGGGCATCAGAGAAAAGAAAATTAAAGCTATAATGGAATATTGCTACATACCAATTATAATGGCTAAAATAAAAAGCAATGATGGTGAAAAATGCTGAGGAAGATACAGAAAAACTGAATCATTCATGCCTTGATGGTAGGAATGTAAAATGATACAGCTACATCCAAAAACTATTTGGCATTTTGTTAAAATAAAAAAAAAAAAACCTAAACATAACACCTTAGCAACTGTCCATCTGCACCTTTATTCCTGAGAAATCAGAGCTTATGTTCACAAAAAACCCTGTACATGAATGTTCGTAGCAGATATATTTGTAACAACCAAAAATTGGGAACAGTCCATCAATGGGTGATTAAGAATAATGTAGTATATCCAAATAGAATACTACTCAGCAATGAAACAGAATAAACCACTAATACACAAGTGTGTAGAGTTTTATGCTGAGTAAAAAAAAGCCAATCTCAAAAAGATCCTACCATATAATTTCATTTATATAACATTCTTGAGCTAACAAATTTAAATGGAGAACAGATCAGTCTTGCCAAGAAGTGGAGAAGGGGTAGAGAGGATGGGAAGCTTCAAGGTGGCTATAAAAATAACACAAAGATCCTTGTGATGGAAATGTTTTGTATTTTGACTGTATCAATGTCAATATCCTGGAGGTTGTAATTTGTACTATAGTTTTACAAGAGGTTACTATTAGGAAACACTGGGTATAGGGTACAGGGGAACTTTATTATTTCTTACAACTGCATATAAGTCTAGAATTATTTCAAAATAAAAAGTTAAAATAATCTATGATAAATACTATATGGCTACAGATTATCTTATTATACTTGTGCCTTTAATTAACATTCTTATTAAAAAGGAGCATGTTTTCATGTAATTCATAATTATATTCATAATTACCAACTAATTTGAGTAAGTAACTTTATTTTTCCTGGTCTAGGTTCCTATTATGAACAGTTCATAAAAAGAGGGAATACTCCCTAACTCATTTTATGAGGCCAGCATCATCCTGATACCAAAGCCTGGCAGAGACATAACAAAAAAAGAGAAATTTAGACCAATATCCCTAATGAACATCGATGCAAAAATCCTCATTAAAATACTGGCAAACTGAATCAAGCAGCACATCAAAAAGCTTATCCACCATGATCAAGTGGGCTTCATCCCTGGGATGCAAGGCTGGTTCAACATACACAAATCAATAAATGTAATCCAGCATATAAACAGAACTGAAGACAAAAACCACATGATTATCTCAATAGATGCAGGAAAGGCCTTTGACAAAATTCAACAGCCTTTCATGCTAAAATCTCTCAATAAATTAGGTATTGATGGGACGTATCAAAATAATAAGAGCTACCTGTGACAACCCCACAGCCAATATCATACTAAATGGGCAAAAACTGGAAGCACTCCCTTTGAAAACTGACACAAGATGGGTGCCCTCTCTCACCACTCCTATTCAACATAGTGTTGGAAGTTCTGGCCGGGGCAATCAGGCAAGAGAAAGAAATAAAGGGTATTCAATTAGGAAAAGAGGAAGTCAAATTGTCCCTGTTTGCAGATGACATGATGGTATATCTAGAAAACCCCATTGTCTCAGCCCAATATCTTCTTAAGCTGATAAGCAACTTCAGCAAAGTCTCAGGATACAAAACCAATGTGCAAAAATCACAAGCATTCTTATAAACCAATAACAGCCAAATCATGAGTGAACTCCCATTCACAATTGCTTGAAAGAGAATAAAATACCTAGGAATCCAATTTACAAGGGATGTGAAGGACCTCCTCAAGGAGAACTACAAACCACTGCTCAACGAAATAAAAGAGGATACAAACAAATGGAAGAACATTCCATGCTCATGGATAGGAAGAATCAATATCGTGAAAATGGCCATACTGCCCAAGGTAATTTATAGATTCAATGCCATCCCCATCAAGCTACCAATGGCTTTCTTCACAGAATTGGAAAAAACTAAAGTTCATATGGAACCAAAAAGGAGCCGGCATTGCCAAGGCAATCCTAAGCCAAAAGAATAAAGCTGGAGGCATCTTGATACTTGACATCAAACTATACTACAAGGCTACAGTAAACAAAACAGCATGGTACTGGTACCACAACAGAGATATAGACCAATGGAACAGAACAGAGCCCTCAGAAATAATACCACACATCTACAACCATCTGATATTTGACAAACCTGACAAAAACAAGAAATGGGGAAAGGATTCCCTTTTTAATAAATGGTGCTAGGAAAACTGGCTAGCCATATGTAGAAAGCTGAAACTGAATCCCTTCCTTATACCTTATACAAAAATTAATTCAAGATGGATTAAAGACTTACATGTTAGACCTAAAATCATAAAAACCCTAGAAGAAAACCTAGGCAATACCATTCAGGACATAGGCAAGGGCAAGGACTTCATGTCTAAAACACCAAAAGCAATGACAACAAAAGCCAAAATTGACAAATGGGATCTAATTAAACAAAGAGTTTCTGCACAGCAAAAGAAACTACCAACAGAGTGAACAGGCAACCTATAGAACGGGAGAAAATTTTTGCAATCTACTCATCTGACAAAGGGCTAATATCCAGAATCTACAAAACTCAAACAAATTTACAAGAAAAAAACAACCGCATCAAAAAGTGGGTGAAGGATATGAACAGACCCTTCTCAAAAGAAGACATTTATGCAGCCAACAGACACATGAAAAAAATGCTCATCATCACAGGCTATCAGAGAAATGCAAATCAAAACCACAATGAAATACTATCTCAGTTAGAATGGCGATCGTTAAAAATTCAGGAAACAACAGGTGCTGGAGAGGATGTGGTGAAATAGGAACACTTTTACACCATTGGTGGGACTATAAACTAGTTCAACCATTGTGGAAGATGGTGTGGTGATTCCTCAAGTATCTAGAACTAGAAATACCATTTGACCCAGCCATCCCATTACTTGGTGTATACCCAAAGGACTATAAATCATGCTGCTATAAAGACACATGCACAAATATGTTTATTGTGGCACTATTCACAATAGCAAAGACTTGGAACCAACCCAAATGTCCATCAATGATAGACTGGATTAAGAAAATGTGGTACATATACACCATGGAGTACTATGCAGCCATAAAAAGGATGAGTTCATGTCATTTGTAGGGACATGGATGAAACTGGAAACCATCATTCTCAGCAAACTATCGCAAGGACAAAAAACCAAACATCGCATGTTCTCACTCATAGGTGGGAACTGAACAATGAGAACACTTGGACACAAGAAGGAGAACATGGCACACCTGGGCCTGTCATGGGGTGGGGGTGGGGGGAGGGATAGCATTAGGAGATATACCTAATGTAAATGACGAGTTAATGGATGCAGCACACCAACATGGCATATGTATACATATGTAACAAACCTGCACGTTGTGCACACGTACTCTAGAACTTAAAGTATAACTAAAAAAGAAAAAAGAAAGGGACTAACACTTTAGGTTGAATACATAAGTTATATGCAGGCTGTAAGGTTACAGTACAGACTCCTTATTCTAAAACACTACATGTTTATAGGGAACTACTTAATAATGAGAGATTCTTGGTCTAGGAAATTGTCTTATCATAAACAGGGAGGCTCTGGGGCATAGTGGCTAGAATCAGACTGCACCTCCGTTATGCTAACTCAGAACAGTTCTAGTTAAGCTACAGAAATAGGAAAGGGGGCAAAAGCAGGGTACAAGGGAAAGTTAGTGAGCTGTTCAAGCCAGTGTAGTTAGCCTTCCTTCAAGTTCAAATATAATCATATAATGCTTTTACATTATGTATACAAGTCATGTAATGTCAAAATATTGACGCCAAAATGTTAAGAAATACAAGCAGAATATTAAGGTAACAAAATTACAGATTTTGCCTCAATTCTCTCAATCGGGGGGGAAAGTTGGCCAAACATAATAAATAGTAGAAGGGATCTGAATATACAATTAATAAGGTTGGGAATATATATCATATATATGCAAAGGAAGAATATGACAATACAACTTATTTCAAATGAACTCACATGTTAGGCTATGGACACAAATTGAATCTCAACAAAATTTGGTGAGAGAAAAATAACATTAAAATAGAATGGGCTGGGTACTAATCCAAAAAAAAGAAAAAAAGAGAGATGAATTGTAGTACTGCACTAGCTACATAGCATTATTGAAAGGAGGAACACTGAACTCAGGAGAAATAAAAGTGTAATTCAACAAAATGTGGAGTCCAGAAGCCTCTGGACCCCCCTACACTCTTGGCACTCAAGTAGGATCATCTCTGAAAGGAGGTGGAAATATGCTTCTACCCCCTTTCAGAGATGCTCCTGCTTGAGTCCGAAGAGTGGGAAGCCCATATAATAATGGAATATAATAAAAATAGGGGCAAACAAGCCAAGGATGAACCAGTAGGAATGCAGTGGCGTTCTGCTACACAACCAGAACTTATATTTGGGAATCAATTAGACATAGGGGAAAAGGTTGAGCTGCTGAGAATCGGGATTGGAAGGAATAGTTTGGAAGATTAGACTCGCCCAGGCCAGACGGAATACGGGTCTGGGCCTGTAGCGAAAAGGCCTGAACAGAAAGGGCTAGGCCAGAAGACATGCCCCAGGCCTGTGGAGGACACAGATAGCTGGCTGTGTGTTACGTGCCATTTTAGTCCTCTGGTATAAAGAACAAGGGAATTATTTCTAAATCAAATTTACTTGTGATGAGGAAGTGCCAGGCACCAATTCCAGAACGGGCAAAGCAATTAATAGGTTTTGGGATTGTCTTTTTACATCAAGAGATTTGTTTAGAACGGAGCAGAACTTATCAATAAAATGAGGCATTTGGATAAGGCACACTTTAGGATTATCCTATTTTAGAATTTGATAAACAAATCTATATATAAATAAAATCCAGATTAGGTTTTTAAAAATGTATTTTATTGTAAACTTTATGGAGGAAGATGATTATAATCTATTTTATTGTGTTTTGAACTTTTAAAAATAGAAAAATAATACAAAATAAACATGAATAGTAATACATTTTTAGTCAATCCCTTCTCACAATATTTGAAATGTGTAATGATAAAATGAATTTTAAGCCAGAAAGGGCACAAACTGATCTCTAATATTTCTGGAGATAACAGAGCAAAAACAGAATATTACCCAACAATCAAGATTGTTTTAATGTCCAAAAACATTTTACTGACAGAATTATACTGAAAATCTAAGTGATGAATTATTAAAGAGTAAAACTCACTTGTCATTTTTTACTTTTTAAAGATAATATTTAACCTAATTCCAGGAACTTACTGTGACACACTCTTCTATATAATCAGTAGCATGCATTGACTTTCTGCTCTTTTTACTCCGCTAATTTTGGGATTCACTTTATTAACTGCCTGGTGCTTTTCTTTTTTAAGTGCAATGTGTTATGATGCAGAGTTAATTTGAAAATACTTTCTGAATCTTACCAGTACTTACTCATGCATAAAAACAGAAAAATAAATCATAAATCATTTTTAAAGAGCTATTTTAGATTAAAGGGTACGTAAGACATGATGCCATGTGAATGTGTACATACATGCATCAATTTAAAAATGTAAAAATCAAAAGCAGGCAGTTACATCCTTTGACTTTTCAATTCTGCTTAATCTTAGTAGGAATTTCCCAATGCTTATGAAATGCTTATAAAACCTAAGGATCATCTTTTATCATTTTGAATACATTATTTAACAGCAACACTATGATTGATCACTTAGTTTAATTTAGGTTGAT
This sequence comes from Nomascus leucogenys, assembly GCF_006542625.1. Lineage (NCBI taxonomy): Eukaryota > Metazoa > Chordata > Mammalia > Primates > Hylobatidae > Nomascus > Nomascus leucogenys. The sequence continues at coordinate 31,238,456 of NC_044387.1, read as the reverse complement.
GAGCTTCAAATATTGTATCTTTTCACTTTAATATTAACTTCTGTTATAAGGAAACAAGAGTTAAAAATCCAGTTTTTCTTGTCTGTTTAAATGCAATAGTTAATGAATTGAACAGTAATGCTTTTTCTTTAAAAATGGCATATTGAGAGCACTTGAATTCAAAATGAGAGAAAATCACAGCATAGCTAACTGGTGTTGTGTGCTGTGCCGTAGGCTGGGCACCGATCTAAGTATTTCACATTTATTAACCCATTTAATCTTCAGAACCTAGGAAGCAGGTGAACTTATTCTACTTTTACAGAGAAGGAAAATCTCACACAGAGAAGGTAAGTTGCTTGTTTAAGGTGTGACAGCTAGTAAAGTTTTGCATTCCGATGTCTTCTGGTTCCAGAATATGTACTTCTGAACCATTAACTATTCCATTAACCATAGTCAATTCTAAGGTAACACATTAAAAGAAAAGAAAAAACCTCACGTGAAAAGGTTGATATGTAACTATATTCTCAAGGTGCATTTGGAAATCTGTTGGGAATTATATTGAAGCATGATATTTTCCCCACCACTTTTGCAGTCAATCTGTATGCTTACAATTGTGAATGAGCCATAATAAAGACTGAATTGGCCTACAAATAGGATTTTAATTTTTCTCTTGGGTGGTGAAATTTAATAAGCTGGTGAATAATTTACACATCCTGAATTGTTATCTGTATTTTTCTGGATAAAGAAAATATGACTTTGAATATGGATATAAAAGATTATGTAGGCCAATTGGTCAAGCTGCCAAAGATATGGTTATAACATCCTTTCCTGCAAACAAGCTATGTTTTGCTGGATTCCAGTCAGCTGAACTTATTCTCTTCTGTAGTGAAGAATTGTTTCTATTTCTCAGGAGGACACACAGTGGCAGAGAAGCAGGTTCAATAACTCAGAGCATCTGTCTCAAATGTCCCAGGTTAAGACCTCTCCTAAAGGTCAAGAACGAATCACAACAGCTGCTTAGTTACCCAGCAGAATAATAAACAGTTCTCAAGCCCAATCTCTCTGTCTGCAAACATACTGGGTCTCTCACTCTTTACTGCAACATTTTAAGGTGAATTGTAAAGAGTGCTCTTGTTTACCAAGCAGATGTTAGAGTATTAATGGTATACTATTTACATCTCCTTGGTGGATGTCAAAGTTTGTGTTTGCTTGCCTTGAACCCTCCTTATTAACACAGCTGCCAGAGATGGTCTGTGAAATGTTTGAAACATTGCTGAGAGCTGCTGCTAGGAACCACATTCTCGCCACATTCTCAGCATAGAAATCAATATCAGTGAAACGTGTCTCATGTTGGTGCATTTATATCAGGCACCTTATCCTTCAATCTGCTTCCCCATATTCAGAGGAATACATCATATTCATTTTGCAAAGCGTATCAGGGAATCTCCTTCCAAGATGAAGTGAGGCAATCAATATGTATTGTTTTTGCTGCCTATAGCAATGACTGTTCAATATTTAATGGATCTCAAGCTGTGTAGCATTGACTACTCTGGCCAAAATCGTAGGCACCCTGGAAAATCAGTGCTTGTGTTTAAAGCTTTCTATTTATTCTGCAGAGAAAGAGACAATAAAACAGACTAAAGAATAATGGCGGGTCAACAATATCTGGGGTGGAACCAAAAAAAAAAATCAGCAACCACCAGCAATAATAAATAAACAAGTTTGTTTTAGAAGAAGGAGGTATCTGCTAATTAATTTTGAAAGGGGATATAATGGAATTCACTCTGGCTTTTCCATGGGAATACACATCACACAAAAATATTAACAGACAACTCTTGAAATCTGTCAAAGCTAATCTTACAATGTTCAAACACATGGTCAATTATTTCTAGGTTAAATTGACTTATTCAGCTGTGGTAACATAAAAGGCATGAATTTATAAAGTTTTGGGTTTCTTATGGATACGAGTATATTAGTTTTGCAACATTCAAGAGACAAAATCCCTCTCATCATTTTTGCTATAGATTATAATCATAAAATTATGTGATATGCTATCAATGATTCGTTCATAGTTACCATCATTAAAAAATCTATTCCTGTGATTTCTATAAAAGCAATAACAACTAAATATATGTATCCATGGGAATAATTTTATAGCAGGGCTAAGTGAGCACTAAGGTTTAGTAGGTGTGATGGAATTGGAGATTCTCAAGCCACTTTTTATTTGCTATAGGGTAAAAGTAAAGAGTAAATGTTTTCCTCTTGTATTTCTAGTTTGATTCTGTATATCAAGTGATTGAATAGACCTGCAATACAATGAAAAGGAAAACAAAAACAAAAACATAAATAAAAAACCATCAATTCTCCAGGCTTCTCTTTCCCAGATAAGGAGCTAAACCCCAGAGATAGTTTCCCAGAGTCAGGTACTGACCTCAGAGCCCCAACTCCTGGCCACATGAAAATGTGTATGTGTGAGCTATGCTTTCTTTTTGTCCTGGAGTTATAAGGGTTCTGTTGTTCGGAATATCATGTTGGATACCACAGCTCTTGGTCACTGTTAAAAGACTAGTCACCATTTTCACAAAATTTTTACTTTTCTAGAGTGAAAATTCCACCTCCTCAAACTAAGGAAAAATCTTCCCTTTCCCCAACAGAGTTTACTTTGGGCTAGCACGTTTCCCTACTTCTGTCCCAATGTTCTCATTAGAGAACATTGAAAGCCCTAAGAATTAGTTCATGCCTAGTAAGTCCCAAGTATGTTTTCAGTGTGCACAAAGGGCTGCGTTTCTATTTAGGCGGAGCAGGCAGCTGCCGAGTGGTATGAATTCAGAAGAAGCTCTGACTTCTCCCTCTTCCTTGCCCATTCCAAAATCTGCTTTCCCCACCTGTTCAATGGCTTAGGACATTCCTTTAACAGTGGATAAAAGCTTTCAATTTATAATTAGAAATATGACTTAGGAAACCCCTCTGCCAGAGAGTCCCAAGCACAGCGGCCGAGGTTACTTTATGGGGTGTCAAATTTCTCTTGGCTTTGGCTGCCACCCAGAACATTCAGAAAATCTTTCCACTGTGCTGCTCCCTAGCCTGCCACCATCTTCTTGATGTATAGGACTAGGGCAGCAATAATGTTTCTGTGAGAAACTTTATTAAAACAGACAAAATTCAAAAGCTGTTACACGTTTTTCAAGTGTAAGTTACACTATGTAGAGCCCCAAGGATTACTGCTCGGTGTTACAAAGGTGTGCTCTTTTAGAAGAATCCTCTGTGAATCACTAACGTGAAATCTGAAGTAGTGCCCCTGGCATTAGCCTTCTGTCCACATAACCTGCTTCCTTTTCTTTCTACGTCGTAGTATTCAAATGTTGTGATTGAAGCCCATTTTCAAATGCAAGTTTTAGGTGTTTAATTTGAAGAAACAAAGTTTCACACCAGTTTTTAAACTGTTACAGGAAAGTGAAGATGAAAAAAAAAATACTTTCCAGAGTTTTTGGAAACCTGCAGTCACTTGTAGTACTGGCTTGCTGTTTGTATAGAGCTGTACACTTCCTTAACTGTACTGTTCTGTGTGTCAGGAAACTATTGAGTGTTTCAGTAAACATATGGCTTTGCAAGGGTGCTAGCTTGGCTGTTACCTGTCTACACAGCAAGTTATATCCACTCTAGACTGTATCAGCTAGTCCACGTAGTTAAACAGTATTAGAAAACATTACTTTTACTATTGATCTAAATTTGTCAGCACATGCAGGGAGGGTTTACAGTAAGTATTTTAGTGTGGCTGGATATAGTATTGTAAATGTCATAGGGAATTCTTGATGTGTTATACCAGATTTAGGTGTGGCTGGTCATTTTCCAGTAATGCTAGCAATACATTTAATACCAGGAATTTCTACCTTGAGGCTATTTCACTTTCAATTTAACCAGTCTAAAGAAATAATACCCCTCGGGTCAGTGTTGCTTCTGAACCCTTTGATCTTAGTGCCCTTCTGCTTGGAACTGTGAAATGGGTACCTTCCTATTGGCACAGGTTAGTTGAGACCTTACCCCAACCTGATGTCATTTTCCACCTCCTAAAAATAAGGAAAAATCTTCTCTTTCCCCAACAGAGTTTACTCTGGGCTAGCACGTTTCCCCATTTTTTGTCCCAATGTTCTTATTAGACATTTTCCCAAAATGAATTAGGAAAAAAACAAGATGATTCTCAGTAAAAAGGGTTAATCACAATGGCTACCCATTCTGGGTGCATACATGCTTTCAGTAGCTCCTAGAGTCCGTATATGCTGAGATATCCTTTTGTATATGGACATGGAGAAGGCAAAGTTGCTATAAATATTCAGGGCCCCACTATGGAAGATAATAATTCATTATCATTGTTATTGTTTCTGTGAGGGAGCTTCCTTTGAGGGCTGCTGTCAGTTTTCCTTTCCTGAAAACAGAGATTTTGTTTACTTTTGTAATACACACCCTTTGTTTCAGGAAAATTACTGGGTTGGGTCTGTTAGGTTCGTAAAATTAAAGCAAGCTGTTACCAGAGTCATCCATTGCTGTAGAAGAAAACAAAATAGAGTAAACATTTGAATGAACTTTGTTAGAGACTAAAATTTTAAGTGTTCAATTTCATATCTAAGTTCGGCAAATCATCAGATGGACTGTTATTTGTTTTGTTTTACCTCTGGTGAGTAACTGTCAGAACCATTTATCAAATGGATATGTTGTATTATTCTTAAGTTAATCTTCCAAGCAGAGGTTTTAGATCTACCAACTGTCAGTTAAAGTTGTTTCTCCTTCTGTCATTTAATTAAACTGGACTATTGGGGTCTCACCTTGGTGTCACTTATGATTTAATCATTCAGATTTGAGAAGTAACTGTCCTTTGTATCTCCTGGAATACAGAAATCAGACCGTCTCCTAGAGAGGGGGTTGGAAGAGGAAATTGGAAATGGGAATGGTCACTGAAAAAAAAAAAAGAATAATTCTACTCTTCTTTGTTGAGCATGTGTTAGACTATGGAGAAAGTGTGTTCTTGTTTTGTAACTAAAGAGTAAAGAGTTTTCGGATTCCATATTTAAATGCCCTAGAGATGCTTGTTAGCAGGGAGCTTTCAAGAACTGGGCAGAAATCTTGAGATTAAGTTGGGCTTCTCTGGGCCATAGGAGTAATTGGGGTGACACTGACCATGTAACTGGCACATATACCATAGCTCTGTTATCCTCTATATCCTAGATATTCTTGAAATAAAAGTAAAGCACCATAGCCTGTCCTCATCTCTGCTTTGACATTTAAGAGCCACAACTTTGTTCGTGCCTAGAGTAAATATCAATGAGGAATTGAGTTTAACAACATGGACATCAATGAGGAATTGAATTTTTAACAACTCTTCTGAACGGTCTTATCAGGCAGGTGATATTATTATCTTTATTTTATAGCTTAGGGAAACAAAAGGAAAGAGGTTAAATAACTTCTTGTAGGTCATACAGATGTGCTAAGTGATTTGTAGTGCTCAGGATCACAGTTTCATTGGTTCATTCTTTCATTCATTCATACATTCATTTTGTGCTTTCTGTGTGCAGGTCACTATTTAAATAGCTTGGGATCAACCAAGGAACAAGACAGAAAATATCCTTGCTCTTCTGGAGCTTATCTTCTACTGGGGCAATGGCAGTAGGAGAAAGAACTATGCACCTTATAGATTAGAGAGGAATTCCTCAGAAATACTAAGAAATTACTCATGGAAAGAAATACTAGAATGAGTATACTTTATGTGAATGGGGGGCATGTGGGGACTTGAAGTTTGAACATCAGAAAGTAAATTTAATTAAAATTAGAATCTGGTACACCTGCAAGGTGATGTTTCAAGCACAAGAATGTTTAGTGGAGGTAATGCATGCATTACTTTTCACGTTAAATTACATATATAGAGAGAGTAATGTGTGTGTGTGTATATATACACATATATAATGTGTATGTATGTTTATATATGTGTGTGTGTTTATGTGTGTGTGTGTTTGTGTGTGTGTATATATATATATATATATGTATAAATCAACCTAAGTTCCTTTCTACGAATAGCTTTCCTGAAGAAAAGGAGTACACACAAGAAACCTAAAATTGGGGTGGGCCACAAAATTGGAGAAGGACGGAGTATATGTTCTGGTATAATAGTTGTCATATGAGACAGTAGGTGATTTTTTTCTAGCTTTATTGAGTATAGTTGACAAAATTTGTATATATTTAAGGTGTACAATGTGGTTATATATGTATACATTGTATAATGATTACCACAATCAAATTAATACCTTCTTACCCCACATAGTTACCATTTGTGTGTGTGTGTGTGTGTGTGTGTGTGTGTGTGTTGTGAGGACACTACATATCTGCTCTCTCAAAGTATTTCAGGTAAACAATACATTATTATTCACTATAGTCACCATGCTGTACATTAGATTCCCCAGAATGCATTCATTTTATAACTAAAAGTTTGTACATTTGAAAAATATCTCCTCAGTCCCCCACCCCTACCCACCCTGCCCGTGGTAACCACTGTTCTATTGTTTGCTTCTGTGAGTTTTCGTTTTTTTAATTCGACATATAGATGTGTTAACACAAATTATATGTAGCCTGAGAAGGTCTCTGTACTTCTATATTTGAGTCCTTGTGGATAAATTGTAACCTAGCTTAATAGAGAAGATTGAAAACCTAACTTAGGAGTATGTGCCTGTAGCAATAGCCAAGTAATGGCCAAGCCCAGCAGCCATACTTCAACCATTCATACATTGCTGAGTGTTCAAACTGTGTTCAAATAAGGCATACGCTGAGCTGTAACCAATCCAGCTGTTCTGTACCTCTCTTCCAATTTCTGTATGTCATTTTCTTGTTTTTGTCTATAAATCTTCTTCTACTACATGGCTGAGCTGGAGTATCTGGGAATCAACTGTGGTTCGGGGGCTGCCCAATTTGTGAATCGTTCATTGGTCAAACTCCTTTAAATTTAATTCGGCTGAAGTTTTTCTTTTAGCAGATGAGAACATAGAGCATTTGCCATTTTTTTGTCTGGCTATTTCACTTAGCATAATGTCCTCCAGGCTCATTCATGTGGTTTCAAGTGGCAGAATTTCCTTCTCTTTATGACTGAATAATATTTCATTGTATAAATGCATCAAAATTTATCCATTTATCAATTGATGGACACTTAGAGTGTTTCTAAATATTGGATATTGTGAACAATGCTGCAATAGACATGGGGGTGAGAGGACACAGATACAGATATCTCCTTCAGATACTTACTTAATTTTCTTTGGATATATACCCAGAAGTAGGATTGTTTCCATATAGGAGTTCTATTTTTAATTTGGGGGGAACTACTATACTTTCTGGAATTGCTGTGCCAATATACATTCCCACTAACAGTGTACGAAGTTTCCCTTTTTCTACAGACCCTTCCCAACACTTACTATCTCTTGCCTTTTGGTAATGAATGTCCTAACAGGCAACAGTCCCCAAACATTTTTGGCACCAGGGACTGTTTTCATGGAAGACATTTTTTTTCCATGGACTGAGAGTGTGGAATAGTTTTGGGATAATTCAAATGTGTTACATTTATTGTGCATTTTATTTCTATTATTACATTGTAATACATAATGAAATAATTACACACCTCACCATAATGTAGAATCACTGGGAGCCTTGAGCTGCATTGAAACAGTCCCATCTGGGGGTGATGGGAGACAGTGACAGATCATCAAGCATTAGATTCTCATAAGGGGCACATAACCTAGATCCTCTGCATATGCAATTTACAATAGCGTTTGTGTTCCTGTGAGAATCTAATGTTACCACTGATCTGACAGTGGGTGGAGCTCAGGTCGTAATGCAAGCAATAGTGAGTGGCTGTAAATACAGATGGAGATTCCTTCATTCCCCTACTGCTCACCTCCTGCTGTGCAACCTGGTTCCTAACAGGCCACAGACCAGTACCATGGGGTGACCTGTTAGCAGGGGTTCCCAACCCCTGCTAACAGGTATGCTGTGACATCTCTTTGTAATTTTGGTTGGTATTTCCCAATGATTAGTGATGTTTAACATCTTTTCATATACTGGTGGGCTATTTATATATTTTCTTTGGAAAAATGTCTATTTAAATCCTTTGCCCATTTTTAATAGGGTTATTTGAAGTTTTGGGGGTTTTTTTGATATTAAGTTGTATTGAATGCCTAATGTTTGGATTTTAACATTTTATCAGATATATGGTTTACAAATATTTTCTTCTATTTCTTAGCCTGTCTTTTAATTTTGTCTATAGTTTCCTTTGCAACACGAAGCTTTTTACGGTGATGTACTCTCACTTGTTTAATTTTGCTTTTATTGCCAGAGGTTTCAATATCTTATCCAAGAAATTATTATCCAGACCAATGTCAAGGAGCATTTTCCCCACTTTCATCCTTGGAGTTTTATGGTTTCAGGTCTTACATTTAAGTCTTTAATCAGTGTTAAGTTAATTTTTATAAAAGGTTCAACAGAAGGGTACAATTTCATTCTTTTGATGTGGATATCCAGTTTTTCCAACACCATTTACATATTGAAGAGACTATCCTTTCCTAATTTTATATTCTTGGCACCATTGTCAAATATTAGTTGACTGTACATGTGTGAGTTTTTTCTGGATTACCTGTTTCATTCTCTTTAATTTTTTGAAAGACTTTGATAAGAATTGGTATAAATTATTCTTTAAATGCTTTATACAGTAACCTGTGAGGCCATCTGGTCCTGGAGTTTTCTTTGTTGGGAGATTTTTGTCTATGGATTTAATCTCCTTACTCATTATGAGTCTGTTCAGATTTTCTGTTTCTTCATGACTAAGGCTTGGCAAGTTGTATGTATCTAGAAATGTATCTGTTTCTTCTAAGCTTTCCAATTTGTTGGAGTATAACTGTTCACGGTAGTGTTCTATGTGGTATTGGTTGCAGTGCCTCCTTTTCATTTATAATTTTGCCTGAGTGCTCTTTTTTTTCTTGGTTACTCTGCCTAAAGTTTCATCAATTTTGTTTATCTTTTTAAAAAAACAACCCTTAGTTTTGTGCATTTTTTACATTGTTTTCCTAGTTTCTATTTTATTTATTTTTTCTCTGATCTTTATTTTTTTCTTTCTGCTAACATTGGGTTTAATTTGCTTTCTTTTCCTAGTTTCCTGAGGTGTAGGCTTAGGCTTTCTTTGCCTTTCTCACTCCCCTTCCCTCCCCTCCCCTCCCCTCTCCTCTCCCCTCCCCTCCCCTCTCCTCTCCCCTCCCCTCCCCTCCCTCCTCTCCTGTCCTCTCCCCTCCTCTCCTCTCCTCTCCTTTCCTTTTCTTTCCTGACAAGGTCTCACTCTGACACTCTGTTACTCAGGCTAGAGTGCAGTGGTGCAATCCTAGCTCACTGCCACTCATTGAGCTCATTGCTCTCCTGGACTCAGGCAATTCTCCTGCATAGCTAGAACTACAAGTACATGCTACCACACCTAGCTAGTTTTTAAAATTTAATTTTAGTAGAAATGAGGTTTTGCTGTGTTCCCCAGGCTGTGCAGGTATTCATCATAAACTTCCCTCTTAGGGGAAGTATGTAGTAAAGTACTGTTGCTGCATGCCATAAGTTTTTATATGTTGTGGTTCCATTTCATCTGTTTCAAAGTACTTGATTTCCCTTTCGATTTCTTCTTTGATTAATTGGTTGTTTAGGGGTGAGTTGTTTAATTTCCACATTTTTGTAAATTTTCCAAAATGCTTCCTGTTATTGACTTTTAGTTTTATAACATTGTGTTTAAAAAAGGTATTAGGTATGATTTCAATCTTATTAAATTTGTTAAGAATTGTTGTGTGACCTAACATATAATCTGCTGGCCATTTGTTGAAAATGCGTTATTGTAGTTCCCTATTATTATGATTAAAGTCTGTCTCTCCCTTCAGATCTATTAATATTTGCTTTATACATTTAGGTGCTCTCATGTTGAGTGCATATTTATTTACAATTGTTATATCCTCTTGATGAATTGGTTCCTTTATCATTATGTAGTCCTTTTTTGTCTCCTGTGACAGATTTTGACTGAAGTATTTTGTCTGGTAGAAGTATAGTCACACATGCTCTCTTTTGGTTATTATTTTCATGGAATCTCTTTTTCAATCCTTCTTTCAGCCTATTTGTGTCCTTAAGACTAATGCGAATCTCTTATAGGGAGAATATTGTCAAATTTTTTTAATCCATTCAGCTCTGCTATGTCTTTTGATTGGATAATTTAATCTATTTACATTTAAAGTAATTATTGACAGATAATGATTTATTACTGCTATTTTGTAATTGTTTCTTGGTTCTTTTGTCATTTCTTTGTTTCCTTATTTCTCTCTTTCTGTGTTCCTTTGTGATGGGATGATTTTCTATAGTGGCATTTGTTTATTTTAAAAATTTTATCTTTTAGTTATTACAGGTTTTTTTGTGGTTACCATGAAGCTTATATAAACCATTTTATAACAGATCATTTGGATAACAACTTAATATCTATTGCATAGAAAACTCTAATCTTTTACTCCCCTTCGTTTTTGTGTTATTGATGTCACAATTTACATATTTTAGTATTGTATATCCCTTAACAAACTATTGTAGTTATTACTTTTAATACTTTATTTTTAAACTTTTATTCTAGAGTTAAAATAATTTACACATTACCACAATAGTACTAGGATTTTCTGAATTTGACTATGTGTTTACCTTTACCCGTGATTTGATACTTTCTGATGTTTTATGGTTTTATTTAGCATTCTTTCATTCAACTTGAAGAACCCTCTTTAGCATTTCTTACAAGTTAGGTCTACTGAAGATAAACTCCCTCAGCTTCTGTTTGTTTTGGAATCTCTCCTTCATTTCTAAAGAACAGCTTTTTTTGGTATAGTATTCTTAGTTGGCAGGCTTTTCGTTTTGCACTTTGAATACGTTATCTTACTCTCTCCTGGCTTGAAAGTTTTTTCTGAGAAGCCTGGTGATAGTCTAAAATTCCCTTTTATGTGATAAGTCTCTCTCTCTTTTTTTTTTTATACTGCCTTAAAGATTCTCTCTTTGTCTTTGACTTTTGATAATTTGATCACAATGTGACTTTTCTGTTTTTTTTTTTTTTTGAAACGGAGCCTTCTCTGTCACCCAGGCTGGAGTGCAGTGGTGCAATCTCAGCTCACTGCGAGCTCCGCCTCCCAGGTTCACGCCATTCTCCTGCCTCAGCCTCCCAAGTAGCTGGGACTACAGTTGCCTGCCATCACGCCTGGCTAATTTTTTGTATTTTTTTAGTAGAGACAGAGTTTCACAGTGTTAGCCAGGATGGTCTCGATCTCCTGCCCTTGTGATCCGCCTGCCTCGGCCTCCCAAAGTGCTGGGATTACAGGCATGAGCCACCACGCCCAGCCACAATATGACTTTTTAAGTTTCCTTCTTAGGATCCTTGAAGCTCAGTGAATCAGAATGTCCATATCCCTCCTACATTTTGGAAAGATTTTATCCATTATTTCTTTAAATAAGCTCTTTGCGTCTTCTCTCTCTTCTCCTTTGGGGAATTCCATAATTCATATATTTATTTACTTTATGGTGCTCATAGGTCCTTCATTCTTTCTTCACTTTTTTTTTTCATTTTTTTAAACCCTATAACTGGTTAATTTCAAATAAGTTGTCTTCAAATTTGCTAACTCTTTTTTCTGCATAACTGAGTCTGCAGTTCTCTATTGTACTTTTCAGTTTTGTCATCATATGTCTCAGCTCCAAGATTTGTGGGTTTTTTTAAATGAGTTCTATTTTTTTATTAAACTTCTCCTTTGTTCATGTATTGCTTTCCTGATTTCTTTTAGTTGCCTATCTGTGTTCTTTTGCATTTCACTGAACTTTTTTTCAGAATTATTATTTTGGAATTTTTTTTTATCAGGCATTCATAGAGATACATTTCTTTATGGTCAGTTACTGATCTCCTTGGGTAGTGTCACAATTGCCTTGTTATTCATTTTTTGGGAAGCTTTGAGTTGGTGTCTGTGTATTTGAAAAGGCAAATAACTGCCCCTAGAACCAAGCATGCTGATCTTTGTCACTCAGGAGATCCTGAAATGGCCCTAAAGACTGATTTCACAGATAAAGACTTTCTCCTCTTCAGTCTCCATACTGATGAAATAGCCTTCAGGATCACAGTCAAGTGTGATTGGAGGCCAGTCATGTGGCTGCTTTTGGGTTCACAGTGGAGTCTGCTATTTTGGGGGCTTTTACTAGATGTGTAGACAAGAGTGTCTCCCTCCAGGTCCCTGGGAGGACAGCTGTTCTGCCACTAGGTGGGTCCCTGGTCAAGCAAGACTGGTGCTGGACTGAGACTCAGAGGGGCTGCAGCTGAAGTACAGGGCTCCTTCAGGATCTATAGCCAAGATAAAAATCTTTAGGCTTGCATCTGGGGCTACAAATGAGCATCATCCCCTGCCTGATTCCAGAGTGGGGAGGACTGCCTATGGACTGCATCTGGGAGAGAATGGAGTTGGGTTGCAGGGCTACTTCAAGACCAACACTGGGTTTGAAGTCAGTGAATTTGCCTTTGGGGGCATGTCTCCTTCTTGGTCCCTGGGCAGGCAAGACTTCTCTCAGAATGCAGCTGAAAAGGGCTAGAACTAAGTTACAAGGCCATTTCAGAATCTCCTGTGTGACAAAGATCAGCATGCCTGGTTCTGGGGGCACAAGCAAGTGTTTCTCCTGGCGGGACTCATAAACAGCACTGCTCTTAGCCTAGAGCTTACACGGGCTGCTGCAGCATTCATATCCAGTGAAGTGTGTGGTCCTGTTACCAAAGGCATGTGATTCTCTTTAAGTCCCTTGGCAGATACTTCTAATAGCAGGACCAAGGCCTAATGGGGCTGTAGCTGAGTTTACAGAGGTACAGAGCTGTTTTCAGATTTGGAACCAGAACCACAGTTGCTGAGTGTGCCACCTGGGTGCAGGCCTTCCCTGTCAAAATGGCCTTCCTCTGTCTTGGGCTCTTGGGCTTCACCAGTGTTTTTCAACCATCTAAGTGGTCCCAAAGCTCCCACAAAGGCAATTTTGTCTCTGAATTGTTGTCAAATCTTGTTGCTCTTGGGTGATGTAAGCAGGGGATCTCCTATTCCACCACCTTGCTAAAGTCACTCCCATTAAGTAATTTTATCTAAAGTTTTTGTTCCTTATATTTATGACACTTGGATATTCTTCTCTCCTTGCTTATCTTTTTCTCTCTTTCTGGTTTAATAACCATAAGAATTGCTAGTCTCATGAGCCATTGTATACTATTTTCACTCTCACCATAGTTTTCTCCTGAGTCTTTAAATCTACCGATCTGCCAGTTTCTTTCTCTTTTCCCTCAATTTTTTTTTCATATGATTTATATGGCTTAATTTCCTCAAGTTTATGCTCTTATTTTATTATGTGGACAAAGCTATAGAAATTTTATGAAAAATTTTATAAAGAAAAATCTTGAGTCATTAGGTAATTTCTTTTTATTTGCCTGCTACCTGACAGCATTAATAGCTTCAACACATGGTGATTGCATGTTTTTTTTCCCAAAACTGTTGTGGAAAAAAAAATGAATGGCATCAGGAAATGACTGAAATTCACAGTAAGAGTTTTTAATGCATTTTCTAAGAATTTGAACCTCAGCTCTGCATTCTTTATGTATTTCTTTGAAAGATATTAACTTATTTTTTATGTAAAAATTTGGAATGAAATGTTAAGTGAAAATTTCCAAGCTCAGTCAGTATATGCAGGGTATACATATGCAATATATACCCATTATAGGTTATATTAATGTAACTTGCCCATTTCTCACTAATATGCCATTACTTTTTTGTATTATGCCAGTATTTTACTTTCTCTGATTCTTAGAACCTGCCATGGTCTTTTCCCCTTTATCACATGGTAGCATAACTGAAAGTAAATATTTTTCCCTGCCAATCACAGACACATAAACTCCATGAATATTGAATTCATTTTGTCCACTCTCCTAAATAAGGTAAAAGGAAAAAAAAAAGAGATTTCAGGTATCTCTGGTGAAAATAATAAAGGTATTTACTTTGCATTTATTATATGTATCTATTCATTGAGAAGTTGAAGATGTTCAGAAAATCTGCTGACTCTGCTAATGATCACAGTGAAAGAGTGTATCAGTAACTATTCTCCTTATAGTTTAGCATATGGCATTTCTTCATGAACATGGCAGGTACATTATTAATGTATATTCTGCAGTTATTGATTGCAGTCTTCTGCAAGTTTTTCTTCATGTCTTTTAAGCTCTGCACATGAGATTACGTGCAGAGGATACATGGAAAATACATGGAGGATTTTCTTTTTCTTTCCTTCTTTTTCTTTCTTTCTTTTCTTTCTTTCTTTCTTTTTTTGAGACAGGGTCTCACTATAGCTCACTGCAGCCTCAACATCCTGGGCTTCAGTGATCCTCCCACATTAGCATTCTGAGTAGCTGAGACTACAGGCTTGAGCCACTGTGCCTGGCCCAAGGATTTTTACACATACTTGATAAGTGGACACTTTTTATTTTTTTTGAGATGGAGTCTGACTTTGTTGCCAGGCTGGAGTCCAGTGGTGCCATCTTGGCTCACTGCAACCTCTGCGTCCTGGGTTCAAGTGATTCTCCTGCCTTAGCCTCCCGAGTAGCTGGGACTACAGGTGCGTGCCACCACGCCCAGCTAATTTTTTTATTTTTAGTAGAGATGGGGTTTCACCATGTTGGCCAGGATGGTCTCCATCTCTTGACCTCATGATCTGCCTGCCTTGACCTCCCAAAGTGCTGGGATTACAGGCGTGAACCACTGTGCCTGGCCAAGTTGACCCTTTTAATATTATAGCATATTCCTCTTTGTCTCTGGTTATACTCATTGTCCTGAAGTTTGCTTGGATAATATAATGGTAATACCAATGTTTTTATGTTTAGTGTTGTTGGCATTTCTTTTTCCTTCTTTTATTTTAATAGGTCTATATCTTTATATTTGTTTCATCTCTTGGGTATAGCATATAGTTAGTTTTTCTCTAGGGATTGTAATAACCATCCTTAATTCGTCACAAGCTACCTTTAATTAATGTAGCACATGTATAATGTAAGACATTTACAACATCCTTTATGCTATTTTTATGATACATTTTATTTCTGCAAATGCTGTTGTGTCCGGAATTAGTGGGTTCTTGGTCTCACTGACTTCAAGAATGAAGCCGCGTACCCTCGCGGTGAGTGTTACAGCTCTTAAGGTGGCGTGTCTGGAGTTTGTTCCTTCTGATGTTTGGATGTGTTCGGAGTTTCTTCCTTCTGGTAGGTTCGTGGTCTCGCTGGCTCAGGAGTGAAGCTACAGACCTTGGCAGTGAGTATTACAGCTCATAAAAGCAGTGTGGACCCAAAGAGTGAGCAGTAGCAAGATTTATTGCAAAGAGCGAAAGAACAAAGCTTCCACCGTGTGGAAGGGGACCCGAGCGGGTTGCCACTGCTGGCTCCAGCAGCCTGCTTTTATTCTCTTATCTGGCCCCACCCACATCCTGCTGATTGGTAGAGCCCAGTGGTCTGTTTTGACAGGGCGCTGATTGGTGCGTTTACAATCCCTCAGCTAGACATAAAGGTTCTCCATGTCCCCATCAGATCAGTTAGACAGAAAGGTTCTCCAAGGCCTCACCAGAGCAGCTAGATACAGAGTTTCAGTTGGTGCACTCACAAACCTCGAGCTAGACACAGGGTGCTAATTGGTGTGTTTACAATCCCTGAGCTAGACATAAAGGTTCTCCAAGGCCCCACCAGACTCACGAGCCCAACTGGCTTCACCCAGTGGATCCTGCACCCGGGCTGCAGGTGGAGTTGCCCGCCAGTCCCGCGCCATGGGCTCTCACTCCTCAGCCCTTGGGTGGTCGATGGGACTGGGCACTGTGGAGCAGGGGTTGGTGCTCCTAGGGGAGGCTCGGCCACACAGAAGCCCATGGAGGGGGTGGGAGGCTCAGGCATGGTGGGTTGCAGGTCCCGAGCCCTGCCACGCGGGAAGGCAGCTAAGGCCTGGTGAGAAATCGAGTGCAGCGCCGGTGGGCTGGCACTGCTGGGGGACCCAGTACACCCTCCGCAGCCGCTGGCCCGGGTGCTAAGCCCCTCATTGCCTGGGGCCGGCAGGGCTGGCCTGCTCAGAGGGTGGGGCCCGCCAAGCCCACGCCCTCCCGGAACTCCAGCTGGCCCGCAAGTGCACACACAGCCCCGGTTCCCGCTCGCGCCGCTCCTTCCACACCTCCCCACAAGCTGAGGGAGCCGGCTCCGGCCTTGGCCAGCCCAGAAAGGGGCTCCCACAGTGCAGCGGTGGGCTGAAGGGCTCCTCAAGTGCCGCCAAAGTGGGAGCCCAGGCAGAGGAGGTGCCGAGAGCGAGCAAGGGCTGTGAGGACTGCCAGCACGCTGTCACCTCTCACTATGAGCCCTATGATATATTGTTATTTTTGCTTAAGCAATCAACTGACCTTTTTGTTTTCTATTTTAAAACTTGATTGTAGGTAACTCAATAAAGGAAATAAAATAATGTTTCTTATTTCCCCACATATTTACCATTTTCAGTGCTCTTCATTTTTTTATATACATCTGAATTCTCACCTGCTATGTTTACCTTCTTCTTGAAGAAACTCCTTCAGAATTTTTTTGTAGAGTGGGTATGGCTGCTAGCAACGAATTGTTGGCTTTTGTTTATCTAAAGAGTCTCAATTTTATCTTTAATTTTAAGTGATATTTTTGGTAAATATAGAATTATATGTTGACAGGTTTTTTTCAGCACTTTATTTTGTTTTATTCTGCCCTCATTGCTCTTAATGAGACAACAGCCATCATCATGCTTATTATTGTCCTCTTGAATGCAGTATATCTTTCTCTCTGGATGTTTTTAAGATTTTCTCTTTACCTTTGGTTTTCTACAGTTTGATTATGATATATTTAAATGTAGTTTTAAAAAAATATTCATCCTGCTTGGGTATTACTTTGCTTCCTGAATATGCATTTGTTTTTTTTTTTTTTAACATTAAACATTTTAGCTAATATTTCTACACATATTTTCTGCCCTATTAACTCTCTTCTCTCTTAGGAACTTCAGTTACATTTATATTAGACCATCTGGTATTTTTAAATTTTTTCCTGTGCTTCAATTTGGATAATTTCTACTGACCTGTTTTCAGATTCATTGGTGCTTTCTTCTAATTTCTCCATTCATAATTATGGCATTGAGAGAATTTTTAATATAGATATTACATAGGTGTTTTATATGATTAAAAAAATTGCACACCTCAAGTCCATTCCTGTTAATTCCGAAATATGGGATATCTGAGAGTCTCTTTCCTTTGATTATATTTTCTTTTGAGTCATATTTTCTCACTACTTCTCATGTATATTTACTTTTATCCAATCTTGGACATTGGAGAGATACATCCTAGTGAGCTGGGATTCTGTTATCCTCTTCTAAAGAATGTTTGGTCTGGTTTTGGTAGGGAGTTAAATTTATATTGATTACTATGGACTTGTGGAGGTTTGAGTTTAGGCTTTTTTTATGGTATGTCTATTTTACTGTTTCCCTTACTAAGATGTGATCCTTATTTCCAAAGCTTGGTCTTTCTCAGGTTTTAATGGAAAATCCTGAATTGTTTACTACTTTCTAACTTGGCAGAGTTGAGCTTTCAAGCCTATTTCCCCTAAAATGGGAAACTTTCAGAATCTCTCTTCATTCCTTTCAAACTTCTTCATGATTCGCATGGGCCAATTAGGTTCTTGTCATATACATGCAAAGTTAAGTGTCAACCAGTGATAGGAGGGGAATTTTATGCAAATTTGGGGCTCCTGAACTTCTTCACTCAATTTCTCAGACACACAGTCTCTAATTCTGACCTCTGAATCATCATCCCAGGGAGACTTTTGTTTTTAGCTTGAGTTCTATTCCTTGTGAAATGTTCGACAGTGGCGTGCCCTCAAAAGAAAACCTATAAAAACATGAATTTTACCAATGTGCTTCCTGTTTCAAAACATGGATTTTCTCCAATTTCTATCTGTTTTGTTTGCTTTTCTGGGCCTGAAAATACATGTTTTTAAAAATACTTTATTCAGAGGTTATTATGTTATAATAATAAGCTACTTTGCCATAATGAGGAACATGATTCTGTATCTTCCTTATGGAAAGTCATTTTATCTACTATCCGTCTTTATAAGCTGTCTAAAATCAAATTATTAAAAAGACAAATCATTTTGTATACTAATATCGATTTTTGTATGATAGACTCCTTTTATATGGACCAGAATATGAAATATTTTACTAACACACTATAGCCTTGATGATTTAAGGAATTATGAAAAATAACCAATTTGGCTGCATTTATGACAAAAAGTATTACTTTCTATGTCTATTTTATATTATGTCCTTGTGTTCAGAGTGAGCTCTTAAAAGGTATACCTGGTTTGTAAAAAATATTTTAAAAGTGACTTTTATGTCATTACTCACCACATACCTGACACTCACTGGTAGACACTAAGGCAAATTCAATTAGGATGGTAAATTTTTCGGTAGTGGCAAACGCTTGGCTCAGTTGGCTGTATTTCAAATCAGAATCCGTGTCATCATTAGGATATAGATCAAGTAAATGAGGAGTAATAAGGAAACTAAACCCATTAAAAACTTGGCCAGAACTTGGCCTTACTAATGATAACCATATGCAAGAGCACACAATATGCTGGTTTCTTTGCCAAGAATTAGTATCTCTAAAGCGAAACTCCTTTAAATTCCTCTAAACATGATCAAATGTAGCTGTCATCCATATTCCTTGCTCTGTTTGACACACAGCACTAGATGAAGCAACTCTTTTGCTTCAAGAAGAGATGTCTCCAAACCCATGTCAGTCTTCTCCTTTGTTGAGCATTATTTTCAGCAGAATTGATATGTCCCAGTGTATAAAGGAGAATATATCACTACAGGTGTTCTTTACAAAATGTATGGACATTGGGGTTAAAATATACATCTGGCTCATCTGAGATGTGTGGCACTGTGAAAGTCACATATCCTCTGATTCTGAGTCTTACGTTTAAAATGGAGAAATATAAGATATAGTCAAGGAAATTTTCTGAGAATTAAATGAAATTATGTAAAGAAATAATTTTGTTATTAAATGTTAACTATTTGTTACATTACTTTTTTTATTTAATAAGGTTTTACTTTACTTGGCTTAAAATACTCAAAGTTACATATAAGAAGTTTCATCTGACATTAAGCTTTTGATGATAAACGACCAAAGTTTTAGCATATAAAGTAGGCAGCTTTGCCACACAATGAATTGATGTTAAATGGGGCACAGATAATAAAGAAGAAAAACTTAAGTAATCAAAGAATTATTAGCACTCTAAGACTGAGTATCTAGTGGTGAAGGGCTCATTTAGGTTTTGGCAACAGAGAGAACTGGATCCACGTACAACTCTGCCATTGTACCCTTGGCCAAAATACTTAATCTCTAAACTTCAGTTTTCTTATTTTTACATGGGTTTGGTATTAAATATCTATCTTAGAAATGATTAGTGAGGCATAATGAAAAAGGTACATGTTAATCACTGAGCCATAGGCCCAGCATAGAGTGACACTCATAGGATATTTTTGTGTGTTGTTATTAACTCAGTAATCAAGGTGTGTCAAATATTTTCCCAAGTAAAATAAAATGACCCGAATAAGGGCCAGACATGGGGGCTCACATCTGTAATCCCAGCACTTTGATAGGCCAAAGCGGGAGGATCACTTGAGCCCAGGAGTTTGAGACCAGCCTGGGCAACATGGCAAAACCCCTTCTCTACAAAAAAATACAAAAATCAGCCTGGTGTGGTGGTGTGTGGCTGTGGTCCCAGCTACTCAGGAGGCTGAGATGGGAGTATCACCAGAGCCTGGGAGGTTAAGGTGAATGTAGTGAGCTGCAATCTTACCACTACATTCAAACCTGGGTGACAGAGTGAGACCTTGTCTCAAAATAAAATAAAATAAAATAAAATTTAATTTGGAATATTATACTGATTTTATTGTCACTACATTAATTGCTTTATGCATAGTACTCATTTGAATTTACCAAGATCCTGTAAAAAATTTTTAACCATGCTTTACCAGAATAAAACTGAAGCTTGGATGGGTTAAAAACCATGGAATGAATAAGGTAAGAGGTTGGGATATGAACTAAAGCATATCTGACTCTACATTCCATACTCAACAATTCGATTATTTTAAAATTCCTATAATGTCATAAATCATATAACAAAATTATTTTCAGGCCTCAAATTCTGGCTCAGAAATTACAGTCACTATAAGCTTTTCTATCATGTTGGTGAGAGATACACCAAAGTCAGAGACCCCATTTTTGGGAATTAATTGGTAGTTTAATAAGAAACCTAAATATTTTTAGAAATAAAATTAAATAATGCTGTAAGCAGCTGATCCAGAAATGATTTAAATATGCATATTAATCACACACAAATAAATGCATGAGTGCTAAGAGTTTGCTGGAAAGCTAGAAGTGTCTAAACTCAAATGATTGATAGGTAAATCAACAACAATAAAACAAAACAAAGAAAAAAGGCAGCAGGATTTTTAAAACAGATATGATACAGAGGTGGCAGGAAATAAGCTTTCAAAGTGAGAGATGTAGTATGCAAAGAAATTCCCTTTAGTCAACTTGATTTTTAGCCATATTTCAAGCCTATTTAGAAAACTGAAATTGAATAAGGTAGTGTGGATTATCTTATCTTAAAACACAACCCTTTGGGTATATACTTCAACAAAACTTTCCTTTTAATCAATTCTATTTATTTTCATGTTCATTTTCTTTCCCTTTCTACATTCCAAGGGATATATTTCTTTTAATACTTTTTATATAATCTACAAATCAAGGATGGTCTTATCTAACAGTCTCTAGAGTGACATACCTCTTATTCTTTAAGGATTTAATCACATTTTGACACACTTTTAATAGGAAAATCTCGTTTACTTTTACCGACTATTGAGAGATCCCAGTGGTTCATGAGTTTTGTGGGTTTTTTTTTTTTTTGGTGGTGGTTGTTGTTGTTGAATTTGAAAAGAGGAAAATAGAGGGGCAAAAGTAAGTGAATATGTCCAAAGCCTCTGAACAATAAAAATGCATTGGGGTAATTGTAAAAAGAAGAAATTTTGGAGGGATGATTGGTTTTTTACTAAAATGGTAAAGTATACATCTTTATACAATCAGCAGTATACAGGCATCATAATATGAAAATACATTTGTCATGTAATTCCTATCACGAGAACCTGGGTAAGACCTAGACTATGTTGTTGTAATATCTTTGGAAATTGCATGTGGGTGAGAATTACAGTTATTCAGGCTTTTGTCAGATTATTAAAGATAAGTGATGATGAGGGTCACTAAAATGAATATTCTTATCAAAAAAGAAAAATTACATTGGCTATTAAATGTGTTAAGAACAGGCTTCCATAGAACACTATGGAAGATAGTCACTATGAAAGAATTTATTATGGGTTTGATGGTAAAGCTAGACTGATATAAGAACAATTTCCATATTTGAGGAAGAAACAAAAGATTTTTATAAAATATCACTTTAATTAAAAAGATAAATTATGGTTATAGGATATGCTAATTTTTATTTTTATTAAGTTTAGTCACTTAAAAACAATTTATCGACTTTTGATAAATTGTTTTTCTGTTATCTGTGTTTGTAATTATTGTCGAGTGATGAAATTGATAAGCTTTAATTTTTATACTGTTTTTGTTTAATATGAAATATAAATATTTTGTAAGCATGTTTTATTTACATTATTGAAAACATGAAGCAATTTTTAGAGAGATGCATATATACAAATAGGTGATAATATTTTAAAACCTTCCTGACATTTATTTTTATTCACTAGATTCTTATGTTATTAATTGGGGGATATCTTTATACCTTAAGTAAGACTAATTACTTAAGGCATATGCATTTAAAGTAATTAAATGCATCAGAAACATTATTTTTCTCTACTTAACAATATGGGAGTATTTAGATTTCCACTGAATAAAAAAATTTCTTGGGTGATATAGCCATATATTTTTATCCCTATGTCTGTGCACTTAAATATGTGGCAAAATAACAGTATTAGTATAATAAGTAGATATTTAGATGTTTTTAGTTTTTCTTTACTTCTTTGTATTTTCTAATTTTCTTATAAAATGCGATAAATCTCTATCAAAAACTTGTTTTAATTGGAAATCTAAACAATGGTAAAATCAAAAAGTAGAAAAATAAAGGAAAGCACTTACATATTAAATGACAGAGAATAGTTTAACATGGAAGCAGTGGAATATCCTGGAGAAGTGTTTGTTTCTTCTTACACGCTGATCAGGAAGCAAATGCTGCTAGTTGCCTAGTCAATATATCCAATCTTTTTTTTTTCCATCATACAAGTGTAATTACAATTTTTTCAAGGTAGCAGTGTGTCCCGTTGAATGCTCTCATACTTGGATGTGACACAGTATTAGCAAATGAGATGTGTATTGTACAGGTCTTGGATTGTTTTGCTCTTCTCATATAGGTGCTGCCTCCATTTCTTCATCACTTCATTTGTTTGTTGTTGTTGTTGTTGTTGTTGTTTTGTTTTGTTTTGAGACAAGGTCTTGCTCTGTCACCAAGGCTGGAGTGCACTGGCCGGATCTCCACTCACTGCAGCCTTGACCTCCTGGGCTCAAGCAATCCTCCCACCTCAGCCTCCTAAGTAGCTGGGACTACAGGCACATGCCACTGTGCCCAGCTAATTTTTGTAGAGATGGGGTTTCACCATGTTGCCCAGGCTGGTCTGAAAATCCTGGGCTCTTGGCCGGGCACGGTGGCTCATGCCTGTAATCCTAACACTTTGGGAGGCTGAGGCGGGCGGATCACAAAGTTAGAGGTTTTAGACCAGCCTGACCAACATGGTAAAACCCCATCTCTAATAAAAATACAAAAATTCGCCGGGTATGGTGCTGCCCGCCTGTAATCCCAGCTACTCAGGAGGCTGACACAGGGGAATCGCTTGAACCCGGGAGGCAGAGGTTGCGGTGAGCTGAGATCACGCCACTGCACTCCAGCCTGGGCGACAGAGCCAGAATCCGTCTGAAAAAAAAAAAAGAAAAGAAAAATCCTGGGCTCAAACGATCCTCTTACCTCAACCTCCCAAAATGCTGGGATTGCAGGCGTGAGCTACCACGTCTGGCTCTTCATCACTTCTTATTCTTGTTGCCTAGAATGTGAATGCAGCACCTAGAGGATGAGCAGCCATCTTGCAACAGTGAGGACAAGGGTCACATACAAAGTATAGAAAGCAGAAAGATAAAGGGGATGTGGCTCTTGACAATATCCTTCAACAACTGAATCTTTCTCTAAACTTCTATTTATGTAGGGACATAAATATAAGTTGCCATTTTTTACAGTTTCAGTTAAGTTGGAGCCGAACATGTCTTAACTAGTAAATGCTAATGTAGGTCTTCCAACAGGAAGCCTGTGGTGCCTAAACATCAAGAGTTCCAGAAAATAAATAGCTCTTTGATTCAGTACTGCCTTCATTCCAGGCAAAATAGACCCCTCTGAGTCCCATGGCAATACCCACATCTCTTGACATACGTCCTTAAAGCAAAAGTTGACTGTGTCTGAATCCCATAAATAGTTTCAGATTGGGCCAATGCCAGCTGCAAGAAGGACACTGCTTTGGAGGTCAGAGAATATTTGAACAATGAAAACAAAGTCATTTAAGAATGAATATAAATCAGTTGACTTGTCAAATCCGGTGTCTCAACAGCATACATGAAATAGTTTTTTTTTTCTATTTTAAATATATTTTTCTCAGTGGTGCTGAGTATCCATTTTCTTGCTTCTCTTCATATTCTAAATCATGGCTCTACAGGTTCTCACAAATGTGAGTGTTATTCAAAGCAGTTGCACATAGCAACTGAAGTATATTTTTCAATATTAAACACTATATATTTCTCTCAAATTTCAATATGTATAACTGGATGCAAAGTTTAAAGTATGATATCATTTCTAAATATTGGCAACCAAATAGACATTAAATGTCAGAATTAAGAATATTTTTATTTTATAGAGACTTCTAAGAATACTGATTAACTTTTTAAAAAGTAAGGAAAAATGTTCAGCTCTTTATTAAAAGGCCATTGATGGCAAGCTTATGATAATGCTGCTAACATGTTTGATAAAGCGAATAGCAGCCAATATTTTGGCCAAAGATCCATGACATTCTTTGTGCTACTTAGGGTGCACAGTTTGAGTTTTTACTAAAAGACATATCTTCAATTTTGCCAGAATTGATGACACTCAGGGAACAATTACAAATTTACAGTCAAAATTTTCTAGACTTTTTCACATAGGAATCTTAATAAAGCCTATATAAAATTTGAGATTACAACTACCCTTGGACTTATGGTTGAAATGCCATCTAAATGTTATTAAAGGGGTTAAAATTGGTATAGACAAGATACAAGATGCATGAGAACAGGTAAAATAGATCTGCAGCTAAAGATGTCATTTTTTGTTAAAAAAAGTAATGAATTTGAAATATGCATGAACTGCATTTTTGAATATGAACTATTGCTTATAATAGTTTAGTAAAAGCTTACAGAAACTCAGAGATCTACATTTGGTAATCTCAGTTTTAAAGGGACTAATTGCTTTAAAAGCTTTAAATGTTTTTTCCCCCTCTGTCAAAAATAGACTGCATGTGAAATATACAGCAAAAGCATCATTCCATTATGATATAACAATAATAGAACACAAAAACTAAAATGTTTGCTTGAACATGAAGAGGGATATTTGCATACAAGTAAACGCCAAACTAATATTTAGAAATTATTTTGTAACAAATATAGTTCAAGGTATAGTTATGATTGAGTAGTATATTGCTTTTTAAAAATTTTCTATATGGTAAAATAAAATATTATACAACTTACATGTTAAAATGACAATTTATGATTTGGGATCTTCTTTGTGTGATATGTATAAACCAAGGCTCATTCCAGAATCAAAGTATTGATTTAAGAATTGTATTGATATTTCCAATTGATGATGACTCAATGGAACAATGTCTTCTTTAAAATTTGAAAGTATAAAAAACAATCTAATTAATAAAAGTAATAACTCAATAAATTTGGCACATCTGCCAATAAAATACAAATTATGTTAAAAAGCTTCTTTCTAATTAGACCATAACTTACGATTTTTTTTTTTTTGAAATGGAGTCTCACTCTATTGCCCAGGCTAGAGTGTAGTGGTGCAATCTCAGTTAATTGCAACCTCTGTTTCCTGGGTTCAAGCGATTCTCCTGCCTCAGCCTCCCGAATAGCTGGGATTACAGATGTCCAGCTAATTTTTGTATATTTAGTAGAGACAGGGTTTCACCATGTTGGCCAGGCTTGTCTTGAACTCCTGATTTTACTTATCAAAATATTTCAGACCTGTCTACAGAACACAGGGACATGCACAATAATTATTTATTTCAAATTACTCAGTACTTTGTCCTCTTTCAGTCCCATAAATATACTTTGCACATCTCCACATGTGTTCATATAAAGTACATTTACATGTAGTGTACATGGGCTTGCATTTGTATTCTTGTCCTAGGCCCCGAAAATGTCAGGGAACAGCCTGTCACCATTTCACATAGTTGCTTAAAAATATAGAGCAGACATGCCTGTACTCCTAGCACTTTGGGAGGCCGAGGTGGGCAGATCACTCAAGGTCAGGAGTTTGAGATTAGCTTAGCCAACATGGTGAAACCCTGTCTCTACTAAAAATACAAAAATTAGCTGGGTGCCTATAATCTCAGCTACTCAGGAGGCTGAGGCAGGAGAATCACTTGAACCCCAGAGGCAGAGGTTGCAGTGAGCCAAGATTGTGCCACTGCACCAGCCTGGGTGACAGAGCGATACTCTGTCTCAAAAAGAAAAAAAAAAAAAGAATAAAGAGCAGAGTTGATATCAGCATAATGTCAGTATGGAGGGAGATGATAGAAGGAAAATTAAAAATCAATAAAACTTATATTGGTTGAGGAGCTAGTATGTGCTAAGTTGCAATCCACATTATTTAATTTTTATAAATGTCTGATATTGGTGGAATAGATCCAATTTAGAGATGAGAAAATTTAGATTAAGGAATGTTTTATAACTTTCCAAGTTCATTTTGCTAATTGTCTGGAATAGCCAGAATTCAGAGCCAGGACAGCCTAGGCAGGCTGTAGTCACACAGCTGTTTCTAAGCTTAGGTCACAAAATTAAATGCAACTTGTCATATTAGAGGACAGATATCAGTAGGCACAGAAAATACAGATTATAGAAAATTGGTAGAAATTAAAAATCAGTAGAAAAAAAGAGAAAAAGAATATCTTGGGAGTTTTAAAAGTACTAAATTTCTAAATTCTTTTAGAATTAAAACATTTGCAAATTTCAAAACAAATCTGTAAACTCTCTCCACCTGTGTAGGACTATGATAGATGAGTCCAGTGGGAAGTGATGGACATTTCAACAAATAGTGTTGGATATTTAGTTTTATTTCTACATTTACACAATAAATTGAAGATTCTACAATACATTTAGGATGACAAAAATGTATATGGTAGACATTTAAGGACACAAAAATAAAGACCCTGAAAATTAATTTTAAGGTAGAAAACTTTTTCTAAATATTGAAATGGGAGAGTTCCCTTATTTTCCTCGCAAGACATGCGACAGGGATGTGGCCTGCCTGCTTGATCACCCCACAGCTCAAACCCCTAGTGGGAGCATGCAGATGGGCAGGTACAGAGGCTAGAGTGAGCGGTTTTGGGCTCTGGCCCCATGGCAGCATCTAGAGGTGGGCTACTCCCGAAGCCCAAACAAGCGTGTGTTACAAAGCTCTTTCAGATATGCCATCTGTGGACGGCTTGTGTGTTAATAAGTTGAATGGACCCTCTGCCTTATCAGAAAGGCAGAGGGCTAGTGTGACAGCCCTCTGTATGCCAAGCTCTTGCCCAGTGTCCCGAAAGAATCGGATCACACCCAGGCTTGAAGGATGAGTGCAAGGTTTTATTGAGTGGTGGAGGTGGCTCTCAGTGAGATGGATGGGAAGCCAGAAGTGGGGATGGAGTGGAAAGGTGGTCTTCCCCTGGAGTCGGGCCTCCCAGTGGCCAGACTCTTCTCCAACCACCCCGGCCAATCTCCCCTTGGTGTCCAAACGTCCCTCCTCTTCTCTCTTTCTCTGCCATGTCATCCCGCCGTCACTGTTCTGCTGGTCTCCATGTTCAGCCACTTGAGTGCATGCCCACTAAGGTCTCGAGTTTATATGGGGGCAAGATTAGGGGGCATGGCGAGCCAAAAGGCAACTTTTTTGAGGGCAAAAACCAATGTCTGTCCTCATTTAGGGCAGTGGGTCTTCGGGCTTGCGGGTGGGGCCATTGCTCAGGGAACCACCCTCTTCTACCTGGTCATGAGGATAAAACAAAAATATTACAGTACTTTTTTTTTTTTTTCAGTTGAACTGAGATGATGTTTGCAGCACTGTGACAGGCCAGGATTCAGACTATTGATATTAAAAAAAAATCTTACGAATTGGCCAGTTGCAGTGGCTCACACTCCCATCACTTTGGGAGGCCAAGGCAGGCAGATCACGAGGTCAGGAATCTGACAGCAGACTGACCAACATGGTGAAACCCCATCTCTACTAAAAATACAAAAATTAGCCCTGTGTGGTGGCATGCGCCTGTAGTTCCAGCTATCCGGGGAGCTCAGGCAGGAGAATCACTTGAACCTGGAAGATGGAGGATGCAGTGAACCGAGATCGTGCTACTACACTCCAGCCTGGGTGACAGAGCTAGACTCAGTCTCAAAAAAAAAAAAAAAAAAAAGAAAAAAAATTAATATACACAGATAGCTCTCTCCACCACCATCTCCCTCCAAAAAATGAGCAAATGGCACCAATGGGAAATTCATACAAAATGAAATAAATTGCTACTCAACCACTGGGAAAGTAATTTGTTTTATCTCTCTCTTGCTTTTTGCACTTTGACTTTTTCAGAATATTATTGCAAAGTTCCTATACAGACGATATTAGCTCCCAATTATTAGAATAGGTTTATATTTAGCTGCTTATTAAATCTTCATTTATCCATAGCATAGCAATTGCTTAAAGAAATTTATCTTGGAGAGCTGTTATAAAGCTCCAATGCAGGGATTATAACCAGGACTTTTTCTAATAATAAACCTAAAGGTAGATGGATATTACCAACTTTATGATTACTGATCTAAATACTACATTGCATTAAATACATGATCATTGATTGGATCTATTTTCATGTCCTCCAAACAAGAAGCGGGGCTGGTCATATGATTGCCATGCTGAACAGAGGCTTCGTATCTGGCTCTCAGGAGAAGAGCTTAATGGGTTCATGAAGGGTCATGCACCATAATGTCCAAACCACTGATAAGGTTTAATGTTTTCCCTCTCGGGTGGTAATTTGCATTTCAATAAGTAATAAAAGGATTGGGCTAATTAAGGAGAAACCAATCTATAAAGCTAGGACTTCATGAAGGATTGAAACCAGTGGGTTAGGTCCACAGGTGTACAGGAGGCCTTCTACAGTCTCCAAACTGGTTCATGGAAACATGTGCTTACCTGGGCCACACTGGTAAGTAGGTGGCAACATTGAAGGTTCCTTACACTGACCATTCTATAAGAATAGGAGAAGAGACCATAGATGCCAATTTATTTTTCTATCATTTAGCTATCCCTGGTTCTACTTTCTCCTCTGAATATTAATCCTACCCCCTATTTTACACTTACACATCTCCTATGGAGAGGGTAAAAGTCATGCCAAATAAATGCTTTATAAAAGGACTTAGTTCTTTGTTGATAAGCCCAAATTGATTATTTTTAGATGAGCAAGTTATGAGAAAAATTTTATATGTCCTAGCCAATGTCTGCTTGATAAAGAGAGGTGAGCAAAAAATAGTGATAGAGGTACAAATAGAACAAATTTTTTTAGCCTTTACAGTAATAACAATATATGAAAACAAAATATAGTTTGGCTTAGTGTATAAATCACATAATGTTTCTGAATAAAGTCTGTTCAATGAAGACCTTTAGTGATTTCGCTGAGGCATGTGGAGTAAACATGAGTGCTAGATATTTCTACTTTGCTTTCAGACACATTCCTGCTGATAACCCAAGTTTCAGCTGAAACTTGACCTCTGACAGAGCACTTAGGTGATCAATATCAGTAGTTGAGAACTAAACTTACCCTTTAGTAAATCATCACTGCAGTTTCTAGACCATTTATTGTACTCTTCTGTGATTCTTCTGCTGCAAACATTGTATAGAATATTTTAACTGATATCTATTTGGTCAGAAATAATAAATAGTATAGGCATTCTCTTAAACAGAATAAAATTTTTAGAATAAGTCAAGATATTGATTTGGTCTCCACTCTCCATACCACTTATAGAAATCTGAGTCTAGCAATTAAAGTGTAAGGATTGTTTATTAGACATTGGATCTAACTTTAGAATATAGTTTTTGTTTTATTTTGCCAGAGAGGACGTATTTTCTGATTTTCATAGAAATATGAAAAAGAGAAAAATAGTTATATATATAATTCATAATTTATATGCATACATAAGTATATATAAACAGTAAAATATGTTTATGTAAATATACACACACATAAATCATAATAGCATTCACATTAAAAGTTACTCATTCAGCCACATATATGATGTAATTTCTGCCCTTTGCATTTGCTACTGATAAGGAATAAATAAAGTTGGTATGATGTGGTGGAAAGTGTTTTATACTGAGAGTCAGAAGATCTCAATTCATATAGGCACAGAGAATCTTTTATGTTCTCATTTCTAAAAGTAGTTCAAATTGAACTGTGATTTCAGAGGCCCCTGGGCTCTAACATACTATATAATCTGGCATTTGTATAGCTCTATATGTAAAGAAAAGTGAATCTAAACAGTTCCAACCGATCATTACACTTGTAGTGAATGAAATGCATATTTTTATCAGCATTGAAATAATATTTAGGGACTAAAAAATAATTATTAAAGTAGAAGAAAATTTCTTCTGAAAACACAGCCTGCACTCATGCAAAGTGATAAGACTATGATTAAACCTACAAAAAATACATGATAAATGTGTAAATGTTTAATGGAAAGAGAAACTAGAAATCAAGCAGGCAATTGGGTTATAGAAATGGGCTTCTAAGGATCACTTTTTGTCTTAATATTCTTTTCATTATACCATTTTAATTTTTATTCTGAATTTTAAAAAGGCAAAAGATTAGAGTACTTGGTAACTGTTATATAGCACATTTTGCTTGAAAATATTTGTGGATTGGTCATCCAAGGAACATCTTGAAAACCATTCAGTTTGGAAAGTAATTTTTTACTGTTACAAAGAAATCTGCTTGTATCCTTTCATGTAGACACATAAGTATGTATTTTCTTTCCCAAGAATTGGAGTAGATTTGTAAGAGCTGATGATTGATACCCCATAGAGAACTCTATCATTTTGAGTGGACTCAGATTGCCCCAGACCCTCTGCCTGCCTAGGGAATAACATCCTAGAAATTTGTCTGAATTTGTAGAGACTGCTTGAACCTGGCTAAACCAGTGACTCCTCTTTCCCCTCAGTCTAGTCTCTGTGAATATTGTACAAGGGAGAGAAACATTTTGGAACAGTAATGAGAATGCACTATGTTTAATTAGTTTATATGTCAACCTACTTTTTTTTGGGAGAAAATGTTTCTTGAGCTCTTGAAAATGTTGACAGAGATGTCGCCAGTTACACATAAAATGAAAAAAATGCAAACTTCATAAGGCAGTTTTCTGGTGACTATAATAAGTTTTACACCATCCTTATGAAATTTATAATTTGAGACCTGAAGAATAGCAGGACTTAAGTTGAAACCCCTAAGTTTTGCCCAGTATTTGCTCAGAATTATTAATTGGTCCAGGTTTGGCATCCCAGTAAAGTTTGCATGAAACTTAACTAGGGCTAGCTAAAAACTTGGCATTTGTCCTTGGAAAAAAATCATCTTGAGTTTACTTAAAGGTCTGTGAACCTCAGCAAACCTCTCAGTGACCCTTTCTACAGTGTGGTGGTTTCTAGTGATATCTGAAACCAAGAATGTTTTGTGAAGGGTTTAGGTTTCATTTGGAAAGCCATATCTAATCCTAGGTACTGCCTAATGAATTAAGAGGCTGGTCCTCCTTGAATCCTCATAAAGGCAGGGCTGTGCATAAAATCCATGAGTTTTACTACAGAGTAAAATTACACCTTTTAATTAGTCATTTAAAAATACCTTGTGTGTATTTCTAGTGTTCTTTCTGTGTGTAATCTATTTATTCTACTATCACTGTTATCTAAAGCAGGCATGCATTGAGTCTACCATTTGAAACTACAGCACAATTTGTTAAATACAAATAATTATTATAATAGGTAACTATTTTGTAAATATTATACATTCTAAAAAAGTTTCACATATTTTGCAAGCAAAGACAATCCTAAGAATAACAAGCTTTGACCATGTAGGGCTAGGGACAGTAACTACTTTCCAAATAACAACTAATTGGTTGGTCTTTGGGGTGTTGAGTTGGGCACTGGTGCACTGAGCTTTCTCTTTCTTCTTTTCTCCCATACCATGACTCACACTGGTCTGGATATATATACAGTTGCATATGGAATGATGCATTTTCCCTAAAATGGGGAAAATGAGACAGTGGGCATTAGCATTAGAAAACAAAAACAATTACAAAAGAAATTTAAAACATAAAATCTAGAGCTGATTTTCAAGGAAGGCATGCATTATTTTTAAAATGGGTATTGGATACAAATTGTAATAACACTCTTTATTTTCCTCTTTAAATTATCTTTTGAGGCTTTTTTGGCCTGAATAAATTTTAAAATTTTTTGTTCTAAGTATTTGTTGCCCATATATATATATATTTTACTATATTTATATCTCAAATTCTTAGTTAAAACACCTGAGATGTTCTGACATCCTTTATGCTTCTAAATCTGTTTAGTCATTATTATTTTAGGGCCTGTTTCCATTTTAGCAATCAGTTAAAACGTCTTAGGAAACATAATAAAAAATTCTTAAGAAAATATGTGTACATATATTTCTTTCAGTATTTTGAGCCATGTTCCAACCATAGAGAGAAAATGATATTTACATTGAGAACTGATTCTGATTACCAGGGATTTAAGGACAACCTCTGTTGGGGTCAAAAGAGAAAATGAAATCCTAGTGGAGTAAGAAATAGCCTCCAACTTTGATATATAGGCTCTAGTAGCTTCTTTTCTACTGATTGTTTTTGATCCTGCATAGCCGTGCACAGTCAATTGCTTAATTTTTTATATTTGAAGATTTTAACAATAAAAATAAATTTGTCAATTGATATTCTTATGAGATATGCTCCATATTTACACAAAGTACTTTCCACTTGGATGACATTTCTGTGGACACACTTACCAGGGAAACATGTCCAATTTTAGTAGGTCCAATTAGACTCTCATTTTTGACCCATGAGACTTCATGTGCAAATGGATGTCAATATTACCAGTCACTTAGGTGTTCCTGACAGATATGACCCCGACTACAATTTGTATTACATATCTTTTATTATCATAGGCAGCAGAAGGAAAATTTTCAAGGACAAAGACACATCTTTGTGCCCTTTTCAATTATAAGGCAGTT
The DNA here is from genome assembly GCF_006542625.1 of Nomascus leucogenys. Classification (NCBI taxonomy): domain Eukaryota; kingdom Metazoa; phylum Chordata; class Mammalia; order Primates; family Hylobatidae; genus Nomascus; species Nomascus leucogenys. The sequence continues at coordinate 31,205,694 of NC_044387.1, read as the reverse complement.
ATTAACAAAGGTGAGCACATAATCAAGTAAAAGGAATGCAATGCATGAGCTTTGGACCATGCAGTACCCCAATAGATAGATGCCTGGAGGTAGGTTATGCCATGTTTTTGCCAGTGATCTTATACTCCAACTGCCGTTATAGTTACAGATCTTTCTAAACCACCTCTGAACTATGACTCATATATTTCAGGTTTTTCAATAGGCAGTTAGCTTTTGGGGGGCTTGTCACATAAGTTCCAAATTTTCTTACAACATCTTAGTTGTATTCTATGTCTTAGTAAATCAGTGACTTATGATTTTACTTCTCACCGGTTTTGTTGTCAAGGCAAATGTCTTGTCCTTCTACACAAAAGTCATCAGTCTGCCTCTGTCTGCCATTGGTTTTTCATCCCCGCTCCACTGCTACCTCCTCATAAAGACACTCACATGAATTACTAGTTTCATGCATTTTTATACTTGATTTGCATAATTCTCACAACATAGTATTTCTCTACATCCTAGTCATTAATAGGTTGTATGAGGTCACTGTTTCTATCCCAAAGTTGCCTTTGTTTATTCTATTCATTCTTTATTCTATTCAACATCTCGTTTATAAGCTGTCTGCTCATACATTTCTAGTTTTGTTGAGTGTGGTTAATTGATATAAATTATAATATCGAGCTACATTTTGCTAATAGACAAAGTTATTTCCCTCGAAATAATTTTACTGTAGGATGTTAAGTCATTTGCAAGAATGGAAAGTTTGTTTTCTGAAGAAAGCATAAGAAGATGATGAAATATGATGAGATATTGTATGGAAAACAGACAAGCCCTTTTAACTTGTTTTTGATGAAACTGGTGACTTATCTCAACAGAGAGTAGATTAAGCTTGTCAAAATGTCAAAGTCAATCACGTTATCATTACCTCTTGCTTCAGTCACTATCAGAAGTGATTTCATTTCAGGAAAAATATGAAAAGGCATTCTTTGGCCAACATGCTGTCATTAAACTATCCGAAGAATTTTTTTCTTTTTTCATTATTTCTTGCAAGAAAATTTACTTCTTTTTAATACAAGTTGTCATCTTTCTTCCTTTGACTATATAGAATCAGAAACACGGTTGATAAAGGAAATCAAGATCACTGTAATTATAAGATCTACAGATAGATTTTCTGAAGGCAGAATATTCATGTATAATGCCAGGACAGCGCTGACATGAGATGTTGCTCAAAGAAGCTTGACTCTGGGATAGTTTGCCTAGTGGGTTCTATGCATTTATGGTTAATTTTGAAGTGTTACTTTTCTACATTTCCTGGAACCTGGAAATGAGGAGTAACTTAGGAAGTCTTTTCTGCTTCTATTCAGTTTGTTTCCTCTTGTCCCAGAGGATTTTGTGATATAAGAGCAGGCAAAGTATATAACTTATTAAGCACATCTAAGTGGAAAGCAGAGTCTAGGAAGCTTGTCATACACTTTATCACTTAATTCACACAGCAGTCTCTTGAGATAGGCACTGTTATTTTTCTCATTCCCCTTTTAGAGATGAAGAAACTGGTATACCCAGAGTTTAAGTAGCTTGCTTAAGGAGATACAATTTGTAAGTTTCAGAACAAGAGTTGAAATTTAAGTCTTTAGGATTTCACACTAATGTAGCACCAAGGAGCATGAGCTCTGGAGCTGTACTCTTGGATTAAAAATCAAGGATATCAAAACATCATGTTACCCATTTGAAATATGTACAATTAAAATAAAAACAGCCAGCCCTTTAAGATTTGATTATTGTGTCACTTTGGGTAAATTACTTAAATTTTCTGTGTATTACCATCCTCAAATGGAAATAATAATTATTTAACACATGCAAAGGATTTAGGACTTAACACACAGGAAATGTTTAATAAATATTAATTGCTAAAATCTCTTCCAAGCTTTTTGTGATGTATTCAAAATGCTGATCATATAAATTACATATATAAAGTACAAATTCAGACTTTTATATTTGAAATATTTCAAGACTGACTTTATTATATTCTGGACGTATACATGTCTTACCTTTTTATGCTGAATAAGAGAATGCTATGCTTTCTTTGAAAACATAAAATGTCACTTTTCCATACAGTATGCAAATGCTTTATTTCAAAAGGCCAAATCTAAAGGTGCTGTCTTGCTTGATTCATTTGGGCCTATTTTAATGAGGACTGCTTTGCTATACAAACTAAATTGCTTTAAGGAGGATCTTTTTCTGGAAGCATATTATCATCTTGGCATTTTATGTCTGTTCAAGAGGGCCTAATTTATGCTCACAGAGCAGGGTGCTTCCTTCACTGCAATTGGGCTTCTTTTAGCTTCTTTTCTTCTGTATAGAATAGGACTTTGGTAGGAAGAAGGAGAAAAGCAAGACCAGACAATGTCATGGCACAGATAGTATCATGACAAAGGGTAAGCAGGTCTACAGGGATGCGGGCATGCATGCAAGTTCAAGAGGATCTTATCATATAACTCAGAGATAGGTTGCTGACGGTTACTCTCCCAAAGCAATCCAACTTACTTGAACGGTTAAGACTATAGGATCACAATAACCATGAGTAATCAACATTGTATGGAATTTGGTAGAATTCTGAATCTCCATCCAAGTCTTTGCTTCACAAAATTCTCAGAAATAGCAGCTATCCTGTATAGCTGAGCAAAAAGAGTTTGTGAACAGATAGGAGACTTTTCTGAGGTTCTGCCCCTTATTAGTTTTAGTGGTAAAATCATGGATTCTAGAACTAAAATCTTTTCATTATAAATCCCCCCTCTGATAGATATTACAATGCTTTTAATCACTACCCAATAACCCAGTGCGTATGAGTATTAGCATTCTGTGATGAAGAACATTCAGGGAAGATTCACAGGGCCACCAGTCCATGAGCTGGCACTGAGGATAAACAGACCATTATAAAGGACAAAGTTCATAGAACTAATTTGCCTTTTGGTACAGTAAGAGCTATTTGCATTAGGAAGATCAAAGTTAAAATACATTAGCAGCAATTTGAAAGACAGAATGAACATGTCAGAAAACAATATGGAGACATATATGGCTAGAATTGGAATGTACCTTGATAAGTGCTTAGAGAAATAAAGGCGGAAGAAATAGGTGGCTTTCTTTGCTAACTTCTTGTGCCTCCTGTCTTCTGGTTGCTACTGCTGTTTCCTACAGGGAGACATAGAGAAACACTGGTAGAATGGATAAGCCATGACTTAACTATGTCATTTGAACAAGTAGTATACATGTCCTTAAAAGTTAACAAGATTTATTTTTCTTGTGCACTTAAGTCCAGATGCAATAGGGTGAAAATATGTGTAAAGTTTGCCAACCACTGAAGGCAAAATAAACTACCAAACAACCCATATAACTCAGGAGCACAGCAAGAAAAGATCCAAGGGAGTTTAGGAAAGTGAATGAAAAGGAATATAATGATTTATCAAACATGTTATGGCTCAACATAGTTAATGGGAATAATAACACATTTTCATATAATGCCTCCTCTGAGCTCAACACTTGGTGGCAGATGGGATACCTCCATTGTTCCCTTATCTCTTTTCTGTCCTCCTCTAACTTACAAAATAAAAGCATTTATGAACAAGGAAAAAACCTGTGGGGAAAATGTCCACGCACACAGCCAGATAGGCACAGTTGCTGCTAACCACGCACATTTCACAGCTTGGTGCTTGGCTCTGCAGCTGCCAAGTATTATCTCAAGAGTAACTATAAACACTGTTGGCCCGAGTGGTGTAAGGGATCCAGAAGGCTGACAGGGTCCATGAACTGATTGCCAGCAAGGGATGGGGACGTGCCAAATTGTGATTGAATTACACCCGTGTGACACTTCCTACTGTAATCACACTCTCCTTTCACAGAGGCCAGGCTGAGACTAGAAAAGCAACTACTGTGAGTCAGTGTCATTAGAGACGGATGGATTTGGTGCCGACCCCAGCTCAGCAGTTGTTGTGAGAGCTGGGTCAGGAATATGTGTGCTCCAAGAGGGACTTGCCTGAAAGGGCTGTCTAAGTGAACAGATGGAAGAAAGACAAATGTTTTTACAGAACTGTGCCCTGTGCTAAATAATGAGTTGATTTTAATGAGCTGCAGCAGGAATCAAAAGCTTTTAAAAATAAGGGTTTTGGAAAGTCTCACTGGACAGGGCACACATAAAGCAATACAGGGAGGGGATGGCTTGGATTTTTTTTTTTTTTTTTAAACTTGACCAATATATGAATGGAAGAGTTTATGTTCAAGATGTTTCCACGTAATCATCTTTCAAGTATTTTTAGTATACGTACTCTCAAAGCTTCATTCCCTTTTCCTCTAATTTCCTCCTTCAATTTAATTCAGTTGTAGTTTTCTAATACTGGGCCTGACGTCATTAAACCAGAGTAGTCCCTGAGCTATCAAGTGTGTACCCAGCAGGGTGCATCACAGTAGTACACAAGGACTAACATCGAATTATATTAAACTTTAGCATCAACCATGAATTAACTCTTGCTTTCAAAAGGTAGGTTGGTTATGTCAGGAAGTGAAAGTACAAAAAGTGAAGAAATACCATCTTTGAATTGCAGAAGAAGTTGTTCTTGGATTGGTCTTGCTTCTTAGCAAAATGCTGTGTTTCTCAATTTAAAACTCTTTTTTTCACCTTTATTTCCTTGTTACTTTCTGTTGTTTCTTTTTGTAATGCTATTGTAGATATATACAAATACAACTACCAGCATTTTGCTAGGAAGATAGACAACCAGCTTGTGCTAGGAAAAAGAAATGAATAGTTGCATATTTAATTGAAAGACATCTTAATAATTACACTAACAATGATAGAAAATAAACTACAAACAAAGGCATTTAAAGAAAAGGCAAATATTCAAACAGTGAATGTGAGAAATGGCCAATGGGAGGTCGAAAGGCAGCAGCATAGTCTAAAGGTAAAAAAAAAATCCAGCTTGGACCCAAATGTATGTTAGTTACAGTAGATAGCTAGTCACACATGAACAGGGCAGGAGACCCTCCACCCCCCAACTAGGAATGTCAGGTGACCATTGGGTGATGGTTAGGAGGTTGTTAACTGTCTCTCTAAAAAAATAATTGGTAGTAGCTGGCTCCAGGGAAAGGCAGGCTCACAATAGATATGAAACACCTGAAACTAATGATCAGTAGCTTCCTGATAAGATCTCAGGAGTTGGGCAAGTGGTCTCACACATGCGCGTTAAGAGGCAAAGTGGCGGAGTTTAACTGGTGCCTGACCTCCTAGGGACATTTGGCTGGTAAAGGAAGAACTTCTCAAGTGAGTATGCATACACCTCCAGTACATACACTGTGCATGCTCCCCTCCCAAGTGCTGGCAGGCCACTGTGCATGAGGACAGCAAACCCCCAGGGTAGAATCAGGAGAGAAGGAACACAAGAGACCCCGGAAGTATACCAACGTATAAAACCTCAAGTCAAAAGGTCAAACCATGCACTTGACCTCTCAAGTTGCCCACTTGGCCGTTATTCAAGTGTACTTTACTTTCTTTTTATTCCTGCTGTAAAGCTTTTTAATCAACTTTCACTCCTGCTCTAAAACTTGCCTTAGTCTCTTCTGCCTTATGGCCCTCAGTCGAATTCTTCTGAGGAGGCAAGAATTCAGGTTGCTGCAGACTCGTATGGATTTGCTGCTAGTAACAATTATGGGGCATACATTTGGAGGTTTTCTGTTTTATTCATTTATTTGTGTTCATTAGGTAACACATTTTTGTGACATGTTTGTGTGAAACAATCAAATTCCAAGTTAAATGACCTTTTATTCTACCACCATTTTATGAGAGATTTGAATTTGTAACCTCTTATTCATTGGTCCCAGTAAGAATTCTGATAAACCCGGTGGGATAAATCCATATTTTTCAGAGTATGGTGTACAGACTAGCTTGTCCATCACAGGGCAAGTACAGAAATTGAGAGTATGTGATTAGAAACACTTAGAGCAATTTGAGTAATTTTATGTCTGCTGAATCAGATGACAAATAATTTGGACTTATGTTTAGTGTATCTAATTTTTTAGAAGTTCATTTTTATAATACTTACAAAATTATCAATCCATGAAGAATAGGGAATTGTTAAAATGTTCTTTACCATAGTCTCTTGCATAATACTAACTTAAGACTTTATTCTGACTGTGCGGTCCACAATTATTTGTGCATGTATGCATGTTTCAAAGGCCAGTGTTTACAGAAGAAAACCAAAATGAAATTTCTCATGTCATCCCTTAGGAGAGGCTTTAAAGGACACAATATCTATTAACTAAATCTGACTGCTAAGAAAGCTCAACTGTGTTGGGGGAAAATATTAAACAAGAGGGTTTAAGAGAGTGTTCAATACTTAATGATACACGCAACTACCTATGTGGAAACTTTCATCTTATGACTTGTATGCACCAGGGAAGAACACTTTATGTCATGGAGCAGAGTGGAGCTTCCTTTTATACCATTAGCTGGGCATGGTGGCACATGCCTGTAATCCCAGCTACTCCAGAGGCTGAGGCAGGAAAATCGCTTGAACCCGGGAGGCGGAGGCTGCAGTGAGCCGAGATAGCGCCATTGCAGTTCAGCCTGGGCAACAAGAGCAAAACCCTGTCCCCCCACCAAAAAAAGGAGATATTGTTAATACACAATGGATACTCTTGTTTTCTGGTAAAAATTGGCTTCTGTTTTAGCAATTCCATAATAATCTTTTAGTATTGTCACTTTCTTCCCTCTTCAGTTTTTTTTCTTCCTCTTTTCTGTACTTTCCTTGTCATTTCCTTCCTTTTCTGTATTTGTGCTGAGTTGTTAGGAGTTGAAGAATTAGGGACTTAAATTTTTGTTATGTACTAGAAGTAGATTTGAAATAGATTGCCACTTGCTAAAGATGTCATAGGTGATACATAGTTTTACATTTGTAGGTTTACAAGTATGGATTAATATGTTTTAATATTTTCCAATTCACTTCAAACCAAACCGAACTCTTATGTGGAAACAGTGTGAGTCCTTTGGAAATCCTCTGGAGGAGTATTTGTATATGCCTACAATAATGTTATCAAAAGAAACTTAATAGAGAGTAACAAGATAATCAAGGGGAGAAAATTAGTTTTTTAAATAAGAGCCACTTAATTTCGAGTTAATTAAAGGGCATACAGGAACCTCATCTATTTTGGCATATAGATTTGTAAATGTGAGGTCTTGGTTCTTCTGTTTTGTCCAGACTGAGTATGTTGACCTTTGCAGGCACACTTTTAATTTCTGGTCAAACAAGTTTTTCTGTTTATGTTCAAATTATCTCCAGCAGTTGTTCTCAGGCCAGGCTAATTATCAGAATCACCTGGGGAGTTACCAACTAAAACTCTCTGGAGGTAAGAGCTGGGAATTTTTAAACTCTATAATCCCTAAAATCCTACACAGGTGATTTGGATGAATAGTCAAGTTTGGAAGCGTTTGTCTGGAGGCAAAAGTCCCCAAAGAGATAAAAATGAATTTAACATTTTGATAATCATCCTAGTACAAAGGAGGAAGTTCCATTGTTACTGGAAGTTCTATAGTGTCTTCTTAAAACATTGGGTAGGTATTCTGAATGTGGACCCTTCAGTTATAATCTCCTTAAGGATGAGGACACAATTTCCTTCTATTGTATTCTTCACATGTTTATTACATTGCACTGAGATAAGACATTCATTTAACTCTGCTGAGCAATTTGACATTCCCAAGAGAAAACGTGGCTAAAAAAGAAATAGAACATTCACTAACTCATATGCTTTACTTGGAAGACATCCACCTCCAGAGAAAAATGATCAAACTCACACAAGTATTTCCAGTGCCTATACACAACTGTCATTATTTAAAAGGCAGACTCACTGCTGGTGAATTCCACATGGACAGTCATAGCTAATTGAGGCAGTTATTTTAAGAATATTTCATGATTTCTAAAGCAGCCATAATTTTATTTAATGTTTCGTTTGACAAATATAGCTTTACAGGCTCTATTGTTCCAATTAAAGCAATATTAGACTAAACAATTAAAATGTTTTCATTATAAATTTTTATCGTAAATGCTTATAATGACAATGATTACAGTGCTGGATTTTCTTATATTGAGTAATTAACAATAGTGTTCCATCATTTAAGAAAACCTTATTTCAACATATTAGGCCCAACTTAAGGGCATCAATAAAGATGAAATAAATTGTATTGCCATTAAAAACATTGAAAAATGCCAGATAGTCATTTAGTTATATTTTACAAGTTTCTTCTTTTTATATCTTTCTAGAATTACACTGTTACAGTCATTTTGATCCGTTGTTCCTGTTCCTAACTTATCAGATTAATCAATTCTCAAAGATTTGTAGAATGATAAATCAGATCACACCCTGCTCCAAACCAGTCTTTGGGCTATTTTAGCATTTATGCATCTAAATGTTAACCCCATTACTTAAAGTGACACATCCATATTCCCTATGAACAGCTTGTATAAAATACCTGACTGATTATACCAAAGATTTCCCAACTCAAAATTTTGGCTTGAGTATAGTAGTCTCTTGTTTTCTTATTGTGCATTTTAGGTGTTTGTTCCAGGCAATACATTATCCTACCTAATCTCCATGTTTAGATTTTTTTTTCTCATGCCCTGAAATTACCTGCCTCATGACTCATCATGTTAACTGAGTAATCAGCTTCCTCGGTGTAATGTAGTCTTTGGACAAGAGTTCATGGGCTGTGACATCCAATTAATATACGCATTTTTTTTGGTATTTTCTTATGAGAGCAATATAGGCATATATTAAAATGTTACAGATGAGTTTATAATGGAAACTAGGAATTCCCTTTCTCGATTCTCACTGCTGTCTTACTCCTCAGAGCAACTGTTTTGAAATATTTTATTATTTTGCTTTTCTTATAGTTACCTTCATATCTCCCAAATATACTTTTATTACTATGTCTTTATGAAATTTAGAAATATGTACTGATTTTTATCCTTTAAAGGTGAGGATTCAGTTTACTTATCTAACCCATCCTCTTCCCTAACACTTTTTCTTATTTATTATAATAATTACTTTATTAAATATTATAATAAAGTAATAAATATTATAATACTTTACCTTATAGCTCCTTTACTGGTATTTTTCTAGGTTTAAGAAATTACTTAAAACTTTATTTCATGTTCCATTATAAATGACTATCCTTAATTTATAAAATAAAGATATTAGCATCTTTATCTTTTTTGACATCTTTCCTTCCCATCTTCTCTTTTCTACCTTCCATTCAAGTTACACCGCATTATATATTGTTAGGTTGATAACATTTTATTCAGTTCTATAATCCAAGTATAATTTTATGTGCTTTATATATAGAATCACTTTAAAAGTTGAAAATCAATAAACTAAACTTTTCCATTTATTTTTATTTACATTATTTTCACCATGTAAATTTAGTTCACTATATAGTAAAGTAGTGAGCTATGATTATATTTCTTTCTTAGGAGTTTTAATTTGTCAATTTTGGTATGACACAAGGGAGAATATTTCTACAATTATGTTCAAATGTAATGACATACAATTGTTCAAAGTTATATTTAATTTGATTCATATTTGATTATGGATTTTTGTTTAATTTTTGACATCTCCCTAGAGTATCTATTGCCTTTGTGTTTTTCTCATTAGGATAAAAGACACATATCCTTTCTATTCTATCCCTAATATGATTCAAGTTTTTACTCATTTTATTTATTTCTTGAAAGGCATAGGTACTCATTTTTGCAGACGTGCTTCTTGGTAACCATGACCTTCCATTTTACTTTGGACTATTGTTTTTATGCCTATACTGAAAAAATTAGGGTCATTTTTAATATTTCAGAGTTTTTTGGTGGTTCTGTGGTAGAATTGTACTTCCCCAATTTGAAATTGTGCATGACAATATGACTTTCTTTGAGTGATGATATATGAGCAGAGGTCTTACAAGCCAGTGGGAAAGGTGCCACAATCTTTCCCCCTGCCACATAGGTATGGATGGAAACTTTACATTCTAGATCCCAGAGTGAGAAGACATAAACCAGGGTTCCGGTCAATTATTTAAGAGAGATTCATGTATTGAGTACATATGGTAGTCATCCCTTATCTGTAGGAGATGCATTTGAAGACCCCTAGTGGATTCCTGAAACTGAGAATAGTACCAAAGCCTACATGCACTATGCACAATTTTTTTTCCTTCTTCACAATTTCATGGAAATTCATTCTTATTGTAGATCTTAGCAATCTGAGCATATGATTATTTTTTTATTAGATAACTTTTACCTTTTCACTTAAAGGAAGCACTTTATTATTTCTCTTTGGCATATCTGAATCATCAACATCATTACACTTGAACATTAGGTCCATTATTAAGTAAAATAAAGGGTTACTTCAGTACAAGCACTGCTATACCATGACAGTTGATCCGATAACCTAATGGCTATTAAGTGACTAACGGGTGGTTAGTGCATATACAGCATGGATACACCGGACGAGGGATGATTCACGTCCTGGGTGGACTATCTTAAGATTTCATCACACTACTCAAAGGGGTGTGCAATGTAAAAGTTATGATTTTTTAATTTCTGGTATTTTCCATTTAATATTTTTAGGCCACTCTTGACTGCAAGTAACTAAAACCACAAAAAGTGAAACGGTGGATAAGGGGGGCTATTATGCTACGTGCCAAAAGTTATTTATATGGAGGGGATATAGGAGAGATCCGAATGGTAAATTTCTTGATGACATGATTTTAGGTACTAGTTAAGGTGGAAGAAAGAGAAAGTAAACACATATGTATGTAATATGCCAGTGGGCAACATGACACAGAAGAATAAAATAGGGTAAGTGGTCAGAATGAGAGCGAGGCATGGTTCTTTCACAGCACGGTTAGAGAAGGCATTCTAAGATGGTAACATTTGAGCAGAGATAAGGATATGAGGGAGAAGGTTATTTAATATTTGGAAAAAGAGTTATTTAGTATTTGAAAAAAGAGAGAATTCCAGTTGCAATGGCTCTCAATCAGGAGCATGCTTGGCTTGGAGCGGCAGGGAGGTCAGTGCGGCTAGATCAGGAAAGCACTGCGGGGCTAGTCTGAGTGGCCCAGTAGAAGAGCAGTCAAAGGCCAGATAGTAAAGAGACTTATGGGCCATAATAAGGTTTTGGTTTTTCTTCTGTGAGAGCTGGGAAGCTATGAGAGAATTTTAAATAGAAAATGGCATGATCTGACTCGCACTTTCGAAGACTCACTCCTCCTGCTGTTTGAAGAGTAGACCACAGGCAAGGGAGGCATGAAAATCTAAGGTCAAGGTTAACTTTCCCCAGGAGTTTACAGCCTTACTCAAATGCACTCGAGTATTCTTTTTGGCCGTTACATTTGGCATTTATTTGCATTCTTTCATTGGGCAGATTTATTTGTTATGCATAAGTTCTTAGACTATTCTCACTTTTCTGCTCTGAAGTGTCATAGTGATGCGTTTTGGATCATGAGGCATTTGTGTTTAAAATGTATCTTGCTCAGCAGCTTGTGGATATTTTTAAAGGCTTGCGTCTCCAGCTCTGGAAATTATTTTCTATTATTTCTTTAAAAATATGTTTTTCTCTCATGTTCCTCTATTCTTTCCTTCTAGGATTTTATTATATATAACTTTCTATTTAACTTTGTCTTTTGTATTAAAAAAATTTCTTATTATAGAGTTTAGAAAAGTTGTTTGTTTTCTCTGGCTCTATTAAAGCAGGAAGACCAAAGGTAGAATAAAAAGACCGTATGTTTCAAGAAATAGCTGGAGTATCTTTAATGTTTTTGTGTGAAATTGAATAATATTTTAATGTCTTTGTTGTACATGATTTTCATAAACCTTCACCAGTTCACTCCTTTCTAATTCTGAATTTATAATCTTCTTTCTCCTACATTTTAAATTATTTCACTAGGATCTCAGCAAATAAGAAATAAGTTTGGGCCGAGCGCGGTGGCTCACGCTTGTAATCCCAGCACTTTGGGAGGCCGAGGCGGGCGGATCACAAGGTCAGGAGATCGAGACCACGGTGAAACCCTGTCTCTACTAAAAATATAAAAAAATCAGCCGGGCGTGGTGGCGGGCGCCTGTAGTCCCAGCTACTCGGAGAGGCTGAGGCAGGAGAATGGCGTGAACCCGGGAGGCGGAGCTTGCAGTGAGCCGAGATTGCGCCACTGCACTCCAGCCTGGGCGACAGAGCGAGACTCCGCCTCAAAAAAAAAAAAAAAAAAAAAAGCTAAAAAAAAAAAAAAAAGAAATAACTTTGTTCTATAAACCTAACCCATTTCAATGATGTCACTATATTTAAGGGAGAATAAAACGGGGGTTTGTTCAGTAATTTTAGACTACTTGGTTAATATTACAAGTTTGTTTTTTTTTTTTTTTTTTTTTTTTCACAAAGCCACCCCTGAATTTTGCCTCTGTATTTCCCAACATTGAATCTATCAGTTTGTATAGTATAATCATTTCTTCCAATAGCTCTTTTCAGATGCCACCTGAAAATCATTTGATGGAAATGACAAACTGCAGAATTTTAGAAGAAGAGAGTTCTCTCTCAGATTTTGAACAATGGCTTGACTTTGTGGCTTTAAATATCATCTACAGAGATAATCATTTACCTACTGCATAAAAAAAACAGGAGTAACTAAACATTAAGTTGATACATTTTGAATAGCGTATAGGAGTTTAAAGAGAGTAGACACATAGAGACAATGTAAATTTAGGATACCTTTTTAAAAAAGTAAATTAAGCTTATACAGGTAGATACATATTGCTATATGCATACTACAGAGATATAGTTAGGTCATCTATGATGATGATAATCTCTGGATATGCACCATTCTATAAACTATTGTCTTTGAATCTATGGAGACTTGATTCTGGAGAAAATAGAGATGAATTTGCAAAGTATTCCCTGCTTGTAAGATAACCCATGTCATAAGTTTGTGAACTATCAGTATAGCACTCATCTGTTACAGAGAACTGGGTGAATGACATGAGAACTTACTGTTATAACCTGAAGAATAATATCAGCAACAGGTGCTATAGACTTTTGGAACGTAAAGGTGAAACCAGCTCTGTCAGCACTTACGAAAGCAAGGCAGTGTTCAATCTCTAAATACCCAATTGAGGTTTAGTTCAAGTCATAAGAATATTTAAAGAATGACATTAACTCTTAGTATAAGAGGTCCTCTTTGATTCTGTAGAGATTCTATTAAATGTTTCCCTTTTTCCCAAGCAAAAACTTTGTAAAATAATACTACAGGTTGAACTTCCCTAAACTGAAAATCCATAATCCTCCAAAGTTTAAAACTTTTTGTGTGGTAACTTGATGTCACAAGTGGAAAATTCTACAGCTAAGTACATAATGCAAACTTTGTTTCATACACATTATTAAAAGGTGTATATGAAATATAAATTAATTTTGTGTTGAGACTTGGGTCCCATCCCCAAGATATTTTATTAAGTATATGCAAATGTTCTAAAATTCTGAAATCTGAACTCTTAAACGCTTCTGGTCACAAGCATTTCAGATAAGGAATACTCAACCTGTAGTAGACATTTATATATGCTAAAAAATAACTCTACCTGCTTGCATAAAATAAAAGTGCCTCAGTAATGATACTAATATATTTTAAGAAATTAAGAGATTTTTCAAGTGATGACAATATAAATGGATACAACTCTGGATGTCCTTTTTAATTCCCATAAAATTACATAATTTAGACTTCCCATAAGTACATAATTTAAGATATTGATCCATTCTCTACTCCACTCCTCACGCCAGCTATTTCCCACTGCTAAACAGAGGATTTTCAAGGGATTGACATTTTGTTTCATAGAGAGCCACTTAGAGTACTCCACATTGGTGCTCCTTTATTTATTCCTTGTTTCATAACATCATCATCACATCATAGCACATAGCATATGTGTATGTGCATGTCCGTGTTGTTTCACACTCTCAGGTTATCTCTGCTGCAATTGAAACTAGGATAATGGTCACACATTGCCTTTAGGAATCTTGGTAGCAAACTAAGGAAGTGAACCCGTCTGGGTGGCATGATCTCTGCCCACTGCAACTTCTGCCTCTTGGACTCAGGTGATTCCACATCAGCCCCCCAATAGCTGGGACTACAGGCACACCACCACACCTAAGTTTTTGGATTTTTTTGTAGAGACAGGGTTTTGCTGTGTTGTCCAGGCTGGTCTCAAACTCCTGAGCTCAAGAGATCTGCCCACCTTGGCCTCCCAAAGTCCTGGGATTACAGACGTGAGCCACTTCACCCTGCTATCTGATATCAACAGTGCTATACAGATAAATTTTGGTTAACAGTTTTCATTATATCCTATTCCTATTTTTAATGTTTATTTGTCATAACTTTTAGGCTTTTTTTGTAAATATTGTATTTCTAGATTTAAAAAACTCAATTTGTGTTTCTGTCTTCTAATTGCCATGATTATTCCATTCACATTTACTGGGATTACTGATAGGTTTGGACTTAATTTTATGTTTTGTAGTTTTTTACTTACCATGATTTTTCTTAGCTTAGTTACTTTTTTTCCCTCCTACTAATCTCTACTTTTTCTTTACTCCTTTAATTTTCTGCATACATTTGATTTCTGTTTCTTATTGGTTTTCCTTAACTTGTTAGCATTTGAATATGGCATAACATCATAGTATGAGTAAAGTGAGTATCTCTATTCTCTTTTTTGAGCAATTTAAAAACCTCATAATTCTTTAGGTATGCATTGTTTCACTGCTATGTTTTAAGCAGTTTCTTTTATTAAGTACATACTTAATGATTACTGTGTGTCTGGCCCTGTTTTAAATGTTGATAACACATCTATGAATGTTAACAGGAAAATCTACATACTTGTAGATGCTAAATTCTAGTGGGATGAGGCTTTTTGTTTATTGTTTTAGTTCTACTTTGTTTTAATTTCCCAAGTAATCATTAATCTCAGGATTGATTTACGTTTACCAGCCTATTGCCAGTTTCTTTGCTCAGCAAGAGTCTTACCTGACACTTCTTTCTTATGACTTTAATTACCTTCTTGCAGATTTAGAGTATCAATGTTCTTTCAGTGAGAGCCTAGGAGTAATTGATTCTCTCAGAACCGATTTTAAAATGTTTTGTTTTCCTTGCCTTCTTGTATGAAAGTTGAGCTGAGTTTAGACTTCTAGGTAGAGAAATTTGCACAGTCTTCTGGCATTTCCTGTTTCGATGAGAAGCCTACTCTCATTTATCATTCTTGGGAGGTAATATTTATTTTCTCTCTGGTAAATTTTGAATTTTCTTTTTTGTTTCATTTTCTGCAACTTTGCTTTTTTTCCCTGGGTGGTGTATTAGTGTTTAATAATCTTGTTTGTGATCCTTTTTACTCAAATCTTTCTTCATTTATGAAAAATTCCCAGCTAAGTTTTTGTATGTTGTCTCTCTCTGATGATTTCTGTTAACTCCTCATATTGTATTTTAGATTTCTCCTTTTATCATTAATATCCATTGATTTATATTTTATATTTTCATCTTTATATCTCTTAGTGTTACATTCTGTGAGGTTTTTTCCTCCTGTGTCACTCAATTCACATATCTGCCCTTCAAATATGTCTAGTTCACTCTTTAACATGAGTTTTTAAAATTTATTGTTTATTTTAATGTTTTTTTAAATTTCCTAAATTAATACTTGGTTCTGTTTTAAGTCTGATGTTTTCATTTTTCAAAATAGGCTGCTGGTGTCTTATGTTCTTATTTCTTTTTTTTTCATCTCTTTTTACTTATAGTGCCCTTCATTCAGATTTTTGTATAATCCCCAATTCTCCAATTTGTTGTGTGTACTAATTTCTTGATTTTTTTTAACTTATGTGGTTATAATTTCTTGACTGTTACTTAAATATAAATTCTGTGTTTTCAAGCCTAGGGTGGTACTAGTGCTCCTTAAAAAGATGATTCTGAGTTTGATTCTTTTCCAGACTAACTTTTAATTAATATCTCACCAAAATATTCCTGCCTGACATGGGCAGTACTCCAAACCCTGGTGGCTTAAAATAAGAGCAACCATTTATGTATCTTACAATTCTTTGGGTTGGCAGTTTGAGCAGGGCTTAGTTGTGTCACTTTTCTGCTTGTCTCAGCTGGGCTCACTTCTGTGTCTGTGGTCAGAACCCAGGTCAACTGGAGGCTGCTTGTTCTACAGGGTAATTCAGCTGAGATGGATGAGCCCTGCTGCACTTGGTCTCATCCTTGCTGGCTAACCCTGGCTTCTTCACTGGGTAATCACCCCAGGAGGAGAGATGCCAATTCCCAGTGAGCAAGCACTCTTTAAGTTCCTGAATGCGGCCGGGCACAGTGGCTCACGCCTGTAATCCCAGCACTTTGAGAGGCCGAGGCAGGCGGATCACGAGGTCAGGAGATCGAGACCATCCTGGCTAACACGGTGAAACCTCGTCTCTACTAAAAATACAAAAAATTAGCTGGGCGTGGTGGTGGGCACCTGTAGTCCCAGCTACTCGGGAAGCTGAGGCAAGAGAATGGCCTGAACCCCAGGGGGCGGAGCCTGCAGTGAGCCGAGATCGCGCCACTGCACTTCAGCCTGGGTGACAGAGCGAGACGCCGGCTCAAAAAAAAAAAAGAAAAAAAAAAGTTCCTGAATGCATGTTTACTATTGTCCTCTTATCTAAAGCAAATTATGTGGCCAAGCCTAAATTCAAGAGATGAAAAAATACACTCTGCCTCTTTATAGGTACAGCTGCAAAATATTGTGGACAGTTTTGCCCGGTACCAAGATTGTGTGTATTTGTCCTCAAAAGAGCAAAGCCTTGGAGTTCTGATTTATCTGAGGTCATTGCTTTTCCTCCTATTGTTTTAAAAACATGGCTAGCTCTTTCATAGAGTTTTAATCTCTGCTTTGTGACACCAGTGACAACTTCTGCTGTGGAGTGAATTGTGTCCTCTCAAAATTCAGTTGTTGAAGCCCTAACCCCCCAATGTGGTGGTGTTGGAGATGAGGCCTTTGAGAGCTGTAAGATTTAGATGGATGGGGTCATGAGAGTGGGACTTTTATAATGGGATTAGTATCCTTATAAGAAGAGACACCAGAGAACTTGCCAATTGAGCACACAGGGGATGGTGGCCATCTACAAGCCAGAAAGAAGGCCCTCACCAGACTCTAACCACATTGGCACCTTGAGTTTTGACTTCCAGGCTTCAGAATTTCTGTTGTTGAAGCTTTGGTCTATGGAATTTTGTCATGGCTTACCAAGCTGACTGACACAGCTTTCTATTATTCTGCAGCACCTTGAGTGCCTTATTTTCTTTTTCTATTTTGGCTTTGATTCTTCTTAATCTTTTTTTTTTTTTTGGTCAACTGTTGCTTTTTAAGAATGGATTATTCCATCACATTAGCAAGTATCTCCTTTCTTACAATATGGTATCGTTGAGCTGCTGGACTTCTTGTTAGCTCTACAGCATCATAGAGTTTATTTCATTTTATTTTATTTTTTTGTTCAGTTTTTTATACTTTAAGTTCTAGGGTACATGTGCACAACATGCAGGTTTGTTACATATGAATACATGCGCCATGTTGGTGTGCTGCACCCATTAACTCGTCATTTACATTAGGTATTAATCTCCTAATGCTATCCCTCCCCACTCTCCCCACCCCATGACAGGCCCTGGTGAGTGATGTTCCCCTTCCTGTGTCCAAGTGTTCTCATTGTTCAATTCCCACTTATGAGTGAGAACATGCAGTGTTTGTTTTTTTGTCCCTGTGATAGTTTGCTGAGAATGATGGTTTCCAGCTTCATCCATGTCCCTACAAATGACATGAACTTATCATTTTTTATGGCTGCATAGTATTCCATGGTGTATATGTGCCACATTTTCTTAATCCAGTCTATCACTGATGGACATTTGGGTTGGTTCCAAGTCTTTGCTACTGTGAATAGTGCAGCTACAAACATACATGTGCATGTGTCTTTATAGCAGCATGATTTATAATCCTTTGGGTATATACCCAGTAATGGGATGGCTGGGTCAAATGGTATTTCTAGTTCTAGATCCCGGAGGAATCGCCACACTGTCTTCCACAATGGTTGAACTAGTTTACAGTCCCACCAACAGTGTAAAAGTGTTCCTATTTCTCCACATCCTCTCCAGCACATGTTGTTTCCTGACTTTTTAATGATGGACATTCTAACTGGTGTGAGATGGTATCTCATTGTTGTTTTGATTTGCATTTCTCTGATGGCCAGTGATGATGAGCATTTTTTCATGTGTCTGTTGGCTGCATAAATGTCTTCTTTTGAGAAGTGTCTGTTCATATCCTTCACCCACTTTTTGATGGGGTTGTTTTTTTCTTGTAAATTTATTTGAGTTCTTTGTAGATTCTGGGTATTAGCCCTTTGTCAGATGAGTAGATTGCAAAAATTTTCTCCCCCTCTCTAGGTTGCCTGTTCACTCTGGTGGTAGTTTCTTTTGCTGTGCAGAAGCTCTTTAGTTTAATTAGATCCCATTTGTTAATTTTGGCTTTTGTTGCCATTGCTTTTGGTGTTTTAGATATGAAGTCTTTGCCCATGCCTATGTCCTGAATGGTATTGCCTAGGTTTTCTTCTAGGGTTTTTATGGTTTTAGGTCTAACATTTAAGTCTTTATTCTGTCTTGAATTAATTTTTGTATAAGGTGTAAGGAAGGAATCCAGTTTCAGCTTTCTACATATGGCTGGCCAGTTTTCCCAGCACCATTTATTAAATAGGGACTCCTTTCCCCATTTCTTGTTTTTGTCAGGTTTGTCAAAGATCAGATGGTTGTAAATGCGTGGTATTATTTCTGAGGGCTCTGTTCTGTTCCATTGGTCTGTACCTCTGTTTTGGTACCAGTACCATACTGTTTGGGTTACTATAGCCTTGTAGTATAGTTTGAAGTCAGGTAGCATGATGCTTCCAGCTTTGTTCTTTTGGCTTAGGATTGTCTTGGCAATGTGGGACCTTTTTTGGTTCCATATGAAATTTAAAGTTGTTTTTTCCAATTCTGTGAAAAAGTCATTGGTAGCTTGATGGGGTTGGCATTGACTCTATAAATTACCTTGGGCAGTATGGCCATTTTCACGATATTGATTCTTCCTATCCATGAGCATGGAATGTTTTTCCATTTGTTTGTGTCTTCTTTTATTTCGTTGAGCAGTGGTTTGTAGTTCTCCTTGAAGAGGTCCTTCACATCCCTTGTAAGTTGGATTCCTAGGTATTTTATTCTCTTTGAAGCAATTGTGAATGGGAGTTCACTCATGATTTGACTCTCTGTTATTGGTGTATAAGAATGCTTGTGATTTTTGCACATTGATTTTGTATCCTGAGACTTTGCTATTATTTGACTCTCCCAGTGAGTAACGCAGACCCAGTAACTGTTCATATCTCTGATTTTGAGTTTCTTCTTCATTTCTAGCACCTGAAGATTTTTTTTTTATTTTAAAATTTGATTAATAATACATTTCAAAAATACATTATATTTTGACCAGGAACTATGGGTCATGCCTGGGTGCCTTTGGGAGGTCAAGGTGGGTTGATTGCCTGAGCCTAGGAGTTCAAGACCAGCCTGGGCAACATGGCAAAACCCTGTCTCAATAAAAAAATACAAAAGTTAGCCAGGTGTGGTGGTATGTGCCTATAGTCCCAGGAGGCAGACATTGCAGTGAGCCAAGATTGTGCCACTGCACTCCAGCCTGGGTGACAGAGCTAGACCCTGTCTCAAAAAAATTTTTGTATGTTATACTTTGCTAAGCTTTTTGTGTGTTTCAAATGTCTTCCAGCAACATGTACATTTAATATATAAACTGAAAATCTAGTCTGGCCATATTGGGATTCAGGGATAGTAGATTCTGAGGTTTCTAAATGGATAGGTGACACAGTCACAGAAAGTACATGTGGCAGAAAATGTAATTAAGCAAGCAGGTGGACAATCATTTTGGAGAATAACAACAAGGCTTCTGGGAGTCTGTAGTGCTATATTGTCCAATATGATAGCTACCAGATATATGTGGCTATTTAAAATTAAATTAGTTAAAATATAATTTAAATTCAGTTCCTTAGGTTTACTTGCCACTTTTCAAATACTCAGTGGCCATATGTGGCTACTGGCTGCAATATTGTACTGCTCAGGAGAACATTTTTATCATCTGAGAGAGTTGTATTGAGCAGTGCTGCTCTAGTGCATCTGCTGAGTATCAGACTAAATACAGGCATAAGTGGGACAATATATCCACTTCATCTGTGGAAGGAGATAAGTTTCAAACCCTGTGAGATAGACAGTGGATGATTGATATTCTTACTGTATCTTGATAAATATTGACCCAGAAGAGGGGGAGAGAGAGCCTGGCTGAGAGTGACTACCTGTAGTTTCAATTATACAGAGTTAGGGGTAAAGCAGAGATAGAGTTTAAAATAAAACAGCAGACAGAGGCTTATCAACTTCCCCACTTTTTGTTTGTGTGAGTTCTTTTCTTTTTGCAGACAATAAAGGTAATATATGAGCACTGAGGAATATTCGAAAAGCATAATAACTTTCTTGTCTTCTTATGCAGAGTGTACTGAACACACTTTATTTCTTCCCTAATGACTCTGAGTCATCATTATTGAATTACAGAATGCTGCATGTAGAAAAGAATGAAGGGCAATGTTCTCCCAGACTATTAAGATATACAGAGAGACTTAATGCATACATTCCCCCCTGTATTAAGCAACTCTAAACTGTAGCTCTTTTTAATCTTGCCATTCTTTTACCTCATATTTTATTATTATCTATAACTCCCTACTTGTCTGGGAGCTGTCTGCTTCTAGTAGTCTCCTATTTCTACTGTCTTATCTTCTATAAACATAATATACAGTAAAGCATGTTAGAAATAACTAGATAATTATACTTCTCAAATAAAATTTTAAGTTTACCATCTAAATGCCTGTGGCCTGCTCTGCTACTGAGTAGGGTGTGTGAATATTATGTCAAATAGTTCCCCACTCCGCATATCCTGCCTTCTCCTTGGAAATCATCAGTGAGACATAATGCGCACAGCTTGGAACATTGAGGAAGGGAGTACAGAGTTTGACTTATGGCTCAGCTGTATGATATGGGCCCTGAGCAAATCTCCTAGCTCTGTAAAAATCAGCTTTCTTATCTGTTAATCATCATGTGCATTATCATTAATGTTAACACTCATAAAGTACTTAGCAGTGTCAAGCGATGTTCTAAGTGTCTTTTATGTATTTGCTCACTGTAATCTTCATGATACCCCATGAATTAGGAAAGGAGCTTTTATCTGCAATTTACACATAAAGAAAATGAGATACGTACAAATTCAGTACCAGCTCTCAGACCTATATTTCCAAGTTGCAAGCGTTATATTTCTTTGAGAAACATTTAGCTTTCTTTTGGATTTATGATTTTATTCTGAATGATTGAAGTTTTTGGAGGTGGGTTTCCAGATAATAGAATATTGTAAAGCTCTGACTATTTCAGAGAAACTGTGCAGAACAGCATGCAATAGACGATACTCTCAGTGGAAAACCATTCATCTCTAATGAAGAAGGGGTGATCAGACTAGTGTAGCCTGGAGACAAGTAAAATAAATGTAATCAGTTTGGCTACAATTGTTAGGGTTTTGTGAAAACTGTGGGCTGGTAACTTAAGCTTAGGATTTGGAAAGAGTCAAGACAAGGTTTACATGACAAGAAGAAAAATTATTGTGTTAGCTTATGTGTAAAATTCAAGGCTTAGTAGAATTTTTGCTCAATTTGGTTTCTAAAAGCATTTCCAAGATTTTATTTTCAAACTAAATATTTATGTTAATATGTTATGTTAATGTGGGCTTAACAGCCTTGTTCTGGAAATAAACTTGTCTTTTTTATGATATTTCTATGGCGATTCTCCCAAATATAAGTTGATGATCAAATACAGTTCTGAGTATCTAAATGACTTTTAAATTATTTGCCTCTTTATATGAAGCCAGGGACTTTATACCAGGAAGAAATCATACTTAGCTACTTTTGTTTCAGGAAAGAAAGGGATTTTGTGATGAGATATTATCCCATGAGCATATATTAGCCCTGGAAGCTATCTTTGTCTTGAAAATGGCTCTCAGTAAAAGATAGACAAATGGAATTTCCTACTAAGCTAGGGATCCGTCGATGAGATTACGATAGTGAACTCATACTGGCTAAATTTCACATCAAAATAAATAGAAGATATTAAAATCAGGCCTGGCATCGTGGCTCATGCCTCTAATCCCAGCACTTTGGGAGGCCTAGGCGGGTGGATCACTTGAGGTCAAGAGTTCAAAACCAGCCTAGCCAACATGGCAAAACCCTCTCTCTACTAAAAATACAAAAATTAGCTGGTCATGGTGGTGCACGCCTGTAATCTCAGCTACTCCAGAGGCTAAGGCAGGAGAATCGCCTGAACCTGGTAGGCAGAGGTTGCAGTGAGTGAAGTTTGTGCCACTGCACTCCAGCCTGGGCAACAGAGTCAGACTCTGTCCCAAATAATAATAATAATAATGATAATAACAATAATAAATAAATAAATAATGATTTTTAAGAAGCCTGCTTAGCGTGCTGCAATTATTGAAGGTGTTTTGTCATCTTCCTTATGGTTCTTCTGCACACATATTCTCACATCCCTCCCACTCTCAGAGCCATACTCCCCAAAATATACAGGCTAATTTTAGCATTCATAAATTTAAGAAAACTTAGAATTTTTCTTTTCTTTTTTCTTTTAAATTATAATATATTTTAGTTTAGCTGAAAGAAGAGCTATATATCAGGTCTAGCAACACTTCCTCCCAAATGACTGTCATAAAATTGAATTTTTCCAGCAGAGAATTACAGAAGTATTTTGCAGTGTTGTGTGATTTCTGTACTCTGAGAGTCCATGAACTCTGAAATTTGGGGACGTTCATTATCCTGTGTCAGAAGACAGAAGCGTTTCCTCAGTACCTCTGGCTGATCACTTGTGCTGGACTGAGCAGTAGTGCTCAGGCTAGCTGGGACCAGGTTGCTGCAATATGTTTGGAACAGGTTTCCTTATCACTCATTTTCCTTTACAGATTTCAGAGTAGCTGCCAACACGTCAACAAAGCAAACCTGTATTCACTGGAAAGTAGCAGAGCTACCAAGGCCGTTCAGTACTTTTATCTTGCTGGAAGTTCTTTGTCATTTTTTCTTCTTAGGGCATTTGCAAACTGATTAATAATAGGGAAGTTATTGCCCAATGAAGTTAACGTGTCTAAAGACCTGTAGTTGACAAAATTCAGAAGAATATAGGTTACAAAGCATCCACAGGGCATAAATGCAAATTTTTATACTCATATGATATTAAAATCTTAATAAGATTATTTCAATTCTTTAGGACATAGTGAAGGGAAAGCAGAAAACTAAATTACTCCATAAAATAAAGCATTAATAGTGTACCACAGGAACTGAAGGTTGTAGCAGCAGTGCATGAAAAATAAAACCCTGCCGGCCTTGGTGGCTCACGCCTGTAATCCCAGCACTTTGGGAGGCTGAGGCGGGTGGATCACCAGAGGTCAGGAGTTCAAGACCAGCCTGACCAATATGGAGAAACCCGTCTCTACTAAAAATAAGAAAATTAGCCTGGCCTGGTGGTGTGCGACTGTAGTCCCAGCTACTTGGGAGGCTGAGACAGAAAAACTGCTTGAACCCGGGCGGTGGAGGTTGCAGCGAGCTGAGATTGCGCCACTGCACTCCAGCCTGGATAACAGAGTGAGACTTCATCTAAAAATAAACAAACAAATAAATAAATAAATCTCATTTAAACCCTGTTTGATTACAAATTTGCATTCCATTGCGTAAACTCTGGGTTCATGTCACAGGCGCACTTGTTAGAGTTCTCTATAAATGAAAAACACGCTGGACTCTTTGAGCTGGTATGTAAATGTTCTGCCGTGTTGTCCTCATATACATGTTCTTATACTCTGCTTTTCTGGGGGACAGTGTATCCCTATCTTTAATTAGGAAAATATAAGCACTATCATTATGGGCATAGCTAAGGATATACTAAACTGATTTATGAAAAACGTTTAAAAACATATTAGCCCTAAGATACTACTTTTACCTCTTGTTAAATCTAATGCAAATAATATCTTGATTACATTAACAGAGGCATGTAAGTTGATGAAAATCAGCAAAACTTCTAAATATTCAGTATGCTTGACCTTCACTTAGTTCCATCTCTCCATGACCATGTGAATTTTGCCACTTTAGCTCCCTACTTTCTTGCAGTAGTCATCAATTTTCCTGCTTCAATTGCTACTAAGGTTTATTCTGTGTAGTTAATTCTTTGTAATCTCTTCATGTGGGCAGTGATAGATTCTTTCCTCATCATGATATAATTAACTTCTTTGCATAATATTTAGCATCAAAACAAAAATCCTGTTTACTTTGAGAGGCTATTATAATGCAAGGAGGTATGTTAAAGAAAAGGAGAAGTTTTCTTTCTCAAGTTCCGAGAGCATGAGTTTCTGGGCATCAAATCTGAAAGAAGAAAACTCATTGAGAGTGGTTTCTTTCTCTGTTAGAATTACATGCATCTCTACAATTCATTGGTTGTGAATATCTTATAAAACAAAGTTCTGTAAGTCAGCAAGTACATCTAACTTAATAATGCCTAGATTCTAAACACAGTTTATGAAACTCCAGACATGACATTAGCTAAAGAGAGTTGAGAAGAAGAAAAAGAAAATGTGAACTCTGACAAGAAATTATGGGAAAGTCTCCTTCAAAGAAAGGGGTCGGCAACATAGCCTTGTGGCTAAACACCAAGAAGTAAGCTTTAGTGCTGATTTCATATTCATAGAAATATGCTAGGAAAGTGTAGGTAATATTATATTTACACATCCGTGCTAACCTCCTATTTTTAACACTCAAGTCTAGCATATAAAAAAAAAAAATGAGGGTAAATCTTTGGCTCAGAACTCAGCCAAAAATGAATTCCTTTTGCCTTTTTGATTAAGATCCACTCATCTATTTTTGCAATCTTTGAATATGGGAAGAAAGAGATTTATCAGATTCACAGCATACAACTCATATAACTAAAAAATAGCTTTCTAATCATGTTTCAGGACTGGCAGACAGGTAAAGAATATGAGCTTAGCCTTATTTAAAGAAATTTGTATTAAGAAAGCAAGGTGTGAATGATATGGTTTGGCTGTGTCCCCACCCAAATCTCATCTTGAATTGTAGTTCCCATAATCCCCACCTGTATGGGAGGGACCTGGTAGGAGTCCCTCCAGTCCTTATTGAATCGTAGGGACGGTTACCCCATGTTGCTGTTCTCATGATAGTGAGTGAGTCTCATGAGATCTGATGGTTTTATAAAGGGAGTTCCCCTGCACATGCTCTCTTGCCTGCCACCATGTAATGTGCCTTTGCTTCTCCTTTGCCTCTAACATGATTGTGAGGCCTCCACAGCCATGTAGAACTGAGTCCATTAAACCTCTTTTTCTTTACAAATTACCCAGTCTCAGGTATGTCTTTATTAGCAGAGTGGGAACAGGCTAATACAATGACACTTTCTAAATTTTTCTTGAAATAGTCACACAATCCTAGCATATGTTTGATAATAAAATACAAGATGATTAATGCTTAATTTCCATTAAATGTAAAAAGACATACTTGGGATATCTGCAAGTATGAAGGCACTGGGAGAGATGGCTATGAAAAGTGAAAATTTGTACAATGCTTGCACTAGGCCTTATATAGAGGGAAATGTATATATACACGTGTGTGTGTGTTTGTGTGTGCATATATATATATATATATAGAGAGAGAGAGAGAGAGAGAGATCTCACCCCAGTGCCTTGGGGTGTCTGTGCATTTCAGAAATCTTTGTGTCTTGCAAAATCATGTACTAAAAATCGCAAGGTGTATGGGAACAAAAAAGCTTAAGGACTGATTTCCCCCAAACAAATGCAACTTTGTAAACAAAGCAATAATAAAACAATTATTGACATGTCATAAAACAACTTAGTTCAGGGATACCACTTCAGCAACATCAAATAGGTGCAAAAACAATAAAGTAGAAATGCTGGCTTGAGGGCCACTGAGATAATGCAAACACAAGTGAAGGTGTGTGCTCCTTGGTAAAAATACAACCTGCTGAGAGAGGCCTAAGTCCCAGGAGTATTGCTCTAGCATCAGAGCTCCGGGCTAGCATTTGCTTTTAATTTTCTTAAAATATAGCTAAAAATGTTCTTACCTGTGCAGTAGCCAAGTTGAAAGCTTTTTTTCTTTCCTAACACAGTTACAATTCTACTTCTGCCACACCAGCATCTCTTGCTTGGGTGAAATTGCTTATGAAACAACTCAGTTTCCTGTTACACTGACATCATCTCCCCTACTTACCAATCATGTAAGAACTCATTTGTGCTAGGGAAATGTGTTACAGCACAACAGACTATAGGTATCTTAGGAGCTGTATCTAATTTTTATGACAGTCATTAATTGCTTAAAGATGAGGATACATTCTGAGAAATGCATCACTGGGCAATTTCATCATTGCATGAACACAAATTTAGATGGCATAGCCTACTACACACCTAAGCTATATGGCATAGCCCAATGCTTCTAGACTAAAAACCTGTATGTTACTATACTGAATAGTGTAGGCAATATAACATCATGGTATTTGTGTATCTAAACATATCAAAACATAGAAAAGTGATAGTAAAAATACAGTATTATAATCTTATTGTACCACCATCATGTATGTGGTTCTTCATTGACTAAGACATCATTTTGTGACACATGACTATACTTTATTGAGCTATTGATATTTGTATCTATATATAGATATTCATATCTATATATTTCTATTTAATCTTACTGTAGCCATTAAGAATTCCCTCAGCATGTACTCACTCTCTCGCCATATATATATCTATATATACACATGTACATACAAATATATATAGCTTTAGGCCTTGTATGGAGGGATATATATATAATAATTAAATATATAATTATTATATATATATATATTTCCTGAAGCTTCCCCAACCATGTGGAAGATATATATAGATATATATATATATATATATATATATATATCTCCCTCCATATAAGGCTTAAAGCAAGCATTATAAAAATTTTCATTTTCATAGCTGTCTCTCCCAGTGCCTTGTACCTGTTCAGAGTTAGAGGATGATTATAATATAAATGCAGTAAAGAAAGTGCCATCAGAGGGCTGGGAGGACAATCCTGAGTGTTTGGGGATATGGAAGCCAAGGCAAGAGTCTGTGACAGAAGAAGGGAGACCCAGCCTAGAGTCTATGGAGGGTAAAAGTTGTTGGAAACATATTCTTTGGATTTAAAAGTAATGAGTTTGTCGGTGACTTTAACAAGAATAGTTTCAGCTGAGTAGCATGGCCAGAAGTCAGATTTCAGAAGTTTTGGTACTCAACTAGAGGATACAAGTAGAGAAAGAGTTTGTAGATGACTCTTTCATGAAATCTGATTACAAAATAGAAGACAGAATAAGGGGAACAGCTAGAGGAGGATGTAGACTTGGTTATTTGTTTTATTACAAGGAGGAAAAATATTTAAATGTTGTTGTAGGTGGTGGCCATCTAGGACACAGGCTAGGAAGTGTGTATATTAGGGAGGGTGGTCCCAGAGAAGGCTGTATGTGTTAGGCAAACAGAGATATAGAAGCAAGGTGGGAAACTTTTACATGGTGTATTAGTTCATTTTCACACTGCTATAATGAACTATCTGAGACTGGGTAATTTATCAAGAAAAGAGATTTAATTGACTCACAGTTCAACGTGGTTGGGGAGGCCTCAGGAAAACTACAATCATCATGGAAGGTGAAGGGAAAGTAAGGCATGTCTTTCATGGTGGCAGGAGAGAGAGAGAAAGCATGCAAGGGAAACTGCCACTTTTAAACCATGAGATCTTGTGAGAACTTCCTCGCTATCACAAGAGCAGCATGGGGGAAATAGCCCCCATGGTCTAATCACTTCCCATCAGGTCCCTCCCTTGACATGTGGGGATTAAAATTTGAGATGAGATTTGGGTGGGAACACAGAGCCAAACCATATGATTCTGCCCCTCCCAAATCTCATATCCTTTTCACATTTCAAAATTAATAATGTCTTCCTAACAGCCAAAGTCTTAACTCATTCCAGCAGTAACTCAAAAGTCCAAGCCCAAAGTTGCGTCTGAGACAAGGCAAGTCCCTTTCACATATAAGCCTGTAAAATCAAAAGCAAATTAGTTTCTTCCAAGATACAATGGGGGTACAGGAATTTGGTAAATGTTCCCATTCCAAATGGGAGAAATTGGCCAAAATGAAGGGGCTATCGGCCCCATACGAGTTCAAAATCCAGCAGAGCAGTCATTAAATCTTTAAGCTCCAACATCTCATTTAATTCCATGTCTCACATCCAGGGCATGCTGATGCAAAGGGTGAGTTCCCACAGCCTTAGGCAGCTCCACCCCTGTGGCTCTGCAGGGTATAGCCCCTGTGGCTGCTTTCATGGGCTGGCATTAAGTGCCTGTGATTTTTCCAGATGGATGCTGGTGCAAGCTGTTGGTGGATTTACCATTCTGGGTTCTTGAGGAGAGTGACCCATTTCTCACAGCTCGACTAGGCAGTATCCTCATGGGAAGTTTTTGTGGGCGCTTCAACCCCACATTTCCTTTCCACACTGACTTGGCCCAGGTTTTCCATGAGGGCTCCACCCATGCTACAAACTTCTGCCTGGACATCCAGGCATTTCCATACATCCTCTGAAATCTGGGCAGAAGTTCCCAAAGCTCAGTTGTTGTCTTCTGCACATCTGCAGGCCCACCACCACGTGGAAGCCGCCAAGGCTTGGGGCTTATACCCTCTGAAGCAATGAGCCAAGCTGTGCCTTTGCCCCTTTTAGCCATAACTAGAGCTTGAGCAATTGGGATGCAGGGCACCATGTCCTGAGGCTGCACAGAGCAGCAAGGCCCTGGGCCTGGCCCACAAAACCATCTTTCCCTGCCAGGCTTCCAGGCCTGTGATGAGAGGGGCTACCATGAAGATCTCTGAAATGCCCTGAAGACATTTTCCCCATTGTCTTGGGGATTAATATTTCAGCTGCTCATTACTTATGAAAATTTCTGCAGCCAGCTGAGTTTCTCCCAAGAAAATGTATTTTTCTTTTCTACCTCGTGGTCAGGCTGCAAATTTTCCAAACTTTTATGCTGCACTTCCCTTTTAAATAAAAGTTCCAGTTTTAGATAAGCTTTTTGTGAACATACATGACTGAACACTTTCAGGTTGCATCTTGAATGCTTCGCTACTTAGAAATTTCTTCTGCCAGATACCCTAAATAATCTATCTCAAGTTCAAAGTTCCACATATTTCTAGGGCAGGGGCAAAATGCCTCTAGTCTCTTTGCTAAAGCATAGCAAGAGCAACCTTGCTCCAGTTCCCAATAAGTTCCTCATCTATATCTGATACCACCTCAGCCTGGACTTGACTGTCCATATCACTATCAGTATTTTGGTCAAAACCATTCACCAAGTCTCTAGGAAGTTCCAAATTATCCCTCATCTTCTCATCTTTTTCTGAGCCCTCCAAACTGTCCCAATCTCTCCCCATTACCCAGTTCCTAAGTCGCTTTCACATTTTCAGGTTATCTTTATAGCAGTATCCTGCTCTTGGTATCAGTTTTCTGTAATAGTTCGTTTTCACACTGCTGTAACAAACTAGAATAGAGGTTTAATTGACTCACAGTTCTGCATGGCTGGGGAGGCCTCAGGGAACTTACAATCATGGTAGAAGGTGAAGAGGAAGCAATGCACATGTGTCTTACATGTTGGCAGGAGAGAGAGTGCATAGGGAAACTGCCACTTTAAAACTATGAGATCTCATGTGCACTCTCAGGCTATCAGGAGAACAACATGGAAGAAACTAACCCCATGATTCAAGCACCTCCCACCAGGTTCCTCCCTTAACACATGGGGATTACTATTCGAGATGAGATTTGGTTGGGGACACAAAGCCACACCATATCATATGGTAATGGGAGGAAGGAGGAAATGATAGTTGCATATGAATAAGCATGTAGGATCAGAAGAAGAAAGTGGAAGTTTTTGTCTAATATTTTCTATTTTCTTTCAGGTAGAAGATAAAAGGAGGTTATTTTATTAGAGGTTTAAAATAGCTGCTGTTAAAAACGAGAAATAGTTGAGACTGTAAGAGGGCGAATAGGACCACTGACACACAGAAGGGTCACTGACATGAGCAGTTAATCCCTTTCCCCATCATCCTGGATCTCAGTTTGAGCTGACCCACACGTGACATACATACTTCAGGAAGATGGTTTAACAACCATGTGATCCAGCAGAGCAGTCCCTTCCCTTATATTATTCTAGTGAGGCCTGTCTAATCCAGCTTTATTTCTCACTGGAACTCATGAGGAAAATAATTATGTTAACCTCAGCATCTCCTCTGCGCGTGTTTCACTGGGGTAAAATAGGAGTAACACAGGCTCTGGTACAAGGCCAACCCAGATTGGCTTCTCAGCTTCTTTGTTTCCTAATGGCATAGCCAAGGACTTCATTTTTTGGATCTCATTTTCTATATTAAAGCAGAGTTAAGTACCTACCTTTCTGCAGTCCTTACAAGCATTCAGTGAGGCAATATATGTAAAGGTTCTGGCACAGAGTAGATGCTCAGCAAAGATAAAGTTCCTCACTTGTATAGTTAAATGCTGCTTCTAGAAGTTGTTAGCTTAAGAGAGGAGATGTTATTAGAGGAGATATTAGTTTAAGAGAAAAGACCGTTGAGGATTTAGAACAAGAGTCTGACAATGTTTAAAACATTTCCTTGCTTTTCGTAATTAAATTGTCAAGCAATACTCCCAGAAGAAGTTTGTTTTATGTATTTAGGTTTCTCAAACCACTAATCATTGTGTGTTTGAGAAAGAAGAGACATTATAGGACTGCTGAACTCTGGTAGGTTGGTATTAAGGCTAGAAAAAAAAGAAAAAACTGTCTGGGTGGCATGAAGGTGAATAATATGGATTTTTTCTGCTGTTTGTTTTGGTTTATTTCTTTTTAGACCTCAGTAGAATCATTCAGGTAAATTAGATAATTACTTACAAGATAAAACTACATAATCATTGACAAGAATTTCCTCAGAGTCAAATTTCAGAGATTTAGGTTTTTATTTATTAGGTATAATTTGGTGAACTTCTCAACCATAGGTACTCTTTTTGGTCCTCTACCAAGCAAATCAAACACCAAATAGAAAGTGTAAGGTAGGCTTCAGGATATTTTTTCATTTCACATTTTAGCACATACCACAGGACCTATTTCAATGGGTAGAACTATAGCTCAGGAGGTTAAATATGTAAAACAGTTTTAGACAGGAGGCATAGCAGCTTACACCCTGCCTGTGTTTATACACAGTTACATATAAAAATTATAGAGAGTTTTAATAGCTATTTTTTCCATTTTGCTGGCAATTTATGTTTGTTCATGAACCCTTAGAGAGAGGACTTCATGTTTTCTGTTTGTTCTTTTCTTGAGTAAGAAATGCTCCGGAACAGAAATTGAAATAAAACTCAACCCCTCTATCTCAATTACTCTAGTGGACTGCTTGGCTTTTGGCCTCTAAGAAATATTTTTAAATTATCAGAGGAATCAACATACAAACAGAAGCAAGGGTTCAACTGTAAAAGAAAGGCTATAAAGTGAAGATTGGCCTTGCAGACATTGTAAAGGCTGAAGCACTTTCCCTGAACAAAAGGATAGTTGATCTTATCTTGATGGTGTGTTGCTCCCAGCTGAAGAGGTATTTCGTTTTTGCTACAGACTAACCCTGGGTCTATGGTGCCGTCTGCCCAAAGGACAGTGCTTCCAGGATGGAACAGGGACAAAGAGTCTGTATTATCCTGTGAAATCATAATCTTGTAAAATGCTTTGGAGAGGTCAATCCCGTAAAACAACCTCAAACTCAGAAAAGATTAACTCTTCAGATTATAAATATGTAGTTTGTTCTTTCATGTTTACCAGCATGTTTTCCAAGAGACTGGCCATACCTGAGTTTTTAATTACATAGTTTATATCAATAATAGTAAGGGTGTATAACCTGATCATGCTTCAAAGACATTTATAAGACATAAGATTTTTCATACAGAAAGAACTATTTTACAGACTAATGATTTGGAGTACATGAATTGGATCTTATGAACTAATGGATGTTAAAACTTCAGATTGCAGAAACTAGTTCCGACCTTGCAATTTACGACAAAAATACCATGGAAGATACACACGTTTTAGAGAAATAAAACAAATAAAAGTGTAGAGACAGGAGTACGGCTTTGAACCCTTAATGGCAGCTTAAAAGACTCAGAAATGCTATTAGAGGCTGCTGTTTAATACTTCACACTGACCCAGAGCTAGCAATGGTATAAAAGCCTTAAATTATTACTCAAAGGGGTAAATGGGAGTCACTCTAAATCACAGAACAATGGATGGTCTAATTCAGAATTTATTTCTTTTCTCTGATGTCAGTAAAAAGCTCCAGTGATCAAAACAGTGGCAAATTAGATTTCTGGGCACTTTAAATGGTTTTAGATGTTGAGGTCACACTTCTTTATTATCTCTAATTGCACTTTAAAGTGTATTGCTTTCTTTTCCTTAACACTTGTGTCGATTTATTTTTCTCATATAGGTGAATACCTCTTAGGATGTAGTTAGAAGAGGCCAGATGAGAAGTGGTGGGGCATGAGAAGTAGCGGTGAAAGTTGAGAAAAGGAACTGATTAAAGGTACGTCCATATCTTTTTCAATGATATGTATGCAATTAATTCAGTATGAGAGGCAAAGGAGAGGCAAAAGGAAAAGGAGACTTCTAGTCTTTTTCTTCAGATGATTTTGGTTAAATGAAAATGTCTTTTTTTGAAACTGGGTATATAACACAAGAAGGAAGCTTGAAGGAAAAATATATACTGCATTTTGTAATGTTGAATATAAATTGCTCACTTGGTGACATGTCAAATAGACTGTCAAATACATAGATTTGGAGCTTAGGTGGAAATAATGACTTGGCTGTCATGAGTGAAAAGCTGGTGGTTGCAGTCATAACAATAAATCAGATTGCTCAGGGAAGATAAGTAGCACAAGGGAAGGACAAGGATAAAATTCCAAGGAATAGTGAAAATTAAAGGGCAAGAGAGGAAGTGAAGCCTAGCAGGAAACACACTGAGCAATGGTCAAATTAAGTTAAAAAATTGGTGCATTTTAGAAAAACCAAAGTAGGTCAAGAAAGGAATAGTCACTAGTGAACAAAGCCACAGAATGAACAAAGCGATTTTGCAATTAGGAAAGTATTGGTGACTTTATAAAGAAGAGTTTTTATGGAGTGGTATTAAATTTGAAACCTGATTACGAGGTAAGTAAATGGAGACATAGACTGATCTTTGTAGAGGTTTGACATAGAAAGAGGCTTCAAGGTGGAGGGGAAGTAAAAGGCCCCAGCATCATTTTTTTTTAAGTGTAAGAGAGCTAAACTAATTTATATTAGAAGGGAACACCTGTAAAGAGGGAAAAGCAGGATAAGACAAAAGTAAATGATGGAGGCAAAATTTTGGAGCAGACCAGACAACATAAGATCTGTGGTAAAGATAAAAGAATTAGATTTGGACAGAGGAGAGCTGTCTTTCTCTAAGAAGTAAAAAAAAAAAGGTGTATCTTTTCTAAAGCAAATTATGTAATCCAATTCCTTTTATTTTAGTAAATAGCATCGTAACTAATGTACTTTTAAACTCAGAAAAGCTAGTAAACACATGATGGTAAATAAATTCAGTCACTCTAATTTAAAAAAAATCCATCTCCCAGGTGAGAAGCAGGATGCGTAAGACTTGACACATAAATGTAATTAACTTATCTAAATAGAAGGGAGGTCAGGGTGGAATAGAATCAGAGAGGGGGTATTTATCCAGCTGTATCCAGGGGAGTTGTATTGATAAAATCTCTAATTATTGTTAATTCCATGCAACAGCCATAGATCCATGGTAGAAAGGAAAGTATCCGGTGAGGAGCTGAATGACAGTAGCCACTGAGTCATTCAGCTAATTCCTCCCCCTCTGATTCCATATTCATAATATAACATCCTCCATGTAACCTGGCTTACCACAATAGCCTCCCTGCAAACAGTTTTCCAATGACCATGATCATTCGTTTTCCTGGACAATTCTATTTTCTTTCATATCTGGCTGGTAAGTTCTGACTTCTGAAAGACCAGTCACCACTGGCTGCAATATTGGGATGGTTCTGCACTTTAAAGCGCGGCATAACTGAGCCTTGATGAAAATAATTTCATCTAGATTATGTCATCCTGTAGCTGCTCCGCTCCCCTAAATGACACCTCTATTATCATCTTTAATCTCAGACAACAGCTTTGTGGACCCAGATGTTTATGAAATTATATGAATAATACAGTTTACACATTTCTTCAAAACCCCATGCCTTAGGCTTTTCCTAGTTTTTTGGAATGTCCGAGCACACAGGCCTATGCTGCTTTTAGTGACTACAGTGTGCCCCATAGCTAGATCCTAATTGTGCATTGCTAATATTCAGTATTTAAAATGCCTTTCATACTCTCTTAACCTAATATTTTTCATTGTGAGGGTAAAATAACTGAAAAATAATTTCTTTATCTTTTAAAAGCAAGCGGCAAACCAAGATTCAGTCACAACTACAGGCCTTCTATTTCACAGAAATTTAATTTATTTGATGATATGAAAGCTTATCTTTTACAGTCCAGTTACAAGTATGGTTGAAATCCAAGTATAAAAATTATATTTTACAAATCTTGTAAGTAGTAGAATGGTAAATTAAGTTCAGAGTAAGAATTGAAGTACCAGCAAGAAAAGATAAAATGTTTTGTGATTTTAAGAAAGGGAAATTTAACTTTTAAACAATAGCTCATTATTCTGAATGGGAAATTAATATGAATCTAGAATTTATTTTTCCTTTAAGCTTCTTTTTGTGGTTTTTTTCCCCCTTTCAGATGCTAAATTTCTTATCCATTTATTTCTATCTTTTTTTTTCTTTTTTTATTATTATTGTACTTTAAGTTTAGGGTACATATGCACAACGTGCAGGTTTGTTACATATGTATACATGTGTTATTTTGGTGTGCTGCACCCATTAACTTGTCATTTAGCATTAGGTATATCTCCTAATGCTATCCCTCCCCCCTCCCCCCACCCCACAACTGTCCTCAGTGTGTGACATTCCCCTTCCTGTGTCCATGTGTTCTCATTGTTCAATTCCCACCTATGAGTGAGAACATGTGGTGTTTGGTTTTTTGTCCTTGCGATAGTTTGCTGAGAATGATGGTTTCCAGTTTCATCCATGTCCCTACAAAGGACATGAACTCATCATTTTTTATGGCTGCATAGTATTCCATGGTATGTATGTGCCACATTTTCTTAATCCAGTCTATCATTGTTGGACATTTGGGTTGGTTCCAAGTCTTTGCTATTGTGAATAGTGCTGCAATAAACATACGTGTGCATATGTCTTTATAGCAGCATGATTTATAATCCTTTGGGTATATACCCAGTAATGGGATGGCTGGGTCAAATGGTATTTCTAGTTCTAGATCCCTGAGGAATCGCCACACTGACTTCCCCAATGATTGAACTAGTTTACAGTCCCGCCAACAGTGTAAAAGTGTTCCTATTTCTCCACATCCTCTCCAGCACCTGTTGTTTCCTGACTTTTTAATGATGGCCATTCTAACTGGTGTGAGATGGTATCTCATTGTGCTTTTGATTTGCATTTCTCTGATGGCCAGTGGTTATGAGCATTTTTTCATGTGTTTTTTGGCTGCATAAATGTCTTCTTTTGAGAAGTGTCTGTTCATATCCTTTGCCCACTTTTTGATGGGGTTGTTTTTTTCTTGTAAATTTGTTTGAGTTCATTGTAGATTCTGGATATTAGCCCTTTGCCAGATGAGTAGGTTGCAAAAATTTTCTCCCATTTTGTAGGTTGCCTGTTCACTCTGATGGTGTGCAGAAGCTCTTTAGTTTAATTAGATCCCATTTGTCAATTTTGGCTTTTGTTGCCATTGCTTTTGGTGTTTTAGACATGAAGTCCTTGCCCATGCCTAAGTCCTGAATGGTACTGCCTAGGTTTTCTTCTAGGGTTTTTATGGTTTTAGGTCTAACATGTAAGTCTTTAATCCATCTTGAATTAATTTTTGTATAAGGTGTAAGGAAGAGATCCAGTTTCAGCTTCCTACTTATGGCTAGCCAGTTTTCTCAGCACCATTTATTAAATAGGGAATCCTTTCCCCATTTCTTGTTTTTGTCAGGTTTGTCAAAGATCAGATAGTTGTAGATATGCGGCATTATTTCTGAGGGCTCTGTTCTGTTCCATTGGTCTGTATCTCTGTTTTGGTACCAGTACCATGCTGTTTTGGTTACTATAGTCTTGTAGTATAGTTTGAAGTCAGGTAGCATGATGCTTCCAGCTTTGTTCTTTTGGCTTAGAATTGACTTGGCAATGCGGGCTCTTTTTTGGTTCCATATGAACTTTAAAGTAGTTTTTATTTTTAGTTCCTGATAAAGAGGTGATGCTTAAAGTTAATATCATGCTTTCCTAGAAATTTTTTATATCCTGCCTTTCTGGAAGTTGAGTAAAGAGACAAAACTGCGAGAGATTTAACACGGCAAGATTGTATGAAGCCTAGAGAAGAGTTTGATGTTTATTAATAATAGGGAAATTACATGTTCTTAAAAGAAAATATATTAACATAAGTCTAAATTATTTTAAGAAAGAGATGAGATTTAAGTTCTCTTTGTATGCCCAGGTCATATCCATGAGAAGTCACAAAATATTTGTTAATAATAATAACATTAATGTCAATACCTGTCCCCATGCCACAGTTCTAAGGTACATGAAATATGTTAGAATTGGAAAAAAGAGAGGGACTCAGTGCTGGAGCTCTAGCTCAGCTTTGGAAAGGCTGAATAGAGAGGTTGGATTCACAAAAGCAAGTGTTCTCCCAGCCCGCACCCCAGCCTGCAGCCCAAACTTAGTGTGTGTGTTTTTGTTGTTTTCTTACTTGCTTTTTTCTGCCTTTTTATTTAAGAGGTTTCAGTTGGGCTAAGTAAGTTAATGAAGACTATCCAAGAATAGGCATTATTCTTAGGCTCAAAACTGTTTCGAGCTTCCTTCATTTTTAAATGTCTTTATGGTATTTAAATGGGAGATGGTGAGAAGGCATGTCAGGCGCTGCCTGACTTCTGCCATCCTAATGCTGGAGTTTTTACAATTTCAGAATTCTCAATCTACTACATGCAGAGCATTATGTATCTCCAGAATAGGAGAAGGGAGTGAGACCAGGTAGATAACTGACATGGAAATTATATGAAATGAAAAGGATAATTACTCCAAGGGTAGATAGTTCAGGATAAAAGCTAACCTTTTCCATAACAAGCCCTAATTGTCAGTAAAACACTTGCCTTGAGAAATGCAAAATAATTTGCTATAGTAATAATCAGCTTTCTGTTTTATCCTCATTATTTGGAGTTTGCAGCAGAGGATTCTCAGCTTAAATATTAACATTCAGGACTGTGCTTTATCTTTGTTTTAACCATCCAACTTCTTAATTACCATATTTTTTTTTTTTTGTTTGAGACGGAGTCTCGCTTTGTCACCCAGGCTGGAGTGCAGTGGCGCAATCTCGGCTCACTGCAAGCTCCGCCTCCCAGGTTCACGCCATTCTCCTGCCTCAGCCTCTCCGAGTAGCTGGGACTACAGGCGCCCGCCACCACGCCCGGCTAATTTTTTGTATTTTCAGCAGAGACGGGGTTTCACCGTGGTCTCGATCTCCTGACCTCGTGATCCGCCCGCCTCGGCCTCCCAAAGTGCTGGGATTACAAGCGTGAGCCACCGCGCCCGGCCTTAATTACCATATTTTGAGATTACTGTCAAGGGCTCTGTTTTCTATTATTCAGTTTATAACAGTGCTATAAAAATTTAGTCATTATTTTACATAATAAAAATTCAATTCATAATCTTATTTCATACACTAATGTTTAAGTAAAGTATGCAAGCATGATCTTCATGCTTTTAATAATTTCATTCAACTGTTTCCAAAGGATGTTAGTAGGAAGTTTTCATTTGTAAAATTTTTCTATAATTTTAACTTGTATGTTAGATTCAGGGAGTACATTTGCAAGTTTGTTACCTTGGGTCCATTGCATAATGCTGAGGTTTGGAGTATGATTGATCCCATCACCTGGGTACCGAGTATAGTACCCAATAGTTACTGTTTCAAGCCTTTGTCTCTCCCTCCCTCTTCTCTCTAGTAGTCCACACTGTCTATGGTTGCCATCTTTATGTCCATGAATACCCATTGTTTAACTCCCACTTATGAATGAGAACATGTGATATTTCATTTTCTGTTCCTGAGTTAATGTGCTTAGGGTAATGGATTCCAGCTGCAAGCACATTGCTGCAAGGAACATTATTCCATTCTTTTTTATGGCTGCATAGTATTCCATGGTGTATATGTACCACATTTTCTTTATCCAA
This sequence comes from Nomascus leucogenys, assembly GCF_006542625.1. Lineage (NCBI taxonomy): Eukaryota > Metazoa > Chordata > Mammalia > Primates > Hylobatidae > Nomascus > Nomascus leucogenys. The sequence continues at coordinate 31,167,070 of NC_044387.1, read as the reverse complement.
TCCACCATTTGTGGGCACCTAGGTTGATTCCATGTCTTTGCTATTGTGAATAGTGCTGTGATGAACATACAAGTGCATGTGTCTTTTTAGAAGAAAGATTTATTTTCTTTTAGGTATATACTCAGTAATGGGATTGCCGGGTCAAATGGTAGTTCTGCTTTAAGTTCTTTGAGAAATCTCCAAACTGCTTTCTACAGTGGCTGAACTAATTTAATTCCCACCAACACTGTAAAAGTGTGCCTTTTTCTCCACAGCTTCAGCAGGGTCAGATGTTTTTTGACTTTTTAATAACAGTTATTCTGACTGGTATGTGATGGCATCTCATTGTGGTTTTGATTTGCATTTCTCTGATGATTAGTAATGTGGAGCTTTTTAACTACAGTTGTTGGCTGCTTGTATGTCTTCTTTGGAGAAGAGTCTGTTCATGTCTTTTGCCCGCTTTTTAATGGAGTTTTTTTTTAACTTGTTGAATTAAATTCCATATAAATTCTAGATATTAGACCTTTTACAAATGCCTGGTATGTGGATATTTTGTTCCATTCTGTAGGTTGTTTACTCTGTTGATAGCCTCTTCTGCTGTGCAGAAGATCTTTAGTTTCATTAGGTCCTACCTGTCAATTTTTTTGTTGCAATTGCTTTTGAGGACTTAGTCATAAATTCTTTGCTAAGGCCTATGTTAATATTGTTGTTTTCTAGATGGTCTTCTAGGATTTTAATAGTTTGTGGTCTTACATTTAAGTGTTTAATCCACCTTGAGTTAATTTTTGTATATATAGGAAGGTAGGGGTCCAGTTTCATTCTTCAGCACATGGCTAGCCAGCTATCTCATAAGCATTTATTAAATAAATTTCTTTCCCCATTGCTTATTTTTGTTAACTTTGTCAAAGATGAGATGGCTGTAGGTGTGTGGTTCTGTTTTTGAGTTCCATGTGGAACTGTAAATCTAATTAATCCTCTTTCTTTTGTAAATTGCCCAGTCTCAGGTATGTTTTTATCAGCAGTGTGAAAATGGACTAATACACTGTGTTTCTGCTAGAATACAGGCATGCTTTGGAAAGTCTGAAGGACTGTTGGGGCAGCTCACCTAGGATCCCTGGGACAAAAGCCTGTCAGAAGGGAAAGAGAGAGTCAAAGAGTCGAAGGTGTTTGGAGACAATGGGCCAGTGTCCATAGAGAAGGGTAGTTCTAAAAACAGCATAGTATCTTCTATTCAGATCATCCTCTGGTCTACTCTTTACAGATTCATGCTTCAGTGATAGTATAAGCAAGTGGTTTAAAAAAATGTATGATAAATGGGGCATGAAGAGTATAAAGTGTCTTCTGCCAGAGGCACATGTACCAGAATTGCAATGCGAGGAGACATCTTCAGCAGAAACTCAGCACCTTCACATTGGCCTCCATGGCTTCCTTGGGACATGAGCAAGGATTAGTAGAGGTGATAAAATTAACTTTTTTTTTTTTTGGTCAAATGACAGTTATAATCAGCTTCAAAATAGCTCCCTATTTTCCTCATCTACTGGTATTCATGCTTGGTTTAGTTCCCTGTTAGCCATATATGTATGGCTTCTTTTTAGGAGGAGCAATATAAGAAATCGTCACAGAAATCTAAGAGGTAAAAAGGAACTGTAGGAACCAAGTAGAAGTGAAAAAGTTTGGTTTGTAGCTCACACCAAAAACAGCTACACAGGTCTTTTAGAAATACTTTGGAATAATTTGGGATGAAGAATACTGTAGTACTTATAAAGCAGTTGAAGACGGGGCCAAACATTATATAGTTATTCTATTTTTACACTATTGTACTTTTCCCTGATGGACTTAGCTTAGGAAAGAGGATTTATTTATTTATTTTAATTTGATGTCCATTTTAATGTAGCTTCCTATCCATAAGTTCAAACAAGGTGTTAGATATGTAATAAAAATATTTTCTATATTGTGGAACTATCTATAAATAACTTTAAGAGTCTAGAAACACAGCAAGTTATTTAAAAATAATAGACTCCTCAGATATATACCAAAAATTGAATCATAGAAGCCTGTTGTACAAAAATCTCTGTCCAAACTTACACTGGGATAAATACATTACTCTTTGAAATTAACTGTTTTGTTAAATGACTATGATAATCAGCTTCAAAACAGCTCTCTATTTTCCTCACCTACTGGTATTCATGCTCAGTGTAGTCTCCCCTTTTTGTTAGTGACTGCCTTGGTTTTTTTTTTTTTGAGACGGAGTCTCGTTCTATTGCCCAGGCTGGAGGGCAGTGGTGTGATCTTGGCTCACTGCAAGCTCCGCCTCCCAGATGCACGCCATTCTCCTGCCTCAGCCTCCTGAGTAGCTGGGACTACAGGCACCTGTCACCATGCCCGGCTAATTTTTTGTATTTTTAGTAGAGACGGGGTTTCACTGTGTTAGCCAGGATGGTCTTGATCTCCTGACCGCGTGATCCGCCTGCCTCAGCCTCCCAAAGTGCTGGGATTACAGGTGTGAACCACTGCGCCTGGCTGTGACTGCCTTGTTTTTATACTTCCTACATATATTATATTCTATTAATTATAAACATTTTTCAATTTGTCACAAATTGAGTAGAATCAAATTCCATAGTGAATTGATGCTGTTCTTTGTAACCTGGTAATTAGTATAAAAGACAAATCTATGGACTGTGTAAATCTGTTTTATGGTATACCCACAGCACATTTGATGTTTATAGAACAACTACATTCAATCTTGACCTTGACCGTATATTTATGGTTTAAGAAACCAAGAAAAACAAACATGCCATCCACATCTTATCATAATTGTGTGACAAGAGGAAATTTGAAAGCTTCATAGAGGAGAGAATGAACTCTCATTTGTTTTAGAGACAAGAATATACTCTTTTGACCCTTAATTAATTGAAATGAATTTTCTGGAGGAAATAAAGGTTTACATGGACTTGCAGATCAAAGAGCCTTTGTCTGGTGAGTCTTTGTAGAAGGAAATAAAATTCTAAAAATTGGCATTTCTTTTTCTCAAAACCTTTTCAGACAGGAATCTGACAATGTGCCTCTATTTATCTCTCTGAGCCAGACCTTGGCTTTCTCTGTGTTTTTCAGTCGATCAAAATGTCCACGAGATCAGCCATTCTCCTGCCTCAGCCTCTCCGAGTAGCTGGGACTACAGGCGCCCGCCACCACGCCCGGCTAATTTTTTTTTTTTTTTGTATTTTTAGTAGAGACGGGGTTTCACCGTGGTCTCGATCTCCTGACCTCATGATCTGCCTGCCTCGGCCTCCCAAAGTGCTGGGATTACAAGCGTGAGCCACCGCGCCCGGCCAAGATGGAGGATTTTCTAACTAGGGTTTTAAATATACATATTTTTTCCAACAGAGAGAAACACATTTTGTAAACTCCTTGAAGTTAGAGATTTATTTTTGTTTCCTTCTTTATTCTTAGCACTAGAAGTGTGCTATCATGTAGTAGGACCTCATTAATATCGTTGAAATCTTACTCTAACCCAAGGGTGTCAGGAAACATACAAAAGACATTTTAAATATCTGTATGTACAACCAGAGTATGATCCCTATTATGCATATCCTTGCTTGCTTTTATGATACTGTGTTCTAAGCATGCCCTTTTTTTGATCATGATTAGGCAAGAAGGCCTGCCGTAGCCTGAGCAACTTAAAATCGAAAACTTCCTTTCATCCTGTTTTGCTTTGCTTATGCTTTACAGTACTTCCTACTTTCCTGTCTTCTACCGTTCATATGACTCATTCCATGACTTTTCATTCCATAAAATTATAAAAGCTGGAATAATACTTGGGATAGGACTGACATTAACGTCGAACCCTCAGTTAAAGAAAGAAATTAAAAAAAAAAAATGAGGCTGGTGAGGAAGCTGTTTAGCTGGGCAGTACAAAATTGACCAGACCAAGGCCCAGGGGAAGCATAGGGAATGAGGGCCAGAGAGCAGATGAAAATGTTGTTTCCCCTTATAGCCTGCTCAGCCATAAGAATCCCCTATGGGGTTTTGCATTACTTTCATCCAAAGAGGAAAAGAAGAGTGATATTTGAGAATGTTGATAAAGTTAGTTCTGTCAACAAGTTTGGTGTATTGGCACTGATTTCCTCTGGTTTGTTCTACACATTAAAAATAGATTGTGCTGTATTGGTGCTCCATCTGCCTTTCTTCACGAACTCTTAAATCTTCGAAAAGAAAAGCATGAGAACAGTGTACTGTTGATTTACTATCCATAGCTAATGTGTGATTTATTTTTAGCAACCAGCTAGACATTTAGTTGAGTGCTTCATATTGAAGACTTGTAGTATAGGCTTAAAAGTTGTGATGACTTCAAAATCATGAATTTGTGTGCAAAACCACGAACTTGGGGTGTGTATGTGTGTATGAGTGTGTATATATGTACATATATATGTAAAATATGATGAGGCATGAGGCTTATTTTCATTTCTTAACTAAAGCCTATTGGTAGCACAAGACCATAATGCAGCCTAATAAAAGATTAGATTTTTATTTGAGGGTAAGCAGCACCATGTGTCAAAATCACCCTGGAGGGAAGGAGGCAGTCTGAGAAAAGCCTTTGTAGACATATTTAAATAAAGCACGTCTCTACCTCGTTGGAATTCCTGACTTATTAACTCAGTGGGTTCAAGAGTTCGTAAGAACATAAAATCCTCATATAATATTTAATACGCTTTATGAAATCAGAAGTGAGTTACAGAGATATTAGAGACAACAAAAATCATTTAATCTTCTGTCAGTTCACCTAAAGGCATTGTATTCAGCTCTAAGTTTTTTGTCCCATTTTATCAGAGTTTAAAACAATTATGTAATGTAAAATCAGGTTTTGTATATCAGACAAACTCTGAATGGAGTAAGATATAAAATGTACATGGTTAATAGTCTGGATTTTCCTGAGGTTTTAAAATTGGAATATTTAATTAAAAACTCAACTATTTTAATCATAAAAGATTATTGGCATGAAACTGAACTCGAAAATGAAATGTAATTAATTTATATAATCACCTATTTATTTAGTCGCTGTTTCATTATAAAAAGATTTGACTCATAAAAATAAATTTTATGTGAAAAATTAAGCAGGAAATTTCCAAGCAGCTTATCAATCAAACTTTATTAAATACCGTTTAATAAAGGTGCCAGAAACTTTCACACTCATTACCTCATTTAGTCCATTCCACACATTGTCAGGCTAATTTTTAGTATTTAGAAGACACCAAATCTACGTACGTAAAGTCTCTTACTTGTCCATTATCAAAAAATAAGTAAGTGGTAGAGTTTGGGTTCATACCAGGATCTTTTTCCCAGTATTTTATCATTACTTTCTCTCTATCTTAGAATCATGATCAAAGTTATAGCCTTCAGCCTATCAAAAGACTACACACAAGACAAAATTTCCTGGTAAGTACAGTAGAAAAACACAGCTTCAACCCATTGCCAAAATACAACAAATCTGAGGTAGGAGAAGATGTTGTCCCCTTCCTTAATGATCGATTTCACTATATTGTGAATTGCATTCTGAGAACTCAATCACTATCATAAATTAGTATCTTTAAAAATATATTGTTATAGGCTAAGTATGTGGAGTTGAAAATGTTTTAGAAAATAATTCCCTTAACTAATGCAAAAATCTGATTTAACCAACATATGACCTGAGAAGCAGCCAACATTTTTCCTAATTTGAGATATCAGTAGAAAATCTAAATAATTCATATACAGGACAATTGTATAACATAAATTATTTTGATTTTGATTATTCTAAAATAAAGTATAAGTGCAAATTGCTACTTATTGGAGAAAAACCTGAAGGTCTGAGTATTTCTGGAGACAGTGTCAGAACAATACAGACAAGATTCACAACTACAGAGCAAAACTGTTAATAACTTGTCACTATAAAGCACTGTCCATGTAGCATTGCATGCCTTTTTCCTTTTTTTCCCAAGTTTCTAATGCTACCTGAGTGCAACCACTTTTAGCAGAGAACAAGTCCCATCTTACAGAGAAATCAAGACCATTAAGGCGGTGTTCCTTCATCCAGATGCTTCTCTAGCAGAGCTACTGTGGCTTTCAGACAGATGTTCACCTTCCTAACATCACAGAGGAACATCTACCTTTAATATTTTAAGGTCAAATTCTCTATTTGTGTTTGCAATTTCTATTTCCTCTCTCACCATTAGGATCTTGCTTTATCATTTATATTCTCTCTATATCATCTACTTTTTATATTTATTCTTTTATTCTTTTCAGAGAAAAGGTAGGGAGTTCAAATAATGTTATAGGACACATGTGGATCTCCACTCTCCATATGCAAATACACTTTGATTCTCATCTACCTCTTAACTGTTCCTATTTAGCTTCTATAGGCTCCATTTTGTTCACTCTACCATTAAATTCTGATGTTCCCAGGGCATCATCCTCAATCATCTTTTATTCTCATTCTACATCTGTAATTCATCAAACTCAGCATTTTAAGTTCTGCTATATATAAATCCAAATCTGTTTTCAGCCTGGACTGTTCTACTTTTCTACTGCTTCCTGTACCTATATAATTATCTGCCTATGAGATATTGCCAACTGTATATATCAAAGGCCCCCTCAAATCAGCGTGTCAAAAGTTTTATTAACCATATTTCCACTCATTTATGCATCTTCTTTACTCTAAACAGTATCACTACCAGATTTGAAGTGAAACACTTGAGAATTGTTTTACTCCCATCCCTTTCCTACCAATCCTACTAGCTCCTGCAACATCTACCCCTTAGTAGATTTCATTTCCTCCCCTCTCATTCCTGCCTTACCATAGGCTTCATGCTTTTACATTTGTGTCACTGTAATATCCCCTTAACTGGTCTCACTTCCTTGAGTTTGACTGGCTTCCAATTTGTCACTCAATGCTGTTAATAGAACCTCCCACTCTGATCACTTAGGTCTCCAGTATCAGATAAGTATCTAGACACTCATATTTTACTCTGTTCATCCAGTGATTCTTTATTATTAAAATGACCCTAAATATTATAAATTTACTAAAAGGAAATTTCATGTGAATAATTAAAACAAAAAATATTTTTTATAGAAATCAGCATGAAACAATTTTGTGCCAAGATTAGCAAAATAAATATATTTTAGCAAAAGACAAATTTCTTGATCTTCCAAATGCTATAACTGAATTTGAAGTTGGCAGTGTTTTTTTTAGTAACTATTAGTCTCTAGAGGATACTGAAGCAAGGTAACGATAGTGTTGTGAGAGCATTTTCTACTTTGACAGTGGAAACCAACTTTTCATGTTGGCATCAGTCAACTTTTCTGTTGGGAACATGACATCCTTGGAAAGGGACCTTTGAAAAAAACTGTAATTCACTTTTTTCCAAACAGAATGCTTGAATTCTGCTATAACATGACATATACATTCTTATAAATCAACGTACTGTGTAAAATCCTGCAACAAAACCACAGGGTTTATAGGGAAAATGAAGTGAAGGGCATGACGTTCAAATACTTTGTCAATGACTCCTAAGAGAAGATGTGAACTGAACAAAAATGGCAGCATAATTTTACCCATGTCAAATCATTAAGAAATATATGAATAAAACAGTAAACATAACAGCTTACCTTGAAAGGAATCCTGAAGATTTCTTGTGGGAGTGGCCATCAGAAGTATTATAAACGTTGAGTAAAATCAGTTCATGGTGGCTCATAATCAGACACCATCTACTGAGGAAGCGAGAGATGTTTGAGGTGTGTGCATGCGCCAGGCCTATTTGGCACAGTTTTTTTGCATTCACCTAGTGTTTCTTATGGATGAATATGTGCATAAAAATGTAAAACTCACATTATGGACAAGTAATCCCTTCAGAGGTTTTTTAAAAAAATCACTTATTTGTTTACACTAAAAGAGGAACCTGTTTGCTACTTCGGTTTACATCTCTGGAGCTCAGTGACAAGGGGCTCCATTTGCAGAATCTGAAGTGGCCAGGTTTCTTCTATCAAAGAGAGATAAAAATCATCCAAGTTAACTAAAAAAAAAATTGCAGGATCACACTGACCTGGTTAACATGATTTCTCTTTACTTTACAAAGAAGAAATAAACAGTACTGTAGGGCTCTGCTTTATTTTCAGCATTCGTTCTGTATATTATTGAGAAACTCCTTAAGAATCACTTCTATATTCTAATTTCATTTTGAATTTGGTTGCTCTATGTTAATATTTTATGCTTCCTACTCATAGTTAAGAGAAATGGCAGCCTTTCTGCATTGTAATGCAAAATATTTCCTCCATATTAATGATCTTTGGAACTATGATAGTAAAAGAAAAATAAAACAACACGGGCTCAAAGCAACACATTAATTTTTTGCTTAATGTAAATTATTTTTGTGCTCTCTCAAGAATGAGTCACAGAATTCTTCAGGATAACATAATATTACATTCAAACAGTGGAACTAGTTTTTCTAATATTCATTGTTATCCTCTTTGTTAGCACTGCAAACAAAAACTAATGAAAACAAAAACAATTTAAAGTTTACAAATAAAGGTGGTATAGAGAATAAAAGGAATGCTGTTTGCATTTTTTTATCTTTAGCAATAAGAACCTAGACTTTACTATAAATCACAATTAAGTGTGGCTAAATTGTTGCAAACATAAAAAAATCTTAAAGACAAATAAAATTTTAATAATGGCACTTTGAACTGGAAACCTGAATATTATATTAATGGTCATGATCATTAACAAAACCTTTACTTTGTTAACAAATATCTAGAGATAATTACTGCTTAGATAGCGATATGTTTTGGCTGTGTCCTCACCTAAATCTCATCTTTAATTCCCACGTGTTGTGGGAGGGATTCAGTGGGGGGTAATTGAATCATGGGGGCAGATCTTTTCCATGCTTTCTTTGTGATAGTGAATAAGTCTCACAAGATCTGATGGTTTTAAAAAAAGCGGTTTCCCTGCATGAGCTCTCTCTTTGCCTGTTTCCATCCACATAAGGCATGACTTGTTCCTCCTTCTCCTTGCCTTTTGCCATGATTGTGAGGCCTCCCCAGCCATGTGGAACTGTAAGTCTATTAAACGGCTTTCTTTTGTAAATTGCCTAGTCTTGGGTATGTCTTTATCAGCAGCATGAAAATGGACTAACACAGATAGCACAAAATGGATTACTCATTCTTAAAGAATAATCAATATATTAGTTAGAAAAAAATGTAAAACTATTTGAATATTCTTCATCAATGATTTGTGATTTCTGACCTTGCTTATGGTATTGTATAAAGTCTTATGACTTGGTGCCCATTTCCTTGGCAACAGACTTCTTAAAAACAAATTAAACATGCACGGGTATTACTAATTAGTCTACGTGTTTGTGTTTCTGCATTTCTATGCATAGAAAGGCATAGAAGAAAGATTCTATGATAGATTCACTGTTAGATTTATTACTATGATAAATTCATTGATCTTGGTTCAGACCCTATCAACAGTAATTTTAGGCAAGCTAAATGCTTGTTTTAAATAGAGATATTAAAGTATTGTACTGCAATGAAGAACATAAACTCTGGAGCCACTGAATAGCTCTGATACCATGAGTAAGTTATTTAGTCCCTCTGCATCTCATTTATCTCATGTTAAAATGGGAATAATATTGGTGCCTACCTCACATGGTTTCTGCAAGAATTAAATTAGATAAGGGATGTACTTACAAAAGTGCCTGTCATTTATTAAACTCCATGTGATGATGTTAATGATGCAACCAATGAAGCAGATCAGACACCTTTCTCTATTGGCTCTGTCTTGAATCTCTGGTACCATATTTTTTTTTTAACATGAATGTATTATTCAGTTTCATTTTGTCTAATTATGACTTAATTTTATATTAAACAAGTTGCAGTGGAATGTTGTAAAACAACAAGAGCTATACCAATGCTGACACTGCTGGGAAATTATTTTATAACAAACACTTCATGTAGATCCAAGCATACAGATGCTGTGGTATTAAACTAAACAGCAAATAGTTTTACATTATTTTCTTTAAGACTGAGCAATTTTCATTTGCTAGCTTCAGACTAGAGTTATAAAATACCTACAGTCAAAAATCTGTTAATTTACTCTATCTTTTCTTCCAAATACCCCAAGTAGGCTTTGCCTGACCTGGGACAGAGGTGTAAAACACTTATCCTCTATTTATTATCCTATTATCAAATACTTAGTTTGCATATCCATAGATGCAGGAAATTTTCATATTCTTGTAATAATGAATATAATGTCTTTCTACTAGCTAAAACAACTTCCAATGTCAATTTTGAAGTGATTCAATAACCTTAAAAGGCTGAGTTAAGGCAAGCAGGGGCTATGGGAAAATAAAAGTAAAAAGAGGGGAAAGGGATGAGACAAGAGGAATATAGGTGAACCCAAGGCAAACATGAGAGTGTGAGTCAGGGAGTCCCACAGAGGACATTTATCGGTGATAGGGTTAGTAACACGTAGAGCCTAAAATGGGAGAGAAAGAAAAACCAAAACTCCTTTGTCTGTGACACATTTTATTTTTTTCCGGCAATCTTTATCCCTTCTTATCCTGATTGTATTATTTATAGCTGCATTAAAAAGTACCCCAGGCAAGAGGCATTTATTACCTCACCATGTCTGTGAGTCAGGAATCTCATAGTGATATATCTGGGTGATTCAACCTTAGGGTCTGTGTCTTACAAAGTAGCCATCAAACTTGTTTGGGGCTGCTGTCATCAGATGGTTCAACTAGGTGAAGATCTGCTTCTGAACTCACTCACGTCACTTTTGGCTGGCCACAGAAGATCTATTTCTAAACATACTCATCTGGGTCTCACTTCAGGGCTACTTCATGTCATAGCAGTGGCTTTCTCCAGATGCAAGTGATCTGAGAGAGGAAGAAAGAACCAAAGCATGCAAGATGGAAGCCACAACCATCTATAATCTAATCTCAGAAGTGATGTCTCATCACTTCTGCCATATTCTACTTATTACAAATGAGTCATTAAATCCAGCCCACACTCACCAAGAAGGTATTACACAAAGGCATGAATTCCAGGAGGTGGAGATTATGAGAGCCCCTTTTAGAGGCTACCTCTAACACTGAATTCAGTACTGTCATTCAAGCCGATCTCAAACTTGTGTGCAGGAGACTGGGTAACTCAGGTATCTGTCTCTGTAAAATAATAATGGCATGAAGGAAATACTTTTACTGAAATTCTATTCTTTACCTGAAAATTCAGAAATTCAACAATGACAATAACAAAAAAAATGCCTTCTCCCTTAGAGGGAAACATAGAACTTCTTTGTTAATATTTTAATTGTGACATCTACTATTGGCTTTAAAATATCTCAACTTCATTGCATTGGAGTTTAGAAGAAACAACATGGCAAAGATGTGTTAAGCATTGTTTAACTGGATGATGGATACTTTCCTAAAGAAAAAAAAAAAGAAACTCACAGTAAGTTACCACATCTAACAAACTTAATACTTTCCTAGAATAATGTAATACTCTGGAAATTTATTTAAAGTTCTCTGTTTGCCTCCAAAATATATTTTCACAGTTGGTTAATTTAACCAGGACCCAAACAAAGATCCACCTCATTGATCTAGCTGAGTGTAGCTTATAGTGTTCTTTATGTTTCTCTCTCTCCTATATTTTCTGTAAATTGCTTTTTATATCAAGACATTTGACTGGATTCAAGGTTCAATTGTGTTGGCAAGAATATTTCATGAGCAATTCTTTGTATTTCCTATTCTGTGACATCAGTAGGTGTGTAATGATGTCCAATCAATATTTTTTCAGGAGTTGTTAGCTTGAATAATACATTATAAAATTCTCAATCAATGTTTTACCTAATTACTTTAGCATTGTGATTATTTCCCAGATGAATTCTTTCATTCTTTGCTGCAAAATAGTGATTTTCTAATTAGATCACTTATTTGACATCTGTAAGTTAGAATTCTAAAATAATAATTCTTCTCATCTATTTGGTTTCCTTGAAATATAGTTTATACAAGAAAGGCAAGATAAACTATTGATTTTTCACTTTTGTTGATCAATTTTTCTAGTAATTTATTTCTCTAACAACTCCTGAAATTAATGAGAGGGTGTTCTGTATCATGGATTTTTATACATTTGATATATTTACTCCATTGCTTTGGTTATTATAAGCCTCTAGATCTCATAACTCTTTCCCTTTCCTTATTTTTTCTCAGTTGAGCTTATCATCATCTAATATACCACATACTTTATTTATATTCTTTGTTATCTTTCTTCTCTACTAGAATAAGCTTCTTTAGAGATGGAGTTTTTGTTTCTTTTGTTTACCGTGGTACTTAAGATCTTAGAAGAGTTGCTGATGCACCTTAAGTATTCAATACATTTTTGTTGAAAACGGATCAGTGACACAAGGCAGTCATCTGCAGAATGTGTGTGCGCTCGCACGCACGCACGTGTCTGTGTATAAAGATGGAAAGAGAAAGAGGGACACAGAAAGTGAACAAACTATGCATTGTGGCCCATTAACAATTAAGCACAAGATTTGAGCCAAAGATATGACTGTGAAGAAAAAGAAAAATCTGACAAATGAGTTTTTAAAAATATAAAAGAAAAAGAGTGTTTTAAGAAAGAGGAGGAAATGGACTATTGGGTAAAAATAAACTAAGAACCTAAGTACACTTTTCTTTTAGTAAAACCATTGAATTTGGCAGCAGGTTGTCAGGGCAGTCCAGGACTGGTTATTTAAGTCTTTGTCTATAGTCACTTCTTTGGCAACCTCATCCAGATCTTAAACTAAATACCCTATATATGCAGATGGCTTTCAAATTTATATCTCTATAAATACTGAAATCCAGACTGATCTATCCAATTAGTATACTCAACTTTAATATTCCACTTAGATGTCTAATAAATATGTCAATACTTCCAAAATTGCATATCTGTTTTTCTCCCAACCCTGTAACCAGCCCTACCTATAGAATTATAGGAAAGTCTATCCTAATTGATCAAGACACAATTTTTTGAAATATTTCTTAACACTTCTACTTCTGTAGCACCTGGAGGACAGAGGGACATAGTGTGTAGAAATTTAGATATCTACACTAGTTGGATTTCACCATAAAAACATCTCAGTTGTGGAAGGGAGCTTTTATCATGCCTTGGTCACTTCTCAAACACACCGGAAGAGAGTAGAAGCAAATATAAGGAGAGAGTGACACTCTCCACTATCCATCAGAGTCATATGAAGAGCATTTAGAAAAACAGATATTGGGGTCCAACCTCGGACTTATTTTCAACATTCTAGGTATGACGTCCAGGTTTATGTATTTAAAAAACTATTGTCATATATGTATGATATGTAGATATGGATTGAGAATTTGGATCTAACAAATTACCACCTGCTATAAAACATCAGGCCACCTTCTTCCCTTGCCAGGATGATTTTCTCAGCATTGTCCTCATGAAGTCACTTTTTAAATCAATGTCGTAGAGTGGCTCCTGTTTGGACAGCGATAAGGATAGTTTAGAGAAGTGGCCTTCCAAATTTTTGTTTATGTGGTTCCTAAATGACCTTGAAATATGACGTGGCCCCTCTATTTTTACATGACATTTAAACATTTGTCATTATAAATAAAAATTTGCAAAATATATATTTAATGTTATGTGACAAAATTTATGTATTGATCAAACATCAAAAATAAGTTAAAGATAAGCTGACAGCTAGATTAGTGTCTCCTCATTGAAGGTAAAAATTATAAACCTGTGTGTTTCAAACTTTAATGTGTATAAGAATCACCTGGAGATCTTAAAATTCACCTGTAGCAGGGCTAAGAGTTTGCGTTTCTAACAAGCTCCAGGTGAAACCTGTGTGCTTGTGCACACTGTCATTAGTTGTCAGGCTATAGATCTCCTGATTGGCAGGAACTTCATTTTCTAGTATTTCAGAAATGTAATTTCTCACATTGACTCCAATATTTTGAATTACTCCTTTGCTTAGTGCCCTGAAGTTGTGTATACTCTGACAGTGTACTCTGGTAAGATTCAAGATGGATGTAAAATACACTTTTCTTTTAGAAAGTAAGAGATAAAAGGAAAAGGGTCTGGTCCCTACCCTTAAGGTGTTTAAAATCTCCTCAAAGAACACCTTTAAAAATTAACTTGAAATTTTTCACTACCTAAGAAAAGGCAGTGACTCTCCTCTCTGTTCATAGGGATTTGATGGGATACACATTTTATCCTAATCAGCCACTGCTGGATACCAATCCTACACTTGCCAATGGTCAGGATGCCTAATGAGAGAGGGATCTGGTCAAAAAAAAATGATTTACTTATTCAAAATGGTCCAGATTGTAAGAAACTTCTCAAATGAGATATAGTTCATTTTATAAGTCATCTGACTATGTCTCTTCAACAAGAGTATTTTCTTCTTGCCAAACAGAGATATTATTGACTACACAGTGGTAACAGTGGGGGTGAAGAGATTCATGGGGAGCCTACCCCTCTGATCAGCAGCAGCAAGCTCTTTCTGGGGTTGGCAAGCCTGCCAACAGCCTCTGAGGAAATCAGACCCTTGCCCTTGACCTTGTCAGTTCTCAACTCTTCAATTCAGAGGCTGATTGGCCAATCTAGGACCTTTTAGGGCAGGATCATCTTCTGTATTCTGCTACATGTTATTTTCCTGTGCAAACTCATTTCAATCACGTCTTCAGAGATTCCCCATACTATGGGGAAGCATTTCTTGGGCAGGATGGCTTCTAACAGATGGCAGCACAGAAAGCAGACTTTGAATTCTTTTTTGAAGATACACAAAACTTTCCAGGTATTTGCAGAAAAAAGAGAATCTCAGCATTTCTTATAATCCCACACAGCTCTAATTTTCTCGGGTGTAGTCTTTTAGGCAGAATGAACACTATTAATGTATTTGACAAAACGATGATCTTTATTTCACTATTTGAAACAAGTTCCCCTAAAGATCTGAAAGGAGCCTGTGGTGATGGAAGGCAATGTTAAGAAGGGCATGTGGACTTTGGAAGCAAATAGAGAATTTTGAGAGTGACTGTAGGAGATGCAGAAGCATCCTGGAAATGCTAAAAAAGATCCTAGACCAATTTTTTCATCCCTCAGCTATATGATTGTAGGCAACTTGCTCAAACTCTCAGTATCTTAGTTTCCTCATCTATAAAACTAGAATAATAAATCTACAACACAGGTTGTTTCTGGGATTAAATGAGCTAACATTTAATCACGCCTGTAATCCCAGCACTTTAGGAGGCTGAGGCGGGCGGATCACGAGGTCAGGAGATGGAGACCATCCTGGCTACGGTGAAACCCCGTCTCTACCAAAAACAACAACAACAAAAAAATGCAAAAAATTAGCCGGGCGTGGTGGCGGGCGCCTGTAGTCCCAGCTGCTCGGGAGACTGAGGCAGGAGAATGGCGTGAACCCAGGAGGTGGAGCTTGCAGTGAGCCGAGATCGCACCACTGCACTCCAGCCTGGGTGACAGAGCGCGACTCCATCTCAGAAAAAGAACTTGGAACAATAACTGGCAATAGTAATTGCTCAACAAATATTAACTATTCTTATCACTATTATTAAAGGTCTTGGGAGAAAGGATAGATTAGCTTCCCCCCAACCCAAAAGGTAAAATATTTAATGAATATACTTTATAATGTTAACTTGAGAGATGTTTATGAACCTTGCAGTATAGTAATTCATAAATATGGAGTCTATCATGCTTTCCCTCGAAAAAAAAAAAAAAAAAAAAAGTAAGAGAAGAGAAACTGTGAAAAGTCATACATCCATCACAGGTAGTTATCCAGTCTGATAAATTTTAGAATATAATACGTAAAGAAACTGAAGATCAGGAAGTTGATTTCTTTAAAACTCTGTCTACATACCTCTTAGAAAATGTCTGTGTAACACAAATGTACACATAACCTCTCCCTACTAAACACTGTTTATAGAGAGCACAGCATTTGGGTTCAGAGAGGTCAGGGCTCTGATCTGTGTGATTTGGAGCCCCTTATCTTCATCATCTACAAAGTGGGGATAATAGATTTAACTCATCAGTTATGGAAAGGATAAAAAATATCATATGTAAAGTGCTAAACATAGCACCTACCTCATCAAAAATGTTTCCCAATTAAAATTTATTATTCTTTTGGGATGCAATTTTAATACTCAGAATTTGCGACCTTTCATTCACTATCCTTTCTCAACTTATCTCTTACCTTTACCATTTTTGTTCCTGTATCCAAGCTAGAAAATTTTTTGAAAAATTCTGCTTATAAGTATTGTCCATTTATTTCTCTGAACCTTTGTTCATATAACTCCTTCTAATAGAAGGAACAATTAAATTCTCTCCAACAATCTAAATTTATTAAATCTCAGGGTGCTGGGGACAGCATTCTCTAATTAAATCTGGCCCATGATGGGAATTCACTCGGACTCCCTTAATATACATTTATTTTTCCAGTGTATTATGTGTTATTTTCTAAGGATTTGAATACATTACACATGCATATTTGTACCACTACTAGATTATAATCTCTTTGAGGGTAAGGACTCTACCTTCTATTTTTCAATTGCTTATGATACACAGAAAAGTTCTACTCACATAACATGTTGAACTAATGTTTAAGGAATGAAGAAATAAATTTTAAATTATTTCAGAAATTTCTTAATTTTTGTCCACAAGTATATATAGTAAATGTATTTATCCTCCAATGTTTTTAAATAAACAAAGCCATATTTACCATCTACCAGATAAAATTTCCAAGAGAATCCTTGCCAAAAGCATGCATACTTGGTTTGAAAACTAATGCTGTTTAAACAAAAATTCCAAAACAGATGAACAAATTTGTGTGAATAATGAAAATAAACTACCATATCTCCATAATCAGTGAATTAGGGTAGACTTGGCTAAAGCCTTTTGCTTCAGAGGTAATTTTTTTAAAGAAACAATGTAAAATAAACAGCTTTGAGAAAGGAAGAATATAAAATTAATATCATTTCTCAATCAAGAAAAATTACTATCCCAAATATTATCCATGAAGCATAATCATTTTCTGGGACATGGATCTTCTAACATAGGAAAAAAGACAGAATGAAATGTTTTACTTACTTCTGTTTCTGAGCTTCCTTGAAATTAAAAGCCTTTTCATTGTGCCGCAAATAATTTATGGATAAGGATGAATTTGCAGGTCAATAACAATTTTAAAATGCTATTTTATGTCTGTACTTGTGCTTCGTCTATCATGGTTCAAAAATAAAAACCAAACGCTGCTGCAACTTTACATTTTTATCTGCATTATTTATTTTTAGGTAATCTGATTTACCATGTTTTGCCAAGATTGATTTATTTAACAAACATCTATCTGTTGAGTATCTGCTAAATTAAAGCACTGGTCTAGGGGTTGTCAGGACTAAAGATACATATGGCATGATCCTTCCTTTGCAGGAAAGCCCCTTCAATTGGGAGTCACAGACATACACTGTGAATATTGAAATAGGAGATATGGGGCGAGGGGAGGTCATGTGCTCTTGGTTCTGGGGCAGTGAGCTGAGTGAGGCTAGGGAATGACAAATGTCTTGTGTTCCTGCTGAAACTGAGGTGTACCAATAAGGAAAAATAAAACTATTCAACCTCACTCTTGAGTGACTAAGTCTGTCTTGGATACTAAAGCAATACATTCTCTTTTTTGGACTCCTAAAATTAGCAATTAAGTATAATTTATCTCATTAGTTGACTCAATTGACCTCTCATACTAAAGAGCAAATGTCTCCTCCATTCACTAGAAATAACTCTGGTATTGCAAAAAATAGGATTTATTGTTCGACCTTAACAGAAAATCTTTTCTTTTTTCTGTGGGTGACATTTGTGATAATGATTTGACTTATTCTGGTTTTTTAGCAATTACATTTTCTGATTTAACTTTTTCTCCTTCATCTGAAGTTAGAAGAGATGGTAACTTTTCACAGGACTCTAACTTCAAAACAGGTGGTTTAGTTGTCAACTATTAAAATTGATTATACCCATTTAACTACTATAAACAGAGACTGTAAAACAAAAAGCCTCAAACAGAACACAGAATTTTTAATTTGGAAAGTTGCTGCTACATTAACTTGCTATGTAACTGTAGCATGCAAAGCCATAACATTTGCACAATAGGTAGTTTATTACTCTGAAGTTGAAAGACCAAAAGTGGAGTAACTACCCAATTGGTCATTTGCAGAGTGGTGTGGAACGGTATTTTGTTACTACTCTTACACATTCTCTTGTTTACAACCAAAAAGAAAGTAATTGCTGCCGTAAAACTCAGTCTCTCACAATCTGGGAGGCCTCTATAAACCTTGGGGAGGACAAATGTGTTTGGACCAGGTGTCGGTAGTGCTGTTGAGTGAGTGTTGGCCATCCAATTTAAGTAGGTTATTGATATTGAATGGGAAGTGGCTTCTTGTTGTAAATGCCCTTTACCAGTTATGGTTGTTTACCTGAGAAATCAACAGACATACCTGCTGTTGTACCGCCCTCTTCCCTCCTGAATTACTTTTAGTGCATATCTGCTTAGTCCAACGGAAAAGAAAAGGAAAATGTGAAAACATTCCAGTTTGGCTTTTAATTTTAAAGCTGCCAATTGACAACCAACATCAACTGGCTTATTTATTTCTTCTAAAGCTTATTTATTTCTTCTAAAGCTTATTTATTTCTTCTAAAGCTAGTTAACAAAAATATTGAATCCTACTCACTTTCTTCTCAGCTTGATAGTCGTGTATCTAGTGTGTTACAGCACTGGGTCTGTAATGCAAAGATAAAGTCCCGGTAATAGTTTTTCTATAAAACTATCTTCGATGAGCTTTTAACTTTACTATTTATTCCCACATCAGCTATAGTGGAAATCTGAAGTTAGCTATAATGGAAGACTGTCTCTTTGTTTCTTCTTCTCTCTCTCTTTTCTTTTTTTTTTTTTTTTTTTTTTGGCTCTCTTTGATCAGTTTAAAATAACTTGGCCCAGTTTTTAACATAAAATGCGGTTTTTCAATCAATGTCTGGTATAGACACTTGAAAAAAAATTCTGGAAGTTAATTAAAGACTGAAAATAATATATATTCTTGAATTTTTTTGTTGTTATAGAGGGTTTTGTCTCCATTAGACGTCAACAGAGCTGATCAAGTTAATTTTGGTGTTTCTGTTCAGTGTCAGCTGCTGTGTGTGCTGTCCCTGCCTCACGCTAAAATGTTCTCTCCTTCCAGCCCAGTGCCTCCTCTCCCTGACATGTGCTACCACCACCTGCACAATTCAGAACAGTGTGCTCTTGAGTAGCTTGGGGTTCTGGGAGATGAGAGAATACATTATTTGGAAGAAAACTTAATAGAATGGGAAGAGGAAATAATACAATAAAAAATAAAAACAATTTATAACTGTTTTAAAAGTTTCCTATTTTATGCCAATAATATCAACTTGCAAGGAAGTTATAATAATGGGTTTTTGTGGGGCATTTATAGGTCACAGATTCTTTAATTTTTTTACTCTCTATATTTGTTATTTGTCTTTTAAGGGCCAATTGTCATTAATTTAATAACTGTCTCATTCACAAATATAATACATAAAGGGAATTACTTTGAAATTTTATAAATTGCCATGTATAAGAAAATAAGAAAGGCCTAATTGGTATTTGGATACACCTAGTAGGATCAACTAAAAAGCCAATTCTAACAGCATTAAAGCTTACACAATAATTTCAGTCTGTTTATACTAAAAGGTAGAAATGTATTATTGTTATTATTGATATGAGCATTCTATTTCTATCTGGGAATTTCAACGAGCTGACAGGGACTTTACACAAAATAGAAAAACTATTTTTGACATGTGATAATATAAAAGGAAAAATAATACTTGGGACAATTTTCAGTAAACATAATGCATTGTCTTATGCTTTTTATTTATTAAACCATCCTACTTTATGAGCCCTAAGATTTATTTCATAACTGGTTGTGACAAATTCAGTTCTCAGGACTCTAAAAGGGTCTTGTGAAGGCAGGAGTACACATTGAGTCCTCACCCTTATACCAAATTCAAATTTGCAAAATGGAATTTAATTATTGCTAATTTATTTAAAATAGAGCTTTCAGAATAAGAGTAGATTCTGGCTTGGATGATGAAGTAACATTACCCCCCAAAAATAAGTAAATAAAATAATCCTAAATACAATTTAAGTTACCTAATTAATTTGTGGATTTGCAATTGTAACTGCCTGAGAGGTTCTTCCTGCCCACTGCATAAAGATAACCCATGGCACTGTAGTAGAGAAAGCATTTAGTAGACACGAGGCCAGCCACACCACGTGGGAGATGGAGTTCCCACTCAAATCATCTCATTCAAAGCTCATAGCATAGGGGTTTTTCAAGGGCAGTTTGGGGGAAGGATAAGGAGTGACCAGGCAACAAGGTGCTTGCTGCTGATTGGTGGGGGCAGAGATGAAATCATAGGGGTTTGAAGCTGTCCTCCCACAGGCTGAATTGCTTCTGGGTGGGGCCACAAGAGTGGGGGGGTTTGTTGATGCAGGTGGAGCCATGGCTGTCAGACATGCAATAAAACCTGGAAAGATATCTCAAAAGACCAATCTACAAAAGTGGTGTTATTTGTAGGAGTAATGGGGGAGGTTGCATATCTTATAACATCTGGAATAATGTCTGCACCTTAGCGGGACTCAGGTGCCTCTCCTCCCCTCAACCTGATGGTCTCCTATTAGCTTTACAAAAGCGGTTGAATTTTGAACAAGTCTTATTATCATTTAAACTGTATCCTAAATGTCTTCCAAAATTAGCTTGGCCCAATAGCCCGGAAATAATTAATGGAAAGGCAAGATGGAGGTTGAGTTAGTTTAGCTTACTATTGTAGTTTTCTCATTGATACAACTTTTGGAAAGGTAGTTTCACTATTCATAATGACAGTTATCTTAAAAGCTAGATTTTCCATCCCATGTAAATATAGGAACAATCAAGTATTTGTCCAGCCTGCGTATTGATGACTTTTTATGATTTTAAAATAAATTGTGATGAATTATAGTGCATTTGATATACATTTTCATGGTTTGCCTGTATAAAATAAATTTTATATTTCCTAGATTCCTTGAGCAGTGTGAAGAGGGTTTTAAAAGAACAAGTTACTAAAATAGTTCAACAAATCCTTATCAGTGTCATCAAGACAAATGAATATTATTTTGCCTTTAAGGAACTGTGTCCTGAAATAAACATACAGAGTTATACATATCTGGTATTTTCAAAGGGACAATAAGTTAACTATGAAATTTTCACTAGATGATATTTGAAGATAGTATTATATTTTTGTTCTTGTGGTTTAGAATGTTTCTCTCTTCTTAAGACAGGTAAAATAGAAAATAAAATGTTATGTGGAATAATTTTTTTTTTTTTTTGAGATGGAGTCTCGTTCTGTTGCCCAGGTGCAGTGGCATTATCTTAGCCCACTGCAACCTCTGCCACCGGAGTTCAAGTGATTCTCCTGTCTCATCCTCCCAGGTAGCTGGGATTACAGGTGTGCACCACCACACCTGGCTAATTCTTTGTATTTTTAGTAGAGACAGGGTTTCACCATGTTGGCCGGGTTGGTCTCGAACTCCTGAGCTCAAGTGATCCACCTGCCTTGACCTCCCAAAGTGCTAGGATTACAGGTGTCAGCCACGATGCCCGGCCTTGGAATAATGTAATTTTATTATGATGATAAAAATATTTTCTCCAATAATAATGCTACTTTTTGTGGAGGAGGACATAACTTCTAATGATTATTTCATTTTAAAGATTTGGCCATCTATTAAGCAAATGCCAAGATTTGGGTAGCCAAGTGCAGCAGATCCACTGGTGTTCTGCAGAAGTAACTTCATACATTTAGGTATGGCTCTCCTAAAAGTAATGTGAGCTTGCAAATTTCAAACCAAGGATTTAGGTTACAGGCTTTTCTAGCAATGTCAAATGACACTTGCCCCAAGCTTGGGCTCCCAGCCTTAGCATTATACTCAAAGGATATTTCATATATTTTTTTCCATTGCTTCAAAAGTTTTGGTGTTTTCCAAGAGAATAGAAACAAATTATTTCTATTCTTCATCTTTGTATTTTTTTCTTGTTCCTAGCACCAAGTCTCTTCGAAAACTTTACACATCAAAGTCTTGCTACCTAATTGTGTAATTAGTTCTAAAAGCCACTATATGATCTGTCTCTTTTTACTTTAAAAAGTTAACAGATTGAATGCTGAGTTGAGGATGATTGCTAGCAGTGTCTTATTGAACCGACAGTCAGATGACAGAGATTATCAGCAGTGCTCACGCATTACTTGAGGATTTTAATTTCTATAAATGAACATGTATATGCATGAAATATAAATGATGAAAAATTAAGCTATAGTACCTTCCTGTAAGTCTAATTAGAAAAACCTGAGACTACAGTAATGATTAAAACTATGGATTAGTACATCAAGGGAAAATGGCCTTTTATGGCATTTCTATAAATTGAATTTAAATACATCGTAGGTTATGGTAAGAACCTCTAAAAATAGAAGATGACATTCCACATTAAATATACATAAATACACACCAGTGATTGTTAGATGAATTATTCACCACAGTAACAAAATGCATAATATATTTTAAAAAGTCCTACTCCCAAACTTACTAATATTAGTACACACACACAAACATATGCAATGTTGTATTGATGAGCAACGGGTTGAGTAGACTTAATTCTATTCTTTTGCTCAAATATTATGATAGCTGCGTTTCCAAGATTCCACAAACAAATCTATGTTATTGATTTCCTTTAGTAGATTGGAAGACTGAACTCTATTGTTAAAGCCGCCTCAAAGCTCTTATATATTTGTGAGGTTTAAAAAATAAATGTGTATTAGTGTTAGGTAAACTGATATTTTTGATCAATTGGAAGTTTTATCATGGGAATTACTTGATTTTTTATGTGTACCCCTCAAAATAAGAAATTTTATTTACAGAAAAAAGAAATTGGTCAAATATTATTGGGTTGCCATATTTTAAACCATTTTACATTTAGAAAAAAAATCTCAAATGATCATTTTGAAGCAATACCATACTTTGTGTCTTGATTCCTTAGGTCTTAATCATTGTCCATGTTGTCTGTTAATTTTTCCTATCACTTTCTATTCTGGCTGTCATACTCTCTCTCTCTACTCTTTTACCCTCAGATGGGTCAGGATTATTAGTTTCTTCCACACATTTGCCATGGAGTACTTTCTCACGCATGGAAGCCAAAAGGTATACTTTTGGAGAATTCATACCCTTCCTTGTACTCTGAAGATTTCCAAGGTTTTGGGATATGTTTTTCTGAATATAGACACGGGCATAAAGTTTATAAGCTTCAGTACTGAAAAGTAACAGGGAGTGAAAATATATGATGAAATTAATTTGCATATCTCCATTTCCAAGATCATGGCAATTTAATTTCTCTGGGTCTCAGTATCTAAGTCTGTAAAATAAGTAAATTGGCTGAAGGAAGTGAAGCTATTAAACTAGATTATTTACATAATTCTATTCAGCTAGAAAATGGTATGCTTTTATGGCCTGGCTTTAAATATGGCCTGTTCTTGATGTTTATTTAAAAAAGAAAAGAAGAAGAAAAAACCCTAATGTAGCTTATTTGTGTTTTATATTGGTTGGGTGAGGCCATATAAAAAATGTATGAGAGCTATATGCCACAGGTTCAGAAAAATCAATTGACAGGATAAGATAGAGTAAAGGAAACAAGTGGTCCAATCTCTCACTGTAAGCCTGCGGTGAGGATGAGCACACGATTGCCTTAAGCATGACCTGGGCTGAAATATTGACTACTGCCTTGAAGTGAAAAATGTAACCATGAATTACTATAGGTTTTAACAGCAGGGGATTTTTAATTGTGAGGAGGTGAATACATGAAAAACAGAATTATTTATATTTTTAAGAAAAAAATTACCATGGAAGAGAGTTGCAGTGGGTCTTAATTATCTTGGTATAAAGAGTTAGTGATAATTTTCTGTAAAATGAAGAGCTACTTGGGCCAAATAATTAGTTAGATACCAAATTTAATTATTTCTTTTTCATTGAATTGATATTCTGTTTTGGTGTCAATAACCAGATTTGGTTTATATTAAATTTAAGCACAATGTGGTTAAGTGAGGTGGAAGAGAATGAAGTAAATTCATCCTATATAACATATTTTACATTATGGAATAAATCAAGGCAAAGAATCTTAGAATCATTTCATTGTTATGTTTGTGGGGATATCTAGCAACTTCAGGTTCATTTAATTTGTATTTCCATTAGCAGGAAGGAAAGTGAACAGGGATGTATAATTAGAAGGGAAAATTCAGAGTTATATCAGACAAAACAGCAACAGTCCTTCTCTGTGTAATTTTTGGGATATTGGTGTGGATTGTACTGGATTTTACAGAACATGAAGAAAAAGTGGTAACAGAAACGTGAAACTTTAAAACATTTGATTACACTTTCGAGTTTCAAATTTTGACTCTACCTTTATAAGTACAGACGTAAAAAAAGTCCAAACAGAAACCACAAGGTGTACAATAGTGTGATTATTATCTTTTATTTTTAAACAAGAACACATAAAGCTGTGTTGACTTATATATCTTTAACATGCAAGAAAAGATTAATAGAGTATAGCAGGTAGCAGATTTTCACTTTTCATTATACTTTTATTTGCTGTCTGCAGTCTCTAAACATTAAAATTTTTACTATGCTTTGATATATACTTTATGCTATAACTTCCTCCCAAAGATTCACAATGTACATTAATAAGAATTCTGAGTAGGCCAGGCACAGTGGCTCATGCCTGTATTCCCAGCACTTTAGGAGGCTGGGGTGGGCGGATCACCTGATGTCAGGAGTTCAAGACCAGCCTGCCCAACATGGCGAAACCCCGTCTCTACTAAAAATACAAAAAATTAGCCGAGCACAGTGGTGGGAGCCTATAATCCCAGGTACTCGGGAGGTTGAGGCAGGAGAATCACTTGAACCCAGGAGGCAGAGGTTGCAGGGAGCTGAGATCGCACCACTGCACTCCAGCCTGGGCGACAAGAGTGAAACTCTGACTACAAAAAAAAAAAAAAAAAGAATTCTGAGTAATTATTTGTTAAAGAAAACTTTAACATTTGTTTAACTAAATAAATCAACTATTTACCTGTGTTTCTTAGGTAAAAACACTTGGGAAAATGATGCTGTTCTTTATAGTACCTATATAACTTGCAAGGAAAATGCAAATCATTATCAAATATCTCATTGGTATGAACAATCATATTTTACAAATATTGCTCTGAATCCTAAATTACTCAGTTGGAGAGGAAAGTAGGTGGATGGATGGATAAATATTATAGATAGATATATAGATTATTAATAGATAGTAGGTAGGTAGATAGATAGATGATAGATGACGGTAGATGGTAAGCAAACAAAACCCCAGCTTATCAAATTCACTTTGTAGGTTGATACAACCTAAGTGACAATGAACAACAGAAACTGGGAAGGTAGTTTCACTTAATGCTAACATCAAGTTATATGAATATTCTCTGAACATCAGATGTATCTCCTGAGGGACAATATATACAACATACACACACTCACACTCACATTCAAGTTCTAGCAAAATGAAAAATTAGCCTAGGCTATTGACTTCCTCACTAAAACACAACATAGGAGAGGCTAGAGGAGAGACTAGGATCCATTTTTAGCAACTAACAACATTCCTTTTAGGAGCTCAAAAGGACCACAGATTCTGAAGGAGAAATAAAAAAGAGCTTTCCAGAGATGTTCTTTTCTCTATCCATCAGTCTGCCTGCATCAGTGTAACATCAAGACCACTCTGGGTCTGGCTGGTATGGTTCTACCACAAGTGCAAGTAATTAGGCATCCTCACAATGTTCCCCTTTCACCCTCTCTCTCACAACTAGGAAATTGTATCAGTGAAAAATGGTTTCAAGAAAACAACAGAGCCACAGCCAGCATATCTGAAAGCCCTGTTGTAGATAAGGGAATCCTGGAAAAGAAATCGAGTAGATTATGACCAAGTAAGCCCAGATGTCAATCAAGAAACTCTCTGCTTTGAAATGTGTCCTCAATTCCCCTCTACATATTTACCCCTAGGTGCCTATGCTAGGGCCTAGGTTTTTATCTCCTCCCTTAATAATCAGTCTTAGTAGACAACTGATGGTACCAAGTATTTTAAAGGTGAGCTCACAGTGAAGTTTTAGTGAAACCACTGTGAAAGGAAACAAAGGCTGTGAATAACTCATTTCAGAGGACAGGGATAGTAGATACACACAGCAAGATGGGAAAGAGGATTGGAAACATGAAGCCAAAATTGGGAGTTATTAAGAAGAATCTATTAGAGACATAGGTTTTGAAGAGACAATTTTTGAAATAAAGAATTCAGTGAATGGGTTTAATAGCTGACTGTATTTGGCCAAAGACAAAAAAATCAGTGAGCTAAAAATCAGTTCCAAGAAGTTTCTCAACACAAAGAGATATAAAAACAAATAAACAGAACAAATAAAAATGGAGCATAGAAGCAGAAATTTAACCATCGGCTATGAGAGGACCTCAGAAGCAGAAGTACATGAAGGGAACAAAATATTTGAAGAAATAATAAATGATAATCCATTATCCTCAAAAGGTAAGAGATCCCTGTTTGAAAATGTACATGGGAGCCTGCAAAAAGATAAACAGATGTTCAGTAGGCACATAAGAACATCAGAGATCAAGATGACATTTTTTTGTTGTTGTTGAGACGGAGTCTTGCTCTGTCACCCACGCTGGAGTGCAGTGGTGAGATCTCGGCTCACTGCAACCTCCACCTCCCGGATTCAGGGATTCTCCTGCCTCAGCCTCCCCAGTAGGTGGGACTACAGGCGCGTGCCACCACGCCTGACCAATTTTTTGTATTTTTAGTAGAGATAGGGTTTCACTGTGTTTCGATCTCCTGACCTCGTGATCCACCTGCCTCGGCCTCCCAAAGTGCTGGGATTACAGGTGTGAGCAACCGCGCCCAGCTTCAAGATGACATTTAAAAGAATTTGAGAGAGAAACATAGGTCACTGCAAATGATCACTGATGAGTAATCAGATTAATATTAATTCTCTCAAGGCAATGAAGTACAAAAATATAACAAATTATTTTCAAATTGTTAAAGAAAAATAAATGTAAACCTAGAATTTTATTTTTAATTATTTAAATGTGAGCCAAATAAAAATACTTTAGGTTTACATGGACTCAGATTTTTTACCATGAAAAGACCTTCTCTGAGAGAATATTGAGAGACTATATTACATTTAGAAGTCAAACTAGGTAAAGTGCATTAAAATATGAGAAGTTTAGGTATAGAACTTACTGATATTTATTGTTGCCCGAGTAAACAATTTCTGACAAATGTATACCCATAACAATCTGTAAATAAACTTCACATAGTATCTGCTGTTTGATAAAAAGGATATCAAAAGCTGGTGAAAGCAGAAAAAGATTCTCATCTTGTTTCAGATTTGGACATACATATAAATAAGCGTTAGATACTGTTAAAAATAAGATAAAAATTTATAAGCACTTAAAATACAAATGTATAAGATAAAAAATTATAAATACCACAAGAAAAAAATACTACAGAAAATGTGTCTATCTAGTATGAGGTCTGAAAGGCATGAAGACATGAAAAGGAAAAGAAAGTAGAATGTAGTGAATATTAAGAGAGAAATTAGATAAAACGAAAGGCTAATAGTAATTATAACCATGTAAATGGTTAAATTAACCAATTAAAAAAGTAATAGTCCCATACTGGCTAAAATGTAAGATCCAGAAATACGTTTTTAAAAATGATATTTCAGATATAGTTACCCAAGAGACATACTTAGAAAATAAAATAGGTCAGAAAGGTTGCCAATAAAGTCAGGAAAAAAGTACCAGAAAAAATGTCTTTCAAGAGATAGTCATAAAATGCATTTTGATATCAAACAAAATATAATTGAAGGTGAGATATATCATAAGAGCAAACACGTTTTCCTCCTCCCTAATGAAGGGTTGTATGCTTCTATCCACTGTTGAGCATTTTAGCTCACGAGACTTGCATTGATGGATGGATTGAGTATATACATTTTTAGAATATCTGTGATACTACTGAGCCAAAATGTTAGGAACCTTTGTAGTGTGTGGCGCCATTTTTTTTTCCTTCTGATATCAGCGCTGTCTAAGACACGGGCTATTCTGGCCAGGTGTAGAGGCTCATGCCTATAATCTCAGCACTTTGGGAGGCTGAGGTGGGAAGACTGCATGAGTTCAGGAGTTTGAGACCAGCCTGGGCAACATAGGGAGACCCTGTCTCAACAACAACAAAAAGCCAGGCATGGTAGCACATGCCTATGGCCCCAGCTACCTGGGAGGCCAAGCTGGGAGAATCACTTGAGCCCCAAGGGTTGAGATTGCAGTGAGCCATAATCGTGCCACTGCACTGTAGCCTGGGTAACAGATTGAGACCCTGCCTCATTAAAAAAAAAAAATTATTCTGTGAGCTTTGAATATGGCGAGAAGATTTGCTGCCTACCTATAATGAAACTTTGATATGAGATATGGGAGGTGCACAAACTAATAGATTGAGTTTAAGTTACAGGATTGGAATATGGACATTAAACCTAGGTATTGTCTCTTGGCTAATTCTACTAGAACTTGTAAATAAATTACTTGTTCAACTTCTTACACTAATGAGAATTTTAAAACATATGCCTTTTCTTGCAATAAATTATTTAATTATTTGTTGAGATTTACTTGCAGGGAAAATGTTGCAGTAGAGTTAGATCATGAAGACTTAGGTTGACAGATAAGTGACATATTGTAGAAATGTGACACTTTGGGAATTTACCCATTTACATGCTACTTTTGACCTCTGCACAGACCAGATTTTCAACATCCCCAGTCTCATTATGTCAATCAGAAGTTGTTCCTGGTTGCCACCCTTTCCACAAAACAGAGAGAACTCAAACTGGAACTTCCATCTCATTGGCTTAATTTCTCCCAAGAGTCAGTAAGAGAGGTGAGAGTTCATCATTTTGGGCAGGTAATTTTATAGTACTTAGAGACGCAAGTTTAGAAAGAAAGGTAAAAGATATTAAAATATGTTTCAGGGCAAGTCACACTGACCAGATGAAAATATAATGTTTACTAATTGTTCATTTTAAACCAAAACAAAATCACTATCTGAACAAAGCGCATGCTTAGTATTACTTTTCTATCTGCAAAAGTTACAATATTGTGTAAGAAAATACCAAAATATAGGCTGATACTACTTTATCATTTTCTTTATTCAAAATGAGCTTAATCACGGAACAAATTTTGAGAAAACTACTAGTACCAATTAACTGTAATTATTTGTGAGATGTGTATACTATTCAGATTATCTTTCCACTTTCACAAAGTCTCATAGAAAGATTTGCCCCAGTATGCAAAGATAATAATTGAGTTAATCGAAACACTCAGTTTAAGTCATCATTTGAATGATGGCAAAGATAACACCTCAAATTTGTTTTTCCTAGTAATTTTGTGTAGTCGTATTTGTTTTTCATGAGTTTCTCTTTATTTAATTCTTCTCTGTTTGTTGGCACTCTATCAATCAGTAGTAGAGAACAGAGAAATCACTGGATTCTCTACTGGAATGAACTAGAGGCAGTATGGAAAACAGTGTTGCCAAGTCAACCAAGCACTCAAAATAGAATTAAAATCTCATGATAACTACAACCACAATATGCCAAGAGGGAAACAAAAAAGAAATTGTTCCCAAATGAGAGAGGAGGGAAAGCAGCATGGAGTAGTAAGACTCTTGGTTATTTGAATAACTTGCTTTATGTCCTTGAGTGATTCACTTAATTTCCCTGGGTTTTGGATTCCTCTCTGTAAATTGAGAGAATTGGACTAAGTCAGTAGTTTCCAAATTATGAACCTTGGAATAATTGCAAGTGGCCTTGAATGTGTATGCTTTATATACTTCCACAATCACCAGGATCCAAAAGTCCAACTGAAGTCATGTGGAAGCTGGAAAAATATTTTTACATTTTTTAAAAGGTTATTTAGGATATACTGGCTAAATAACATATGAAGTTTTCTTAGACTACAGAATACCATTATGAGTTAGACATCCAGATGTTGAAATGTTGAAGTGCATAATTCTTGACTGAAGTCTTTCTTGCAAAAGCAGCATTGTTATTGCAAGGAACAATGGCTAGCAACTGGGACTCAGGTTTCTAGGCCAGACTTTCGTGCATTAATTTTTTTTTTATTATTATACTTTAAGTTTTAGGGTACATGTGCACAACGTGCAAGTTTGTTGCATATGTATCCATGTGCCATGTTGGTGTGCTGCACCCATTAACTCGTTATTTAGCATTAGGTATATCTCCTAATGCTGTCCCTCCCCCCTCCCCCCACCCCATAACAGTTCCGGGAGTGTGATGTTCCCCTTCCTGTGTCCGTGTGTTCTCATTGTTCAATTCCTACCTATGAGTGAGAACATATGGTGTTTGGTTTTTTGTCCTTGACATAGTTTACTGAGAATGATGGTTTGCAGTTTCATCCATGTCCCTACAAAGGACATGAACTCATCATTTTTTATGGCTGCATAGTATTCCATGGTGTATATGTGCCACATTTTCTTAATCCAGTCTATCGTTGTTAGACATTTGGGTTGGTTCCAAGTCTTTGCTATTGTGAATAGTGCAGCTATACACATACGTGTGCATGTGTCTTTATAGCAGCATGATTTGTAGTCCTTTGGGTATATACCCAGTAATGGGATGGCTGGGTCAAGTGGTATTTCTAGTTCTAGATCCCTGAGGAATCGCCACACTGACTTCCACAATGGTTGAACTAGTTTACAGTCCCACCAACAGTGTAAAAGTGTTCCTATTTCTCCACATCCTCTCCAGCACCTGTTGTTTCCTGACTTTTTAATGATGGCCATTCTAACTGGTGTGAGATGGTATCTCATTGTGGTTTTGACTTGCATTTCTCTGATGGCCAGTGATGATGAGCATTTTTTCATGTGTTTTT
Organism: Nomascus leucogenys; assembly: GCF_006542625.1. Taxonomy (NCBI): domain Eukaryota; kingdom Metazoa; phylum Chordata; class Mammalia; order Primates; family Hylobatidae; genus Nomascus; species Nomascus leucogenys. Next base: position 31,135,953 of record NC_044387.1, on the reverse strand, counting down.
TGGCTGCATAAATGTCTTCTTTTGAGAAATGTCTGTTCATGTCCTTTGCTCACTTTTTGATGGGGTTGTTTTTTTCTTGTAAATTTGTTTGAGTTCATTGTAGATTCTGGATATTAGCCCTTTGTCAGATGAGTAGGTTACAAAAATTTTCTCCCATTTTGTAGGTTACCTGTTCACTCTGATGGTAGTTTCTTTTGCTGTGCAGAAGCTCTTTAGTTTAATGAGATCCCATTTGTCAATTTTGGCTTTTGTTGCCATTGCTTTTGGTGTTTTAGACATGAAGTCCTTGCCCATGCCTAAGTCCTGAATGGTATTGCCTAGGTTTTCTTCTAGGGTTTTTATGGTTTTAGGTCTAACATGTAAGTCTTTAATCCATCTTGAATTAATTTTTGTATAAGGTGTAAGGAAGGGATCCAGTTTCAGCTTTCTACGTATAGCTAGCCAGTTTTCCCAGCACCATTTATTAAATAGGGAATTCTTTTCCCATTGCTTGTTTTTGTCAGGTTTGTCAAAGATCAGATAGTTGTAGATATGCGGCATTATTTCTGAGGGCTGTGTTCTGTTCCATTGATCTATGTCTCTGTTGTGGTACCGGTACCATGCTGTTTTGGTTACTGTAGCCTTGTAGTATAGTTTGAAGTCAGGTAGCTGATGCCTCCAACTTTGTTCTTTTGGCTTAGGATTGACTTGGCAATGCAGGCTCTTTTTTGGTTCCATATGAACTTTAAAGTAGTTTTTTCCAATTCTGTGAAGAAAGTCATTGGTAGCTTGATGGGGAAGGCATTGAATCTATAAATTACCTTGGGCAGTATGGCCATTTTCCCAATATTGATTCTTCCAACCCATAAGCATGGAATGTTCTTCCATTTGTTTATATCCTCTTTTATTTCATTGAGCAGTGGTTTGTAGTTCTCCTTGAAGAGGTCCTTCACATCCCTTGTAAGTTGGATTCCTAGGTATTTTATTCTCTTTGAAGCAATTGTGAATGGGAGTTCACTCATGATTTGACTCTCTGTTTGTCTGTGATTGGTTAATTTTGTGACCTTGGGTGGGTTATTTAAATTTTCAGTTTATTTGTTTGAGGTAACTATTTGAAAAGACTTAGACAAATTTTAAAGTGTTCTTCAAATACAAGACGGTTTTATTGCTTCTATTCATCAACTGCTCGGCCTCATAATGCTAAATTTGCAGAGGGGGAATCTGAATTAGCTGTCGGGTCTGTTTATTACTGTGGCTGTTCTTGCATCTTCCTTTTCTTTTACGCCTTCCATATTAGTGTGCTTTTTATCTCCCCAGTTCTTTTTTCCACTATTAGGCTGATGTATTATTTGTGGCTTAAGGATTTTTAATACTTATACAACTCATACAGTAATACTTGCTATTTTGAGAAGAGAAATAATATGGATTTATCTTATCTTATTCTTAGAGACAGTTAAAAGCAAGCCAATAGATTGCCTAAAGTTGCATAGAAAATAATAATTTAATATCATTTTGTATTCCAATTATTTTGTCTCCTTCTTTGTGCTTGTAAATTTCTTGGGAAATACAGTCATGTCACTTAACCATGAAGATACGTTCTGAGAAACATGTTCTTAGGCGATTTTGTCCTTATGTGAACATCATAGAGTGTACTTACACAAACCTGGCTGGTATAGCCTACTGTACCCATAGGCCATATGGTATAGCCTACTGCTCATAGGCTACAAATCTGTACAGCGTGTTACTGTATTGAATGCTGTAGGCAATTGTAACACAGTGGTGAGCATTTGCGTATCTAAACATAGCTAAACATAGAAAAAGTACTTTGTTATGCACTACATTGGGGCAGCTACTGATCAGAATTTTTCAGCTCTATTATAATCTAATGGGATCACTATTGTATATGTGGTCATTGACAGAAATGTCTTGATACATGGCATGGCTGTTGTGATCCTTTTTTCCTCAGATCATTTTTCAGCTGTGTGCATGTGTGTAAGTGCTTGCATACATGTGCCTTTCTCTCTCCTTCAGAGCAGTGCTTAGTAAAAAGCTCCCATTTCTATTCTTGTCAGTTACTCATGTGTCTCTCTGATAGACCTCATGATCACTGAAGCTGCTGCTGTCCTGGGAGGGATGCTCAGTTTGCTGAGAAACTGATGGAAACTCACTCCTTGTCCAGTTATTGGATTCTGAACTCAAGCGGTTTGAGCAGATGGACTTGCTTGGAAAGGGAAATAAGGGTTCATCTCTTGAAAAAGAAGGGATTAGGGCTTCAAATGTCTGGACGGATGAAGCACCCAGCTTTCAGAATTATTAAAGATAGTCTTGGAAAGCAACACAGATTCTCCAACACTTAACAGCCTTACTCTTCATGTCAACTTTTAATCTACCTTTTAACAAAGTTTTCCAGATGTGGATGAATGTTACAAAAAGTCAACCAATTACATATTCATCAGAAAATATAGGATAGAGTAATGAAAGGCCATTTTTGTTTTACTGCAGAAAAACACATGAATCTAATTTAAAAGAAAAATCCTCTATACATTAAGAATAAGTTTTTCTGTATTTGACATGCTTGGCAAGGGAGCACATGATTTTTTTGATAAATTGACATGTTATTCTTAAGTATGAGTGCTTTATAATTACAATTTAAAAGTAAAAACAAAAATCTTTCTTGGATAAAAATGTAATAGTGAGACTACTATTTTTTAAATTTACTTTGCAGTAGATTGATATTACGGAACTACTTTGATCAAAATTCCCCTAAATTGAAAAACAAAATCCATCTAAAAGTAGAATCTTTTAGGACACTTGTTAAATTTTATTTTTGAGACAGGGTCTGGCTCTGTTGCCCGGGCTGGAGTGCAGTGGCACCATCGTGGCTCAATGCCACCTCTACCTCCTGGGCTCAAGCCATCCTCCCACCTTGGCCTCCCAAGTAGCTGGGGCAACAGGCAGTAGAGACAGGGTTTCACCATTTTGCCCAGACTGTTCTCGAACTCCTGAGCTCAAGAGATCTACCAGCCTCAGCTTCCCAAAGTGCTAGGATTGCAGGCATGAGCCACCATGCCCAGCTGATTTTAGGACATGTGTAAAGGTGGATATAGCAGAGATTTTTTGATATTCTGGTCCCTACTTTTCATTTCTTTAACTTACCTCTCAACCCATCTAAATATGATATGTATATCTTTTCATATCTCTCAAAACTTTTTCCCCATTAAGCATTCTTATTTTATTCTGTCTAAAGAAATGTGCTATTGACATTTTTGTGGTATAATTTATTACTAGATAATATCTTATTACGTAAACAACTTACAACTGACAATTATGTATTCTGATATATATTCTTATCAGGAGCAAACTATGTAAAGAATGTATGCTACTTTCCTCAGAGTTACTAAAGAAAATAAAAGAGGAATTAAGAACATTAAGAGTCCCTTATCTTAAAGAGCTTACCATCAAGTTGATTACATATGGAATTTGGTATAAACTAAGGCCCTGTTATAAATTTACTTCATCTTCAGAATAATAGCCACCATTTCCTGAGTAACTATTAGGTTCCAGCAACTGTACTAAGCACTTCACATAATCATCTTAATTTTTTCACAAGAATCTTTTGAAATAGATATTATTAGGATTTTAAAGTAAAACTGGGACTTAGAGATTAACTTTTAAATTATCACATAGTTACAGATTATATCAGCAGAACCACTGGAAATGATATATAATAAGGATTTATTATACTGATTTGACCTTATGCATTTATGGGAGCTGGTTTAACCATCCATGTAAAGGTTGTCTTTATGTCTAGTGATGGAGACAGACAGACATCAGAAGGAAAGATACTTGGGAAGAGATGATGGATGTGAGCTAGTGAAAAACAAGGACAAACTGCACCTCATTATAACTGGATTCTATAAGGATAGCCTGGAACCTGTATCAGGCTCTTCACCTTCCCTAAGCCTCCAGTTTTGACAATAGGAGTCCATGCAAGATAATCTAGTGCTGTTTGTCATGGAGCTAAACACACACCTGTTCCAGGATTTGGGAAGGCAAAAGGAAGATGGAGTAGGAGCTGAAGGAACCTTAGTTCTGTTTGCTGTCCCACACAACAAGATGAGCTGACAGATAAGTGACAATGTGCATGAGGTGCAGTGGCACCTGGTACCCCTGCACTGAACTTAGCTCAGAAAAATATTTAAAAAAATGACTGATGGTCTTGGGTAAAATAGCTACTCTAAACTCTAGGCTAACTTGGAAATAGCAAGAAAGAGAATTGTGAGAAATGTAGTCTCAGCTTGGCTTAGTTGACCCCATACAATCATGTGAATCCATGGTGAATCCATGATTCAAACATAGATTTTTTTTTTCTGATACCACACACAATTAACCTCCATGCAAGGGTATGTTGTCCCACTTGCTTATGGATTATTCATTCTATGTTTTCGTTACTGTAATCGACAGTGCTCCTAATTTTTCTCACCCACAACACTCCTGTGTAAACCTACATAATTTGGGAAATAAAGTTAAGCTGAAGCTACAATCAAATTTGCTGATCAGAAAAGAAATTTTCTAAAAGTTAAAAATGTTGCTTTATTTTGGCAGGAAAATAAAAAGGATTTACACTGGCATCACTGCCACCTGCTATCCTTCATCCTCTTTTGGCTGGGTTAGAAAATCCTGGAATTGAATCTACTTCAAGAAAGACTCACATTCCTACCTTTCCCCCACAGCCAGAGCATGGCTACTCCCAGGGAACACCCTACAATTCTCTCTATTCTTGTTTCCATTTGTGACCCCATGATGTCCAGGACTACCAAGTAATTCTTTTTTCCCAGACTCTAATCCGTACCCAACTCTGTAACATTCTTTTATGTATCTGTCAGTTACCACTCTGCAACTTCAGTAGACTCAGCAATTCAGTCTTCAGATGTATTTTCCACCTTTTGCTGAATGGGCCTCTCACTTTACTATCACAGAAACCAGGCTCTCCCCAGAAGCCCCAGAATTCCCCACATCCCTCTCAGTGACTATTTTCTCTTCTAGTCTGTTATTTCACCTAGGCATGAGGGTGACATAGATGATAATTCTATTCTGCTCAGGCATTTCCAAGCCAATTTCCTTTATTTTCTGTAAGTTCCCCAGCTTTGGATCATACTACATACCACACTCTACACCTCCTTGTTATACTTGTAGCCATCTATGAAACCAAGGCCACTCTCTATCCTTCTTTGGAGAGTTTTGCTCCTGCCTCATTGTCACTTCTTCTACAGTACTCCTGTCACATCCTGGGTAACTTCCTTATTGATTTAGATGAAACATGCCCATTTCTACTTTTTCAATACTTTAATCTTTTTTTCCTTATAATAATTGCATTCTTACCCTACTTAATTAACTCATTTTCTCATGGTCATAGTTTTTGTCATTAATAACTATAATTATTCCATAATCTCAGTTTTTAGGATCTTGTTCTCAGAAAACCAACTTTTTCCTCTATCTCAGGCTAGTCTCCTTAGTCCAGTAATACTTCATCCCTATCAGGCCTTACATTACATTGATCCTCTTTGCTTGTCTATACTCATTACTTTGAGGATCTCATTAGTCTTATGGTTTCAATTACCTTCCAAATGCTGATGATTTCTTTTGTTTTATCTTCCATCTACAAATTTCCCATGAACTGTAGATTTATACATCCAAGTGCTTGACAACTCAAGCTGTTTCATGTGTCAAACTGGATTTTTTAGCCCCTCTCCCCTAATTTACTTCTCTTACCATCTTTGACATTTTGGCTAATGGCAATTTCACTTTTCCAATTGCAGAGATCTAAAATCTTAAAGTTATCCTTCATTCTTTCTCTCTCTTTCACAACTTATATGTAATCTAAAGGTAAATTAAGCTAGCCTGCTTTTAAAATATAGACAGAAGGTGACCTCTTCTCACTTTCAATGGCACCACTTTTATGAAAGCTTATTTTACTTTTTTGCCTGGATTGTTTCACTCTTTCCACCCTTTTCACCTATTCTCAGAACAAAAATCAAACATGTCCAATTAAAACAACCAAATTATGTCACGTTCTCCTTAAAAGTCTCCAATAATTTCTATTACCACTCAGAGAATAAAGCTAAAGTCATTAAAAAGCCTTAGCTTCTCTACGTGGTTATGCACCCTGTTTCTTCTCATATCACCTCCTATTAATTTCCCTCTGGTGGAACTTGAATATCCAACCTCATTCCACCCTCATTCCATCGGAGAAGTTATAAAGCTAAACTCTACATTTCCCAGACTCCCCAGAATCTGGGTTGTAAACTATTCTCTACTGACTAAACGCACTTGTGAGTGATTTAAAACTCAGAAGACAGGGAAAGGCCACCTCCTTTGCCTGAGTTCATTGAGGCAGTTGAAATGGTAACCTCAGTATCCTGTGCTTGTCTCCAGCTTCACTCATATGTAGACACTGTGGTATCATGAGGAATGAAAGTAGTAGACACCAGTCTCTGTTCTTTCCATCACAGCTAAGATGGTAGAGTCCTTCAACTCCTTAAACCTGTAGCAGACCTTTCCTTGATTCTGTAAACACATTATTCCCTGTATTCAATATTTTGTTCTGTTTGATTTACAAAGAGCAGTTTCTTTTCCTGTATTCAATGCCTATTGATACACTTCCTCTTTCTCACTTTGATCTTCAGAAAAATGTCATTGTCTCAGTGAGATCTTTACCTGCCACGGTTCCTAAAATTTCACCTTCCCCAAGACATTCTCTGTTTGTATTCCATGATTTATTTTCTCTTAGCACTTTCCATTTTTTAGTATGTAATTTATTTCATATATCTTACATATTTCTTATCTCTGACTCTCCCTCCCCACATCAAGAATGAAAGCTTTATATAAGCCAGGATTTAAAACAAGGTCATTGCTGCATACTTCCTTCTTCCTCCTTAGAACAGTGCCTAGTACGTTGTAGTTACTCTGGAAATACTTGAGTGAATGAATTTGACTAGGAACTGTGACCCTTTATTCTATGCTTGTTTGATTTCTTATGTATACGTGCAAAAAGATAAGAATATATATGCACATACATTATTGTTAAATATATCCATTATTTATAAAAGACTAGATTTCTTTAAATCTACTTTGTGTCATGGTATGAGTGGAATGATATTTAATACTTCAGCATTTTCCCTTCTTTTACAGAGGGTTACAAAGCAGTGCTGTTTCAAACTATACCGATAAATCGAAACAATCGCTACAAAATCTGAGAAGTGTCCTGAATGGAAGAAGGAGTTCATTGTTGCGCTTTTTGACCTCAGATTCCATTTGAAATAACATGAGAAAAGGATTTTAGTTTTCCAGTTGACCCCAGATATTTGGTTGGTTTGATCAGGCTTTACATATTTTTATTTTTAGCTGTTTAGCTTCATTAAATCTAAGTTTCCAGATTTTTCTGAAGTGTTCTCTGTAGCTTCTTTCTTCATTATATTTCAGTATCAAGTGAAAGAGCAAGGCCAAGGCAGAATCTATAGGCTTCTTTGCCTCTTTGTAAATAGGGAAATTACATTACGAAATGCAGTCTGCCTGCCTCTCATTCTTTGTATTTTTTCTGTCCCTGATGGTTGTTTTCAAAGGCCATGAATACTTCCACTGCAAATAATTGGTGCCAATTCCCCCAACACTCCCACAGACATACAGACACTAAACACGCAGACATGGATACCCATAGGCGTGCACACTCAAGAAGGATACATTGCACCCTCCTCCAACTACTAACAAAATATGGAATATCAATACTTGACTTTTTCAAACCATCAAGACATGTTGGCTTCTCCTTCTACTAGCTGATTCTTAACATGTAATTCCATATTTGGAATTAGAAGAGCTAAATAGCCCACTCCATTATTCCCAGGTAAAGGGAAACTGAAGAACCTCTCAGGGGATTATTATAGGGCAAAACGTCCAAACAAATAAATGACTTTCTCTTCCACAGTTGGGTTGAGTTGAGGAGTTATTCCTTTCTCTTATCATACCAGATCATGGGTCATTTGAATTAAAACAAGAATGTTAGTTCCCTTTAGGGCCTTGGAATCATTATTGACCTTCCTCTTCTTCTCTTTCCCTGTTAGGTTTGTTTGGCTCTTCAGATGCCTAAGAATCTTTCTTTATAATTTTCAGACAAACAGATCAAAGCCTCTGGAATCAATGAGACTGTCAGGAAGAAGGATTAAGGAATTCTAAAACTGGTGTAGTATTATTTTTAGTAGCAGCATATAGTTATTTTAAAAACCCTGAGTATTACAAGGCTGTCATATTGGTATATTGTAAGGATATTTTTATGGTGTGACAGGGTTGATTTTTTTTTTAAGTGGGAAGGCACTTACTAGACAGAATAGAGAAAACTCACTCTCACTCTTGCTTTCTCTATACATGCATGTGTGTTTATATAAATATATATTTCACTGCATTAATTTCAGGTTGCCAACAAACTTTGATGCATTTGCATGTTTTAATTAGTTTATTGTTTTATATATTTGTATATGTTATACAGAATACATATATTAATATATTTAAGTATAATTTAAGAATTTCACATTATTTATATATTATATATGTTATTTTATAGCAATAGAAATCCCTTAGATGACATTATTATAAAACCAATATTACTGATTGCTCTTTATGGAACTTTCAGTAAGTTGGCCCTGAAGAAATCCAGTTAACTGATTAATTAATGTCCATCCACCCATTCATTTATAGTAAGCTTTTATTGAGCATCTACTATCTATCTAGTGTTATGAAAATAGCTAAGGATGCAAAAAACAATGACCCATTTTTTTTCCCAAGTGAGTCACGGTTCAGTGGGTTAGAAAAACACACAATGCCTTCCCATCACAGTATAATAAGAACAATAATCAAAATATATGTGGGGATACACAGAATGGCTTTTCTGTTAACTCAACTTTGTTTTCTTGGATATTTGGTGTTTAACTTATATTATTGCCTTTGTTTAAAATATCAAGGTCTGCCTCAATGAAAATAAAAAATTTCCCCTTGGGAATTGTTATTCTAAAGCCTCAAAAATTTATTTTATAATTGTGTCTAATCAGGGCTTTAGCTAAAATGTTGGTGTTGAAACAAGCCCAATTGTCCCATAAAACTAATATTTACAGTTCTTTGAATAAATACAGAAATTGCCCCTCCCTCCTCTTAAAACTTGAAACTTACATTTTTTTCATCTGAGTTCCTCAGGAAACAGACCCTCACACAGTGAAATGAAATTCATCAGATCACCACATCCATGTCAGATACCACATACATCATGATTGCTTCCTCACTCCTCCTTAATTCCTGTTTTCCTGCCTTTCCTGCTCTATAAAGCCTCCAGTATCAATTGGGCAGGCAGAAGAATTTGAGACTTTATCTCCTATTCTCCTCAGCGACAGCACCTGATTAAAGCCTTCTTCCTTGGCAATACTTGTTGTCTCAGTGATTGGCTTTCTCTGTAGTGAGCAGCAGGACCTAGACCAAACTCCTGGCATTTTGGTACCATTATGAATTAAGAGAACAGAGATTTTGATCTGCTGTATATTCTTGAAAATGGCTGAAATGTGGCTTAATGAAATAGTCTTTTCTGTAGCATTGATCTCTTCAGAAAATATGGTGTGATAAGAGTTTGAAGGAAACAGCCAGCTGGTCATATATTATAATTCAGCAATGACTATAGTTTCAGGAGAAGACAGTTGATTCACCAATTAGGCAAGTAACAAAAGAGCATAACTTTAAACAAACTTTTTGACATAAAAACATTACTATGCTCATCCTGAGGACATGTTCTAAAAATTGTATTATTTTTTAAATTTACATTTTCACTACAATACTATAATATATTATAAATATATTTCAAGTTTAAACTAATGTTCTAAAAATAAAAGATAAACTGTTTTAGAGAACTAGTCTTTTAAGATTTGCATCTACATTACCCTGATTCTCAATTACAATGCTGATGATCCCCTACTTGGAATGGTTTGACTTAGAATTTTTGACTTTACAATGATATGAAAGTGATATGCGTTCAGTAGAAACCACACTTTAAACTTTGAATTCTGATGTTTTCCTGGGCTAGTGATATGCAGTGCAATACTCTCTTGTGATGTTGGGCAGTGGTAGCCAGCCCCAGCTCCCAATCAGCCATGCAATCATGACAGTAAACAGCCAATACTGTACTCTGCAGTGTACTGTAATCAATAAATTACCTGAGATACCCACCATCAACTTGAATATATTATGTAAATATTACATACATCTGTTTTGTTAGTGCAAAGCAACTGATGATTGTTCTATTGACCATAGAGAAAACTAGCAATCTTTGTACCTCTTCCATTTAAATCAATAGTTGAATTCATAAATGTCACACATTTTATACAAAATGTAAGATTAAGGTAATGTATATATACTAAAAATATTTTTTTCTAAATGCTATTCCTTTGTATTCCTAACATGAATTTGTGTCTTTGAAGCCATTAATCTTACACGTTTCAGTCAGGGATCCAGAAAGGAAAAGGCACTTTGATGAAAATAGCAATTAAGGATGGCCTCTAATAGAAGAGAATGATCATTATCCAAAGAAAAAGCAAGGTCTCTAAAGCCTTTTATAGTAATATCCCATTGCATTCACTATTTCAAAATTTTACCCACAACAGAGTCATTTTCAGTCATTTCAATATTTATAGGCATTCCTTTAAACAAAATATCTTGGATTTCCACTTATAGATAAATAAGTCTGTGCATAGGCTAAAATTTCTAACATAAAAATGTTAGTACCTGAAGTGCAGGGGTTCATATATAAAGAGAATCATAAATAAAGAAGATCTCTCTGAGTCACCAGAATCAAACTATGTTTCATTCTGTGAGTCACATTTATCCTCCAGGTATTGAGAAGGTTCTCCTTCCAAAAACAATCTGCTCTGTATTTTTCTATGAGAATGTCACTACCACAAGTAGCCTTGAACTCATTTTTATCTGAGAAAATAACTCTTATACACTTTTTAAATTTTTAAAGAATATTTATTATGTCAAAAACAGAATAAGGATTTTTTATATACTTGTTACTTCAGAAAAAAAGTAGTGATTGTATTTCTTCAAAGTTTCATCAAGTCACAATCATTATGATCCTTGTCACCATTGCCAAAATAAAGAGAAGAGCAATATAATTTTCCTGTAATATTATGTCCCTGGAATCCAGTCCATAAAATCGAAGCCAAAGCAGATTTCTTGTATTAGATTGCTAGATAACTGTATAAGCCACTGCATTTATAGTTATGGGAAATTTGCCTTATAAAATAAAGCAAGCTAACTGGCAGCAACACAAAAATGTAGGTAATTTTCTTGGCAAAAAGTGTCATCTAAATTTCATGGTTTATTCTCAGTATACAAATAAACTTTTATAAAATAAAATTCTTTAAATTTTAGACTTGTTCCCTCACTGATTGTGTCTGTTCAACTCAAAACATAATGGTCTATGCCATTTTCAGAGGCTTTGCTGAGTACCTAACAAACATTACTAACATTTGCATTAATCATGATGTTGGGCAAGAAATAAAAATGATCATGAGGTTTATCTTGGTAGCCATTTTAATTTTTCAAATATTGTCAAGTCTAAAAGCCATTAAAAACAGCTGGTTCATATCAATCTAGTATGTGAGGCACCAAATACAGTTCTATCTAAAACTGCTAGTGAAGGTTAAAATGAATTAAGCTTAGATTTAATAACTAAACACAAACAATAGCTTTAATTTTGGAATACTGTTATGAAAAAAGATAATAGTATATACAAGTCACTGAAGGTTTTTGACATCTTGAAAAATGTTTGGTAAACACCTTACAATACTGAAGACCCGTTTCAAATTTTTGTTGATTTGTATTAAACTCAGAGATTTAAAATTATTTGTGGGGCCAGGCGTGGTGGCTCATGCCTGTAATCCCAGAACTTTGGGAAACTGAGGCAAGTGGATGACCTGAGGTCAGGAGTTCGAGACCAGCCTGGCCAACATGATGAAACCCCTATCTCTACTAAAAATACAAAAAAAAAAAAAAGCCGGGCATGGTGGCAGGCACCTGTAATCCCAGCTACTCAGTAGGCTGAGGCAGGAGAATTGCTTGAATCTGGAGGCGGAAGTTGCAGTGAGCCAAGATCGTGCCACTGCACTCCAGCCTGGTGACAGAGTGAGACTCTATCTCAAAAAATAAAATAAATAAATGTAAAAATAATAAAATTTGTGGGTGTTTAAGGTATTTTCAACAGATACAGATAGCATGTATTCTCTGTAGGATGATTTTTGACCCAAAACAAAATAATTACACTATTTTGATTCTACTTATGTTTGAAATTTAGAGTATATACTACTCATTTAAAATTATGTGTATATAGTATTTTATGTAAATGCTTATTGAATAACTGATGGACAAGATTTTAAAAATCATATCTAAAAAATGAAAAAGTGAGTTTCAAATAATTTTCCATTTAAGATAAAAACTTAAATTCCCAAAGAGCACTACATTTAGATAGTAAATCTGACATTTGAGTCTACAATGTTATTATTTTTTAATCCTTTAAATTTATGAAACTCTAACCTATTTGGGAAGGTATCATTCATAAGCCACATAGCTAAATAATGCTGCTTGCTTTCTATAATAAACAACCATCATATCAACTCATTAAGCTATATAATTTGGAGTAACTATTTTTCAGATTCTGAATTTACCACTTATAAGCTTCCTGGTTTTTGAAAAATTACTGAACAATCTATAAAGCAGGGCTAGTTTACAGAGATGCTATTAGCACCTTGTGGAATTTCAAGGACTTTATAGCTAATAATGCTTTTTACAAATGTTTAGCATAGTTAATAACTGGCACCAGAATTCTCTTTCTGAAGGAAGTCTTCTCAAAGAAAAATAATTTCATAGTCCAACTGATTGCAGAATGTAGAATGAAAGGGAAGAATAAAGCAATTGTTAAATTGTTATATATAACAATATGCAAATAATTGTGTTTAGAAAAAAAGGAAACAACATTTTAAAAAATTATGGTAAACAGGTACATAAAATTTTTAATACTGATAAAATTGTGGGCATGTATATTTGGTAATGGCTGAAGATATTTTTAAGCATAGTGATTTGAATATTTAACTTTAATATGTTTAATATATTAAATGTAATATTCAATTTCAGTAAAGTCTTCCATAAAAACATACACAATGACTTGTGAGTCATCCCTAGCCATGCTCCCATCCATACAAATCAAGAAAAGGAGTTGATTGGGTAATGCAGGTACAGACTAGCAACATTTCCATTAGTAAGCAAAAAAAAAATCACTGGAAACTGTAACTCAGCACCAGAAGATGCTAAGAAGCTTTTGCTGGTAGTGAAATCAGTAATGAATAACACAGATCTTCTGCCCTACAAGTTTTCAACAAGTAAAGAAATAGATTCAGTCATCAGATAAAAGGAAATTAAACTACTGGTTCTGCTGTGTATATTTTATAGCTGGATTAGCTGAACTGGAGAAATTGCCTCATTCCATAGCCAGAATGTTGCTTCCTACTGCCTTTTGTCTGCTCACACCTGGATGCCCACCTTTTCATGGACCCACATATTCCCCTGGAAGTTTTTCTTTATGAGGGCAGAGAAGGAATGCATCCTCAGGACAGGACATTTCCAAAGGGAGAGCCTAGATGGGGCCTTCCTTACATGCTTAATTCCTTCTTTCTGGTCACACTCTTGAGAAAGAATTATTTTTTTGTTTAGGGAGAGACTACGAGTTCTCTAGGAAATCTTCTCATGAAAACATATTGTCAAGAGGACTAGAGTTTGCCATATTACTGAGATAGTTGCTTTCTTTACCCATGGGAGTTGCCAGTCAAGGCTCTGGTGTCCAGACGTGTAGCTATCAGAGAAGGGAACAGCTAGCTTCTCATGTCACCACTTATACTGTTTTCTTCTGGGTCCACTTGTTGGTGTTCGGGAAAATGCCTGTTCCCCATTTCCCACATATTTATAGTGGGAAGGAAATTCCCACTCTGCAGGAATAACAGGGCAGGGAAATTTGTACACTATTTTCCCTAGGGAAGATTGAGGAGATTGAGAAGGAAACTAGTCATGGGTTTCTTTTCTCTCTTTCAGAGAAACCTGTGCTCAGGAGGCAGCCATTTTCTGCTTATCGATGTGTCATATTTTCCAGGCGGACTAGAAATCTTCTGTTTGCCCTCTAGTCCCACTGTCTACTTTCTTTTAGCCTGGCATCCATCCCAGAATGCTGACTTGGTTGAAATATAAATGGCTTTCTTTTCCCCCCTCTGTCTTCTGGGTGTCCATGGCCAACAGGGAGTCCTGGCACAAGATTGAATAGAAGAACATTGAGTTCAGGTTGTTTATTGCTCTGGTTTGCCTCCCTGCAGGGATGCCCATCTCCTCTCAATATGGCCCTCCCTGCATGACTTTCTCCTTCTGTGTTTTATAACTGCTTTGTGCCTCAGGGATTGAAATAGCTCTGCTGTAACCAGTCCATGGGTCTTTGGCATTCCTATGCCTTGTCCATACATTTCTAAATAGCTCCTTTATTTAAACTTACTTAAATGACTCTAATTTCTTTCTGAGACCGTGGCTTAGACCCAGAGTATTTTGGGGTGGCAGGCTTAATTCAGAGAAATTTTAGAAGTCGATGGTGATGCTAATTCCAACATTCATTCCCTAGTCTACCTGTACTCATAATATAGTTGATAATAGATCTCCATTTCTCTTACATGAATATTTGCTTTCAGGACTGGTTCAGAGCTCAAAAGGAGAAGAGAAGGGCATTATTTCTGTCTTTATAAAACTCCAATGTCTTGGTGCATGGCCAGTAACCTTGAGGAATGGTGAAGTCCTGGCATTTGAGGCCCAAAAGAATATGTGGATATGGAATATGAGGCTTCTTCTGTGGCCAAGGGAAGGGTTTTTAAGATTCGGGCTTCAGTGCTTTTGTTGATGTGGACTTGGCCATTTTTTTCCCCTTGGCAGTTTGCAGCAGTTTATATTGAACTTGTACAGCTGTATATATTTTTCAAACTGGCATGATCTTCAGTAAGACACCTTGGTCTTAGTATGTTGACTGCTGTGGTTAACCTTGAGCTACACAGAGATACATGTGGCCAAGACAAGATTTAGATCACAGTCAAGTCTCAACTCAGTGCTTTAGCATACAGACTATTTGGGCATTGTGGGGCAGAATATATATTTTGTTCTCTCTGTGGGATATTTCTCAGTTCTTTAGCTGTCTAGGATCCTAAAGATCAAAAGACAGCTCTTTAGTGTAGAATACTGAATATTATTAGAATATGAAATATTATTAGAAACTGGCCTTTACATTGTTAAGTGATAGGCCTTAGAAGATAGATTAGCTGGCCGGGCGCGGTGGCTCACGCTTGTAATCCCAGCACTTTGGGAGGCCGAGGCGGGCGGATCACGAGGTCAGGAGATGGAGACCACGGTGAAACCCTGTCTCTACTAAAAATACAAAAATATTAGCCGGGCGTGGTGGCGGGCGTCTGTAGTCCCAGCTACTTGGAGAGGCTGAGGCAGGAGAATGGCATGAACCCAGGAGGTGGAGCTTGCAGTGAGCCAAGATTGCGCCACTGCACTCCAGCCTGGGCAACAGTGCGAGACTCCGTCTCAAAAAAAAAAAGATAGATTAGCTGACACAGGTTTCTCAGTCTTCCTTGGAACTGCTTAAAGGGCAAGGAGAGGTGATCTGGGCTCCTTTAGTTCTATGACTGATCCTTAGGCTTATGGCCACTCTGCCCTCTCTTCTCTATCAATCTAATGTTTACTCTAATTTATTAATAATACAATCTATGACCAAAGTTTGGGATTTTAGAGATTTTGATTGCAGCTTCACTCACGAAATGGGGTTCATCTCATGAATAAACAAATAAGGAATAGAAAGCTTTCTAGATAAGAAGTATTGCATTTTCTTGGGGTGAGAGTACCGTGAAAGTATCATTAATCCAAGGCCAAAAAGTAACTGAAAAAGGCTTAAGGCTGCTAGGATCAGCTCAGGGAAGAATCAAATTGGTTTTGTACATGTGCTTTGGTTTATTGTCACAAGAAAGGAAAGGAGAAAAAGAAAAAGAAAAACAAAGCAATTCCACTGGAATTGTTTTATTTATAAAGTACATACTATGCTACACTGCGGGCCACCAGTAGCCAAAAAGACAGCTCCTGTTCTCCTGCCTGAGGTTCTAGTAAAGAGACAGGTAACATATATATTTTAAACTTACAGGCATATATAATAGAATATCTGAGATTAATATACTTTATAAAGAAAAAACAGAAAAGGATGAAGGAAAACTGAGAAGCCTGTGCTATTTTCGCAAAAGATAACAAAAAAACCAAAAAGCAACCATTCTGGAAATGTAGCTTTGAGGAGATAATTAAATGAAGACAATAGGCTAGGCATACAAATATCTCCAGGGACACAATTCAGGTAAAGGGAACAGCAAGTGCAAAGATCCTAACACAGGAATAAATTTGTTTTGGCCAAGGTACAGAAAAAGATGCAGGAAGTGTATGTGTGGAGGATTGGAAGGCGATGAAGCACCAGCACAGCCAAATAAGGCTTTCTATGTAATGGAATGCCTGTCTGGCTGCATCTGCCCTACCCAAGTTGCTAGTAGGGGAGGATGCTGAGGCTCCCTTCCTCAGGCAGTCCCATTATGGATCAGCCTCTTGACTGTGCTAGTCACAAGTAAGTGGCTATGAGCCAGATAGCTCAAAGACATCAAAGACTCACTGTCATTAAAGCACCAAAACAGTCTATCTTGGTCTCACCTGAAAGTTCAACCTCCCAGCGTATTACTATGGCCTCCAAATGTTTTTGTATTTCTTAAAATTTCCTGGTCAAAGGACTAATGATGAGAAATAGATAAAACCTGTATCTTCCTCTCCAACTTCTGAACCAGCAAAAAAATAGGCACTGAAGTCAGAGAGGTGAAGGACAATCCATCTGCTTTGTGACTGATGAAGCTAAATTGGAGAGAAGTTTACCAGGTCTGTGCCAATAATCAGTGTTTCTAATATTTTCCCCCTTGGATTAAATTTAACAGCCCAGAATTGTAGATTTTAGAGCCAGCTTCCCTATGAGGTAAAGCCATACCTGGTAAGCCTACAGCACGGAGGGGCAGGCAACATGAGTGTTCTAGACAGGTCCCTTGGGAAGGAGAACCTGTCCCCACCACTGAGACTCCCGGATCCCTTTATATATGTATATATGTGTGTGTGTGTGTGTGTGTGTGTGTGTGTGTATAAAATATCAGGTTGGTACAAAAGTAATTGCGGTTTTGGATGTGAATTTTAAGTCATTATAACTAGGCTCAAACACACCTTTATTAATCAAAATAGGACCCATTACAATCAACACATTTTTCCAAAGAGAAATAAGTTTGTTCATTCCTGTAGTGTAAAGATTCAGGATTTGATGAACTCATGGAAAGCATTTTCTGCATCCTGCTGGTTGTGGAAGTATTTTCCCCACAAAAAGTTGTCAAGATGCTTGAAGAAGTGCTAGTTGGTTGGCGAGAGGTCACGTGAATATGGTGGATGAGGCAAAACTTCGTAGCCCAATTCGTTCAGCTTTTGATGTGTTGGTTGTGTGACATATAACTGTGTGTTGTCAAGAAGAATTGGGCCCTTTCCATTGACCAATGCTGGTTGCAGGCATTGCAGCTTTGGGTGCATCTCATTGATTTGCTGAGCATACTTCTCAGATATAATGGTTTCGCCAGTATTCAGAAAGCTGTAGTGGATCGAACCAGCAGCAGACCACAAAACAGTGACCATGGCCTTTTTTTTTTTTTTGGTGCAAGTTTGTCTTTGGGAAGTGGTTTGGACCTTCTTCTCAGTCCAACCACTGAGCTGGTCATCTCTGGTTGTCATATAAAATCCACTTTTTGTTGCATATCACAATCTGATTGAGAAATGGTTTGTTGTTGTTGTGTAGAATAAGAGAAGATGACCCTTCAAAATGATGATGATTATTTTTATTTTTGCTCAGCTCATGAGGCACCTGCTTATTGCACTTTTTCACTTTTCCAGTTAGCTTCAAATGCCAAATCACCATAGAATGGTCAACGTTGAGATCTTTGGCAACTTCCTGTGTAGGTGTAAGAGGATCAGCTTCAATGATTTCTCTTAATTGGTTGTTGTCAACTTCTGATGGCCAGCCACTATGCTTCTCACTTTCAGGGCTCTCGTCTCCTTTTTAAAACTTCCTGAACCACCACTGCACTGTATGTTCATTAGCAGTTCCTGGGCCAAATGTGTTGTTGATGTTGCAAGTTGTCTCCACTGCTTTATGACCCATATTGAACTCAAATAAGACTATCACTTGAATTTGCTTTTTGTCTAACATTATTTCCATAGACTAAAATAAACAGAAATGTCATTAGCAAAAAAAAAAAACGAATGTGCATTAAAATAATGTGTAACATAATGACATTTAAGAATGTATTATAATATCAAATGAGAAATTTCAACCATGCAAAAACCGCAATTACATTTGCACCAAACTAATCCATACTACTTCTTTATTGGAAAGGAGACAGTGAAGTGTATAGAAGGAGTCGAAGTTGTTCTATTAAAAATTGAGAGATATATGAGGACATGGGAGCTGAGTCCCCATTAACACCGTATACACTATCAGCCGGGCGCGGTGGCTCACGCTTGTAATCCTAGCACTTTGGGAGGCCGAGGTGGGCGGATCACGAGGTCAGGGGATCGAGACCACGGTGAAACCCTGTCTCTACTAAAAATACAAAAAATTAGCCGGGCGTGGTGGCGGGTGCCTGTAGTCCCAGCTACTCGGAGAGGCTGAGGCAGGAGAATGGCGTGAACCCAGGAGGCTGAGCTTGCAGTGAGCCAAGATTGCGCCACTGCACTCCAGCCTGGGCGACAGAGCGAGACTCCATCTCAAAAAAAAAAAAAACGTATACACTATCAACCTGACCCTAGTCCTCCAGAATCCTGGCAAAGAATCTGGGGGAATATGAGGCATCCCAACCCCTTGAATGGTGTTCAAGTCAATTTCATTTAGATCTCAGAGGAAAGGATCCCCTACTTGATATCTGCCATTACATTTGTAAGGTAATGTTTTCTTTTTAAGGAATTCTTTAACACCGGTTAGTTTTTGCCAGATTGGATCAAAGTACCTCGGACAATAAAATTATGAACTCAAATTAGGTTACAACCATTATTATATCCTTCACATACTTCATTATCACTGGGTATCTGCATTTCTCTCAATCTGTCGTTACAGACGTTAGTCTTTCATAAGCAATAATACCAAATGGACACATGAAGCACTTACTGTGAAAATAATTGTTCAATGAAATGATAGTTTGATAGAGAATATCTCTACCCTAACTCCAAATGGCCCTGTTTTTTACAATTAACACATTATCACCACACGTTTTAATAGCAGGCCCTAATCTGAGTAAAATTTAGCATGACAACCTCTGTCATGAGGAGTGTTTTATATATAATGTCCAATAACTCGGTCAAGATGCAGTTTCAACATTGAAGAAAATATGTTTCTAAGTGCAAAGTGATCAATATGTGTTTATGTATGCATGTATGTAATACCGTAGCAAGTTGGGTTTCATTTTGTTTTAAATATTCTGAAATTACATATCTATATTTAAAAACATTCCTCTCCCATCAGATGAAATTATCTACAAGATTGCCTCAAATTAGAACAGAAGCAGATGTAATGGGATAGATCTTGTCTCTAAAACTGCTGACAATGAGAATTATCTCAACGATTTCTTTCTGTCTCTCTTTATGCAAAAGTGAATATAAGCATTTGCCACCAAATGCACACACAGACACTGTTGGCCCCAATGCATGCGATGTGTGTCATTGAGCAGATCCATTTCCAGCACCTGTGACGTGTCAAATTTTACCATGAGAGCTGTGTGTATGACAGCTTCTGGGAGGGGGCAAGCAAGTGCAAGGAACTGTTAACAGCATGCTCTTCTTGCCTGCCCATTTACCTCCTATCCACTGAAATGTCTGAAAGCGTAGCTGGAGCCAAATTGTAATGAAGAATGACACACGAGTTTTTCCGTTTTCAAGGCAAGCCTGGGAAATTGAATTTTAGAGGAAATAAGCAAAGAGAGAAAAGCATACAGGAAGCATATGAGATGGGTTTGTACACTGTGCTCCACTTCATCCAGCAGCCCCCTCGCCCCCTTTTCTGAGCACCCAACGACTCAGAAAGGTTTGTTTTTGGAGGAATGGCCCCACCATTGGCATCTATGCTTTTGTTTTAATTGCAGAGCCCATGTAATTTTGTGTGGAGATTTAGTCATTATAATTGGAGCTAGCGATGATTGCTAATGAGGCAAAACTCAAGAAAAAGTCCAGATAATTTGTGCTGTATATCAGATTCTGCTTCCAAACAGCTGTCTCATTTTGCTCCATTCATATTGCCAATTGTCAGGAGGTGCTTACGTTATATCATGTACACCAGATTTATTCGTTTTCCAAATGTTGCCCTCTCTTTTCCCTCTTATTTTAAATAAAATTTCAAACATCCTGAAAGTAGTACAACAAATTTATTAATTTTGCTTTCCTGATTTATTAATCTTGCTTTAATAAACTGACATTTTGCCATATATTTATGAGATGTTTTTAATTAAAAGGCCACAGATAAAAGTTGAATCTCTTTGTACCATTTACTAATCCTCCCTGTCTCCCCAGATACAATTATTGTCCTCAAATTGGCATCTTTGCTATCCTGTTTATATTTGTATTATATATGCTAGGTATTCAAAAACTCTAAAATAACATTGCATTGGTGAGTTTTTTAATTTCATAAATTTCATCACATTATTCATACATTTTTTTCAACTGCCTTTTTTTCACTTAACACTATGTATATTAAAATTTTATCCTTGCTGATTGATGTTGTTCTTATTGATTTTTGCTGTTATATAATATCCTACCATATGAATATAATGCAATTTATTTCATTTTCTGAATAAACACTATGCTGAATGAAGATTTGTGCATAACTGCTTGTACATACATCTGTGAGTTTCCATAGAGCACTTAACTGGAGATGGAATTATTCCATTACAGGTTAGCTGTTTCTTCAGATTTATTAGACAATATGAAATTATTCTCCAAATAGTGGTACCAATGTATACTCTCATAAGAGACTATGAATATTTGCCTGAGAAGTTGTATTCTCAGACACTTAATTTTTTATCTTTGATGAAATAAAATATGATTTCATTGCAGTTTTTACTTACTTGACTAATTTCTAGTGAAAGTATTTTTACGTGTTTATTAGCTATTCTTTGAGTTGTCTGTCCATGTCATTTATATATTTTTCTATCAAATTATTTGCTCTTTTCATTGGATTATAGGAATTCTTTATGTACTCTCTATGTTCTCTCTTTGTTGCTTTTGTCCTAGAGAACAGTGGTAGGACATAAATAGAAATCAATCCAAATGATAGTGACATCCATTGGGTCCCGCTGACCAAAGCCAAAATATCTTCTAAACTAAAAACCAATAAGGTCTTGCTAAATTCACACAAAAATCTAGTCTTTCCGTTAAACGCATCAGCATATTCTCACTTTGTTTTCCAGGTTTTTGTTCCTCATCCAGTGATTGTTTCTAACACGATTTTTTTTCTTTTTATATCAGGCAAAATGTGAGGAGGTAACATATTTCCATAATTTTAAATTTGGCCTGAAAGTGGAAAAACTGACCGAATACCTCTGTCACCCAAGTTCAAGTGAAGGTTCAGGTCTCTAAAGTAAAAATTGTTAAACAAGTTTGACACACATTAAGATATATGTCATGTGTGTATACATGATTTAGAGTTTTGTGAGCTGATTTAGGTGAACTACCTTCTCTTATACTCAGAACCTGGCAAGTAATTTGTGGGGCCCCAAATAAATATGCAGGGCACTTTGTTTGAAATCATTTTTCTGAGACAGGGCCATGTATTACTATGTTATCAAAATCCCAAGTGTCCTGTCTAGCTCTCACTGCTTGCTGCACAGAAAGCCAATCAATCACTGGGACAGTGAGTATTGCCATATTGGAATAAGGCTTTACCAGGTATTGTAGCTGAGAAGATGGGAGATCAATTTCAAATCTGTCTCCCTGAACTGATTACACTTTGGGGGTTTATATAGTGGGGAAAGAAGCAATCATGAAGAATGAAGGGTCTGGAATCTCATTATGTGGATGTGGTAATCTGGTGAGTTTCAGTCCCTTGCCTGAGGGTGGGTTTCATGAGAAAGGAACTCAGATAACACAGAGGTTAGTTTCAAGTTTTAAGATCAAGATAGTCAAGTTTCAAGTTTTAAGATCAAGATAGTCAATTTCCATGTTTATTCAAAACACTTAAATATCACTGCTAGGGGACAACTGGGTCAGTTTCAACTACACAGGCTACAGGAACACGAAACTTACCCTGCCTACATTAATGTTTACTTTATATTTTCTGTATCATTATCATATTTCACAGTTCCTCTATCATCTTATGTGAAACACATGCAACATTTATTTTAACTGCAAATTTGATTTTGTATTTAAACATGCGAAACACAATATTTTAATCAGAAAGTTAGTGTCAACAATTTTTAGATAAATTGAGAAATTAATAAAATGCATATACTACTGGGGGGTACTTATAGTATAAAAATAAAGATAGAAGTTTTAAAAAGCACAGAACACCAATATTTAATTAACTATTTAAAAAATACTGACTCTATGATGATGATAATTATAACATAGTTTTCTACAGATACCACATTTCTGAGGATGAGCAATGTTAAAAGAAAAACTTTAAGTCAATTAAACTTCACAGAATTTAATTGAGCAAAAAAGGATTTTTGAATCAGGCAGCTGCCAGAACAAAAGGGGTTTAGAGAGACTTTGGCATGTCTATGTGAGTGGAGAGCATTTATGGACAGAAAAAGAAAAGAGAGGTACAGAAAATGGAAGTGAGGTACAGAAACAGCTGGATTGGTTACAGCTTGATGTTTGCCTTATTTGAACAAAATTTGAACAGTTGGCTGCTTGTGGGTGGTTGAATATGGTTTCTGTGATTGGCCAAGGCATGGCTACTTGTTACAAGAGTAGATTTCAGTGTGTTTACACATCCAGTTAATTTCCAGTTCACTACGTACAGAGAAACGTTTAGGACAAACTTAAAATTTGTAAGGAGGCAGCTTTAGACTAAACTTAACAGCAACTAGACCTGTTTAACTAAAAGGGGATGGAAAGGGCCAAACAGGGGTGACATTGAAATTAACAAAATAATGCTAATGTAGGATAAGACTGGTGCAGTCAGTAGCAGGAAGCACAGACAGGGTAAGCAGACAATTCAGTAAATACTTAGGGATTACTTCCCATATTCCAGACCTCAAAGGTTGGAAATACAGACTGAGAACAAAGCAAAGGATTTTTATTCTGCTCACAATAGTTGTCTCTATAGCACAAACAGCTTTAGAATACAGAAAAAGGAAGAAAGAATATTCCGTATTACTTGACACTTTTCTGTTCCTATAAAAAGGAAAATAGGAGAGATTCAATATATTAATGAGTAACCAAACAGGCAAGTGGAGTTAAGCCTGGAGTCATTTAGAACTTGCTGAAGGTCTAAGATCTAAACTTTTAGCCACTCTGTCTATTGCAAGGACCAGCATGAGCTAACTCCACCTTTCTTAAGTACTGTCTGAAATGCAGCCTATGCAAAGTTCTCTTGTAAATTTCCAATTAGAACTATATTGTTAAGATACATGAAAGCATTAGTTATAAATATCCTCAGTTTCTCATTTTATTTCTAGATAGCTAATGACTTTTCAGATGTCTAAATTCCCATTTTAATTGTAAGTATTTTGAATAGAACTATTTTTCAATTGCTCAACACACTACCTAACTTCTTAAATGGAATATTTGTATAACATATATGTAGGAGATCAGAATATGCCACCCCAAAATAGGCCTTTTTAGTATAAGAATTATTTGAGCTGATTATTTTGGGAAACAACAATAGGAGAAGCTCTAAAAACAGAGTAGAAGTTATTCTTTTGTAGGGAAATTTAAATCTAGAAAGAAAATCTCCATTCGTAAGACTGTTTCCCTCTCTGCACCAGGAAGAGAAGGATGACTAAATCACCAGTGACTCTTTTCAACAGAAAAACCACTAACTTACATGTGCATAACAAACCTTACTTTTGTTTACAGTGCTTTTCCTGGTTACTTGCCCATACCTTACTTCCTCCATAGTCTTGTTTCTTTGTTTTGTTGAAGATGCTATAAGTTGCAGTTTTGGCAATCTCTGAGAGTCACACTTTCCCTGAGTTTTCTGTCATGTATATACAAAATATACCCATTAATAAACTTCTGTTTGTTGTTAGCTTGTTAATCTGTCTTTTATTAAAAGGCCCCAGCTGAGAATTTAGAAGATTAGTAGGAAAATTATTTATCTGCTACATATGTAATTTAATATATATGTATCCTTCATTATAAGGATATTGGACTGTTGCATGCTGTACTTAACAAGTCAGCTATATGTGAGGACATGAGTAGGTGCTTTAGCATTCTCCTGATCTTTGAAGTTGCTCCCCCTTACACTTTGAAGGTTTGCTTAAAATCAACTGACAAAAGGAAGATTAATAAAAGAAAAGGCATACAAATTTATTTAAGCACAGTTTTACTTCACACAGGAGTGTTCAGAATGAAGCCCCAAAGACACAGAAGAAATTCCCCATTTTCATGGTTTGGTTCAATGAAGTATGGGCAGCTGGGTAGAAATATCATTGAGCAATAAGGGTATGATCTAATGCTAATTGGCTGAGTATGGAAACCCAGAAGGCTTGTCTGTCTAGATTCTTCTTGGCCTCACCGTACAGGATTCCTTCCTTCTGGTATTTGGAAGGATGCTGTCTGGAATGGGGGTCTTATGACCTACAATCAAGTAAAATAGGTCAGCTAATTTCTTTATGGCCAGTTTTTACACAGAAGAGGAAGGCAGCGTTACTGTAATATTTTTAGGCCTTACGTCTGGCTTTGGGGAAAACGGATTTTGGTTTTTATGAACCACCTTGAAAAAGAGATTCTAGTTTCTATGGCTGGCCTTGAGGGAGAATGAGGGGCAGAGACAGGAGGGCAGAAGGTCGGAGAGGACTGCTTCTGAGGCTTTAGTTTTAGGTGTTGTTCTCTGAGCCCTACCGGTAACCTCTTTGTCTATTTCTTCATAAGAATATGTTGGTTGAAAAGAATGACACCAACATATAAAAAATGGCATAGACTTTTTGGTAGTTCTTTTGATAAATTTCCTAACTTACTTCCTATCTGCTATTTTCTTACCACTACTAAGTTTTTATCTGTTACTTCCTTCAACTTTGTGTCTGTCAATAGTAAATTATATCCTCATTTATGGTTTGTACTGGACTTTTATTTCCCCCTTAGACATCAAATAGCTATGATTTTTAACTGTTAGAGTAAAATTAAATAGATTTTAAGTGAAAATATGAGGCTCCTTTTATAAATAAATACATAAAATTGGACATTTTTTAGTTCTCAAATTTTTTTACTTTCTAGTTTTTTAAACACACTTATTTTTAATTCTAAATATTTCGGTAATTGTAACTTATAATTTAGAAAATTACAAACATTTGGAATTATTTTTAATATTTTAAACAAAAAGAGAATACAGTATAGAAATAAGCAGTGTGCCAGATGCAGAAAGAATATTTCAAACACTTGTTTCTGGTGGGCTTGGGAAGGTCCCTAAATGCCATGGGACCTGCAACCCAGCCAGTATCTAGGCTCTTGACACCATCACGAGAAGGAATTCAAGGATGAGTCAGAAAATAGGAAAGTACAGAGACTGATTTCAAAGCAAAAAGTACACACTCACTCAAGAAAAGGGAGTGCAGGCGTACTCAAGAGAGAGTTGTGCAGTGGACTTTGGAGTTTCTATCTTTAGGGTTTTTTTAAATCAAGGGGTGGAACGTTTAACATATTTCCTGGAAAAAAGTGGAGATTTCTCAGAACTGTGATACAATCTATTTTTATACCAAACGTGAGTGTTCTCAGAACTGTCATGGCTATACATCAATGAGCTCATAATGAGGTGCTTGGAGAAACCTAGGTCAAATCCAGTGCCATGTTTAGTCCAGACGGTCTTAGCCAGCTTGTTCCACACCTTGGTCTTTCAGAGTCTTATCAGCCTATAGCCTCTAGTCATGTAAAACTTCTGCCTGGGGTGTTTTATTCTCCTGTGACTATCTGTATTAATCCTATCTTACAATTGCATATACGTTTATACATTATAGTGTGGTAATTAAATTATTCAATATGTAAGCTATTTATAATTTAATATATAAACTAGTTAATATATAATAGTATACATTATAATATGTAATATAAAACAATATATGCATCAAGCAATAAAGAAAAAAATAGAGGCTGGTAATAATATTGCTGGTGAATCTATAACCTATAATTATGAAGAACAGTTTTTTGATCAATTAAAATATAGCTTATATATTTTAATAGGTTGCATATTATAAACAATATACACTATATATAAAGTTTTTAATATAATAGTTTTATGTATTATAACATAATATATACAATTACATATTAGTTTATACATAAAATTATAGTTTACATTGAATATATATATTTATACATCTATTATTTATACATAACTTATATGTATTATATGTAATTATACCTTAAAGTATATACATTATAATTATCTAGTATATAGTATATTAATTGAAATGTTAAATAAATTTTGATATATAGCTATAAATTATAAAGATAAACTTGCTTTTTAAATGTGATCCTTGATGTAGCTTTTTAAATGTGATCCTTGATGTATTTTTTGAAATAAATACAGCAGCAATTTATCCTCAGTAGTAAAACTTCTGAAATCTTACACACAAATAGCCATGTCTGATGAAACTGTTTTTGACTTGGACCATTTTTCCATTTATACTATAGTAATAACTGTGTTGTTAGAAAATTTCTAACACATTTTCATCTGGTAAATTTTGAAATGTCATTTCTTTGTTTTTTCTCAAATTTGGTTTAGATAAAAGTTAAAATTATCTGTATAGTCCTAATATAAACAATCTTTTTTCAAACACAGATTGAGGCTTACTATATCTTTTACTTATATCTCCTGAGTATATTATTTCCTTTCTTTGTGATGCAGGATAGGTGGAATGGGGAGAGATTCAGTGTCAGATATAACTGAGATGAATGCCAGCTTCGACATCTTAAAACAGTGTCACTGCTTTATTACAGCCTCTAGAAATATATCTATTCGAAAGCATGGACCCACCTTCGTAGTTTAGCCACTATTGCTAAGAGATTAGCTTTGAATTTTAAAATTTAATGTATTCTTTCCTTTTCTATGTCATAACAGTTATACTTTTCCTTTGTATGAATTTCCTAAAATCAAACATAACATTCCTAAATATGTTTCATAAAGAAGAGGACAAAGAGGACATTTATTGTCTAAAAAAAAAAAACTTACTGCAAGAACAATAGTATATGCATCAAGCAATAAAGAAAGGAAAAAAATTAGAAGCTGTAATAAGGTCACTGGTGAATCTATAGTTCATGATTTTCATAATGATGAGAACTAACTCCTTCCTTTGATCAATTTTATTTGGTCTATAGTTTTAGAAGACAGTTTTTCATGGGTCACTTAGTCCTTCATTGTGGCATAATGTGCCAAAAATATGAGACCCTGAGCTATTTTTTAGGTTTGTGTTTTCAGACACCAATCTTAAGGGGTGAGATATATCTCCTTCTGGGATGAAGAACAGATTTGTTTACTTCTTGTTATTAAAAAAAAAATGGATTCCCCAATCTCAATGTTCCTCTTCTATAATTCAATTCACTTTATGTGCAAACATCATTTGGGCCTTCCTCATCACTCTCAAGGGATTTAGGGACAAGAACTAAGACAAACATACTAATACTCATGCTACTTGCTGTGCTATGAGTAATAAAGTCTTTTGTCTCTGATCCAAGAGTCTCCTGTCTTCTATGTGCATCAAATAAACAGAAACACATTAACATTTTAGCTCATAACTATAGGGCAAACTTACGTATCAGACCCATTCTTATGATGAGAATGGGATTCTGACATAACTTTTCAGAAGAGAAAGTACAATCAAGGTTCAGGGTTAAAAGAAGAGTCCCTAAGATCTGATAGAGAATATTTTTACCCAATTGGTGGTCAAAGGTGAAGACAATAAGGTTTCCCACTTTTCTAAAACTCTTAATGGGACTGAGCAGCAACAAGTAAGAAAGACCGAAACAGGCTGTCTTGGTTGTTGCTTACTCTCTTCTGAGCATGAGGAGAGATATTATGATTGTGGGACAGCAATCACTGTGACCCCAGCTGATAGAGAATGTAGCTAAAGAGTCCTAAAAGCTGATGGCTGATAGAGAATGTAGCTAAAGAGTCCTAAAAGCTGATGATGTTGGATTTTTCTTCTTGGTCACTTTGCAAGCCGGGGACTTCTGGCAGGTGATGCTCCACCTGGGCCCTGCTCAGGCACACTGGTGTGCCCCAGCTTGCCTGCATTATAGCTTGTACCTGTGTTCAGCGGTTCCTGAGCTCTTGTACCACACCCAAGAAGAATGAGGATATGCTGGACATTGAGGGTGAAGTGGGCAGAGAAGAATTTTATTTAGGCCATGAGAGCAGAGAGGGGACATGGGGGTGGTCCCTCTACCCGAAGGTGGGAAAGTACCCCACTGTGGCTGGGTCTGGGGCTTTTGATGGATTCAGAATGGAGAGTGCATGCTGATTGGTTTGTGAGTATGCAAGAAAGGTTACAGCAAAGTCACCACTCATTCAAAGTTGTATAAAAAACCAATTAGGAAAGGGTAGGTATATGTAAAATAGGTGAAGAGTAGAGATCAATTAGAGGAAAGGAAGCCAAACTGAAAGGTAAGTTCTCAATCAGAACTGAGGATTTAACTTGTAGCTTGGCTTTCAGGCTTTAAACTGTCTTTGGCTTGAAGGTGGGGTTTCACCAGTGACCCATCCTAAGGCCTAGGCATTTGGCTGCCTCTTGTCTCTCTCCCCGGTATAAATTGTGTCAATAAAGAGAACTTTGCATTCAAATATACAGCTTTAGATGGATCAAAAATTTATAGTTCTATTTGGCTGAGTTGTGAGCAGCTGTCATGTCTGTCAAAACCAAAACTAAAGGCCAAGTCTTGCTTATTAGTATGAGCTGCTTGTTTACATGGTTCTTGCTGATCCCCCACGCCCCCTCCCCCACAATCCTCTTTTGCTTTAACATCAGCCACTTTAAGTAGAAAGATCGTTAGGCATGGACCACAATCCCCTTCTCAAAAGGGATCAACGCATTTGTCCAGGTATATTGGGAACCCTCAAAGAGGGGTAGGATTCAAACATTTTTCGTTCTACTGTATACACACACAAAAGTCAGCATCCTATCAAGTTTGTTTGGCAGAGAAGAAACGTGAATTTATCTGATGAAGATTGGGCAAAAGTCACAGTGGGCAGGGATGCTAAAATGGCCTTGTAAATTGATCCTTTCAGTTGCTTCAATTCACTATGTGGTGGCTTTGACATCTGCACATATCATTGAATTTGTGTTATATGCTTGTACTTCCTGTCTGTGATGGTTAATATCGAGTGTCAACTTGATTGGATTAAAGGATGCAAAGTATTGTTCCTAGATGTGTCTGTGAGGGTGTTGCCAAAGGAGATTAACATTTGAGTCAGTGGATTGAGAGAGGCCGACTCGCCCTCAATCTGGGTGGGCACCATATAATCCGACGCCAGCGTGGCGAGAATAAAGCAGGCAAAAAAAAGTGGAATGAGCAGACTTGCTGAGTCTTCCAGCCTCCATCTTTCTTTTGTGCTGGATGCTTCCTGCCCTCGAAAATGAGACTCCAAGTTCTTCAGCTTTTGAACTCTTGGACTTACACCAGTGATTTGCCAGGGGCACTCAGGCCTTTGGCCACAGACTGAAAGCTACACTGTTGTTTTCCCTACTTTTGAGGTTTGGGGTCTTGGACTGGCTTTCTTGCTCCTCAGCTTGCAGACGACCTATTATGGGACTTCGTCCTATGATTGTGTGGGTCAATCCTCCTTAATAAACTCCTTCATATATATATATATATATATATATATATATATATATACATGTATTCATATATATATTTCATATATATTTATATATATTTTCATACATATATTTTCATATATACATATATTTTATATATTTTCATACATATTTTTTCATATATACATATATATTTTTTCATATATATATATATATATATATGTATCCTATTAGTCATATTAGTTCTGTCCCTCTAGGGAACCCTAATACACTGTCCCATAAGGGTTAGGGAAAATTCTCCTGTTAGAAGGCTGCCACAAGAAGAAACAAAATAGTGTACCAGATAGATGACTTCTCCCCATCCCTGTCTTATCCTTCCCTGTCTTATCCTGGCTGCTTCCCTGTCTTATCCTGGCTGGCCCAGTAGAAACAAAATTGACTCTAATAAAGAAAAGGAAAATCTCAGTTTTTGATTAAAGATTTAATTAGCTGCAGTTTGTTTTTACTCTCCAAGGAACACAGTATACTTTTTCCTGACTACTAATAGGGTATCTCCATCACCCTGCCATTGCACACATTCTTTGCAGGTAATAACTTGACTACATCCAGTTTTCTCTAGGGATGCAAGTATGATATTACACTGATGATGTCCTTTTCTGCGAAGATTCATTTGGTACACTCTTTAAAGACAAACAAATTCTACCAAAGCAGTTCACAAAAATGGGATGAGCCATTGCTTCTCACATAGCTCAAGGCCCTCCCAGCTTGGTTGATTCCTAAAAATTGTTTGATAAATCAAGATCTGCTTCAGTCCTGACACTGTCAATAAAGAAGCTCTAGACCACCTCAGTACCCACAATATGAAAACAAGCTCACCATCTTTAGGTCTTTTTGGGTTCAAAAGGCAGCATATTCTTCACTTACAAATTTTATGTAACTCCAGTTATGCTGTTTCATGTAAACGGGCCCATCTTGAATGCGGCCTCCTTCAACAAAAGGCTCTAAAATCAGTCTGAATGGCAATAAAACACTTTTCATCTAATACTTCCACTAGAAAGACCTTAACTGTAGAGGCTCTAACAATCTTTTCTCATACCTCCTGGAGTCTCCAGACCACCCATGATGGCTATAAGTTGTCAGTAGGCCTCTGATGCAAGAAATTATCCTCCTCAGTTCCATGATTTGTCAGTCCATTTTCCTGCTGCTAATAAAAACATACCCAATATTGGGCAATTTACAAAAGAAAGAAGTTTAATGGACTTACGGTTCCATATGGCTGGGGAAGCCTCATAAACATGGCAGAAGGCAAGGATGAGCAAGTCACATCCTATGTGGATGGTGGCAGGCAAAGAGAACTTGTGCAGGGAAACTCCCATTTTTAAAACCATCAGATCTCATGAGGCTTATTCACTTTCACAAGAACAGCACAGGAAAGACTTGCCTCATGGTTCAATTATCTCCCACCAGGTCCCTCCCACAACAAGTGGAAATTATGGGAGCTACAAGATGAGATTTGGACACAGAGCCAAACCATATCACATGACATGTTATTAGAATGACAATTGCTGTCCATACTGAGCTCTCTTGGAAATATAGGCTTAAGCAAGTCCAGCAGTCACGACCCTCCATATTCAGAGGCTTGGTATGCCCTAGGGCATGAAAGCAGCACCTCAAAAGCTCAGCATGGCCACTGAGGTCTCCTGCTACTGAATAGAGCCAAACATGGGCTCCTGACGTATTTCACTTGCAGGAGGGGTGTTCAATCCTTTGCCAGATGCTATGCTGCTAAGGGAGGTTAACTCCCTTCCC
This sequence comes from Nomascus leucogenys, assembly GCF_006542625.1. Lineage (NCBI taxonomy): Eukaryota > Metazoa > Chordata > Mammalia > Primates > Hylobatidae > Nomascus > Nomascus leucogenys. The sequence goes on along the minus strand of NC_044387.1, from coordinate 31,103,983 downwards.
AGATCCTTTGACTTTCTGAAGCTCTTTGGAATCAATTGAATAAACAGCAGCAAGAGTTTGTAAACTTTAAAGATAGCATCACCACCTCACACATGATGAAGCTACTGCTTTTCAGTCCTTAACCAGAATGTCCTAGATAAAGTATAGAAACCAAGGGTCAGCATAATTGGCCAAACTTTACAAAGTTATATCCGCACTGGATGACTTGGTCAACAACTGGCCCCATCTGCAAATTTTTACTCTTGGGCCATTGCCAATTGTCTGGCTGTCTGGTACAGTGAATGGCAACAATAATTTCTTATCCAGAGTAAAGAACTCTGGGTCTATCTTGCCCAACAGATATACAAAATATAAATCAAGGTTAACCCCAAGGGGTTAACAAGTATATTAATGAATCCTTGTTGTGTGGATTTAATAGGTATACATACATGTTTTAGACATCATTAATACTGACCAAGGCACATATTCGCTTCTCGGAATATATAAGGCTGGGTGTTTGGATGAGGCATTTAATAGAAATTTCACCTCTCTTACCTGCCTCAAGCTACAGGCCTCATAGAGTGTTATATGGTGTACTTAAACCAGTTCAAACTCAATTCAGTTAAAAAATGGCACATTTTAGTCACAGTCAAACATCAGGGGTCAGTTCTGATATCAGTTTTTAGTGTTTGTTTACTGACAGCTTTTAAGCTTTACCATTCCCTCTTCCCTTTCTGCCCCATATCTCAGCAAGATGGTAAGAAAGCCCAGTTGTACCCTCTTTTGGCATTAGTGGGAACTTTGAACCAACCTTATGTGGAAACCTTTACTCTGATCTCACTTCCTAACTTAGATAAAAATCCAAGCCAATCTCCTTTCCCTACTCTCTCAAGATGTTTTAAAACCTTCTGAAAGCTACCCTGCTCTTCATTTAGAAAGTCTCATGTCTGCAACAAATATTTTTATAGTTTCTTGATGTGCATGAGTCATTAGTGTCAACAGTTGAACCAAATTTTGGGTAAACTCCATCTTGCTTCTGAGGGAAAGCAATGACACCAACTCTACATGCTAGACCTGTGATTCCTGCCAAAAGTGAACCCATTTTTCTTTGTTTGATGAAAGCCACATTGCAGGAGGGCATTTTTCCCAGCGGCTCTTGAAAAAGTAACCGCAGTGTAACTTTAAGCTTTTTCGTGCCCATCTTCTGTGTCTTTCTGAGGCAGACTCTTTGAGGTTAGAATTGCTGTTCTAGTACTAATGGTTGAACCCAGCCTCAGCATGTGGCTTGGAACCCTTGAAAATAAACTGCCATATTTTTGGCTTTTTAGATCATCTGCAGTCTATAATTGTGTGACTTTCGTTGCAAGGCCATCCAACAATGGTCCAAGAGTTAAGATATTCAAACAACATTCTATGTTCCCTACCATTTACAGGTACTTGTTATGGATCACTGAAATAGCCACCTCAAAAATTGATGCAAATAAATTACTAACTTTACCTCTCTTATATTCTCATGGTACCCATTCCATATTAAGGCAGTTTTGCCACTGAATGCGGCTATCCTCAGAAATAGTTTGTCCCCTGGATAATGGCAAGGACGAAAGGTGTAGGAGGTATGTAGAACTCATTTGAAAATTCTTGTTCCCAATCCTGACTATCCTTGGGTGTGATGCATTTTTCTTTCTCTTAACGACAGGTGAGCCTCCCACCCCGTATCTCTGGGTGGAGGCCTGGCCAGAAGGAGGCCTAAAAAACTCAAAATTCATTTTGGTTCAGCCATCTGGATTTGCTTTTTTAATTTACATGGACTAAAATCATGAAGACACTGATTACATCACTGAGCATGTTGCTCCCTAAGTTCTCCTATGGTTGTCCTCTTGTGCCAAAGAGAGAACTATAATGGGTTCTACATATCTTATGAAATCAGTCTTGCCCTACTCGCACCTGACTCCCCTGGACACAAAGGTATGGGTTTGAGTAGAGAGTGACTGGAGAAAAGGTAAGTTTATAATGCTGGGATAGAGCACACCAAGGTTGTGGTCACAAAAGGAGAGCAATTAAAGCACCTGATAAGGGTATCGAACTCCAAAGGTTGCAAAGAAGAAAGAATGATTAATGCTGTCTTTGTCCTCTAGATACGACACTGCAACCTGGCAAAACAATCAGATGGTCTGCCTGAGTAAAGAGCATTTGCCATTGGCAATATGACCCTTTGCTGAGAAAACAGAAAAAGTTACGTGTTCCTGGCCAGTTCTGAACTATTTTGTTGTTCCTGATGCTATCAAGAGCCTTGATGTCCAAGTACCCTTGAGTTATGTCATATATAATGGTTGAGGCTGCAATTTCTAGGTAACCTGCCCATGTGTATTCACCAAATCAATGCAATGATGATCCCAAATAGGTTCAAAACATATACAGACAAGAATGACCTGTGTACATTCAGATTTTATGTTTCTATGTGGGAGATCATGGACCAAAATATTTCTCTCCATGGGGGTAGGGACTGCTTTCTAGCCCATGTATTGCTCCCTTGTACTTATTGGCAATGATACTAAAAGAGCAGCAGATTAGTTGTAACTCCCTTGTATGGGTCATAATGGATAAAAGACCTGGCCTCAGACTGCAACCTGGCTGGTAAAATATGACTTACTGATCTTCCTAAAACATATTCATTATCGGCTGATTTGGGGATTCTGGGGTTATAGTTGAGGTCAATACTGTGGGTTGGAATCTTACTGGTTGACATATTGTTAATTAAATGCTTTGTAACAAATTGAATGGGTTTGGTTGCAGCCTCTGCCAGTCAGATTAATCAGAGTAACCAATGGGGTAGTACATTCAAAAACTTGCTAGAAGCCAAGTCATATTACAACCAAATGGAGGAAATGGTTGGGAGATATTCATGGGTCTTCTGCGTTCCTCGACTTGCTGGATGTGCCAAGTAGACCCTGTCTGCTCTTTATCTGGGCCATTTTTCAGGGTTGCATTACTAAAGAGATTGTGTTTTTCGGGGTTCTTCTCAGGAGTATTTGAGTTGTGTCCTTAAGGGTGACATTGAGGGATGAGGTAACATCTACCAATGGGATAAAGATAAGGCTTGCTTACTGATTGCTATAAAAGTGGTGGATGCTCCCCAGCTCAGAATTTCTCTCCTGTGCTATTAGTTTGGTGCAAAACTAATGGCAATCTTTGCCATTACTTTTAATGAAAAAATCCACAGTTACTTTTGCACTAACCTAATACATTCCATCGTGTGTGCAGATTTTTTCTGGAACTTCATGTCACCTCCACTCCTACCCATGACTGTTGGATTTAGGGACAAAGAAAACTGATACAAAATGCAGAAGCTTGTGCAGCCTACTGTGCCTTAAATCATAACCTGTGTCTGACCCAGGAGTGTTGTTTCTTCTGGCAGCATCCATGCAATAGTAACAGGCTAAATAATGAGCTTGTAAGTATAGAGTAAATGCAAGTCCTAGACTCAACATTTAATACTAGGCATGTTCTATAAAACTGGTTCTTTCCAATTCATCCATTAGTTGGTTTGCATATTAGATTCAATTTCTCCTTTAATTACTAGCATGCAAGAACAGACTAGAGTAATCAGTTCTTTGCTGATCTTTTAGGAAGACTCTAAGGAAATACCTTAATTTGAGATTGGCTGCTAAACTACAACTACTAGAAGCAGGTCTGAGTGGTTACTAGGAGTTAAGATTCATACCACCCAGAGAACTCAGTCTAGGGAAATAATGCATACCCAAGTATTTTGTTTGTTTTGTAAAGTATTTTCCAAGTTTCTTTTTAGGCTAGAAATCAGGTTTGTTTCCCTGGTTACAAAGACCAATTTACTTGGACAATGAGCAAGGTAACTCTCTTGACTCATACTTTTAAAATAGAAAAAAAAATTTTACATGTGCATGTGTTATTTAATAAGCTTTTGAAACAGCTCTTGCATATTATTAAGGTGACTTTTAAAATAGTACACGTTTTCCTTAAAATGGGATTAAATATCACCAATAATATTGTCATTATTTGAATGTTTAAACCAGGAACTACATGTGTTACACATATATATTCTTTCACTTATTCTGTTAAAAGAATCTTACTAGATAGAAACTATTACACTTCCATATTTCAGAATATAAAATTCAAACTAGAAGGTTTATGCAATGTTGTGGGAAGTCAGGGACCTTGAACAGAGGGACAAGCTGGAGCCATGGCAGAGGAACATAAATTGTGAAGATTTCATGGACATTTATCTGTTCCCAAATAATACTTTTATAATTTCTTATGCCCATCTTTACTTTAATCTCTTAATCCTGTTATCTTCATAAGCTGAGGATGTACATCACCTCGGGACCACTGTGATAATTGTGTTAACTGTACAAATTGATTGTAAAACATATGTGTTTAAACAATATGAAATCAGGGCACCTGGAAAAGAACTATTCTGTTCTTTTTTAGGGAACAAGGGAAGACAACCATAAGGTCTGACTGTCTGCGGGGTCTGGGAAAGAGTCATATTTTTCTTCTTGCAGAGAGCCTATAAATGGACGTGCAAGTAGGAAAGATACCACCAAATTCTTTTCCTAGCAAGGAATATTAATATCAATACCCTGGGAAAGGAATGCATTCCTGGGGGGAGGTCTATAAATGGCTGCTCTGGGAGTGTCTGTTTTATGCGATTGAGATAAGGACTGAGATATGCCCTGGTCTCCTGCAATACCCTCAGGCTTATTAGGGTGGGGAAAAACTCTGCCCTGATAAATCTGTGGTCAGACTGGTTCTCTGCTCTCGAACCCTGTTTTCTGTTGTTTAAGTTGTTTGTCAAGACAATACATGCACTGCTGAGCATAGACCCTTATAAGTAGTTCTGCTTTTGCCGTTTGCCGTGTGATCTTTGTTGGACCCTTATCAGTGGTTCTGCTTTTTCCTTTTGTCCTGTTCCCTCAGAAGCATGTGATCTTTGTTCTGCTTTTTGCCCTTTGAAGCATGTGATCTTTGTACCTACTCCATGTTTTACACCCCCTCCCCTTTTGAAACCCTTAATAAAAAACTTGCTGGTTTGAGGCTCAGGTGGGCATCATGGTCCTACCGATATGTGATGTCACGCCCGGCAGCTCAGCTGTAAAATTCCTCTCTTTGTACTCTTTCTATTTCTCAGCCAGCCAACACTTATGGAAAATAGGAAGAAACTACATTGAAATATTGGGAGCAGGTCTCCCCGATAATGCAATTTGATGATAGTTCAGAGATAACATGTAGAAGACTGGTATTTAAAATGAAATATTCCTGATATTAGGACCTTTTTCCTTTAATTTTTACTATATAGTACTGATTTACTGAGGAATAAGTTATACAAAGCATGTACAGAACATAAAAAAATGTTAGAATAGGGCAAGAAATTCTTACCACTCTTTCCTTCTTCAAGTTGTCAACTCTAAAAGTGGGAAAAAAGGAGAAAGATGAGGAGAGTCAGATATAGAGAAACAGAAAAGAGAGGAACTAAATGTGGGATGAAAAAGTTAAGCTCTATAAAATATTACTTTTATTGCTTGAATGACAAGACAGTGTGAGTCACTTAATCAATCATTGATTTAATTTGTAGCTCCCTTTTATCACCTTTAATAAAAGGCAGTTTGAAAAATCATGTCAGAACACATCTAGAGAGTGAGAAGTGATACATAATTTTTTACCCTTGAAGACTTCCTCAGAATGTGAAAAAATATGATAAAGATTTTCAATAGGTTTTAAAAATGAGAAAAATCATTTGACAGATAAAACTTTAAATGTCAAAAAGACAGAATTCAAAAACAAAAAAGCTCAGGAAGGACTGAAACTGTCAAATTGTTCAACTTAACATCAGGTTACGAACATAGGACCAAATCTTATATCATCAAAGACACATTACTGAAACATGATATGTTTTCAATAATCTGTTACTACAGATAATGGAGACTCTTTCAAAAATTAGCTAAAGGGGCTGGGCAGAATGGCTCATGCCTGTAATCACAGCACTGTGGGAGGCCTAGGTGGGAAGATCCCTTGAGTCCAGGAGTTCAAGGCTGCAATGAGCTATGATCACACCAAATGCCTTCCAGCTTCCAGCCTGAGTGACAGAGCAAGGCACTGTCTTTAAAAATAAAAAGTAAAAAAGATTAAATATATATATGTAAATAGTGTGTGAAGATATATACATATATATATGTATATATATATAAAATCAGTAAAGTCATTCTTGGGAGAGATAAGCATTTTTAGATATTTTAACAGAGATAATTTAAAGAATTGTTAACTAAGTACAAAGTTGTTTTCTAGGTACTGAAAAGGCCTAACTATGATAAAAGTAGCAACGGCAGAAAGCAGCTCCCATTTTTTAAAAGACATTTGAATTATTAAATCTTGAGATCTGGTGAAGGGGCAGTGTGGAACAGAAATTCAATATATCTGAAGACAGGGCACATCTGACTGGAGCTGGTACCAATGAGGTGTATGAACTGGCTGGCCCTGCAAGTGTTGAAAAAATCATAAAATGGACCTGATACTTTATGAAGGAACTGCTGCTCAGAGTAAAGAAGAATTACTAGGTTATGCTCACAAGAACGGAGAACAGTCAGGAAGCAGCAGGAAGTGACAGTAAGGAAGATGCCCCCTCTTTCTCTTCCAGTTTTGCAGTCTCCTCCATGTGTGCCTTATGAACAGAGTCTAACAGGGAGCCAGCCAATAAAGCAGAAATCTTTCCAGAGTCTTAGCTGCAGTGTCACCAAGTAGATGCTGAGACAGTAGTAGCTGATATTGGACACAGTTCACCTCTTTAGCAACAGTGCATGCATCCTCACACTTTCCATACATATTTACATTTCCATACAACAACCATAATACCATATGTTTCTGTGTAACAAGATGCAACTATTATTCACAGCACAGACATTCTCCAAAATGAAGGGTCTCAAAATCCCAAGAATCATATTCATTTCTGATAAACATTCACATTATCCATCTCTGAGCTGTGTCAATTGTTTCAAAACTAAAGTAAAAATTCGATTTGTAGTAAACTCTGTGGGCTGGATTGGAGTAAGAGATGTTAATATAATAAACTTATGTTAATTTTAATATGGCTACATATAGAAGTATAAATAGAAAAATAATTCTGGATATATATGTATGTAAGGGTATATATCTATCTGTATATCTATAGATATACTGCATTGGTCCATTTTCACACTGCTATAAAGATACTCCTGGGATGGGCAATTTTTAAACAAAAGACATTTAATTGCCTCAGTTCCACATGGCTGGGGAGGCCTCAGGAAACTTTATAGCAGGAGGCAAAGAGGAAGCAACACACGTCTTCACAAGGCAGCAGGAGAGAAAGAGAGTGAAAGAGGAACTCCCGAACCCTTTTAAAACCATTAGCTCTGGTGAGAACTCACTCGCTATCAGGAGAACAGTGTGGGGAAATTGTCCCCATGATCCAGTCACCTCCCACCAGGTCCTCCCTTTCCACATGGGGATTACAACTTGAGATGAGAATTGGGTGCAGACACAGAGCCAAACTGTATCATACACTTTTACAAACATGTTGTACATGTATTTTATATGTTTATATATTTCACACATGTGTATTTTATATATTGTATAAGTATAAAAGGTACATGAATATATAAAACATCTAAATATTTTAGTATATATAAATATTAATATAAATATATAAGTATATAAAATATACACATGTAAAAATAATTACATGGAGCAATGAAACCTCAGTAGCAATAAGCTGACTCAGACACCAGATATTGGTTTCTAAATTGTATTCTTCAATGAGGAAATGGTACTCCTTGGAGAAATGGTTGATTTGGGTGAGACTGAGACAGGAAAAACACAAGATGATTCTGGAGCATCTTGCAGTGCCACAAAATAAGGGAGTACTAAAAAACAAATTATAAAAGATGAGACATATCAAAAGGACCTAGGAGCCAACAAGAAAGAGTTCATAGTGGCCAAAGACAGAACAATGTAAGGAACAATAATTTTAGTACTGGACTTAAAACCTAAAGAGTAAAATAAATATGCATGAGTCAGAAAAGATATAAATAAATTATTGAATTAAAAAAAGAGTGAAAGGGATGAATCTTTCTTTTAGAACAATTCCAATTATTATAATATACACCCTTGCCTTCAGGATATAAGTTTAATTTCTTTCCCTTGACTGCAGGCTGGATTTGCGGATTCACTTGCAAAGAAAAGAGGAGAGAAAGAGGACCACAAATAACTTTACAGTGGAAAAAAGGGCAGATCTACCAAGAGATCAAGGCTGACATCACAGGTGATAATTCATGTTGCTACCAAGTACCCCAGGGATCTGATGTGATGAGAAAACATATAATTTCTTTAGCATTCTTCTGAAATATTTAAATCCCCAGTTTAATTATAAGACAACATCAGACAGATTTGACAGGAGAAACATACAAAATACCTGAAGGTTACTCTTGAGTACCAAGACCTCCAAATTGTCAAAGCTCAAAGTTACAGGCATAGAATCAAAAGGTCAGAACAGAATATTAGAAGTAATTGTGAGAGGAGCCATTCCTAGTTTCACCTCTTGATTGTTCAATATAAGGGCTAACCTATCCTTAAGAAACAGAGACTTATTTGACAGATGACTTTAACTTAAAGATTCTCCAATGGCCTTATCATGCCTATCTTAGAATTTCAATGTAGTCTAAATGCATCCTTCCAAACTATACCTTCCTTCCCCCTCTCCTGCATTCAGGCTCAGACCTACATCATGGTTTGACAGCTCTGCCAGCATCTCCTGGCTTCCTCCCCATTTGCTATCACAAGTATTTTCCCCTGATAAATTTATTACACATCTAATTATGACTTGGTAACTGCTTCTCTCAGAATCTAGATTACCATAAAATGAAGAGATTTATATAATTAAAACTTAGAAGCTTTAAGGAGAGGCCACATGGAGTTGGAACTCAGACATCTAAGGAAGAGATGCTGCTCGGCTTATGATGATGGCTCTGAGCTGGGAGGAGAAACCCCATGATGCTTCGACCTATATCTCTAAGCAGGGGCAGAAGCACACAGGGAGTTGTATCTCAGGGGGCTCATTGAGGAGGGTTCTGCAGGTATGTGAAGAACTACCAAAATGGATTTCACTGATGTTATGGGATGAATTTTTGCTGCCAGGGTGAAGAATTATTGCTAGAGTGATATTCACAGAAAGAGAAAGGTGACAATAAGCCACCAAAAGGAAACATCAGGGAGCTAGACCCTGCTCTCTCCTCCAGCCCCGTATCTCCCTCTTGCACTTGGTATTGACACAGCCTAACGAAGACCATCTGGCAAAGCAGAAATATGGTTTGTAGAGTCCCTGTCCTCACAATTATAAAGCAGAGTATAGAAGGGTGGAGTTGAGAAACAATAACTTAATAACAGGTACATGCACCCACACATCAAATGGATATGCTAGAGTAATTTGGATATGCCATCCATGTTGGACTTGATGTGCTGTTTCTTTTTTTTTTTTGAGACAGGGCCTCACTCTGTTGCCCAGGCTGGAGTGCAGTGGCACAATCTCGGCTCACAGCAACCTCTGCCTCCCAGGTTCAAGCAATTCTCACGATTCTCCTGCCTCAGCCTCCTGAGTATCTGGGATTAAAGACATGTGCCACCACGCCCTCCTAATTTTTGTCCGTAGTTTTAGTGGAGATGGAGTTTCACCATGTTGGCCTGCCTGATCCCGAACTCCTGACCTCAAGTGATCCACCCACCTCAGCCTTCCAAAGTGCTGGGTTTACAGGCGTGAGCCACCCCACCTGGCCTGTGTTCAGCTTTGTATACTCAGGTAAATGCTAGTCTTTATTTTTTATTTATCTACACTCCTGTATAAATATAGCATATTATATCATTTAGTACTAAAAAATTTCTGTCTCCGAAGGCATCATAGAGTTAAGCTTTTTCTATTGCCAGAATTTACATTCCTTGTTTTTTAAGAAATGGAAGCAGTTTTTTTTTCCTGGGAAGTATATCTTGAATACAATGGCAATTCTAGAGAATAGTCACATCTTGCTTTTCTTAAAAGGTTGATGTTTTAAAATAATATTAAACACAATGCCTCAAACATATTATGGGATTAATAAATGCATGCTATACAGATTAATAATATTATAGACATCCTATTTTGGTATGTAGCAAAATAATAATTCAAAATTACTAATATTTCTTAATTTTTACTATGTTCCACACACTGTATGATGAATGACTTATTCTTTTAACTGATGATTACATAGTTCAGTTTACTTACTGCATATGCCACTGTGTTAGAGCAGATAATATTGCAGCTATGGTCTTTTGCCATTTTATAGCATATAGTTTCCAAGGAAAGAAATCCATTAAACAACTGCTCTAAAATTAAGTTCAAATATTTTCACTGAAGGAAGGATGGGGCCAAAAGGAAAACTAGTGGAATATTACTCAATCTGGAATGTATGAGGATATTATTTGAGGAAATTGAAATTTACTCCAGGACCTGAAGGGGGAGTAGCTTTGGTTAGGGAAAGGAGAAGAAATGAAGATAAAGATATTGCCAAAGAAATGGAGCAGTGTGGGTCAATGCTTCCTGGCAAGAATGAGCCGGGAGCATGTGGTAGAAGCACCTCACCCACATCATCTTGCCAGACCATTGTCTGAAGCAGGCATATTTATTTAATTATTTCCCTTTTTAGAAGACTCATAGAGGACAAAAGACTTAGTAATTTGCATAAGGCCATAGAGATAGCAAATTGTGGGCTGAATTTGAATACAGGAATAAAAAGCCCACATTTTTAACTATTAAGGAGAGGCCTCCTTCTGTTGTAACGTGTTTTAGAGGGTGGTTCAGTGAGCAGAACACAGGATGAATTGCCTTCCGAACTACATCAACAGTTGATAAATACTTGAAACTCCTGTTTGTGATTCTTGTGCAGTAGGTTTGTAACCAAATATTCATAAAATTTTAATTTGCTCTTGATCCAATAAAAATTTAAAGAAGGACAAACCTGTATTTGTGAGGAAGATGCAATATACTATAAAAATTACTATTAAAAGCTTTCAGATGCAAAAATCTAAAGTTTGCAAATGATGAGTATTTTCCTTATAAAAGGACTGTTTAATTTTTAGTAAAAGTTACATTTTCTACCTAATTTAATATTTTTTTCCAATGTTAGAAAGAAGCTCAACAAAATATCTAAATTTTTAACAATTATCCAGATTGGAAATCTAGAGATTATTTTTAATAGCTCATTAATTAGGCTTTTGATTCTTGGCACCATCACAAAAAGGTGTTTTTTTCTATCTACAGTAACAATGAGGTTTTGTTTTCTTCATCTGGAAAACTGAGGTAATAATACCAACTTTATAAGCTATTTAGAGGATTAGGGAATATATATGTGCATGGAAACTACTATTCAAGAAAGAATAAGAGTAGGACAGCAGAAGAGCTGGATAGAATATCACTCATGAAGTTCAGATGTAAGAAAGATTCCCGTGCTCTTAACACATTTCACAATTAATGTTTTACAACAGTCATTAATGCTTTTGTCAGACGCGTGTGAACCAGAGCAACTCCATCTTAAACAGAAGCTGGGTAAAATGAGGCTGAAACCTACTGGGCTGCATTCCCAGACGGTTAAGGCATTCCAAGTCACAGGACGAGACAGGAGTTCAGCACAAAATACAGGTCATAAAGACCTTGCTGATAAAACAGTTTTCAGTAAAGGAGCCGGCCAAAACCCACCAAAACCAAAATGGCCATGAGAGTACCTCTGGTTGCCCTAACTGCTGCACTCCCACCAGGGCCATGACAGTTTAGAGATGCCATAGCAATGTCCAGAAGTTACCCAATATGGTCTAAAAAGGGGAGGCATGAATAATCTACCCCTTGTTGAGCATATCATCAAGAAATAACCATAAAAAATGGGCAACCAGCAGCCCTTGGGGCTGCTCTGTCTATGGAGTAGCCGTTCTTTTATTCCTTTACTGTCTTAATAAACTTGCTTTCACTTTGCACTGTGGACTCGCCCTGAATTCTTTCTTGTGCAAGATCCAAGAACTTTCTCCTGGGATCTGGATTGGGACCCCTTTCCAGTAACCCTTTGAAGGAGAAATAATGTTAAAGGTCAAGTAACAGTCCTATCTTTGGTGTCTTCCTGAGGAGGCTGTTTTAATGGGGAATGAAAGTGGAATCAGAATTCATTCAATTGCACAGTGCTTTAGTGGAAGAAATGTAATAATTATTCTAAATATACAGTAAGTGAAATGGCCAGGAAGTATAGAGCTGTCGTAACAAGAGAATTCAGCATTGGTTAAAGGGGGGATTTTTGTTGTTGTTGTTGATTTCATATGTTTTTAAATATAAAAATGTATTCAAGTTATACAATTGAGTATGTTTATATTCTAATGGGAAGGATTGGATTATCAATAGATGAAGCTAGGTTTGGAAGGAAGAGTAGGTAAAAACTACAACCCAAAACATGGATAAAATAATGAGTCAGAATAGTAAATTGCCAAGACAGCACATTCTTTGCAAATGGGATGGACTAGAAATCGAATTCATTTGCATTAGCCTAAATAGTGTTCTTTTGTAATTATACACTGAATCCTTTTTTCTGAAGACCCTCGAGGTCAAATCAAACAAAGATTACAGGGTCAAACTGCTTTCACAGCTCATTCCCATTTATACTTCTGAGTCATTCAGGAATGTGTTATCATGCAGCATTTGTGTGACTGAATAGGTGTAAATTCCAAGCTGATACTTACACATAGTTGATATTATGTCAAAGATGTGTCAAAAATTCTAGTCAAGAAGTATTTTCATCCTTAGTTATGATTTTTTTGTTTTGGATTTTTATACTTTACATCAGGTATGAACATCAGTTAACTCTGCCTTTGAAATCTTTAGATACGCACCCACATAGGCAGAATTTTATTTTCAAAAAAGTCCACTGATTGATGTGCACTTAATCAGTAGTTGAGGTGGTATTTTAGTGGCTGGATAGGAGTCTTCATGAATTTAGTTCTTTACCATCCAAGAATGGGTCAATCCTTTGTTTCAACTAGAGATGAAATTTTCCTGGGTTGTCCAATATCACAGCTGATCCCTCTTAACAATTAGGATCTGATGTTCTTTTATTGGCCGTAGGACTTACTCATTCTCACAGTCCAGCCTGGACTTGTCAACTCTGGCAGCTTAATGTGATTAATTAAGGATAGTTAAGATCATTACCTGTATTAGTCATGGTTCCTCAGAGAAGCAGAACCAATAAGATACTATATGCAGGCATACCCTGTTTTATTATACTTTGCTTTACTGTGCTTTGCAGATACTATGTTTTTTTGCAAATAGAAGGTTTGTGGCAACCCTCCATCAAGCAAGTCTATCAGCACCATTTTTCCAACAGCATGTGTTCACTTCATTTCTCGGTGTCATCATTTTGGTAATATTCACAATATTTCATTTTTTTCATTATTATACTGATTATGGTTATCTGTGATCAGTGATATTTGCTGTGACATTTTAATTGTTTTGTGGTGCCATGAACCGTGCCCTTGTAAGACAGTGAACATAATTAATAAATGTTGTTTGTGTTCTGACTGCTTCACTGACTGCCAGTTCCCCTGTTCTTCTCCCTCATCTTGGAAGTCCTTATTCCCTGACACACAAGCATATTGGAATTGGTCAATTAATAACCCTGTTGATGGCTTCTAGGTGTTCAAGTGAAAGGGAATGTCCCACATCTCTCATTTTTAATCAAAACAAAGCAATGATTAAACAAAGAAAGACATGTCAACAGCTGAGATAGGCAAAAAGATAGGCCTCTTGTACCAAACAGCCAAGTGTGAAAACAAAGGAAAGTTACTGAAGGAAATAAAATATGCTACTTCAGTGAACACATGAATGATAAGAAAGCAAAACAGCCTTATTACTGATATGGGGAAAGTTTGGTCTGGACAGAAGATCAAACTTGCCACAACATTCTCTTGTGCCAAAATCTAAGCCAGAGCATGGCCCTAACTCTCTTCCATTCTATAAATTAGGCTGAGAGGGGGGAGGAAGCTCCAGAAAAAAAAGTTGGAAGCTAGCAGAGGTTGATTCATGAGGTTTGAGGAGAGAAACCATCTCTATAACCTAAGATTGCATGGTGAAGCAGCAAGTGCTGATGAAGAAGCCGCAGCAAGTTATCCAGAAAATCTAACTAAGATCATTGAAGATGGCCGTGCTAAACAGATTTTGAATATAGATGAAACGGCCTTCTATTAGAAGAACATACCATCTAGGACTTTTATAGCTGGAGAGGAGAAATCAACGCTTGGCTTCAATGCTTCGAAGGACAGGTTGACTCCCTTGACAGGGGCTAATGCAGCTGGTGTTTATGTTGAAACCAATGCTCAATTATCATTTGGATAATCCAAGAGCCCTTAAGAATTATGCTAAATCTATTCTGCCCGTGCTCTATAAATGGAACAACAAAGCCTGGGGAACAGCACATTTGTTTACATCGTGGTTGACTAAATATTTTAAGTGTCCTGTTGAGACCCATTGCTCAAAAAATGAAAGATTTCTTTTTAAAATATGACTGCTCATTGATGATTCATCTGTCAGCCAAGAGCTCTGATGGAGATGTATGAGGAGCTTAATGTTTTCATGCCTGCTAACACAGAATCCATTCTTCAGCCTTTGGATCAAGGAGTAATTTTGACTTTCCAGTCTTATAATTTAAGAAATACATTTTATAAGGCTATAGCTTGTGCAGATAGTGACTCCTCTAGTGGAATTGGGCTATGGAAATTGAAAACCTTCAGGAAAGAATTCACCATTCCAGATGCCATTAAGAACATTCATGATTTATGGAAGGAGGTCAAAACATGAACATTTACAGGAGTGTTAAACAACTTGATTACAATACTCATAGATGACTTTGAGGGGTTTAAGACTTCAGTGGAGGAAACAACTGAAGAGGAGGTGGAAATAACAGATCATAGAATGAGAAGCCCTCCTAGGGATAATTATTATTCACATGATTGCTTTTCAGATAAACAAACACTAATGTTTTTTAAAAGTGAGTTAGGTTGCTGGGTGGTGGCTCATGCTTGTAATCCCAGCACTGTGGGAGGCTGAGGCAGGAGGATTGCTTGAACCAAGGTATTCAAGAAGAGCATGGGCAACGTGATGAGACCCTTGTCTCTGCCAAAAATTTAAAAATTAGCTGGGCAGGGCATGGTGATGCACACCTCTAATCCCAGCTACTTGAGGGCTTGAGGTGGGAGGATCCCTTGAGCCCAGGAACATGAGGCTGCAGTGAGCTATGATCTTGCCACTGCACTCCATACTGCATGACAGAGCAAGACCCTGTCTCCTAGAAAAAAGAAAAAAAAACAGTGAGCTACGTTTCTTTCCTTCTCAGTGACCTGAAGGGTACTCTAGCTGCTGACAGTCTTTACTCTCTTCAGTTTGCTGGAGGTAACAGATTTCATTCATTTCCTAATACTGTATAAATTATAGTTTCAATAAAAATTAATTCCCATCCCTGAGGAGCACTTACCTACTTGGGAAATACTATTTTTTTTTATACAAGTGTGTGGGTTCTTCCCCTTTATGATTTTTCATAGGGTCAGCCTTCCCTAAAAGTAAGGAATTTTCAGGCAAGTGGATATGAGCTGAACTCTCATTTTACTATTTTCAAACTGAATGAGAGTAAGCCAGCAACTCAGGGTTTTTTCATCAAGACAATAGAAAGAATATTACCTTTTTTACAGAAACTGTTCATATTTAATTACATATCATGTATAAAGAAATTGTCAAGTAGCAAACGCTTATTTAACTCTCTTAACCCTCATATAAAGGAAAAACAAAACTATCCTTCTCTAATCATTTTGGTACCTCAGAATGTCTGGAATACATTGTTTTTGATTTTGTGTGGATGATTTATATTGCCATGATTTGTTTTGGATGGTTTTCTGGCAGCACAGCTAGACCAAAACAGCATAATGGGCACAATGGTGTAATTTATCTTGCAGAACATATCAAGCACATCTAGAGAAAACCGAGATAAGAAAAATGGATCCTTTTTCTGCAACACGAATCTTATGTAAATTAGGATAAAAAAATGGACACATTTTAAAACACTGAATTAAATGAACTAGATGGCAGGATCTTTAGATCACAGTTAAAAGAAAGAGGAACAATTTATATATATTCTATAAATAGCAATAGCAACATGATGTGGAAAATAACATCAGATAATTTTGGATGATAAATTGACTTTCCCTTATCACACACTAACTGGAAAAAGCAAATACTCTTTTGACAGAAACTAAGAAGAGAATTCTTGTCAAAGAAGTTTGGCCCTGCAGCAGTTAAAGCCAAGTTGGAGTAGATGTATCTGTACAAATATAAATAAATGAGTAAAAGTTAAAAGCATCTAGAATGCCTTTTACACAGGAACAAGGACATCATGTGCTGGGAAGCCACATATTTTAGCAATATAACCCTTTATTATGAAATGTACAGAGTATGAACTAAGATCTGTCACTATTTTATTAAAACTGATTCCAAGTAAATCAAGGGAAACCAAAAACTTATATAGGGATTATTTTTTAAAGTAGGAGATTTGTACTTTTAGCAAACATTACGGGGTTTTTTTTTTTTTTTTAATTTTAGCCCCTATTGTTGGCCTTTTTAGTTTCAAAAAAGCTAAACTTTTTTAGGAACTCAAATATTGTTCAGCAACACCATCATCAATAATAGAGTTCCAAGAAAACATGTAAAACATGTATAAAGTTGTGGTTTTACCTACTATTTTAAATTTTTCAGTTCTATACTTTTCACCTAAATTCTTATGGAAGAAAAATACTCCAGTTAGATATCTAAATGGTGGAATAGCATAACATAAAATATGAGGCAATTGCAAGGAATACATTTGTGTATCTAATAATGAGAAATGGCAAAATACAATAATTTTGCTTAAAACATTGATTTTGTCAAGATAAGACTAATTTATTGGGATAATTTTATCAGGAGAAGACTGATTTATTGGGATAAAAGGAAAACCTGGGATAAAATTTAGCTAAACTTGAATTTCTTTTCTTTTTTTTTCTTTTTTTTTTTTTTTTAAGATGGATTCTCGCTCTGTTGCCCAGGATGAAGGGCAGTGGTGCGATCTGCAACCTTTGCCTCCCGGGTTCAAGCAATTCTCCCTGCCTCAGCCACCCAAGTAGCTGGGACTACAGGTGCCTGCCACCATGCCCGGCTAATTTTTATAATTTTTAGAGATGGGGTTTCACCATGTTGGCTAGCCTGGTCTCGAACTCCTGACCTCAGGTGATCCACCCACCTTGGCCTCCCAAAGTTCTGGGATTACAGGTGTGAGCCACTGCACCCAGCCGCATTAATTTCTTAAATGCTAAAATGTCTCTAAAACTGTACAAAGATCTACATTTTAAGGAAAAATTTTCATTGAAGTATTAGCATAAAGTACACAAATCTTAAATATACAACTCAAAGAATTTTTACAGATAATTTTATGCTACTAACCTACACTGTGATAAAAAAAAAATTATACACTATGGAACCCTTCTTTGTGCTCTCCTCCAGTCATCACCCTCAAAAGTAACCTCCTTTCTGACTTTTATAGTCATAATTTGGTTTTGTCTTCCATGTAAATGGAATTCGGGAGACTTATTTTCTACTGTATCTGGTTTATTTTTCTTAACACTGTGTCTGCGATATTCATGCATTATATTGTGAGTAGTAGTTCATTTTTATTGATCTATTGTTGATATAGTTTGGATAATTTTCTCTTCAATCTCATGTTGAAACATGATCTCCAGTGTTGGAGGTGGGGCCTGGTGGGAGGTGACTGAAACGTGGGGGAGGAATTCTCATGAGTTGGTTCTGTCTTCGTGATAGTGAGTGTGTTCTCATGAGATCTAGGTGTTTAAAAGTTGGTGATGCCTTTTCTCCCTCTCTCATTCCCACTTTCACATGTGACATGTCTGCTTCTGTTTTTCCTTTCATCATGAATAAAAGCTCCCTGGAGCCTTCCCAGAAACCAAGCAAATGCTAGCACCATGCTTCTTGTAAAACCTGCAGAATGGTGAGCCAATTAAACCTCTTTTCTTTGCAGATTTTCCAGTCTCAGGTATTTCTTTATAGCCATGCAAAAAATGACCTAATATTTCGTTGTACAGCAGGCCCCCAAATGTCATTTTGGTCAACATCGTTTTCTTATAACGTTGATGAGGAAAAAATAAAATAAAACATTCCTAGTGAGACCACTGTCTGTGTGTTAGCAAATTCTTTCCATACCTGCCTGGGTTTTCCCTGAGTACTCCAGTTTCCCAAAGCTGTGCACATTAGGTGAATTGGTGTGTTTCCGGGGTCCTAGTGAGAGTATATGTATGTGTGTGTGTGCCCTGTGATGAGGTGGTGCCCATTGCAAATATCTAGGAATTAACCAAAGAAGTGAAGATCTCTACAATAAAAACTATAAAACATTGATGCAAGAAATTGAAGAAGACACCAAAAAATGGAAAGATAGTCCATGTTCATGGAATGTAAAATTTGATATTATTAAAATACCCATACTACCCAAAGCAATCTACAGATTCAATGCAATCTCTATCAAAATACCAACGACATTCTTCACAGAAATAGAAAAAAAATCCTAAAGTTTATATGAATCCACCAAAGACCCAGAAAGATACCCTGAGCAAAAGGAACAAAACTGGAAGAAACACATTACCTGACTTCAAATTATACTACAGAGCTATAGTAACCAAAACAGCATGGTCCAGGCATAAAAACAGACACATAGACCAATGGAACAGAATGGAGAACTCCAAAAAAAAAAAAAACAAAAAAAAAAAAAAAAAAAAAAAAACCCCACACACCTACAGTGAACTCATTTTTGATAAAGGTACCAAGAACATACAGTGGAGAAAAGTTTCTTCATGGATGGTGCTGGGAGAACTGGATATCTATATGTAAAATAATGAAACTAGGCCCCTATCTCTTACCATATACACAAATTAAGTCAAAATGGATTAAAGATTATTAAAGACATAAATCAAAGACCTCCAACTGTGAAAATACTATAAGGAAGCATTGGAGACACTCCATAGAACATTGGTTTGGGCAAAAATTTCTTGAGTAATACCCCACAAGCACAGGTAACCAAAGAGCAAATGGACAAATGGAACACATCAATTTGAAAAGCTTCTGCACAGCAAAGGATATAATCCACAAAGTGAAGAGATAATCCCCCAGAATCGGAGAAAATAGTTGCAAACTACTCATCTGACAAGGGACTGATAACCAGAATATATTAAGAGCTCAAACAACTCTCCAGGAAAATAAAAAAATCTAACAATCTGATTTTAAAGTGGGCAAAAGGTTTAAATAAACATTTCTCAAAAGAAGACATGCAAATGACAAACAGGCATATGAAAAGGTGCTGAAAATCATTGATCATCAGAAAGAAAGACAAAAATCAAATCATTGATCATCAGAGAAATGCAAATCAAAATTACAATGAGATATCTCACCTCACTTAAAGTGGCTTTTATCCAAAACTCAGGTAATAACAAAGGCCAGTGAGGATGTGGAGCAAAGGGAACCCTTGTACACTGTTGGTGAGAATGTAAACTACACAGTCACTGTGGAGAACAATTTGGAGGTTCCTCAAAAAACTAAAACTAGAGCTATTATACAATCCAGCAATTCCACTCCTAGGTATGTACCCAAAAGAAAGGAAATCAGTTTATCACAGAGATACCTGCACTCTCATGTTTGTTGCAGCATTCTTCACAATAGCGAAGATTTGTAAGCATCCTAAGTGTCTATCAACAGATGAATGGATAAAGACAGTGTGGTACATATGCACAATGGAGTGCTATTCAGGTATAAAAAAGAATGAGATCCCATCATTTGCAACAACATGGATGGAACTGGAGGTCATTATGTTAAGTGAAATAAGCCAGGCACAAGATGACAAACATTGTATGTTCTCACTTATTTGTGGAATGTAAAAAATTAAAACAATTGAACTCATGGAGATAAAGAATAGAACGATGATTACCTGAGGATAGGAAGGGTAGTGGGTGGGTTGAGGGGAGGTGAGGATGGTTAATGTGCACATACACACAAAATAGAATAAGACATAGTATTATTCATAACACAACAGGGGGACCTATAGTCAATAATAATTTAATTGCACATTTAAAAATAACTAAAAGTATAACTGGATTGTTTGTAACCCTAAGGATAAATGCTTGAAGGGATGGATACCCAATTTTTCATGATGTGATTATTTCACATTGTATGCCTGTATCAAAATATCATGTGTGTCCCATAAATATATACACTTACTATGTACCAGAAATTTAAAAATAGAAAAATTAAAAAATTAAAAATAAAAGTGACTTTTATGAAATATTCTTAATTTCACTGTAAGGCATTTGCTCAATATTTTCCTTTATTCTTAGTTTTTCTAATCTGCTAAATAATTATTTTACTCCATAGATCTGTTCTGCTATGTTATTTTCTAGACACTCAAGCTTTTGAATCTGCCATATTTGGGTATAAAATTCATCAAGAATTCAGTTTTGTTTATATTATGACATATAAATCAAGATTTATTTTTCTCCGTGGATACGTATTTGATTCTGTTAACCAATGCTCTATAGTCTCTATCACTGGAGATTAGTTGTGCATACTCCATAATTTTTTATAAATAAAGCACAAAATATACTATTTTGTGCCTGGCTTTCTAAACACTCAGTAGTTTTTGAAATGCATCCATGTTACTGCATAATCAGTAGTTCATTTACTCGTGCAATTCTATTGTGCTACTATACTATAGTTTGTTTACATTTTCATCGGTTAGTAGATATTTAGAGAGTTGGGCTATTAACAACAAAGCTGTCATGAACATTTATGTGCAAGCCTTTTTGTGGACACCTGTCTTTATTTTTCTTGGGTCCACACTCAAGAGTAAATGTTCTGAATCCCACAGTAAAAGTACATTTAACTTTATTAGACGGTATAAAACTGTACTATTTTACACACCTAATACCAATGTAATAGTGTCTTATATTCTCCATATATCAGCAGCTCTTGGTATTTTTCAAGACTAATTTATTGTATTTTTAATTTTATGGTTGGGGATTTTGTGTCATGACGGGGAAGACTTGTCCATCCCCATCTATTCCTGTTATTCTTGACAAAATAAGTCAAGAGTATTGTATCCTAGAATGTTATGGTTTATTCTTTCCTGTTTTCTACCTGTAAACTATTTTGAGTTAATTATTGAGTATGATATGAGGTAACAATTGAGGTTGAAATTCTATCCTTTGTTGTTCTTGTCATTTATGTTAAAAAATGACAAAATGTTTATGGGTCTCTTTCTGGACTTTTCATTCTGTTCCATTTATATACTTACTTTAGTGCTAATAGGACATTGTCTTGATTACTATCAAGTCATAATAAATCTTGGTATCAGGTAGTCTAACTTCTCCACATTTCTTTTTCAAAATTAACTTTGCTATTCTAGATCCTTTGCATTTCCACATACATTTTAGAATCAGCTTGTCAATTCATACACAAAAATTTGGTGTATGGAATAGTGATTGGAATTGCACTTAAACACATACAGCATATTGCAAAGGATGCACATATTAACATTACTGTATTCTCCAATCTGAAAAAATGGTATATTTCTCCATTTATTTAGGTCTTCTCTTTCAGTTCAAAACCTGAGAGAAGGTGTCTTGTTCAACAAGAAGTTTTGAGTTAAAACATGCTTTTCTTTTTTTAAAAAAATTATACTTAAGTTCTGGGATACATGTGCAGAATGTGCAGGTTTGTTACATAGGTATACATGTACCAGGGTGGTTTACTCCACCCATCAACCTGTCATCTACATTAGGTATTTCTCCTAATGCTATCCCTTCCCTTGACCCTACCCACTGACAGGCCCCACTGTGTGATGTTCCCCTCCCTGTGCCCATATGTTCTAATTATTCAACTCCCACTTATGAGTGAGAACACAAATATGCATCTTTTTTGTCTGGTAAACCATGTGTGGAGCTTTCTAAGGTCATGCTACTGCAGGCCATCACAGGGAGGTTCGGGTTCTATAGTTGGCTTCTGACTCTTCTAGGGCTAAAGTCCTAAATACCCTCCCCTATGAGGACATTAGCTTGTGATAACAATTGTATATACATTACACAAAGAAGGATGGGGTTTGTTAGAATCAAAAGGAATCCTACATTATCATAACTACACATATTATCATCATGTATACTTATTTTGAAAGCCCATTTAAGGGTACCTTAATGTACAAACTCACCAGGTTTCACTGGACACATGGTAATTTGATTCTCAGGAAACCATATACAGCAAACTTGGTCATTGCAAAATGATGGTACTGTTTAGAAAACACACACACACACACACACACAAATAGAGAAGATACTACCAAAAAAGACAACTCTTAAAATTGGACAGGAGAAAATTTAAAATACTTATATTTATTCTCTTAATAAAAGTTGGAAAAATTTTATTACTAGAAGGACTTCATTTAGGAAACATTTCTCTATGTTTTATTGGGTATGTAAACTTTGGGATCAGTTAAGTTTCATTGAGTTACTAGATTTTAAAAACTAGGTAGCTAAAAAAGGCAAAAATCCTCGTATCTTTCCTTATTACATAGTGTCTTTTCTAAATTTGTTCAGAAGCTGAATACTTAAATCACAAACACCAAGAAAATATATGGTCTTATATGTGTTTTTTATAGACATGCAATTATTTCTAGTTGGTCACTAGTAAGTAACATAAGTAAAAATATTAGGGATATTATAACACAGTCAAAAGGAAGCATCCTTTTGTAATAGTTTGAAACAGAGCATACTGATATAATGATACTCATTGGGGATTGATGTGCCTTAGTGCTTCTATGTTCCCAATAAAACATACAGGTAAATATAAGAAAAGAATAGATCAAATGAATAGTTGTTGCTATTCTGAATAGAAGAAGATGATCCCCAAAGACAACTTGGGAGCCAAGTAAAGTAGGGAAATGTACTGAGATTGTTACATGTTTGCACAGGGCAAATTTATGGACCCAATGTCCTTCCCTGATCTAACACATGTTGTGTTAACTCTATTGTGTGGTTGCTCAAGAATCGAAATTTACTTGACTATATTCTTTAAAAAATTCTTACTTTCTCTGGCTGCACCACAGTGGCCTATTTCCATATGAAGAAGGGCTGACTTTCCATCTGGGCAAAAAGCAGTACTCATGCTTTACAATTTTTATAATAGATTTCCACCTTTATCCCTGGCCATTTGACCTTGAAAGAATATAAACCAGCCTTCCTTAAGCCATATAAAATATCATAATATCAGGTCATTTAAAAAAGATGAACATCACGATATTTAGAGAAGATTAAGACATATTTTTTGTGGCGAAAGAGCTGACAAGAGGAGCATAGGCTAGGACCACTTAGCTAGCACAGACCTCACGTTTAATTTAAGAACTTCAGATTTAGAATTGTATTTTCTGTAACTGAAGTTACACTTTAAATCATAAAGTTTTTTTTCTTTTTGGAAACTTAATTTTTAATATAAGTATTTAGATAATTTTATAACTTTATTTTGGAATTTATTTTTTATTTTTAATGCACAAGTTAAAAAAAGTCCTAATTTTCTCTTGACACACAGCTAAACCTTGCCTAGATCCCTGAAGTTAAATTATATTGGCTGAATTCCTCAGAGAATATATTTCATACATTGTAATGCTATAGTCTTTCATAACACATCACTGCAACAGATCCTGTTCTGTACTTGTTATAAGCAAGTTGAAAAGAGTAAAAAAGGCAGTATAAAAATGGCAGTGCAATTTGAAATGTGAGCTCATGAGTCAAAGACAGAACTGGCCTAATATTATTACAGATACATGTGCAAATTATGTATCTTCTCTAAGTTTGGTTTCTTCATTCTTAGAGTAGGGATTTAACTGTTGATGTTAGGATTAAATAAAATACTGTAGCACCACACACAATCCCAAACCCATAATAAGTATCCAATAAGTGTTAGCTTATATCACCATTATTTATAATATCATCTATAATTTAATTGGATTATCTCTATATAAATCTCCCTACATAAGAAATTTTGTTTAGAATTTATTGCCAGGAAAAAAATGTTCTCTCCAAGAAAGAATTGATATGCTTTCCTCTTCTAGATAAAAAGAGCAATATAAGTTATCTTTATCTTCTTATTCTCACTGCCAAGAAGTTTTGTGTCAAATTTAAAACCCATTTAGAAAATGTATTTACCTTTATTCTTGATATATCTACATTCTTTTCCCTTCTTTGGTCTGACTTTGCCTTTTTAAATGCATAAATGGTATACAATTTTAATAGTGATAGATTTCTAATGCTTTCTCTTAAAGACAAACATTGCTAGAATTGTAAAACAATATGGATGGGGCCTAAGCATGATATATGAGCATAGTTTCACAATTGGTGAACTATTAATACATTTTTCTAGAGCCTTTTGTAATGAGAAAGAACATGTTTCAAAGAAAGATAAAATTTAGATTTGTAATTTAGGTTAAATAAAATAGGCCATATTCAATGTATAAACATAAATGAAATAATAATTAAAAGTATTAGATTAAATTCAACAGTATCTTTAACAATCATAATCAATGAGAGTTTGTTACACAAACGTAAGAAACTTTTGACATCAGAAAATCTATCAAAATAATTCACTACATTATCAAATAAAAAGAATCAATTGACTCACAAAAAATCTTTTGATTAAGTTCACCTTCTATTTTTATTTTAAAATTTGTATTAGCAAATTGAGAATAAAAGGAAATTTTCCTTAATTGATATAGGTCATTTATTAAGTTATAGCAAATGTTATTCTTAATGGAGAAAATTTAGATTCATTCAATTTAGGAAAAAAATACTCAGGGTACTAATAAAGTTTAACATAATGCTGAAAGTACTGGCCAAAGCTATAAAGAATTTAAAAAGTAAAAGCAAAGATACAAGGATTGCAACAAAATGACAAAACTCCTATTTATACATGATTTGATTATATACCTGTAAAACTAAGTATTGGTAAAAAAAAAAAAAGCTGTTAAAATTAATTTTAAAATTTAGCAAAAAATAGGCTGGGCGTGGTGGCTCACGCCTGTAATCCCAGCCCTTTGGGAGGCGGAGGAGGGTGGATCACTTGAGGTTGGGAGGTGGAGACCAGCCTGGACAACACGGTGAAATCTTGTCTCTACTAAAAATATAAAAATTAGCCGGGCATGGTGGTAGACGCCTGTAATCCCAGCTACCTGGGAGGCTGAGGCGGGAGAATGACTTGAACTCAGGAGGTGGAGGTTGCAGTGAGCTGAGATCCAGCCACTGCACTGCAGCCTGGGTGACAGAGCAAGACTCCATCTCAAAAAAAAAAAAAAAAAAAAATTAAGCAAAATTATGTAAAATATAGCATTTCTTTATTCTAATACTCTCAAATTAGAAAATAAAACTGAAAAATGTTCCTATCAGCAGCAACGACTACAAATACCTAAAAATTAACTTTAAATTAAAAACCACATGTATACACATGATCTCTATGGAGAAAATTTAAAACTTTAGTAAAGATACAAATATAATCTAATTTTATTGAAGATCTTCCACAATATTTTCTGGAATGAATTAATATTATAAAGATATAAACATTCTCCAAATAAAAGTATAAATTCAATGCAGATACCCTCAAAATTCAAGTGCACTCTTATTTTGAGGTTAATAAATTTTGCCTAAAATTAACCTGGAAGCTAAAGGCCTACGTATAACATCTAATTTTGGCCATGACAGAGTGGCCTGCAAAAAAGAATTAATGCTTCCTCTGAAAACAGTCATGTAAGCTGAATAAAATATACACAATTACTGTTTGAAGGTATTGGAGGGCTGTCAAAGCAGCATGACTTAAGGGGCTATGATCCCTGAAACAAGGGGCACATACAAGGTGAGCTGTGCATTCACCTAAGCTTTATTCTTAGGAGCATTATACAAACAACAGTGCAGGTAGGAGAGAGCACAAAGAGAGAGCAGCAGGCTTACAGTACCACAGGAAAAACCGCTAGATGCTGAATGGTAAAATCCTAGAAAGGAGAGAACTGCAAACCGATTCTCCCAATCTTTAAGCCATACTTCTGTCCCTAAACTGGAAAAGTCCAGAGTAAGACTCCAAGAACCCCATCAGCAGAAGCAGCTAGGAAGTTAAAGAGCTGAGGAGGTGTATGTCGAAAGTGTGGTGCTGGGAAGAGAGACTGTAGTTCAAATGCTGCCAGGAAGTGGCAGCCTTGGTAAACACCCCAGTATTCGGGTTGAAAACACGGAAGATCCTTGCTTTAAGAAAAAAGGCTACTTCTTGGAGTAAGAACAACATTCTCCAATAAAAAGTTATCCCTTAGGAGTAAAGGCAATACTGAAACAGACCAACCCATCAAAAGTTTTAAAAAAATCAAACCATAAAGGAAAGAGACACTATATGTCATTCCATTAGAAACAGATAACTTTGAAAGTCACATTCCAGAATGCTATTTGGCTTGCGTACTTTGAACAAATCTAGTAGACTCTAGTACAAAAATATGCTGAATATTTTTAATAGATTCTCTCTAACTCTATTGTAAACTCCATGAAAAATTCAATGTTATTAATCTCTGTAGCAATAGTAAGCCATACAGCTCTATTCTATGTGTTCAATAAATGCTAGTTAAATAACTAAAAATAATTTTAAATAACTAAGATATTTTTGAGACCTTAGTCCCATATCTACTTTACCCTTCTTTTCCATTTGTTACTAATGATTAATGTTTTAAATCAAAGGATTATAACTATAAACACAGCAATAAATAACTTTAAAGCTACAGTAGTGGCATATATAAAATAGAAATTGTCATCTTTTTGGACAGCATTTTAAGAAATTCATGCTTAGTAGTTTAGTACATTGAATTATCTTTTGACATTATTAGGTGCCAAAGATACGTTTATAAACCCACATTTGCAATTTCTCAATATTATTGTTTGTGTGTTATTTGAATCTTTATGAGAGACACTAAACTGGCTGAGATGTTCTCATTTATTATACATTAGAGGTCAATTATTTCTCTGAGAAGGAAGGCATATATCATTATGTATGTAAAATATATAATAAGAAAAATATATATTGAGATTAGGAAAATGTATAATATATTGAGAAGTTGGATAAGAAAGTAGAAATGAAGCATGTTGTCCTTAAAATGAAGCTCAGCAATTGTATTACGCTAAACACTATTAATGACTAAGTCTGTACATAGTGAAAGCAATTCAATTCTATTTTCTTCTTCTGAAACAGTTATAATTCCTCTATTCTACCTCGATGTTACTTATCAGCATAATAAACTTTCTCAAAGTAAAACATTTTTAGATAAAATATAAGTAATATATACGAGCTTTATAAATGTCAATTTAGCCTTTCTGTTATGGCCAATTAACTTGTATATTCCTTTTTTTGCCCCTCAAAAAAGAGATTCCACTTGAACTAAGGAAAAATTTTCAGGATATGAGACACAACTACACATTTGAATTTTTTTTCTTGTATAATAAATTGACTTTACAAAGCTATAAACTACTCTGAGTTTATGGGCTTTTGGAAATAATGACCTCCATTAGAGTTTGTAATGCATTCTGGGCAATATCATAAAAATTGTGTCAGTAGAGTAATTTCATCCTCAAAATGACCACCTTCTGTGAGTAATAAATTGCGTGCATATATTCATAAAAGACTCTCTGTGGAATATTCCAAATTCATATGCACATACCTTCACTTTGAAATTTTACAAGAAATGAATTAGTATGTTTATGATCAGATTTCAGTTACCACCAAAAAGAATATCTCTACTTCGAAAAATGTGCTTGTGTAGAATTCTACAAGCATTTTTTAGTACTTATCAGTCTTATGTCTATCAACTTAATAGAAAGCTATCCCTTAAATATTTATAAATTCAATTATTTCGGTACACACATTATCTAATCTTTCCACTAATCTCTTATTCTTATATAATAAATATTATACTTTCATATGTTATTTCTTCTTATTAGGATAACTGATCTTTTATTCTATGATGGAAGATGAAGATATATTTCCTAACAATAATAGCAACAAATAGTAGAAGTATTATGGTCGCTTTTTGAATAGCCTTTTAATTATGAGTATA